>NW_027611702.1:0-1438000 GCF_964261635.1 Lissotriton helveticus | reverse complement strand
GGGGACACCAGAGGACAGTGAGGACTTCGAGGTGAGTCCAGGGGGGAGGGGGAGGGGACACCAGAGGGCAGTGGGGGCTTCGAGGTGAGTCCAGGGGGAGGGGGAAGGGACACCAGAGGACAATGAGGACTTCGAGGTGAGTCCACGGGGGAGTGGGAGGGGACACCAGGAGGGCAGTGGGGGCTTCGAGGTGAGTCCAGGGGGGAGGGGACACCAGAGGGCAGTGGGGGCTTCGAGGTGAGTCCAGGGGGGAGGGGACACCAGAGGGCAGGGGGGATTCGAGGTGAGTCCAGGGGGGGAGGGGGCACTAGAGGGCAGTGGGGGCTTCGAGTTGAGTCCAGGGGGAGGGGGAGGGGACACCAGAGGGCAGTGGGGGCTTCGAGGTGAGTCCAGGGGGGAGGGGGGAGGGGACCCCAGAGGGCAGTGGGGGCTTCGAGGTGAGTCCAGGGGGGAGTGGGAGGGGACACCAGAGGGCAGTGGGGGCTTCGAGGTGAGTCCAGGGGGGAGGGGACACCAGAGGGCAGTGGGGGCTTCGAGGGGAGTCCAGGGGGGAGGGGGGAGGGGACACCAGAGGGCAGTGGGGGCTTCGAGGTGAGTCCAGGGGGGAGGGGACACCAGAGGGCAGTGGGGGCTTCGAGGTGAGTCCAGGGGGGAGGGGACACCAGAGGGCAGGGGGCTTCGAGGTGAGTCCAGGGGGGGAGGGGGCACTAGAGGGAAGTGGGGGCTTCGAGGTGAGTCCAGGGGGAGGGGGAGGGGACACCAGAGGGCAGGGGGGGCTTTGAGGTGAGTCCAGGGGGGAGGGGGGAGGGGACACCAGAGGGCAGTGGGGGCTTCGAGGGGAGTCCAGGGGGCAGGGGGAGGGGACACCAGAGGGCAGTGGGGGCTTCGAGGTGAGTCCAGGGGGCAGGGGGAGGGGACACCAGAGGGCAGTGGGGGCTTCGAGGTGAGTCCAGGGGAGATGGGACACCAGAGGGCAGTGGGGGCTTCGAGTTGAGTCCAGGGGGAGGGGACACCAGAGGGCAGTGGGAGCTTCGAGGTGAGTCCAGGGGGGGACACCAGAGGGCAGTGGGGGCTTCGAGGTGAGTCCAGGGGGAGGGGACACCAGAGGGCAGTGGGGGCTTCGAGGTGAGTCTGGGGGAGGGGACACCAGAGGGCAGTGGGGGCTTCGAGGTGAGTCCAGGGGGAGGGGACACCAGAGGGCAGTGGGGGCTTTGAGGTGAGTCCAGGGGGGGAGGGGCACCAGAGGGCAGTGGGGGCTTCGAGGTGAGTCCAGGGGGGAGGGGACACAGGAGGGCAGTGGGGGCTTCGAGGTGAGTCCAGGGGGGAGGGGACACCAGAGGGCAGTGGGGGCTTCGAGGTGAGCACAGGGGGGAGGGGACACCAGAGGGCAGTGGGGGATTCGAGGTGAGTCCAGGGGGGAGGGGGGAGGGGACACCAGAGGGCAGTGGGGGCTTCGAGGGGAGTCCAGGGGGGAGGGGACACCAGAGGGCAGTGGGTGCTTCGAGGTGAGTCCAGGGGGGAGGGGGGAGGGGGCTCCAGAGGGCAGTGGGGGCTTTGAGGTAAGTCCAGGGGGGAGGGGACACCAGAGGACAGTTGGGGCTTCGAGGTGAGTCCAGGGGGGAGGGGACACCAGAGGGCAGTGGGGGCTTCGAGGTGAGTCCAGGGGGGAGGGGACACCAGAGGGCAGTGGGGCTTCGAGGTGAGTCCTGGGAGGAGGGACACCAGAGGGCAGTGGGGGCTTCGAGGTGAGTCCAGGGGGAGGGGGGAGGGGACACCAGAGGGCAGTGGGGGCTTCAAGGTGAGTCCAGGGGGAGGGGGGAGGGGACACCAGAGGGCAGTGGGGGCTTCGAGGTGAGTCCAGGGGGGAGGGGACACCAGAGGGCAGTGGGGGCTTCGAGGTGAGTCCAGGGGGGAGGGGGGAGGGGACACCAGAGGGCAGTGGGGGCTTCAAGGTGAGTCCAGGGGGGAGGGGACACCAGAGGGCAGTGGGGGCTTCGTGGTGAGTCAGGGGGGGGGACACCAGAGGGCAGTGGGGGCTTCGAGGTGAGTCCAGGGGGGGAACACCAGAGGGCAGTGGGGGCTTCGAGGTGAGTCCAGGGGGGAGGGGACACCAGAGGGCAGTGGGGGCTTCGAGGTGAGTCCAGGAGGGAGGGGACACCAGAGGGCAGTGGGGGCTTCGAGGGGAGTCCAGGGGGGAGGGGACACCAGAGGGCAGTGGGGGCTTCGAGGTGAGTCCAGGGGGGAGGGGGGAGGGGACACCAAAGGGCAGTGGGGGCTTCGAGGTGAGTGCAGGGGGGAGGGGGGAGGGGACACCAGAGGGCAGTGGGGGCTTCGAGGTGAGTCCAGGGGGGAGGGGACACCAGAGGGCAGTGGGGTCTTCGAGGTGAGTCCAGGGGGGAGGGGGGAGGGGACCCCAGAGGGCAGTGGGGGCTTCAAGGTGAGTCCAGGGGGGAGGGGACACCAGAGGGCAGGGGGGATTCGAGGTGAGTCCAGGGGGGGAGGGGGCACTAGAGGGCAGTGGGGGCTTCGAGGTGAGTCCAGGGGGAGGGGACACCAGAGGGCAGTGGGGGCTTCGAGGTGAGTCCAGGGGGAAGGGGACCCCAGAGGGCAGTGGGGGCTTCGAGGTGAGTCCAGGGGGAGTGGGAGGGGACACCAGAGGGCAGTGGGGCTTTGAGGTGAGTCCAGGGGGGAGGGGACACCAGAGGGCAGTGGGGGCTTCGAGGGGAGTCCAGGGGGGAGGGGGGTGGGGGACACCAGAGGGCAGTGGGCGCGTCGAGGTGAGTCCAGGGGGGAGGGGGAGGGGACACCAGAGGGCATTGGGGGCTTCAAGGTGAGTCCAGGGGGAGGGGGGAGGGGACACCAGAGGGCAGTGGGGGCTTCGAGGTGAGTCCAGGGGGGAGGGGGGAGGGGGCACTAGAGGGCAGTGGGGGCTTCGAGGTGAGTCCAGGGGGAGGGGGAGGGGACACCAGAGGGCAGGGGGGGCTTTGAGGTGAGTCCAGGGGGGAGGGGGGAGGAGACACCAGAGGGCAGTGGGGGCTTCGAGGGGAGTCCAGGGGGGAGGGGGAGGGGACACCAGAGGGCCGTGGGGGCTTCGAGGTGAGTCCAGGGGGAGGGGGGAGGGGACACCAGAGGGCAGTGGGGGCTTCAAGGTGAGTCCAGGGGGAGGGGGGAGGGGACACCAGAGGGCAGTGGGGGCTTCGAGGTGAGTCCAGGGGGGAGGGGACACCAGAGGGCAGTGGGGGCTTCGAGGTGAGTCCAGGGGGGAGGGGGGAGGGGACACCAGAGGGCAGTGGGGGCTTCAAGGTGAGTCCAGGGGGGAGGGGACACCAGAGGGCAGTGGGGGCTTCGAGGTGAGTCAGGGGGGGGGACACCAGAGGGCAGTGGGGGCTTCGAGGTGAGTCCAGGGGGGGAACACCAGAGGGCAGTGGGGGCTTCGAGGTGAGTCCAGGGGGGAGGGGACACCAGAGGGCAGTGGGGGCTTCGAGGTGAGTCCAGGAGGGAGGGGACACCAGAGGGCAGTGGGGGCTTCGAGGGGAGTCCAGGGGGGAGGGGACACCAGAGGGCAGTGGGGGCTTCGAGGTGAGTCCAGGGGGGAGGGGGGAGGGGACACCAAAGGGCAGTGGGGGCTTCGAGGTGAGTGCAGGGGGGAGGGGGGAGGGGACACCAGAGGGCAGTGGGGGCTTCGAGGTGAGTCCAGGGGGGAGGGGACACCAGAGGGCAGTGGGGTCTTCGAGGTGAGTCCAGGGGGGAGGGGGGAGGGGACCCCAGAGGGCAGTGGGGGCTTCAAGGTGAGTCCAGGGGGGAGGGGACACCAGAGGGCAGGGGGGATTCGAGGTGAGTCCAGGGGGGGAGGGGGCACTAGAGGGCAGTGGGGGCTTCGAGGTGAGTCCAGGGGGAGGGGACACCAGAGGGCAGTGGGGGCTTCGAGGTGAGTCCAGGGGGAAGGGGGAAGGGGACCCCAGAGGGCAGTGGGGGCTTCGAGGTGAGTCCAGGGGGAGTGGGAGGGGACACCAGAGGGCAGTGGGGCTTTGAGGTGAGTCCAGGGGGGAGGGGACACCAGAGGGCAGTGGGGGCTTCGAGGGGAGTCCAGGGGGGAGGGGGGTGGGGGACACCAGAGGGCAGTGGGCGCGTCGAGGTGAGTCCAGGGGGGAGGGGGAGGGGACACCAGAGGGCATTGGGGGCTTCAAGGTGAGTCCAGGGGGAGGGGGGAGGGGACACCAGAGGGCAGTGGGGGCTTCGAGGTGAGTCCAGGGGGGAGGGGGGAGGGGACACCAGAGGGCAGTGGGGGCTTCAAGGTGAGTCCAGGGGGAGGGGGGAGGGGACACCAGAGGGCAGTGGGGGCTTCGAGGTGAGTCCAGGGGGGAGGGGACACCAGAGGGCAGGGGGGGCTTCGAGGTGAGTCCAGGGGGGAGGGGGGAGGGGACACCAGAGGGCAGTGGGGGCTTCAAGGTGAGTCCAGGGGGGAGGGGACACCAGAGGGCAGTGGCGGCTTCGAGGTGAGTCCAGGGGGGAGGGGGAGGGGACACCAGAGGGCAGTGGGGGCTTCGAGGTGAGTCCAGGGGGGGGGGACACCAGAGGGCAGTGGGGGCTTCGAGGTGAGTCCAAGGGGGAGGGGAGGGGACACCAGAGGGCAGTGGGGGCTTCGAGGTGAGTCCAGGGGGGAGGGGGAGGGGACACCAGAGGGCAGTGGGGGCTTCGAGGTGAGTCCAGGGGGAGGGGGGTGGACACCAGAGGGCAGTGGGGGCTTCGAGGTGAGTCCAGGGGGAGGGGACACCAGAGGGCAGTGGGGGCTTCGAGGTGAGTCCAGGGGGGGGGACACCAGAGGGCAGTGGGGGCCTCGAGGTGAGTCCAGGGGGGAGGGGACACCAGAGGGCAGTGGGGACTTCGAGGTGAGTCAAAGGGGGAGGGGACACCGGAGGGCAGTGGGAGCTTCGAGGTGAGTCCAGGGGGAGGGGACACCAGAGGACAGTGAGGACTTCGAGGTGAGTCCAGGGGGAGGGGGAGGGGACACCAGAGGGCAGTGGGGGCTTCGAGGTGAGTCCAGGGGGAGGGGGAAGGGACACCAGAGGACAATGAGGACTTCGAGGTGAGTCCACGGGGGAGTGGGAGGGGACACCAGGAGGGCAGTGGGGGCTTCGAGGTGAGTCCAGGGGGGAGGGGACACCAGAGGGCAGTGGGGGCTTCGAGGTGAGTCCAGGGGGAGGGGACACCAGAGGGCAGGGGGGATTCGAGGTGAGTCCAGGGGGGAGGGGGCACTAGAGGGCAGTGGGGGCTTCGAGTTGAGTCCAGGGGGAGGGGGAGGGGACACCAGAGGGCAGTGGGGGCTTCGAGGTGAGTCCAGGGGGGAGGGGGGAGGGGACCCCAGAGGGCAGTGGGGGCTTCGAGGTGAGTCCAGGGGGGAGTGGGAGGGGACACCAGAGGGCAGTGGGGGCTTCGAGGTGAGTCCAGGGGGAGGGGACACCAGAGGGCAGTGGGGGCTTCGAGGGGAGTCCAGGGGGGAGGGGGGAGGGGACACCAGAGGGCAGTGGGGGCTTCGAGGTGAGTCCAGGGGGGAGGGGAAACCAGAGGGCAGTGGGGGCTTCGAGGTGAGTCCAGGGGGGAGGGGACACCAGAGGGCAGGGGGCTTCGAGGTGAGTCCAGGGGGGAGGGGGCACTAGAGGGAAGTGGGGGCTTCGAGGTGAGTCCAGGGGGAGGGGGAGGGCAGAGGGCAGGGGGGGCTTTGAGGTGAGTCCAGGGGGGAGGGGGGAGGGGACACCAGAGGGCAGTGGGGGCTTCGAGGGGAGTCCAGGGGGCAGGGGGAGGGGACACCAGAGGGCAGTGGGGGCTTCGAGGTGAGTCCAGGGGGCAGGGGGAGGGGACACCAGAGGGCAGTGGGGGCTTCGAGGTGAGTCCAGGGGAGATGGGACACCAGAGGGCAGTGGGGGCTTCGAGTTGAGTCCAGGGGGAGGGGACACCAGAGGGCAGTGGGAGCTTCGAGGTGAGTCCAGGGGGGGACACCAGAGGGCAGTGGGGGCTTCGAGGTGAGTCCAGGGGGAGGGGACACCAGAGGGCAGTGGGGGCTTCGAGGTGAGTCTGGGGGAGGGGACACCAGAGGGCAGTGGGGGCTTCGAGGTGAGTCCAGGGGGAGGGGACACCAGAGGGCAGTGGGGGCTTTGAGGTGAGTCCAGGGGGGGAGGGGCACCAGAGGGCAGTGGGGGCTTCGAGGTGAGTCCAGGGGGGAGGGGACACAGGAGGGCAGTGGGGGCTTCGAGGTGAGTCCAGGGGGGAGGGGACACCAGAGGGCAGTGGGGGCTTCGAGGTGAGCACAGGGGGGAGGGGACACCAGAGGGCAGTGGGGGATTCGAGGTGAGTCCAGGGGGGAGGGGGGAGGGGACACCAGAGGGCAGTGGGGGCTTCGAGGGGAGTCCAGGGGGGAGGGGACACCAGAGGGCAGTGGGTGCTTCGAGGTGAGTCCAGGGGGGAGGGGGGAGGGGGCTCCAGAGGGCAGTGGGGGCTTTGAGGTAAGTCCAGGGGGGAGGGGACACCAGAGGACAGTTGGGGCTTCGAGGTGAGTCCAGGGGGGAGGGGACACCAGAGGGCAGTGGGGGCTTCGAGGTGAGTCCAGGGGGGAGGGGACACCAGAGGGCAGTGGGGCTTCGAGGTGAGTCCTGGGAGGAGGGACACCAGAGGGCAGTGGGGGCTTCGAGGTGAGTCCAGGGGGAGGGGGGAGGGGACACCAGAGGGCAGTGGGGGCTTCGAGGTGACTCCAGAGGGGAGGGGACACCAGGGGGCAGTGGGGGCTTCGAGGTGAGTCCAGGGGGGAGGGGGAGGGGACACCAGAGGGCAGTGGGGGCTTCGAGGTGAGTCCAGGGGGGAGGGGACACCAGAGGGCAGTGGGGGCTTCGAGGTGAGTCCAGGGGGGAGAGGACACCAGAGGGCAGTGGGGGCTTCGAGGTGAGTCCAGGGGGGAGGGGACACCAGAGGGCAGTGGGGGCTTCGAGGTGAGTCCAGGGGGGAGGGGGAGGGGACACCAGGGGGCAGTGGGGGCTTCGAGGTGAGTCCAGGGGGGAGGGGGAGGGGACACCAGAGGGCAGTGGGGGCTTCGAGGGGAGTCCAGGGGGGAGGGGGAGGGGACACCAGAGGGCAGTGGGGGCTTCGAGGTGAGTCCAGGGGGGGGGACACCAGAGGGCAGTGGGGGCTTCGAGGTGAGTCCAGGGGGGAGGGGGAGGGGACACCAGAGGGCAGTGGGGGCTTCGAGGTGAGTCCAGGGGGGAGAGGACACCAGAGGGCAGTGGGGGCTTCGAGGTGAGTCCAGGGGGGAGAGGACACCAGAGGGCAGTGGGGGCTTCGAGGTGAGTCCAGGGGGGAGGGGACACCAGAGGGCAGTGGGGGCTTCGAGGTGAGTCCAGGGGGAGGGGGTTCCAGAGGGCAGTGGGGGCTTCGAGGTGAGTCCAGGGGGGAGGGGACACCAGAGGGCAGTGGGGGCTTCGAGGTGAGTCCAGGGGGGAGAGGACACCAGAGGGCAGTGGGGGCTTCGAGGTGAGTCCAGGGGGGAGGGGACACCAGAGGGCAGTGGGGGCTTCGAGGTGAGTCCAGGGGGGAGGGGGGAGGGGGCTCCAGAGGGCAGTGGGGGCTTTGAGGTGAGTCCAGGGGGGAGGGGGGAGGGGACACCAGAGGGCAGTGGGGCTTCGAGGTGAGTCCAGGGAGGAGGGACACCAGAGGGCAGTGGGGGCTTCGAGGTGAGTCCAGGGGGAGGGGGCACCAGAGGGCAGTGGGGGCTTTGAGGTGAGTCCAGGGGGGAGGGGGGAGGGGACACCAGAGGGCAGTGGGGCTTAGAGGTGAGTCCAGGGAGGAGGGACACCAGAGGGCAGTGGGGGCTTCGAGGTGAGTCCAGGGGGAGGGGGCACCTGAGGGCAGTGGGGGCTTCGAGGTGAGTCCAGGGGGGAGGGGACACCAGAGGGCAGTGGGGGCTTCGAGGTGAGTCCAGGAGGGAGGGGAGGGGACACCAGAGGGCAGTGGGGGCTCCGAGGTGAGTCCAGGGGGGAGGGGACACCAGAGGGCAGTGGGGGCTCCGAGGTGAGTCCAGGGGGGAGGGGGGAGGGGACACCAGAGGGCAGTGGGGGCTTCGAGGTGAGTCCAGGGGGGAGGGGACACCTGAGGGCAGTGGGGGCTTCGAGGTGAGTCCAGGGGGGAGGGGGAGGGGACACCAGAGGGCAGTGGGGGCTCCGAGGTGAGTCCAGGGGGGAGGGGACACCAGAGGGCAGTGGGGGCTCCGAGGTGAGTCCAGGGGGGAGGGGACACCAGAGGGCAGTGGGGGCTCCGAGGTGAGTCCAGGGGGGAGGGGACACCAGAGGGCAGTGGGGGCTCCGAGGTGAGTCCAGGGGGGAGGGGACACCAGAGGGCAGTTGGGGCTTCGGGGTGAGTCCAGGGGGGACAGGGGAGGGACACCAGAGGGCAGTGGGGGCTTCGAGGTGAGTCCAGGGGGGAGGGGGGGCACCAGAGGGCAGTGGGTGCTTCGAGGTGAGTTCAGGAGGGAGGGGAGGGGACACCAGAGGGCAGTGGGGGCTTCAAGGTGAGTCCAGGGGGGAGGGGACACCAGAGGGCAGTGGGGGCTTCGAGGTGAGTCCAGGGGGGAGGGGGAGGGGACACCAGAGAGCAGTGGGGGCTTTGAGGTGAGTCCAGGGGGGAGGGGACACCAGAGGGCAGTGGGGGCTTCGAGGTGAGTCCAGGGGGGAGGGGACACCAGAGGGCAGTGGGGGCTTCGAGGTGAGTCCAGGGGGGAGGGGACACCAGAGGGCAGTGGGGGCTTCGAGGTGAGTCCAGGGGGGAGGGGGGGGCACCAGAGGGCAGTGGGGGCTTTGAGGTGAGTCCAGGGGGGAGAGGGGAGGGACACCAGAGGGCAGTGGGGGCTTTGAGGTGAGTCCAGGGGGGAGGGGACACCAGAGGGCAGTGGGAGCTTCGAGGTGAGTCCAGGGGGAGGGGGCACCAGAGGGCAGTGGGGGTTTTGAGGTGAGTCCAGGGGGGAGAGGGGAGGGACACCAGAGGGCAGTGGGGGCTTTGAGGTGAGTCAAGGGGGGAGGGGACACCAGAGGGCAGTGGGAGCTTCGAGGTGAGTCCAGGGGGAGGGGGCACCAGAGGGCAGTGGGGGTTTCGAGGTGAGTCCAGGGGGGAGGGGACACCAGAGGGCAGTGGGGGCTTTGAGGTGAGTCCAGGGGGGAGGGGACACCAGAGGGCAGTGGGGGCTTCGAGGTGAGTCCAGGGGGGAGAGGGGAGGGACACCAGAGGGCAGTGGGGGCTTTGAGGTGAGTCCAGGGGGGAGAGGGGAGGGACACCAGAGGGCAGTGGGGGCTTTGAGGTGAGTCCAGGGGGGAGGGGACACCAGAGGGCAGTGGGGGTTTCGAGGTGAGTCCAGGGGGGAGGGGACACCAGAGGGCAGTGGGGGCTTTGAGGTGAGTCCAGGGGGGAGGGGACACCAGAGGGCAGTGGGGGCTTCGAGGTGAGTCCAGGGGGGAGGGGACACCAGAGGGCAGTGGGGGCTTCGAGGTGAGTCCAGGGGGGAGGGGGAGGGGACACCAGAGAGCAGTGGGGGCTTTGAGGTGAGTCCAGGGGGGAGGGGACACCAGAGGGCAGTGGGGGCTTCGAGGTGAGTCCAGGGGGGAGGGGACACCAGAGGGCAGTGGGGGCTTCGAGGTGAGTCCAGGGGGGAGAGGGGAGGGACACCAGAGGGCAGTGGGGGCTTTGAGGTGAGTCCAGGGGGGAGAGGGGAGGGACACCAGAGGGCAGTGGGGGCTTTGAGGTGAGTCCAGGGGGGAGGGGACACCAGAGGGCAGTGGGGGTTTCGAGGTGAGTCCAGGGGGAGGGGACACCAGAGGGCAGTGGGGGCTTTGAGGTGAGTCCAGGGGGGAGGGGGGCACCAGAGGGCAGTGGGGGCTTCGAGGTGAGTCCAGGAGGGAGGGGAGGGGACACCAGAGGGCAGTGGGGGCTTCGAGGTGAGTCCAGGGGGGAGGGGGGGGCACCAGAGGGCAGTGGGGGCTTCGAGGTGAGTCCAGGAGGGAGGGGAGGGGACACCAGAGGGCAGTGGGGGCTCCGAGGTGAGTCCAGGAGGGAGGGGAGGGGACACCAGAGGGCAGTGGGGGCTTCGAGGTGAGTCCAGGAGGGAGGGGAGGGGACACCAGAGGGCAGTGGGGGCTTCGAGGTGAGTCCAGGGGGGAGGGGGGGGCACCAGAGGGCAGTGGGGGCTTCGAGGTGAGTCCAGGAGGGAGGGGAGGGGACACCAGAGGGCAGTGGGGGCTTCGAGGTGAGTCCAGGGGGGAGGGGGGGGCACCAGAGGGCAGTGGGGGCTTCGAGGTGAGTCCAGGGGTAATTATTCTTGCCTCCATGCACTCAGAGGCAGAGGGGCTGATCGCAGCCATGGCTCCTGATTGTGGTTCAGACTGACGGTGTCTTGCAGCAGATCTTTGGTGATTAGAGCTTTAGATCTCAGAGGTTTGTTCACCTGAAGGGAGGTCTGTCCACATGTCTGGACAGAATATCACCTCTTCTCAATGATTCATATTTAGGTTTTCCCAATGACCCTAAATGTTGTATAATGTTTAAAAGCGAGTGAGCTTTGCTCGGTGGGACTCAAGCTAGATGCTGAAGGCCATTTGTTGATTGCCAAGAGCTGATCAGCTGATCTGGTCAGATTCGTGGGCATTTTATGGCAGAAGACGGGGAGACGTGAGTACATTTGGGCACACTCAGTCAGGGGCTCAGTGCTGGCCAAAATATTTTTATCAGGCTCTAGCTTGGAGAATATTATGAGGGTATAGATATGCTAATCTGATTCTACTATCGAGACATTTTATTATAAGCCAATGTGGCATCTGTGCTCGTTGACAAGCTTTAAACAAGCATAATCTCAGCCTCTGGTCCTGACATGGAATAAAAAATATTATAGCTTTATCCTTAGGAATTTTCAATTCTATTAAGGGCACGAGGTAAAGGCTATCCCACTGTGAGTCAACATGTGCATTTGATGTGAATTAGGGCCTCATTTACATGTTGGCAGCATGTCCAATGTGGATGCTGGACAGTAAGTAATTGTTTTACTGTTTCTTACCGCCAGAAGTAACAATAAAAATATTATAATGCTCCGCTCACCATGGGAGAAGACTCCCATGGCGAAAGGAGCATTATATTTTTTGTTTACAAAAAGAAAATCCAGTTTCAGGATTTTCTTTTTGCAAATAAAAAACAATTGCTCCATGCTACAAAGGCTCTGTCCTGCTAGCACAGCCCCATAGAAGAGAGTAATACACATTGCCAGGAACCGCCGTCATGTTTTGATAAATTACTGCCTGCGTGGCGGTCATTTATAAATTAGGCGGATGGCCTCTCCACCCTGGGGAAAGAGTAATTTACTTTCGTCCCATGACGGAACTACATACCATCCACCCAATAATAAATCAAGCTCTTAATATTATATTCTATGATTGTGCCGGGTTTGAATATGTTCATTCGATGTCCTTCTCTGTTATTTGAATGTTCTGTTTTGGGTTGGACGTTACCTTGTTTGAAGTTGTGTCATGTACTGAGCAGGAGTAAAGGCCATTCTAGAAAGCTGCACAGCCATATGGGCATTGCACCATTAACAGGTTGGATCCTGTGGTTCTTCTGGAGTTGCTGTCTTTAGTGACAAAGTTTTCTCTTCCATGACCACCTGAAGGGTTTTACGCTATATTGGAATTCTGTATCGTAACATCCATAGTGGAGTTAAAGTGCCTTTTTGTTCTTCTGGATGTGAAGTTCCAAGTTGTTGATCTTTTGTTGGATTGAGCAAAGAAAGAGGCGTAGTTTTGGTGTCTCTAGTTGATAAAGGGACATGTATGTGCTGATTAGTCACTGAGTTGGTGGGAAATTTAGTTTTTGGTGTTTGACTGTTCTTAATACCGCTGCGAATATTGCAGCAAAGACTGAAAAGCACAATCTTCACCTCCATGTTGTTAATAAAATTGATTGTTCTTGACGCAAAACCTGCTAAACCTTTTATCCTTTCAAAATCTTCTATTACGTTGTACACTCCAGTGCACGTGAACAGTATCTAGCTCACAGAAAGCCCTTTAAATATTCAATTGTGGCATCCACTCGAGTGAGCGTGAACAGCTTCCTGTGTGAGATGCATGTATGATGCCTCTCCATCTCTAGGATTCTCTGAGGCCACATGTCATGTGTTGCTATGTACTGCAGGAGAGGGAATGGTTCAGAACATTCTTCAGCCTGGCTCATGGAGCAGCAGGGTTAACACCCTCATTGCACAGGTACTATCAAAAGTTCACATGCTCTTCTCTCTTAATGCTGGTAAGTGAGATTTGACACCTCACACCTGAAATATTGAATGTTGTGCCAGTATATTCCAGGGAATCTTCCTTTGCAACACTGCTTTAGCTCATTATACACCTGGTACTTGTCCTTCCTACTGATACAGCTGTGTGGACTCTGGCCGTGAACCAAAGATTATCTGCCACTGCCATCAACTTGTGACCAGTTATGTAGCCCCAAGATATGCAGTGTATGATCACCTCTCCATCACCAGACACTGACTTCAAACATCCACCACCAACATTCTACCACATCGTGCACACACCACAGTAGCATAGGGAGGTTGCAGGTTTAGCCACACCCAGTGAACACCACAAGGTCTCTGTCTCCTCCCTTCAGAATGTGCATTGAAGTTAGACTGTGGAGCTTGGCCTTTGGAGTCAAGAACTGAGAGGAGCAGCTCAGGGTCTGGACACAATGATTCAGAAGAGGGGGTGGTGATGAACAGAATGCCTGAATTAAGCAGACCACTCTTACCCAGTCCAAAGATCAGGGCTTGATCCATCACCGTTTTTTAGCTCACTGCACCATCCCAGCTCAGAACTTGGCTATATGCAAATTAGTCTGTTCCTGTCCCAGTGCATGATGGGAACAGGGCAAACCAAACTACCAAGCCAATTCTTGTACTGGGAAGGAAACAAGCTTCCGGGGACCGGTTTCTGCCATTTCAGGCGTCGTCGGCCCGGCTTGCTTGAATCCTGATGGTGCAATGAGCAAGGGACTCACATCTGAGTATACCCTTCCACGCTTATGTTGTTAATAAAATTGATTGTTCTTGACGCAAAACCTGCTAAACCTTTTATCCTTTTAACTCTTCTATTACGTTGTACACTCCAGTGCACGTGAACAGTATCTAGCTCACAGAAAGCCCTTTAAATGTTCAATTGTGGCATCCACTCGAGTGAACGTGGACAGCTTCCTGTGTGAGATGCATGTATGATGCCTCTCCATCTCTAGGATTCTCTGAGGCCACATGTCCTGTGTTTGCTGTGTACTGCAGGAGAGGGAATGGCTTATAACATTCTTCAGCCTGTCTCATGAAGCAGCAGGGTTAACACCCTCATTGCACAGGTACTATCAAAAGTTCACATGCTCTTCTCTCTTAATGCTGGTAAATGAGATCTGACACCTCACACCTGAAATATTGAATGTTGTGCCAGTATATTCCAGGGAATCTTCCTTTGCAACACTGCTTTAGCTCATTATACACCTGGTACTTGTCCTTCCTACTGATACAGCTGTGTGGACTCTGGCCGTGAACCAAAGATTATCTGCCACTGCCATCAACTTGTGACCAGTTATGTAGCCCCAAGATATGCAGTGTATGATCACCTCTCCATCACCAGACACTGACTTCAAACATCCATCACCAATTTTCTAACACATCGTGCACACACCACAGTAGCATAGGGAGGTCGCAGGTTTAGCCACACCCAGTGAACACCACAAGGTCTCTGTCTCCTTCCTTCAGAATGTGCATTGAAGTTAGACTGTGGAGCTTGGCCTTTGGAGTCAAGAACTGAGAGGAGCAGCTCAGGGTGTGGACACAACACATGATGGGAGGCAGTAACTTGCTTACCTTCCAACTCACTCGGTGCCGCCGTGTGTCACACAATATTGGCTGAGCAAGTGATATCACACGGTTCGCACACAATTAGCTGGAATAGAGTAGAGAGCAGGTTTCCAGTGAATTATTTGTAGGTTCTGTGACGCTGATGTCCATGTCAGTGTGAAACTTCCTGGGACAGCGGCGGCTGCCTCAGAAACATTGATTTTTGTGCTGGGGGTGGAGGGGTGAATTTAAAGTGCCTCGGGTTGACTCTCTGCGCAAAGCCCTGTCATCTTCAAGTACCTGCCCCCGACCGCACATCCTGAAAAATGTTCATATGTTGGCAGGTCTCAGCCTGTGACCCCTCTAATGCTGCTGACCACCCTCAAACCTTTAGAGTTCCATAAGTTTCATACATCTGGGGTGGAGCACCAGTGGTATTCCATCTTTAATGTTCCAAAGTGCTCTCAGATATGCGAAGTTAAAGCGAATTCTATGTTGGAACCAGAGGCTTCTGATAATGCATTTCTCTGTCTGTTTTTATTAGCTCAGCAGCTCATCAGCAACATTGAACTATAAAACACATTCTGGGACTACCTGTTTCATGACACCCAAGCCTAAAGAAAACAGTCACTAATAACAGCTCCTCCTTTCTAGCAAAACAGACTACCAGGAAAAGCACCTTCTTTTTTTTTGTTGCTCAGCAGCCGGATGAGGGTTTTTTCATATATGGGTATTACAGGGAAACAATGTGCATGATTTGTGACTGCTCTGCTACTTTAATTTCTATATGTCAAGTCATCCCCTGGGGTGTTTGTCATCATTCTCGTTAAATAATGTTCCCCACTGAGTTCTTGGTGTTTCATCAGCCTGGCCTCCCACCCCCTGTGACAGCTGTGTTTGGCAGTTGTGGGTCAGGAAGTGCACACACGGTGACTGCACCCTTGCAAAAGCTTGAACTGTTTGCTCCCCGGGCGAGTTTTAGTGCTGCATGCCCCAGTCAGTAATCCGCGTCGCGCAGTGACGGGTGTGCGCTACTATAGGGTGCTTGAGTTAAAATGCACAGCTTTGCATCTCACAAGCACCCAGCACTCTTATAGATTGGCAGCGTATCAGGAGAGCGTACGTGTAATTTCAAAGCTGCATTACTTACCTTTTTTTCCTCCTGAAAGCTGACATTTATGCACGAGTTAGGAATGTATTGTGGGGAGTATATTAGGTGCTCATCTGCATAGCATGATTTGTCCCATGTATCCAAGGGTGTTTTTGGGATACGTGCAGTAATCTAAGGAAAACAGTGGTGAATGACAATTGGCTTGAGGGCAATTACCCTCCTACATTCCAAGTAGCCATTCCTAATGCCAGGGTCAATATTTACAATTACACCTGCGCACCATGGCAGATGATGGGAGTGTGGGGGTGGGGCACACCCTGGTCAACCATCTTATTAGCATTGAAACGCTCTGTGGACCTCAGCTGGGGAAAGCTTGGGCAGCCTCGTGTCCCATAGAAGTTCAAGGGAAGTCATGAAGCTTGGGTAAATCCAAGGCCAAAAGACCATCACAGGCTCCTACTTCTAATGCTTGGAAAGGCTGAGGCAGGACTTCCTGAAAAGGCGCCTGTCATCCTTAGACAACAGTGGGGCCGAGTTTGATCCTGACCATACCCCTGGAGAGGAGGATTCACTTGCACTCGCAGACCTCTCCCATTGAGACTCCATGTAATCACAGACTGAAACGTAAAAAAAGTAAGTTCCTGGTAACTCAGCCCCTCTGTATTTTGATCACTTGATAATGACCAGGTGGAGACCATGCCACATAGGCCTATTATCATCAAGACTGGATCACCTGTTCCTCGGTTTTTAAGCTGCTGACCAGACCCTTTAACAGAGGCGACTGATGTGTTCTTTCAGGACTAGAGGCAGGCACTCAATTATGCATGTCCCCTGTTGTCCATGACCGTGAAGCTTATGGCACAGGTAAGGAGACAGAAGGTGAACCTGTTGATATGGACACTGTTTCGCATATTGCAAGCTTGGTTTCCAGTTCTTCTTCAACTTTCTTTGGATTCTCCAATCCGTGTTCCCCAGACTCAAAACATTCTTAGGGATGTCCATGGAAACTGCCACCTCTTGATAGAGAAGGTCAATCTCCACTTCATGGGAAGGAAGGTTACGTGGGATGCATCCTCTGGTATGTGGACTTCTCAGAGAAATCAGACTTTTAATTCCTCCCAAACCTCGATATTCACAATTGTAGGACATGAATGTGGTTCTGCACTTCTTGGAATCTTGGCAGGACAACCAATTTCTTTCCAGAAAGGAATTGTTGAGTAAAATAGCTAGTTTGTCATGTCTTTTATTAGGTAAACAGGTCTCTGATGTCAGAGCCATGAATATTTCTTTCAGAGTGTACACACTGGAAGGAGTTACTTTCACAGTGTCCAGAAATTCCAAATCTCACACTAGGATAGTTGAATATCTGGCATTGCCAGACAATCCTAAATTGTGCGTAGTAAGTTGTTTACGCGGTTATGAAACCATAGCAGTGGAGGTGAGACTCCCTGGGACAAATCAGCTGTTCCCTGCAATCAAGAAACCATTCAAGCCGGTTCCCCCAGCAACAAATGCACAATGGTTTTGGTGGATTATGACCAAGGATGGAATCGGTGTCTCCATCTTTTGGTTGCACTCGGTGAGGGGTTAGATGGCCTCAAAGGCCTATACCTTGGGTAGCCGTCTTGAGTATAGTTTGAGGGCGGCAGCCTGGTCCTTGGACTCCACCTTTTAAGAAATTCTGATTCAAACCAGTGATGGGTGTGGCATCACTGGTGGTAAATAAGCGTTAAACTTGCATAATCAGAGTCTACGGTACTAACAAGGAATGTAATATGTCCGAGCTATCATGAAAGAAAATTAAACTCTATTAATGTCACGGAGGCGAGGGTTTTCCCACCCTACGTACAACTAATACTGTACCCACTCTAGAAGGAGAATGAAAGCTCATTGAGGATAGGCAAACATCTTTTGTATTGAGCTATCTATATATATCTATATATATTTAATCGTCAATTTCGTCCAGACACGGAGGGTGCGCTTCTCACAGCTGGTGCAAGCGGTGAGACGGACGTTCCCCGAATTCAATTAGCCACCAAATAGAATACTCTCGCACTCTCCCAGATAGGTTATTTCATTAAAGGTTTATTTTCAAGGCTTCTGCCATCGACAGCTCTCTCCACACCTACGCGTTTCGACTGACAGGTCTTGGTCACAGTGTAAAACATTTGTCCTGCATTCATTTCTTCATTTTATACCAGAAATACCTGTTAGCATTTTATGATGCATTATGGTAGTTCAGAACATTCCATTTACATGGTATTCTCTTCTTAAAACTGTATTAAAGGTACATAAATACATTGTATGATGTTATCTTCGAGGCTTGCCTATATGTACATGTGTAATCATCATTTACCATATCATTTCTCCATATATTTTTTATATTTTATTTTATATTATATTATATCAATGTCCCAGTTGTTACTACAGGAAAGTCCTGTCCAAATGCTACTGGTTTTCTGCCTTGTGGCGAGTATTAGTTCATGTTCCTTGGCGCAGTGTCCATTCATGAACTCAACCGGATTGTATCTGGATTCTCCAATATATGTATATATACAAAGCTGGCTGGAGAGTTCAATGGTGTCTGCGCAAGCAGGTTTTTGTTTCTTCTCCCGAGGTATCGGATTGCTCCAGCCCACCTCTTCAAGCACTGGCCAAGCAAGGGCCACTGCCAGTAGGCAGCTCGTGACTTCACGAGGTGGCTGGGTTCATTGTAGTCATCCCATGACCCCATGACATCCCCCGCCGAGCTGTGCCACGGAGGTTGGAATGTATGCGGGGACTCGAGGAGGCCGGAGGAAATAATTTACACAGGAGACTGCGCGCCCTGTTCTGCAACACTCCATTTCCACAAGGATTTCATTTTTACAAGTATCCCCTCGTACCATCAGCCCAGAAAATATGCATTCTGGGAGCTGTAGGACTTACCGGAATGCAGCAGGTGAATGAGCACATGATAGGGGAGGTGTTTCCTTCTTAACAAGGGAGGACTGCAGACTGATTTTAAAATGGAGGCGTGTGGCAGTTTTCAGTGTGGCGGCGGCATCTGAGGAAGACGTGACTGTTGAAATGCATTATGCCCAAATCCGCTTTTCCATTAAAGGCCGTCTCTTGTGAAAACTTCGTGTGGCCCCTACCGTCTGCTTCGCTGGAGGTTCCTGTGCATATATATATATATATATATATCACACCAAAATCCCAGCAGTGCGACCATCTAGAACAGCCGCGCAGGACCAGGAAACAGACTCCACAGGCAAGGCTTAGTGCTCAGAGATGTTTAGTCACAGCATCAAATGTCCAAATGACGCGTTTCGGCCACCAGACATGCGGCCTTGATCACATAGTGCTTGCAATGGTGAGAAGGTGAACTTATATACATTGTGATGGAGAGGCAGTATTTTTACTATGTTCATAGTAATGATCAAGCAAGTTTACTACGTGTTGTAAGGCAACATATGTGACATCACGATTTTACTTCATCAAGCATGTTGTAAAGCAAAATAGACATAGCAAAAGGACTATAAATCATGAGCATGTTGAATGAGACTGGTGATTGCCATGGAGAGGATGGCTCTGTTTCACAGGTGAGTGGGATGGCGCTCGTGTGTTTAAACAAACGTGTACAACCATACACATAGTGAGCAGCCAGTTACATGTGTAATGCGGGGGCCCAAACGTAGCTGCGTAGGTTTGGCGTGCGCGTGGTGACCGATATGACAGCATAGTGCTTGTTTGTAGGTTAATCTGTGTAGAATGGTTGAGTCTATGGACACGTGCGGCAGAAGCAGTTCCCACCCTCCGAAACAGAAAACCTGAATCTTATGTGTAACATGAGATTGTTACCGCAATATTGCAGCATAATGCTGTGTAAAAATAATGCTGGAAGTCCCTCGACAGCTCGAAAATACATGGATAAATGTCTACATATGTACAGGTCCTAAAAATGTGATGCATATAAAAGTGTAGTTGCACAGAACTCGCGTAAACAAGCAAAAAGTGAGGTGCCTGCCAACCCACACGTGGGAAGTGAAGTTAAGGGGAAGTTAAACAGTGGTGCAGTGGAAGTGTATATACATAGTGAGGCTGGTGTGTGAGTACTTAATGCGTTTAATATATACTTTGGGTTTTGTGAAAATGCCGCCAGCCTCACAGGTAGTGGCGTTAATCCAATCTACCTAAAGTGTGAAATAATAACAACACATTAAAGAATAAAAGAAGCGTCTTGTAGCTAAAGTTACTACCATCTGATGTAGGGCATCCAATCATTAGAAAAAATAGAAATGATAGTGTCATTTATCGTATATCCAGGAAAAAAGGAGGGCCCCCATTAGGTTCATAGGGACTATTGAACCAGAGGTAGCTAATCAGTTGAACGGGAAACTTTAGGATAATAACTTCCCTGGACTAACACTACTGTGAGCTGGCATGGGGGCGAGGCCAGGGGTCACGGATGTAAATGCACAGAGAGCGTGGGCAGTGGGGGCGAATCCAGGGGTCAGGGGAGTAAACGCACAGGCAGCGTGGGCAGTGGGGCCGAGTGCAGGGGTCACGGGTGTAAATGCACAGGCAGCATAGGCAGTGGGGGTGAGTCCAGGGATCATGGGTGTAAATGCACAGGCAGAGAGGGCAGTGGGGGTGAGTCCAGAGGACAAGGGTGTAAATGCACAGGCAGCGTGGGGGCGAGTCCAGAGGTCACGGGTTTAAATGCACAGGCAGCGTGGGGGCGAGTCCAGGGGTCATGGGTGTAAATGCACAGGCGGCATGGGCAGTGGGGGCGAGTCCAGAGGTCACAGGTGTAAATGCACTGGCAGGGTGGGCAATGTGGGTGAGTCCAGGGGTCACGGGTGTAAATGCACTGGCAGCGTGGGCAATGTGGGTGAGTCCAGGGGTCACAGGTGTAAATGCACAGGCATCGTGGGGGCAAGTCCAGGGGTCACGGGTGTAAATGCACAGGCAGCGAGGGCAGTGGGGGCAAGTCCAGGGGTCATGGGTGTAAATGCACAGACAGTGTGGGGGCGAGTCCAGGGGTCACAGGTGTAAATACACAGGCAGTGTGGGCAGTGGGGCCGAGTCCAGGGGTCACGGGTGTAAATGCACAGACAGCGTGGGCAGTGGGGGCGAGTCCAGGGGTCACGGGTGTAAATGCACAGGCA
This sequence comes from Lissotriton helveticus, assembly GCF_964261635.1. NCBI lineage: Eukaryota > Metazoa > Chordata > Amphibia > Caudata > Salamandridae > Lissotriton > Lissotriton helveticus. Next base: position 1,417,845 of record NW_027611702.1, on the reverse strand, counting down.
GCGTGGAGGCGAGTCCAGGGGTCTCGGGTGTAAATGCAAAGGCAGCGTGGGGGAGAGTCCAGAGGACAAGGGTGTAAATGCACTGGCGGCGTGGGCAGTGGGGGCGAGTCCAGAGGTCACGGGTGTAAATGCACTGGCAGCTTGGGCAGTGGGGGCGAATCCAGGGGTCACAGGTGTAAATGCACAGGCAGCGGGGGCAGTGGGGGCGAATCCAGGGGTCACAGGTGTAAATGCACAGGCAGCGTGGGGGCGAGTTCAGGGGTCACAGGTGTAAATGCACAGGCAGCGTGGGCAGTGGGGGCGAGTCCAGGGGTCAGGGGTGTAAATGCGTGGGCAGTGGGGGCGAGTCCAGGGGTCATGGGTGTAAATGCACTGGCAGCATGGGCAGGTGGGGGCGAGTCCAGGGGTCAGGGGTGTAAACGCACAGGCAGCGTGGGCAGTGGGGGTGAGTCCAGAGGTCATGGGTGTAAATGCGTGGGCAGTGGGGGCGAGTCCAGGTGTCACGGGTGTAAATGCACTTGCAGCGTGGGCAGTGGGGGCGAGTCAAGAGGTCATGGGTGTAAATGCACAGACAGCGTGGGGTCGAGTCCAGGGGTCACGGGTGTAAATGCACAGGCAGCGTGAGCAGTGGGGGCGAGTCCAGGGGTCACGGGTGTAAATGCACAGGCAGCATTGGCAGATGTGGCGAGTCCAGAGGTGATGGGTGTAAATGCGTGGGCAGTGGGGGCGAGTCCAGGGATCACGGGTGTAAATGCACAGGCAGCGTGGGCAGTGGGGGTGAGTCCAGGGGTCAGGGTTGTAAACGCACAGGCAGCGTGGGCAGTGGGGGTGAGTCCAGAGGTCATGGGTGTAAATGCGTGGGCAGTGGGGGCGAGTCCAGGGGTCACGGGTGTAAATGCACAGGCAGCGTGGGCAGATGGGGCGAGTCTAGAGGTCATGGGTGTAAATCCACAGGCATCGTGGGGCGAGTCCAGGGGTCACAGGTGTAAATTTACAGGCAGCAGGGGCAGTGGGGGTGAGTCCAGGGGTCACGGGTGTGAATGCACAGGCAGCATGGAGGCGAGTCCAGGGGTCTCGGGTGTAAATGCACAGGCAGCGTGGGCGAGTCCAGGGGTCACAGGTGTAAATTTACAGGCAGCGGGGGCAGTGGGGGTGAGTCCAGAGGTCATGTTTGTAAATGCACAGGCAGCGTGGTCAGTGGGGGCGATTCCAGGGGTTACAGGTGTAAATGCACAGGCAGCGTGGGCAGTAGGGGTGAGTACAGGGGTCACGGGTGTAAATGCACAGGCAGCGTGGGGGCAAATCCAGAGGTCACACGTGTAAATGCACAGGCAAGGTGGGCAGTGGGGGCGAGTCCTGAGGTCACAGGTGTAAATGCACAGGCAGCGTGGGTAGTGGGGGCGAGTCCAGGGGTCACAGGTGTGAATGCACAGGCAGCGTGGGGGCGAGTCCAGGGGTCACACGTCTAAATGCACAGGCAGCCTGAGCAGTGGGGGTCGTCCAGAGGTCATGGGTGTAAATGCACAGGCAGCGTGGGGGCGAGTCACGGGTGTAAATACACAGGGAGCGTGGGCAGTGGGGGCGAGTCCAGGGGTCACGGGTGTAAATGCACAGGCAGCGTGGGCAGTGGGGGCGAGTCCAGGGATCACGGGTGTAAATGCACAGGCAGCGTGGGCAGTGGGGGCGAGTCCAGGGGTCAGGGTTGTAAACGCACAGGCAGCGTGGGCAGTGGGGGTGAGTCCAGAGGTCATGGGTTTAAATGCGTGGGCAGTGGGGGCGAGTCCAGGGGTCACGGGTGTAAATGCACAGGCAGCGTGGGCAGTGGGGGTGAGTCCAGGGGTCACCGGTGTAAATGCACAGGCAGCGTGGGCAGATGGGGCGAGTCTAGAGGTCATGGGTGTAAATCCACAGGCAGCGTGGGGCGAGTCCAGGGGTAACAGGTGTAAATTTACAGGCAGCAGGGGCAGTGGGGGTGAGTCCAGGGGTCACGGGTGTAAATGCACAGGCAGCATGGAGGCGAGTCCAGGGGTCTCGGGTGTAAATGCACAGGCAGCGTGGGCGAGTCCAGGGGTCACAGGTGTAAATTTAGAGGCAGCGGGGGCAGTGGGGGTGAGTCCAGAGGTCATGTTTGTAAATGCACAGGCAGCGTGGTCAGTGGGGGCGATTCCAGGGGTTACAGGTGTAAATGCACAGGCAGCGTGGGCAGTGGGGGTGAGTACAGGGGTCATGGGTGTAAATGCACAGGCAGCGTGGGGGCAAATCCAGAGGTCACACGTGTAGATGCACAGGCAAGGTGGGCAGTGGGGGCGAGTCCTGAGGTCACAGGTGTAAATGCACAGGCAGCGTGGGTAGTGGGGGCGAGTCCAGGGGTCACAGGTGTGAATGCACAGGCAGCGTGGGGGCGAGTCCAGGGGTCACACGTCTAAATGTACAGGCAGCCTGAGCAGTGGGGGTAGTCCAGAGGTCATGGGTGTAAATGCACAGGCAGCGTGGGGGCGAGTCACAGGTGTAAATACACAGGGAGCGTGGGCAGTGGCGGCGAGTCCAGGGGTCACAGGTGTAAATGCACAGGTGGCGTGGGCAGTGGGGGCGAGTCCAGGGGTCACGGGTGTAAATGCACAGGCACCGTGAGGGCGAGTCCAGGGGTCACGGGTGTAAATGCACAGGCGGCGTGGGGGCGAGTCCAGGGGTCATGGGTGTAAATGTACAGCCGGCGTGGGCAGTGGGGGTGAGTCCAGGGGTGACAGGTATAAATGCACAGGCAGCATGGGCAGTGGGGGCGAGTCCAGGGGTCACAGGTGTAAATGCACAGGCAGAGTGGGCAGTGGGGGCGAGTCTAGGGGTCATGGGTGTAAATGCACAGGCGGCGTGGGCAGTGGGGGCGAGTCCAGGTGTGACAGGTATAAATGCACAGGCGGCGTTGGCAGTGGGGGCGAGTCCAGAGGTCACGGGTGTAAATGCACAGGCAGCATGGGCAGTGGGGGCGAGTTCAGGGGTCACAGGTGTAAATACACAGGCAGCGTGGGCAGTGGGGGCGAGTCCAGGGGTCATGGGTGTAAATGCACAGGCGGCGTGGGCAGTGGGGGCGAGTCCAGGGGTGACAGGTATAAATGCACATGCAGCATGGCCAGTGGGGGCGAGTCCAGGGGTCACAGGTGTAAATGCACAGGCAGCGTGGGCAGTGGGGGCGAGTCCAGGGGTCACGGGTGTAAATGCACAGGCAGTGTGGGCAGTGGGGGCGAGTCCAGGGGTCACAGGTGTAAATGCACAGGCAGCGTGGGGGCGAGTCCGGGGGTCACAGGTGTAAATGCACAGGCAGCGTGGGCAGTGGGGGCAAGTCCAGGGGTCCTTGCCTCTGTTATTGCATTGTGTCCTGGCCTCTGGTATTGCATTATTTGCTTCAATCCAAGTGCCTGGTTCGTGTTATTGCATTGTTTATATCATATTCTCCTAGTGCTTGGCCCCTGTTATTGCATTGTTTATATCAGACTCTCCTAGTGCCCAGCCGGTGTAATTGCACTGTTTGCATCAGATTCTCATAATGCTTGGCCTGTGTTATTGCATTATTTGCATCAGATTCTCCTAGTGTCTGGCCTGTGTTATTGCATCGTTTACGTCAGATACTCCTAGTGCCTGGCTTGTGTTGTTGCCTTGTTTGCATCAATCCTAGTGTCTGGCCTGTGATATTACATTTTTAGCATCAGATTCTTCTAGTGCCGGGTCCGCGTTATTGCATTGTTTGCATCAGATTCTCCTAGTGCCTGGCCTGTGTTTTTTTTGAATTTTTATTTTTTATTGGGCAGAGCCAGAAGGAAACATCCATTATTTACACAGAGAAAAAAAAATTGCACTGTAGGCAACTCTCATCCTGATTAAGCACATACTAAATAGACATAAATTAACACTCAGCAAAATGATCCCAGACCCTCGAAAATGTCTTAATTGCCCCCACCCGCTTGGCATAAGCTTCTTCAAAACATTTTGTACGTTTCATTTTACTCAACCATTTCTCAAACAAAGGTATTGTCATTGATCTCCAGTTTTGTAAGAGCAATGTACAGGCAACTAACATAGCGATAGCAAGAAAGCGTCCCTGAAATGCAGAAAGTATCACCTCCTTAATCCCTATACCAAATATAGCAGCTTCTGCTGAAGGTTTATACATTTTCCTAATCGCGCCACTAAAATATGCAAATATCTGTCCCCAAAAAATTCAAACTTAGGGCAGGAGAAAAAAATATGTCGCCATCCCCCTGCTGTTATTGCATTGTTTGCATCAGATTCTCTTGGTGCCTGGCCCGTGTTATTGCATTGTTAGCGTCTAGTGCCTGGCCTGTGTTATAGCATTGCTTGCATTAGATTCTTCTAGTGCCCGGCCTGTGTTATTGCATTGTTTGCACCAATCCAAGTGCCTGGTCTGGGTTATTGCATTGTTTGCGTCAGATAATCCCAACGCCTGGCCTGTGTTATTGCATTGTTTGCTTCATGTTTTTCTAGTACCCGGTGTGTGTTATCGCATTGTATGTGCTGCTTTTAGTATGTTATTATTCTAATAGTTGCAGCTTTTCTAAAAAACATGGCACCTTTTATTCCAATCAAGTGCATCTGACTGCAAGGACACTGCACTCTCCCTGCAGTAGCAACCAACTTCCTATTTATGTAGCAACAGACAGCGCAAAATGTCTGCCAGAGATGTTGTAAGGTCAGAAACAGTACTTCGGTAAGTAGGTATGATGCAAAACAAACTGTTGAGTAAGATTTTAGCGACAGAAGCTGCTGTGATAGGCGGCAAAACATCCATGTCAAAACATCAGCAGTAGGACAATGGTACATGGAACGATAATAGTAGATTTATTTACACTTCTGTGCATTGCGTGTCACTTATAGTTCTTTTCTTCCACTTTCATGAGATGGTTTTTGTTGTAATTTAAATCAATAAAGGCAGACACAGCCAATTAGTAGATATTAAAGTTGTAGGTTTAATCTCAGAGCAACGAGCCACCGCACCAAACACTGGCACAGAGAGGCTTCAACTGGCAAATTACAGAATTAGAACTTCATCAAAACACCATGGCAACTTAGTGAATTCTAACAGTAAAGCATGAAGCACAAGCAAATACAACATTATCTTTTTTTTTCCAAAAACAAAAGAAAAACAAACAACCAAGAAAAATAGAAAGAGGAAAAGGGAAAGATGGAAAAAGAAAAGAACAAGAGCGAAATAAAATAAAGAAAAGAACAAGAGTGAAATAAAGTGACAGAGTTACAACAACCTCTGAATTAAAGAGATAACTAAATGATTACACTGTGAACAAATGAACTAAATGAGCTTCAATGAATTAGCGAAGCTTCCAAGGGAGGTGAGTTACACGAGTCGACCTCCTTACAGAAATGTCCTCCCCAGAAGGCACCACAGTACTGGGATCCAAAGAAGACGTAGACGGAACAGGAGAACAGGCAGAACTAGGTTGAGTGACCGGTACATCACAGCTCTTATTCAATTTAATAACTTTACACAAATTCCACCAATGACCACCCTCCACCATGACAGCATTGCCACACACCTTCACAACCCGGACAGGTTTACCAAACAAAACTGAACCTTTTTTCATGGGTCTATAATTTTTCACACGCACCATATCTCCAGGACAAACCTTAACATCTTTAGTGGACATTTTGTCATTGAATCTTGAGGCCATTTTATCTTGAGCAATCTTAACACGCGAGTGTAACTCATCATCTAGAGCAGGTTGTGTGACAACCTTGTGCGCCACTGTCTTTAAAAGCCAAGCAGGATAAAGAGCAGACGTGGGCATTCTGCCCCTAAGAGAAACAAATGGAGCAATCTTGGTTACGGAGTGTGATGTGGGGCGGTAAAACCAAATCATGGACCTCACAGAACACTCCACATCGAAATTGTTGCTCTTGGCCCATTTGATACAATCCACTAACACACGATTCATTCTCTCAACCTGACCGTTGGTTTGAGAATGTCCAACAGAGCTCTTCAGATGTTTAATACCTGATTCAGACAGAAACACACGCATTTCAGTATTGACAAACTGGACACCGTTGTCTGAAACAAGCGACTCAGGAAAACCCTCTCTCATAAAAATTTCTCTAAGAAAGAGTATAGTGGAAGAAGCAGAGGGATTGGAACAGAACTTAACCTCAGGCCATTTACTGTGGAAGTCCATAAGCACAAAAGCAAATCTAAGGTGAGAAGGAAGAAAATTAAAAGGACCAACTAAATCAATGCCTAATTTTAACCAAGGTTTGAGAGGAAAAGGAATGGGTTGCAAAGGTGGGACAGTGACCTTTAAACCTTTCTCCGCAGTAGCACACACACTACAAAGCCTAACTCTCTCATCCACTTCACTGTCCATAGAAGGCCACCAATAGTGCAGCCTTAGACGTCTTTTGGTCATTGTGATTCCAAGATGTCCTTCATGAGCACTATCAATCAATTTCACACGAATACTCAGAGGAGGAACACACCTGTCATCTCTCATGACAACACCATCCTCTATGGAGAGTTCTTCAGATACTTTCCAAAAAGGTTGGATGTGTACCGGAAGACTTCTTTCCCTAGGCCAACCACCCACAATGTAATTTTTGACACTTAACAAGATTGCATCAGAGGACATTGCATCAACCCATTCTTTCTCAGAACAGCCAACAGACTCAACAGCATCCACAGAAGCTATGAAACAATCTTCCTTATCTTCATCCAAGTTAACAGAATCAGGCTCCCTTAGAGGCAACCTGGAAAGCATATCAGCTTTGCAATTTTCTTTACCAGGTATGTGCTCGATAGAAAATTGATATTGCAACAACTTCGTAGTGAGACGAGCTATACGCGGTGTGGCATATTTCACACGATCACCAGACAAAATGAAAACAAGAGGCTTATGATCAGTTTGAATCGTAAACTTTCTCCCCCAAATGTAAGTGCGAAACTTTTCACATGCCCAATAACAAGCAAGCAATTCCTTTTCGATCACTGAATAGTTTATTTCAGGATCCCTCAACACCCTCGAAGCATAGCTAACAGTGATCTCTCTCCCATCAATAACTTGTGTGAGAACAGCACCTAGCCCATAACTGCTAGCTTCAACTGTGATAACACAACTAACACTGGGGTCATATGCTTTCAAAACCTTGGCATTCAATAGTTCAGACTTAACCAAGTCAAAAGTTGACTGACAAACCTCATCCCAGACAAAAGGAACACTAGCTCTGAGCATACAAGACAAATACTTCATTTTACTGGCATAATCTGGAATAAATCGTGAATAGAACTCACACAACCCTAAAAATGAACGCAACTCATCTTTACTCTTAGGCACTGGACAATCTACCACAGCCTTGACCAACCCTGGTCTGGGAGAAACACCTAAACCAGACACTAAATGGCCCAAAAACTCAACCTCACGTTTCCAAAATTCACATTTGTTTTTCTTCACTACAATTCCTTTACTGTCAAATCTCTTGAGCACACATTTGAGAATGACGTCATGTTGATCTAAAAATTTGTCAAAAATCAAGACATCGTCTTGAAAAATCACAACTCCCTCGACATTTTTCAAGACACTCTGCATGATCCTCTGAAAAACCGAAGCAGCAGAAGCCAGCCCAAAAGGCATTCTACAAAACTGGAAAGTACCAAAGGGGGAATTAAACGCCGTGTAATGTCTAGAATCTTCCTCTAGAACAATCTGATGGTACGCAGAAGCTAAATCAATTTTGGAAAACCACTGCGCACCTCTCAATTCTTCCAACAAATCACCAATTTTGGGAAGTGGATGAGCGTCCACCCAAATTTCTTTATTGACACTTCTGAGATCACAACAAAGACGAATATCTCCATTTTTCTTACGTGCGACAACCAAGGGACTAAGCCACAAGCTTGATTCAACAGGTTCTATGATGCCATTCTTCTCTAATCTCTCGAGTTCAGCTTTGAGATCTGCTCTCAAACTAAATGGCACAGATCTAACCTTATGCTTCACAGGGATTGCACCACTCTTCATCTTAATCCGATGTTTGAACCCTACAATTTCACCCAGTGAATCTGAAAATACTCTGGGAAATTCCTTCTCAAGAGATGAAGAGTCAGGCATATCCAATACAACAAGAACCTGTTCTCTCGCTCCAGGTCGTAATAACATACCAAAAAGACCTTGATGGTACCATCCCAAGATGTTCAAACCACGCACAGCCACATAAATCTTACCCTGAATCCTCCTATCTTTGAACTGCAAGATATCTTCAATGAAACCCTCCAAAATTATCTTGCGACCCTCATAGGAAACCGGTGTCCTATCTGGGGGAAATAATTCTCTGTTTGACCAAGACTGCTTAAACAATTCAAACGAAATCATGGTGATTCTGGCGCCAGAATCTACCAGAAGTTTCAAACAAACATCGCCTACGAAAATATCTACATAGGGATCCACACACTCCTCTGGGTTTCCAGTGACTACCCCATCATCTGTGACAGTTACGATCATGTCTTTGAATTCGTTCACCAAATCGCTTTCTGAATCACGTTCATTCTCCAACACACAACTGACCTTCTCGGGCTTATTTAAATTGGCTTGACAAATTTTGGCCAAGTGACCAAACTTCCCACATTTATAGCACTTAGCATTGTTCCCCAGACAAAAACTGTTTTCTTTAGAATGTGGAGGATAACCACATCTGTAACACATGCTTTTCTTAACCACACTTTTCTCATTGAATTTATCTCTTTTCTGAAAATTGGACCTAGAAGAAGAAGACACCACAGCATTCACATTTTCTTTATGCACATCCGTTTTACCAAGTTCCTTAATAGACGTTTGAGCTAGTTCAAGACTTTTGGCAACTTTAATAATTTCTTCTAAAGAGGGATTCCCCATGGTAAGCAGTTTCTGTTGAATGTGTTTGTCACTGCAATGAGCAATGAATTGGTCCCTCACCAATTGATCTTTAAAATCACCAAACTGGCATTCGGCACAAAGTTTACGTAAGGCACTCAAATAGGAATCAACATCTTCACTTTGAAAATTTGTGTCTTAACACAACTAAACTCGGTTGAACATCAAATTTGATAACCAGTTTCTTAATGGTCTCTTGATATTCATCGACTATTTCACCTTCGGTAAGAATCAAATCAGGCAAATGTTTGTAGACCTCCCTCCCTTCAAATCCCAAACAATTCAAAAGTAAACATTTCTTCCTCTCCGCCCTGTACCTAGAGGCTCCAATGGCACCAATATAGGTCTCAAAACCGTCAAACCATTGCCTCCACTGAATTTGAGGTGTAACTGGATTTTCTAAAAATGGGGGAGGTTGATTTACAGCTTGCATTTTAAATCAATAAATCCAAATAGAAAAAGAAGAAAATGCTTACACACAGTAGAATGGAGAAATGAGCAGTAAAAATTTTCCAAAGATAGTCAATATCCTACAGTTGATAAGCGTGCTGTTGTTAATATACTTATGACGCTAATCTGAAAGAAAACTGCGTTAATTGTACAAACGTTTCAAAACTAAAGCACACTCAAATTTGTAATTAATTTCTTTTTACTCCCTCGCAGGCAGTGTCTCTACCGTAATCCAGGAGAAGTTATCCTCGAGTCTTTCCAGTATATCGTGTAGCTGATATACAGATCAATAGATCTACTGAGTCAGTCTTGAAGAAGTTGCCGTAGCGCTACTCACTCAGAAAACGAGAGCTTCCTGACACGTCAGACTGAGCGACGCTTGAGACGAGTGTTCCATGAACCGTCAGACTGAGCATGCGTCGAGTCATCCACTGCGTGTGCTCTGACAGCCTCTGTGACGCGCGGTCATATCGCCAATACCAAACGAGAATTCTACTGCGTCATCACTTGAGAGAAGAAACTGAGGGAAGACGATCTCGCTAACTGCAACTGCCACTGCGCACAAGGTAAGCCGGTTGGTTGCTACCTTAGAAAGAGAGTCGCTTTAAACAGTAACTTTAAATAGCGAGAGATACTGTTAACTGGGTATTCACAGCGGGAATTACAGTGAGAGAGTGTAACGTGCCTCAGCTGTTTTTTAAGAGCCGTAAATCATCGTGACTAGCGCCATGACCCACATTTCAATCTCCTCACCTTAGTGTATAAGTGGAAAGTCACTGCCGCTGGGGAAAATTGTTTCCCTTCAGATGAAACAGCCGCTGGAGGAGAGAACGAGATGATGGGGTCAGTCAATCGCAGTCAGTCGTCGTCCCTTTGCAGAAAGTCGTTTTTCTTCACAAATAGAAGCAGTGGCTCGCTGTTGTCTTCAAAATCACTGGTCCTCGTCGCCAAAATTATGTTGTAATTTAAATCATTAAAGGCAGACACAGCCAATTAGTAGATATTAAAGTTGTAGGTTTAATCTCAGAGCAACGAGCCACCGCACCAAACACTGGCACAGAGAGGCTTCAACTGGCAAATTACAGAATTAGAACTTCATCAAAACACCATGGCAACTTAGTGAATTCTAACAATAAAGCATGAAGCACAAGCAAATACAACAGTTTTACAAGGCAAATCTGAGCTCACTGAGTGTGGAGCTTCCACAAATCTCAGAGACAGGCCGTTCCAAAGACGGTAACAGAGAAGGTTGAAAGATCTGAGTCTTCATCCTGGCAGATGGACTGGTGATCCCTGAGGGGGTGTAGTTGGTCTGTGTGTTGCCACGGCTGTCCAAGGGGTGTAAGAAATGTCAGCAATTTCTGGAGGACCCTCTTTTGGGTGAGAACAACCAGCTTTATGCAATAAGAAGTTGAGGGTTTGTGTCTGCACAGGAAGAGTTACAATCTGATAGCAAAATAGAGGACCTTGTCCAAAGGGGATTGATATTAACAAGGTTTAACATCTTCAGTTACGACAGACAAAGTCCATGTACCTCGATGTTCTTGAAAAGCTTCATGCACTCTGCTGGTGCAGGCAGGATGTCTATTCTCTAGTTGGCATTTGCCAGCCAGGGGATGTTCAGATACAGTGGTTGAATTAAACCATGGAGCAGCACTTGTAGCGTTGACTTTTGGAGTCTTGTAGTGTGTGCTTGATGCGGTAGCACTATCTTAATGTTCTGAGGAGCTCAGAAAATCAATCAATCAATCAATCAATCATAGCATTTGTAAAGCGCACTACAAACCCGTGAGGGTCTCAAGGCGCTAGGGGGTGAACACTGCTACTGTTTGAAGAGCCTGGTCTTGAGGAGTCTCCTGAAGGGTAGGAGGTCTTCGGTCTGCCGTAGGTGGATGGGGAGGGTGTTCCACGTCTTGGCGGGGAGGTGGGAGAATGATCTGCCGCCAGCGGTCACTCTACTGATGCGGAGGACAGTGGCGAGGGCGCGGTCTGCAGAGCGGAGCTGGCGAGATGGGGTGTAGAGGCTGAATCAGCTGTTGAGGTACGCTGGTCCGGTGTCGTGGAGTGCCTTGTGTGCGTGGGTGAGGAGCTTGAAGGTTATGCTCTTGTTGATGGGGAGCCAGTGCAGGTCTCTCAGGCGTGGTTTGATGTGGCTGCGGCGCAGTATGTCGAGGATCAGGCGTGCGGAGGCATTCTGGATATGTTGGAGCTGTTTCAGGAGTTTGGACGTGGCTCCTGAGTAGAGTGCGTTACCGTCGTCCAGTCTACTGCTAACGAGGGCCTGGGTGACCGTCCTTCTGGTTGTGGTGGGGATCCACTTGAAGATCCTGCGAAGCATGCGGATGGTGTTGAAGCCGGAGGAGGAGACGGCATTGACCTGTTTCGTCATGGAGAGTGTGGAGTCGAGGATGACCCCCAGGTTACGTGCGTAGTCGGTGGGTGTAAGGGGTGCTCCTAATGCCATCGGCCACCAGGAGTCGTCCCAGGCTGAGGGGTTGGAACCGAGGATGAGGACCTCCGTCTTGTCCGAGTTCAGTTTCAGACCGCTGTTCCTCATCCAGTCGGCTACGGCCTTTATTCCTTCGTGGAGGTTGGTTTTGGCAGTGCGGGGGTCCTTGGTGAGTGAGAGGATCAGCTGGGTGTCGTCAGCGTAGGAGATGATGTTTAGGTCGTGCCGTCGGGCGACATGGGCAAGTTGTGCCATGTATACGTTGAACAACGTTGGGCTGAGGGATGACCCTTGGGGTAGGCCGCAGATGATCTCGGTGGCTTTGGAGCAGAAGGGAGAGAGGCGGACCCTCTGGGTTCTCCCGGAGAGGAAGGAGGTGGTCCAGTCCAGGGCCTTCTCTTGGATTCCGGTGTCGTGGAGGCGTGCTTTTAGTGTACGATGGCAGACTGTGTCGAAGAAAATCCAGACTCTCAGAGCACGAGGTCTGTGACTTGACCAGTGGAACTGCAATAAAGAAGATAACCTAGACCAGTTCGACCTCTCCCGACCTTTGAACTGATTATTGAGGAAAGAAGCTCTTGTCTGGAAGGAAAATCTGCACAAGGCACAGTGGACAGAAGCCGCAGCCTTAAAGGAAGGTATGCACAAGGCACATCTGACAGAAGCTGCAGCCTGAAAGGAAGATCTGCACAAGGCGCAGCTGTCAGAGGTCCTGCCTGGAAGGAAAATCTGCACATGGCGCAGCTGACAGAGGTCCAGACTGGAAGGAAGATCTGCACAAGGCACAGTTGACAGAAGTCCAGCCTAGAAAGGAAGATCTGCACAAGGCGCAGCTGACAGAAGTTTTGTCTGGAAGGAAGATCTGCACAAGGCACAACTAACAGAAGTCCTGCCTGAAAGGAAGATCCGCACAGGGCGCAGCTGACAGAAGCAACTATATCGAAGAAAGATCTGCACACCGCACAGCTGACAGAAGTCCTGCCTTGAAGTATGATCTGCACAAGGTGCAGCTGACAAAATTCCTTCCTGGTCGGACAATCTGCACAAGGAGCAGCTGACAGAAGTCCAGCCTAGAAAGGAAGATCTGCACAAGGCGCAGCTGACAGAAGTTCTGCTTGGAAGGAAGAACTGCACAAGGCACAGCTGACAGAAGTCCAGACTGGAAGGAAGATCCGCACAAGGTGTAGCTGACATAAGTCCTGCCTGAAATGAAGATCTGCACAAGGCGCAGCTGACAGAAGTCCTGCCTGGAAGGACGATCTGCACAAGGAGCAGCTGACAGAAGTCCAGCCTAGAAAGGAAGATCTGCACAAAGCGCAGCTGACAGAAATCCTGCATGGAAGGACGATCTGCACAAGGCGCAGCTGACAGAATTCCTGCCTGGAAGTAAGATATGCACAAGGCTCAGCTGACAGAAGTCCTGCCTGGAAGGACGATCTGCACAAGGAGCAGCTGACAGAAGTCCAGCCTAGAAAGGAAGATCTGCACAAAGCGCAGCTGACAGAAATCCTGCCTGGAAGTAAGATATGCACAAGGCGCAGCTGACAGAAGTCCTGCCTGGAAGGAAGATCTGCACAAGGCGCAGCTGACAGAAGTTCTGGCTGGAAGGATGATCTGCACAAGGCGCAGCTGACAAAAGTCCTGCCTGAAAGGAAGAGCCGCAAAAGGTGCAGCTGACAAAAGTCCTGCCTGGAATGAAGACCTGCACAAGGCACATCTGACAGAAGTCCTGCCTGGCGATGACCTCAAAGCAGTGAGAGACCCACAAATCACAAGATCCTTCAAGCCCAGGTAGCCACACTGGACACAATGTACACCAAAGGACTGATTTAGATTTCAGCAAATGGTTTATTCAATCCCAAATGTGACGGGTATCCTGCCCACCCCATTAAAAATGTATTACATCCTGTGGCAATTATAATAAGACAGACAGGATAACTGTCACGTTTTGATTATGCCTTGGTGTAGTTCGTAGAGTTTTACTCCGCGGAACTCCACAAAGTGCCAGGAAAACTCTGCCGTACTCCACGAACTTCCGCAAGTGGCAGAGTTTGTTAAGCTGCGCTGCTCTCACTGATCTTTAATGCCAGGAGTTTGTCCCGCACTGTAAAATCAGCACGAACAGCACTACGCATTGCGCCAGAAGGCGCTGCTGCTTTCTGCTGCTCGAATTGACATTCTAATCGAGTGGCAGCTTCATCAACGAGAATGGCAGATTTCTACACATAAGTGGTCGCGACCTGCCATGACCTCCTGCAATGAGAAATCCCTCCAGGAGGAGGTCTAGTGTGTTATATTTTCTCACAAGTACTCACCACCTTACCGTTGGCGAACCGCTTGAGAAAAAAAAAACTCAGTTCTGCATTACTTTGTGGAGTTCTTTGGAACTCCGCACTGTTAGAAGGGGCGATCTCAGAGGGCCAGAGTTTGCTCACCTGGTCACCCCAAGACCCACCTCTCCCAAAGATCTTGCCGAGTCTTATCGTGAAGTCCTCACCGGGGAGGACGTCGAGTCTAGGATTGTACACACTGAGCTCACACCACACTTACGAACGGACACCACCACGTTGGATTTCAGTAACAAATTCTTTATATAAGCGATAAAAGAAGAAAGCACTCTTATGTACAATTGATCGAGGGATCACAAAGTCTTGGAGGGTTTGGGAAGGGGGAAGCGGGACAGTCTTTAGTCTCTGGGACAGTACGGGGCGTACCCTACGCACAGCTCTCAATCCTCGAGCCGGGGGGTACGGACGATGATGGTCGTACTGGCTGCTTCACCTCCGTCGGGTCGGTTCGGTCGTGATATTGGTCTCGATGGTCCAGCCGGACCAGAGTACTCCTCGAGCCGCGACGAGGTCAGCAGGGCTCGATCTGGAGAAGTTCAGGAGGAGCCGCGACAGCGTCAGCAGGGCTCCGATGGTTCAGTTCAGCTTGAGCCGCGACCGCGTCAGCAGGGCTCCGATGGTTCAGTTCAGCTTGAGCCGCGACAGCGTCAGCAGGGCTCCGATGGTTTAGTTCAGCTTGAGCCGCGACAGCGTCAGCAGGGCTCCGAGGGTTACAGTTCAGCTTGAGCCGCGACAGCGTCAGCAGGGCTCCGATGGTTCAGTTCAGCTTGAGCCGCGACAGCGTCAGCAGGGCTCCGATGGTTTAGTTCAGCTTGAGCCGCGACCGCGTCAGCAGGGCTCCGAGGGTTACAGTTCAGCTTGAGCCGCGACAGCGTCAGCAGGGCTCCGAGGTTCCAGATGAGTTCGTCTTAGGGTCAGCCGCGATCAGATCAGCAGGGCTTCAGGTCCAAGATACAACTCCCCGCTAGTTGTCGGGCAGGCCCAGATATAGTCCAGGGGCTCTTTGAAGTCCGGACCCTCGCAGGCGGAGGTCTCAAGCCCTGGGGGCTGGTCGTTGGCGAGGTCCGGCGGTTGGCTCTTTGATCCTTTGAGAAATGGGTCCGGGAATTCCCAGACGCCCAGCAGGTCTGGAGCCAGCGCTCAGGGGGGCCAAAGGTGCGATCGAAACTCCCCGGCTTATCTCACTCCGGGAGTGTTTACCCCCCAGCCGGGACTGGCGCGCCTTTGGAGTCTGGGTTTCGCCGGGGCCGGGGTCACGCTAGGCCCAGGGAGTCAGGGATCTCGGGAAGGAAAAATGGCTGCCGGGCCTTGTGGGGCAGGCAAGGTTAGGCGCTCGGAGCCGGGAACGGGACGGGGACCTGTGGGCCTGGTCATGGGTTACGGTGGTCCGGGCTTATCGGGGATGAGACGACCAGGTTTCAGGGTGCAGGCTACTCTTACGGGGGGTGCTGCGCAGGGCTCAGGGTGCAGGCCTACGCTCGCAGGGTGTAGCGGGACAGGCGCGAACCACGCCACGAGGCCGGGTCCAACACGCACACTGGGCAAAAATTTGCGAGCTACGCCGACAGAGATGGATTTTTCACCCACCCCTAGTTTTGTGGCAATACTCTGTTGGACAAACTCTAAACTAGGCCATATGTCTGCAATAAGTGTTGTAGAAGAAGTGAGATCCATGGCCTTGTGACTATCAGGCCGTTATCTGACTTCTGATGAACCCCACGGAGTGAGTGCGCAGCCAGAGGGCAGAAGGGGGACCGAAGGACAGGAAATTAGATAAACTTGAAGATGAGAAATATGGAAAGGTACAAATACTGCATCACCTGTGGATAATTTACACCTCCTCCCGATCTTCCAAATGCCCATCCAGTCACAAAGTGGCATCCAGGGCCCCAAACGGACAACGTCATGCCAGATGCCATGTAATGGTGGAAAAGGTGGAAAAAAGAGTAATATGCACACATCTGCTGCGGGGATATGTCAGGTAAATTATTGGTTGTGATGGATTCTCTATAAGCACTAAATGACTGATATCGTTGAATATTATATTATATGAATCAACGTTTGTTTGCCTTATCTGCGCTTATAATGTCTAGGACAGGCCTTACAGTGAACACCTTGTTCTGTTTTACACAAAAGCCCCGGAAGGAGCTGCATCTTAGAGAACTTTATCTAACTTAGGACGAACTAAAGTCTTGCTTTTTAAAGTTGTCTTTCAGGACCAGAACCGAGCGCTGTAAGTTGCACTAGTTTCAGGGAGATGGACAGATGTTATAGCGATAGGAAACACCCCTCAACTCACAATAATGTTCCAATCTTCCAAGTTAGAAGAAACCAGAAATGCTTGAACCAAGGGAGCTGTTGAAAGTGTCAAAGGTGGCTTATGAACAGCGGGTAAAGACAGGAGTTGGTATTTGAGATGATCTTAAGTGAATCGGAAAGAATGAGAAGAAGTGTGTGAATGGAGTTACTTTTGTTGTATACTTCGTAAAGAGTTACTGGAAATTTTGCAGCCCAGCCTGATCCATCTCTTTTTCTAATCTCTATTGTTGTTTAAATCCTGACCATATGCGTCTATCTTAAGCTATACCGCTAAGCACTTGGGTGCCCCGTGAGCACCCTTACTTTGCTAAGTTAGCCTGTAAACGCTGGTAAATCACCTCCTTTTCAGACATTAATAAGATGTCACCTGATCAACAGAACTTTTAGTTAAATATCTGTGTATGATGAACAATTCCTTGCTAAGTTTTAAAGGCGGTAAAGAAGAAGGCGGGGATTTACTAATATTTTGCGCCGTATTTTCGTCACAAAAGTGGCACAAAACAGCGCAAAATCTTTTTTTCCTAATTTACTTTCCAGCCCTACTCTTGTTTAGCGCTAGAAATAACGTAAAAGTAATGTGAAGCAGCACATAGCACTACTTCGCATTACTTCACACCATGAGGGCCTGCCAAGGGGGGTGCATGGGCGTTCCCTTGCAACCACCCAAGGTTTCTCACGCTAAAACCAATTTACCAAATACAGTAGATTGGGTTTAGCGTGAAAAAACTGCACCCTTTTAAACTAGGCGCAAAGGAAGGAGAAATACTTTGATTTATCCTTCCTTTTCTGACTTTGCATGCGTGCTGCACTCTGCAACACGCATACAAAGTGGGAAAAGCTTTCTCTCGTGTCTACTATTCTGTACAAAAACCTATGCTGGGCTCACACACACACACACTAGCGCTCTTGTGCTAAGGTGTGTGCATGGCGCAGGGCTGCTGTAATCAGTGCTGGCGCAAGGGAGAGGGAAGGAGAGAGCCATATCTTTGAAAATATGGTGCTTTCCTGCTCCCTCCCTGTCGAGCATCGCAGCCTCGCGGTGGGGGCTGCGCTGCATTGCGTGGAGATTTGGTAAATCTCCCCCGAAATGTCTTTTACAACCAGTTAAACATTGTGAATTCTCATTCCATTATGTTTCAATTTAGTAATTTTCAATATCTTTACATCCAACAGAAAACAAGACTTGAATGTATGAAATGACCATCAATAATGAAGCGAATGCTGTAAATCTTCAATAATAGCAGAAATATTGAGCTACAGTATTCAGGAAAACATCAGCGCAGTCGGCGACAGATGAACCCGCACATAGACTGACAGATCCCAGATGAAGCATCAAGGGCAGTTCAGTGATTGCAAGAGGCTGAGCTGTGCACCTCCACCCCACAAGACGAAGAAATGACCTTAGGAAAATTAAGGCAACAACAATAACAAACCGCCTCCTGTATAAACAAGTGTCCAACACCAGCTTTGATCATGGGATCTGTATGATGTGATTACCACAGTGCTCTATTTTATAAAATGATGAAAAGCCATCATTCCCTGCTCTAGGAGAATTGTAAACTCTTTCTGGACAAACCACAGTAACCAGAGAAGAGCACAACAGAGCGGAGCCGGACAATTGACGGGTAAAGGAAAGAGGAGTTCTTCTATCTACAATACAATAGACTGTCCTAATTTGCACCGGCCAAAAGGAAGATACATCTTTACCCGCAATCGTGCATAGCCATAATCCAATCTAAAGGCGCAATCGCCTACAAAGACACCTTCTACGTATTAGGAGTGTGGCAAATATATGGTGGCTATCGCATTTTATTGTTAAAACAGAAATCAAACGTGCAAATTACTGCACACATATAAAGTTTGTGTAAAAAAAACACAAGTGCTTTATCAGCCATGTCGGCCCATCAGAAAATACAGTCAAGGGATGTAGACAAATATATACCCGACCCAGAGACACTAACCAAGAAAGAAGAATCATACACCTGCAGCGAGAGCTTTAGTTTGTCATCACTACGCAAGCTTCATCAGCACACGTACACAGGACAAAAACCATTCAAGTGCAGTGAATGTGTCAAGAGCTTTAGTCACTTATCACACCTCCAAATTCATCAGCGAACACACACAGGGGAAAAACCATTCAAGTGCAATGAATGTGTAAAGAGCTTTAGTCAGGTATCAAACCTCCAAATTCATCGGCGAACACACACAGGGGAAAAACCATTCAAGTGCACTGAATGTGTGAAGAGCTTTAGTCACTTATCACACCTCCAAATTCATCAGCGAACACACACAGGGGAAAAACCATTCAAGTGCAATGAATGTGTAAAGAGCTTTAGTCAGTTATCACCCCTCCAAATTCATCAGCGAACACACACAGGGGAAAAACCATTCAAGTGCAATGAATGTGTAAAGAGATTTAGTCAGGTATCAAACCTCCAAATTCATCGGCGAACACACACAGGGGAAAAACCATTCAAGTGCAATGAATGTGTGAAGAGCTTTAGTCAGTTATCAAGCCTTCAAAGTCATCAGCGAACACACACCGGAGAAAAGCCATTCAAGTGCACTGGATGTGTGAAGAGCTTTAGTCACTTATCAAACCTCCAAATTCATCAGCGAACCCACACAGGGGAAAAACCATTCAAGTACAGTGAATGTGTGAAGAGCTTTAGTCACTTATCACACCTCCAAATTCATCAGCGAACACACACAGGGGAAAAACCATTCAAGTGCAATGAATGTGTAAAGAGCTTTAGTCAGTTATCACCCCTCCAAATTCATCAGCGAACACACACGGGAAAAACCATTCAAGTGCAATGAATGTGTAAAGAGCTTTAGTCAGGTATCAAACCTCCAAATTCATCGGCGAACACACACAGGGGAAAAACCATTCAAGTGCAGTGAATGTGTGAAGAGCTTTAGTCAGTTATCAAGCCTTCAAAGTCATCAGCGAACGCACACCGGAGAAAAGCCATTCAAGTGCACTGAATGTGTGAAGAGCTTTAGTCAGTTATCAAGCCTTCAAAGTCATCAGCGAACACACACCGGAGAAAAGCCATTCAAGTGCACTGAATGTGTGAAGAGCTTTAGTCACTTATCAAACCTCCAAATTCATCAGCGAACCCACACAGGGGAAAAACCATTCAAGTGCAGTGAATGTTTGAAGAGCTTTAGTCACTTATCAGACCTACAAAGTCATCAGCGAACACACACAGGGGAAAAACCATTCAAGTGCAGTGAATGTTTGAAGAGCTTTAGTCACTTATCAGACCTCCAAAGTCATCAGCGAACACACACAGGGGAAAAGCCATTCAAGTGCACTGAATGTTTGAAGAGCTTTAGTCAATTATCACACCTTCAAGGACATCAGCGAACACACACAGGAGAAAAGCCATTCAAGTGCAGTGAATGTGCAAAGTGCTTTAGTCAGTCATCACACCTTCAATTTCATAAGCAAACACACACAGGAGAAAAGCGATTCAAGTGCAGTGAATGTGTAAAGAGCTTTAGTCACTTATCAGACCTACAAAGTCATCAGCGAACACACACAGGGGAAAAGCGATTCAAGTGCAGTGAATGTGTAAAGAGCTATAGTCTATTATCAGACCTACAAAGTCATCATCAAACTCACACAGGAGAAAAGCTATTCAAGTGCAGTGAATGTGTAAAGAGCTTTAGTCACTTATCAGACCTACAAAGTCATCAGCGAACACACACAGGGGAAAAGCGATTCAAGTGCAGTGAATGTGTAAAGAGCTATAGTCTATTATCAGACCTACAAAGTCATCAGCGAACACACACAGGGGAAAAGCCATTCAAGTGCAGTGAATGTTTGAAGAGTTTTAGTCAGTTATCAAGCCTTCGAAGACATCAGCGAACACACACAGGAGAAAAGCTATTCAAGTGCAGTGAATGTGCAAAGTGCTTTAGTCAGTCATCAAACCTTCAATTTCATCAGCAAACACACACGGGGGAAAAACAATTTAAATGCAGTGAATGTGTGACGAGCTATAGTCGATTATCAGACCTACAAAGTCATCAGCGAACACACACGAGGAAAAAATCCCTATCATTGTAGTGAATGTGACAGGAGGTTTTGTGACTCTTCAGCATTAAGGAATGATCAGCAGACTCACAGAGGAGAAAAGCCATTCAAGTGCTGTGAATGTGGAAAGAGCATTTTTAATCGATTATCAGACCTACAAAGACATCAGCGAACACACACGGGAAAAGCCATACCATTGCAATGAATGTGTGAAGAGCTTTAGTCAATTATAAAGCCGTCAAAGACACCAGCAAAGACACACAGGGGAAAAGCCATTCAAGTGCAGTGAATGTGCAAAGTGCTTTAGTCGGTTATCACAACTTCAGAGTCATCAGCAAACACACACGGGGGGAAAACCCTATCGTTGTAGTGAAAGTGACAGTTGTTTTCGCTTCTCTTCAGCATTAAGGTCTCATAAGCTAACTCACACAGGAGAAAAAACATTCAAGTGCAATGAATGTGGGAAGACCTTTAGTCGATTATCAGAGCTACAAAGTCATCAGCGAACACACAGGGAGAAAACATAGAAGGGCGCTGAAAGTGTGAATGACTTTTGATAGAAGACCTGACTAGTAGTAAAGAAGAAAAACAGATAACAGTATTTGCAGAGTTATAAAAGTGTTTGTTTCCAGAGATTGTTCACTTCCATTCACAAAGCAAAGCAACATGATGCACAAGGGTACACAGTTGGAGGCGAGCACAGTGTGGATTAAAAGAAAAGAAAATTCTTGATTTTTATTTGATGAAGAGATACAAAGAAAAAAATTCAATCACACCTGATCACACTTCCTGTAAAAGCAACACTGAACAATACTGGGACTAACAACTGTATTTTCATCTATCTTGTAGGATTAGTGATAAAATCTATAAACCCAACACACCCAAAGTAGGCATGTTGTCAGGGCTCAGGAGATGGAGCTTCATTGGTAAAATGCATGTATTACTATTAACAAATGCCACTGCAGTATATGTAATGAACTAAAGTGAAGCACAGATGTTCAAGAAATAACCTATTTTTAGATATAACAGAGCATATACCTTGTTTTTAAGTAACTTTAGCTGCATCTTTTACACACTGTTTTCGGTTGATGGATCAGCTTGTGTCTCAGGCCTTATAACTAAGTGTGACCCATGGCTCCTCTCCGACTTGGCTCTCCCTATTCATTTTCTGCCATGCCAAACTCTTCTTTTTACCAGAATTCAGCCACTGTTAGCAGCAGACTCTGTTTGAAGAATGTGGTGAAATAGCGAAATTCCACATCAAAAGCATATATGTGCTAGGACAATCTGTTGCACTCCGAGCAAATCGTCTTCCACACTGATTGTCCCTTGTCCTGAAATGTTCCTCAGGATTTGTCATATGAATGCCAGAAGTGGCAGTGAGATTCATGAAGCTAAAGCTAACAGGAGTGTGTGGGAGATAGAGAGGGGGTGAAATACAGAGAGCGAGAGAAACAAAGAAAGGCGGTGAAAAAGAAAAAGAAATGGAAGGAGGGGGAACGGCAGGTGATTTGTATTCACCTAAAAATAGAAGAAGCAGCCGAAAACTTGTCAATGTGTGACATCACCATAGAAACGGGCTGAATACCTGTGAATTTATATAATTATTTTTAATATCTATAGACCCATGTCATGGAATAAACAGGGCACAAATAAGGAAAATAGTGAAGGAGACCATTATCATATGCAAATCACAATGATGTCACAAGTAGTGATATCACAAGAAGTGATGTCAGGCCCTTATAATAATTTTCACATGAAAGATCGACGGCCTGTTTTAAAAACAAAAAACAAGAAACATAAAATATTGTAAAAAGAAGTTTTTGGTATCAGTTTTTATACATCATGTGTGTTTCCCACTATCAGTTTGTAACTAAACTCGAAAATGACTGAAAGTGTAAATATTTTTAAACAGATATGTGGAACTTGTAAATTACATTTTTAAACAGTTTTCAGCTAATAAATCAAAAGGGATTTTAATTTGTGTTTGTTTCCTGACATTCTTTATCTAGCCCCTAAGCCCCAAAGTGTTTCACATTTATAGTGTATTAAGCAATAGAGGGGCTGATTTCTCTGTTCCTCTGTTGCGCCACTCACACAAATAAATAAAGGGAACACTGCTACTGGGACAGACGGTTACAAACACTCTGAGGCCTGTGTCTGCAGATGCAATAAACAAAGTAACAATTCCCAGTCGCAGCCTAAGGAGTTATGTGGAAATAAGTCTCTTTTCTAGGTAATAGTGGGGGGACCTCATCAAACTGTGTCGACCCCCGACTTGTGCCGTGCTGATAAAGCAATAGTGAATTTTTGTAATTTACGATGAATTGAAATGCGAGGAAGAGAAGAAGAGAGAGAGGTGCAGTATATATTAAAGAAAATGAAAAAAATAGACACAAGACTTTACCCTGTTCTGTGTACAAGCATTTTACGTAAACAATTTGTACTGTGCCATGTGAACAGGCTGTCACCCCCCTTTGTATGTAAATGATCTTCTGTGACCATACACCCCAGGCTCCCATCTCTTCTAGCACGGGTGATAATGTGAGCACTTTAAGGTAATCACAAACTAGGACTATATTGAGAAACCATCGGCTTCATGGGTCACACAGCTGTGGTTTTGTAGTTCATTATTAGTTTTTTAAAATTTACTTTTATTTGTAGCAATTCTCCTAGTGACTTTTTCTCAGTATTACGCTTCAGGTCGCTCATAGCTCTCCATCAGTTAAACGTTAGGTTTGATGTAGGATTTGTTGTTAGTGTCCCTAGACCATGTCCCAATCCCTTTGCCCTCAATTTGTCAGCATGGGTTTTGTCCACACACTGGTCTAGGATGGACCTTCTCAAGGTAGAAGGCGCTGTAATAGGAATAATAAATCAGACATATATGAAATTGTATGAAAACAAATGTGTGCCTTTCAGTTATCAGGCATCACCAGACTCACATCTACACATGTAATTGAGCATCAGACTAAAGTGACTCCTCCCTGTATAAATATGTGCCATCAGTATTCGGGCTGATGGTTCGCTTGATGCGCACAGCACATACAATTTCTGGGACTGTACGTATTGGCCTAAATTTTAATTGCTGAAATTTCATGCAGTGTCGCTGATGCACACAGCTTATAAGGTTTGTGCATATTGCGCACTGTAAGCAGATCACTGAAGATCACCCTTAAGTAGTAACTAGGTCAAAACATAGTACAAACATCATGCAAAATGTCACTGCCCCTCCCTTCTTTTTGACATCTCCCGGAGTTCCACCTCTCTCGTCTAAGAAGGTTTTCACACATTATGCTCATGTCTGTGGCACTTCCTTAAGTGCAGAGAGGGAAGCCTCATGGTTAATGTATTGTTTGGGCTCTGAGGGACAAGAATTCTTTGAACATCTTCCTGAACTCTCTGATAGTGACTGTGACACTCTTAATGAAAACGATATCTGCATCAAAAAGTTAGACTTGTGCCACCTCCCCAAAGTGAGTACTGTCCTTGAACGATATCACTTCGGGAGAAGAACGCAAAAGCAGGATGAGTCAGTGGAACAATACATTGCGCAAATTGGCTTCCACGTGCAATGTTGGTGCAGCTTTAGACGGGCGCTTAAGAGATCAGTTTATGTTGGGATGCGGCCTAGACAAAACGAGACACGCCCTGTGGCAAAAAGACATGCCATCGCTTCAAGAAGTGCTGACGATAGCCAAAAGTCATGAGCATTCAAAAGCGTGTGTTGATATTATACGCAAAGACAGTTCAGGTGATAAAAAGGAGAACATTAATGTCAAAGTGCTAGTGAATAGATTTGTTAAACCCAAATCGAGCACCACTTTAAAGCCCTTTAACACAAAAAAATTCAGGGGAAGTGCTTCAGGTGTGGCAACTCTGGCCTTATGGCCAACTTTAACCCGTTGCGTGCATCGGACGTCCCCCGGCCATCTGACGTCACAGTGAGCATGTGCGGAGGATGGCCGGGGGCCGTCTGAACTGCACCCACTTATTAATATGCCCGCACCTCGGTGAAATTCGCGCCGCAGTCAACAGGTTAAAGACTACCCAGGCTGGAAGGCCATGTGCAAAACTTGTGAGAGAAAAGGTCACGTCTCAAAAAGCTGCAGAACGGGTAATGAGCATAAAAAAGTCAGGGAAGTTGATCTTTAGGAAGAAGAATTGGAAGGAACCAATATTCTCCCAGTCACAGGGAATGCTAGTGATGGCCCTCAGGAGCTAGTTTTGATCAATGATGCTCCAGTGAGCATGCTCTTCGACTCTGGGGCCAAGATAACTTTAGTTCCAAAAACATTTTATGAGCGTAATCTGCAGAGGTCTTTGCTGGTGAACTGGGTTTGTCTCAAAAACTATGTACATTGGATAAAGGTCAAATCTAACGCTGTTCCAAAAACAGTTAAGGTCAGGAATACACCTCTGTAAGTAAGAGAGAGCATGAAAGTTGAATTAGACAGTCTCTTAGCCAAGTGTATCATTCAAGAAGTTGAAGCAATGGAGTGGGTCACTCCTGTTGTTATGGCCTGCAAAGCCAATGGGGAGGCCAGGCTCTGTGTCAGCTCGAGGGAGCTCAACAAAGCAGTTATTGTTAATCATTACCCTTTACCCAACATAACTAAAATGATGTGTTCTGTTGAGGGGGCAAGGCATTTTTCTTCCTTGGACTTGACCTCCGCCTATCACCAGGCCAGCCTTCACTCCTCTTCAGAATATTCAAAATATTCACTCCTCTTCCCAGGACCTTACCTCATGTGTAACACCCTTTGGTACCTTTAGATTTGTAAGAATGCCTTTTGGACTATTTTTTGCAGCCTCATTTTTTCAGAAGGCGATGAAGGGCATTCTTGGAGGCCTTCAGGGTGTCAAGGTGTACCTAGATCATGTGCTCATCTTTGGTGTGGATCTTGAGGAGCATGACGGGGGCTGACGTCAGTATTGAACGAGTAAGTCGATGCTGACCTCATCCTTAGGGCTGACCAGTGCAAATTTGATGTCAAAGAAATAGACTACCTAGGGCATTTTGAGTCCGCTTCAGGCATCACATCCAAAGACTCATTGGTAAGCACCTTTTGTAATTTGCGCACCCCTTTGAACAAAGAAGAGTTTGTAAACTTTCTGGGCATAGCTGAATTTTTATAACAAGTTTGTTCCTAACTTTGCAGGCAAAAGTTCTTGTTTGAGGTCTCTCCTCCAGAAGGGAAGCACATTTGTTTGGTCCAAGTGCTGTGAGGAAGAGTTTGAGTGGATTAAGAAACATCTAAATGAAACACCTTTTCTAGAAAGTTTTGACCTCACAAAGGTATCTTATCTCATGACTGATGTCAGCTTGAAGGGGTTAGGAGCAGTTCTTTTGCAGAAGGTTGATGGGGAGGTGTTGGACCCGGCCTCGTGACGTGGTCCGACCGATCCCGCATGGCGGGCTCGGGACGACATCGACTACCCTCAACGAACTCTCGACGAGAGCAGCCACCCTGGCAACCCACGGCTCTCCCCCCTGGAACCCGGCGAACCCTACTCGCCCCAACTCTTCAGGCCCGACTCCATCTTGGGCCCATCACGTCCCGAGCACGTGGCCTCGGCCCGACCCCGGCCACGGCCCCAGCGAAGCCCCGACATCGAGGCACCAAGATCCACCCAGGTGGTAGAGTGGCCACTCGACGGATCTAAGAGGAGGGGAGTTTCGATGGCCCTCCAGCCGTCCCCAGACACCTGGTATCGATCGCCCTCCGGCCTTCCTGGGCACTGGCTCCACCCCCCTGCTGGGTGTCTGGACACCCTCATCCCGGCCCCTCGGATCCCCCAGGCGCGAGGTTCCGGACATCAAAGGACTCCAGTCCTATATCTGGGCTAGCCCTGGATTAGGACGCCAGTTGTATCTGGAGTCGAAGCCCTGCTGACCTCGTCACTCCTGATCAGAACTCTTGTACTTGGAACCATCCTCGGAGCCCTGCTGACGCTGTCGCAGCCCGACTATGCTGAACCATCTTTGGAGCCCTGCTGACACTGTCGCGGCCCGACTACGCTGAACCATCCTCGGAGCCCTGCTGACGCTGTCGCGGCCCGACTACGCTGAACCATCCTCAGAGCCCTGCTGACGCTGTTGCGGCCCAACTACGCTGAACCATCCTCGGAGCCCTGCTGACGCTGTCACTGCCTGACTACGCTGAACCATCCTCGGAGCCCTACTGACGCTGTTGCGGCTCCTTACACCCCCCAGCTCAAGGATTGAGAGCTGTGCGCCGGGTATCCTAGTACCCGTCGGTACCGAGACTGTCCCGCTACCCCATTTACCTGATACCAAGACTTTGAGGGTCCCTCGATCCCTTTGTACATATTGCTGCGAGAACTTGCCTTTATTCTCTATATAAAGACTCTTAAGAATCTACTCTCCTGTGGTGTCCCTTTGTAGTGGTGTGATTGCTCGTCTGCTACGATTAGAAGAGAGGAGCCTCGCCAAGGAGGTCTCTCGACGGCGCTCGGCCTATTCCATAAGGATTGGTGGGTATCGGGGTGGTCAGTCAGACATCTTCTGTCGCCCTTGGGATCGCCTTTCTAACATTTCAAGGTGTACCCAGATGATGTGCTCATCTTTGGTATGGATCTTGAGGAGCATGACGGGGGGCTGACGTCAGTATTGAACAAGTAAGTCGATGCTGACCTCACCCTTAGGGCTGACCAGTGCAAATTTGATGTCAAAGAAATAGACTACCTAGGGCATTTTGAGTCCGCTTCAGGCATCAAATCCAAAGACTCATTGGTAAGCACCTTTTGTAATTTGCGCACCCCTTTGAACAAAGAAGAGTTTGTAAACTTTCTGGGCATAGCTGAATTTTTATAACAAGTTTGTTCCTAACTTTGCAGGCAAAAGTTCTTGTTTGAGGTCTCTCTTCCTGAAGGGAAGCACATTTGTTTGGTCCAAGTGCTATGAGGAAGAGTTTGAGTGGATTAAGAAACATCTAAATGAAACACCTTTTCTAGAAAGTTTTGACCTCACAAAGGTATCTTATCTCATGACTGATGTCAGCTTGAAGGGGTTAGGAGCAGTTCATTTGCAGAAGGTTGATGGGGAGGTTAAAACGATTCTTTTCGTCTCTAGGCCATTGAGGGGTGCTGAATGCAACTGTTCTGTTGTAGAGAAAGCAGCTCTGGGTGTTTTCTGGGCGGTGCTCAAGCTGAAAAAGGTTTTGAGGGGGAAAAGGTGCAGAATTCTTACTAATCACAAACCTCTTAAGGAGGTCTTCTCCAAGAAAGGCATTGTTAGAATTGGGGGTCTCTAGTTAGCACAGGTAGATACTTGTGA
Organism: Lissotriton helveticus; assembly: GCF_964261635.1. Lineage (NCBI taxonomy): Eukaryota > Metazoa > Chordata > Amphibia > Caudata > Salamandridae > Lissotriton > Lissotriton helveticus. The sequence goes on along the minus strand of NW_027611702.1, from coordinate 1,390,013 downwards.
AAAATAGGGACCCTCTCCTCTAGTCAGGGTAAGGAGGTACCACTCCTAAAATAACCTCTGCTCACTCCCTTGGTAGCGTGGCATGAGCAGCAAGGCTTTATCTCAGAGGCGTAAGTTAAGCATTTGTGACCACATACAGTAACCCAGTGACAACACTACAAATGGACACCACACAAGGTTTTATATAAAAAATAAGTATATTTTCTATAGATTTACCACAAGACCAATAAACGACAAAAAGAATACACAGTAATATTAGATTTCAAGAGTTCCTGTTAAAAGGCTTAAATCAAGGTACTGTGCAAGTCGGTAGCCTGGTCCGGCTACAGCGTTGTTGAAAATAACACAGAGTCTAGCAATCCAGCAGACCGCGTTGATACGGGCCCACTCAAGTGTCAACAGACTCAGTCAAAGTACCTTTTACTTGATGCGGCCGGCACAGATGTGCGAGCCGGTCTCGTTCTTCATCGTGGTGCAGAAAAGAAAGCATTACAGGACACATTGTCCCTCAATGCGGTGCAGGCAGCGGCCTGTTGACGGAGTCGGTGGATCCAAGGCGTGCGTTGCAGGGCGAGAAGGTGCTTTGTTGCGGTGCTTCCAGCTTGCGGTGCGGTGACCGCGCCGGAGTTCGGGAGCGAGTGTCGATCAGTCCGGACAGTGGTGCGAGTGTGAGGCGGTGCCCAACTCCGGTGCTTTCACAGGACTCAGAGTCAGCAGCAGTAAACGCGTCGGTCAGACCAGTACGAGTCGGTGTAGCAAGGAGTTGCACGTCGGGGTGTCCTTCCAGTCGCAGTGCAGGCAACGGCTCGGTGAAGGCGTCAAGACGAGGTCGGTGAGCTCAGAGCTTGCGTTGTTCGAGGCGGACGTTGCTTGATGCGGTGCCTACAGGACACCGGGCCGGTCTTGAGAGTGGGTCACAGCTCCCTGCCTCTGTAGCCACTGAAACAGCATTTCCAGCAGCAATTCACAAAGGCTGGTGAAGTTCACTGGTCCTGGGACTTCAGTCAGGGGGCAAGCTCTCTTCCAGGCCCTTGGAGATCTTTAGCACAAGTTGAAAATAAAGTCCACAAAGTTCTTTCTCCTCTCTTTGGCAGTCAGGCAACACCTGTAGGCCAATCCCCCAAGCAGCACTTCAGCTTGGGAATAGACTCTCCTCTGTTTCTTCAGGATCCTCTCCTCAGCAGAGGTTTCATCTTGTAAGTCCAGAAGTGATCTAATTTCATGGGATCAGGGTCCCAATATTTATACCCCGAAATCATTTGTTCTCTGAGGGGAGAGGGGCCCGTGCCTAGGCCAAACCAGTTCTGAAGCACTCTGTTTACCAGTGAAAAAATATGAGAGAGGACCCCACAAGTTCCAGGGAACAGGGTACTATTAACATTGAAAGTCAAAGGGCTATCCCTGGAAACATTTTATACAAGAGAGCCACTACCGGAGTGTTGTGCTCTTGTTTCACTCATTCACCCCACACACTGAGTAACTCATCTAAATCACTGGTCACTGACCAGAATACAACGTTTACAATCTATTTTTATTAAAAATGTACTCATTCAAAATTAAGTAAGAATTTCTACTGACAACATCAGATTAAAAATCATCTCATAGTGTAAACAAATTTACTGTTTAAAAAACCAAGCATAATACAAATACTAATGTCTAACATATTAAAAAAGACAACAATTCATGTATATGTGACATAAAACAATTTTCAACATAAAAATTGAAAGGCGAAGTACATAGATCACAATCCGCAAAGGTAAACACACATTATATTATCAATCAAAAGCAAAAGAACATAGAACATAACCCCCTTGTTTCAATAAAGCACTTGATACTGCTACCGATTAATTGATCCAAAGACCTTAGTCTAGATACAAAGGGATTTCCTGTATTGTTAGTGTTGTATCTCTGGAATCCCCTAGGTTTTAATGAATTCAATACGGAAAAAATGCGTCGACGTGTTTCGGTGTTGTAGCCCGTAGATATGGTCACACCTTCATCAGGACAGTATGTATGTAAGGGGTCATCAGGTTCGAGCGACCGTTTCCTTTCTGTGTGTTAAAAAAGCATCAATGTGGTCTTGTGGACCCATGGGGTGGGGGCCAGGGCCAGTAGGGCAGAGCGGAAATGCCTGGTGGGTGTGTGGAAGGGGAGGCGGTGGTTAAGGAGCCTTCACCTGTGAACTGCTTCCTCTGTTCCATATCCCAGGTTGCCTATTCAAAATGGACGGAGCATCTGAATCAATCAAACACTCAAGGTGTTTTATTGATTCAGATGCTCCGTCCATCACCACCCCCTTTTGTACCGCTTTTGGCCGCGATAAGTGTGGCAGGGTATGCTCAGACGTGAGTCCCTTGTTCACTTTGCCACTGGATTCAAGCAAGCCGGGCTGAAGACGGCTGTAATGCCAGAAACCGGTCCTCGGAAGCTTGTTTCCGGTCCAGGAAAGACATGGCTTGGCAGTTCCGGCTGGACTGTTCCCATGAGGCACAGGGTCAGACTGATTTGCATATAGCCATGTCTGAACTGGGGTGGCAGAGTGGGCTAAAGAACGGTGATAGATTAAACCTGATCTTTTGACTGGGTGAGAGTGTTTGATTGATTCAGATGTTCCGTCCATCACCACCCCCTTTTGTACCGGATTTATCAAAAAGGCTTGAATCTTCTTCTCCTGAAAGAACTTAATCATTTCCCTCAGTCTCCATCGTCTTTCTACGGTTGTGTGACAATAGTCCGGGCGGAAGAAGAATGATACCCCTTCGCTGGTTCTCTTTGCATCCGGTCTAGCCTTTTCTGCGATTGCCTGCCTCCGAACAAAATTCCCCAGAAAAATTAAAATTGCCCTGGGCTTGTCCCCTTCCCTCGCACTTCTTCGTATTTTAAAAGGAGTACGGTGTGCTCGCTGTATTTCTCCGGACCAGATCCAGCTGGAGAGCTCTCGAAATGACTGCTCAAAGAGCTTGATGATATACGCTCTGACGTCTGATCCTTCCACCCCCTCAGGTATTCCCAGGATCCTAAGGTTGTTACGCCTGAGCCTGTTCTCCATATCTTCAAGCTTCCACTGTATGTCTGCTACCTGAGAACAGTGAGCATCGACCTTGCTCGTCGCATCCGCGACCTCGGCTTCCATTGATACCACTCTCTCCTCAAGGTTTGATACTCTGTCCGTGGTATTGGAGCAGGCCTTAGATAACTTTCTGACAATGCCCTGCATCTTCCTCATTGCAGATTTACGATTGTCCTGGCGTGTATCTTCCCTATGTGCGATGATTTCTTGATGGATTATCTCCAGGAGGGAAATTTGGGATGATTCCACAGAGGGGCTTCCCTGCAATGGCATAGCGGATGAGTGATCCCAACTCATCTCTCATTGAGGATGATCTTGCCCCTTTAATGCAGTCAAAGACCTAACTGCTGTTGATGGAAGTTCTTGCTCGGGGTCACTGTCAGATTCCAGATTGCTGTCCCCCAAATAAGTAGGTGGCACAATCAGTGCTGCAGACTCACAAGTATCATTTAATTTTCAGGTCCTGGGCACCTGTACCACATTTACTTATATGTAAATTAAATATGCCAATTGGGTACATGCCAATGTTACCATGTTTTAGGGAAGGAGCACAAGCACTTTAGCACTGGGTAGCAGTGGTAAAGTGCCCAGAGTCCTAAGGCCAGCAAAAACAAAGTCAGCAAAAACAGGAGGTCTGAAGGCAAAAAGTCAGGGGAAACCACGCCAAGGATGCCTGGTCTAACAGTGTTCTACATTTCTGTAGTGTTCTATCCACAGGGAGTGCCTTCCAGTGTGTGGGTCCAACAAGATGGAAGAAATTAAATCTTGTCAGTACACAGGGCAGGTTTGGTGTGGGCAAGAGGTGACTGATTGATCTTAGATTACATGAGGGAATGCTTGGACAGAGAATGTGAAAGGTGACCCGGGGTAGTCCTGCAAATAGCACTGAAGTGGCTGTAATGCATTGGGCCATCTACGTTCCTTAAAGGCTTGTACAGCATGAGGTGGAAAAAGCGTATGGCCTTTGAGGCAACTGCACATTGCCTTCCGTCATGTACAGCATGAGGTAGGAGCAGGGCCTAGCTTTTGTCTCTACTACACATTACCTTCAGTCTGAGGAAAACGTGTAATATTTTACTTGGCATAAGCAACAGCCATTTTGGCTGTGGTGTCCATTTAATTTCCTTCGTAATTCTCCCGTCCTCTGCTGCTCATCTTTTTCTGCCTGTGCTATCTATTTCAGTTGACTTCCTGACTCAGCTAAAAGCAATGTACATGCTGAGAGTTTGTAGCTGCCAGAGCACCTGGTTTCAGATGTTAACTGTCAATCATGTCTTGCTGCCATAAGCACTCCTGCTCCCCCTCCCACTTTGCTGACCTTGTGGTTTTTCAACTGTTGTTGTTTGCTGATAACTTTCTAAAACTTGTTCTTCATATTTCTGTTCACATGCTTACACTACAGTATACCTGTATAAAAAGAGCTGTGTTCTGTGAATTCAGTGTACTACCTCAGGCATCACTTAAGAGTGCTGTGTGGATGTGGTCCCACTCATGAGTGATTAATACCCTTGTTACTTATTTCCAACTCCAGTGCTGATCTCTGTTTTGTTGGTCTTTGAACCCATAGAAAAAAGGGTGACCCTGCACCAGTGTACCGCTAAAAAGGTACATTTCCACAAGTCATGTACAGCATGAGGTAGGAGCCGGGCCGGGCCTCTGTCTCTACTTCACATTACTTTCAGTCATGTACAGCATGAGGTAGGAGCAGGGCCTGGCCTTTGTGTCATATGCACATTGCCTTCAGTCATGTACAGCTTGAGGTAGGAGCAGGACCTGGCCTTTGTGTCATCTGCACATTGCCTTCAGTCATGTACAGCTTGAGGTAGGAGCCTGGCCTTTGTCTCTGCTGCACATTGCCTTCAGTCATGTGCAGCATGAGGTAGGAGCAGGGCCTGGCCTTTGTGTCATCTGCACATTGCCTTCAGTCATATACACCATGAGGTAAGGAGCAGGGCCTGGCCTTTGTGTCATCTGCACATTGCCTTCAGTCATGTACAGCTTGAGGTAGGAGCAGGACCTGGCCTTTGTGTCATCTGCACATTGCCTTCAGTCATGTACAGCTTGAGGTAGGAGCCTGGCCTTTGTCTCTGCTGCACATTGCCTTCAGTCATGTGCAGCATGAGGTAGGAGCAGGGCCTGGCCTTTGTGTCATCTGCACATTGCCTTCAGTCATGTACAGCTTGAGGTAGGAGCAGGACCTGGCCTTTGTGTCATCTGCACATTGCCTTCAGTCATATACACCATGAGGTAGGAGCAGGGCCTGGCCTTTGTCTCTACTGCACATTGCCTTCAGTCATGTGCAGCATGAGGTAGGAGCAGGGCCTGGCCTTAGTGTCATCTGCACATTGCCTTCAGTCATGTGCAGCCTGAGATAGGAGCAGGGCCTGTCCTTTGTGTCATCTGCACATTGCCTTCAGTCATGTACAGCATGAGGTAGGAGCAGGGGCTGATCAAAGGCTAGGCCCTAAATACAGTCAAAGTATTACCGGAAGTTACTGTGTGTAGCTATGCTGTTGGTCTTTCTGTTTTAATATAAGAAAATCAGCAGATTAAAAAATAGTGGCAGAAATCTATGGCTCTGGCTGGTTCCTTGAACTCTTAGAATCTAAAACCGAGCCACAGATCTCATGCATAAAAAAATGTCACAGAGCTCGTAGTTTCTGATGATTCACAAATCCTGTGTCAAACTGTACAACATGAGGCACCTAACCCCCCCTCCTCCCGAGCTCCCACATCCCCCCAATATCTTCCCTGCAGTCTACAGTTGTTCTCATTGTCCCTTTATACGCCCAGCCATTTTTACTACAACAATTCATGCTGTGGTTCCTCCTGGATCTGCCTTGGAAGAAAGGACGAAGGTATTTATTTTTCAAAACTGACTGCAGCTTAGTTTACCTTGTTTGACTGCTCGTTGTGTTTTATTGCAAAACAAATGCTGAGTGGATGTTCAATTTACCACTGAAGGATCATGAGTTGAACCAGTCTCCAAAAGCTCTCTCTTGATTTATTTGATTTAATTTGAACAGTTTTCCCTATGGCTACATGCAGCAGGAAGTGGTCAAAGGGACTGGCCGAGGTTGCCCTGGGTTGGCAGTACACAGGCATGTGTCTTGCCCTAGATTCACAGGGGCAGATTTACAAGCCCCTTGTGCCACTTTTGCCTCACTTTTCCCATGTTAAAAATGACGCAAAAGTGGCACAAGGGGCTTGTAAATCTTCCCCACAGTTCTTTGGGGAATTCACCAACCGAGGGCACCGTCTGTGGTGGCCAACCAAGACCAGTGTGCCATTGTAGGTATCATATGTACCCCACGGGAGGCCCTTTGAGGCGCCCCACCCCTCACTACGGCCTGGGCTAGGGTTGCTCCTTTTATGGCCTTTTCTGTTTTATGTTTGGGGCAAGGGAACCAAGCCTTGCATCCTGAAATGGCTGCAGCAGAAGAAAATGTTTTCTTGCATCAGCCAATCATAGAACTAATCCATGGTTGAATCGCTGAACTATGGGTCTGAAAGAGGCATGAGAGAAAATTCTCCCTCCTCCAATGGGATTCCTTTAATGTTTTATATCTGACTTTTCAGAAGATCCACTGTTCCTAAATGTCCAAGTTACACAAAAGAGTTAACCCTTTAAAGCCTGCTAGGTAACTGTTTAAATAACTTATATCTCAAAAACTGCTTAATGAAATTACACCAAACCAACACATGCATGCTTTCAGAGCAAAGTTGTGCTTTCACTCCAAGTTCAGTGTAACTTTGTTTTTCAGTTTTGGCTGTAGCAGCAAGCCAAGCATGCAATGGAAGTTCAATGGGAAAAGACATATTTTTTTCGCCTCCTCCTAACTTACACCCCTACAAGGATCTGCATGAAAATTGACAATACAGACCATAGCAGACTCTGCCATGCGATTGTCACATTTGGTACAGATGCAAAAAGAGCAGATGGTGGATGGAATGCTGAATTAATCAAGCATTCACCCCAGTCACAGATCTGGGTTAAATCCATAATTTTTTTGCATGCCACGCCATTCCAGTTTAGAACCAGCCACAAATCACTCTTGACCCTGTTCCCCATGGGAACAAACCAGAACGAACTGCCAGGCCAGGTCTTCCCTGGACCAGAAACAAGCATCCTTGGACAGGTTTCAGGGTAACACCCCTCAACAGCCAGGCTAGCTTGAAGCAGGTGGTGTAGCAAGCAATGCATGGCGAGCAAAAGAACAATGGATTTAACACTGATCTATTGACTGGGGATAAATGTTTTGATTTGTTCTGCATTCCATCCATCATTTGGGTGTCTTATGCTTTCTCGCCCTAAGTACGCCAGGTATATCCATTTTTTGTGGGTCCCAGGCTCACTGTGCCACTGAATTCAAGCTAGCCTGGCTGATGAGGTGTGAAACCCCGAAACTGGTCCTAGGATGCTTGTTTCTGGTCCCGAGAGGACCTGGCCTGGAACGTCGGGCTGGACTGGTACCGTGGGGAACAGGGTCAAGACTGATTTGCATATGGCTGGGTTTAAACTGGAATGTGTGGCAGGCATCAAATCAATGCACTTTACCCAGATCAAATTCTTTTTCGTTTAAGGGGTCCACAGAGCCCACTCAAGGCATCTGCCACTGCATAGAACATTACATAATATTACCAGATTCAATAAACTGCATATATATAGAAGCAACATTGAAAAATGTAAAACATTCTGTAAATGGAAAGACATTTTAAATTGGATGCTAAAAATTAAGTTAGAATCCTCAGATTGATTCATGAGAGCAGAGCAAGTGCATCAAACGGAACCTGGCATGGACAATGGCTGACCTCAATTGAATTTAAGAAAACTGTTTTCCCATTAAAATTAACATTTTGATTGTATTGTATATTTATTTGGGATTCAAAGAAAATAGTAATCATGGGCGGAGAACTCCACTCTGCTCGTGGAGTGTGTGGAGATTTGCGTACTCCACGTGCCGCGGAGAACGCAGAGTAGGCAAATCTCCGTACACTTCAGCGGCGGAGCAGGGTTGGCCAGCTCCCACCCCCCCTATTAACTATTGATTACAAATTAAATAAAAAGAGTTTAAAGTAAACTAAAACCACGCACAGTTTTCAGAGAGACATTGATGAAGAGGAGGAGGGCAGCCCGGGGACGCCGCAGCCAAGGTAAGTGGATTTAATTTACTTTAAACTTTTTTTATTTCATTTGTAATCAGTTGTTAATAAGGGGGGTGGGAGGCGGGTAGCAGAGCGGACCTACGCAGGAGTTTCACGGAGTTTATCCTCCGCGTAGCCCAGCTACGCCCAGGGTTAGAAAATAAATCATTATTTATGTGTTTGTTTGAAGAATGCTTATTTCAGTCTTTATTGTGTATTTATTTGCAGTTCAAATCATGGGAAATGCATAGGTGATTGCCGCTGGCTTCCAGTAATGAATTAGAGTGGGCCTGGTTTCCAATAATGACTCGGTGTGGGTTCCCGAGTTCCACTAATGATTAAGTGGACTGTAGTCATAAGGGTAAAAACACAGTCTTAGAATACCTCTCCAGTGCACCTTTAGAACATATTGCTTTCCTAGCCAATTTATGTTCCAATTGAGCGCTATGCACCCTTTCATCCCATATTTCCAAACATTTCTTTGGAGGAAGTTGGTTTTCTAGGAATAGTGAAATTCAGGATGTACTTAGATTTTAAAGCTTTTTATTGAGTTTTTAAAGGCTACAAATGCATAAAATTATACATAAAATCATATAACAAATGTTATAGAGAGAACATAGGTAAATACAAAATAAACCTAAAGGGTAAGAGAAGGTACGGAGAGGAGGATAAGGAGGCAGGGTCAGATTAGTCGTAGAATCTGTCACGGTGCGGGGGTTACTGAGGGGGCTGGTAAATGATACATAACTCACTTTTGAGCAGAGGCATCAATGACAGTTGTAGAGACATTGACAATTCTGAAGAGTTTTGTGATAGGTGACACCAGGTTGCTGGCAAGTAAGTGATAAAACATAATGTTGTAAACACAGTAATACATGTATGTTAGCCTGGTATGTAGAGTAAGCCAGCAAGTCAGGTGCAGGAGTGTGGCAACCTCTGATCTGCGTATACCTAGACTATATGTGCTTTATGCAGGATTTTGGTCCCCTGAATAGGGTGGGTGTGAACTCTGAAGTACAGAGACTCATAAATGATGAGATTAGTCAAGCACTATCCAGTGATAATTGTGGAAAGAGAATAAGGTAAGACATAAAAATGGTAGTAGTCTTAGGTTTGGTTACGTATGATGATTAGGGAGATTTTAATATGGAGAGATAACTGTATATGGGGTGTTTCCGAGGAGGCTTTCTTGTGGCCGAGTAGTTGTCCAACGTATCCCAGATGGGTTTAGAGGGTGTCTTCCATGGTGAGTTTTTAAGTGAGATTTTGTCTGCGCCCCTGATGTAGGATATCCAGTTGATATAGGAGTTAAAGACGGCTTTCTGCATGCTTTTCCAGTTGGATAGAACTAATTTAGTTGCAGAAGTTATAGGTAACTCTAACAAGGCACAGTTGGATGGATTATCGAGATTAGCGTCAAGGAAGCCCTTAATGAGGAAGGCAAGTCTGGATATTTGGGGCCCGATGTAGGTAATCCCAGATTACTGATTCTTGAATACCGAATCATACCGATTCGGTATTTAAGAACTGGCAATCGGGATGTAGGTATTTTTACCGATTCAATTACTGAATCGGTAAGATTCGGTAATTACCGAATCTGTATTTACTGATTCTGTAATTGCCATTGACTCCTATGGGCCTTGAGGCCCATAGGAATCAATGCCAAATACTGAATCGGCAAATACCTATTCGGTAAAAGTACCGAATTTACAAGGGGGACAGGGTGTCACTTTGACACCCTGTTGCACCCCTCACTTGTGCATGGGTGCACATGTTGCTGACATACATGCCTTTAGGGCATGTATATCTGCAACATGGCACATTTTTAAAGCAAAAAAAAATGCTATTTGAAGGGTTTTCATTATTTACCACCAACTTCTAGTTGGTGGTAAATAACGAATTCTTAAACCCTTGTAGCACTGATTACAGTGCTACCTACATGTAAAATTACAGAATCGGTAATTTTACCAATTCGGTATTTTACCGAATCGGTAAAATTACAGATTCGGAAAAATTACTGATTCTGTAATTTGACATGCCCCTACATCTCAACATCCACATACCGGTCGGAAACTGCCGAAAATCGGTATTTTCGGCCGTTTCCGACCGGTATTTGCCTACCTACATCGGGCCCTTAGTACCAACACAAGTTTAGTTAGTATCACCACTTTACCACTACTGTCCCCAGCTGTAAGGTTAACTTTGACTGATGAACTCAGTGCTTTCAGTATAGCAAGCTGGTTTGTGTTGTGTATTATAAGCTAATTTATAAATGGATGTGTATATTACCTGCAGCATATTTCTCTTCGTATTCGTGTTTTTAACACATTTCTGACTTGTTCGTTTCTCAAGGTGTACACAAAAGGATTCATTAAAGCGGAAATAATGTTAACGAACAAATGCACTGTTTTGTAGACCTCCACTGAAGGGTGCATTGCTGGGCTGACTTGAAACAAGATGGTGCCTCCATAGACGAGTATAACCATGGTCAAGTGGGAGCTGCATGTGGAGAACGCCTTCTGTCTTCCTTTCATTGATGGGATTCGCACAATCTTGGAAATGATGAAGCCGTAGGACACGACAGTTAGCCCCAGAGAGCTCAGCAGGAAGGCGAGCGCTGAGATGATATCGATGGTGTGGAGGATCCTTGTGTCCATACAAGCCAGCTTCACGACAGACAGGCCATCACAGTAGAAATGGTTTATGACGTTGGGACCACAGTAGGGAAGCCCTGTTATGATAATAGTTGGGTAGAGGTTACAAATGAGTGAACTCACCCATGCTCCAATAATGAGCCGTACGCAGAACCGGCCTCTCATGATGGTGGTGTAACGCAGTGGGTTGCATATCGCCACAAAGCGATCCAAGGACATGATTGGCAGAAGTAAAAGAATAATGGATCCGAGATAAGCAAAGATAAAAGACTGCATGAAGCAGTTGGCCTTTGGAATTGATTTGTGCAGCGAGAGCATCTGCACTAGCATTAAAGGCACAATGTTGGAGATGTTAATGGTCTCCAGCAGGGATAGATTCCACAGAAAGAAATACATGGGTGTGTGTAGTCGTCGGTCTATGCCTATTAAGGTAATCATGAGAACATTTCCCAATGCTGTGACCATGTATGTGAACAGAAGAATGATGAACATTAGAATCCGCAGTTCAGGACTTCCGGTGAAACCCACAAGTATGAATTCTGTCACCAAGCTCTTGTTCTTCGTGTCCATGACTGTTCAACGGATTCCCTAAACAAGAGAGGTGTTTTAAAGGTCAATTACTAGTAGTATGCAGACCTTGGATAAATGGTTTGGTATGTAGCATTTACAAGCTTACTTATTGGGTAGACCAATTAATACTCAATAGGGCAAATGCTACTCACTCACATGACTTGTGATGCGGATTTGTTTGTTCATGCCATCCACTCTCCCGGGGTGATGTGGATTGCTTAGTAGTTGAGTAGCTAAAGGCAGGGTTAAGTATATTGCATATTCATGATGCTACACTTTCCATTGGTTGTATATTGAAGGATGTTATTATCTTTGTACATTCAATTACTGCTAACGATGCACTAGTTTTCCGGTATATCTAAGGCCTGAACACGTGAATGTTTAATATTAAAGGACCAATTCACAAAGCTAGTTGTGTGTCGATTTGTCCTACGCATTAAATAACCATTTGTTAAGAATGAGGCCACAAGAGAAGGTAAGAGCAGGAGTTAATTCCGTTAGGTCCTTCAGCACCTGCTCCTAGTCTCTCATCAACCTTCTAAGGTGAGCTCTCACTTAACATTCTAAGGTGGAATGTACCAATGGGTGAAAGGAACAGGGGTGAGAAGGAAAGGAGAAGGGTGGGAGGAAGGAGGGAGAATATAAGGAGAATACATTAAGTTACAACACATCTCCCTTTGAATAAGGGATATACTGCACTTACATCAGGAAACAAGTTAATAATTGCACAAAGATAAATGTCCATGCTAAAGATACAATTTATAATCTGCTGGCCAAGACAGTGGCTGATGAGACCTGGGTTTAATGGAGGCAGATGCGTTGGATGTTGATCCGCCTTGGTGTACTTCACTGGAAGATACTAACGATTGTACTTTTGGGCAGCTTGCTACATTGCCCATGTGCCTGTGTTGTGTGGCGTTTAGAGATCCGAGTAATTTGTCCCGATTCATGCCCTTATATAGACATAGAGATCAATCCCTCATTTAGACATAGCCCTTGCAGACCAAATACAGGCATGGCTACTTCCACCCGTACCAAACGTCACAACAATTTCTTGGAAAATCGACTTAAGCAGTTAGGGAACTTCCCCTTGCTTGAATATTGATTTGTCCAAGAACTCATGTACTTTGAAAAGAACAACTATTCCCTAGGGGTTCTTTCCTGACATTATTATGCCTGACTTTACGTCAATCTATGGCATTCCTAAACATCTTCAAGGTATAAATATACCTTCACGTGCTATGGCAAACTACGGTGGTTCGGAGCAGTTCGACTACTTGCCCGACGCAGCTCGCTTCAGCAAGTGCAGAAGGAAGCCGACCCTCCAGCTGATGCACTGATCAAGAGGCTGTCTTTCTCTCGCCGAGAATTCAGCTCTGGTGTTTCCAAGCTCCCCTTGCGGGGTATTGGTAAATCGAGTCCTGAGACAGAGATTCCAGACCTCCTTCATTCTAATCCAAGGTATGAAGCTGATTAGAACCTAGAGAAACCTTTGGTAGATTCTTGGCAAAAACAACTAAACCTATGCTACACAACACTTACTTCTTCCCGCGTACTAGACTTAGGTTAGGTACATTGGGGTAGGCGTATTTAGAAGCACCAGTTGAGTATTTTTAGTCAATGTTATTTATGTATGTATTTTTTTACGGCTTAGAAACCATACAATGCTTTTACAGTAGTATTTTATAATACTATTCTCGCTGTACGCATTATACTTTGCAGTGTGCTTAACGATTGTAGCAGTTCACTTGTCTTGTATGAGAAATAAGAATCTTCAATAAACCTTTTTATTGAAAACGCCCGTCTCTCTATTTCTCTAAAAACTCTGTTGAAACGAAGCATGCACAATTGACTGAGTGAAATACTGATCTATTGTTTCTGCGACTCTAGAGATATATTTCTTATTCTTGGGAAACAAAGTTGTCATGTTTATGCGGTTGTCAGAAACAAATCCCTTCTTCTGAATTCGAGAAAGTTTCTAGGGACCGCTGAGCTAGCTGGCACTCACTATTAAGTTTAGTATATTTAATAGACACCTAGTCGACCTCAGTCCTACGTCTAATCTATAGGATATATTATTCCAATGCGCAGAGCCTATTGGGAATATAGGAACTACACTACACCAGGTGCTCCCGTCTTCCAGCTCGACTGAATTTTTTGTTGACTCTTTTTTATTCTTAAAGATTTAGAAAATGAGGAAATTCTGTCTCGAGAAATGTTAGGTTTCTTAATGATTACCCACTGACCTTCTTGCCAACTCTTGTTGACTGCACCCCATTTCTGGTAATATCTAGATTTGTATTCTAATTGATGCTTCTCTACTTTTCCTAGAACAGATTTCCTGTCTACCCAGACCGGACATCCTCCATTGAGCCAGTTGGGTGTGAGTTTGGAACCTGGATTACGCCCTTTAAGAGAGGCAAAAGGAGTAGTTCCAGTGACAGCATTTGGTGTGATGTGATATGATCAGAACATCTTTCTTATGGCTACTTCCACTGGTTCATGGGATGCTAAGGTTAATTGTGTGGTATCCATCATCATCCTATTAGCTCTTTCTACCAATCCATTGGCTTTTGGACAGTAGAGCGGAGATTTGAGGTGGGTCATGGATAAGATATGTAACAACAAAAAGAGAGATAGGGAGATTCAAGACACACTCTTAATCCCCGGTCAAGGTACTCAAACAAAAGAAGAGGGTCAGTGGAATAAGAGTAAACCACATAAAGGAGCAAAAATTGAAGCTAACCTCACTTCGGTTAGTAAAGAAAGCCCTCACTCACCGACATGGTCAGTGACATGCTTCATCATTGGGCCCCACTAAAGAGGCCGAGTGCCTCTTTAGTGTGCTGCGACGCAAGAACTACTGCGGAGCAGGTTTTGTGTGAAGGCTTACAGTGAAATATAGGTAAAAAATGTCCCAAGTGTATCAAAAAAACTATTTGTAGATCACTCGGACACGGTTATAAAAATTATTTTATGTGTTAGGAATTTAATCCAAAATTAATTGTATGGTTAATTCCCTTTATTAATAAAATCAGTCAACATGTTTCTGCCTCTGAAACGGTGTTATTTTACCAGGCAGTCATCAGGACCTTTCGTTGTGCTAAAACCTGGCGGTATGAGCACTCTAAGGCTCACCCTTACCTAGGGGCGTGAAAGTGAAAAAAAGAAAAAAGTGAAAGTGCAAGGGAAAAGAGCGATTGCTCAGTCCCTATTACTCCTGGTTTAGGAGGCTTACCAAAATCAGGTTTTCTGCACCTGAAAAAGGATTGCGATCTGCACCATGGGTCACGGGAGGGGGGTGGAGGTGTAATTGGCACACCGCCCTCGACGCCAGGCACCCTCTTGGAACCTGTGACTCCCTCGTACCGGACCCCGACGAGGGAGTCACAGGTTCCAAGTCACAGGTTTCAAGAGGGAAAACTGCCTTTTGTCCTAGAAAAGAATTAGCCCCGCCACGCCCCCTCCGACAGCCAGGCTCCTGCAGCAGCCTCATGGGGACTTGAGTTCTGGGTCCCAAATGTATCATTTCCGTCTGAGTCGGTTCCAGCAATGGGGGGGGAGAGGGAGGGGGGGGTAACACTATCTTTGTTTCCTTCCTTCTCTGGGCGCCATCTCTGCCTCCGACCCATCTGTAACACAATTATTCAAGGTCCCTCTATGGGCTTTACCAATGCTTCGTTTATAAACACATATGGTACAATACACTAATAAAATAACTTGGAATTTCCCTTAGAAACGCAGTGTGCCTAGTTTCGTGCGTTCCAGTTTGAGTGCTGATGCTCTGCCCCCTCGTTCCTAAATGTCCGCTCTTTATTTTTATCGTTTTTAGCGCCTCGAAGAGCCCGGCATCCGGTGACGCAGCGGCGCTGTGATGACGCCTTCCTGAGGGAATCAGCGCGCGCTCCTCTCCTCAGCGAGGCCCGGCCGCCCCCGAGAGGCCTCACGTTTCAACCAATCACGGAGCTTCTTGCACAGAAACCCTCCAAAAATGCCCCTTGGTTCAGCCCCCCACTCCCCAGGGGGAGGGGGAGAGTGGCTGGACCGGGGGTCTCAGTGGAGGCCTCCCCCCCCCAGACCCCCAGAGCTGCCCCTTGGTTCAGCCCCCCACTCCCCAGGGGGAGGGGGACAGTGGTGTAAAGGTAGAAATGAACTTCCAGCTGGTAATGAATATCAGGAAACAATGTTGAAGTTGTTAGGTAAGATTTATTACCATAATTAAAGAGCACACCACAGGAGCACATCCGTACGCAGCAAACTCCAACTGAAGAAGTCGCAGACTCACAGTTGAAGTCCACAGGTAAGGAGTGTCACGAGGGATGCGTCTCTTGAAAGAAAACACTCTTCAAGAGACGCGCGTGAAGGAACACATAACATTAGAATATAGTACACGTGAACATTGAGAATACTTACGAAACTCTAAGAACTCCACATCTCCTCCCTCCTCACCAAATAAGGAACAGAAAGAAAACTTAACTATAATAAATAAAACTTAAATAAAATAATAATCTCTAAAACGAGTGGGAAAGGAGCAGTTCCTATGAGTTCTAGAAGTACTATCAGAAACATGAGTAACGGTGGATGAACAAGTAGTTTCATCATTTTCAACATTGTTAGGAATAGGAAGTGAAACTTCCAGTGAAGGTGAAACTTCTTCATTTGAAATTTGGGTGACTTGAGAAGAAGAAGTAGCATCATTAGAAGCTGGGAATTCCAACTGTGGCAAATCAAGAAAAGAACAAGAATGAATACCATTCTCACTTTTGGTTCTGAGGATGCTCTTAGCTTGTTCAGAAGTTAGCTTAACAAGTGAACGTTTATTTCGCCATCCTCTTTTATCCAAAAATAAAGAACCTTTTGACACTTTAAGTACCTGGGTAGGAAGTGAAAACTTAGATAGGCCTTTCTTAACTCTATCCATGGACTTAAACATGACCCAATCACCTACTATAAATATTTCAGGGGTAGAAACAACTTTGGCATTAAAATTTCGTCTTTGTACAGCTTGTTGTTTCTCAACATTACTCTTAAGAATTAATTTGTCAGAACAGGCTAGACAACTAGAATTTTCTGAAATCAATTTTTTGATCCAGGAGGGACAAACAGTACCATGTGGGTTCCTTTTTTTAAGTAATCTGAAAGGTGATATGCCAGTGGTGGAGTGTGGGGTAACCAAGTATGCCCAAACCTTTTCTCTTAGGAAAACCTCAACATTTTCTTTACAAGAATGAGCAGTCTGAATGCCCTCTTTTAAAAATCGGTTCATGCGTTCAATTAAACCATTTGACATGGGGGAATAAAGGGCTACTCTCAAGTGTTTGACATCAAACTTCTTCAAGAATTCCTCCATAACATTAGAGCAAAAATGCGAACCATTGTCACTGACAATTTCCTTGGGGGGCCCTTCCATTCTAAAAATCCTCTGTAAGAATCTCATGGCTGAAATAGAATCTGGGTTGGTACAAAAATCAAAGTCAAACCACTTGGAGTAATAGTCTACAACAGAGACAATGTAGCGTTGAGATTGAGGAAGAATCTCAAAGGGTCCGGAAAAATCAATGGCCAACTTGACCCAAGGTTCATCGGGAATGGGAACATTATGTAATGATAAATTCTGCAATTTCCAATGTTTATCAGAAGCTAGGCAAGTGCTACATGCATCAATCCAATCATTGACATTCCTTTCCATGGCGGGCCACCAGAAATGTTCTTTTAATTTGCGTGAGGTCCCGCCTACACCCAAATGACCTTGATGTGCTGTAATAAATAACTTTTTGCGTAAAATTAAAGGTGGAACACATCGATCGCCCCTAAAAATGATCCCATTGACAATTTTTAATTCTTCAGAAACTTGTGCAAAGGACTTCAAAGAAGCAGGAAGAGAACGAATTCTGGGCCAGCCTGAAATTATTAAATTCTTCACCGCTACAATAGTTTCATCCTCAGCATAATATTTGAACCAATCCTCTTCGGAAATAGAAAGAGGGGAGAGAATTAAATCCTCCAAGGAGGCAACAACGCACTCAACATCATCTCCAAGAACATCATTATTATCTTCTAAAGGTAACCTTGAAAGAGCATCGGCCCTCATGTTCCTGCCTCCAGCAATGTGGTGAATACTGAAATTGAAGTCATGTAATTTGGAAAGGATTCTCACTAACCTCGAAGAGGCTTTACCAGTGCCATTTCCATTTAAGAGATGTATTAAAGGTTTATGATCAGTGTATAACAAAAAATGAGAACCCCAAATGTAGACTTTAAATTTTTCTACAGCCCAAACACAACCTAGGGCTTCCTTTTCAATGGTGCTGTAATTATGTTCAGCATTGCTGAGTGATTTTGATGCAAAACCAATGGTATGCTCTACAGAACCATTCCATTGACAAAGAACAGCACCTAGACCTTTCTGACTAGCGTCCACGTAAATGCCACATTTAAGGCCTGGTGTAAAGGATGATAGAGCTGGAGAATTTATAATGACTTTCTTAATGTTATTGAAAGCTAAATCTGCTTCATCATTCCACAAAAATGAGATATCTTTTTTAATTAAAATCCTAAGGGGTTGAACTAATTGAGAATAATTCATGACAAATCTTGAGTAATATTCGGTGAGACCAAGAAATGATCTCAAAGCATCTTTGTTGTTTGGAATGGGTACATTTTGAATAGCTTGAGTGAGGGAAAGTTTGGGTTTGATACCCATGGTGGAAATGGAATGACCTAAATAGTCTAATTCTTCCACAAAGAACTTGCACTTATTTTTACCAAGAGTGATCCCAACTTCACTGAAGCGAGATAGTACAATGCGTACATCCTTAATATGTTCATTAACGTTCTTGGAATGGATTAAAACATCATCTTGATATGCTTGCACACCCTTAATATTACATAAAACGCTGTCCATAAATTTTTGAAAAACACTTGCGGCACTTGCTAAACCAAAAGGGAGTCTTAGATATTTAAAGGCCCCAAACGGAGTAATAAATGTGGTGAGTTCGGATGAACATTTGGTCAGGGGAATTTGGTGGTACGCACTCCTTAAATCTAAGAGCGTAAACAATTTGGACTCAGCAATTCCAGTGAGAAGTTCTTGAATTCTGGGTAAGGGGTAACAGTCGATTAAAATATTCTGATTTAATGATCGAAGGTCGGCACACAAACGGATGCTAGAATCTTTTTTTTTAACGACCACGATAGGACTGACCCATAAAGATGAATCAACAGCTTCAATTATCTTCTCATCTACCATTTTCAATAGTACCTTTTTTAAATCATCTCTCACATTGAGAGGAACATTTCTCAATTTGTGAATTACTGGGATAGCATTTGGTTTGAGTCGAATGCGATGCTCATAGTTCTTGATCATACCGACAGAATCATTAAAGACTTCGGGGAAATCTGAAATGATTTTGTTAACTATTCCTACATCAATGAAATTAACAAAGGACACATCACATTGTTCATTTATCTGAACAGGACAATCAGATCCAGGGACAAGTTTGAGACCCATTTTGGCAAGATCTTGCCACCCAATAATGCATTTCCCATCAGTCGCAACATAGACTTTTGTATGGATACATCTGCTCAAACAAGTTACATTAGTAATAAAGAAACCCCACATTTCAATGCTTTTCCCAGCATATGCTTTTGGTATGATATCCAATGGTTCAAGAGTAATTCTGGGGGACCAATGAGTATTGAACAGTAGTTCAGATATAATGGTAACGGGGGCACCTGAATCCGCCATCATGTTGATTGTTAAATGATCAACAATTACCTGGCAAGTCGGATCTTTTGCGTGTCCCGAACCATTGGAATTAACCATACATATAGAAACTGAATGAATAGAAAGAATTTCTTTTTCAATCAAATTTCTGTTAGGAGTAACGATTTCAATAGTATTAATAGTAGTATTTTTCATTTCAGAGTCAATAAATTGAATGTCATCAGAGTTTTCACCTGTAAAGCAAGATATGTTATTAATTTGAGAACTTTTTCGGTTGCGACAAACAGATTGAAAATGTCACATTTTTTGACAAAAAGTGCACTTTTTTCCTTGAGCTGGACAAATTGGGCTGTTACTTAAGTGCGTTTTAGAACCACAACGAAAACAAAAGGTATTTGTTCTCCTTTGAAATGGTTTCTGAAAAGGCTTATTTCTAGTATAAACAGCATTAATATTTAAATCAGGTTGAGGGAATGAATTAGCTTCAGTAATACATTTGGAAGATACAATTGATCTTTCGATACCCTTAGCTATTTCTAAAACTTCAGATAAAGTAGGGTCTCTGCAACTCAATATTCTCTCTTGAATCTTCTTGTGACAGCAATTATATACAAACTGGTCTCTTAAAGCAGTTTCTAGATAAGTTCCAAAACTGCACTCAGCAGCGAGGTTTCTCAAAGCAGAAATAAATTCTTCAATAGACTCATCCTGTTCTTGACGTCTTTTCATGAAATTAAAGCGTTCAAGTATAACACTAGGTTGCTCAAGGAATTTCCTTTTCAATTTTAAAATTGCAGCTGAGTATTCATTAATATCACCTCCACCAGTAGAAGATGGCAGAGGATTGGGTAAATTGTTAAAAATCTGTCTGCCTTCTTTACCCAAATTGCTATAAAGTATTGCCAGTTTCCTTTTAGGAGAGTATTCATCAGCTCCTATGGCGATTAAATAACTTTCAAAGTTTTGAAACCAATGCCTCCAAGGTTCTTTAGGCTTTCCTGGTACTGGTAGAAAATAATTTAAAGTAACTATCTGCTGGTTCGTGGCCATGTTGTTTATAATTAAGTACCAATGAAGAAGTGTAAAGTCAGGTTTGTAAAATTTTAAATTTGTTCAAAACCCGTTTGACTATTCCTTTAAAAACTCTTTATAAGACATAAAATTCAATGTAATTCTTTCAAAACCGCTCACCGTAAGTCTTTTATAAGGTTAATTGAGGTTGTTTCCTTTCCGACTCTTACGATCGGTAAATCGTTGTTATGGTAACCAGAAAACAAACCAATATGGCCTCCAAGCGTAGCTACGCTCCTGCACGCATGCGCGATGACGTATGCTCGAGACGAGATGACAATCTCGCTCACGTCATGAGTGACGCGCAACGGGGTCCGTCAGGAATTGAAGAAATGCATAAAATTATGCAAAATCCTGATGAGACGACCAATAAGCGGCGGATTTTCTCGTAGAAGAGCTTGAAGAGGTCTTGAAGATGGCGGTGAGGTTAGGCGGGATCGTGCAAGGTAGGTGATGTGCTCTTTTTGACCAAAATTGTCCTTGTCGCCAAATGTAAAGGTAGAAATGAACTTCCAGCTGGTAATGAATATCAGGAAACAATGTTGAAGTTGTTAGGTAAGATTTATTACCATAATTAAAGAGCACACCACAGGAGCACATCCGTACGCAGCAAACTCCAACTGAAGAAGTCGCAGACTCACAGTTGAAGTCCACAGGTAAGGAGTGTCACGAGGGATGCGTCTCTTGAAAGAAAACACTCTTCAAGAGACGCGCATGAAGGAACACATAACATTAGAATATAGTACACGTGAACATTGAGAATACTTACGAAACTCTAAGAACTCCACAAGTGGCTGGACCGGGGGTCTCAGTGGAGGCCTCCCCCGGGAAGCAGAGCCCGGGCACCAATAAGGATTGGCTGGAGAGAAGGAAGGAGAAAGAGCGGGCCCACCAGAGAATGGGCTGGGCCAGCTCAGATGTAAATCTAGGGTTAGGAATGTGGCAGGGGGTAGGGGTACTTAAAGGTGGGCACCGGGCGCAAGGCCCTCTTTCTCCGGGGAATTGTGTCAGCAGAAGAGGTGCGGCGTCGACAAAGTGCCAGGTGAGGTGGGGGAGGTGTTGGCTTGGGGGGTTGTAATATGGGGGGTGTAGGAGAGAATGAGTGGGAGAAGGGCACGCGGCACCAGGGGGGGGGGGCTGGTACGGGGAGTGCAGAGGGGAGTGATGCGGACGGAGAGGGGTAGATGGTGCAATGCAGGTAAGGTGAAGAGTGGGTGGGATAGCAAGTATTGATAGCGGAAGGTAGAGGACAGTTATTAGTCACTGCCCGCAAATTAGCCAACTATTGACGGCGCAGGGGGGCAGCAGATGATGGGGGGAACACCAGGGGGGGGTTATGGGTTTGCGGACTTTACTGGCTCGGGTCGGCAGGGTGTCAGGCCTGGGCGATTGCAAGGATTGGTTTCTGGGCGGGTAAATACAAGGATCTGGGCGGCTGGAATATGGTGCGGTCTGAGGGCCTCGTGCCGCGCGCGGGAAAGGACAACACGGAGTCCAAGTAATGGGGACAAAGGCATCCGGCAGAGAGAAGGTTGCATGTGGGCAGGTATGAAATGTGGGATAGGCGAGCCCTCGAGCCTTGTGCACAGGGGGGGGGGGCGCTCGGGAAAGGGTGCCTGCATGGAAAGGGTTGGGGGGCTCAGGGGAGGTTCGGGGATGCGTGGTTGGGGTCGGGAGCAGGAGGGTGGCTTGGCCGGACAGTGGTCAGGGGTGTTCTGTGGGGGGGGGGCGACCGAGGGCTTGTGGGCCGGGAGGTCGCGGGTGCCGCGCAAACAGGGACCCTCAACAATAAGGGGACGGTAATAAATAACAGCAATGAGGGTGCGATGGCAAGGGGACCAGGATTAGGGGGGTGCTCTGCCACGGGTCAGGAGGGACGGGTGCGCCCGGGGCAGGGGCTCAAGGACAAAGCAGCTCTCGAAGCAGTGGGGGCTCTGTTTGAAGGGAAGTATCGGGAGGAGACAAAAGTGATGGGTGCAAGGCGGGCGGCGGTGGGGTAACAGACTGCGGGGGCCAAAGTAGTGAATTCGGGGTGCAGAGGTGATTATGGGACGAGCAAGAACGGGCAGTCTAGGATAGCGAAAAAGGGCGCCAACGAGTTAGCCATGGAGGAGGCATAAGGGGGTCGGATTGCGGGGTAAAGGGTGGTGGCATAGGGTTGGTGGGAGGGGGCGACCGGGTGAGGAAGGTAAGGAATAGGGTTATGGGCGAGGGTCAGGGAGGCACAGTTGGTGCCATTCGGAGAATAGTCCGCCGATGCAAAGGGAACAGAAATAAGAAGGGAGTTATACATGTGTAGCGAAGGCATATCGTTGGATGGCACTCGTGGGGAATAAACACTAAAGGTGTATTGCAAGAATTAGGCATGGATTGTGTCGACATGGAACTGGGTGGCCATGAAGGGGAAGGTCAGGCGCGGTCCCGGTGAAATTCACGTGGGCTTGGGCTGGGGGGAAGGGGGGGGGGTATGGCGCAAAAAGCGAACAAGGGGGCGGGAGACGGTCAGGGCGCCAAAAGATAGGGGGCGTAGTGGGGCACCAACGCAGGCAGACAGGGAAGATACAGCGGAGGGGGTTAGTGACAACCAAGGGGGAGTCATCAAGGGAAAGGAATGTGTAAGAGGAGGAGAACAGGGAGGGCCGCGATGGTACTAAGGGCTGGTGAATTGGGGGGGAACGGAGGCGGAGCCTGCCCCACCGGCATGGCAGGGAGCGGCAGATAAGGGGGGCGGGGGTGGGGGGTGGGAGCATAAGGTGCAGGGAGCTTGGAGAAGTGCCGGTAAGGAGTTTGCCCCCCCCTACCCCATCCCCCGTGGTAGTCAATTAAGAAGGCATGGGTCAGCGCAACAAGGATACGTGTGGATACAGAACAAGCGGCCGGGTAGTTAGGAGGTTCGGGTGGGACAGACCTCGGCCCCTCAATAGAGTGAAAATCCCACTGTTGGCATCGGCGGGGCGAGCGCAATAAGCGAGGGTTATAATCGGAAGCATTATGCCATGAAGAGGGTGTGGGGACATTGAGGACAATGGCACGAGCAATGTGCCCAGGGGGCGGGTGGGACACAGGTCGGCAGTTACAGTGAGCACAAGGGGGGGTAGAGATTTGCTACATGTAAGTCCTCAGTAGCCTGCGTCTTATTGATAGTCATCTATAAAAGTTACCAACATTCGCTGTATATTCTTTCACACTTTTTCCTCCTGTAATGCACGGTTTGCTACCTCTTGTATTTTGTTGGCACACGATTGTAATTTACCACTTGTATTTTGCTGGCTCACAATTGTCAATTTTGCTTCATTTATTGTAACGCTTGCTTTTGTATTTTGTTCACATGGAATTTTCTCATTTATCAGTTCTGTTTCTATTGTAAAGCGCTCTGACACCTTCGGGTAAAGTCCGCGCTATATAAAAATGCATAAATAAATAAACAATAGGTTCAGTTAAGGTACTACAGTAATAGGAGGTCATTCGGCTTGGTGTTAACAGGAAGATACCATTTTGGATTGGGGAATTTAGTTCTGCTTTGTTGCGAAATAAACACAAAAGATAAAAGTTCCAAAGAAACTTGCACTTCAGAAGTGCTCAAGGTTGATTTACCAATACGTACGAATTTATTATGAACAAAGTCTTAAAATGTTAAGTGCCGTATGAGTACATGTGGCCATAATGAGCTTATTTTGTGTGATGATTCTAGCAGGTGTACAGAGCTGGAAGGGAGGGCTGGATTCGAGTTGTGGGTGAGCCGGTCGAGGGTTGCGGATGCGGGGATGGCGAGGCTGCTGGTGCTCAGCGGAGAGAGGGGTGGGGTGGGGGGCTGATTGCGAGGATTGGCCGGTGAGAGGTTGCACAGTATTCTCCTAGATGCGCGGCAATTATTTGTTTGTTTGTGTGGCGCGGGCTTTGCCCGGGGGGGCGGCGGGGCGCCTCGCAATGGGAGCATTAAGGATATAAAAGAGGAGAATATTGCTGGTGGGCAAATGATGGGGGGACAGGGCTGAATTGCGCGGGGCAGTGGCGACAATTGTGGGTGGATACGGGAGGCGGCAAGGGGTACATTACCGAGGGACAGTTACAGGAGGCAAGAGTGAAGGGGAGTGTGTCCTGGGAAGGGGGCAAGGGGTAGTAAAGGAATTCTGGGGGGGGCGGTTGGCGCAGTGAGGGAGGGCCCCGGTGGTCGGGTCCTGGGGGGGGGGGTGGGGGGGGGTGGCGAGCCTTGAGGCAAAAGTGGATATGCCGAGCAAAAAAAAAAACACGAACTAAGGGGGAGAAGGCGCCAAAAGATAGTACATATCACGGTAAGGTGGGCGTGCGGGAGTGCATACTGGCGCAAAAGCTGCCTTTGCAAGGACGAACATTGTTCAGGTGGATCCCACCGGACTAAATAAAAAATGTAAAAGGTGCTGGAGGTGACTGTATTTCCTACCCGGTGTGGTTGGCACAGGTTGCAACAAATTTGGGATACAGTAAAGAGCCTTGGATAGAGATAAGGGAATTCTGCGGGTAGTAGGCAGGACTGGTCATAGAACAAAAATAACTGCGAGATTTCACCACATAGCAGGGCAATACGGATGCTTCCAAAGATACACCGAAATGATGAAACACTTTCCCGGCAGCTGGTCTGCCATCACGATTACTCGGTAATTCTCGTCAGGTTAATGGCAGCCGGGGAGGGGCTGTATGTTTAAGTAATAAGCAAGGTGGAGCCTCTGGCCTCTTGGAAGGGGTGAAATAACGGAGTATCGTTAATGCGCAGATGGTCTTCAAAGACCGGTTGGGTACTGGGGGGTGGCGGCGTGTGTGCGCATGAAGGAGTCTCAAACAGGGCTGCCGGCCACACACGGCACAGGGGGGAGGGGGGGGGGGCAGGGCAAATTAACACAGGGTCCGGTTGGGGGGGGAGGAGTAGGATCAGGCTGAGCAGAGCACAACACAGTATACGAGTACAGGAGCCAGCGTTCATAAAGGGAGAGGTGGGGGGGTCCAGTCTGCCCCCACCTCTCCTGGCCTTGGTGGGAGTGTGCAAGGCCAATGCCGGGGGTTTGGGGTGTGGGGGGGTTGGGAGAGTGGTGACATCCCAACACCCTGTGCCCCCTTCCCCAGTGTGCCTCCACCAATGCGGATGGGGGAGGGATGCATGGGCGGCAAGGATTGTGGGGAAGGAGCCATTGAGGATTAAAGGGTTTCGAAGGCACACAGGGATAAGTTGCCGCTTGGACTTGTGGGTGGCATAAAGAAAGTAGGGCGCCCGAAGGGGGTGCGACAGTAGGTACAAGTAGCGCGTATGGGAAGTTAACATGTTATTTCTATTGTAGAGTCGAGCAAGGACTGCACACATTTGGACTTCAAGGGCTGAGGGAACGTACAGGTGGTGTCTAGTGGCGGAGGTAACAGACTGGACGAAGGGAACAGGAACAGGAATTAGGGGTCGGGACTTTGCAGAAGGTAAGTTTGCGACAGACAAAGGGGGTGGAGGGTGATAGGGGAGGTGGCTGGCATCTGGGGGTTTGATCCGGAGGGGTGGATGCTTCTGTGAGGGATTGTTCTGATACGGCCCCAGTGTCCCCCAGTTACTGGTAAGCTCTGTAGGGCAAAGGTTGTTTATGGGGACGCCTAGCTCTCTTGCGGCTACCCGCATCCTCCTTTAGATCGCAGTCCCTCTCCCTGTCTTGCTCCAGCGGCCGCGCCTCGTGAAGGGCAGAAGGGCCCCATGGTTGCTGCTGCAGGCACATACCGGTGGGCTCCACCCTCTGCTCTCCCTCACACCAAAGGTTTAATAGGACCATACTGTGGGGAAGGCAGCATGCAGAATTTACCTCAAATTATACGGGTAGATGAATGGGCAGGCGGGCTCGCCCACGACGAGGGTGGCCAACATTGGAAAGAGACATCTTGGTGATGTAATTTGATTACAGGTGTAATTTTACAGAGCTACCATGGCCTCCCTTGAATTATGAGTAGCTCATGCAGTGGCAATAAAGGTGGTGGACAATGCAAGGACGTGGAAGAGTGGCAAGGGGACGTTTTTCCGGTTAATGGCCATACCTATGCAGCAACACGTGGGGAAAAACGGGGTGTGGAAAAGAAG
Organism: Lissotriton helveticus; assembly: GCF_964261635.1. Classification (NCBI taxonomy): domain Eukaryota; kingdom Metazoa; phylum Chordata; class Amphibia; order Caudata; family Salamandridae; genus Lissotriton; species Lissotriton helveticus. Next base: position 1,363,695 of record NW_027611702.1, on the reverse strand, counting down.
GCGAGGGGGCGGGGGGGCTCTGTTGCAGGAGCCAAAAAGGCAAGGATGCCCACAGACGACATAACAACAAAGGCAATGATGGGGGAGGACTCACAGGCAGCGGCAATTTTGCAGGTGGTTGTGCCAAATAGGCAGTTGGGAGAGGACAAAGGCAACTCAAGTAAAGAAGGGGCATTGACAACGGAAAGTGGTTCCTTAGGTGAGAAAGTTGTCGCTAATTGGCAGGAGCGCAGGGGCAAAAGGAATGGAGAAGGGGTTATGATGGAGGAGGGGAGCATGGCAGGCAGAGCCGGTGAGGGGTCCCCAATACAAGTCTGGGTGGGGGGAAATAGGGACCATGGGGGCGAAGGGGGGGTGGGAAAGAAAGTGTCGGCCCAATCTGTTAAGAGTGGCACCATTACGCTGGGAAAAGGAGCCGTATCAAATGCATCCCTGGATAGCGACGAGAAAAACACACCGTCAAATAAGGTGGAATTAGGGGGGCCGAACGGGACACAGTCAGAAGCATGGCATATCCCACTGGAGGTGAAGGAGAAAGTTTGGAAGAGGGAATTCATTGGTATTTTCACTCTACTGGAGCATGTGCGCAGGGGGGTAGACACATTACGGGTAGCTGGGCCCAGCAGAGAAAATAAGGACAGGAAGAGGATCAGGCCCGAGGAGAATATTAATAACTGGTTGGACGCTTTTGCATTATTGGCAGCCATAATGTTAGAGAAGTTCCCGGAGCAAGGTCCAGCATTGAGTAGGTACAACCAAGCTATCCTGGACAGGTTCAGGCGCCATGGAGGCATGGGGTGGCTGCAATACGATCTGAACTTCCGCCAACGCATGAAAGAGTCACCATCGATGTCGTGGGATCGGAGAGAGGCGAAGGAATGGATGGAACAGATGGGGTCCAAAGCGGGGTATGGGTTAGGGGTAGTGGGGGCGGTGGTTGGGACACAGCAGTGGACAACACCAGTATCTGGGCAAGGTTGGCAGGCAAACACGCAGGCTCATTCCTTGGCTAATGCTCAGTATGGATTGGGGCAACAAATAGTGACAAGTTTTCCGCAGCATCAAGTGGGTCAGGTGCAGGTTCAACACGGGATCACCTATGTGGGGAATGGAGCAATGGAGGGGTCCCAGCATCCAGGTGCTGGAATGGGGCCCTATCAGCAGTCCCACCTGGGTGGCGGGGGGCAGCAACAGACGTGGACGGGTCCCATACAGCCGCAGACAGGTGGAGGACAAACACTGCAACAACAACTGGGGTCGGGAGGATCACATTACACACAGGCGGGGCCTAGCCATCAGGCAGGCACGGGTTTTCCAATTGGCACCATACAGCCTGGGGGACAGCCTACACAGGGTAACAATGGGCTAACAAATGGGCAATTCAGCGGTGGCAGGGGTCAGCAGCCCGCGGTGGGGTTCCCAGCTGGAGTGGGGCAGTTGACAGCAGGGCAGCAAGGGGGACACGGTCAGGGCGGCATGGTTACAACACAAAGTTCCCCAGGGTCAGTGCTAGGACAGGGGCAGATCATGGGGAGGCACCAGCAGCCGCTCCAGGAGCAGCAGCAGGCATTTTGTGAGCCAAAGGGGGCCGACGGGTACAAGCAGCTGCTGCAGCGTAAACAGAGGGACAATACCTGTCGCCTGTTCAATGCAGGCAATTGCACCTGGGGGGTGCAATGCAAATTTCGGCATGGGTGCTCCCAATGTAGCGGGGACCATCCCGCTTTGGCATGTAAACCCATCGTTAGAATTGCACCCGGCACCACGTTCATGGGTCAGCCATAGCCTGGGCTGGATAACAAAAGGCCCATCCCCAATAAACTTTGAATTGCTAGCAACACTTTTGAATGATTACCCGAAGGAAGAGGAGAGGGAACTACTTTTTTGGGGTTTCAAGGAAGGGTTTAAAATACCTTACTGCGGTCCCTTAGCAGGCAGGTCATCTAGGAACCTTCGCTCAGCGGAGGAACTCCCGGAAATAGTCGCAGAGAAGATACAAAAGGAGTTGCAGTTAGGACGGATAGCAGGCCCATTTGATAACACCCCTTTAAGTAACTTTATTATTTCACCACTAGGTATTGTTCCTAAAAAAGAGGCAGGCAAATACCGTATGATCCACCACCTCTCTTATCCCAGAGGCAACTCAGTGAATGACTGGCTAAGCCAGGATATTTGCACAGTCTCCTATGCAACATTTGATGAAGCCATTGAGTTAGTCAGGCAGGCGGGGACAGGAGCGCTCATGGCAAAAGCTGATATAGAATCAGCTTTCAGGCTGTTACCAGTGCATCCCGACAGCTTTCATTTGCTGGGGTTCCAGTTCAGGGATAAGCTGTACTATGACAGGTGTATGCCCATGGGTTGTTCCGTTTCCTGCGCTTATTTTGAGGATTTTAGTTCCTTTTTGGAGTGGGCAACAAATAAGGTCCAGCCAGCGGGGGGCAAGCTGCATTATCTGGATGACTTCTTGTTTGTAGGCGAGGCTTACTCCCCCGAGTGTTCCCAGGCATTGGCAGCCTTCACGGCCGTATCGCAGTGCTTGGGAGTCCCATTGGCAGCAGAAAAAACAGAAGGCCCCCCAACTAAGTTAACTTTTTTGGGGATAGAGTTGGACTCAGAGGAAGGGGAGTCACGCCTCCCGGTGGAGAAAGTACAGGACTTTGCAGCAGCTATTAAAAAGGTATTGGCGAAAGAGAAGGCAACTTTAAAAGACATCCAGGAGCTAATGGGCAAGCTCAATTTTGCATCCAGGGTCATTCAGGTGGGGAGAGTGTTTTCTAGAAGGCTGCAGGTGCTACGGCAGGCATAACTCAGAAACATCACTTTGTCAGGTTGAAGAAGGGGCTGAAGCAAGACTTGCAGATGTGGTTGTCTTTTCTCCAAGGGTTCAATGGGGTTAGAATATGGCCGTCACTATGGACAGCCGATGAGGGGTCGCAACTGTACACAGATGCCTCCAGGCAGGGGGGTTTTGGTGCAATATTGGGTTCTGCGTGGTGTGCCAAGGAGTGGCCACCGGCCTGGCGGCAAGGTGGCCTCACCAACAATATCACAGCGATAGAACTCTTTCCTATTCTGGTGGCATTATCAATATGGTCAGACACCTTGGTTAACAAGTGCTTGGTCGTCCGGTCCGACAACATGGCAGCCGTCCAGGCAATAAATAATCAGTCGGCGGCGTGTCCCATGGTAGTAGGCTTATTAAGGCATTTAGTGAGCAGGTGTCTCCAGTATAATATTCAGATAACAGCCAAGCATGTGCCAGGGGTTCAGAACAAGGCAGCTGATGCTCTTTCTCGCTTACAGTGGGAAAGATTCCGGGCAGAATGGCCGGAGGCGCAGCAAGAAATGACGCCCTTCAAAGAGGAATATTGGAGACTGATGCATTAGAAGGTCTGCTACAGAATATGGCGGAGGAGGCTCTAGCAGTGGGAACAAGGCACCGGTATCGACGTTGTGTGGACACTTTTCGGAACTTTACAGCGGATGATTCCGAGCTTCCAAACAATGTTCAGCAACTGGGGATGCGGGTCAAACAGTTTGTGGTATGGGCCAAGGGAGCCGGCAAATCTAGGTCATGGGTTGGAGAGCACCTGGCAGCAATAGCATACCATTCAAAGCTGAAGGGTTTTGACGATCCTACTAAAGGTTTTGTTCTTAGGGCAGCCTTGAAAGGGTGGGCAAAAGAGGAAGGAAAAAAGCAGGATCACAGGTCCCCAATTGACTTCAAAACACTAAAGATTCTAGTGGACCACCTCCCTTTAGTGTGCTACTCGGATTCTGAAAGTGCGCTGTTTAGAGTAACATTTTCCCTGGCCTTCTTCGGGGCATTTCGCATTAGTGAATTAGTAGCCAGGTCGAAAGGGGATAAAAGCAGCAGGGCCTTGTTGGTGAAGGACATATCCCTAGGCACACAGCAGGTATCCCTACGGGTGCGGCGCTCTAAAACAGATCAAGTGGGAAGGGGACAGTTCATTACACTGGATAGGATGGAAGGGCTCAGCTCATATTGCCCAGTAACGCTCTTGGCAGGGTACATCCAGGAACGGGAATGTGTCAATGGCGACAACTACCTCCTCACTCACGAGGATGGGACCCCGGTAACATTTTATCAGTTTAAAAGGGTGTTAGCAGCAACGGTGCAAGTTGCTGGGCTCCAAGGGTGTCATTACACTACACATTCCTTCCGCATTGGGGCAGCCACCACAGCCTTCCAGGAGGGCATGTCGGCAAATGCAATAAAACAATTAGGAAGATGGCAATCAGACAGGTTTCGGGTGTACATTCGCCCAACATCCGACGGGTAGAGGAGGGAAGAAGACATGGGTTGCGGTGATTCAGTGGTAGGGGTCTTGACTAAACTTATGTACTGCAATTTAAATGTATAATAAAAGGCGGATAGAAGATTGATACCAACATTTCTGTGCTTCTGTTCTACTCCACAGAATACAAAACAGTGTGGGTCATCGGGCACTCTTACGTGTCAATGGCCGCTAACAGGGCCCGCAGCATTGGGTGGAATGCAACGTTCCCGTTCCAACGGACAAGGGTGCGATGGTTTGGCAAGCCAGGGTTGCACTGGAGAGAATTGGGGAGCATCATTGAAGACTTCCGCACCTGTGCAAAGGACCCAAATGTTTTAGTAATTCATCTAGGGGGAAATGACCTCCCAGTGATGGGGCGGGGGGAACTCTTTCACATGTTAAAGAGGGATCTCACTAATTTAGCTAGGAGCATGGACACCACAGAGGTTGTATGGTCCGAAATAATTCCTAGAAGGGTATGGGCTGGTGCCAAAACGGCATGGAGTTATCAAGGAAGAGACTAAATAGCCTCATGGCCAAGTTTTAAAAGGGGTAGGTTTAGGTAGCATCAGGCACACACTAATTAACTTGCGGCAGCCGCACTATTACAGGGCAGATGGGGTGTACTTATCAGACACTGGAACAGATGTCCTGCTACGAAATATGCTAGCAGCATTGAATGCAAGGGGCTGTTGGTAGTTTGCAAGAATGGGGCCGCAGTAATGGCATGGGGGGGCTCTCGCTGGCAGCGATAGCTCCCAGCGAGGCATGGCGGTACTTACAAAGCGATCCAAGAGGAATACAAAAGCAGGCTGTGAAGCGGGCACAGACCACAAACAGGGCAGTCAGGACTCAGGGGGTCACTGGCAAGCTCCCCGAGCTCCCCTGGATTCAGGTGAACCGGAAGTAAACGATTGAGGGCGGAGCCGGTGGCAGGGGGGAAGTGGGGAGACCAATTACCGGGTCACCTCGCAGAGATGGATGGGGGAACAGGAAAGCAGATTGAACGGGCAAGAAGCACATCGGCTTGCCCAGGTAACAAAGGGTACACAACGGAAGCGAAGAGTAAATGGGCGGGGGTGGGACAAACGCTTACCCGGAAGGAATGTGTGGACACCAGAAGTGAAAGGTCACCCGGCCGGGTTGGAACCCTATGGTTACCCGGGAGTGAGTGGACACCGGAAGCAAAAGGGGCCGTCCGGTTGGGTTAAAGCAGACGCTTACCCAAGTAGTGCGTGGCAACCGGAGGTAAAAGGTTACACGTCGGGCTGGAAGCAGAAGCTTGCCCAGAGTGAAAGGAAAGGGTGCGTCCACAGGGGTATGGGTTACCTGGGCAAGGATAGCTGCACTGAATGTAGGGCACAGTGCAGAGCAATGGGGTTAAGGACGGTGATAGGTCACCTTGGCGAAGGTAGCTGCACTGGATGTAGGGCACAGTGCAGAGTTGATGGGGTGAGGATACAGGCTCGCCAGACAAAAATAATGGTGTGTAAAGGATGGCTTGTAAGTTGGAAATGCCTAATAAACTGCGGCCTCAATTCTTCCATAAAACAAAAACTTGTGTGGTCTGAAGTTATTGGGATTCGGGTGGTGCGACCATGTGGGGAGTGCCTCTGCTGAGTTATTCACGAGCTGAAATTAATTTTATTCTCTACGTTTCGCGGGTCACGCGCACTTTGAGGGGCCGTGAGAAGCGGAACTCGCTCCAATTTTTGAAGGGTTTCTGAACAGGAAACTCCGTGTTTGGTTGAAATTAGAGTTTACTGGGGCGGTCGGGCCTTTTTTGCTGCCGTGGAGAGAAGGTTCCCGAGGCGCCACCGGAAGGCGTCACAGGGTCACATGACGCAGAACAAGGCGCCGCGCCACCGGAAGGCGTCACAGGGTCACATGACGCAGAACAGGGCGCCGAGCGTGAACGCGCGAAGGAGCTGGAGCTGCAACGCTCCCTCCTGTCGCTAGAGGTTGGGATGCTCCGGAGGAACCTTCAGCGCGTCACCATAAATCTGCATACCCACAATCCTGTGCGCGACTCATAATGCGGCTTTACTTTCGGAGAGGAGGAGTGGAAGCGGCAGGGGCTGTGGAACCTTTCTGGCATGAATCTAAATGAGCGGTGTGTGATGTACTACGCCATGAGCAGCTCTCCCGCGGATAACGCTGGCTCCCTCTACAAGAAAAGTGAAAGAAACTCTGCCTACCACAAGCGCTGGCTCGTTTGACAGTTCTAAGTGTTATTTTAGTGTGATGACAAGGATAGCAAAGAGCCTGCAGGTGCTGCCCCGTTGAACTGTGCGAGGCTACTGGAGTTCGCCTTTGCAACCGCGGCCCTACCTTCTGCCAGGCTGTCATGAGGCCTGGGTTAAGGCAATCTCCTGGGCTAACTTTGACTACATGAGGCTTGTCCTCAAAGAGCTACAGAAACAGCTGGAGGAGTTGCAGCAAACCATCACTACAGGCGTTTCACTTCATGGCATCAAGGAGAAAGATAAACTAGCTTGGCCAGGGTGTGCGTATGAGGAAGACATGGCAGCGCCCTGCAAATGGCAGCGCTGCCCTTGTACTTGGAGCAACACCACATGGATGCCTAGGACTGCCTCAAGCCGCTGCCTGGCTTCCTCTCTGTAGCAGCCGCTCTCCAGCCAACAGACATTGCATGGATGGCAGTAACAAAATGCCTACCAGTAAAGGCATTTCAACACAAGAGAAACTTGGCCAAAGACTCAAAATGCCCGAGATCAACCTGCGCCAGAGAAGGGACCATCCTCCACTTCCTACGGAACTGTTCCTTTGCGCAGGAAATATGGACGAAAACGGGGAAACTCATCAGAAGAATCACCAAACAATCATCACTCTCCTACGAACTTATCCTATATGGTATTGGCATGTCATGCCCAAAGGAGAAAAAAGACGCACTGTGGAGACTGATAAACTGCATCAAAGAAAGCCTGTGGTCCTCCAGAAACCTAAAACTATTCAAACACAAAGAAATCTCCCCCGAGGAATGCATCAAAATGGCACTTGACAAAGTGCAGACCTATGTATTTGTAGATGAGAGAAGGAGAGGACAAGAATGGGCACTTGACAACTGGAAACAAAAAGACTGGTCAAAACTAATAAACAAACCATAGGCAGTAAAGGTATCTGTGCAATAAGCAAATAAAATATTCTCGATGTACATTTTGCACATGACTGAGCTGCGTCTCTAACATGAATGCAAAATCCAAAATGACGCCACCATATTGGTTTGGCTAACATGTAAATATGTAAAGTTTTAAATAAAGCCCGTTGAAACAAAAAAAATAAAAAATAAAATAAAAATACAGAGACCTTGGAGCAATTGATGTATCTGAGTCAGAAACGACTCCTGACAAGGAAGGACAAACAGTGTCATTGCTTTGTATTGTAAACATGCTGTATTGTTAGCAAGTTTGTAGATATTAAACTATAAATATGATATGGTTTTATGTCTGTGTATGCACTCCACCATCCTTTTGGAATGTACAGTTGCGAGATGTGATAACAATGAGAGGGGCAGAGAGAGAGGTGGGCACAGAGAGGGAGGTGGGCACAGAGAGGGAGGTGGGCACAGAGAGAGAGGTGGGCACAGAGAGAGAGGTGGGCACAGAGAGGGAGGTGGGCACAGAGAGAGATGTGGGCACAGAGAGAGAGGTGGGCACAGAGAGAGAGGTGGGCACAGAGAGAGAGGTTGGCACAGAGAGGGAGGTGGGCACAGAGAGGGAGGTGGGCACAGAGAGAGAGGTGGGCACAGAGAGAGAGGTGGGCACAGAGAGGGAGGTGGGCACAGAGAGAGATGTGGGCACAGAGAGAGAGGTGGGCACAGAGAGAGAGGTGGGCACAGAGAGAGAGGTTGGCACAGAGAGGGAGGTGGGCACAGAGAGGGAGGTGGGCACAGAGAGAGAGGTGGGCACAGAGAGGGAGGTGGGCACAGAGAGGGAGGTGGGCACAGAGAGAGATGTGGGCACAGAGAGATAGGTGGGCACAGAGAGAGAGGTGGGCACAGAGAGAGAGGTTGGCACAGAGAGGGAGGTGGGCACAGAGAGGGAGGTGGGCACAGAGAGAGAGGTGGGCACAGAGAGAGAGGTGGGCACAGAGAGGGAGATGGGCACAGCGAGAGATGTGGACACAGAGAGAGAGGTGGGCACAGAGAGGGAGGTGGGCACAGAGAGAGATGTGGGCACAGAGAGAGAGGTGGGCACAGAGAGAGAGGTGGGCACAGAGAGAGAGGTTGGCACAGAGAGGGAGGTTGGCACAGAGAGGGAGGTGGGCACAGAGAGGGAGGTGGGCACAGAGAGAGAGGTGGGCACAGAGAGGGAGGGGGCACAGAGAGAGATGTGGGCACAGAGAGAGAGGTGGGCACAGAGAGAGAGGTGGGCACAGAGAGAGAGATGGGCACAGAGAGGGAGGTGGGCACAGAGAGGGAGATGGGCACAGAGAGAGAGGTGGGCACAGAGAGGGAGGTGGGCACAGAGAGAGAGTTAGCAGGTGACAGGGTGGAGTGAAAGCGGGCAGAGGCAGCTGTTTCTATGCACAGGGTGGAGTGAAATCGGGCAGAGGCAGCTGTTTCTATGCACAGGGTGGAGTGAAAGAGGGCAGAGGCAGCTGTTTCTATGCACAGGGTGGAGTGAAAGCGGGCAGAGGCAGCTGTTTCTATGCACAGGGTGGAGTGAAAGCGGGCAGAGGCAGCTGTTTCTATACACAGGGTGGAGTGAAAGAGGGCAGAGGCAGCTGTTTCTATGCACAGGGTGGAGTGAAAGCGGGCAGAGGCAGCTGTTTCTATGCACAGGGTGGAGTGAAAGCGGGCAAGGGCAGCTGTTTCTATGCACAGGGTGGAGTGAAAGAGGGCAGAGGCAGCTGTTTCTATGCACAGGGTGGAGTGAAAGCGGGCAGAGGCAGCTGTTTCTATGCACAGGGTGGAGTGAAAGAGGGCAGAGGCAGCTGTTTCTATGCACAGGGTGGAGTGAAAGCGGGCAGAGGCAGCTGTTTCTATGCACAGGGTGGAGTGAAAGCGGGCAGAGGCAGCTGTTTCTATGCACAGGGTGGAGTGAAAACGGGCAGAGGCACCTGTTTCTATGCACAGGGTGGAGTGAAAACGGGCAGAGGCAGCTGTTTCTATGCACAGGGTGGAGTGAAAGCGGGCAGAGGCAGCTGTTTCCATGCACAGGGTGGAGTGAAAGAGGGCAGAGGCAGCTGTTTCTATGCACAGGGTGGAGTGAAAGCGGGCAGAGGCAGCTGTTTCTATGCACAGGGTGGAGTGAAAGCGGGCAGAGGCAGCTGTTTCTATGCACAGGGTGGAGTGAAAGCGGGCAGAGGCAGCTGTTTCTATGCACAGGGTGGAGTGAAAGAGGGCAGAGGCAGCTGTTTCTATGCACAGGGTGGAGTGAAAGCGGGCAGAGGCAGCTGTTTCTATGCACAGGGTGGAGTGAAAGCGGGCAGAGGCAGCTGTTTCTATGCACAGGGTGGAGTGAAGCGGGCAGAGGCAGTTGATTCTATGCACAGGGTGGAGTGAAAGCGGGCAGAGGCAGCTGTTTCTATGCACAGGGTGGAGTGAAAGAGGGCAGAGGCAGCTGTTTCTATGCACAGGGTGGAGTGAAAGCGGGCAGAGGCAGCTGTTTCTATGCACAGGGTGGAGTGAAAGCGGGCAGAGGCAGCCTTTTCTATACACAGGGTGGAGTGAAAGCGGGCAGAGGCAGCTGTTTCTATACACAGGGTGGAGTGAAAGAGGGCAGAGGCAGCTGTTTCTATGCACAGGGTGGAGTGAAAGCGGGCAGAGGCAGCTGTTTCTATGCACAGGGTGGAGTGAAAGCGGGCAGAGGCAGCTGTTTCTATGCACAGGGTGGAGTGAAAGCGGGCAGAGGCAGCTGTTTCTATGCACAGGGTGGAGTGAAAGAGGGCAGAGGCAGCTGTTTCTATGCACAGGGTGGAGTGAAAGAGGGCAGAGGCAGCTGTTTCTATGCACAGGGTGGAGTGAAAGCGGGCAGAGGCAGCTGTTTCTATGCACAGGGTGGAGTGAAAGCGGGCAGAGGCAGCTGTTTCTATGCACAGGGTGGAGTGAAGCGGGCAGAGGCAGTTGATTCTATGCACAGGGTGGAGTGAAAGCGGGCAGAGGCAGCTGTTTCTATGCACAGGGTGGAGTGAAAGAGGGCAGAGGCAGCTGTTTCTATGCACAGGGTGGAGTGAAAGCGGGCAGAGGCAGCTGTTTCTATGCACAGGGTGGAGTGAAAGCGGGCAGAGGCAGCCTTTTCTATACACAGGGTGGAGTGAAAGCGGGCAGAGGCAGCTGTTTCTATACACAGGGTGGAGTGAAAGAGGGCAGAGGCAGCTGTTTCTATGCACAGGGTGGAGTGAAAGCGGGCAGAGGCAGCTATTTCTATGCACAGGGTGGAGTGAAAGCGGGCAGAGGCAGCTGTTTCTATGCACAGGGGGGAGTGAAAGCGGGCAGAGGCAGCTGTTTCTATACACAGGGTGGAGTGAAAGCAGGCAGAGGCAGCTGTTTCTATGCACAGGGTGGAGTGAAAACGGGCAGAGGCAGCTGTTTCTATGCACAGGGTGGAGTGAAAGCGGGCAGAGGCAGCTGTTTCTATGCACAGGGTGGAGTGAAAGCGGGCAGAGGCATTTGTTTCTATGCACAGGGTGGAGTGAGAGCGGGCAGAGGCCGCTGTTTCTATGCACAGGGCACCTGGATGTTCCTCTTCAGATACAGCAACGGAGTGAGTCAGCCGGTCCCACCTCACCCGGAGTAGTTTATAATATAATAAGGATAAGCTTCGCCTCACAAAATGAAGCACCCGGGGCTATCTCTGTAGAATGGGCTGGCTTCATACTGTCGCCAGATGTTTGTTATAACTTGCTGTAATAGGGGGAAATACAAAATGTTAGTATTTAATGAATATTTAATTGACTAATCAAGAGGCATAAAAGTTAATTCTGGAGGCGGGCGGCCGCAGGCTGCAGAGAGCGATGGAGGCCGTGTCCTGCAGCTAACACTGCACCAAAGTTCACTTTTACCCAGTGCATAGCGTGGAAAGCACAATAGCAGTGAGAGCCTGGACGGTCCCAGCTCGTGCAATTGCATGGGGGGTGCAGAAAAGAATTAAAAACAAACAGAGAGGGCAGGGAGTCCCGGCAGGGCAATGGAACTGAAGAATGGGTGAGGGAGAGAAACCAGCGAGAGGCCTCCCCTTTCATCTCCACTTCATCAATTAACCCAGCTGTGCATTCATGGTAGGTAGATGAAATAAACATATTTAATAACTGCAGCAATTGACTACGCTCCCAGAGACCCGCCCCGTTGTGATTATTTAGGGGATGGCATTAAAAAGATGAAGTCACATAAATTAATGTGTTTCTTCAAATAACAATTGTTTTATCCAGATTTAGGTTTATGGGACGCGAATGTCCTTTGATTGGAGATGAAAGGGGAAGCAGCTCGCTGATAATGCTCTATCTGAATCTCCTATCCCAACTCAGCCTTTGAACCGCCGCGGGACTGATGAATGCCTTTATTTTAGCCGTCTCTTGCCTGAAATTGCATTTTCTACAACAGAAGTCAATGGGGGTGGGGCGTGGTCTGGCCACGCAGGAAGATGGTCGCCTGTTAGCGCAGCTCCGCCGAGGGACGGACCCCCGACGAGCTTCCCTATCTCACCTGCTCGTGTGGGTCGTCTCTTGGGCGATTACTGCCCTCGGAGACCCATGGAGAGTGCTGCGGTGTTTTCCCTTCCCAGCTGGTGGTTTCCATTCCAGAGATAGCAGCGGGACGGTGAGCCGAATGCTTCTGTGACGTTCGCTGCGGGGTTCGCGTGCTTCTCACGCCGCGCCTCTCCTCAGCGAGGGCGGCGTTCTCAATACCACAGGGCCGCGCCTCTCCATATTGTAGGCCGCGCCCCCCTCTGACGGTGGGGGCGCGTTACAACGAAGCCACAGACTGCCTTTTTTAATACTTTGCCTGCATTTTAGAGCACACGGCGCCCTCCTCAGGATTTTTCTGTGTTGTTTATTTCGAAATTAACAGCAACCTTACTTTGAATAGACACCGTGAAGGAACAACAAAAACAGGGTAAAGTCATTGATCAACTGCCACATTGAAGGGTGTTCTTGTCACACATGTTCTAATGACCTGGTGAAATGAAACAACTTGCACGGCTGCAGCTATGAATATCCTTTGAAGAGTCAGCATTAGCGGTACAGGCAGATTTACTTGTAATAGTACTGCTCCATCTCTCATCTGATTTTGGCACTTTTATTCAGCCGTTTTATAAGACATGTGTCATTTGGGACAGAGCTACTTGTCTCTATCACTTCTTTTACTATGTCACCCTCTTCCTCTACTGCGACGCTTTGCTAGTTCTGCTACTCTTGCTTTAACAGGTGGAGGCAGATAGAGGGTAACAGGATAGAGGCTGCATTTTCAGTTATGATCGCCATCATATGTTATTAGCTCATGTATATTGCTTTATAAGCCAGCGTCATCATCTCACGTTTTCTTTGAGGCAGCCCTGAATGTATAATATTCCTAATATCTCATATACTACCCTCCATTAGAGACACGCTTTACTTTCAAAGTGTACTCTCATATTTTGTACAATTACTTTGTCATTTTTGCATTGCTAATCCACTGTAACACTCATTTATTGTACTTTATGCTTTGTTTCTGTGGTACCTTTCGCACGCATGACCTGACACTTTAGCGCTACTTTGGTTTAGTAGCATGCTATTTGTTATCTTGTGACAAAGCTGTAATAATTTCTTCAAATTTCAGGCATTACTTGTATGCTGTTCGATCTGGACATTCACTTGCTGCTCATATTTTCCTTCCTTCCTATTATTGGATATATTTCATCATTGCCTCCTATTCCAATATTTCCTCTATTCGCTATTGCAGACCATCAATACAGCAGTACTCGAAGATGTCTAATAATCGAAATGGTGGTCGTGGGCCTAAACAACCACTTTTTACTGATGTTATTAAACAATCCTCTACTTCGACGGCTAAAGGTAATGGATCTGCGCCACTTCCTACACCGCCAGCTACATCATCTCAAAGCGACAAATCTTTATCTGACACCATGCAACGTATTCTGCAAGAACTCTCTGGAGTTAACCGACGACTGGAGGGTCTGGATATTGCCATGACTTCCTTAACTGCAGAAACCAAGTCTATCAGGGCAGAACTCACCACTTTCCATACAAGGATTGACGTCATGTATTCTAAAATAGTGGCTATAGAAAGTCGATTGGATTCTATTCAAGGCTCAGATCAAGATCTGCTCTTTCTACACAGTAAGATCATAGATTTGGAGGATCGCAGTCGTAGAGACAATATCCGCTTTTTTGGTTTTCCCGAAAATATTGAAAAGCAAGATGTGAAGTCATTTCTTTGTAATGCTCTTCCTACTTTGACTGGAATTTCCTTTACTCCACCTATTGAGCTCCAACGTGCTCATAGACTGGGCCCACCACGCTCTAGTCCTTCGGCAAAGCCCAGGCCAATGATTGCGTTTTTTCTTCGCCATGAGCAAACTAGACAGATTTTATCATTGGCTCGCGCTCATGGCTCTTTCCTGTTTCAAGGTCATACCATCCATATGGCTGCAGACTTTTCCAAAGAAACGAATGAACGACGGAAAGCATTTCTTTCCATGCGACCCCAGTTACGTCAAATGGACATCCAATATGGCTTATTTGAACCTGCACCGTGTTACCAGGAATGGAGAGTCCAAAGACTTTTATGATCCTGCACTTCTTCAACAGTTTCTGGACGATATCAAATCCAGTGATATGGAGACTCAGTCTTCTTACTCTGCCCCACCTCCTCAGTCTAAGTCCTCCTCTCCCACTCTGCCATCATCTCAATCCTCCACCTCTTCTTCCATATTTCTATAAGAATAGGGAGTTGAGGTGTGTGTTGGTTGTTGTATTCGCTCTAATGTGTGATTTTCAGTTTTGCAGTCATTTAATCATTTTCAGGTTCCGATCACTATATGCTATAAGGATGTTATCTTCCTGCAGGTAGTTTTTCTTTATGTGATTCTCAACCTTACAGTCACTCAATCTTTTTCAGATTCTGCCTATTATATGCTATAAGATTGTTCTTTGTTCCATAAGAGATCTTTTTCTACTATTGTTCGTTATCTTTTCTATGGTGTTCTTCTATTATTCCGCTTCTCGTCATTCACTTCATGTATTAACTATTTTGACTTTCTATGATATTCTTTACTTCACTGAGTCTCTCGTTTCTCACTGTGCTTATTTTCTTTTCTATCTTCTCTACAAAATGGTTTCAGGAGGCCCTTACTTCTCTTCTTTTATCTTTTTATGACAATATTGGTATGTTCCTCATCACCTGTTTTCTTTTTCCTCGTTATTGTCTCATGTTGTGTATTAGGCCTTCTGGTTCTTTTATGCTTTGTACTTGTTGGTTGTCTCCCTTAGAGTATTTTCATCTCCTTTCCATATAAACCTTAGGATGCTGGGGGTTTTCATATGTTGGTTACTTTTATTATTCCATTTTATAACAGACCCCTGAGAAGATATCCAGGAGTTGGTCCAGCTTTTTATGTTGATATTTTCCTGTTTTCAGACTTATGCATTACATGTCACAATGTATCCTCTAAGTCCCCATTTTTTCTTCCTCGAAGGGGGTCTGATCCCTTCTGGCGTTGCTCTCAGTGCACCCAGACCCGCAGTTCACAGTCCAGATTGCTCTCTTTTTTCCTTCTCCCCCTATATTTCCTTACTGACTTTTTCTTCCCCTTTTCCTTCTTTTCTTCTCTTTCTTCCTCCCAGAGTAGCATTTCTTTTTTCTCTCTCTGACTTTCCCCATTTACTAGCCACACAATCCTAATATCATGCGCTCTACCCATCCGTTATCTGTGGTTTCTTGGAATGTTCATGGCCTCACCCATTACATAAAACGTAAAAAAGTTCTTTCCTATTTACATTCTAAACATGTGGATGTGGCACTATTCCAGGAGACTCATTTGGATGATATTGAGTCTAGTAAGTTCAGCAGAGATTGGGTGGGTAAAGTTATCCATAGTTCAGTCTCTAAACCTGATCCCACCAATCCTAACCCTCTTCGTAAGTGTGGAGTTGCCATTCTTTTTAGGAAGTCACTTCCTTTCACAATCTTAAAGACATGGTCGGATCCGGACGGTCGCTATGTTTTTGTTAAATTGAAACTTGGCAATTCCTTCCTTTGTCTTGGCTCTGTATACGCTCCGCTTGGCTCCAAAAAGCAATTTTTTCTCCGATTAAATCGCCTTCTCGCGGAAACCAATGCTTCTCAACTTCTAATTGGGGGTGATTGGAACCTGGCACTGGATCCTGCTCTTGACAGAACGGGTTGCATTGACACTATTAATGCCTCTGACAGAGCCATTTTTGGTGACATTCTTGCTGATGTTGGTCTTGTTGATCATTGGAGATTAAGTCATCCACAGGATAAGGAATATACATTTTTTTCTTCCACCCACGGTACGTTTTCACGTCTTGATTACTTTCTTCTTTTGCAAGATTCGGTCCGGCTGGTTACTGATTCTAAGATTTTGGAAGCAGCTATTTCTGATCATTCCCCTGTCCTCTTGTCGCTGGATTTGGGTCTTATGAATCCGGGGCGCAAATCGTGGCGTTTAAATATCAACAGATATAAAACACCTGCGGGTAAACTTCTTTTACAATCCCACTTACATGAGTATCTTCTCCATAATGCAGACTCGGTTTCCTCTAAACGTATGGTTTGGGCGGCTGCTAAAGCCACCATTAGAGGCCGGCTTATGCGAGATGCTGCTCTGTATAATAAAAAGAATATTGCCAAGGAGACTGACCTGGAAAAAGATATTCGACGACTCTCTCAATTATATACTTCGCCACCATCTCTCCAAAATCGAAAGTTATTAGAACAGGCGCGTATGTCTCTTAATACACTTTTCACCTCTAAGGCGGAGTATGCTTTCGAAAAAATGAAAGGCCGCCATTATGAACAAGGAGAAAAAGCTGGCCGGTTATTGGCTGCGCAGTTACGCCAAAGAGAGGCCGCTATGGCGATCCCAGCAATTAAATCAACTGGTGGTGATATCCTCACTCGACCACAGGAGATAGTTGAGGAGTTCGCCTCTTTTTATAGATCTTTATACTCCCCAGATACTCAGGTAGACAAGACAATGATGTCTAGATTTCTGGATGGGGTTCGTCTTCCACGGCTCTCTGATGATGGCAGAGCTTTACTTGAGGGACCTATCACGAAGGAGGAGATTTCTTCAGCTGTCTCTTCTTTACCATATCATAAGGCCCCAGGTGATGATGGTTTCCCTCCTGAATTTTTTTAATGGACTGGTCAGTCTATGCTTGATACTCTTCATGCCGCTTTTGAGGAAGCTGTGGGGGAGTCCTCTCTGGGTTCTATCTCTAACAAAGCACTCATAGCAGTCTTGCCAAAACCCGGCAAGGATCCTCTTTTGTGTAGTAGTTATCGCCCCATATCTCTGTTGAATACTGATGTTAAACTTCTTGCCAGCATTCTAGCTTCACGACTTCGCAAGGTTTTGCCTTCCTTAATACATAACTCTCAAGTAGGTTTTGTTCCCGGTCGTTCCTCCCGTAATCATTTGCGTACCCTCTCCCATGCCCTATGGTCCGCCAAAAATCTTACAGATGATGCCCTCCTTCTTTCTTTAGATGCTGAAAAAGCATTTGATCGTATTGAGTGGGAATACCTCTTTACCATCATGCAAAAATTTGGATTAGGCGATCAATTCATAGCCAAGGTGCGTCTACTTTACGACAACCCATCAGCCCAAGTTAATTGTGGGGGCTTTCTTTCCACTTCATTTCCTATTCGGCGGGGTACCCGTCAAGGTTGTCCGCTATCCCCTCTCCTCTTTCTTTTGGCTATGGAACCACTGGCTGCTGCAATTCGTCAATCGGCTGATGTGGTGGGTGTTCCTCTTCCAATTGCTCATTCCAAAATATATTTATATGCGGACGATATTCTTCTTACACTTACTGATCTTCCGCGATCGCTCCCTGCTCTTCTCCGTATTATTGAGGACTTCTCTTCTTTTTCTGGATATAAGATCAATTGGGATAAAAGTGAAGCCTTACCTATGTCCTTAGGTACTACAAAAGAAGCAATTTCGGGTTTTCCATTTCACTGGCAACCTTGTAGACTTAAGTACTTGGGTATTCTCCTCAACAGAGGATTAGATAATGTTGTAACAGACAATTTAACTCCCTTGATCACACAAATGCAACGGGACTTTGATAAGTGGAAGGCTTTAGGTTTATCCCTTTGGGGACGGGTTCAGGCAATTAAGATGGTTACTTTACCACGCTTTCTCTATGTTCTGGGTATGCTCCCTCTGTCTATTCCTTTGTCTACTCTCCGGTCCATTGATTCAAAAATCAAACTTTTCATATGGGGAACAATTAAACCGCGTCTCGCCTTTGCGAAATTAAAAGTTCACCAACTATATGGTGGTTTAGGTCTTCCATCTATTGAGCACTATTCTCTTGCCCTTCATCTTTCCCACCTCTCTTTCTTTTTACCTAAGTTCAAGGACGTTCCTCAATGGGTACCACTTGAACGTCATTTGTTGGCATCTGGTCCTGGTTTATCCCTTTTATATGGCAAGGGTTCTAGTTCTCTTGATCCCAAAAACCCTATTTTGTCTGCCATGTTTAAGTCCTGGCAAAGAAGTCATCGTCTCCTTAAGTCTAATCCGCGGCTTCACCTTAATGCTCCTGTATGGTCTAATTCAGCTATTCGAGTGAGAGGTCGAACTCTACTTTGGCCTTTATGGCAAGAAGCTGGTATTCATTCCCTGGAACAGTTGTTTCATGGTGACCATTTCAAATCCTTCTCCCAATTGAGTGAAGAATTTCATCTGCCACTTACTCAATCCTGTAAATACTCTCACCTCCAACAGGCTATTACAAAGCATATAAGTTCCCCGCCTGAGTTGTTATCCGCCTCTCCTATCTTAGCTTATCTGAATTTATGGGGCACTTTTAAGGGTGTCACTTCTGGTCTCTACAAGACTTTTCTACACCCTTTATTTTCGCTACCTTTGTCCAAAGCTCTTCAATTAAAATGTGTAGGAGAATAGGGTCTGCTATCCTATGGTCACCCCAAATTTTTGCTTTTTGCTTCACTGGTTTTCGACTACTGAGGCTGTGGGCCTGCTGATCAGACCCCCAGCCTGCTGTTCTCTCACTAAATTACTGACACATGTGCTATAGGCACATACCAATTGGAAATGGACTCCTTGTCAGCCCCTGTATAATGCACTATAGGTGCACAGGGCATAGGGGCCACCAAGGCCTACCAGGGGCTGCAGCATATCTTTTGCCACCCCTGGCTGGTTCTTAAATTGACACAACTGGCTGATCACTCAGCTGGGGTAAGGTGGTGTAAACACCCCTTGCTTAGATATAGTATACCTATATCTAAACCTATATCTGGACACATGTAAACCTGTGAGCCACTCCTATAGAAGGCCTCATCAATCCTGGAGGCTGAGTGCGTGGTTTTATGTGAGATGGAGCTCTAGCATGAGCTGAGCCTGTCTGCAGCTGTCGGGAACAAATCCCTAAGCTGTTTCAGGATAATGCCATGCCATATACTCTTAAGTGCCTTATAATCCTCGCGGTTAAATAGCAACTTTGGTTTGGCTTTATCAAAACATGTCGTGTAAGGTGTCATACGATTTGGAATACCATCCCCTCGCCAGTTCTGGCGACGGGGATGGCATTCCACCCCTCTAGAGGGGTAAGACATGTTCCTTTACTGAAACGCGGTTAATCTCTCCAAAGACCTTAGATCCACAAAATGGATGCCTCTGCCACAGACAAATGTCTGGACCCCTGTAGCTGACCGAAACTCAGCCAAAGGGATCCTGGACAAAGGGTTTCCTGTCACAGGAGGGTGTCACCGCCCTCCAGACAGGAGATAGTGGATTGTAGCAGGGAGGTTTGAAAGAAACCAGACACTGCCTGGGGCGCACAAGGCTGCCCCTTGCATAATCCGGCCAAACCGGTTCTGGGGCACTCCAGCCCTCGTGCCAGGGCGGCCTGGATCAAAGGAAGGGGGTGTATCCACCCACTTCCTGGGTTCCACCCATAGGGGTGGACCTAGCAGGTAATCACGCCCCCCAGATTCGAATAAGAGTGGGAGCAGTGCCAATGCACATCAGATTTCCTGGAAGAAACATTTGAAACGAAATTCTGGACCCTTCGCCCTCCATCTCAACGTGGAAGCCCGAAGAATCTCCCTTGTGGTCAAGGAGTGACCACCCTGCAGCAGCAGGCACAATCCAGCCCTCGACGTCTACTTAGTTGCAGTTCCCGCCGGAACTCGAGCGACTGAGATCGACGAGATCAAGCCTGCCTGCCTTCTAACAGCCCGATCCACAGTCCCTGCAAAGCTGAGACCCGTGGAGGCGACCGGAAGCGTGGGGCACGCCATCTTGAATTGACCACGAGACGCTGACCGTGCAGCCCACGAGTGATCCTCGAAGCTGTGCACCGGGGTTTGAGAAGCCCCCACCCTGAGCTGCTCCTGAGCCGAAGTTCAGCCCTCCACACTCGACGAGTGCTGCGTGGGGCCCTTTGGCTCTATTTGGCTCAACGCGTTGGCCCGGTCACTTGCCAGCTGTAAAGTGGTCCCTGTGCCGACGAACTAACTAAGAAGACTCGTGAATCTGGTTGCTCCAGATCCACACCAGCTCCCCTGAAAAGGAGCCCCGACTCTGACCTTCCTGGTCCGAGTGAGAAGCAATCTTCCGATCCCGCGTGGATTGCTCTTGCCAAGGCTTGTTTGCTCCAAACTTGAAGCCGACTGCACCGACGGTGAGAGCCTGCGTGGGACAGATCGTGACCTGCTCCTGGACGTCGCAGATGCCCCAGAGCCCACGTGACAGCGGAGAGAAGCTCCTCGACGACCACCTGATTGCGCCCGACATTGCCTGGTTCCGTCCTGGTTCCACCCTGGTCACTGCTGAGTGACCCAGACTCTGTCCCCTCTGCTTTCAGGTACTCTACAACTTGAGTCCACCCTTGGACTCCACCGGACACTTCATCTTTAACCCGCCTGCAGCCCTTTCAGCTTCAAGCACCAAGAGCCTGCGAGACAGAACCCGACGCCACTTCGACCCTGTGCACCCACTTCCTGTGGGTGAGGTAACTTTGCTCCGCCGGTGTTCCCACACTGGTGCACACCTCTAGGGTCTGTGTGTTAAGTTTTGTTCCTCTAGGTTCAGCGGAAGTGTCCTTTAACTTTAACTTTACAACTTTTACGCACCATTGGTTAACATTGGTGCGTGCGTGCGCTTTCCGCACATCTCCCGAATCCCGAGGGCCATTCCCGACTTCAGCATTGCTTGTCCTGACTGCTCCCAGCGATTCCCTAGGCCCTAGGCCTAACCACTGCTCGAGTGGCATCTCTTATACCACTTGTTTAGTATATGGTTTGAGTGGCCCCCCTGCCCTCATCCATAATTGTGCAACTTTGTATGTTTAAACAGTGCTTTTGATTTAACGCTTGTGCCCCTTTATTCATAAAGAATACTGGGGATTGTTTTTAGTAATAAACACATATATTTTTATAATATATACTTGTGTGGTGTCCTTTCATTTGGTATTACAGGATTGTATGTGGTAAAACAGCTCGCTTAACACGACCTCTTAAGTTAAGCCTTTAGGCTGCTTAGTCCATGCTACCCCTAGGATAGCTTGTCTAATAAGGTTGACTTACAACCAGACACCATAAGGGATTGTTTGGTCAGGTAGTAGGTGGTTCCAGAATTGGAAACATCCCCTACCAGGCCAACTTCTCACATTGGTGAGCAGCGGTGCGGATTTGAGCTTGCTGTTGTTTTACCATTGCAATCTTTATATCAAATTGAAAGATCACATCAAGTACCTCTAGGTACATATAAATCAAAAGCTTAGCATATTAAGTTCTACTGAACTTAGTAGTTGTAGATTAAAGGGATTAGCACACCCTGACTACAACTCACTAGCAAGGTACAGTAGGAAAACAGTTAGTGTAGGTAAGTGCACCACTTGCACCTCACTAGTAACCATGTCTGACACAGGAAAAGCCTCAGGGTCTAATCCTGTGACAGTTGACCTTACCCAGGCAACTTTTGGATATGACAAGTTAACCCGTAGAGACTTGATTGCCTTGTGCAAAGCAAGAGGGTTAAAAGGGGGCAGAAGCCCCACCTGCCAAATCCTGGTAGAAATCCTAGAACAGGATGACTTAGAGAAGGCAAAGGAAGCTTCCCTAGAAACAGGAAATGGAGAGAACCCCCCTGTAACTGATCCCCCTCAGGAGGAGGATGATGATGATGATGACTTAGATGAGGACTCAGACGTTGAGGACTTAGAAGTTCAGGACCAGGGTAGCCAGGTTCCAGTTGCCAGGCTTAGCCAGGCCAACTTGGACCTACTGGGGAATGAAGAGGGCCAGCACCTCCCCAGAACCCACCATATTATTCTCCCAGGCAACAGAAGAGTGAGATCTCCCTCAGGGGACTCTCATATTTCTAGTGCCTCCAGAGAATCAGAGAGAGGCATGATTGCTTCTCAGAAAGCTGAGCATAGGGCTAGAATGAGGGCTGTCAAACTCCAGATAGAGAGAGAGGAGGTAGCCCTGAGTCAAGCTAGACTTACCTTAGCTCAAGCTAAACTTGCCTTGGCAAGAGAGCAGAAATTAAGTGGCTTAGATGCCACTGGTGGCAGCAATTTTCCAAGAGAAAAAGACAGGGCCTATGACAATAGAAACCTGACAAAAATTGTGCCCCCCTTTAAAGAAGGGGATGACATCCACAAATGGATGACTGCTCTTGAGAGAGCCTGCATGGTACAGCAGGTTCCTGAGGATCAGTGGGCTGCAATTTTGTGGTACTCCTTTTCTGAGAAAGGGAGGGACAGGCTCCTCACAGTTAGACCTGAGGATGCCAAAAACTACTCTGTTTTGAAGAGTGCTCTTATTGAAGGGTATGGCCTAACCACTGAGCAATACAGGTTGTTGTTCAGAGACACCCAAAAAGCACAGACTCAAGACTGGACTGATTTCGTTGAGTGTGCCACTAAGGCCTTGGAGGGTTGGTTGCAGGGAAGTAAAGTTTCAGACTATACAGGATTGTACAATCTTATGATGAGAGAACAGATCCTTAATAACTGCACAAACCAGCTGTTGCATCAATACCTTATTGACTCTGATCTGACCTCTCCCCAAGAATTGGGAAAGAAGGCAGACAAATGGGTCAGAACAAGGATTAAGCAGAAACCCCAGAACCAAGGTGGTGACCAGAAGAAAACAGACCAGAAGGGTGGTAATCAGAATCAGAAAGATAAAGAAAAAGACCAGAAGTCTTCAGGCCCCCAAACTAATAGTAAGGAGGGTGGTTCCCAAAATGGTAACAAGAAGAAGAAGAACAAAGGTCCAAAGACACCTTGGTGTAATACCTGCAAATCAGTTTCACACTGGGGCAGTCAGTGCACCAAGGCAAATCCAGTTCCCACCACTACAGCTCCTAAAGCAACTGCAACCCCAAGTACAGTAAGCAGTGGTGGAACACAGTCCAAGGGTGTAGCTGGGTTGACCCTGGGTATTGAAGTAGGATCTGGCCTAGTAAGAATCCCTACACAGGCAGTTCTCCTGTATGATGTGGACATTGAGTTGCCCACTGCAGTAAGCCCCACTAACCTGGGCAAATACAGGCAGACTCCCTTAATTAATGAGAAACTGGCTCAAGCTTACAGGGACACATGTGCCAGTGTTACAATGGTGACACCTGACTTTGTGGACCCTGGACAGATTGTACTAGGAGAGAGCTACCTAGTAACCAATGCAAGCAACTCCACTACTTCCCATAGTGTGGCAGTTGTGAACTTCTCCTGGGGAGGAGTTGATGGCCTAAAGAAAGTTGTGGTGAGTGCAGACCTACCAGTAGACTGTCTGTTAGGCAATGACCTTGAAAGCTCAGCATGGTCAGAAGTGGAGTACAGGACTCATGCAGAAATGCTAGGGATTTCAGAGCATGTCCTTGCCATGACAAGGGCTCAGGCTAAGAAGTGCCTTCCTGAACCAGTGGTGGATCTTGAAACAATAGACCAGCCACAACCCAAGAGAAGGAGCAAGAGAGGAAAGGCCCAGCCTTCCACCTTGCCCCAGGTTGAGGATCAGGTTTCAGAGGAAACTGATTCTGCAGTCCAAGAGGAGACTGTCTCTGAGGAGCTTGAACCTGACCAGGTTGAGTTTCTGGGGACAGGGGGACCCTCAAGGGCAGACCTGAGGCAGGCTCAATTAGATTGCCCTTCCCTTGAACCCCTCAGACAGCAGGCTGCTGCTGAGGCTGCTGGGGATGCCCAAGGTACCCATACTGTGTATTGGGATGATGGACTCTTTTACTCAGAGGCTAGAGCCCCCAAGCCTGGCATGACCAGGAGGTTGGTTATACCTCTGCAGTTTAGGGGATTCCTCCTTACCTTGGCCCATGATATTCCCCTTGCAGGACACTTAGGCCAGAACAAGACGTGGGACAGGCTTGTTTCACACTTTCACTGGCCTCACATGTCAGAGGATGTCAAGGAGTTTTGTCGCTCCTGTGTCACTTGCCAAGCCAGTGGTAAGTCAGGTGGCACAACAAAGGCCCCCCAAATACCACTACCTGTGGTGGGGGTCCCCTTTGAGAGAGTTGGAATTGATATTGTGGGTCCAATGGACCCCCAAACAGCATCTGGGAACAGATTCATACTGGTGGTAGTGTATCATGCCACCAGGTATCCAGAGGCTATTCCCCTAAGGACCACCACAGCACCTGTGGTGGCAAAGGCCCTCATTGCAGTTTTCTCAAGAGTGGGCTTTCCTAAGGAGGTACTATCAGATAGAGGCACGAATTTTATGTCTAGCTATCTGAAAGCAATGTGGAAGGAATGTGGAGTAAACTATAAGTTTACCACCCCATATCATCCACAGTGCAATGGGCTTGTGGAGAGATTTAACAAGACCCTTAAAGGCATGATAAAAGGATTACCAGAGAAGCTCAGGCGGAAATGGGACATTCTTTTACCCTGCCTGCTCTTTGCTTACAGAGAGGTCCCACAGAAGGGGGTTGGCTACAGCCCTTTTGAACTTTTGTTTGGCCACCCTGTGAGGGGTCCATTGTGTTTGGTGAAGGAAGGATGGGAGTTACCTCTCAAAAAGCCCAAACTAGACATAGTGGACTATGTACTTGGTCTCCGCTCCAGGATGGCTGAGTACATGGAAAGAGCATCCAAAAACCTGGAGGCCAGCCAAGAATTACAGAAAGCTTGGCATGACCAAAAGGCTGTGCTGGTAGAGTTCCAACCAGGACAGAAGGTATGGGTACTGGAGCCAGTGGCTCCAGCAGCACTCCAAGACAAATGGAGTGGACCCTATCCTATTATTGAGAAGAAGGGGGAAGTCACCTACTTGGTAGACTTTGGAACACCCAGGAGCCCTCACAGGGTAATCCATGTGAATCGCTTGAAGGCATTTGTGGACAGGGAGGACATGAGCTTGCTCATGGCCACAGATGGGGAACAGGAGGAAGAGAGTGACCCTCTCCCAGACCTGCTTTCTCAGAACCCTGATGATGGTTCAGTTGATGGAGTAGCCTTGGCAGGCAGCCTCACTGACCAGCAACAGGTGGACTGCAGACAAGTTTTGCAGGCCCACAGGCATTTGTTTTCACTCACACCCAGCCAGACTGACTGGTGTACCCATGTAGTGGACACTGGTGACAGTCTGCCTGTCAAGAATAAGATCTACAGGCAACCTGATCATGTCAGGGATTGCATCAAGGCTGAGGTGCAAAAGATGTTGGAGCTTGGAGTGATTGAGCCATCAGAGAGCCCATGGGCCAGCCCAGTAGTCCTGGTGCCAAAACCTCATACCCAAGATGGAAAGAGAGAAATGAGGTTTTGCGTGGATTACAAGGGTCTCAATGCTGTCACTAAGACAGATGCTCACCCCATTCCAAGAGCAGATGAGCTCATTGACAGATTGGCTTCTGCCAAGTTTCTGAGCACATTCGACCTGACAGCTGGCTACTGGCAAATCAGACTAGCTGAGGAGTCAAAGGCCAAGACAGCATTCTCTACCCCTAGTGGCCATTATCAGTTTGTGGTAATGCCCTTTGGTTTGAAGAATGCACCTGCCACTTTCCAAAGGTTGGTGAACCAAGTCCTTACTGGGTTGGATGACTTTTGTGCAGCTTATCTGGATGATATTGCTGTCTTTAGCTCCACCTGGGAGGATCACCTGATCCACCTGAAGAGAGTTTTGGAGGCCCTGCAGAAGGCAGGCCTAACTATCAAGGCCACTAAGTGCCAGATAGGGCAGAGTAAGGTTGTATACCTGGGCCATCTAGTAGGTGGAGGCCAGGTTCAGCCACTGGAGAGCAAAATCCAGGCCATACAGGACTGGGCTCCTCCAGTTACCCAGACACAAGTCAGAGCCTTCTTGGGCCTGACTGGGTATTACAGGAAGTTTGTGAAGAACTATGGGTCTATAGTGACACCATTAAATGACTTGATATCCAAGAAGATGCCAAAAAAGTTTCAGTGGACAGTTAGCTGTCAGAAGGCATTTGAAGACCTGAAGAAGGCCATGTGCTCTGCACCTATCCTAAAGAGTCCTGACTACTCCAAACAGTTCATTGTACAGACAGATGCTTCTGAGTTGGGGGTGGGAGCTGTGCTCTCACAACTTAATCAAGATGGTCAAGACCAGCCTATTGCTTTCATTAGCAGGAGTCTGACCCCAAGAGAAAAACGTTGGTCAGCCATTGAGAGGGAGGCCTTTGCTGTGGTTTGGGCATTAAAGAAGTTGAGGTCCTACTTGTTTGGAACTCACTTCCTGGTGCAAACAGACCATAAGCCCCTCTTGTGGCTTAATCAGATGAAGGGTGAAAATCCCAAACTGCTCAGGTGGTCCATTTCCCTACAGGGGATGGACTTTACAGTGGAGCACCGCCCAGGGACTGACCATGGTAATGCAGATGGTCTCTCCCGGTACTTCCACTTAGAACATGAAGACTTATCTGGTCAAGGTTAGTTTAATGTCCCTGCGTTTGGGGGGGGGGGGGTTGTGTAGGAGAGTAGGGTCTGCTATCCTATGGTCACCCCAAATTTTTGCTTTTTGCTTCACTGGTTTTCGACTACTGAGGCTGTGGGCCTGCTGATCAGACCCCCAGCCTGCTGTTCTCTCACTAAATTACTGACACATGTGCTATAGGCACATACCAATTGGAAATGGACTCCTTGTCAGCCCCTGTATAATGCACTATAGGTGCACAGGGCATAGGGGCCACCAAGGCCTACCAGGGGCTGCAGCATATCTTTTGCCACCCCTGGCTGGTTCTTAAATTGACACAACTGGCTGATCACTCAGCTGGGGTAAGGTGCTGTAAACACCCCTTGCTTAGATATAGTATACCTATATCTAAACCTATATCTGGACACATGTAAACCTGTGAGCCACTCCTATAGAAGGCCTCATCAATCCTGGAGGCTGAGTGCGTGGTTTTATGTGAGATGGAGCTCTAGCATGAGCTGAGCCTGTCTGCAGCTGTCGGGAACAAATCCCTAAGCTGTTTCAGGATAATGCCATACCATATACTCTTAAGTGCCTTATAATCCTCGCGGTTAAATAGCAACTTTGGTTTGGCTTTATCAAAACATGTCGTGTAAGGTGTCATACGATTTGGAATACCATCCCCTCGCCAGTTCTGGCGACGGGGATGGCATTCCACCCCTCTAGAGGGGTAAGACATGTTCCTTTACTGAAACGCGGTTAATCTCTCCAAAGACCTTAGATCCACAAAATGGATGCCTCTGCCACAGACAAATGTCTGGACCCCTGTAGCTGACCGAAACTCAGCCAAAGGGATCCTGGACAAAGGGTTTCCTGTCACAGGAGGGTGTCACCGCCCTCCAGACAGGAGATAGTGGATTGTAGCAGGGAGGTTTGAAAGAAACCAGACACTGCCTGGGGCGCACAAGGCTGCCCCTTGCATAATCCGGCCAAACCGGTTCTGGGGCACTCCAGCCCTCGTGCCAGGGCGGCCTGGATCAAAGGAAGGGGGTGTATCCACCCACTTCCTGGGTTCCACCCATAGGGGTGGACCTAGCAGGTAATCACGCCCCCCAGATTCGAATAAGAGTGGGAGCAGTGCCAATGCACATCAGATTTCCTGGAAGAAACATTTGAAACGAAATTCTGGACCCTTCGCCCTCCATCTCAACGTGGAAGCCCGAAGAATCTCCCTTGTGGTCAAGGAGTGACCACCCTGCAGCAGCAGGCACCATCCAGCCCTCGACGTCTACTTAGTTGCAGTTCCCGCCGGAACTCGAGCGACTGAGATCGACGAGATCAAGCCTGCCTGCCTTCTAACAGCCCGATCCACAGTCCCTGCAAAGCTGAGACCCGTGGAGGCGACCGGAAGCGTGGGGCACGCCATCTTGAATTGACCACGAGACGCTGACCATGCAGCCCACGAGTGACCCTCGAAGCTGTGCACCGGGTTTTGAGAAGCCCCCACCCTGAGCTGCTCCTGAGCCGAAGTTCAGCCCTCTACACTCGACGAGTGCTGCATGGGGCCCTTTGGCTCTATTTGGCTCAACGCGTTGGCCCGGTCACTTGCCAGCTGGCTAGTGGTCCCTGTGCCGACGAACTAACTAAGAAGACTCGTGAATCTGGTTGCTCCAGATCCACACCAGCTCCCCTGAAAAGGAGCCCCGACTCTGACCTTCCTGGTCCGAGTGAGAAGCAATCTTCCGATCCCGCGTGGATTGCTCTTGCCAAGGCTTGTTTGCTCCAAACTTGAAGCCGACTGCACCGACGGTGAGAGCCTGCGTGGGACAGATCGTGACCTGCTCCTGGACGTCGCAGATGCCCCAGAGCCCACGTGACAGCGGCGAGAAGCTCCTCGACGACCACCTGATTGCGCCCGACATTGCCTGGTTCCGTCCTGGTTCCACCCTGGTCACTGCTGAGTGACCCAGACTCTGTCCCCTCTGCTTTCAGGTACTCTACAACTTGAGTCCACCCTTGGACTCCACCGGACACTTAATCTTTAACCCGCCTGCAGCCCTTTCAGCTTCAAGCACCAAGAGCCTGCGAGACAGAACCCGACGCCACTTCGACCCTGTGCACCCACTTCCTGTGGGTGAGGTAACTTTGCTCCCCCGGTGTTCCCACACTGGTGCACACCTCTAGGGTCTGTGTGTTAAGTTTTGTTCCTCTAGGTTCAGCGGAAGTGTCCTTTAACTTTAACTTTACAACTTTTACGCACCATTGGTTAACATTGGTGCGTGCGTGCGCTTTCCGCACATCTCCCGAATCCCGAGGGCCATTCCCGACTTCAGCATTGCTTGTCCTGACTGCTCCCAGCGATTCCCTAGGCCCTAGGCCTAACCACTGCTCGAGTTGCATCTCTTATACCACTTGTTTAGTATATGGTTTGAGTGGCCCCCCTGCCCTCATCCATAATTGTGCAGCTTTGTATGTTTAAACAGTGCTTTTGATTTAACGCTTGTGCCCCTTTATTCATAAAGAATACTGGGGATTGTTTTTAGTAATAAACACATATATTTTTATAATATATACTTGTGTGGTGTCCTTTCATTTGGTATTACAGGATTGTATGTGGTAAAACAGCTCGCTTAACACGACCTCTTAAGTTAAGCCTTTAGGCTGCTTAGTCCATGCTACCCCTAGGATAGCTTGTCTAATAAGGTTGACTTACAACCAGACGTAAGGGATTGTTTGGTCAGGTAGTAGGTGGTTCCAGAATTGGAAACATCCCCTACCAGGCCAACTTCTCACAAAATGGCAAACACGTCTTTCTGTGACCTGCTCAGATACTCAATGGGATCTTATTTTAGAAGGATTGCACAAGAGTGTTAGAGAAGCCCGCCTTAAATTTAGTATTTTTAAAATCCTTCATGAATGGCACTGGTCTCCGGTTAAACTGCATCATGCTAATTTACTTTCGCATTCCTTGTGTTGGAGATGTTCAGCTTCCAGGTGTGACATCACGCACATTATATGTGAATGCCCTCGTACTAGATCATACTGGCTTTTCATACGAAATACCTTGGCTCATTCTATGTCATTGCCCCTACCCTTTACCTCTGCAAACATAATTTTACATGACTTTCGTGACCTTCCCAAGTTTACCAAACCACAGGTTCGCCTTCTACACACTGCTTTAGCCACGGCAAAAATGTGTATACTGCGTCACTGGAAATCCTCCCTACCTCCTTCTCAGGAGGAATGGTTGGTGGCAATGATACAAACAGCTTCATATGAGCGTATAATTTATAATGTACAGGACCAAGCTTCCATTTTTCTTCAAGTATGGTCCCCATTCTTGGAAACCACAGTCGATAATGAGTCTGCCTCTCCTACTTCTTCTGCTGCGCCTATTACTCCTTCCTAATCTTACCTTTTTTTTTTCCTTATACCATGTTTCTTTTATCTTACTCATCTATTTATTTATTTTTTGCCTCGTATCGTTCTTTTTATTGCTTTCATTCTTCTTTATAACTAGATTGCTACTCTGGGGGTTTTTTTTTCCCTTTCTTTCTCTCTTACCCTTCTTATTTCTTTTTTCCTTTCTTCTTCTTTCCCTTCTTATTTCTTTACTAAACTACACTTTCAGAATACTAGAGGATATGTTGTTTTACATCTATGTTATCATAATTTAGGAATGCCTTCCTCATTTGTATTGTATATCATTCCTTCTTCTGCATATGTATCTGCATTTGTAATTTGTTTGAAATTTTCTTAATAAATAATTTCAACACAAAGAAGTCAATGGGGGATTTTCCTTCCCCTGATTTTCTATTTTAAATCTCCCCTGCCTGTCCTGAAATGTTGCCTGTGTGATTATTACTGGATTTGAGACTCTTCGCAGCCTGGACCCAGAGCACAAGTCCCCATGGGGCTGCTGCAGGAGCCTTGCTGTCACTGAACGGGGCGTGGCCAGCCACAGTCATTTGCATACCCAGAAGCCTCTGCGGCAAACACCAGATTCATCACTGCAGGTGATACAGGCGTTTGTTTGATAGGAGAAGGAGCGCCTGTAGCTGTGCACTCTCAGGCATTCATGAGAGTGACTGACACGTCACCGCTGTAAAGTCACCCTACCAGTAGGAATTGATAGTTTTATTGTGATGGTGTGGACAGGACAACTATCCACATTATCCGCATTTTATGTTCTTCATTTTCGTCGCGGGTCACGTGCACTTCGAGGGGCCGTGAGAAGCGGAATTTGTTGACATTTTTGTAGGGTTTCTGTACTAGAGGCTCCGTGATTGGTTGAAATGTGAGTCCTCCGTGTGCGGTCGGGCCTCGCTGAGGAGAGGCGCGCCCGCTGCTTTCTTCAGAAAGGCGCCATCGCAGCGCGCGCGTCACCGGGTGACGGAAGGCGTCACAGGGTCACGTGACGCAGAACGAGGCGCCATGCGTAAGGACTGACGCGCGCCTGCGGGAGGTGCACCGCTCCTTCTTGTCGCTAGAGGTCAGGAGGCTCCAGAGGAACTTTCAGCGCGTCAC
Organism: Lissotriton helveticus; assembly: GCF_964261635.1. Classification (NCBI taxonomy): domain Eukaryota; kingdom Metazoa; phylum Chordata; class Amphibia; order Caudata; family Salamandridae; genus Lissotriton; species Lissotriton helveticus. Next base: position 1,332,777 of record NW_027611702.1, on the reverse strand, counting down.
CAGCACTCTGCATACCCACAATCCTGTGCGCGCCTCATAATGCTGCTTTACTTTCAAATAAATGCAGGGCTCTTTGAGGCATTGAATATGATAAAGAGCAGACGTTTAAGAACGAAGGGGCCAGAGTATCAGTCCTCAAGTAGGAAGACACGAACCGTTGTTAGGCACACTACTTTTCTAAGGGAAATTTCGGGTTATTAGTGTATGGTGCTGAATATTAAAGGAAATAAAGCATTGTTAAAGTCAATAGTGCCCAATATAGAGACCTTAATTAATAACTGGAACTGCTCCCCATTTGCTGGAAAACATACAGTCGGTTTAATACTGAAGTTTATAAAGCGCGACAGCTACCCCAGACAAGGGGATACCAAGAGAAACTGAAGATTTCCCTAACCTGACCGATAGAAAGCGAGTGAATGTCATGAATGTAATCAACGTGGATGCAGAAGACAGAAGCGGGAGGGACCTACCTCAGAAGCGGGAGGGACCTACCTCAGAAGCGAGAGGGACCTACCGCTGGCTCTAACGAAGATAACGAATGAACACAGAGGACAGAAGCGAGAGGGACCTACCTCTGAAGCGGGAGGGACCTACCTCAGAAGCGGTAGGGACCTACCTCAGAAGCGGGAGGGACCTACCTCAGAAGCAGGAGGGACCTACCTCAGAAGCAAGAGGGACCTACCTCAGAAGCGAGAGGGACCTACCTCAGAAGCACGAGGGACCTACCTCAGAAGCAAGAGGGACCTACCTCAGAAGCGAGATGGACATTCCTCAGAAGCGGGAGAGACGTACCGCTGGCTCTAACCAAGATAACAAATGAACGCAGAGGACAGAAGCGAGAGGGACCTACCTCAGAAGCGGGAGGGACCTACCTCAGAAGCGGGAGGGACCTACCTCTGAAGCAGGAGGGACCTACCTCAGAAGCGAGAGGGACCTACCTCAGAAGCGGGAGAGACCTACCGCTGGCTCTAATGAAGATAACGAATGAACGCAGAGAACAGAAGCGAGTGGGACCTACCTCTCAGAAGCGGGAGGGACCTACCTCAGAAGCAGGAGGAACCTACCTCAGAAGCGGGAGGGACCTACCTCAGAAGTGAGAGGGACCTACCTCAGAAGCAGGAGAAACCTAACTCAGAAGCGGGAGGGACCTAACTCAGAAGCGAGAGGGACCTACCTCAGAAGCGGGAGGGACCTATCTCAGAAGCGGGAGGGACCTACCTCAGAAGCGGGAGGGACCTACCTCAGAGGCTGGAGGAACCTACCTCAGAAGCGGGAGGGACCTACCTCAGAAGTGAGAGGGACCTACCTTAGAAGCAGGAGGAACCTAACTCAGAAGCGGGAGGGACCTACCTCAGAAGTGGGAGGGACCTACCTCAGAAGCAGGAGGGACCTACCTCAGAAGCAGGAGGGACCTACCTCAGAAGCAGGAGGAACCTACCTCAGAAGCGGGAGGGATCTACCTCAGAAGCAGGAGGGACCTACCTCCGAAGCAGGAGGGACCTACCTCAGAAGCGGGAGGGACCTACCACTGGGAGGGACCCACCTCAGAAGCAGGAGGAACCTACCTCAGAAGCGGGAGGAACCTACCTCAGAAGCGGGAGGGACCTACCTCAGAAGTGAGAGGGACCTACCTCAGAAGCAGAAGGATCCTAACTCAGAAGCGGGAGGGACCTACCTCAGAAGCAGGAGGAACTTACCTCAGAAGCGGGAGGAACCTTCCTCAGAAGCGGGAGGGACCTACCTCAGAAGTGAGAGGGACCTACCTCAGAAGCAGAAGGATCCTAACTCAGAAGCGGGAGGGACCTACCTCAGAAGCAGGAGGAACTTACCTCAGAAGCGGGAGGGACCTACCTCAGAAGCAGGAGGGACCTACCTCAGACGCAGGAGGAACCTACCTCAGAAGCGGGAGGGATCTACCTCAGAAGCAGGAGGGATCTACCTCAGAAGCAGGAAGGACCTACCTCAGAAGCGGGAGGAACCTACCTCAGAAGCGGGAGGAACCTACCTCAGAAGCGGAGGGACCTACCTCAGAAGCAGGAGGGACCTACCTCAGAAGCAGGAGGAACATACCTCAGAAGTGGGAGAGACCTACCGCTGGCTCTAACGAAGATAACGAATGAACGCAGAGGACAGAAGCGAGGGGACCTACCTCAGAGGCGGAAGGGACCTACCTCAGAAGCGGGAGGGACCTACCTCAGAAGCAAGAGGGACCTACTTCAGAAGCGGGAGGGACCTACCGCTGGCTCTAACGAAGATAACGAATGAACGCAGAGGACAGAAGCGAGAGGGACCTACCTCAGAAGCTGGAGGGACCTACCGCTGGCTCTAGTGGAGATAACGTATAAATGCACAGCTGGAGCTGGGCTCCCCTGCTGCACCTCGGTTAGACAAGATAAAGTATTCTACTCCCGGCCTTTAAAGTGTCAAGGGCTGTTGATTTACAAAAAACTATTCAATATAAGGTGCCACTGCATGACTAATATGCTCTGGTCGCGAATGCTGTACTTGTAATTGTACTGTTGCTATTGCTAAAAAGACAATCTTTTAAATTTGCTTTTAGAAATTTGCCATGTTTTAAATACTTGCACATTACTCATATGTTTGGGTCTTCAGACTGATCCCTTAGTATTCTGTTTTCCTTTCCGCTTGTTGCCTCCTCTGCCTTGTGCCCCTTTCCACCGCGGGTGTTCCCGTTTGCATGGAGGGCGCGTCGGCAAACAGTTGGTCCCCACTCCCATTCGCTGAACTTGGTCAGGTGGGACGCCAGACTCGGGATCGTACATATTTAAACGGGATGACTTTCTCCGCGTTCAGCGGACGCGCGCCGAGGTCGCGCCAAAGTCAAGCCCGTCCGCGCCTGTCCGCGCTGAGGACGCGCCAGGGGCCAGGCGGGCCGGGCCAGGATTCGCTCTTCAGCCAGATCGTGAGTTGTATACTCGGTCCGCTCTCCTCTCTGTCAGGCCTCCTCCTAGGTCATGTCATTTTACCTTATATCCAGATATTTATTTAATATGCAGTGTTGCAAGGGGGCTTTAAGATCTGTACGGTCCCGGCAATTCATTAGAAATCAGGTACAGCATGGGCGAGCAAAGCCCGTAGTAAACCCTATAAACCCTATTAAGGAGGCAGGCTTGCTTATTAATGCTAGGTCACTGGTCCGAAATAATGTGTCTTTTAACGACTTCGTCTCGCAAAGAAAACCCCCCTGGGTTTTTATAACCGAAACCTGGGGCTATGACTCCTCAGGCCCGGATCTTGTGGAGGCAGTCCCAGAGGGCTATACCCTGACCAGGATGGACAGGACTGGTCGCAGGGGTGGGGGGTTGGGAATTTTATTTAGAGACACTTTCATCTGCCGCACTGAGCCTCTTTCCTCTACCTCCGACAATTTTGAGGCAATGTACTTTTCTATAAACTTCACCCCCTTAGCTTCCTTTTCTGGCATTCTCTGCTATAGACCTCCTGGCCCTAGTACTACTTTTTCTCAAAATGTTCTTAAACTTTTAGCGCCTTTTATTGATAAACCCAACTTAAGTATCTTAGGCGACTTCAATTTCCATCTAGAGGCTGCAGATGCTAAAGACACTGCTGCTCTGGTGGAAGGTCTAGCCGCATGCAGTCTGGTCCAATTGGTTAATGGCCCTACGCACTCCGCTGGCCACACGCTGGATGGCATCTTCACTAATAATGCCAGATTAACGACTGGAACACCCATCCCTCTGACTTGGTCCGATCATCGGGTAGTACCATTCCACCTTAATGTTAATCCTATGCCACCTAATCTGCCTAAGAGTAACCTATGGGAGACCAGAAGGAACTATAGAGAGATCAATGATGCTACTCTTGCACCATTTATGAATGCTTTTAGTACTCTCCCTCTGTCTGATCCCAATACGGCCGCACTAGGTTTGTCTAATGCCCTATCCAATGCAATAGACACCAAGGCTCCGGCAAAACAGCACTACTCAGCCCGTAAAAGTCCCTCACGGCCCTGGTACTCTGATCGCCTCAGGCTTCTGCGACAGAAGTGTAGACGACAGGAGAGGTTTTGGCATGCTCACCCTGACTCCATGGGAAAAGCCCTACATAAATCATTGTTGAGAGACTACAAGAAGGCTATTGTGGAAGAAAAAAGGAGTCACTTTACTAACCTTACTTCCTCCCTAAAATCATCGAGAGATTTGTTTAAAATAATTGACACACTTTCTGCACCTAAAGTAGCTGACCCTACTATTGAGACGCAGGAGCTTTGTGATAATATCCCGAGTTTTTTTCACTCAAAAATTGCTGATATTTACAATTCTCTCGAAACTCTCAACCTGGAGCTGGATGCCAACTTGGCACCTTCCTCTCTTTCACTCTCTCCCTCCCAAGTTGAGGCCGTCCAAGTTAACCCCAAATTGCGTCTCATCGGCTTCCCTCTTTTGACCCTAGAAGATCTAAACCGCCTTCTTGACGCCACTAAGTCAAGCTCGCCCTTGGATCCCTGTCCTTTAAAAACCCTAAAGACCTGTAGAGAAGTTATTCTTCCACCTTTATTAGAGGTCATGAACCTGTCTATTAGCAAGGGGATTTTTCCTCTATCATGGAAAACTGCTGTTGTTAAACCGCTACTCAAAAAGGCCTCTCTGGATCCAGGAGTCTTAAAAAACGACCGTCCTATTTCTTTACTTCCAGCCCCGGCCAAGATACTTGAGGCCCACCTCAATCGAAATCTCTCCACTTTTATGGAAAGTTCTAACCTGCTGGATATTTCTCAACACGGGTTTCGTACCGCACACAGCACAGAGTCTGCCCTCACGGTTGTGATTAACAACATCCGTTCTGAGGTTGATAGGGGACACTCGACTCTGCTGGTGTTGCTAGATCTCAAAGCAGCTTTTGACACCCTGTCCCCATCCATCCTGATCTCCAGGCTTGAGGGGATTGGTGTAGAGGGCACTGCTCTCAGTTTACACTCCTCTTTTTTACATCATAGAGAGCAGAGAGTTAAGATGGGTAATTTTCTCTCTTCCTCTCAGTCAGTGCAATGTGGGGTACCGCAGGGCTCTTCGCAGAGTCCTCTATTATTCAACATCTATGTTACCCCACTCGCTAAGGTGGTGAGATCTTTCGGTTTTGAGGTGCTATCGTATGCCGATTATACCCAGATTATAGTTTCCATCACTCAGTCGGCAAGCGATTCAGCCCTTAAATTTAGAGCATGTATGGAGGCTGTCTCCCAATGCATGGTGCGAAATTTCCTAAAATTGAACGGGGAAAAGATGGAGGTTATGATTTTTGGAGGAAATCAGAACCTGTGGTCTGAGGACTGGTGGCCACCCTCCTTGGGGGAATGCCCTCATCCTACTCTTTCTGCTAGAAACCTCGGAGTGTTAATCGATTCAGCTCTATCATTTGACTCTCAGGTCAACAGAACGGTGTCCACCTGTTGTGCCATCCTAAGAACTCTGAGGAAGATCGCCCCGTATCTGTCCCATGCAGCACGGAGACAAGCAACAGTTGCCTTGGTCTGATCTAGGCTTTATTATTGTAATGCCCTCTACAGCGGCATTAAAAAGAGCTCCATCCATCGCCTCCAAATGGTGCAGAACGCCGCGGCCAGGATGGTCTTGAACCTTCCTAGGCTAGCTTCGGTAACTCAGGCCAGAAAGGATCTCCACTGGCTCCCGATACTCTCCAGGATTTCCTTTAAACTTCTTTGCCTGGCCCACAGAGCTGTATATGGCTCAGGCTCAGAGGGTATTAGGTCCCTTTTGTGTGTTTACACTCCCAGTAGAACTCTCCGCTCAGCATCCAAGAAGCTGCTTTCGGTTCCAAGATTTGTGAAGGCAAGGTGGGGAGGTAGAGCCTTTTCCACCCTGGCCCCCAAACTCTGGAACTCCCTCCCTCCGGAACTTTCTAGTCAGTCTTCTCTGGTGGTCTTTTGGAAACTCCTAAAGACCTGGCTTTTTTCTCAGGCGTACTAGTGGCCTTGCATTCGGCAGTCTGAGATTTTATGTTTGTTTTCTCGCGCCTTGATGCCCTTTGGGGCTAAGTTTGCGCATTATAAAACTCCTTTTCCTTTAATTTAATTTCATTTCAGTATGCAACACCAGCTGTACAGGGTATGGAAAGGAACAATGTGCAGCACAGAAAGAGCAGACATGTGTTTTGCTGTACACTGACATCCCTGAGTGCACGCACAAATAGCCAAAAAGACTGTACATTTGAAGGAATCATTTGCACAAATGTATGTTATTGCGGTTGGTGGTTTGATTGGTGATGCAAATGATCTTGACAGTAGGTGAGATGTGGCCACCACTATGGCTTAGCAATCCATGCAGCTGACTCGCCGAGCTGTAATCCATCCGTCACACTTTTTCATTACTAGATTCACACACACTGAGGGGCATATTCACAAGGAGCTATCGCCGAGTTAACTTAACTTTATCACAGCCAAACTCGCGATAAAAACATCGTCCCATTCACAAGCTGGTGCAAACTGCACATAGCACCAGTTTACCAGCAATAGCAGCCGCAATAAACATCGCCACAGATGACCACAGCAACCGTCGCTAATGAGATGCAGAGTAGGCGTTCCTGTGCCAAAAGCCGCAACAACACCACTCCTCAACATTCACAACAAACAGCCCAATCGGCCCTAAGAACACAGAACAGACGATAAAGCACGTTTGCACCAGGAAATTAACATCTGACCTGGTGTAAAGTCGGACCACAGCCTGCCCCACAAAAGGGAGCCCAGCCCAGAGCCAAACCTGAAGAACAACAGATGCCATGGAGCCAACGATCATGCAGCTCGGACCACCAAGAGAGCCACAACACCCACCGATACCCCCCCCAACCCAGGACCCCAACCCCCCCACCCCCTGAACTCTCCCCGGACCACCACAGAGGCAGGGCAGACAAAGACAGCAGATCCTGGAAATGCATCTGCATCACAGACCAAACACCTGACAATGCCATTGCCCCAAAAGGACAACCATCCTACGCATCCTGACCATCATCGCACAACAGGCCGATGGCACCAACACAGCGTACAACCAACATCCCACCACACACAAAGCGGCTGGCTGTGCTGCACATGTTGGCCTCTGGAACCCCCCAAACAACACCCGCCAAAGTCTGAGGAGTCACACAACCAGCCACATCAAAGTCCTGCACACCTATCGTGGACAACACCATCAGTCTGCTACCTCATTCCATATACGTACAACACAATGCGCAGGATCCGTCGGATACCAAGCAAGGACCATATGCCATAGCTGGATGCACACACGTGTAGGTGGCTATCCACAGCACACATGTCATGCTTGTGCCCCTTAGTGACACAGCACAGAAGCACTTCTACAGGAAGCACACGTATTCCATCAATGTGCAACCAACAGTTGACCACCGTATAAACGCCGCCAATGTTGCAACAAAATACCCAGCCAGTGTGCATGAGTCCTTCAGCCTCCGACAGTCCATCATCAACCAGCGCGCCCAGGATGGTACCAAGGAAAATGCACAACCCCTTGTCAAGTTGCTAATGAACACCCCACACAACTCAAATCAAAAACCATGCAACTAACAACTCTGGATATGCACACGTCACAAAATCCCAACCAACATGCAAAACAACATGCCCACCCACCAGACACGACAGAACAACTTACAATGGTAAACTGGGATAGCCGTGGACATGAGCCATCAACGTCATGGCACCTCAGCCACACAATTGCGGAATGTGGGGAGAGGTGGAGCCAGGCATTTGTGAAGGTGGTTGGAGAACCATGTTCTGGAAAGTACACAATGCCAAAATTTGGAAGGGTGCAGTAAACACCCATATCCATGGCGACATACACCGCTGGTGTATGGAGTGTAGTGGACAGTGGACGCAACCATGTCCCCACAGCCAGTGGGGTACCCTGAATCCAGAGACTGTATAGTCTCTCAAGAAAAATATCATGAGAGACCGTGTCGAATGTCGCGGACAGGTCGAGAAGCACCAGCATCGCTGCTTCACCTGCGTCCAAATATTCTCAAATGTTTTCAGAAACCTCCAGCAGCGCAGTCTCTGTGCTATATCCGGATCTAAACCCGGATTGTGAGTCATGTAAATGATGGCACGTCTCAAGATAGCTCGATAATTGCTCCTGAACTACTTTTTCCTGGACTTTGACTCGTTTAGGTAGCAGGGAAATGGGGCGGTAATTTTTTAAAACAGAAAGATCTGCATCCGTTTTTTTCCAAATAGGTATTAGCGTGGCCTGTTTACAGTTCAAAGGGAAAAAGGGAAAGCCCCAGTTCACAGGGAGGTGTTCCAAATCAGGGTCAAAGGAAAGATAATGAGGGGGGCTAAAGAGCTAAATAATAATGCCAGGCAGGGGTCCTTTGTGGAGCTTGATTTACAGGCAAGTAATTTTTGGAGTGCTAAATCAGTGGAGATCGGGTGAAAGGTGGTGAAGGCTCACTATTGGTTACCACTGAGTTATAAACCGGGCAATCCAGAGTAGGGCCGGACGTAGAGTAAATGTCTAAAATGTTATCTTGAAAGAAATCCAATAGTCCATTACAGAGTTCCTGAGTAGGGGGAATCATGCTAGATACTGCGAACGGTTTAGTAAAATCTTTCACTATTATAAAAAGGGTTTTCGAAGAATTACCGGTGGAGTTCACTTTCTTGACAAAATACTCTCTCATTACTGAGCGCTTAAGTTTGTGAAAATTCTTAATCGTGGCTCTGTAAATTGATTTAGCCTCTGTTTCATAGGATAGTCTCGAATTCTGTTTGAGTTTCTTGCACTGACTTTTTTCATCGCGCAGAGCGGGAGTAAACCAGGGGGCAGATGTTTTTTTTCTAGAGGAGACAATAGGGTGCTCAGGGGCAGAGGCGAGCCAATAATTAAAGTTAGATACATCTAGTTCCAAACCCCCCTCCAACTGCAGATGGGTGCGAGAAAGGGCGGGAGCCAAAGTGTTACAAGTGATTTTAAACCATTTCCTACTGTGTTCCCGGGCCAAAGAGGAATTAGTTGATTCAGAGAGAGTAGACACACTAAACAGGATTAAAAAAATGGTCTGACCATGTAAAAGGTATATAAATATGTGAATATTGTACAATGATGGTTTGATATAAATTGGATAATAAAAATAATTGATTTACTCTGGAATAAATAATGGTTCCAAAGACTAATCTGATTTTTTGAGTAAGTTGTGAGGCACTCTACAGGCCCCCTTCCTATTCAGTGGGCAATACTGGTGCTTGTTTTGGTTTGTAGTTTATAGTGAGGCTTGTCCTTATTGCCCGTGAGCCCAGACCCAGTTTTGGTTACGGTACGGCATGTAAGAGGTACAGGCAGAGCCGTGGACAGATTAGGGTTGTACGTAAACAATAAATGTAGAGTATGGTCGGCCCGATGGGTAGGGCCTCTAACCCGCTGGGTTAGATTAAGGCCTTCCAGGGTTTCTAGGAGCTGTCCAGCTTTAGTGCACTTAGTATCATCCACATGTAAGTTAAAATCACCAAGGAATATAATGTGTGTATGTTTAAGCGACATATCAGCCGCAATATTATAAAACTCTGTAAAATGTTGAGGCGGGGAGCTAGGGGGTCTGAAAATAAGAATTCCAGCCATGGCTATATTCGATACAGCAGAGATGCTGAAATACATAGATTCTAAGGGGCTGATGTTAGGGATTTTCCTGGAAGAAATAGCCCAGCCCGAACGCAGGATCACTGCAATCCCACAACCCACCTTGTTGTTAGGCCTCTTTATTCCCACAAAACGATATTCAGGGGGGGTGCCAAGATTGAGGTCGGGATTAGAAATATCCCTAACCCATGTTTCCTAGGCATGAGTTGCAAGGAAAAGCAAAACGTCATCCGAATGGCGGGGTAGCGATCTACAATTGAGAAAACAGGTTTTAGTGGGGGTGCAAGACAAATTTGCCCCTTTGCAGGTCCAAAGCGCATTGGGTGTAGTCTGGTAGGGGCTACGGGATCTAAATTAAAAGTGAATAGACAAGCGGCACAATTAAATTGAGACAAGGGGCCGAAAAAACTCACATAAGGTCGGGGCACCTCAGCACTTATCTCTCACTTCAAGCAGTTGCGACCTGGACCAAAGGATTCGAGCACCGGAGGGGCACCCAGCAGAATGGCTGGCGCTGACGGACTTGCTATTGGTGTGCCTTAAGTGCGTCAGTGGCGCGCCCGCTGCGCGCGTCTGCTGCACAACAGAAATGCTAGGTTTAAGTAGTAAGTGGACGGTAGTGCGCTAACCCGCTTGTTCCACCTCCAGAAGCAGCCGGAAGTAGAGAAGCCAGATGTCCTCTATACTCTACACTTCAAACGGGCATGCCCGCCATGGACTGGAGTAAGAGGAAAAGAGGCAGGGGCCCTACATACTAGATAACCAAAGGTGCAATGTGCCAGCAATTGATTAAAAAACAGTTAAAAACACAAATATTAGTTTCAATTTCAAAATCTAAACGCAAATAGCGCGAGTGCCTTACATCTACGAGCGCTGGGTAATAAGAAGATGTCGAATATTTTGGTACGTCTGTATGTGCGAGTGAGGAAACCAGGCCTATTGGAAAAGGAGGCACCTCGTTGGTCTGATCCAGTGAAAACTTGAAGATGGAAGCGTGTGGAATTTATGCCATGTGAGTGAGTGCAAGGATGTTAGCGGATGTAGGAGAGTAGGATCTGCTTCCTATGGTTAACCCCACTTTTTGCTGTGTTTCACTGGTTTATCACCTTTAGTCTGGCTGTGGCCCTGCTAATCAGGACCACAGCCTACCTGTTCTCTCTCTAAATTGGTTACATGTACGTTAGGTACACTCCAGATTGGTTTCTGGGTTACCCTTGTAAGTCCCTAGTATATGGTACCTTAGGTACCAAGGGCATAGGTACCCCAGAGACCTACCAGGGGCTGAAGCATGTGTTATGCCACCCCTGGGAAGCCTTCCAAAATGACACCACAAGTCTGCGTTTGAAGCCTGGGTAAGGTGGTGTAAGCACCCCTTACTTAGATATAGTATACCTATATCTACATATATACATATAGACACATATAAACCTATAAGTCACTCCTATGGCAGGCCTTGACAATCCTGAGTGCTTGGTTTTCTGTGAGAGGGTGCCCTAACACGAGCTGAGCACCTCTGCAGCTTTCGGAAACCCTTCCTTATAGCTGTTCTATGATACAGCCATACCGTATACTCTTAAGTGTATTATATCCTCGCAGTAAATGCTAACTTTGGTTTGGCTGCATCAAAACATGTTGTGTTTGGTGTCAAACACTTTGGAATCCTACCCCCCCACCAGTTCTGGCGGCGGGGGTAGAATCCCACCCTTCTAGAGGGAGAAGACATGTACACACTGGTATACCAGGTAAATGTTTAAAAGAGAAGAACAAAATGGATCCTGCTGCCACAGACACAAGTCTGACCTCCTGCTGCTGGACAAAACTCCAGCAGGGTAGGCCTGGACAATAGGTTTCTGGTCCAGGGAGGTGCCAGCACCTCCCCAGACAGGCTTTAGTGTATTAGGTAGTTTAGGAGACAAGGGTACCCCATAAAATGAACCTGGGGTTGAAGCGTATTTAGGGTAAACAATGGTTCAGTAGTGACCTAAATAGGTCCTAAGAAACTGGGGGCCTCATTTATGAGGCCTTGCATCAGTTTTGCGCTTCCAATGCGTCACTTTTTGTGACACATCGACGGCGTAAAACATGCATCCTGTTGTGCACTATTTACAAAGTGACGCATCTAAGCAGATGCGTCACTTTGTAAACCCCTGAGCTACATTATACCTGCGTCAGGTATAAGGTACGCAGGGGGGCGTTCCCTCGCAAGAAGCCTTGTAGAAGTGACGCAGTGAAATGTATGAGATTTCACTGCGTCACTTCTAGGACGCCGTTGCGTCAAAATCTTGCACCTGCCTCACAGCAGGCGTAAGAGTGACACAGGTCCTTTCACATGGGGATTGCTCCATGTGAAAGGACACATTGCTGGAGTTGCGTCACTTTTGTGACACACTCCAGCAATGCATCACTTTTGCGCTTACAGATACGTCAGAAAAACTGACATATCTGTAACTCCTTGCAACATGATGCGTCATACATTAAATATGACGCATCAGGTATGTCGCAAGGAGTGCGCACTGAGAAGTGACGCATCGCTGCTTTCACGCAGCAATGCATCATTTCTCATAAATGAGGCCCTGGAGCATTTAGTTAAGTCACGCTTGGGAGCAGAATATGTAGGGTAGCATATGAAAAAACACTTATTTTCAATTTTTAACATGTATGAATGCGTTTCAGGTGCTCTCGTGAGTGACAAGGTGCATATCGTGACATTAGTGAACAAAGTGAGACAGAACTAAATGGCACATAACAACGAGGTAAAGTCCAGAACGCTATATGCAATGGGGTGGTGGCATTTCCTTGGATGGGTCGACGAAGTTTCGATCTTTAACAATTTAAGATCATCATCAGGACTGGGGAGCTTCCGGAAATATTGTATCTCTCGAATGTCCCAGCTTTTGGGCATGAGAGAAACTTCAGTCTTGGAGGTACTAGTTTCAGGGATTTAATTCATTTTTAAATTTTTATCCCAACATGTGGGTTTCTGAATGGAGCTCGGCGTAAGAGAATTTATTTGGTCTCAGGTGAGTTTTGTCCCCATTCATGTGGGTTTCGAAGCGAGGGAATAAATCTGGGTTCAATCTCCGGTAAAAACAAAGTCCTATTTACAGTCCTGCTGGGAGTTAATCTCTGCAGTCCGTGGCCGTAATTGGGGGTCTGTGTTCCTCGCTGTTAGTGTATTAGGTAAGCATGGGCCAAAAATCCATTTCGCTGGGGGAAAATTCGCAAATTTGCTCAAGGGCGGATTATTTTTTTTTTGATAGCCCACGGTCACTGGAGGCAAATCTTCTGGCCCTTTACGCAGCTGAAGTGTAGGAAAAGCACTATACATTTACCCAACGATGTAGCACTTACTGATTAGCCAGTAGAAAGTACTCCAGTTGAATAGAGGTATCGCACAAAACGGTGGCGTCTTCTTGGATAAATATGCAGGGTAGGATTCATTCTGGCACGATGCACCTGTCCCAAAAATTAAAACTAAACAGGAAGTACTAACAGATATAAATAAAGCAGGTGCTCGAGTTGAAGCTCAAATTCAGTAAAGCATTAATCAGCCCCAAAAAAACGTGAGCTTTGTCGAGGCTGGGCAGGTGTGCCTTCTCCCCATATCCACCGCCGAAAATGAGCTGTGATGCTTGATGGAGACCTTTGGATCCTTGACTTTCACGAGTGCAATCCCCGTGCAGTTCTTGTGACCAGAAGCTTCTTTCTCCTCATCTGCTGCTTTGGTCGGTCTGTGACCTTTTATAAACACAAGAGGCATGTGAACTCGCATAGAAGCCCGCCCGTTTGGCCTCGCCCCCACACACTAGGAGGTGTGCACATTCTTCCCGCCCTTTACACATTATGATGACCAGCTCACTCAAGGGACCCCGGCGCCCTTCAGCGCGATTGCAAAGTAACACACACATGGTCACTGGAGACAACTCTTCTGGCACTTTACGCAGCTGTAGTGTAGAAAAGCACTCTACATTTACCCAACGAGGTAACACTTACTGGATTAGCCAGTAGAAAGTACTCCAGTGCAAACAGCAATAAAATCCGTGAGTTCGCAGGAAAATCCGCAAACTCGCGGATTTTTTGCGATTTCGCTTGAATTCGCGGACTGCAGATCCGCAAAATTCGCCTATACTTAGTATTTGGGCAGGGTGGGTTGCATTCAGTAAATGATTTTCAGACACTGCCTGGGGCACACAAGGCGGCCCATGCATTTCCCAGTTCAAATCGGTTGCTGGAGCACTCAGCCCCAGCTCTGGCGTGAAACTGGACAAAGATGAAGGGGTGTAATCACACTTTCCCCAGGTCCTCCCAAGGTGGGACCCCAGAGTTAGTCCAACCCCTAAACTTGGTATAACTTTAGATTACCCTGGACGAAACAGTGAAACATAAATCTTTGACCTTTGACATTCTATATCGACTGGAAGATAGAAGAAATCTCCCCTGGGGTCAAGGAGTACTCCCCTGTTCAAACAGTCACCAAAGAAGCATTTTGCCGGTCTGCATTTTCAAGGCTCCTGACAGATCCTAAAGAATCTGCGACACAGGACATAGACTTCCAGACATCTCCGAGGCTGACACGAGTCCCCAGCAAAGCTGAGACCTGTAGCTATCACGAGAGACGTGGGACCGGAACTCCTGGACATCCTGCAAATTTGCTAGTGCATCAACTTACCGAGCTTTCCTGAAGTTTTGCATTCGGGAGACTTGTAGTCCAAGCCCTGAGCACCTTTTACCTCGAGGATTGTGGGCCTACACTCCACGAGTGTTCCGTGGGCCCGCTTTCATCATTTCCGATCAAGGCGCCTTTGCGATCCCTAGTCCGTTGGCTAGTGGGTCCCCATGAAGGAATCTACTTTATTTCTAGGGCTTCTCTGGTTGCTCCAGACATGCCCTGACTCCCCTCCAAAGGGTGAGTCCCTCAAACCTTGCTGGTCTGCCACGAAGCCAATCTTGTCATCTTGCGTGGGTTGCTGTTGCCGAGGCTTGCCAGGTCCAATCCAGATACCGACACTGCAGCACTCGATATCCTTCATTGGACAGCTCGAATCCAGCTTCTGGTTGTCGTCGACGCCTCCTGGACCTCGTGGCTGAAGAGTCAAGCTTCATCTACTTCCCTTGAAAGCACCGGACATCGGCTGGCATCTTCCCATCATCATCCTCCTGGTCACTGGTTAGTGACCCACACTCTGTCCACTCTGCTTTCAGGTTCTTCAGATCTCTGATCCACTCTTGGATCCATCCGGACACTCTTCACCTGGACACCTGCAGCATTTCTTCGCAGCTCTCCATTGGAATCGACCACGAAAGCCAACACGAAAAGACACCTATGCACCCGGCTTCCCTGGGTGAGGTAACACAAGTATTTTGGTGCCTTCGTGGGTCTTGACTCTCGAAGTGTCTAGTTCTGAAGGGGATTTACCGTAGTCCACTCCTAAGTGTCCGTAAACTTTAAAACTGTAACTCCAACTTTCTCCATAGAAGTCAACGGTGATACGCGGCCGTGTTTAGACACTGCACACGTCCCCCGTGGGTCTCCTGCATCGCTACCATGGGTGGTTCCTGGTTGCCCCAGCGGTTCTACAGGTTCTAGGCCTGGTCTCTGTGTTGAGAGCGGTACTTATACCACTTTCTTAGTATATGGTTTGTGAGGCCCCTAGGGCAAAACGTATACTGTGCTACTTTACTGTGTGCTATTTAAGTTCTTGTATTGTACTTTTGCTTCTAGCCTCATAAAGAGACTAGAGGGGTTGTGTTTAGAATAAATACATATATTTTATATATATATATATATATACCTTGTTTGGTGCTCTTTTCATTTGGTCATTCAAGAGATTATAGACTGGTAAAACAAGCTGCTTTACATTCCTTCAAGACTTAGCCTGAAGTCTGCTCTCCACAGCTACCACTAGGATAGCTTTCTATAAAGGTTGTCTAAACCTACCATCAATAAGGGTCGTTTGGACTGGCGCAAGGTGCCCACTAGAATAGTGGACAAATATATGCCAGGCCAACTTCTCACAACGGACATAATGGTTAGGTGTGTGGTATGCATGTCACTGTAAGTGGATACTTGATGGGTGATAAGGTGTGTTCAAGGGTTGTGGCAAATGCTAGGGTGAGTGAGATGTGAGAGTATTTCGAAGTGCGAGAGAGAGTAAATTGCCTGGTCATATTAAAGAGTTTGTGATGGAATAATATTATATTTTAGTTATCAGTGTGCATATTTATTTCATGGTAGTTGGAGTTCTAAGGGAGGAAAGGGCATGTGTCATTCGTCTATTGTTGTTTTGTTGTGTTTGTTATTTGTATTGAGGGGAAGGTGTGTGGGACATTGGAGTGTTGTGAGTGGAAGGTTGGTGAGGGACATGATCGGGTATTAGAATAGGAACATTGGGGGCACTTGGCCAGGAGAAGCTGTTGTGCTGGGGGTAGCTGGCATCATCTCTATGTATGAGGAACCAGAAACTGATGAATAAACACTTTGAAGTTAATATTACCTATCTGCGGTGGAGTCGTCCTTAACTTGCAGTGCACCGTGTATTATCACCACAGTATAACACCGAGCCTGCACACACTACACTGTTGGATGTGTTCAGGAAACTGTTAATAGTGTGTTTAATGTGCACCCACGCATAAGCCAGCAGCACTGCATTGCTCAAGGTGAGTGCGCGGTGGAAGAGGAGACGCAGACACGCTGTAAACAACACATTATTCAATTACTAAATGCACAGGTGACCAGCAAACACTGCAGAGCACATACCTTTGCCTCATTTATGAGCCCCTTGTGCCAAATCATTACTTCTAATTAATAGTTTTTTATCATTGTCATTTTGTTGTACATTATACATCATAACTAAACTAACAAAAATGCTTCTCACACTTCTTTATTATAACATTTCTGTATACTGCAGACTTCTGCACAACAAAGCTTAAAAACAAACACAAACTCAATATCTCTGCCTTAACACTTATTAGTTCCCAAAGGCAAGACCTATTGGCTATGCCAATGCTTGTTTTGTTTATTTCAGCAGGATTACTTCTGGTGGGACTTCTAGTGTCACTTTTTGTCACTATTAAATTAGCTTCACACATTCCCTTTATTGCTCGATTTTGAGACTCTTCACAGCCTGGACCCAGAGCACAAGTCCCCATGGGGCTGCTGCAGGAGCCTTGCTGGCACTGGAGGGGGCGTGGCCAGCCACAAACATTTGCATACCCAGAAGCCTCTGCGGCAAACACCCGATTCATCACTGCAGCTGACACAGGCGTTTGTTTAATATTATAAGGAGTATCTGTTGTTGTGCACTCACAGGCATTCATGAGGGTGACTGGCACGTCACCGGTGTAAATTTGCCCTACCAGTAAAAAGTGATATTTTCATTGTGATTACGTGGACAGGACAACTTTATACCAACAAAAAATCAATTGGCACTCCTGGGTCACGCACACTTCGAGGGGCCGTGAGAAGCGGAAGTTGTTGAAATTTTTGTAGGGTTTCTATACAAGAAGCTCCGTGATTGGTGAGAAACGTTATAATCCGGGGTCGGTTTGGCCTCGCTGAGGAGAGGAGGGCCCGCTGCTTCCCTTTGGAAGGCGTCATCGCCGCGCGTGTAACACTGGGTGACGGAAGGCGTCACGACGTCACGTGACGCAGAACGGGCGCCGCGCGTAAGGACTGACGTGCGCCTGCGCGAGGGAGCTGGAATGCTCCTTGTTGTCGCTAGAGGTCAGGAGGCTCCAGAGGAACAGTCAGCGCGTCACCAGCACTCTGCATACCCACAATCCTGAGCGCGCCTCATAATGCTGCTTTACTTTCATACTAAAAGCAGGGCTCTTTGTGGCATTGAAAACGATAAAGAGCGGACAGGCTCCGTGGGGTTAGAGTACTTCCACAATGTACTCGTGTATATACCTACCAACAGACCTGAGACAGGACAGTCCAGACTGACACTGCAGCTTCTTCAATGCGGAAATGTATCTAGCCCCGCCAAGTGCCACGCATCAGGAGTTAGACTACTCATCTCAGACACTGGGAATTGGAAGTATGGAGTTTTTTCTGAATTTGTTTCAACAAGAGTACCTTCAGGAATGGCTCTGAATCAAAAATTAGCTAGCTTTCGCGCCAAGAATTTTCAATTCTATTAAGAACACAAAGGCGAGGATTATGCTTATCTTTCTTTACTGTAAAGAACACAGCAGCCAATAAACATACACTTTTCATATGAAAAACTACATTGTCCATGATGCTTTGCATCAGTCACACCCACTTTGCCCTCATAAGAGCCCTAGTAACCGTCCCATCTTCCTCTTTCTTTGCTCGAACTTGCAAACTAAGTCCATGAAATAACTCTTGATCCTCCAACGTGGAAGCCAACCTGGAACTCAATTCCAACTTAAACCATCAGATGACAGAAGCGGTCACTCATTCTTCTTGTCAGCACCTAGAAATAGATATAAAAACATCCCGTAACTTCCGTTTAATATCAGCTAATAGCTTTATAACAACGGGTGGGCATGATAGTTAATAGATTGACAATACCGGGTGGCATAATCCTCGCCTCCGTGTCCTTAATAGAATTGAAAACTCTTGGCGCGAAAGCTAGCTAATTTTTGATTCTATTACAGGACCAGAGGCTTCGGATTATGTTAGTTTAAGGCCTTATCAAATACCACAGATGTTATATCTCCCACCAGCTTTTAATAAAACTGTTTGAATGTTGATTCAGACGACCAATCAGCACAATGCATGATATCCTGAATGTTCGCACCCAGCTTGGCAGTTCGGGCTGGACTGTTCCCATGAGGCACAGGGTCAGACTGATTTGCATATAGCCATGTCTGAACTGGGGTGGCAGAGTGGGCTAAAGAACGGTGATGGATAAAACCTAGATCGTTGGACTGGGTGTGAGTGTTTGATTGGTTCAGATGCTCCATCCATCACCACCCCCTTTTGTACCGCTTTTGGCCGCCATAAGTGTGGCAGGGTATGCTCAGACATGAGTCCCTTGCTCACTTTGCCACTGGATTCAAGCAAGCCGGGCTGAAGACGGCTGGAATGCCAGAAACCGGTCCTCGGAAGCTTGTTTCCGGTCCAGGGAAGGCATGGCTTTGCAGTTCGGGCTGGACTGATCCCATGAGGCACAGGGTCAGACTGATTTGCATATAGCCATGTCTGAACTGGGGTGGCAGAGTGGGATAAAGAACGGTGATGGGTCAAACCTAGATCTTTGGACTGGGTGTGAGTTTTTGATTGGTTCAGATGCTCCATCCATCACCACCCCCTTTTGTACCGCTTTTGGCCGCCATAAGTGTGGCAGGGTATGCTCAGACGTGATTCCCTTGCTCACTTTGCCACTGGATTCAAGCAAGCCGGGCTGAAGACGGCTGGAATGCCAGAAACCGGTCCTCGGAAGCTTGTTTCCGGTCCAGGGAAGGCATGGCTTGGCAGTTCGGGCTGGACTGTTCCCATGAGGCACAGGTTCAGACTGATATGCATATGGCCATGTCTGAACTGGGGTGGCAGAGTGGGCTAAAGAACGGTGATGGGTCAAACCTAGATCTTTGGACTGGGTGTGAGTGTTTGATTGGTTCAGATGCTCCGTCCATCACCACCCCCTTTTGTACTGCACCCAGCAGATATGACTTTGATGCCATGGCACCCCAAACTGAATGAGCCCCAAACAACTGAACATCCACACCAGCCTCTTTCATGATGAACTTAAGCCACCTAGCAATAGTCGCCGCAGAGACAGGCTTAAATGGCGTTTGCACTGCAATCAAAAGTTGAGAAACTCCCACAGGCCTCAAAGGACAAGTACATTCCTCGTAAGCTTTCAAGCATTGGACAACACATAATTTAGGATTATTTGGAAATGCATTATAATCAACATGCCTGGACAGAGTTTTCGTACGACCTGTAATAGCAAAGCAAACTCCTTCCGGAGTAAATACTCTACCTGTAATATCTAGTGCACGCACGTCCGACGAGCGTCTGCAAGCCGATAAACACAACCACATAGCCAATTTTGCGAAGAGTTGTTTCCTAGACAGAAGATC
Source organism: Lissotriton helveticus (assembly GCF_964261635.1). Taxonomy (NCBI): domain Eukaryota; kingdom Metazoa; phylum Chordata; class Amphibia; order Caudata; family Salamandridae; genus Lissotriton; species Lissotriton helveticus. The sequence continues at coordinate 1,313,086 of NW_027611702.1, read as the reverse complement.
GTTAGCAGGCGAACTGTCAAAGAGTTTAATGAACAAAGAGACATCCCATAAGCCGGAATACTTAGGTTTAGGAGGATTAGCTACTGTGATGCCCTTAAGAAGCTTACATATGAAAGGGTGCATACCCACCGGTTTTCCATCTATTTGGGTATGACCCGCCGAGATGGCCGACCGAAAATTAATCACTGACCTGTAGGCCAGTCCGCTGTCTGCCTTCTCTGACAAAAAATTCACAATATGGGAAAGTCCTGCCCCCACGGGATTCAAATGCCGTTCCAAGCACCAACCCATCCAGCCTTTCCAGGCTGAGGAGTATCGTTTTATGGTGGATGGGGCCCAAGCTTGCATGATGAACTCTGAAGCAGCTCCCGAAACTCCTGGCAAATCCCACTGTTGCCTGAAAGTCTCCATACCATCAGCGACAGTCGCTGAGATAGAATTAGTGGATGACGCACCCCCAGAGGGTCCTGGAGGAGAGACTCTGAATAAGGTAACATCCTGGGAAGGTCGCAACACATCCTCAAGAGGACCGGAAACCAAGGTTGCGACCTCCACAGTGGCGTCACTAACACCACTTCCGCCGTCTGCTTGAGAATATGAGAGGTCACTCTCGGAATAAGAAGGAAAGGCGGGAAAGCATAATTCACTGCTCCCGACCAATCCTGGAGAAAAGCATCTGTTGCCATTGCTGCCGGATCTGGCCTCTAACTGTAAAACCTGGGAAGTTGGCTGTAAGTTGGCTGTGGGTCAGGAAGTGGTCTGTAAGTTTACTGATGTTTTTCCCACATCTTATGGTGCTTCTGTGCTCTGTCATTCTTGTGCGTACTTTTCTGGTTGTCATGCCGATGTACCATAGGCCACATCTGCAGGTAATCAAGTATATTAGATTGGAGGAGTTACAGTTTGTAAACTGTCGTTGTGTCCAGGTCTTGCCTGATTCCAAATTTAGTGTTTTTGACGGGGATGTTAAGTGGCATACACTGCAATTGTTACAGTGGCCTACGGTACATCGGCATGACAACCAGAAAAGTACGCACAAGAATGACAGAGCACAGAAGCACCATAAGATGTGGGAAAAACATCAGTAAACTTACAGACCACTTCCTGACCCACAACCACACACCCAATGACTTTACGTGGACAGTCATTGAGAAATTTGACAACCTCAGAGATGAGAAACTCCTCCTGCAAAAAGAACAACGCTGGATTTATCGCCTTTCCACCCATTCCCATGGCCTTAACGATTCCATCCCATGGAACAGTCTGGCCATGTAGATACCCTTGCAAAACATTACAGGTAGCAGTGCAGTTGCGTGGGCGGCTTCCGCCGCAAAGCAGGCTGGGGGATGTAGTCCCTGTGGCTGTATGGTGGCGCGGTGTCTGCAGCGGCAGCGGCAGCCTTCACCCAGGTAGGGCGACCAGCGGTGCTGCGGCCAGGGAGCTCTTCACTCGCCCCTCAGCCCCTCTACCTCCTTGAAAAGAACGAGCGTCCCCACTCCGCCGGGTCTGGCCTCCCAGTTAAAGCGCCTCCGGGCGCGGAAGTTGCGTGGGCGGTTCCGCCGCAAAGCAGGCTGGGGGATGTAGTCCCTGTGGCTGTATGGTGGCGCGGTGTCTGCAGCGTACATTATACATCATAAGTAACAAAAATGCTTCTCACACTTCTTTATTATAACATTTCAGCATACCGCAGAATTCTGCACAACACAGCATAAAAACAAACACAAACTCAATATCTCTGCCTTAACACTTATTAGTTCCCAAAGGCAAGACCTATAGGCTATGCCAATGCTTGTTTTGTGTATTTCAGCAGGATTACTTGTGGCGGGACATTTAGTGTCACTTTTTGTCACTATTAAATTGGCTTCACACATTCCCTTTATTGCTGGATTTTGAGACTCTTCACCCCCTGGACCCAGAGCACAAGTCACCATGGGGCTGCTGCAGGAGCCTGGCTGGGACTGGAGGGGGCGTGGCCAGCCACAAACATTTGCATACCCAGAAGCCTCTGCGGCAAACACCCGATTCATCAGTACAGGCGACACAGGCGTTTGTTTAATAGGAGATGGAGTATCTGTACCTGTGCACACAGAGGCATTCATGAAAGTGACCGGTACGTCACCGCTGCAAAGTCGCCCTACCAGTAGTAAGTGATATTTTTTATCGTGATTGCGCGAACAGATGAACAACTTATACAAAATAATAAGCGTCAGGTTTCGCGTATCACGCGCACTCCGAAGGGCCGTGAGAAGCGGTAAACATTCTCAATACTTGTAGGGTTTCTGTGCAAGAAACTCCGTGATTGGTCAGAAATGTGAGCTTCCTGGGGGTCGAGCCTCCTCGGCCTCTGAGGAGAAGAGGCTCCCGCAGGCGCCACCGGGAGGCGTCATGGGGTCACGTGACTCAGTACGAGGCGCCTGCGCGAAGGAGCGGGAGGTGCAACGCTCCCTCCTGCCGCTAGAGGTCAGGATGCTCACGAGGAAGAGTCAGCGCGTCACCAGCACTCTGCATACCCACAATCCTGTGCGCACCGTAAAGCTGCTTTACTTTCATATCAATGCAGGGCTCTTTGTGGCAATGAAAACGATAAAGAGCGGACATTTAAGATCGAAGGGGCCAGAGTATCAGCCCGCTAGTAGGAAGACACGAACCGTAGTTAGGCACACTACTTTACTAAGGGAAGTTTCTGGATAATTTGCTTTTGAGCTATAGGGATCCTATGAGTATCTTTGTAGCCTGATTGTAATTTTACTCAACATTTTCACAATTTTGCTGTAAACAGTGTAAAGATTATAAGTTGTTATCCATGGTGTGTCCTCGAGTCGTTCGTTCGCGTATTACAATTGCGTCGGCTGTCACGTGGATTATCATGAACTTGTGGAAATTAAATAACTGACTTCAAGACAGAAGCTTTGATTGGACTATTTAATTGATTCTACTTCCTACAGTCTTTTGTGGATACAGGGCGTTGAAAAATCATTGATTTGTGTGTAACAACATCTATACGCCCTCTTATGTGAAAATATTAATTTTGGTGTAGCTTGGGTATTCTGTACCTTCAAATGAAGTGTATCTGTCGTCTCCTCCCCCCACCATTGCCGGAAACCGACTCTAGACGGAAATTATACAAATCCCCATGGGGCTGCTGCAGGAGCCTCGCTGTCACTGGAAGGGGCGTGGCCAGCTGCAATCATTTGCATAACCAGAAGCCTCTGCGGCTAACACCCGATTCATCACTACAGGTGATACAGGCCTCTGTTTAACAGTAGAAGGAGTATGTGTAGCTGTGCACACAGAAGCATACATGAGGGTGACTGGCACATCACCGGTGTAAAGTCACCCTACTAGTAAGAAGTTATATTTTTATTGTGTTTGCTCGAACAGTTGCAGCGCTAAACTATTGCGTTTAAATCTCCGCGGATCACGCGCACTCCGAGGGGCCGTGAGAAGCGGTAATGTTGTTAATTTTTGGAGGGTTTCTGACAAGAAACTCCGTGAGTGGGTGAAATGTGAGTACTCGGACGATAGAGCCTTGCTGAGAGGAGGCGTCACAGGGTCACGTGACGCAACGCGAGGCGGGAGCTGCAACGCTCCCTCCTGTCGCTAGAGGATGGGATGCTCGGGAGGAACATTCATCGCGTCACTCCTAATCTGCATACCCACAATCCTGTGCGCACCGTAAAGCTGCTTTCCTTTCATATAACCGCCGGGCTCTTTGTGGCCTTGAATATGATTAAGAACGGACGATTAAGAACGAAGGGTTTAGAGTATCAGCCCGCTAGTAGGAAGGCACGAACCGTAGTTAGGCACACTACTTTACTAAGGGAAGTTTCTGGGAAATATGCTTTTTAGAAGATCACGTATTGCTAAATATCCATTATTAGCTTCCCCAGCTTGAACAGTCCCTGGGCGCATATCAAAGGTGCACCCTGCGAGGCCGGCCTGTCTGAGGCGTGCATCGAGGCGCTTCGAGGGTCCCTTTGAAGCCCCCACCACAAGGAGTGCCACTGCTGCCCCCCTACCGACCCCTGCAGCAGTGGAGCGCGCCGCAAAGGGTGCCCCCCGACGAGGGGCCTTTTCCACCTTCATCCGTCCTGAAGACAAAGAGACCAGCAGAGCATTTCAAAGACCAGAACCCCAGCCCCTCAAGCCGAGACCCTCCTGGGCACGGCACGCCTGCAGCGCCACCCAGCGACCGACACAGGCACTGCAGCCTGCAAAGAAAGGGAAGGATTTCTCTTCGTTTCCAAAGGACCCCAAAGATCAAGGGGGGTCTGCGCCCCCTCCTCCCACCTGACACCCCCTTGGTGCTCCTTGACAACCCAGAGCTCCCTGAAACCTCAGCCAGCACACTCGCTCTATGCCATATCCTAGCAAGGGGAAAAGCAGGAGAGAATACCATTTCCCTGCCCCCCCCACAAACTTGTCCTAAAGGACACTCCTGCAAAAAATGGAGCTCCAGCCCCGGCCCTTCCAAGGTTCAAGGTTCTAGGCCTAAGCATCACAGGAGCACTTTCTTGGGCTCTGCCAAGCTTAAAGTGCCACACCTGCCTGCCATTACCAAAGGTGGACACTAAAGTGCCACACCTGCCTGCCATTACCAAAGGTGGACACTAAAGTGCCACACCTGCCTGCCATTACCAAAGGTGGACACTAAAGTGCCACACCTGCCTGCCACTACCAAAGGTGGACACTAAAGTGCCACACCTGCCTGCCACTACCAAAGGTGGACACTAAAGTGCCACACATGCCTGCCACTATAAAAGGTGGACACTAAAGTGCCACACCTGCCTGCCATTACCACAGGTGGACACTAAAGTGCCACACCTGCCTGCCACTACCAAAGGTGGACACTAAAGTGCCACACCTGCCTGCCATTACCAAAGGTGGACACTAAAGTGCCACACCTGCCTGCCATTACCAAAGGTGGACACTAAAGTGCCACATCTGCCTGCCATTACCAAAGGTGGACACTAAAGTGCCACACCTGCCTGCCATTACCAAAGGTGGACACTAAAGTGCCACACCTGCCTGCCACTACCAAAGGTGGACACTAAAGTGCCACACCTGCCTGCCACTACCAAAGGTGGACACTAAAGTGCCACACCTGCCTGCCATTACCAAAGGTGGACACTAAAGTGCCACACCTGCCTGCCATTACCAAAGGTGGACACTAAAGTGCCACACCTGCCTGCCTATACCAAAGGTGGACAACTCCCTCGCTTCATACTTCCACAACAAGATCGCGGACATACACAACAGCTTCAACAACCAACCTGCGCACACCAGGACCGAATAACCACCCCCCACCACCACCCTCCACGCCTGGACCCCGATCAGCACCGAAGACACCATCCGCACGATGAACTCCATCCACTCCGGATCACCGACCGACCCCTGCCCTCACCACGTCTTCAACAAGGCCGACGCTGTCATCGCACCCCACCTGCGAGACATCATCAACACATCCTTCGACACCACCATCTTCCCGGAGAGCTGGAAACACGCCGAACTCAGCGCTCTACTCAAGAAACCAACAGCGGACCCCACCGACCTCAAGAATTACCGACCCATCTCGCTCCTCCCGTTTCCAGCCAAGGTCATCGAGAAGACCGTCAACAAGCAGATGGCCGCCTTCCTCGAGACGAACGGATCCCTCGACCCCTCACAGTCAGGCTTCCGTGCCAATCACAGCACCGAGACCGCCCTCATCGCCGCCACCGATGACATCCGAGCCCTGATGGACAAGGGAGAAACAGCGGCCCTCATCCTCCTAGACCTCTCCGCGGCTTTCGACACGGTCTGCCACCGCACCCTAGTACAGCGTCTCAACAACGCCGGAATCCAGGGGAAGGCACTGGAATGGATCATCTCCTTCCTCGACGGAAGAACACAGAGAGTTCGCCTACCACCGTACAAGTCAGAGGCCTCCGAAGTCATCTGCGGCGTCCCCCAAGGATCATCTCTGAGCCCCACCCTCTTCAACGTCTACATGAGCCCCCTCGCGGCCATCGTACGCAAACACAACCTCAGCATAATCTCCTACGCCGACGATACCCAGCTGATCCTCTCCCTGACCAACGACCCCGCCGCCGCCAGAACCAACCTGCACGAAGGGATGAAAGAGGTAGCCGAGTGGATGACGACCAGCCGCCTGAAACTGAACTCAGACAAGACGGAGGTCCTCATCCTGGGCTCCTCGCCCTCCGCCTGGGACAACTCCTGGTGGCCCCCCGCCCTGGGCACCGCACCCAAACCAACAGACCATGCACGCAACCTGGGCTTCATCCTGGACGCCTCCCTCTCCATGACCAGGCAAGTCAACAGCGTCTCCTCGGCGTGCTTCAACATCCTACGCATGCTACGGAAGATCTTCTGGTGGATCCCCACCGAGACCAGGAAGACCGTCACCCAGGCCCTCGTCACCAGCCGACTGGACTACGGCAACGCCCTCTACGCCGGTACCACCGCCAAGCTCCAGAAGAGACTCCAGCGGATCCAGAACGCCTCGGCCAGACTCATCCTCGACGTCCCACGTACCAGCCACATCTCCGGACACCTGAGAGACCTTCACTGGCTCCCCGTCAACAAAAGAATCACCTTCCGCCTCCTCACCCACGCACACAAAGCCCTACACGACCAAGGCCCGAGCTACCTCAACAGCCGAGTCAACTTCTACGCTCCCAAACGCCACCTCCGATCAGCCAACCACGCCCTCGCCGCCGTCCCCCGCATCCGAAGAGCGACTACAGGAGGAAGGTCCTTCTCCTACCTGGCCGCCAAGACCTGGAACTCCCTCCCTCCCGACCTGCGCCTGACCCAAGACCACCTCTCCTTCAGGAAGAAGCTGAAGACCTGGCTGTTCGAGCAGTAGCGGCACCCCCCCCCCCCCCCCCCAGCGCCTTGAGACCCTACGGGTAGGTAGCGCGCTTTATAAGTGTCAATGATTGATTGATTGACACCTGCCTGCCATTACCAAAGGTGGACACTAAAGTGCCACCCCTGCCTGTCATTACCAAAGGTGGACACTAAAGTGCCACACCTGCCTGCCATTACCAAAGGTGGACACTAAAGTGCCACACCTGCCTGCCATTACCAAAGGTGGACACTAAAGTGCCACACCTGCCGGCCATTACCAAAGGTGAACACTACAGTGCCACACCTGCCTGCCACTACCAAAGGTGGACACTAAAGTGCCACACCTGCCTGCCATTACCAAAGGTGAACACTAAAGTGCCACACCTGCCTGCCATTACCAAAGGTGGACACTAAAGTGCCACCTGCCTGTCATTACCAAAGGTGGACACTATAGTGCCACACCTGCCTGCCATTACCAAAGGTGGACACTAAAGTGCCACACCTGCCTGTCATTACCAAAGGTGGACACTATAGTGCCACACCTGCCTGCCTATACCAAAGGTGGACACTAAAGTGCCACACCTGCCTGCCTATACCAAAGGTGGACACTAAAGTGCCACACCTGCCTGCCATTACCAAAGGTGGGCACTAAAGTGCCACACCTGCCTGTCATTACCAAAGGTGGACACTAAAGTGCCACACCTGCCTGCCATTACCAAAGGCGGACACTAAAGTGCCACACCTGCCTGCCATTACCAAAGGTGGACACTAAAGTGCCACACCTGCCTGCCATTACCAAAGGTGGACACTAAAGTGCCACACCTGCCTGCCTATACCAAAGGTGGACACTAAAGTGCCACACCTGCCTGCCATTACCAAAGGTGGACACTAAAGTGCCACACCTGCCTGCCATTACCAAAGGTGGACACTAAAGTGCCACACCGGCCTGCCATTACCAAAGGTGGGCACTAAAGTGCCACACCTGCCTGCCATTACCAAAGGTGGACACTAAAGTGCCACACCTGCCTGCCATTACCAAAGGTGGGCACTAAAGTGCCACACCTGCCTGCCATTACCAAAGGTGGACACCAAAGTGCCACACCTGCCTGCCATTACCATAGGTGGTCACTAAAGTGCCACACCGGCCTGCCATTACCAAAGGTGGGCACTATAGTGCCACACCTGCCTGCCATTACCAAAGGTGGACACTAAAGTGCCACACCTGCCTGCCATTACCAAAGGTGGACACCAAAGTGCCACACCTGCCTGCCATTACCAAAGGTGGACACTAAAGTGCCACACCTGCCTGCCATTACCAAAGGTGGACACTAAAGTGCCACACCTGCCTGCCATTACCAAAGGTGGACACTAAAGTGCCACACCTGCCTGCCATTACCAAAGGTGGACACTAAAGTGCCACACCGGCCTGCCATTACCAAAGGTGGACACTAAAGTGCCACACCTGCCTGCCATTACCAAAGGTGGACACTAAAGTGCCACACCTGCCGGCCATTACCAAAGGTGGACACTAAAGTGCCACACCTGCCTGCCACTACCAAAGGTGGACACTAAAGTGCCACACCTGCCTGCCATTACCAAAGGTGGACACTAAAGTGCCACACCTGCCTGCCATTACCAAAGGTGGACACTAAAGTGCCACCTGCCTGTCATTACCAAAGGTGGACACTATAGTGCCACACCTGCCTGCCATTACCAAAGGTGGACACTAAAGTGCCACACCTGCCTGTCATTACCAAAGGTGGACACTATAGTGCCACACCTGCCTGCCTATACCAAAGGTGGACACTAAAGTGCCACACCTGCCTGCCTATACCAAAGGTGGACACTAAAGTGCCACACCTGCCTGCCATTACCAAAGGTGGGCACTAAAGTGCCACACCTGCCTGTCATTACCAAAGGTGGACACTAAAGTGCCACACCTGCCTGCCATTACCAAAGGCGGACACTAAAGTGCCACACCTGCCTGCCATTACCAAAGGTGGACACTAAAGTGCCACACCTGCCTGCCATTACCAAAGGTGGACACTAAAGTGCCACACCTGCCTGCCTATACCAAAGGTGGACACTAAAGTGCCACACCTGCCTGCCATTACCAAAGGTGGACACTAAAGTGCCACACCTGCCTGCCATTACCAAAGGTGGACACTAAAGTGCCACACCGGCCTGCCATTACCAAAGGTGGGCACTAAAGTGCCACACCTGCCTGCCATTACCAAAGGTGGACACTAAAGTGCCACACCTGCCTGCCATTACCAAAGGTGGGCACTAAAGTGCCACACCTGCCTGCCATTACCAAAGGTGGACACCAAAGTGCCACACCTGCCTGCCATTACCATAGGTGGTCACTAAAGTGCCACACCGGCCTGCCATTACCAAAGGTGGGCACTATAGTGCCACACCTGCCTGCCATTACCAAAGGTGGACACTAAAGTGCCACACCTGCCTGCCATTACCAAAGGTGGACACCAAAGTGCCACACCTGCCTGCCATTACCAAAGGTGGACACTAAAGTGCCACACCTGCCTGCCACTACCAAAGGTGGGCACTAAAGTGCCACACCTGCCTGCCATTACCAAAGGTGGACACTAAAGTGCCACACCTGCCTGCCTATACCAAAGGTGGACACTAAAGTGCCACACCTGCCTGCCATTACCAAAGGTGGGCACTAAAGTGCCACACCTGCCTGCATTACCAAAGGTGGACACTAAAGTGACACACCTGCCTGCCTATACCAAAGGTGGACACTAAAGTGCCACACCTGCCTGCCATTACCAAAGGTGGACACTAAAGTGCCACACCTGCCTGCCATTACCAAAGGTGGACACTAAAGTGCCACACCGGCCTGCCATTACCAAAGGTGGGCACTAAAGTGCCACACCTGCCTGCCATTACCAAAGGTGGACACTAAAGTGCCACACCTGCCTGCCATTACCAAAGGTGGACACTAAAGTGCCACACCTGACTGCCATTACCAAAGGTGGACACTAAAGTGCCACACCTGCCTGCCACTACCAAAGGTGGGCACTAAAGTGCCACACCTGCCTGCCATTACCAAAGGTGGACACTAAAGTGCCACACCTGCCTGCCATTACAAAAGGTGGACACTAAAGTGCCACACCTGCCTGCCATTACCAAAGGTGGACACTAAAGTGCCACACCTTCCTGCCATTACCAAAGGTGGACACTAAAGTGCCACACCTGCCTGCCATTACCAAAGGTGGACACTAAAGTGCCACACCTGCCTGCCATTACCAAAGGTGGACACTAAAGTGCCACACCTGCCTGCCATTACCAAAGGTGGACACTAAAGTGCCACACCTGCCTGCCATTACCAAAGGTGGACACTAAAGTGCCACACCTGCCTGCCATTACCAAAGGTGGGCACTAAAGTGACACACCTGCCTGCCATTACCAAAGGTGGACACTAAAGTGCCACACCTGCCTGCCATTACCAAAGGTGGACACTAAAGTGCCACACCTTCCTGCCATTACCAAAGGTGGACACTAAAGTGCCACACCTGCCTGCCATTACCAAAGGTGGACACTAAAGTGCCACACCTGCCTGCCACTACCAAAGTTGGACACTAAAGTGCCACACCTGCCTGCCATTACCAAAGGTGGGCACTAAAGTGCCACACCTGCCTGCCTATACCAAAGGTGGACACTAAAGTGCCACACCTGCCTGCCATTACCAAAGGTGGGCACTAAAGTGCCACACCTGCCTGCCTATACCAAAGGTGGACACTAAAGTGCCACACCTGCCTGCCATTACCAAAGGTGGACACTAAAGTGCCACACCTGCCTGCCTTTACCAAAGGTGGACACTAAAGTGCCACACCTGCCTGCCATTACCAAAGGTGGACACTAAAGTGCCACACCTGCCTGCCTATACCAAAGGTGGACACTAAAGTGCCACACCTGCCTGCCATTACCAAAGGTGGACACCACCCAGTATGTATGACCAGTGTTTATTTTACCCCCGCACAGATCGTTCAAATGGTCTAAAATGTTTACACTGTCTACAGCAAAATGGTGAAAACTTTGAAATAATTTACAATTAGACTACAAAGGTACTCATAGGATCCCAATAGCTCAGAAGCAAATCACCCAGAACCCTCCCTTAGTAAAGTAGTGTGCCTGACTACAGTTCGTGCCTTCCTACTAGCGGGCTGATACTCTGCCCCTTCCTTCTTAAATGTCCGCTCTTCATCGTTTTTAATGCCACAAAGAGCCCACAGGATTGTGGGTATGCAGAGTGCTGCTGACGCGCTGACTCTCCCTCTGGAGCCTCCCGACCTCTAGAGACAGGAGGGAGCGTTGCACCGCCCACTCCTTCCTGCAGGCGCGCGTCAGTACTTCGCGCAGGCGCCTCGTACTGCGTCACGTGACCCTGTGACGTCTTCCATTGGCGCCCGCAGGAGCCTCCTCTCCTCTCCTCAGCAGCCGAGAAGGCCCGACCGCCTCAGTATCTCTCATTTCAACCAATCACGGAGTTTCTTGTACAGAAACCCTTCAAAAATGTGAAATGACCTCTGCTTCTCACGGCCCCTCGAAGTGCGCGTGATCCGCGGAAGAAACTGTATAAATATTCTACTTGACGATCTGTTCGCGCAATTACAATAAAAAATATCACGTACTACTAGTAAGGTGACTTTACAGCGGTGACGTGTCAGTCACTCTCATGAATGCCTGTGAGTGCACAGCTACAAATACTCCTTCTCCTATTAAACAAACGCCTGTGTCGCCTGTACTGATGAATCGGGTGTTTGCCGCAGAGGCTTCTGGGTATGCAAATGATTGTGCCTGGCCACGCCTCCTCCAGTGCCAGCAAGGCTCCTGCAGCAGCCCCATGGTTTCTTGTGCTCTGGGTCCAGGCTGAGAAACTCAGGGCGCTATGACACTCCATCTCTTGCTTCTGCACAAACCTTAGAATTCTTATTATCCGGAGACAGCATGATCGCACAGGGCAAAAGATCGCCCTCTCAACAGCAGTGAACAGAAAACAAGGACTGCACACTTCCTGTGCCACCTATGAAAGATTCCAGCTGAGCGGAGACTGGAGCCACAGCACCAGGCATCTGACCATGAACAGATTGCACAGATCAAGCCTGCAGAATAAAATGCAGAATGGCAGGGCTCTTCGGTGGAAAGAGCTGGACAAGGTGAACAGCTACATTCAGACTAGTGAAGGGATTTCAGAATGGGGGTTAGGTTTGTGTTACACACTTTCAAACTTGGTCATTCATCTGCTGTTGGCCGAGAAAAGGCACAATGTGCATTGCCCTTCCTAAATTCAGAGCTCATGCAAGGCCCTAAGGAAGATACTTGGCTTTACTCAGAGCTTTCTGATACTACAGGTAAAAACAAAGCTTGTGTTCACCACACTAGTCAGACCTGTGAATTCCCAGCAGAGAGGAGTGCTGCAAAGCATCTGTCACTTAATACCCATCTCCTCTCCCAGCCTATCTCGGGTAGGAAAAAAGCTCACCCATATTACCTCAAAATGGCTGAAATGTCATCAAACTGGAGAGGTACTGTAACGCTAAGCATCAGGCTACATGTTGCCATTCCCACCATCTTCTCAAGCCTGAACCAACACAGCCACTGATAAAACACCTTTCTCGTGGCTTCCTGAGATGCCCACTGTTAAAACAAGAATCATTACACGGAGTAGGACTGGGTCAGGCAGTTAGGACAGATGCGGCCTCATAAGGCTATTCACGCGCTGTTACCGTTCTGACTGAAAGGTAAAACGAGCATTAACCAAAGAATCCAGCCGCAGTCCCAGCGATGCGAAGCAGGACACTATGCAGCCCTGCCTCAAGCTCGGGAGGCAGGGAACGGCAAACACATCCAGGCAGGGAGGAGACCTGGGAGGGCGAGGGCTGCCCGCGCATGCGTGGTACATGTTACTTTCACGTGCCCTGCAGCTCGCACGTGCGGCCGGTGTAGGCAGCGCCTGTCCCCTTCCAGGGCTCCCGTGATAAAGAGGGAGCCCAGAGGAAGTGAAGTGCGGGAGCTGAAGCGCCGGGCGAGTGGCAGATAGCAGTGCGAGGCTCCCATGCCTAAGGAGGGAGCCCCACATCGTGCTGACAGAAATTTGGAGAAGCTGGAGTGCTCCAGTACCGCGCCACTGCCAGCCGCCACACCGGGGGAGTTTGGAGGAATCTTCATTTGTGCCGATGAAGGCACTGTGGCAATGTTTATTTACTGAGTGAGCCCGCAAGGGCCGCTCCTAAGATGGTGCGAGTTTTCACAAAAGTGAAAGTGAAACTGCATGCTGACTTGCCTCCCAAGGGGGACAGGAGATGTGCGCCGCGTTCACATTTCCAGTCCGGCCTGTGCATACCCATCTCTTGTCTCCCTTGAGAGGCAAGTGGACAACAATAGATCTCGCTGGCGACAGTGCTTTCGCGAGAAATAAAAAACTCTGTCCCTTTCCTTTCGTTCCCAGAGAAGGCCAGCACAGTGTCAACTTCTCCTGATCTGCCTCTGGCAGCTGCCCTCCTCCCCTCTCTCGTTATTCCTCCATCTCTTTCTGTCTCTCTCCTCCATACGTGCTGATTTCAAGACACAGCTCTTATGTACTCTCTCTTGCCTCTCCTTTTCTTTATTTGTTCCCCTGTGAAATGGATCCAAAAAAGGTGGAACACTTTGGCTGGAAATGCCCTCATTTTCTGACCGTTTTCTATTCAAAAGAAAAACCTTAGGACGGAGAGAAAAAATAATTAAATACCTAAATAAAGCGATACAGAGTGGGCAGCAGACAGGCCAGATTGTTATTTACAGCCACACACATTAGCGCCACTTTACAGAGTTTGCCAGTGAAAGCGCTACTTTCTTTTTATCTTCTTTCTTTAAAGAATATTGTTTCCCCAGGGTGGCACCATTCCTAAAAGGAGTGCAATACCTTATTGATGGGTGGAGTGGAAACGTTTGATGTGATTGATTTCAACTGTTTTAATTATTTAAGCTTATAAAATGTGGCTCTGTGTTCGGGATGTGGTATTTTTTAAACCAAACTGCTTACATTTTGAAAGGATATAAGCAATGAAGATTGAAACGGGTCCCTTCCTGGTCCTGTAGCCATGTCCTGAACTTTTCAGGCAAAATTACTCACACACACAAAATTACTCACTGATTTCTGAATAATGAGTTTTAGACAGTTACGGTAGCAATGTTGTTACTGATTACAGTTCACAAGCTTTGCTTATGTTTGTATTCCCTATGAGTGTTTGCTTTTTCGAGGGTGTTATTCATTTTTTTCAGGCAGCATTTTGCTGTTGTCTAGTGCATAATTTGAATTCAGTCGCAGCACACTTGATTTGCAGTTGAAGGCAGTGCGCATTTCTCTCAGTGGGGCAGTATGGTGTTCAGTGTGGGAGAGGATGTGGCACTCTGGCCAGAGCTGCTGAATTTGGAACTGGAGAACCAAGTTCAGCCTTCATGACCTGTCCACCAGACCACACTTCTGACAGAGCTCATTTCAATGCTACACCTTAGAAGGCCCGATAGACCTTAGAAGCCCTGGTGTGTTAGCAACCGCAGGTGGACCCTAACGGTGGCAAGTGTGAGTTAACCTTGAAGGCCTCTCTACCACAATCCAAAGTGCAGTTCACCTCCAGTATTGCAAGCAGGCATACGAAGAAGAAGAAGAAGCACACCCTAGATCGACCGTGACTCTGTCACTGAGGTCACAAGACCCTTGAGGCCAGTTCACCTCACCCATTGGTACCTCCATTGGCCTTTTTTCAGCAGTAGTAGTACAACTTAATAGGTGTTGGCAATGTAGGATTTGCTTGCACACCAAACTTAGGGGGTGATTATAATGACGGTGAGAATGCCACGTCGCCACGTCAGTAGCTGTCCCACCGCCATCAGTGACTGCATCACCGCCCGCCATGTGGCAGTCGGAAAGACCAACCACCACACACCCGACTGGCTCCTTGAGCCCGCCAGTGCGGTGGAGTGGCTTGTGGTTCCTACAATGCTGGTGGTGCCTATCAGGCACCGCACTAGGGATTATGATGTCCCGTACCAGTATGTGTTTATTCACTTCATTCAATATCGGCCCTGGCATGTTAAAGATATAAATTACGTTGTGTCGGCGTTTAAATACAGTGGCAGAATTTAATCGTTAACTTGTTAGAGCATCGTGTTATTATGTAGGGCGCCGGTTATTACAGATTACTATCTCTGCCCGTATGTAAACTATGTTTAATTTTCTAACATAACTTACTTCTGTGGTTGCGATGTTAGTGTTTTCCGGTCGTCTGTAGGTTGCCGGTTGAATAACCAATCACCTAGGTAGTTAGATTTAAATCAGCCACGTTGGATGAACGGGCTGATTTCATTTGTAGTCAGTCGGTCATGTGATCGGGATGTTCGATCATCAAAAATCGTATTTTATAGTAATATTAAAGGGATTGAGTTGTGCACTATATAGAATTAAAATTCCTAATGGGTGTTCCGAATAAGTCAATTAGAATAATAACGTAATCCCGCGATTAGTGTAAATTGCAAGAATGAGTAAGCAATCACCTAGGTAGTTAGATTTAGATCAGCCTTGTTGGATGAAGTGGCTGATTTCATTGGTAGTCAGTCGGTCATGTGATCGGGATGTTCTAGCATCAAATATCGTATTGTATAGTAATATCAAAGGTTAAAGAAATTAAGGTGTACACTGTATTTAATTAAAATTATTAGAGGATGTTCCGAAAAAGTCAATATGAATAGTGACGTAATTCCGCGATTAGTGCTAGACATGAGTGTAATTTGCAATGTTGATTATAATGTCGATATTTTTTGTGGGATTGGGTGGGAAAGTACATTTCGGTAAAATAAATAATGACGAAGAACTAGTGTGCATCGGCCATGTATTCACAGACCCCTGAGGAAGGTTCTCCCTTACGACCCGAAATGCATTGGGTATATGTGGAAATATGATGGCAAAATGAAACTGATGAAATATAATCAGCAAAACTACTGAATGGTCAAAGGAAATATGAAATAAATAATATTTCTCAGGAAAAGCGACTCAGACTGATTTGTAAATAGAAAAAGTTGAAAAGACTTGAATGTCAAGTGAAGTGTGCACTCACCAACAAGGACTGAATTTTCCTATCCTCCCTAATACGTTTGAAGTAAAGTGTTTTTAGACAAAACACTAGGTAGAAGTTGCACAAACAATTACCCGCAAAAAGAGTTTAAATAAGAAAAATTAGAGTGCACCGACGGACTCAAGAATTTAGCAAATATGATACATCCATAGTTAAGGGGAAAACATTTTTCCACTTAACCTAATTTTGCCCCAACATTGTAGTTGATCAACTTGTAAGTTCCCCAAACCCAAAAGTTGAGTTGGGCACAATTTGCATTTTAAAAGCAGTCCTACAACACAGGGCTACTTCTAAACTGACGTCAGGCTTCAGCAGTGCACACATGCAAGCGAAGAAAGGGCTGCTGGCCTCTACAATGCCATGCCCTAATATATTCTAGGGACTTATAAGGTAGTTCTAATACCCCTGCCCTATTATGTACTAGGGCCTAATAGGAGAGGTCATGCCAATGATAGGGGTACCCTAACCCATAGTGCACCCTAGTGTATGTAGGTGTTTCACAGTATCTTTAAGTGTCTCTTTCAGAACAGCACTGGCCCTGGGCCTGGTTAATCTGAGGCCAGGGTCTGTCAGAGTCAGGTACCACCAGTACCAGTCAGCAACAAGTTGGGGAGTTCCAGGGCACAGGGCGGCTTTGCAACACTAGAGAAGCATAAACTCAGAAATTAAAACATAACACCATGGTTGGGGGGTTCTCTTTAATAATCAGAATTGATTTTTATCTTAATGAACTCATTTTCCAACATTAGGATAATGAAAGACTGGGGAAAAATCATAAGATTCTAATCTATACCTTGCAGTTTTCATGCAGCTCTTTGATGACGCTTTATAGCTCTCTGTTCAATGTTAGGATTTTAACTTATAAACTGCAAATCCCAAAAGATTCTCTCAGACAAAAGCAGTAACTCACTGACCTATTTACATGATATGCAATTTGTGATCTGCGTAGTACACGTTCTTTGCAGCAGGCATATTAACCCACTGTGCCTACCTTACCATGAGTCAAAACTTCCACCAGACAAACCTCCGATCTCTCTCAATAAAGAACATCAATCACCAAAGTTATCTTCACATTTTTATTGTTACCTGAAAATTGCTGGAGACAAGGAATACAGCAGCAGGTATTTTTCAAACCATAATGCACTTGCAAACACGATGCCCCCACCCTAAGTCAGCGACCTTTGTTTGCTTGGTGAATGAAGATGCAAGATTCATATACATGTTTTTTTAACATTTGGTCTGATTACTATATGAGTGTAAATAACAATAACGCATAATGCAAACTGATTACATAACTGCTTTTCACAATATTTCACTTCAAAAGTATGCTATTGTATTTGTTTAGCGGGCGGCGATTTGTATGGGGTCACTGGAATGTCCACAAGGTTGTCCCTGTCGCCCCCAGAATTTTAGTGTCTCCTACGCCCCTGGTGAAGAGTCTCAAAATCCAGCAATAAAGGGAATGTGTGAAGCTAATTTAATAGTGACAAAAAGTGACACTAGAAGTCCCACCAGAAGTAATCCTGCTGAAATACACAAAACAAGCTTTGGCATAGCCAATAGGTCTTGCCTTTGGGAACTAATAAGTGTTAAGGCAGAGATATTGAGTTTGTGTTTGTTTTTAAGCTGTGTTGTGCAGAAGTCTGCTGTATGCTGAAATGTTATAATAAAGAAGTGTGAGAAGCATTTTTGTTAGTTTAGTTATGATGTATAATGTACAACAAAATGACGATGGTAAAAAACTAATAATTAGAAGTAATGATTTGAGGGTTTTTTATGTTTGAATGCAGGCAACTTGTATCTGCCTGCTTTTTATGGTGTTTATTGTTAAAGGGGTGGGTATAAATAACAGTAGAGTGAAGGTTACTTAGTTAGTTAGTGAGAATGATAGATTTAGTGAGTTAATTAGTGAGAGATTGAGAGAGTTAGTAAGAGTGGTAAAATTAGTGAGAGAGTTAATTAGTGAGAGTGAGAGAGTTAGCGAGTGAGTTAGTTAGTGAGAGAGAGTTATTGAGTTCGTGAGAGTGAGAGTTAGTGAGTGAGTTATTGAGAGTGAGTTAGTTATGATCACCAATTATAAGTGAAATGGGAATGTCAGAATTTCATTGCTCCGGTTTACTCCACCCAGGAGTAAAGAAAAAACAACAACTCCAGTAACCCATGTCATGCACTAACTACAGGCAGCCAGTAAAGCTGTACCGGGGCCACACAGGCGTGACGGTGAAGCACCCTCTACAGGGACAGGCTACAGACGGTAAATTCTCTACTCTGTCCACCCAACGGCAAGGACAGGATACAGCATCTATGGCAGAGTCTACTCAGGCCAGAGGTGAGGGACCCGAAGGCATGTACTAAATACAGCAATTTGTTAACATGCTTTGTAAGGTCCACCCCGGAGCAGCTCCCCTAGCAGGGGTGGATAGCAGAGCCTGCTCTGGGAGGAGTAAGGTTTAATAGATGCCTGACTGAGAAGAGCGGTGCAGAGAAGGAACATGTTTATTCCAAGCCCCATCCAGTGAAGATTTAGTGGCAAGAAGAGGAATTTGCCTTTCTGCCCTGCAACGGACACCAGAGCTCGATGTCCTGGCAGTGGCGGGCAGGTAGGGGCAGTGCAAGGATTTCAGTGGTGCAGGCGCGTAGTGCAAACAGTATGCATGGGAGGGGGTGGGCCAGGTGGATAGGAGGGACACCAGCAGGTAGCTACAAGGCCTTGGGCGCCCTCTTCACTCAAAAGCAGCCGGTGTGGAAGGAAAAAGCAGGATGCACCGCACAGCACACACGGACTACAACTCCCACTTCACTCAAAAACAGCCGGTGTGGAAGGAAAAAGCAGGATGCACCGCACAGCACACACGGACTACAACTCCCACTCCACTCAAAAACAGCCGGTGTGGAAGGAAAAAGCAGGATGCACCGCACAGCACACACGGACTACAACTCCCACTCCACTCAAAAGCAGCCGGTGTGGAAGGAAACAGCAAGATGCACCGCACAGCACACACGGCCTACAACTCCCACTCCACTCAAAAACAGCCGGTGTGGAAGGAAAAAGCAGGATGCACCGCACAGCACACACTGTCTACAACTCCCACTCCACTCAAAAAGAGCCAGTGTGGAAGGACAAAGCAGGATGCACCGCACAGCACACACGGACTACAACTCCCACTCCACTCAAAAGCAGCCGGTGTGGAAGGAAAAAGCAGGATGCACCGCACTGCACACACGGACTACAACTCCCACTCCACTCAAAATCAGCCGGTGTGGAAGGAAAAAGCAGGATGCACCGCACAGCACACACGGCCTACAACTCCCACTCCACTCAAAAACAGCCGGTGTGGAAGGAAAAAGCAGGATGCACCACACAGCACACACGGCCTACAACTCCCACTCTACTCAAAAACAGCCGGTGTGGAAGGAAAAAGCAGGATGCACCGCACAGCACACACAGACTACAACTCCCACTCCACTCAAAAGCAGCCGGTGTGGAAGGAAAAAGCAGGATGCACCACACAGCACACACGGCCGAC
This sequence comes from Lissotriton helveticus, assembly GCF_964261635.1. Taxonomy (NCBI): domain Eukaryota; kingdom Metazoa; phylum Chordata; class Amphibia; order Caudata; family Salamandridae; genus Lissotriton; species Lissotriton helveticus. Next base: position 1,293,564 of record NW_027611702.1, on the reverse strand, counting down.
AACTCCCACTCCACTCAAAAACAGCCGGTGTGGAAGGAAAAAGCAGGATGCACCACACAGCACACAAGGCCTACAACTCCCACTCCATTCAAAAACAGCCGGTGTGGAAGGAAAAAGCAGGATGCACCGCACAGCACACAGGGACTACAACTCCCACTCCACTCAAAAGCAGCCGGTGTGGAAGGAAAAAGCAGGATGCACCGCACAGCACACACGGACTACAACTCCCACTCCACTCAAAAACAGCCGGTGTGGAAGGAAAAAGCAGGATGCACTGCACAGCACACACAGCCTACAACTCCCACTCCACTCAAAAGCAGCCGGTGTGGAAGGAAATACCAGGATGCACCGCACAGCACACACAGCCTACAACTCCCACTCCACTCAAAAGCAGCCGGTGTGGAAGGAAAAAGCAGGATGCACCGCACAGCACACACAGACTACAACTCCCACTCCACTCAAAAGCAGCCGGTGTGGAAGGAAAAAGCAGGATGCACCGCACAGCACACACGGACTACAACTCCTACTGTACACGTCGAAGTGGCCGGTCACCTGTGGACTGCGGCAGCGCAAGCAAGCAGCATCTCGCCAACCTCTTAAGACGCAGCAGAAGCCGTTCATGATCGTGGCCTCCACCTAGCATGCACCTCACCCGATGAACAGCGCTTAGACAACGGCGCAGCGCTTCATAGAGGTTATTATTGTAGCAGACGAGACAGCTCTCGTGGTCTCACTTCACCAGATGGTGAATAGTGAGACTAGTACAATATTAGGCGAGGGAGACACTTCTAGGCGTGGCTGGTCCAAACAGATACTCTTGAAGTTGAGGTTCAGTCTGCTGCCGGTGCTCGCCAGGTAGAGAGCCAGAGGTGCAGGACGAGACATTCGTGTCACAGGTTCATGCAATCGTGGTCAAGTGGAGAAGCCAAGGTTTGGATCACACCCTTCACACACCAGCTCATCAACATCGCCTTTTACTGATCACCTTGAATGATGTACATTTAGGGGTCACATGGGATGGGGATTAACATCCACAGCACCCCATGAGAGCGCCGCCGTGCAGGCTGAAGCAACAAACTCTGAGTTCCAGAAACAAAGTGGGGACTGTAGGAAAAGCACCCCCTCGAGTCTGCATGAACATGCCACAGGCTGGCCAGCACAGACTTCAGTGCACGTCTACAAATAACAAATCCCTCAATTCATGCAGCCCTTCGAGGCTCTAGCTTGCTGCAGGAGTTCTTACCAACAGGAGCTAATAACAAGATCAAGCAAGCATTTGCAAAACCAATGCTGCTAGCCTTGCAAGAAGGTGGAACTCTTAGTTTTATTGGAAGCATGTGTCACAAACTGAACGCAAATGATAAACACTGCCCCCATGTGCTTGCAATAAAAATGTGCAGTGTAAAAACAGCAACTCGTGGTTGTTTTACTAGTGATGTTTTACAAATGCCAATGCTGTCAGTGCTCACAGGCATTTTATCATTTGTTAACGAGACCACACTTAACCCAGCACTTAAACTGCAGGCAGCTAAAATGGCACTTCACAGAAGCTAGTTGGAACAAGAGACAGAAAAAAAAATGCAATCAAAAACAGAATTCTAAGTTTCATGTTATGAAGGACCATGCTTGTTTCTGCCTTCATGGTTCAATCACCCAGATGAAGGTTTACACGGGAGTGGTGCAGCCGTATGAGAGTACTAGACAGTCACCGACGACACAAGCTAACTGGGTCGCTAATATATATCTAAAGAACCCCGTTCCAGAAATTAAAAGAGACACAAAAACTGGGGCACATACTGCATGGTCTGCCTATGGAGATAGGGTTCATTACCATGCACCCATGTGTTGGCTACACAGAAAGGCAGTGAGTGGAGCGGCCACACTGAAGACTGCCGAAGGGCATCTAGACTCCAATCCACTCATCTCCACATGACCAAAATGTGGGTTTTGGAGCAAAGAGCTTATCTCCCAGCCCGTACTTCTCCCAGATGCAAAAAAAAACAACACACTGGAGCACCTAGACAATATTTACCACCTGCCAAGCCACCCTCTACATGTACCATTTGCAATGGCAAAAGTTGGCTCTTTCTTTTGAACTTTACGCCTGCCAAGTTGTGCAACACTGAAGAACACGGGTACAAAGTCATGGCATCCCAAATGTGCCATTTACACGTCAGAAAATAAAACAAACTGTGCGTAATCAGAACAGAGTCTGGATTAAAGGGGTTTCGTGTTATCGGGGGACTTTGTTTTCTGCTCACGGAGCGACCATCTCCCGGGACAGAACTGTATTCTTTGCTGCAGTCTCCCACAGATAGGACACGCATATCCCAACACCCATAGCAAGAGCTCCAGCACACACACCACTCACACTGGACAAAAGTAACTCCCTGGTCAGGACAGGTCATCTTTGAGAGAGTCAATGGACAACAAAGCACGGCGGCTTTCCAGCATCTGTGGACACTTGGTGGTTCAACAGGTACCGACTGGTACATATCGGTCAGTGTTGCTGAAGTGTGAAGATTAGCCAGCCCTGAATACTGACCCAGTGATCTCCATTGTGACAGCTGGTGTAAGCAAGCAAGAGTGAGAAGGGACATGCCCGCCCTCCCTAGCTTGAGGAATGCATGCACTTACACATGTAGACAAGAAAGGCACAGCAAAGTGGGAACAATTCAGGTATTTGATTTAAAACAAGCCCGGCCACGAATAAAGCTACAGCGTCCCGCGAGTGGTGCGCTAGTGCTTGCGAGATGCTGCTAATTACAGCAAACCATAGGCCGGAAGTCCCGTGAGTGGTGCACGAGCACTTGCGAGCCGATGCACATAACAGCAAGCAATAGGCTGGAAGTCCAGAGCGATTTCAAGAGGTAATTTTTCCTAGCGCTGCGTGTGCGCGCTGCCTAGGCAAGACCTAAAAAGTGAGTGGCAGGAGGTCACACGGATGGCAGGGGTTCAAAGGTCAGTTATGGCTCCAAAGTGAGCAGAATAGACGCTCTGGTACCTCTCAACTGTCTACAGTGTCTCTATGGTTACACATTATTCAGCGCCTTGAGACCCTCATGGGTATGTAGTGCGTTATCATGAACACAACTTTGCCCCTTTCACAGGAGTGGTAACATTGATGATAGAGTGCCTCATAGTTCCACAATGATGACCTTTCACAGGAGTGGTAACATTGATGATAGAGTACCTCATAGTTCCACTATGATGCCCCTCTAACAGGAGTGGTAACATTGATGATAGAGTGCCTCATAGTTCCACTATGATGCCCCTCTCACAGGAGTGGTAACATTGATGATAGAGTACCTCATAGTTCCACAATGATGCCCCTTTCACAGGAGTGGTAACATTGATGATAGAGTACCTCATAGTTCCACTATGATGCCCCTCTCACAGGAGTGGTAACATTGATGATAGAGTACCTCATAGTTCCACTATGATGCCCCTTTCACAGGAATGGTAACATTGATGATAGAGTGCCTCATAGTTCCACAATGATGCCCCTTTCACAGGAGTGGTAACATTGATGATAGAGTGCCTCATAGTTCCACAATGATGACCTTTCACAGGAGTGGTAACATTGATGATAGAGTGCCTCATAGTTCCACTACGATGCCCCTCTCACAGGAGTGGTAACATTGATGATAGAGTGCCTCATAGTTCCACTATGATGCCCCTCTCACAGGAGTGGTAACATTGATGATAGAGTGCCTCATAGTTCCACTATGATGCCCCTCTCACAGGAGTGGTAACATTGATGATAGAGTGCCTCATAGTAGTTCCACAATGATGCCCCTCTCACAGGAGTGGTGACATTGATGATAGAGTGCCTCATAGTTCCAAAATGATGCCCCTTTCACAGGAGTGGTAACATTGATGATAGAGTGCCTCATAGTTCCACTATGATGCCCCTCTCACAGGAGTGGTAACATTGATGATAGAGTCCCTCATAGTTCCACTATGATGCCCCTCTCACAGGAGTGGTAACATTGATGATAGGGTGCCTCATAGTTCCACAATGATGCCCCTTTCACAGGAGTGGTAACATTGATGATAGAGTGCCTCATAGTTCCACAATGATGCCCCTCTCACAGGAGTGGTAACATTGATGATAGAGTGCCTCATAGTTCCACAATGATGCCCCTCTAACAGGAGTGGTAACATTGATGATAGAGTGCCTCATAGTTCCACTATGGTGCCCCTCTCACAGGAGTGGTAACATTGATGATAGAGTGCCTCATTGTTCCACTATGATGCCACTTTCACAGGAGTGGTAACATTGATGATAGAGTGCCTCATAGTTCCACTATGATGCCCCTCTCACAGGAGTGGTAACATTGATGATAGAGTGCCTCATAGTTCCACAATGATGCCCCTCTCACAGGAGTGGTAACATTGATGATAGAGTGCCTCATAGTTCCACAATGATGCCCCTCTCACAGGAGTGGTAACATTGATGATAGAGTGCCTCATAGTTCCACAATGATGCCTCTCTCACAGGAGTGGTAACATTGATGATAGAGTGCCTCATAGTTCCACAATGATGCCCCTTTCACAGGAGTGGTAACATTGATGATAGAGTGCCTCATAGATCCACAATGATGCCCTCTCACGGGAGTGGTAACATTGATGAAAGAGTACCTCATAGTTCCACAATGGTGCCCCTCTCACAGGAGTGGTAACATTGATGATAGAGTGCCTCATAGTTCCACAATGATGCCCCTCTCACAGGAGTGGTAACATTGATGATAGAGTGCCTCATAGTTCCACAATGATGCCCCTCTCACAGGAGTGGTAACATTGATGATAGAGTGCCTCATAGTTCCACAATGATGCCCCTCTCACAGGAGTGGTACCATTGATGATAGAGTGCCTCATAGTTTCACAATGATGCCCCTCTCACAGGAGTGGTAACATTGATGATAGAGTGCCTCATAGTTTCACTATGATGCCCCTTTCACAGGAGTGGTAACATTGATGATAGAGTGCCTCATAGTTCCACAATGATGCCCCTTTCACAGGAGTGGTAACATTGATGATAGAGTGCCTCATAGTTTCACTATGATGCCCCTTTCACAGGAGTGGTAACATTGATGATAGAGTACCTCATAGTTCCACAATGATGCCCCTCTCACAGGAGTGGTAACATTGATAATAGAGTGCCTCATAGTTCCACAATAATGCCCCTCTCACAGGAGTGGTAACATTGATGATAGAGTCCCTCATAGTTCCACAATGATGCCCCTTTCACAGGAGTGGTAACATTGATGATAAAGTGCCTCATAGTTCCACAATGATGCCCCTCTCACAGGAGTGGTAACATTGATGATAGAGTGCCTCATAGTTCCACAATGATGCCCCTTTCACAGGAGTGGTAACATTGATGATAAAGTACCTCATAGTTCCAATGATGCCCCTCTCACAGGAGTGGTAACATTGATGATAGAGTGCCTCATAGTTCCACTATGATGCCCCTCTCACAGGAGTGGTAACATTGATGATAGAGTGCCTCATAGTTCCACAATGATGCCCCTCTCACAGGAGTGGTAACATTGATGATAGAGTGCCTCATAGTTCCACAATGATGCCCCTTTCACATGAGTGGTAACATTGATGATAGAGTGCCTCATAGTTCCACTATGGTGCCCCTCTCACAGGAGTAGTAACATTGATGATAGAGTGCCTCATAGTTCCACAATGATGCCCCTTTCACATGAGTGGTAACATTGATGATAGAGTGCCTCATAGTTCCACAATGATGCCCCTCTCACAGGAGTGGTGACATTGATGATAGAGTGCCTCATAGTTCCACAATGATGCCCCTCTCACAGGAGTGGTAACATTGATGATAGAGTGCCTCATAGCTCCACAATGATGCCCCTCTCACAGGAGTGGTAACATTGATGATAGAGTACCTCATAGTTTCACAATGTTGCCCCTCTCACAGGAGTGGTAACATTGATGATAGAGTGCCTCATAGTTCCACTATGATGCCCCTTTCACAGGAGTGGTAACATTGATGATAGAGTACCTCATAGTTCCACAATGATGCCCCTCTCACAGGAGTGGTAACATTGATGATAGAGTGCCTCATAGTTCCACTATGAAGCCCCTCTCACAGGAGTGGTAACATTGATGATAGAGTGCCTCATAGTTCCACAATGATGCCCCTTTCACAGGAGTGGTAACATTGATGATAGAGTGCCTCATAGCTCCACAATGATGCCCCTCTCACAGGAGTGGTAACATTGATGATAGAGTGCCTCATAGTTCCACTATGATGCCCCTCTCACATGAGTGGTAACATTGATGATAGAGTGCCTCATAGTTCCACAATGATGCCCCTTTCACAGGAGTGGTAACATTGATGATAGAGTACCTCATAGTTCCAATGCTGCCCCTCTCACAGCAGTGGTAACATTGATGATAGAGTGCCTCATAGTTCCAATGATGCCCCTCTCACAGGAGTGGTAACATTGATGATAGAGTACCTCATAGTTCCAATGATGCCCCTCTCACAGGAGTGGTAACATTGATGATAGAGTGCCTCATAGTTCCACTATGGTGCCCCTCTCACAGGAGTGGTAACATTGATGATACAGTGCCTCATAGTTCCACAATGATGCCCCTCTCACAGGAGTGGTAACATTGATGATAGAGTGCCTCATAGTTCCACTATGGTGCCCCTCTCAAAGGAGTGGTAACATTGATGATAGAGTGCCTCATAGTTCCACAATGTTCCCCTCTCACAGGAGTGGTAACATTGATGATAGAGTGCCTCATAGTTCCACTATGATGCCCCTCTCACAGGAGTGGTGACATTGATGATAGAGTGCCTCATAGTTCCACAATGATGCCCCTCTCACAGGAGTGGTAACATTGATGATAGAGTGCCTCATAGCTCCACAATGATGCCCCTCTCACAAAAGTGGTAACATTGATGATAGAGTACCTCATAGTTCCACAATGATGCCCCTCTCACAGGAGTGGTAACATTGATGATAGAGTGCCTCATAGCTCCACAATGATGCCCCTCTCACAGGAGTGGTAACATTGATGATAGAGTACCTCATAGTTTCACAATGTTGCCCCTCTCACAGGAGTGGTAACATTGATGATAGAGTGCCTCATAGTTCCACTATGATGCCCCTTTCACAGGAGTGGTAACATTGATGATAGAGTACCTCATAGTTCCACAATGATGCCCCTCTCACAGGAGTGGTAACATTGATGATAGAGTGCCTCATAGTTCCACTATGATGCCCCTCTCACAGGAGTGGTAACATTGATGATAGAGTGCCTCATAGTTCCACAATGATGCCCCTTTCACAGGAGTGGTAACATTGATGATAGAGTGCCTCATAGCTCCACAATGATGCCCCTCTCACAGGAGTGGTAACATTGATGATAGAGTGCCTCATAGTTCCACTATGATGCCCCTCTCACAGGAGTGGTAACATTGATGATAGAGTGCCTCATAGTTCCACAATGATGCCCCTTTCACAGGAGTGGTAACATTGATGATAGAGTACCTCATAGTTCCAATGCTGCCCCTCTCACAGCAGTGGTAACATTGATGATAGAGTGCCTCATAGTTCCAATGATGCCCCTCTCACAGGAGTGGTAACATTGATGATAGAGTACCTCATAGTTCCAATGATGCCCCTCTCACAGGAGTGGTAACATTGATGATAGAGTGCCTCATAGTTCCACTATGGTGCCCCTCTCACAGGAGTGGTAACATTGATGATACAGTGCCTCATAGTTCCACAATGATGCCCCTCTCACAGGAGTGGTAACATTGATGATAGAGTGCCTCATAGTTCCACTATGGTGCCCCTCTCAAAGGAGTGGTAACATTGATGATAGAGTGCCTCATAGTTCCACAATGTTCCCCTCTCACAGGAGTGGTAACATTGATGATAGAGTGCCTCATAGTTCCACTATGATGCCCCTCTCACAGGAGTGGTACCATTGATGATAGAGTGCCTCATAGTTCCACAATGATGTCCCTTTCACAGGAGTGGTAACATTGATGATAGAGTGCCTCATAGCTCCACAATGATGCCCCTTTCACATGAGTGGTAACATTGATGATAGAGTGCCTCATAGTTCCACTATGATGCCCCTCTCACAGGAGTGGTGACATTGATGATAGAGTGCCTCATAGTTCCACAATGATGCCCCTCTCACAGGAGTGGTAACATTGATGATAGAGTGCCTCATAGCTCCACAATGATGCCCCTCTCACAAAAGTGGTAACATTGATGATAGAGTACCTCATAGTTCCACAATGATGCCCCTCTCACAGGAGTGGTAACATTGATGATAGAGTGCCTCATAGTTCCACTATGATGCCCCTCTCACAGGAGTGGTAACATTGATGATAGAGTACCTAATAGTTCCACAATGATGCCCCTCTCACAGGAGTGCTAACATTGATGATAGAGTGCCTCATAGTTCCACTATGGTGCCCCTCTCACAGGAGTGGTAACATTGATGATAGAGTGCCTCATAGTTCCACAATGATGCCCCTCAGGAGTGGTAACATTGATGATAGAGTGCCTCATAGTTCCACTATGATGTCCCTCTCACAGGAGTGGTAACTTTGATGATAGAGTACCTCATAGTTCCAAAATGATGCCCCTCTCACAGGAGTGGTAACATTGATGATAGAGTACCTCATAGTTCCACAATGATGCCCCTCTCACAGGAGTGGTAACATTGATGATAGAGTACCTCATAGTACCACAATGATGCCCCTCTCACAGGAGTGGTAACATTGATGATAGAGTGCCTCATAGTTCCACAATGATGACCCTTTCACAGGAGTGGTATCATTGATGATAGAGTGCCTCATAGTTCCACTATGGTGCCCCTCTCACAGGAGTGATAACATTGACGATAGAGTGCCTCATAGTTCCACAATGATGCCCCTTTCACAGGAGTGGTAACATTGATGATAGAGTGCCTCATAGTTCCACAATGATACCCCTTTCACAGGAGTGGTAACATTGATGATAGAGTGCCTCATAGTTCCACTATGATGCCCCTCTCACAGGAGTGGTAACATTGATGATAGAGTACCTCATAGTTCCACAATGATGCCCCTCTCACAGGAGTGGTAACATTGATGATAGAGTGCCTCATAGTTCCACAATGATGCCCCTCTCACAGGAGTGGTAACATTGATGATAGAGTGCCTCATAGTTCCACAATGATGCCCCTCTCACAGGAGTGGTAACTTTGATGATAGAGTACCTCATAGTTCCAAAATGATTCCCCTTTCACAGGAGTGGTAACATTGATGATAGAGTACCTCATAGTTCCACAATGATGCCCCTCTCACAGGAGTGGTAAAATTGATGATAGAGTACCTCATAGTACCACAATGATGCCCCTCTCACAGGAGTGGTAACATTGATGATAGAGTGCCTCATAGTTCCACAATGATGACCCTTTCACAGGAGTGGTAACATTGATGATAGAGTACCTAATAGTTCCACAATGATGCCCCTCTCACAGGAGTGGTAACATTGATGATAGAGTGCCTCATAGTTCCACTATGGTGCCCCTCTCACAGGAGTGGTAACATTGATGATAGAGTGCCTCATAGTTCCACAATGATGCCCCTCAGGAGTGGTAACATTGATGATAGAGTGCCTCATAGTTCCACTATGATGCCCCTCTCACAGGAGTGGTAACTTTGATGATAGAGTACCTCATAGTTCCAAAATGATGCCCCTCTCACAGGAGTGGTAACATTGATGATAGAGTACCTCATAGTTCCACAATGATGCCCCTCTCACAGGAGTGGTAACATTGATGATAGAGTACCTCATAGTACCACAATGATGCCCCTCTCACAGGAGTGGTAACATTGATGATAGAGTGCCTCATAGTTCCACAATGATGACCCTTTCACAGGAGTGGTATCATTGATGATAGAGTGCCTCATAGTTCCACTATGGTGCCCCTCTCACAGGAGTGGTAACATTGACGATAGAGTGCCTCATAGTTCCACAATGATGCCCCTTTCACAGGAGTGGTAACATTGATGATAGAGTGCCTCATAGTTCCACAATGATACCCCTTTCACAGGAGTGGTAACATTGATGATAGAGTGCCTCATAGTTCCACTATGATGCCCCTCTCACAGGAGTGGTAACATTGATGATAGAGTACCTCATAGTTCCACAATGATGCCCCTCTCACAGGAGTGGTAACATTGATGATAGAGTGCCTCATAGTTCCACAATGATGCCCCTCTCACAGGAGTGGTAACATTGATGATAGAGTGCCTCATAGTTCCACAATGATGCCCCTCTCACAGGAGTGGTAACTTTGATGATAGATTACCTCATAGTTCCAAAATGATTCCCCTTTCACAGGAGTGGTAACATTGATGATAGAGTACCTCATAGTTCCACAATGATGCCCCTCTCACAGGAGTGGTAAAATTGATGATAGAGTACCTCATAGTACCACAATGATGCCCCTCTCACAGGAGTGGTAACATTGATGATAGAGTGCCTCATAGTTCCACAATGATGCCCCTCTCACAGGAGTGGTAACATTGATGATAGAGTGCCTCATAGTTCCACAATGATGCCCCTCTCACAGGAGTGGTACCATTGATGATAGAGTGCCTCATAGTTTCACAATGATGCCCCTCTCACAGGAGTGGTAACATTGATGATAGAGTGCCTCATAGTTCCAAAATGATGCCCCTTTCACAGGAGTGGTAACATTGATGATAGAGTGCCTCATAGTTCCACTATGATGCCCCTCTCACAGGAGTGGTAACATTGATGATAGAGTCCCTCATAGTTCCACTATGATGCCCCTCTCACAGGAGTGGTAACATTGATGATAGGGTGCCTCGTAGTTCCACAATGATGCCCCTTTCACAGGAGTGGTAACATTGATGATAGAGTGCCTCATAGTTCCACAATGATGCCCCTCTCACAGGAGTGGTAACATTGATGATAGAGTGCCTCATAGTTCCACAATGATGCCCCTCTAACAGGAGTGGTAACATTGATGATAGAGTGCCTCATTGTTCCACTATGGTGCCCCTCTCACAGGAGTGGTAACATTGATGATAGAGTGCCTCATTGTTCCACTATGATGCCACTTTCACAGGAGTGGTAACATTGATGATAGAGTGCCTCATAGTTCCACTATGATGCCCCTCTCACAGGAGTGGTAACATTGATGATAGAGTGCCTCATAGTTCCACAATGATGCCCCTCTCACAGGAGTGGTAACATTGATGATAGAGTGCCTCATAGTTCCACAATGATGCCCCTCTCACAGGAGTGGTAACATTGATGATAGAGTGCCTCATAGTTCCACAATGATGCCTCTCTCACAGGAGTGGTAACATTGATGATAGAGTGCCTCATAGTTCCACAATGATGCCCCTTTCACAGGAGTGGTAACATTGATGATACAGTGCCTCATAGATCCACAATGATGCCCTCTCACGGGAGTGGTAACATTGATGAAAGAGTACCTCATAGTTCCACAATGGTGCCCCTCTCACAGGAGTGGTAACATTGATGATAGAGTGCCTCATAGTTCCACAATGATGCCCCTCTCACAGGAGTGGTAACATTGATGATAGAGTGCCTCATAGTTCCACAATGATGCCCCTCTCACAGGAGTGGTAACATTGATGATAGAGTGCCTCATAGTTCCACAATGATGCCCCTCTCACAGGAGTGGTACCATTGATGATAGAGTGCCTCATAGTTTCACAATGATGCCCCTCTCACAGGAGTGGTAACATTGATGATAGAGTGCCTCATAGTTTCACTATGATGCCCCTTTCACAGGAGTGGTAACATTGATGATAGAGTGCCTCATAGTTCCACAATGATGCCCCTTTCACAGGAGTGGTAACATTGATGATAGAGTGCCTCATAGTTTCACTATGATGCCCCTTTCACAGGAGTGGTAACATTGATGATAGAGTACCTCATAGTTCCACAATGATGCCCCTCTCAAAGGAGTGGTAACATTGATAATAGAGTGCCTCATAGTTCCACAATAATGCCCCTCTCACAGGAGTGGTAACATTGATGATAGAGTCCCTCATAGTTCCACAATGATGCCCCTTTCACAGGAGTGGTAACATTGATGATAGAGTGCCTCATAGTTCCACAATGATGCCCCTCTCACAGGAGTGGTAACATTGATGATAGAGTGCCTCATAGTTCCATAATGATGCCCCTTTCACAGGAGTGGTAACATTGATGATAAAGTACCTCATAGTTCCAATGATGCCCCTCTCACAGGAGTGGTAACATTGATGATAGAGTGCCTCATAGTTCCACTATGATGCCCCTCTCACAGGAGTGGTAACATTGATGATAGAGTGCCTCATAGTTCCACAATGATGCCCCTCTCACAGGAGTGGTAACATTGATGATAGAGTGCCTCATAGTTCCACAATGATGCCCCTTTCACATGAGTGGTAACATTGATGATAGAGTGCCTCATAGTTCCACTATGGTGCCCCTCTCACAGGAGTAGTAACATTGATGATAGAGTGCCTCATAGTTCCACAATGATGCCCCTCTCACAGGAGTTGTAACATTGACGATAGAGTGCCTCATAGTTTCACAATGATGCCCCTCTCACAGGAGTGGTAACATTGATGATAGAGTGCCTCATAGTTCCACAATGATGCCCCTCTCACAGGAGTGGTAACATTGATGATAGAATGCTTCATAGTTCCACAATGATGCCCCTCTCACAGGAGTGGTAACATTGATGATAGAGTGCCTCATAGTTCCACAATGATGCCCCTCTCACAGGAGTGGTAACATTGATGATAGAGTGCCTCATAGTTCCACTATGATGCCCTTTCACAGGAATGGTAACATTGATGATAGAGTGCCTCATAGTTCCACAATGATGCCCCTCTCACAGGAGTGGTAACATTGATGATAGAGTGCCTCATAGTTCCACAATGATGCCCCTCTCACAGGAGTGGTAACATTGATGATAGAGTGCCTCATAGTTCCACAATGATGCCCCTTTCACAGGAGTGGTAACATTGATGATAGAGTGCCTCATAGTTCCACAATGATGCCCCTCTCACAGGAGTGGTAACATTGATGATAGAGTGCCTCATAGTTCCACAATGATGCCCCTCTCACAGGAGTGGTAACATTGATGATAGAGTGCCTCATAGTTCCACTATGATGCCCTTTCACAGGAATGGTAACATTGATGATAGAGTGCCTCATAGTTCCACAATGATGCCCCTCTCAAAGGAGTGGTAACATTGATGATAGAGTGCCTCATAGTTCCACAATGATGCCCCTCTCACAGGAGTGGTAACATTGATGATAGAGTGCCTCATAGTTCCACAATGATGCTCCTTTCACAGGAGTGGTAACATTGATGATAGAGTACCTCATAGTTCCACAATGATGCCCCTCTCACAGGAGTGGTAACATTGATGATAGAGTGCCTCATAGTTCCACAATGATGCCCCTTTCACAGGAGTGGTAACATTGATGATAGAGTGCCTCATAGTTCCACTATGGTGCCCCTCTCACAGGAGTGGTTATGATAGAGTGCCTCATAGTTCCACAATGATGCCCCTTTCACAGGAGTGGTAACATTGATGATAGAGTGCCTCATAGTTCCACTATGATGCCCCTTTCACATGAGTGGTAACATTGATGATAGAGTACCTCATAGTTCCACAATGATGCCTCTTTCACAGGAGTGGTAACATTGATGATAGAGTGCCTCATAGTTCCACTATGATGACCTTTCACAGGAGTGGTAACATTGATGATAGAGTGCCTCATAGTTCCACGATGATGCCCCTTTCACAGGAGTGGTAACATTGATGATAGAGTGCCTCATAGTTCCACTATGGTGCCCCTCTCAAAGGAGTGGTAACATTGATGATAGAGTGCCTCATAGTTCCACAATGTTGCCCCTCTCACAGGAGTGGTAACATTGATGATAGAGTGCCTCATAGTTCCACTATGATGCCCCTTTCACAGGAGTGGTAACATTGATGATAGAGTACCTCATAGTTCCACAATGATGCCCCTCTCACAGGAGTGGTAACATTGATGATAGAGTGCCTCATAGTTCCACTATGATGCCCCTCTCACAGGAGTGGTAATGATAGAGCGCGCGAGGCCACCCGGCCAATAGTTTCGCCGTTTCCGGCTTCAGGGCCCATATACTTTTCAAATCACCATATACATCGATCGGGTGACTTCACGAGCTCTATCAAGTTGGTGTGTGTGTGTTCCCTGCTACCAAATTTCGGTGCACCCGACTTACCATCCACCGATGCGGGTACCTAATGACCACAATGAATCAGGGAGCTAGCTGTAAAGGAAAGGCAGCAAAATACAAACCCAACCAATAACATTCAAATACTGTTTAAATGACCACGGACAACTGGAAGTTTTAAAATGTTTATCTAAAGTTCATTATTTTCTTGCATGAGATACAGTAAAATAAGGCAATCAATAACCAAAATAACGTAAATCACATAGGCAGAAAGAAATAATGACAGAGTAATCATCAAGGTACTAATAAAATGTAACGAGAAAAGATACTATGCAAGTCAGTATTTATCTAAACAGTGATAGACTAAGTGTGTGTGACTATAGAAGAACTTATAATGAATAACACGCTTCACTTAAGGTGAAAGGGCCTTTGAACAACCTAGGCAACGAAGTTCTAGACCATATCAGGAAATGACACACTGCTATGCAAAATATAATTTCTAACAAATGAGAAGACATAGGAATAAACTTTAGGGAAAATGCAAATGACTTTCAGTAGTTGCGGAAAGGCATGGAAAAATCACATATGCAATGTTTAAACTTTATTAAAGCAAAAGTTAGAAATTCAGAAGGTGCAAGAATTTCAAGAGGTTCAGAGTGATATTTACCTAGAAAAGGTGTGGAAACCAAACCCTGGCCACGGGTCAGTTAAGGACAGGAAACCCTCAAGGAAGGATACCCCTCAAAGGACAGCAGGTGCAGAATGGACACCCAGGATAGGACAAGATACCCTCGGAATAGGAATCAGGACAGGACCCTCAGGACAGGACAGCAAACCCTCAGGACAGGACCCTCTTCAGGACAGGACCGGAACCCACAGTTCGGAAGCAACGCCTGCGCTCCACCCGCTCTGGAGCTATCGATCAAGACCCCGATTGGGTCAGCAAACTCCCAGCTAAGTGCTTTGCCAGCACTTTAAGGTTCAGTAAAACCTTAGTCTATGGTCAAATTCGGACAGAGTGCTCCGCAGCGCTCTGTATCTTCAGTCACCTATTGAGTGCGTTGGGTCAGTGACAGGTCAGCTAAACCAGACAAGTCGGACGGTTCACTAGGTGAACCCAGGGTAGATATACAGTTTGGGGACAGTGTACCACCCCCCAATGTTGCAAAGTGTCAGAATCCCTCAATTTCGATTGGTCCTAAGGTAGGGTTTGGGTAACACACCAATCACAATACACGATTTGAAGCCTTCATTTACATATTTGGGTACCGCCTAGCAGATTTGGGGTTCCCATGAGCTAACAGTAGCGCAACAATACATTGTATCATATAAGAAGCCACATTCGCTGTTCTCGCAGGGCAGAGGTGACTTTCTCAGGAGCATCTCGCCCATCACTGCCAGCTGGCTATGTTCCATCAGCCAAGGTCCCTCGTGCTGCCGAATGTCGCACAGGCGCAGAAGGGACCTCCAATATGGCTCTCCTCTCACTCAGACCCCCATTTCCCGCGGTACATGAAAAGTAAGCGAAAACAAATTAATACATAATAATGTCATTATGAAAAACACATCATAAGGTTTGTACTTTCAACTCATCATCAAGAAATAAAATTATTGCATTAAATGTTAGCTATATTGACACAATCACAAGAGCAGTGGCACGAGCAGTACCACATGATAAGCACAGCTATGAATTACGCATGCGCATAACTTTCCCTCCACTTCTGCAGACGCGTCAGGACACGTGAGTGTGGCTGACGCATGCGCAGTAACTAAAATACAAGCAGCGGCCATTTTAGGGGACACGAGTAATTATTTTAGTAAAACACATGTGCAAGCTTCACGGTCTTTCTCCAAACTAAATATAAATGTTAGTAAAACATACACGGGTTACCTTGTTACACATAAACGAGGTTCTTGATTTCGGCAAGCCGCAAAATATGCAAAGCTTTGCTTCATCAATCCCCTCTTTGATGATATCTACTATCATCACAAATTATACTGGAACCAGATGCCAACTTTCTTTCACACTTTATAAAGTTCTATTTCTTCCAGCAACCGCTCTAACTTTTCTCTTTCAGTTTTAGCAGGGTGAGAAGTTTTCACCTTTTTGTATATCTGATCATTCACTTCCTCTAATTCAATCTCATCCACACTTCGTTTCACTCCTCTTGCATTTACTTCGTGCTTTCTGGTGCGCTTGCGGTATTTACAGCATAAGAAAATGGAAAGTATAATAAGACCTATAATACCAATTGGCATCAGAATTTTGAATAATAAGCTTTTACCTATGCTAGCAAGCCAATGACCTACATTTGAGAGACCATCTACCAGTCTCTTCCAGGCACTATCAACCTCGAGTGGTTTGAGTTCCTTTGCCAAATTAGTAATGTTTTTCACATATCTTTTGATCTGTACACTTTTGTCCGGAATATAAGTGCAACAATGTTGCGCCTTCAACATCCGGCAGACTCCGCCCTCTTTCGCTAATAAGGTGTCAAGAGCAAGTCGATTTTGTAAAACCATTGATCTGATCGCAACCATTTCGGTATTGACCAGCAGAAATCCATGAGCCGTTTCAGTAGACAGCACATCTACTATAGTAGACAATTTGCAAATTCTGTGAGTGTTCAGAACCACTCCCACTCCAGGTATCAGTGCACTGAAAATACTACCCATAATTTCACCTATACTTTCTCTTTTACTACGCACTAAGCCATTAGTATCTTCATTGTTTCCAGCTTTTCCATTCACATGGTATATTTTCGGGAAAACAATGCCAAAGTAGCAGCTTCCATACCAGTGATCCGGCAATTTGAAATAAGCCTTGTCCCCACAAATATAATAAATTCCAGGAAACACAGGCTCTGACCCATTTTTGAAACCCCAACCTCCAATTACCTTGTAATTATGTTCGCATTCACTGGAACCAATGAAAACATTATTATAATAGCTAGTCTTCTCGCGGTGAAGACATAGCTTGCCTTTCTTTTCAAAATCCAGCAACAGAGCAGGACCCGCTCCACCAGATGAGGTGCCTTCCATGTTTTCTGCCCACTTTGGTTTTTTCTGACTTTCGTCATTAGCCTTCTTCTGAATTTTAATTCTCCTTTTCTCTGCCATGTTCAGGAACATCTTTTCCTGCTCACGCAAAGAACAAGTCAAGTTATCTCTGTGTGCGTCTGCTATGTCAATGTTCCCTATAGTCAGAAAGTAGTCTCCCATATATCTTATGGTGTCAGTTTTGGTATGTACAGGATTCAAGTTCCCACGTATAGGAAGTTCAGAAAAGATCACGTCATTGTTAGAGTAATAATACTGTAACGGTCCCCTTTTGTAAAATAAACTAGCTAAAATGCTACAGGAAATTCCATATGTCAATGGCAGATGATGGTATGTCACGCCTTCAGCCACCGAAGTAGGTAGCTTCATGCAGACATAGCAATCTTCAATTTCCATAGTTTCTACATAGTGTATTAACAAGTTTGCGAAAACATTCAAATGTGTCCTGTTTTTCATTCCATGGTAATGTAGTCCTTTCTCATCTGATGCTTCTAAGTCTCGTTTAGTTTGTCTCAATGCTCTCTCATGTCTTTCTACACTCTGTGTTGTCAGCTCCTCATTGTCAGTATTTACAACTTCAGTAGGGACAATGTTAGTATCTTTACTTACAGCAAAGGGAATGAAAATTGTTAATCCTATCCAGATAACTATCAGCACTACTACACTACATATACACACCTTGCAACACGTCTTAAAACGGCTGCAACTAGGACTACCATTCACTGTTGAATCAGACATTTTAGCTCAGAAGGAGTGTTCTCACCCCTCTTTTTTACTTTTTACACAACTAGCTTACTTTGTGCAAATTCACGGTGGTTCGTCTTCCTCTTCAGCTGAGTACTCTGGGACGGGCTCTCCGTCGCTCACGTCAGTTATATCTAGATCTTCAAGTTCTTCCAAAACCAGTGTCCATTCAGGAGACTTGTACTTTTTGTTTTGTCTTTTTATTCGCTCACTCCTTCTTTTGGAAGAATCCTCTTCTTGCTCTGCTATTCGAGCACTTCTTCTTGCTTCTGCACGTTTTTCTTCCACTGTCTTTATCCTTAGTCTCAGTCTTTTTACAAACCTAGGCTCAAGGTTGTTTCTTTTCTTTAGTCTCTTAGTTGGTACTTGGACTTCACTTTCTTTTCTTATTCTCTTGTTTTCTTTATCTTGTGGTAATTCTTCTCCACTTTCTTCTCCTACTTCCCTTATCTGACTAGTTCCAGGGCTAGCATCAAATTCTTCTGCCTGGTTGCTAATCTGGCCTTGTTCAGGAATATTTTGTTTTTGGCTTTCGATTGTCTCTGTTTCTGTTTCTGTTTCCTGAACCCGTTTTTCTAACCCTATCTGATCCTGTTCAAACACTTCGATCTCTTGATTTTCTTCTGCTCGAACTATTACTCTATGTCTAGTCTGTCCCTTCTCCACATCAGGAGTTAATGGAGGAGTATCAAACACTTGTTCTGTACCTTGCACTTGTTCAGTATCGGGCACTTGTTCAGTATCGGGTACTTGTTCAGTATCGGGTACTTGTTCAGTATCGGGTACTTGTTCAGTCTTATTCACTGGATCTGTATCAATCACGTGCTCTGTCCCTGTCTGACCTTCTCCTTCCTCAGCTTTGATTTGAATCTCAAGTGGCTGAGGTTCTTCGCCTGTGCCTTGCTTTTCCTGACTAGTCCACTCTCTACCTTCACTAAGTCGTTCTCTTGTTCTGATAGGATCTTCGGTCAGATCAATCATCGGTATCCATTCTTCTGGCCATATGCTTGGCAGCTCGTCTTCAGCTACTCCTGGCCCAACGTCTGCTGTTCCTGCAACCTGACTGGTGCTGGGCTGCTCGTTGTCAGTTGCTACTGGTCTGACTTCTTCAGGGTCCTCTGCTGGTTGCCCTGGTTCTTCAAATCCTTTGTCTGGCAATACCTTCTGGGTGTGTCCGGCGTGGATCCACTGGGGAACACCTGCGACTTTCACTGCAGTGGTTGTCACCAGGATTACTTGGCGTTTCTTTCCCCACCTTGGTGCCAGACAGCTTGATCGAGTGTGCTTCTTTATTTTGACCCAGTCTCCTGGAACCAAGTTGTGGAGAGGAGTCGTTGGATTAAGGATGCCGTCGTCTCCAATCTGGCGAGAGATAGAACGCACTTGGTCACCCAATCTTCTGCAGTATTCAAGCACCAAATCATCAGTAATACTCAACAGTTTGCTTCCTGGCACCCATGCTTGTCTCATCACTCTTCCCATAATGATTTCATGGGGACTTAGGCCTGTCTTGCGGTCTGGAACACTTCTCAGTCCCATCAGGACCAGGGGCAGGGCCTTCACCCAGTTCATGCCAGTAGCATCTGTCAGCTTTGCTAGTCTGTTTTTGATAGTTCCATTTACTTGTTCCACTATTCCAGAAGCCTCTGGGTGGTATGCACAATGGAGTTTCTGCCTTATTCCAAAGGCCTTACAGAGTTCAGCCAGTATGTCATTCTGGAAATGTCCACCCTTATCTGATTCAATAATGCATGGTATTCCGAACCTAGGTATCAGTTCTTTTAGTAAACACTTCGCTACTGTCAGTGCGTCACTTTTGGGAGTAGGGTAAGCTTCTACCCATTTCGAAAATACGCACACAATGACAAGGACATATCGCTTTCCTTCACAATGGGGCATGGTGATGAAATCAATCTGTATTTTTATAAAGGGACCCCCTGACCTCCCAATCTTGCTCAGTTCAACCATTGTCCTCTTGCCTGGGTTCATCTGTTGACATGACAGGCACCTCTGGCAGAGGGACTCTGCTACCTTCCTGAACTTTTTACTGTACCAAGTCTGTTGAAATACCAGAATCATGGCATCCCTACCAATGTGTGATCCTTCATGTATTAATCTTGCCATTGTGCCAAGCAAGTGTCGGGGTAACACAGGCATACCAGTTGGACCTATGATGACACCATCCACACGTCTCGGTCTACATCCATCCTCTTTCCATTTCTCTCTTTCTTGCCAAGGAGCCGACTCCTGCCACTCTCTCACCTCATCCCATGTAGGCACTTCCTCAAACACCTGAAGCTGGCAGCTGGTTCCTGGCCCCCCTCGTTTTGGATTTACAATATACCGATCTTTGGCACACCATTGAGCCACTCGATCAGCATAATCGTTTCCCAGAGATACTCTGTCCATGCTCCTTTGATGAGCAGTACATTTTACCACTGCCAGTTCTTTGGGCAACTGGATGGCCTCTAAAAGGTCATGAACAACTTTTGCATTCCGAATGGGAGTACCTGAGGAAGTCATGAATTCCCTCTGCTGCCATAATTGGCCAAAGTCATGCACCACGCCATAACAGTACTGACTGTCAGTATACACTGTTATGCGTAAGTCCTTCCCAATTTTGCAAGCCATTATCATGGCTATCAATTCGGCTACTTGTGCAGACTTGATGTTATATAGGTAACCTGCTTGTTCAATTTTTGTGAAAGACACTACTGCATAAGCAGCACTCAAGCCTCCTAATTCATGTCTTAGGCAGGACCCATCCACAAATAGTTCTTTATCATGCACAGGCAATGGTACTTCTTTTATGTCTGGGCGTGGCTTGGTACTGAACTCTGTCAGATCAATACAATCATGTTCATCATCATCCCCACCTTCCATTTCCAAGGGGTCGGGGAGTAAGGTGGCAGGGTTCAGAATACCGCACCTAACAATGCTCACATTTGCTGCACCCACAAGAATCCTCTCGTATTTAGTCAGCCGACTAGGGGTGAGATACTGTGTTTTAGTTCTAGTCAATAAGATTACCACTCCATGTGAAACATACACGGTCACAGGATGTCCCATGACAATGGACTCACTCTGTTCCAAACTTGCACAGGTAGCAGCTACTGCTTTCAGACAGCCTGGTAACCCAGCAGCTACTGGGTCCAGTGTGGCAGAGAAATAGGCCACAGGCCTCCTGGTTGTGCCATGTTCTTGAGTCAGGACTGACAATGCGCAATTATCGCGAGTGTCACAGAATAGTGCAAACTCTTTGGAATAATCTGGCATTCCCAACGCAGGGGCTGTACACAGACAGTTTTTCAATCTTGTGAAAGCCATTAGACTTTCATCGTCCCACTCTACAACATCTGGCATTCCTCTCGTGGTCATTTTTATCAAGGGCCTGGCTAAGGCTGCAAATCCCAGAATCCACTGCCTGCAGTACCCTAATACACCCAGGAACATTCTGACTTCCTTTTGAGTACGGGGCAACTGCATCTTTTGAATTATTCTCACTCTTTCTGAAGTGACTTTTCTGACACCCTTTTCTATCTGGTGTCCTAGATATTTCACTGATTTTGCACAGAACTGTAGTTTGTCAGGGGCCACTTTATGCCCTTTTTCACACAGATGATTTAGGAGGGCAATGGTGTCAACCACACAGTCCCGGTGACTTTTAGACGCCAATAGAAGGTCGTCTATATACTGCACTAAGACAGAGTTCCCAGGTAAGGTCAAAGTCTCTAGACATTTCTTCAAGATCTGATTAAAGATAGAGGGGCTCTCTGTATACCCTTGAGGGACCCGGTTCCAACAATACACGTGACCCTCGAAGGCAAATGAGAAAAGAAATTTGCTGTCGGGGTGCAGGGGTATCGAAAAGAATGCATGACACAAATCAATCACAGTGAACCACTCAGCATCCCAAGGAATCTGGTACAAAATTACTGCAGGGTTTGGGACAATAGGGCAGCAAGGAACTACAATTTTGTTAACCTTTCTCAGGTCCTGCACTACCCTATACTTGCCACTAGGCTTTTTGATGCCCATAATCGGTGAGTTGCATGGGCTGCTCATCACTTCCTGTATGATGTTTCCTTCCAATAGTTTTTGTATTTCCAGAGTGACACCTGCTTTCACTTCAGCATTCATTCGGTAGGGCCTAGTGTTAGGATATACTGCATTGTCTTTGATGGCTATTTGTATGGGGTCCACATCTTTCATCAACCCCACATCCTTTCCAGTGAAATCCCACACCTCTGGCTTTACGGCTTCCTGTAGTTCTTGGGGCAAGTCCTGCAGGGTCAATCTTTTAATTTCTGAGTCAGGTCTAAGCAACAATAATTTATAAATGCCGTCTTCATCTGGGGTCTGTATTTCAACACCTTTTGGTGTGCAAAAGATGGTACAGTTCATTTTGCACAGCAAATCGCGTCCCAGTAAATTTACTGGACTGGTGTCACAGACGACAAATCTATGCATCTGTTTAAAATTTCCAATTGAAATCTCCATTGGTTCGGTAACAGGAGTACTAATCAATTGATTAGATACACCTACTACTTGGATATTTTCTCCCGAGAGGGGTAGGTTTGGAACGTCCACTGTTCTTACAGTAGAACGGGTAGCGCCAGTGTCCAACAGAAAGGTGACATCATTTCCGTCAACCTTTCCTTCAATATATGGTCCAGACTGGTCTACCGGCAAGGAAGCGCCAAGTACGCACTCCTCGTCCTCCCCTCTCAGGCCCCGTCAGTCCTGATCATTACAAAGGAAGGTATCATTCAGCAGATACTGCGAAGTTGCTGTATTTCTGTTCTCCCCGCTTTCCCAAACCTCTATCTCTTCATTTTCTGCCTGTCTTCCCCTGTATACCTGTTTGGGTGCTCGAGGCACCTGAACTGTTTTTACCTGGGGTTGAGTCTTTCTTGGTCTTTCTTTCTGCGTCTGTGGAATTAAATCAGGAGTTGTCTCATTAACATCGACTAATTGGGGACACTCGTTTCGCCAGTGTCCAATTTCGCCGCACTGATGGCAGGGAAATTTTTTCATAGCCTCTTCCCTGCTAAATTTGGGCCGGGGCTTTCCTCCACCCCCTCCCCCATGACTCTTGTTCTCAGCATTTTTAACCATGTTACTCAATTGTTTTTCCTGTTGTTCTGCGAGCTTCACCTGAGCCCACATAACCTTCTCCTTAAGGGCCTTTTTCTTTTCTGCCATCTCGTCCTCACAGTACTTAGCGTACCGCAGGACCTCATCCATTTTCTTAGTATGCCAACAGATTTTATTGTCTTTTATCCACTGACAAATTTCAGGTCTTAAACCATTTACAAACCTGTAAATGAAGTGCGTCATATCCTTCAGATCGATGTTGTCAATACCACTGTATGTTTTAAATACCTGCAATAACCTCTCATAGAAGGAGTGCACTGTCTCGTCCCTTTCCTGTGTTGTTCTATCTATTTTTGTCCAATCAGTTTCCTTTGCGGGCACCTTTTCTTTCAAGTGCTGAATTACCTGCTCATATTTTCGCATGACTTCCTTTGATGGCTCCCCTGTTTCCTTGTTTCTGGGATACTCTTCACTGGGCCAATTTATGTTTATTTTACACTGGGTCCATAAATCTACTGGAACCACAATGTCGAAAAACCCATCCAGGTCTTTCCACAGACATTTCTGTACCTTCACGAACCTTTCCACCTGCCTGTACCAGTCAACTGGTTTCTCTCGTAATTTTGGAAAATCGTTCGTGAAGGACACAATATCCTGCCTAGACCAGGGGACATGCACATATTTCCCTCCTGGAACTTCGCGCATGGGGCATAACTGCTCAGGTTTTTCTACCTCTCTTAAAGCAAACTCGGGAGTCACTTGTCGGGAGCGAACCTCTTCCCTCTTTTTCGCCCACCTGCTTCTCCATTTTTCCACATCTCCCCATTTCTGCAGTACCCCCATTAATTCTTTAATCTGCAACTTCTTCCCTGCCACATTCAGGTGTTCTATATCTTTGTCTGAGAAGTCTGCTCTGTACGGTTTCTGTAAGGGCTTGGATTTTGAGATATCTACCCCCATACTAACTGCTGTTTCGGTCAGTTTTTCGTGGAGCACTCTGGTGTTCCTTGTAAAGCTTTTACATATGAACGACAATTCTTCTTCAGAGTAGGTATTCAATCGATCCAACCCCACATTTCCTGCCATTAATTCTTCTATTTCGACCCTCAGCTTGTAGAGATCTAAAGGCTTTGTTTGCGGAGTCTGCTTCTCTAATTCACGACTCCAACTCTCAATTTCATCCGGAGTTACCAGAGAGACATTCCTAGTACCTGTTGCTGTCTCTAATTTAATTTCTTTTGTATTAAAAGGGTTATACCTCTGCTGTATTCCCTTTCCAGTCTGTTTGTTTGGCAATTCCAAGAATGCAACTTCAGACTCACACTCACTGGACTGATCATCTATGATGATTGGTTCCTGTCTCGGGGTTGCTATGACTGGGGTCATGACTGGAGTAATCGGATTTCCCTGACCATTTCCGTATAACGGGACCACCGGTCCAATAGTTACTGGAATAGTCAATGCCTCAGGACTGGTATTTATCTGAGAAATTTTCTGAATTATTTCTGTTTTTTGTCTAGCTAGAACCTCTTGCTCTTTTTCCACTAGTACCCTTCTTAGAGTTGTGTCATGTAATATCTGTGGGGTCAATGGAGGAGTAAAACTCGGGGCAGTAGGATGCGTTTCACTTGGTCCTCCCCCATAATTTGGTTTCGGGAATAAAGTTCCAGTATTAAAGGACCTGCGCTCTTCCCTATATGGAGGTTGAACAAAAGGCAGTCCTGAATTCGACGGTTTCCCTTCGCTTTCATACAAGGGTCTGGGAAAAAAGGTTTTTGTACGTGAATAATTTTCTTCCTGACTTGCGGGCACTTTGGGATATATGTCCCTTATTTCCGTCAGTTCGGGTTTTTCAGGATAGGGCAATGCTTGACCACCCCCTCCCAGTCCCAGGGACCTGTCTTCTTCCTTTAGGAAGGGGCGTCGGGGAACATCTCCTACACTGGAAGGTCGGGTTCCCTCATTGTAAGGTGGCGGACTTCTGGTACAGATGTCATCTATTAGTTCATCATCTGAATCCCCCAGGGCCCCCCAATGCTTACATTTTTCAGTACTTTTCTCACCCGCTCCAACGTTATGACATGCCGGCATCATGGGAAACAGACCCTCAACAATCATGCTCTGCCTCCACTGTTTCATCCTTTTATCCCTGGATTCCTGTTTCTGCCTGGGGTACCACTTGGTCAAACCCTTGTCCATTCGGGGTCTTTCTCTTTCAAAAGCCTCAATCTCCCATTCCTCTAAGGCCTCATACTGCGTTAGTCTTGGTCTGGGATGCAGTTCATTCATTCGGGTTCTTAAATTAAATAAGATCCTACCATTGAAAGTACCATCTAACGGAAAAGCCAATACTCCGTCATCTTTTGTGTACTTCACCCAATTCTCCAACCACACACAGGTATTGTACCCTCGGTCAAACATCATGAATGAGGCAGGAGTATTGGGTGCTGGGACAAGAACACCTTCCCTAGATTTAATCGGTTTGTCCGTTTTAAAATAATTTTTCACCTTACTTACAAGGGACATTTTTCTCTTGGTTCCGTACATAATATCGTATCTGTTAGCCTTCCACTGATCCCTTTCAAACCCTAGATGCCTTGGATCAGGTCGCGTCTCTGTAGTCCGCGAGTGCCACATACGACTTCTGCGCTAACTTTGTTTACAAACTACCTCCAATCAGAATACTCTTCAGAAAATTCGTGCAACCAATGGGTGCGCGACACAAAATAAGCTCCGCCAATGGGTGCGCGGCCCCTTCGTGAGACAGTTCCCACGCTCTGGCGCTCACCCCTCCTTTACAATTTTCAGCTCCGCTACCCGCCCGCTGCGTCCACCAATCCCAGCGCGGCACAGAGTGACGTCAGAGGCGCTTCGCGACTGACTCCCTCCCTTCACAAGGTAACGGAAACTTTCTTTCTTTTAAAGTGCTCAGTGCTTGGTTATTTTACAACAAATACACATTCGCCACAGTGCTCAAGTGTCTAGATAGAGTAAGAATTCTATTACTGCAAGTAAACTACTTCCATTTACTTTTCACGCGCTGCGGGCAGATCTCTTCCGCCTACCCTTCACTCTAGCATCGGTGAACCTGTTATTCCCCTAAACTCATCCACTTCTTTCCGGGATATATTCCGAGTTTAAGGTTTCTCAGCGGACCCCTCTGCTTTCACGCTAGCTCCGAGGAACCTGCTACTCTTCCGATGTGACCCTTACTAGGTTACGCCACTATGGGAATTTTGCCAATGAACCCCGTTACTGTCATTTATTCACACATGTATTCAAAAAAACCCTAGTTAGTGCTTCCCGGTTATCCTAACCTGCACCTAACTTTCCTCGAACCTGTGACCTCAGGACAATGGATTCTATTCACCACTTGCCCTTTCAATTCCCCGGGGAGTTCGGACAACAAGAAACAAGACGGTTGACAATTGCATGGATTAGTACATATAACAATATAAGAACAAGAATAATAGTAATACAAAAATTCATGAATTTCAGCAGCGTATTCACAAGAGAGTGATCAGTTCCCTCAGAACAGCCGCTCTTATAGCAGCATTAATATAATAGCAGCTTCCGACTTAACTAGCCTAACTAGTCCCTGCCTTACTCTCAACTAGTCCCTAACCATCCTCTAGCTACCAGAAAACTGATAGAGCGCGCGAGGCCACCCGGCCAATAGTTTCGCCGTTTCCGGCTTCAGGGCCCATATACTTTTCAAATCACCATATACATCGATCGGGTGACTTCACGAGCTCTATCAAGTTGGTGTGTGTGTGTTCCCTGCTACCAAATTTCGGTGCACCCGACTTACCATCCACCGATGCGGGTACCTAATGACCACAATGAATCAGGGAGCTAGCTGTAAAGGAAAGGCAGCAAAATACAAACCCAACCAATAACATTCAAATACTGTTTAAATGACCACGGACAACTGGAAGTTTTAAAATGTTTATCTAAAGTTCATTATTTTCTTGCATGAGATACAGTAAAATAAGGCAATCAATAACCAAAATAACGTAAATCACATAGGCAGAAAGAAATAATGACAGAGTAATCATCAAGGTACTAATAAAATGTAACGAGAAAAGATACTATGCAAGTCAGTATTTATCTAAACAGTGATAGACTAAGTGTGTGTGACTATAGAAGAACTTATAATGAATAACACGCTTCACTTAAGGTGAAAGGGCCTTTGAACAACCTAGGCAACGAAGTTCTAGACCATATCAGGAAATGACACACTGCTATGCAAAATATAATTTCTAACAAATGAGAAGACATAGGAATAAACTTTAGGGAAAATGCAAATGACTTTCAGTAGTTGCGGAAAGGCATGGAAAAATCACATATGCAATGTTTAAACTTTATTAAAGCAAAAGTTAGAAATTCAGAAGGTGCAAGAATTTCAAGAGGTTCAGAGTGATATTTACCTAGAAAAGGTGTGGAAACCAAACCCTGGCCACGGGTCAGTTAAGGACAGGAAACCCTCAAGGAAGGATACCCCTCAAAGGACAGCAGGTGCAGAATGGACACCCAGGATAGGACAAGATACCCTCGGAATAGGAATCAGGACAGGACCCTCAGGACAGGACAGCAAACCCTCAGGACAGGACCCTCTTCAGGACAGGACCGGAACCCACAGTTCGGAAGCAACGCCTGCGCTCCACCCGCTCTGGAGCTATCGATCAAGACCCCGATTGGGTCAGCAAACTCCCAGCTAAGTGCTTTGCCAGCACTTTAAGGTTCAGTAAAACCTTAGTCTATGGTCAAATTCGGACAGAGTGCTCCGCAGCGCTCTGTATCTTCAGTCACCTATTGAGTGCGTTGGGTCAGTGACAGGTCAGCTAAACCAGACAAGTCGGACGGTTCACTAGGTGAACCCAGGGTAGATATACAGTTTGGGGACAGTGTACCACCCCCCAATGTTGCAAAGTGTCAGAATCCCTCAATTTCGATTGGTCCTAAGGTAGGGTTTGGGTAACACACCAATCACAATACACGATTTGAAGCCTTCATTTACATATTTGGGTACCGCCTAGAGGATTTGGGGTTCCCATGAGCTAACAGTAGCGCAACAATACATTGTATCATATAAGAAGCCACATTCGCTGTTCTCGCAGGGCAGAGGTGACTTTCTCAGGAGCATCTCGCCCATCACTGCCAGCTGGCTATGTTCCATCAGCCAAGGTCCCTCGTGCTGCCGAATGTCGCACAGGCGCAGAAGGGACCTCCAATATGGCTCTCCTCTCACTCAGACCCCCATTTCCCGCGGTACATGAAAAGTAAGCGAAAACAAATTAATACATAATAATGTCATTATGAAAAACACATCATAAGGTTTGTACTTTCAACTCATCATCAAGAAATAAAATTATTGCATTAAATGTTAGCTATATTGACACAATCACAAGAGCAGTGGCACGAGCAGTACCACATGATAAGCACAGCTATGAATTACGCATGCGCATAACTTTCCCTCCACTTCTGCAGACGCGTCAGGACACGTGAGTGTGGCTGACGCATGCGCAGTAACTAAAATAAAAGCAGCGGCCATTTTAGGGGACACGAGTAATTATTTTAGTAAAACACATGTGCAAGCTTCACGGTCTTTCTCCAAACTAAATATAAATGTTAGTAAAACATACACGGGTTACCTTGTTACACATAAACGAGGTTCTTGATTTCGGCAAGCCGCAAAATATGCAAAGCTTTGCTTCATCAGTAACATTGATGATAGAGTGCCTCATAGTTCCACAATGATGCCCCTTTCACAGGAGTGGTAACATTGATGATAGAGTGCCTCATAGCTCCACAAAGATGCCCCTCTAACAGGAGTGGTAACATTGATGATAGAGTGCCTCATAGTTCCACTATGATGCCCCTCTCACAGGAGTGGTAACATTGATGATAGAGTGCCTCATAGTTCCACAATGATGCCCCTTTCACAGGAGTGGTAACATTGATGATAGAGTACCTCATAGTTCCAATGATGCCCCTCTCACAGGAGTGGTAACATTGATGATAGAGTGCCTCATAGTTCCAATGATGCCCCTCTCACAGGAGTGGTAACATTGATGATAGAGTACCTCATAGTTCCAATGATGCCCCTCTCACAGGAGTGGTAACATTGATGATAGAGTGCCTCATAGTTCCACTATGATGCCCCTCTCACAGGAGTGGTACCATTGATGATAGAGTGCCTCATAGTTCCACAATGATGTCCCTTTCACAGGAGTGGTAACATTGATGATAGAGTGCCTCATAGCTCCACAATGATGCCCCTTTCACATGAGTGGTAACATTGATGATAGAGTGCCTCATAGTTCCACTATGATGCCCCTCTCACAGGAGTGGTGACATTGATGATAGAGTGCCTCATAGTTCCACAATGATGCCCCTCTCACAGGAGTGGTAACATTGATGATAGAGTGCCTCATAGCTCCACAATGATGCCCCTCTCACAGGAGTGGTAACATTGATGATAGAGTACCTCATAGTTTCACAATGTTGCCCCTCTCACAGGAGTGGTAACATTGATGATAGAGTGCCTCATAGTTCCAATGATGCCCCTCTCACAGGAGTGGTAACATTGATGATAGAGTGCCTCATAGTTCCACTATGATGCCCCTCTCACAGGAGTGGTAACATTGATGATAGAGTGCCTCATAGTTCCACAATGATGCCCCTCTCACAGGAGTGGTAACATTGATGATAGAGTGCCTCATAGTTCCACTATGGTGCCCCTCTCACAGGAGTGGTAACATTGATGATAGAGTGCCTCATAGTTCCACAATGTTCCCCTCTCACATGAGTGGTAACATTGATGATAGAGTGCCTCATAGGTCCACTATGATGCCCCTCTCACAGGAGTGGTACCATTGATGATAGAGTGCCTCATAGTTCCACAATGATGTCCCTTTCACAGGAGTGGTAACATTGATGATAGAGTGCCTCATAGCTCCACAATGATGCCCCTTTCACATGAGTGGTAACATTGATTATAGAGTGCCTCATAGTTCCACTATAATGCCCCTCTCACAGGAGTGGTGACATTGATGATAGAGTGCCTCATAGTTCCACAATGATGCCCCTCTCACAGGAGTGGTAACATTGATGATAGAGTGCCTCATAGCTCCACAATGATGCCCCTCTCACAGGAGTGGTAACATTGATGATAGAGTACCTCATAGTTTCACAATGTTGCCCCTCTCACAGGAGTGGTAACATTGATGATAGAGTGCCTCATAGTTCCACAATGATGCCCCTTTCACAGGAGTGGTAACATTGATGATAGAGTGCCTCATAGTTCCACTATGATGCCCCTTTCACATGAGTGGTAACATTGATGATAGAGTACCTCATAGTTCCACAATGATGCCTCTTTCACAGGAGTGGTAACATTGATGATAGAGTGCCTCATAGTTCCACTATGATGACCTTTCACAGGAGTGGTAACATTGATGATAGAGTGCCTCATAGTTCCACGATGATGCCCCTTTCACAGGAGTGGTAACATTGATGATAGAGTGCCTCATAGTTCCACTATGGTGCCCCTCTCAAAGGAGTGGTAACATTGATGATAGAGTGCCTCATAGTTCCACAATGTTGCCCCTCTCACAGGAGTGGTAACATTGATGATAGAGTGCCTCATAGTTCCACTATGATGCCCCTTTCACAGGAGTGGTAACATTGATGATAGAGTACCTCATAGTTCCACAATGATGCCCCTCTCACAGGAGTGGTAACATTGATGATAGAGTGCCTCATAGTTCCACTATGATGCCCCTCTCACAGGAGTGGTAACATTGATGATAGAGTGCCTCATAGTTCCACAATGATGCCCCTTTCACAGGAGTGGTAACATTGATGATAGAGTGCCTCATAGCTCCACAAAGATGCCCCTCTAACAGGAGTGGTAACATTGATGATAGAGTGCCTCATAGTTCCACTATGATGCCCCTCTCACAGGAGTGGTAACATTGATGATAGAGTGCCTCATAGTTCCACAATGATGCCCCTTTCACAGGAGTGGTAACATTGATGATAGAGTACCTCATAGTTCCAATGATGCCCCTCTCACAGGAGTGGTAACATTGATGATAGAGTGCCTCATAGTTCCAATGATGCCCCTCTCACAGGAGTGGTAACATTGATGATAGAGTACCTCATAGTTCCAATGATGCCCCTCTCACAGGAGTGGTAACATTGATGATAGAGTGCCTCATAGTTCCACTATGATGCCCCTCTCACAGGAGTGGTACCATTGATGATAGAGTGCCTCATAGTTCCACAATGATGTCCCTTTCACAGGAGTGGTAACATTGATGATAGAGTGCCTCATAGCTCCACAATGATGCCCCTTTCACATGAGTGGTAACATTGATGATAGAGTGCCTCATAGTTCCACTATGATGCCCCTCTCACAGGAGTGGTGACATTGATGATAGAGTGCCTCATAGTTCCACAATGATGCCCCTCTCACAGGAGTGGTAACATTGATGATAGAGTGCCTCATAGCTCCACAATGATGCCCCTCTCACAGGAGTGGTAACATTGATGATAGAGTACCTCATAGTTTCACAATGTTGCCCCTCACACAGGAGTGGTAACATTGATGATAGAGTGCCTCATAGTTCCAATGATGCCCCTCTCACAGGAGTGGTAACATTGATGATAGAGTGCCTCATAGTTCCACAATGATGCCCCTCTCACAGGAGTGGTAACATTGATGATAGAGTGCCTCATAGTTCCACAATGATGCCCCTCTCACAGGAGTGGTAACATTGATGATAGAGTGCCTCATAGTTCCACTATGGTGCCCCTCTCAAAGGAGTGGTAACATTGATGATAGAGTGCCTCATAGTTCCACAATGTTCCCCTCTCACAGGAGTGGTAACATTGATGATAGAGTGCCTCATAGGTCCACTATGATGCCCCTCTCACAGGAGTGGTACCATTGATGATAGAGTGCCTCATAGTTCCACAATGATGTCCCTTTCACAGGAGTGGTAACATTGATGATAGAGTGCCTCATAGCTCCACAATGATGCCCCTTTCACATGAGTGGTAACATTGATTATAGAGTGCCTCATAGTTCCACTATAATGCCCCTCTCACAGGAGTGGTGACATTGATGATAGAGTGCCTCATAGTTCCACAATGATGCCCCTCTCACAGGAGTGGTAACATTGATGATAGAGTGCCTCATAGCTCCACAATGATGCCCCTCTCACAGGAGTGGTAACATTGATGATAGAGTACCTCATAGTTTCACAATGTTGCCCCTCTCACAGGAGTGGTAACATTGATGATAGAGTGCCTCATAGTTCCACTATGATGCCCCTTTCACAGGAGTGGTAACATTGATGATAGAGTACCTCATAGTTCCACAATGATGCCCCTCTCACAGGAGTGGTAACATTGATGATAGAGTGCCTCATAGTTCCACTATGATGCCCCTCTCACAGGAGTGGTAACATTGATGATAGAGTGCCTCATAGTTCCACAATGATGCCCCTTTCACAGGAGTGGTAACATTGATGATAGAGTGCCTCATAGCTCCACAAAGATGCCCCTCTAACAGGAGTGGTAACATTGATGATAGAGTGCCTCATAGTTCCACTATGATGCCCCTCTCACAGGAGTGGTAACATTGATGATAGAGTGCCTCATAGTTCCACAATGATGCCCCTTTCACAGGAGTGGTAACATTGATGATAGAGTACCTCATAGTTCCAATGCTGCCCCTCTCACAGCAGTGGTAACATTGATGATAGAGTGCCTCATAGTTCCAATGATGCCCCTCTCACAGGAGTGGTAACATTGATGATAGAGTACCTCATAGTTCCAATGATGCCCCTCTCACAGGAGTGGTAACATTGATGATAGAGTGCCTCATAGTTCCACTATGGTGCCCCTCTCACAGGAGTGGTAACATTGATGATAGAGTGCCTCATAGTTCCACAATGATGCCCCTCTCACAGGAGTGGTAACATTGATGATAGAGTGCCTCATAGTTCCACTATGGTGCCCCTCTCAAAGGAGTGGTAACATTGATGATAGAGTGCCTCATAGTTCCACAATGTTCCCCTCTCACAGGAGTGGTAACATTGATGATAGAGTGCCTCATAGTTCCACTATGATGCCCCTCTCACAGGAGTGGTACCATTGATGATAGAGTGCCTCATAGTTCCACAATGATGTCCCTTTCACAGGAGTGGTAACATTGATGATAGAGTGCCTCATAGCTCCACAATGATGCCCCTTTCACATGAGTGGTAACATTGATGATAGAGTGCCTCATAGTTCCACTATGATGCCCCTCTCACAGGAGTGGTGACATTGATGATAGAGTGCCTCATAGTTCCACAATGATGCCCCTCTCACAGGAGTGGTAACATTGATGATAGAGTGCCTCATAGCTCCACAATGATGCCCCTCTCACAGAAGTGGTAACATTGATGATAGAGTACCTCATAGTTCCACAATGATGCCCCTCTCACAGGAGTGGTAACATTGATGATAGAGTGCCTCATAGTTCCACTATGATGCCCCTCTCACAGGAGTGGTAACATTGATGATAGAGTACCTAATAGTTCCACAATGATGCCCCTCTCACAGGAGTGGTAACATTGATGATAGAGTGCCTCATAGTTCCACTATGGTGCCCCTCTCACAGGAGTGGTAACATTGATGATAGAGTGCCTCATAGTTCCACAATGATGCCCCTCAGGAGTGGTAACATTGATGATAGAGTGCCTCATAGTTCCAAAATGATGCCCCTCTCACAGGAGTGGTAACATTGATGATAGAGTACCTCATAGTTCCACAATGATGCCCCTCTCACAGGAGTGGTAACATTGATGATAGAGTACCTCATAGTACCACAATGATGCCCCTCTCACAGGAGTGGTAACATTGATGATAGAGTGCCTCATAGTTCCACAATGATGACCTTTTCACAGGAGTGGTATCATTGATGATAGAGTGCCTCATAGTTCCACTATGGTGCCCCTCTCACAGGAGTGGTAACATTGACGATAGAGTGCCTCATAGTTCCACAATGATGCCCCTTTCACAGGAGTGGTAACATTGATGATAGAGTGCCTCATAGTTCCACAATGATACCCCTTTCACAGGAGTGGTAACATTGATGATAGAGTGCCTCATAGTTCCACTATGATGCCCCTCTCACAGGAGTGGTAACATTGATGATAGAGTACCTCATAGTTCCACAATGATGCCCCTCTCACAGGAGTGGTAACATTGATGATAGAGTGCCTCATAGTTCCACAATGATGCCCCTCTCACAGGAGTGGTAACATTGATGATAGAGTGCCTCATAGTTCCACAATGATGCCCCTCTCACAGGAGTGGTAACTTTGATGATAGAGTACCTCATAGTTCCAAAATGATTCCCCTTTCACAGGAGTGGTAACATTGATGATAGAGTACCTCATAGTTCCACAATGATGCCCCTCTCACAGGAGTGGTAAAATTGATGATAGAGTACCTCATAGTACCACAATGATGCCCCTCTCACAGGAGTGGTAACATTGATGATAGAGTGCCTCATAGTTCCACAATGATGACCCTTTCACAGGAGTGGTAACATTGATGATAGAGTACCTAATAGTTCCACAATGATGCCCCTCTCACAGGAGTGGTAACATTGATGATAGAGTGCCTCATAGTTCCACTATGGTGCCCCTCTCACAGGAGTGGTAACATTGATGATAGAGTGCCTCATAGTTCCACAATGATGCCCCTCAGGAGTGGTAACATTGATGATAGAGTGCCTCATAGTTCCACTATGATGCCCCTCTCACAGGAGTGGTAACTTTGATGATAGAGTACCTCATAGTTCCAAAATGATGCCCCTCTCACAGGAGTGGTAACATTGATGATAGAGTACCTCATAGTTCCACAATGATGCCCCTCTCACAGGAGTGGTAACATTGATGATAGAGTACCTCATAGTACCACAATGATGCCCCTCTCACAGGAGTGGTAACATTGATGATAGAGTGCCTCATAGTTCCACAATGATGACCCTTTCACAGGAGTGGTATCATTGATGATAGAGTGCCTCATAGTTCCACTATGGTGCCCCTCTCACAGGAGTGGTAACATTGACGATAGAGTGCCTCATAGTTCCACAATGATGCCCCTTTCACAGGAGTGGTAACATTGATGATAGAGTGCCTCATAGTTCCACAATGATACCCCTTTCACAGGAGTGGTAACATTGATGATAGAGTGCCTCATAGTTCCACTATGATGCCCCTCTCACAGGAGTGGTAACATTGATGATAGAGTACCTCATAGTTCCACAATGATGCCCCTTTCACAGGAGTGGTAACATTGATGATAGAGTGCCTTATAGTTCCACAATGATGCCCCTCTCACAGGAGTGGTAACATTGATGATAGAGTGCCTCATAGTTCCACAATGATGCCCCTCTCACAGGAGTGGTAACATTGATGATAGAGTGCCTCATAGTTCCACTATGATGCCCTTTCACAGGAATGGTAACATTGATGATAGAGTGCCTCATAGTTCCACAATGATGCCCCTCTCACAGGAGTGGTAACATTGATGATAGAGTGCCTCATAGTTCCACAATGATGCCCCTCTCACAGGAGTGGTAACATTGATGATAGAGTGCCTCATAGTTCCACAATGATGCTCCTTTCACAGGAGTGATAACATTGATGATAGAGTACCTCATAGTTCCACAATGATGCCCCTCTCACAGGAGTGGTAACATTGATGATAGAGTGCCTCATAGTTCCACAATGATGCCCCTTTCACAGGAGTGGTAACATTGATGATAGAGTGCCTCATAGTTCCACTATGGTGCCCCTCTCACAGGAGTGGTTATGATAGAGTGCCTCATAGTTCCACAATGATGCCCCTTTCACAGGAGTGGTAACATTGATGATAGAGTGCCTCATAGTTCCACTATGATGCCCCTTTCACATGAGTGGTAACATTGATGATAGAGTACCTCATAGTTCCACAATGATGCCTCTTTCACAGGAGTGGTAACATTGATGATAGAGTGCCTCATAGTTCCACTATGATGACCTTTCACAGGAGTGGTAACATTGATGATAGAGTGCCTCATAGTTCCACGATGATGCCCCTTTCACAGGAGTGGTAACATTGATGATAGAGTGCCTCATAGTTCCACTATGGTGCCCCTCTCAAAGGAGTGGTAACATTGATGATAGAGTGCCTCATAGTTCCACAATGTTGCCCCTCTCACAGGAGTGGTAACATTGATGATAGAGTGCCTCATAGTTCCACTATGATGCCCCTTTCACAGGAGTGGTAACATTGATGATAGAGTACCTCATAGTTCCACAATGATGCCCCTCTCACAGGAGTGGTAACATTGATGATAGAGTGCCTCATAGTTCCACTATGATGCCCCTCTCACAGGAGTGGTAACATTGATGATAGAGTGCCTCATAGTTCCACAATGATGCCCCTTTCACAGGAGTGGTAACATTGATGATAGAGTGCCTCATAGCTCCACAAAGATGCCCCTCTAACAGGAGTGGTAACATTGATGATAGAGTGCCTCATAGTTCCACTATGATGCCCCTCTCACAGGAGTGGTAACATTGATGATAGAGTGCCTCATAGTTCCACAATGATGCCCCTTTCACAGGAGTGGTAACATTGATGATAGAGTACCTCATAGTTCCAATGATGCCCCTCTCACAGGAGTGGTAACATTGATGATAGAGTGCCTCATAGTTCCAATGATGCCCCTCTCACAGGAGTGGTAACATTGATGATAGAGTACCTCATAGTTCCAATGATGCCCCTCTCACAGGAGTGGTAACATTGATGATAGAGTGCCTCATAGTTCCACTATGATGCCCCTCTCACAGGAGTGGTACCATTGATGATAGAGTGCCTCATAGTTCCACAATGATGTCCCTTTCACAGGAGTGGTAACATTGATGATAGAGTGCCTCATAGCTCCACAATGATGCCCCTTTCACATGAGTGGTAACATTGATGATAGAGTGCCTCATAGTTCCACTATGATGCCCCTCTCACAGGAGTGGTGACATTGATGATAGAGTGCCTCATAGTTCCACAATGATGCCCCTCTCACAGGAGTGGTAACATTGATGATAGAGTGCCTCATAGCTCCACAATGATGCCCCTCTCACAGGAGTGGTAACATTGATGATAGAGTACCTCATAGTTTCACAATGTTGCCCCTCTCACAGGAGTGGTAACATTGATGATAGAGTGCCTCATAGTTCCAATGATGCCCCTCTCACAGGAGTGGTAACATTGATGATAGAGTGCCTCATAGTTCCACTATGATGCCCCTCTCACAGGAGTGGTAACATTGATGATAGAGTGCCTCATAGTTCCACAATGATGCCCCTCTCACAGGAGTGGTAACATTGATGATAGAGTGCCTCATAGTTCCACTATGGTGCCCCTCTCAAAGGAGTGGTAACATTGATGATAGAGTGCCTCATAGTTCCACAATGTTCCCCTCTCACAGGAGTGGTAACATTGATGATAGAGTGCCTCATAGGTCCACTATGATGCCCCTCTCACAGGAGTGGTACCATTGATGATAGAGTGCCTCATAGTTCCACAATGATGTCCCTTTCACAGGAGTGGTAACATTGATGATAGAGTGCCTCATAGCTCCACAATGATGCCCCTTTCACATGAGTGGTAACATTGATGATAGAGTGCCTCATAGTTCCACTATAATGCCCCTCTCACAGGAGTGGTGACATTGATGATAGAGTGCCTCATAGTTCCACAATGATGCCCCTCTCACAGGAGTGGTAACATTGATGATAGAGTGCCTCATAGCTCCACAATGATGCCCCTCTCACAGGAGTGGTAACATTGATGATAGAGTACCTCATAGTTTCACAATGTTGCCCCTCTCACAGGAGTGGTAACATTGATGATAGAGTGCCTCATAGTTCCACTATGATGCCCCTTTCACAGGAGTGGTAACATTGATGATAGAGTACCTCATAGTTCCACAATGATGCCCCTCTCACAGGAGTGGTAACATTGATGATAGAGTGCCTCATAGTTCCACTATGATGCCCCTCTCACAGGAGTGGTAACATTGATGATAGAGTGCCTCATAGTTCCACAATGATGCCCCTTTCACAGGAGTGGTAACATTGATGATAGAGTGCCTCATAGCTCCACAAAGATGCCCCTCTAACAGGAGTGGTAACATTGATGATAGAGTGCCTCATAGTTCCACTATGATGCCCCTCTCACAGGAGTGGTAACATTGATGATAGAGTGCCTCATAGTTCCACAATGATGCCCCTTTCACAGGAGTGGTAACATTGATGATAGAGTACCTCATAGTTCCAATGCTGCCCCTCTCACAGCAGTGGTAACATTGATGATAGAGTGCCTCATAGTTCCAATGATGCCCCTCTCACAGGAGTGGTAACATTGATGATAGAGTACCTCATAGTTCCAATGATGCCCCTCTCACAGGAGTGGTAACATTGATGATAGAGTGCCTCATAGTTCCACTATGGTGCCCCTCTCACAGGAGTGGTAACATTGATGATAGAGTGCCTCATAGTTCCACAATGATGCCCCTCTCACAGGAGTGGTAACATTGATGATAGAGTGCCTCATAGTTCCACTATGGTGCCCCTCTCAAAGGAGTGGTAACATTGATGATAGAGTGCCTCATAGTTCCACTATGGTGCCCCTCTCACAGGAGTGGTAACATTGATGATAGAGTGCCTCATAGTTCCACTATGGTGCCCCTCTCAAAGGAGTGGTAACATTGATGATAGAGTGCCTCATAGTTCCACAATGTTCCCCTCTCACAGGAGTGGTAACATTGATGATAGAGTGCCTCATAGTTCCACTATGATGCCCCTCTCACAGGAGTGGTACCATTGATGATAGAGTGCCTCATAGTTCCACAATGATGCCCCTCTCACAGGAGTGGTAACATTGATGATAGAGTGCCTCATAGCTCCACAATGATGCCCCTTTCACATGAGTGGTAACATTGATGATAGAGTGCCTCATAGTTCCACTATGATGCCCCTCTCACAGGAGTGGTGACATTGATGATAGAGTGCCTCATAGTTCCACAATGATGCCCCTCTCACAGGAGTGGTAACATTGATGATAGAGTGCCTCATAGCTCCACAATGATGCCCCTCTCACAGAAGTGGTAACAATGATGATAGAGTACCTCATAGTTCCACAATGATGCCCCTCTCACAGGAGTGGTAACATTGATGATAGAGTGCCTCATAGTTCCACTATGATGCCCCTCTCACAGGAGTGGTAACATTGATGATAGAGTACCTAATAGTTCCACAATGATGCCCCTCTCACAGGAGTGGTAACATTGATGATAGAGTGCCTCATAGTTCCACTATGGTGCCCCTCTCACAGGAGTGGTAACATTGATGATAGAGTGCCTCATAGTTCCACAATGATGCCCCTCAGGAGTGGTAACATTGATGATAGAGTGCCTCATAGTTCCACTATGATGCCCCTCTCACAGGAGTGGTAACTTTGATGATAGAGTACCTCATAGTTCCAAAATGATGCCCCTCTCACAGGAGTGGTAACATTGATGATAGAGTACCTCATAGTTCCACAATGATGCCCCTCTCACAGGAGTGGTAACATTGATGATAGAGTACCTCATAGTACCACAATGATGCCCCTCTCACAGGAGTGGTAACATTGATGATAGAGTGCCTCATAGTTCCACAATGATGACCTTTTCACAGGAGTGGTATCATTGATGATAGAGTGCCTCATAGTTCCACTATGGTGCCCCTCTCACAGGAGTGGTAACATTGACGATAGAGTGCCTCATAGTTCCACAATGATGCCCCTTTCACAGGAGTGGTAACATTGATGATAGAGTGCCTCATAGTTCCACAATGATACCCCTTTCACAGGAGTGGTAACATTGATGATAGAGTGCCTCATAGTTCCACTATGATGCCCCTCTCACAGGAGTGGTAACATTGATGATAGAGTACCTCATAGTTCCACAATGATGCCCCTCTCACAGGAGTGGTAACATTGATGATAGAGTGCCTCATAGTTCCACAATGATGCCCCTCTCACAGGAGTGGTAACATTGATGATAGAGTGCCTCATAGTTCCACAATGATGCCCCTCTCACAGGAGTGGTAACTTTGATGATAGAGTACCTCATAGTTCCAAAATGATTCCCCTTTCACAGGAGTGGTAACATTGATGATAGAGTACCTCATAGTTCCACAATGATGCCCCTCTCACAGGAGTGGTAAAATTGATGATAGAGTACCTCATAGTACCACAATGATGCCCCTCTCACAGGAGTGGTAACATTGATGATAGAGTGCCTCATAGTTCCACAATGATGACCCTTTCACAGGAGTGGTAACATTGATGATAGAGTACCTAATAGTTCCACAATGATGCCCCTCTCACAGGAGTGGTAACATTGATGATAGAGTGCCTCATAGTTCCACTATGGTGCCCCTCTCACAGGAGTGGTAACATTGATGATAGAGTGCCTCATAGTTCCACAATGATGCCCCTCAGGAGTGGTAACATTGATGATAGAGTGCCTCATAGTTCCACTATGATGCCCCTCTCACAGGAGTGGTAACTTTGATGATAGAGTACCTCATAGTTCCAAAATGATGCCCCTCTCACAGGAGTGGTAACATTGATGATAGAGTACCCCATAGTTCCACAATGATGCCCCTCTCACAGGAGTGGTAACATTGATGATAGAGTACCTCATAGTACCACAATGATGCCCCTCTCACAGGAGTGGTAACATTGATGATAGAGTGCCTCATAGTTCCACAATGATGACCCTTTCACAGGAGTGGTATCATTGATGATAGAGTGCCTCATAGTTCCACTATGGTGCCCCTCTCACAGGAGTGGTAACATTGACGATAGAGTGCCTCATAGTTCCACAATGATGCCCCTTTCACAGGAGTGGTAACATTGATGATAGAGTGCCTCATAGTTCCACAATGATACCCCTTTCACAGGAGTGGTAACATTGATGATAGAGTGCCTCATAGTTCCACTATGATGCCCCTCTCACAGGAGTGGTAACATTGATGATAGAGTACCTCATAGTTCCACAATGATGCCCCTCTCACAGGAGTGGTAACATTGATGATAGAGTGCCTCATAGTTCCACAATGATGCCCCTCTCACAGGAGTGGTAACATTGATGATAGAGTGCCTCATAGTTCCACAATGATGCCCCTCTCACAGGAGTGGTAACTTTGATGATAGAGTACCTCATAGTTCCAAAATGTGTCCCCTTTCACAGGAGTGGTAACATTGATGATAGAGTACCTCATAGTTCCACAATGATGCCCCTCTCACAGGAGTGGTAACATTGATGATAGAGTGCCTCATAGTTCCACTATGGTGCCCCTCTCACAGGAGTGGTAACATTGATGATAGAGTGCCTCATAGTTCCACAATGATGCCCCTCAGGAGTGGTAACATTGATGATAGAGTGCCTCATAGTTCCACTATGATGCCCCTCTCACAGGAGTGGTAACTTTGATGATAGAGTACCTCATAGTTCCAAAATGATGCCCCTCTCACAGGAGTGGTAACATTGATGATAGAGTACCTCATAGTTCCACAATGATGCCCCTCTCACAGGAGTGGTAACATTGATGATAGAGTACCTCATAGTACCACAATGATGCCCCTCTCACAGGAGTGGTAACATTGATGATAGAGTGCCTCATAGTTCCACAATGATGACCCTTTCACAGGAGTGGTATCATTGATGATAGAGTGCCTCATAGTTCCACTATGGTGCCCCTCTCACAGGAGTGGTAACATTGACGATAGAGTGCCTCATAGTTCCACAATGATGCCCCTTTCACAGGAGTGGTAACATTGATGATAGAGTGCCTCATAGTTCCACAATGATACCCCTTTCACAGGAGTGGTAACATTGATGATAGA
Source organism: Lissotriton helveticus (assembly GCF_964261635.1). Lineage (NCBI taxonomy): Eukaryota > Metazoa > Chordata > Amphibia > Caudata > Salamandridae > Lissotriton > Lissotriton helveticus. The sequence goes on along the minus strand of NW_027611702.1, from coordinate 1,251,378 downwards.
GTGCCTCATAGTTCCACTATGATGCCCCTCTCACAGGAGTGGTAACATTGATGATAGAGTACCTCATAGTTCCACAATGATGCCCCTTTCACAGGAGTGGTAACATTGATGATAGAGTGCCTCATAGTTCCACAATGATGCCCCTCTCACAGGAGTGGTAACATTGATGATAGAGTGCCTCATAGTTCCACAATGATGCCCCTCTCACAGGAGTGGTAACATTGATGATAGAGTGCCTCATAGTTCCACTATGATGCCCTTTCACAGGAATGGTAACATTGATGATAGAGTGCCTCATAGTTCCACAATGATGCCCCTCTCACAGGAGTGGTAACATTGATGATAGAGTGCCTCATAGTTCCACAATGATGCCCCTCTCACAGGAGTGGTAACATTGATGATAGAGTGCCTCATAGTTCCACAATGATGCTCCTTTCACAGGAGTGGTAACATTGATGATAGAGTACCTCATAGTTCCACAATGATGCCCCTCTCACAGGAGTGGTAACATTGATGATAGAGTGCCTCATAGTTCCACAATGATGCCCCTTTCACAGGAGTGGTAACATTGATGATAGAGTGCCTCATAGTTCCACTATGGTGCCCCTCTCACAGGAGTGGTTATGATAGGGTGCCTCATAGTTCCACAATGATGCCCCTTTCACAGGAGTGGTAACATTGATGATAGAGTGCCTCATAGTTCCACTATGATGCCCCTTTCACATGAGTGGTAACATTGATGATAGAGTACCTCATAGTTCCACAATGATGCCTCTTTCACAGGAGTGGTAACATTGATGATAGAGTGCCTCATAGTTCCACTATGATGACCTTTCACAGGAGTGGTAACATTGATGATAGAGTGCCTCATAGTTCCACGATGATGCCCCTTTCACAGGAGTGGTAACATTGATGATAGAGTGCCTCATAGTTCCACTATGGTGCCCCTCTCAAAGGAGTGGTAACATTGATGATAGAGTGCCTCATAGTTCCACAATGTTGCCCCTCTCACAGGAGTGGTAACATTGATGATAGAGTGCCTCATAGTTCCACTATGATGCCCCTTTCACAGGAGTGGTAACATTGATGATAGAGTACCTCATAGTTCCACAATGATGCCCCTCTCACAGGAGTGGTAACATTGATGATAGAGTGCCTCATAGTTCCACTATGATGCCCCTCTCACAGGAGTGGTAACATTGATGATAGAGTGCCTCATAGTTCCACAATGATGCCCCTTTCACAGGAGTGGTAACATTGATGATAGAGTGCCTCATAGCTCCACAAAGATGCCCCTCTAACAGGAGTGGTAACATTGATGATAGAGTGCCTCATAGTTCCACTATGATGCCCCTCTCACAGGAGTGGTAACATTGATGATAGAGTGCCTCATAGTTCCACAATGATGCCCCTTTCACAGGAGTGGTAACATTGATGATAGAGTACCTCATAGTTCCAATGATGCCCCTCTCACAGGAGTGGTAACATTGATGATAGAGTGCCTCATAGTTCCAATGATGCCCCTCTCACAGGAGTGGTAACATTGATGATAGAGTACCTCATAGTTCCAATGATGCCCCTCTCACAGGAGTGGTAACATTGATGATAGAGTGCCTCATAGTTCCACTATGATGCCCCTCTCACAGGAGTGGTACCATTGATGATAGAGTGCCTCATAGTTCCACAATGATGTCCCTTTCACAAGAGTGGTAACATTGATGATAGAGTGCCTCATAGCTCCACAATGATGCCCCTTTCACATGAGTGGTAACATTGATGATAGAGTGCCTCATAGTTCCACTATGATGCCCCTCTCACAGGAGTGGTGACATTGATGATAGAGTGCCTCATAGTTCCACAATGATGCCCCTCTCACAGGAGTGGTAACATTGATGATAGAGTGCCTCATAGCTCCACAATGATGCCCCTCTCACAGGAGTGGTAACATTGATGATAGAGTACCTCATAGTTTCACAATGTTGCCCCTCTCACAGGAGTGGTAACATTGATGATAGAGTGCCTCATAGTTCCAATGATGCCCCTCTCACAGGAGTGGTAACATTGATGATAGAGTGCCTCATAGTTCCACTATGATGCCCCTCTCACAGGAGTGGTAACATTGATGATAGAGTGCCTCATAGTTCCACAATGATGCCCCTCTCACAGGAGTGGTAACATTGATGATAGAGTGCCTCATAGTTCCACTATGGTGCCCCTCTCAAAGGAGTGGTAACATTGATGATAGAGTGCCTCATAGTTCCACAATGTTCCCCTCTCACAGGAGTGGTAACATTGATGATAGAGTGCCTCATAGGTCCACTATGATGCCCCTCTCACAGGAGTGGTACCATTGATGATAGAGTGCCTCATAGTTCCACAATGATGTCCCTTTCACAGGAGTGGTAACATTGATGATAGAGTGCCTCATAGCTCCACAATGATGCCCCTTTCACATGAGTGGTAACATTGATGATAGAGTGCCTCATAGTTCCACTATAATGCCCCTCTCACAGGAGTGGTGACATTGATGATAGAGTGCCTCATAGTTCCACAATGATGCCCCTCTCACAGGAGTGGTAACATTGATGATAGAGTGCCTCATAGCTCCACAATGATGCCCCTCTCACAGGAGTGGTAACATTGATGATAGAGTACCTCATAGTTTCACAATGTTGCCCCTCTCACAGGAGTGGTAACATTGATGATAGAGTGCCTCATAGTTCCACTATGATGCCCCTTTCACAGGAGTGGTAACATTGATGATAGAGTACCTCATAGTTCCACAATGATGCCCCTCTCACAGGAGTGGTAACATTGATGATAGAGTGCCTCATAGTTCCACTATGATGCCCCTCTCACAGGAGTGGTAACATTGATGATAGAGTGCCTCATAGTTCCACAATGATGCCCCTTTCACAGGAGTGGTAACATTGATGATAGAGTGCCTCATAGCTCCACAAAGATGCCCCTCTAACAGGAGTGGTAACATTGATGATAGAGTGCCTCATAGTTCCACTATGATGCCCCTCTCACAGGAGTGGTAACATTGATGATAGAGTGCCTCATAGTTCCACAATGATGCCCCTTTCACAGGAGTGGTAACATTGATGATAGAGTACCTCATAGTTCCAATGCTGCCCCTCTCACAGCAGTGGTAACATTGATGATAGAGTGCCTCATAGTTCCAATGATGCCCCTCTCACAGGAGTGGTAACATTGATGATAGAGTACCTCATAGTTCCAATGATGCCCCTCTCACAGGAGTGGTAACATTGATGATAGAGTGCCTCATAGTTCCACTATGGTGCCCCTCTCACAGGAGTGGTAACATTGATGATAGAGTGCCTCATAGTTCCACAATGATGCCCCTCTCACAGGAGTGGTAACATTGATGATAGAGTGCCTCATAGTTCCACTATGGTGCCCCTCTCAAAGGAGTGGTAACATTGATGATAGAGTGCCTCATAGTTCCACAATGTTCCCCTCTCACAGGAGTGGTAACATTGATGATAGAGTGCCTCATAGTTCCACTATGATGCCCCTCTCACAGGAGTGGTACCATTGATGATAGAGTGCCTCATAGTTCCACAATGATGTCCCTTTCACAGGAGTGGTAACATTGATGATAGAGTGCCTCATAGCTCCACAATGATGCCCCTTTCACATGAGTGGTAACATTGATGATAGAGTGCCTCATAGTTCCACTATGATGCCCCTCTCACAGGAGTGGTGACATTGATGATAGAGTGCCTCATAGTTCCACAATGATGCCCCTCTCACAGGAGTGGTAACATTGATGATAGAGTGCCTCATAGCTCCACAATGATGCCCCTCTCACAGAAGTGGTAACAATGATGATAGAGTACCTCATAGTTCCACAATGATGCCCCTCTCACAGGAGTGGTAACATTGATGATAGAGTGCCTCATAGTTCCACTATGATGCCCCTCTCACAGGAGTGGTAACATTGATGATAGAGTACCTAATAGTTCCACAATGATGCCCCTCTCACAGGAGTGGTAACATTGATGATAGAGTGCCTCATAGTTCCACTATGGTGCCCCTCTCACAGGAGTGGTAACATTGATGATAGAGTGCCTCATAGTTCCACAATGATGCCCCTCAGGAGTGGTAACATTGATGATAGAGTGCCTCATAGTTCCACTATGATGCCCCTCTCACAGGAGTGGTAACTTTGATGATAGAGTACCTCATAGTTCCAAAATGATGCCCCTCTCACAGGAGTGGTAACATTGATGATAGAGTACCTCATAGTTCCACAATGATGCCCCTCTCACAGGAGTGGTAACATTGATGATAGAGTACCTCATAGTACCACAATGATGCCCCTCTCACAGGAGTGGTAACATTGATGATAGAGTGCCTCATAGTTCCACAATGATGACCTTTTCACAGGAGTGGTATCATTGATGATAGAGTGCCTCATAGTTCCACTATGGTGCCCCTCTCACAGGAGTGGTAACATTGACGATAGAGTGCCTCATAGTTCCACAATGATGCCCCTTTCACAGGAGTGGTAACATTGATGATAGAGTGCCTCATAGTTCCACAATGATACCCCTTTCACAGGAGTGGTAACATTGATGATAGAGTGCCTCATAGTTCCACTATGATGCCCCTCTCACAGGAGTGGTAACATTGATGATAGAGTACCTCATAGTTCCACAATGATGCCCCTCTCACAGGAGTGGTAACATTGATGATAGAGTGCCTCATAGTTCCACAATGATGCCCCTCTCACAGGAGTGGTAACATTGATGATAGAGTGCCTCATAGTTCCACAATGATGCCCCTCTCACAGGAGTGGTAACTTTGATGATAGAGTACCTCATAGTTCCAAAATGATTCCCCTTTCACAGGAGTGGTAACATTGATGATAGAGTACCTCATAGTTCCACAATGATGCCCCTCTCACAGGAGTGGTAAAATTGATGATAGAGTACCTCATAGTACCACAATGATGCCCCTCTCACAGGAGTGGTAACATTGATGATAGAGTGCCTCATAGTTCCACAATGATGACCCTTTCACAGGAGTGGTAACATTGATGATAGAGTACCTAATAGTTCCACAATGATGCCCCTCTCACAGGAGTGGTAACATTGATGATAGAGTGCCTCATAGTTCCACTATGGTGCCCCTCTCACAGGAGTGGTAACATTGATGATAGAGTGCCTCATAGTTCCACAATGATGCCCCTCAGGAGTGGTAACATTGATGATAGAGTGCCTCATAGTTCCACTATGATGCCCCTCTCACAGGAGTGGTAACTTTGATGATAGAGTACCTCATAGTTCCAAAATGATGCCCCTCTCACAGGAGTGGTAACATTGATGATAGAGTACCCCATAGTTCCACAATGATGCCCCTCTCACAGGAGTGGTAACATTGATGATAGAGTACCTCATAGTACCACAATGATGCCCCTCTCACAGGAGTGGTAACATTGATGATAGAGTGCCTCATAGTTCCACAATGATGACCCTTTCACAGGAGTGGTATCATTGATGATAGAGTGCCTCATAGTTCCACTATGGTGCCCCTCTCACAGGAGTGGTAACATTGACGATAGAGTGCCTCATAGTTCCACAATGATGCCCCTTTCACAGGAGTGGTAACATTGATGATAGAGTGCCTCATAGTTCCACAATGATACCCCTTTCACAGGAGTGGTAACATTGATGATAGAGTGCCTCATAGTTCCACTATGATGCCCCTCTCACAGGAGTGGTAACATTGATGATAGAGTACCTCATAGTTCCACAATGATGCCCCTCTCACAGGAGTGGTAACATTGATGATAGAGTGCCTCATAGTTCCACAATGATGCCCCTCTCACAGGAGTGGTAACATTGATGATAGAGTGCCTCATAGTTCCACAATGATGCCCCTCTCACAGGAGTGGTAACTTTGATGATAGAGTACCTCATAGTTCCAAAATGTGTCCCCTTTCACAGGAGTGGTAACATTGATGATAGAGTACCTCATAGTTCCACAATGATGCCCCTCTCACAGGAGTGGTAAAATTGATGATAGAGTACCTCATAGTACCACAATGATGCCCCTCTCACAGGAGTGGTAACATTGATGATAGAGTGCCTCATAGTTCCACAATGATGACCCTTTCACAGGAGTGGTAACATTGATGATAGAGTGCCTCATAGTTCCACTATGGTGCCCCTCTCACAGGAGTGGTAACATTGACAATAGAGTGCCTCATAGTTCCACAATGATGCCCCTTTCACAGGAGTGAAAACATTGATGATAGAGTGCCTCATAGTTCCACAATGATGCCCCTCTCACAGGAGTGGTAACATTGATGATAGAGTGCCTCATAGTTCCACAATGATGCCCCTCTCACAGGAGTGGTAACATTGATGATGGAGTGCCTCATAGTTCGACAATGATGCCCCTTTCACATGAGTGGTAACATTGATGATAGAGTGCCTCATAGCTCCACTATGATGCCTCTCTCACAGGAGTGGTAACATTGATGATAGAGTGCCTCATAGTTCCACAATGATGCCCCTCTCACAGGAGTGGTAACATTGATGATAGAGTGCCTCATAGTTCCACTATGATGCCCCTCTCACAGGAGTGGTAACATTGATGATAGAGTACCTCATAGTTCCACAATGATGCCCCTTTCACAGGAGTGGTAACATTGATGATAGAGTGCCTCATAGTTCCACTATGATGCCCCTCTCACAGGAGTGGTAACATTGATGATAGAGTACCTCATAGTTCCACAATGATGCCCCTCTCACAGGAGTGGTAACATTGATGATAGAGTGCCTCATAGTTCCACAATGATGCACCTCCCACAGGAGTGGTAACATTGATGATAGAGTGCCTCATAGTTCCACTATGATGCCCCTCTCACATGAGTGGTAACATTGATGATAGAGTGCCTCATAGTTCCACTAAGATGCCCCTCTCACAGGAGTGGTAACATTGATGATAGAGTACCTCATAGTTCCACAATGATGCCCCTTTCACAGGAGTGGTAACATTGATGATAGAGTGCCTCATAGTTCCACTATGATGCCCCTCTCACAGGAGTGGTAACATTGATGATAGAGTGCCTCATAGTTCCACAATGATGCCCCTTTCACAGGAGTGGTAACATTGATGATAGAGTGCCTCATAGTTCCACAATGATGCCCCTTTCACAGGAGTGGTAACATTGATGATAGAGTGCCTCATAGTTCCACAATGATGCCCCTCTCACAGGAGTGGTAACATTGATGATAGAGTGCCTCATAGTTCCACTATGATGCCCCTTTCACAGGAGTGGTAACATTGATGATAGAGTGCCTCATAGTTCCACAATGATGCCCCTCTCACTGGAGTGGTAACATTGATGATAAAGTACCTCATAGTTCCACAATGATGCCCCTCTCACAGGAGTGGTAACATTGATGATAGAGTGCCTCATAGTTCCACAATGATGCCCCTCTCACAGGAGTGGTAACATTGATGATAGAGTGCCTCATAGTTCCACAATGATGCCCCTCTCACAGGAGTGGTAACATTGATGATAGAGTGCATCATAGTTTCACTATGATGCCCCTCTCACAGGAGTGGTAACATTGATGATAGAGTGCCTCATAGTTCCACAATGATGCCCCTTTCACAGGAGTGGTAACATTGATGATAGAGTACCTCATAGTTCCAATGATGCCCCTTTCACAGGAGTGGTAACATTGATGATAGAGTGCCTCATAGTTCCACAATGATGCCCCTCTCACAGGAGTGGTAACATTGATGATAGAGTGCCTCATAGTTCCACTATGATGCCCCTCTCACAGGAGTGGTAACATTGATGATAGAGTGCCTCATAGTTCCACTATGATGCCCCTCTCACAGGAGTGGTAACATTGATGATAGAGTGCCTCATAGTTCCACTATGATGCCCCTCTCACAGGAGTGGCAACATGGAAACTGATCAACGTGATTGTTCCTGTAACAACTTGTTTGCGTCATGTTGTTTGTATAACTTTTAATTCTGGAAAAACATTGTTTTAAACAAGCATTGGCAATGTCAATCAGTCTCTCTATATTTTTGTGTTAAGTGGTGTCATTTTTACTAAAGAATATTCTTTCAATGTTATTGGTATGTGCTGTATACAATATTCATCATTTTTAATTAATATATAATGGTTGCCTACTTGTAGTATCAAGAAACAAAAACAATGACGCCCATGGATGATCCGTTTGTCTGGAGGTAGTATGAGCCCTCAAATTCAAAAAAGTTCTCTTTTAATGCCAATCTTGTGCAGTCTAGGACAAATTCCCTTGGTGTGGTGTGTTCCCATTGTGAGTTGGTCAGGGTTTCTTCTAGGACCTTGAGGGTGTCGTATTGGGGAAGGCTTATGGACAGGCTTTCAATGTCCAGTCCCACAAGTAACTGGGTTGTGGGGTCAAAATCCAGGTCTAGAAGGAGGGACAGTGTAAAAGGGGCAGATTCAATAGGTAACCTTCAAGTATTGCCCGGCGTTAGTCGCCTCTTATACCACTCGATAATTATCAAACAAAGAGGCAGGTGCTGGAGACTGGAAGGCAGGAAACAAGGTTTTATTCCGTCGGAGCAGAACACATCAGATCGGACAACAAGGTACTGTTTCGAGGTGCTCTAACAGCGTCTCTGAGGCCTGGCCTCTTATACACAATTTTATGGTTGTATTGCACAAAACACATTCTTGTTAATACTTTTATGTACGGAAAGACATCCCCGGAATCCCCGTTCCAGGCCTGTTCCCACACACATCTACAGTAGGAGTTCCCACCCTAATCACAGTAGGTGATGGCTATCACGCAGCTGGATATTCCGCTGGTTCCCGGAATGCGTGCGACTGATCAGATCTCATGGGGTGGGGGCTTTGATCAATCGTAGCTCCTTTGAAGAGGGGCGATTTCATGCAGCAGGGAGCAATAAACTGCATCCGCAGGACTAGGTGATGGCCTGGGATCGGCTCGGACAATCGGGCACAGAGGAAGGGGGTTTATCAAAGGATGCGTGATCATGAAAGGGATGGAGGGAGGTGTCGGTTGGGCACGGGATATGGTTCAGAGGCAAAGTTGCGCAGGAGGAGAGGTTTTAATGGCCCGAGCATGAGAGAGTGGGGGCGGTCAGCGTGCAGGGGGGATGCTTGCGCGGCCAGAGGGACGTGCTGATGATCCGCAATGGGCAGAGAGAGGCCATGGTGCTTAAAATGGCTGCCGTGGGGGGTTAGGGAAGAGGCAAGATGGCGCAGATAATGTTCAGTTACAAACTAAATTTCGACAATCCTCCCTTTTAACATATCTCGCCAGCTTGTCAGTTCGGATCTATCCCCATTATATTACGTATCTCTACCTCATACAAAGCTTTCATACGTTCGGCTTCAAAGTCCAGAGTCTTAGGGCAGATACAGTTTGTGAAAAGTGAACTCAGAGGTGGCAAGCATTGAATACCCAGGCAACATCCACATAGTATCACGATTGGTATTAGTATGAATGTAAGCAACCTCCACCCCCATTCCTTTACAGTATTCCAGAACCAGCTCCCAAGCGGCCATCCTTCTTGTTTCTGGTGAACTTCTGAGAAAAGTCTGTGGAGATGTTCAATTGCTTTGTAGACTGAGGGTGAGTTATCCGGTATGTAGGTGTAGCAGCTGGACCCAATGATGCGGCATGCTCCTCCAAGGTCGGCTAGAACCACATCTAGAACAAGGCGGTTCTGGAGCGCCACCAGGCGGACTGCCTGAAGCTTGGCCGTATTGTTTGTGAGGATGCCAGCTGTAATGTTCATTGTCGTTTCGACTGTCTGGGTCAAATGTCGGATGGCACGGCTGTTCACAGGAGTGGTAACATTGATGACAAAGTACCTCATAGTTCCACAATGATGCCCCTCTCACAGGAGTGGTAACATTGATGATAGAGTGCCTCATAGTTCCACAATGATGCCCCTCTCACAGGAGTGGTAACATTGATGATAGAGTACCTCATAGTTCCACAATGATGCCCCTCTCACATGAGTGGTAACATGGAAACTGATCAACTTGATTGTTCCTGTAACAACTTGTTTGCGTCATGTTGTTTGTATAACTTTTAATTCTGGAAAAACATTGTTTTAAACAAGCATTGGCAATGTCAATCAGTCTCTATATTTTTGTGTTAAGTGGTGTCATTTTTACTAAAGAATATTCTTTCAATGTTATTGGTATGTGCTGTATACAATATTCATCATTTTTAATTAATATATAATGGTTGCCTACTTATTTTATCAAAAAACAAAAATAATGATGCTTTAAATTTTGTAATTTCTTTTATTAACTTGCATTAGTAATGATATTTTGTTGTACTGTTAAGACATTTGCAATGGCTTAAAAGAACATATGCAGGATATTTTGTGATTTTTTCAAAACATTTTTTTTTAATACAAACTATTGTAAAATTTGATACTTATTATAAAGCTACATTTATCCAATATATTTCAAAACATTATCCATATATCATTTGTACAACTGTGTATTTGTCTCCTCTTAAAATTTTGACTTTTATTTTTGCATTGTAGCTCTTAAACATTGAAAGTGCATGACTTATTGGAAGTTTTGTTTAACTTTTGTAGACAGAATAAAATAAGTTATGGAGGAAAGGTTTTCCTTTTTAAAAAAAATATTTTTATTGAGATGGTTCCGGGTATCAAAAAAATACATTAATCAACAGGATAAAAACAGACATTGAAATTACAATATACATCTTATAATTACAATTGTAGAAGACATAAAACCGTGTTTGTTTCAGACAGTAGTACATAAAGGGAGACTGTCAGCGTCACCAATAGATCTGCACACTCTTGTTCATCTGACTTCTCTCCAATTTCTAAGAGGGGCCCATATCTTCTTACCCAATTCTCTCGACCTCTTTCCTTTAAAATCGTACAAACATTCCTCTATATTATGAGTTCCCAGAAGCCTAGTTAACCACATCTGAAAAGTAGGAGCTACAGAGTCTTTCCAACCAGCCGAGATTAAAATCCTAAAAACAGCCATAGAGAAAAAAATAAATGCTTCGGCCTCTTGCTCTAATTTCAAGTTTTCATCCCTGCCAATCAAAACAATAGTAGGGGATAGAGTGATCTGTTGCTCTAGCAGCCCCGTTAAAAACCTTTCAATTTCTTTAAAAACTGGAGTGAGATTCTGACAGTTATGAAACATATGGGTTAAATCTGCAGGGCCTTGGTCACACCTGGGACACCTATCGTTTTCTCTCTTACCCCACTTGAACAGCTTGGCAGGCGTGTAATACAAGTTAAAAATAGTCTTGTAGTGCTGTGCTTTTAAATTTGAAGCTCTTAATATTTTCTTATTCATTGCTAAGGCATAGTCTATGTCTATATCTGGATCCCCAATTCTTTGGGCCCAAGCTGATTCAATTTGTCCGATGTCATCTCCCAAACCCTGCAAGAGATAGCTATACCCGATTTTAATCTTCTTACCACCATTCCTTACATAGTTCACAATCAGATTAGGCTCCTGAATTGAGATCCTGGGTCTGATTGACTTAACTGTTTGCTCCAATTGTCTATATAAAAGCCATTGACTAGCAGGTATACCGAACTTTTGCTGAAGTGTGTCAAATCCCAGTAGTTCATCCTCAACCATGACATCCCCCAAACAGCTAATTCCCAGCTCCTTCCATAACCTACTATTACTATTCTGTCCAAGATGCACAAATGGGTTTGACCGCCACAGGTCTAATGTACTATTAATTTTCGGATTCTTCAGGAATCTCATTATTGACTTCCAGGTGCACCAAGCACTAAGCATCACTTTACTTTTACTCCTTTTAAAAAACCTAAAGTTTATTTCTCGTTGTGAGAAGTTGGCCTGGTAGGGGATGTTTCCAATTCTGGAACCACCTATTATCAGACCAAACAATCCCTTATGGTGTCTGGTTGTAAGTCAACCTTATTAGACAAGCTATCCTAGGGGTAGCATGGACTAAGCAGCCTAAAGGCTTAACTTAAGAGGTCGTGTTAAGCGAGCTGTTTTACCACATACAATCCTGTAATACCAAATGAAAGGACACCACACAAGTATATATTATAAAAATATATGTGTTTATTACTAAAAACAATCCCCAGTATTCTTTATGAATAAAGGGGCACAAGCGTTAAATCAAAAGCACTGTTTAAACATACAAGTTGCACAATTATGGATGAGGGCGGGTGGCCACTCAAACCATATACTAAACAAGTGGTATAAGAGAGGCCACTCGAACAGTGGTTAGGCCTAGGGCCTAGGGAATCGCTGGGAGCAGTCAGGACAAGCAATGCTGAAGTCGGGAATGGCCCTCGGGATTCGGGAGATGTGCGGAAAGCGCACGCATGCACCAATGTTAACCAATGGTGCGTAAAAGTCATAGAGTTAAAGTTTAAGGACACTTCCGCTGAACCTAGAGGAACAAAACTTAACACACAGACCCTAGAGGTGTGCACCAGTGTGGGAACACCGGCGGAGCAAAGTTACCTCACCCACAGGAAGTGGGTGCACAGGGTCGAAGTGGCGTCGGGTTTTGACACGCAGGCTCTTGGTGCTTGAAGCTGAAAGGGCTGCAGGCAGGTTGAAGATGAAGTGTCCGGTGGAGTCCAAGGGTGGACTCAAGTTGTAGAGTACCTGAAAGCAGAGGGGACAGCGTCTGGGTCACTCAGCAGTGACCAGGGTGGAACCAGGACGGAACCAGGCAATGTCGGGCGCAATCAGGTGGTCGTCGAGGAGCTTCTCTCCGCTGTCACGTGGGCTCTGGGGCATCTGCGACGTCCAGGAGCAGGTCACGATCTGTCCCACGCAGGCTCTCACCGTCGGTGCAGTCGGCTTCAAGTTTGGAGCAAACAAGCCTTGGCAAGAGCAATCCACGCGGGATCGGAAGATTGCTTCTCACTCGGACCAGGAGGGTCAGAGTCGGGGCTCCTTTTCAGGGGAGCTGGTGTGGATCTGGAGCAACCAGATTCACGAGTCTTCTTTGTAGTTTCGTCGGCACAGGGACCACTAGCCAGCTGGCAAGTGACCGGGCCAACGCGTTGAGCCAAATAGAGCCAAAGGGCCCCACGCAGCACTCGTCGAGTGTGGAGGGCTGAACTTCGGCTCAGGAGCAGCTCAGGGTGGGGGCTTCTCAAACCCCGGTGCACAGCTTCGAGGATCACTCGTGGGCTGCACGGTCAGCGTCTCGTGGTCAATTCAAGATGGCGTGCCCCACGCTTCCGGTCGCCTCCACGGGTCTCAGCTCTGCAGGGACTGTGGATCGGGCTGTTGGAAGGCAGGCAAGCTTGATCTCGTCGATCTCAGTCGCTCGAGTTCCGGCGGGAACTGCAACTAAGTAGACGTCGAGGGCTGGATGGTGCCTGCAGCTGCAGGGTGGTCACTCCTTGACCACAAGGGATATTCTTCGGGCTTCCACGTTGAGATGGAGGTCCAAGGGTCCAGAGTTTCGTTTCTAATGTTTCTTCCAGGAAATCTGATGTGCATTGGCACTGCTCCCACTCTTATTCCAATCTGGGGGGCGTGATTACCTGCTAGGTCCCTCCCTATGGGTGGGACCCAGGAAGGGGGTGGATACACCCCTTTCCTTTGATCCAGGCCGCCCTGGCACGAGGGCTGGAGTGCCCCAGAACCGGTTTGGCCGGATTATGCAAGGGGCAGCCTTGTGCGCCCCAGGCAGTGTCTGGTTTCTTTCAAACCTCCCTGCTACAATCCACTATCTCCTGTCTGGAGGGCGGTGACACCCTCCTGTGACTGGAAACCCTTTGTCCAGGACCCCTTTGGCTGAGTTTCGGTCAGCTGCAGGGGTCCAGACATTTGTCTGTGGCAGAGGCATCCATTTTGTGGATCTAAGGTCTTTGGAGAAATCAACCGCATTTAAGCAAAGTAACATGTCTTACCCCTCTAGAGGGGTGGAATGCTATCCCCGTCGCCAGAACTGGCGAGGGGATAGTATTCCAAATCATATGACACCTTACACGACATGTTTTGATAAAGCCAAACCAAAGTTGCTATATAACCGCGAGGATTATAAGGCACTTAAGAGTATATGGTATGGCATTATCCTGAAACAGCTTAGGGAGTTGTTCCCGACAGCTGCAGACAGGCTCAGCTCATGCTAGAGCTCCATCTCACATGAAACCACGCACTCTGCCTCCAGGATTGATGAGGCCTTCCATAGGAGTGGCTCACAGGTTAATATGTGTCCAGATATAGGTTTAGATATAGGTATACTATACCTAAGCAAGGGGTGATTACACCACCTTACCCCAGCTGAGTGATCAGCCAGTTGTGTCAATTTAAGAACCAGCCAGGGGTGGCAAAAGATATGCTGCAGCCCCTGGTAGGCCTTGGTGGCCCCTATGCCCTGGGCACCTATAGTGCATTATACAGGGGCTGACAAGGGGTCCATTTCCAATTGGGGTATGTACCTAGGGTACATGGAACCCATTTTACAGAGAGAGCAGATGGCCTGGGGCCCTGATTAGCAGGGAACCAGGTCAACTAAGTCAAAAAACCAGCTAAACACAGGCAAAAAAATCCGGGGTAACCATAGTCAGGTAGCCACCTTCCTACATAACCCCCCCCCCCCCCAAACGAAAGGAGATAAGGCTATCCCTGGCCAGGTAAGCCTATATTGCCTGAGTGGCCATATAAGGAAGTACCTGCACTAGCATGGGTACCCCCTGTCTCATGGTCCACTAAGCAGTCCCTCACCCTTTGGGTATTAGAGGGTCTCCACCATAGGGAATTACTACCTTGGGTGTGTTTATGCAAAGTTAAAGGCTGGTTTGGATATGGAGTATTGAAGTGAGGCTCTACTAAGTTAGGGCTTGGCTTCCTCCAATTATCTTCCACCATGTGTGCCTTTCTTTCTTTAACTGAGTTGCACTGTGCTCTCAGGGTCAACCTCTGGCTACCTAAAGCTGGAGGCTGGGTCCCTCTGTTTGGCTTGCTGGAGGGACAGTTCAGGTTTGGGCCCTTTGGGTCCCAGGTTTGGCTGTGCCCAACAGAATCCATCTGTGGGAGGTCCCTAACTGTTTTTAAGGGGGCTCCCTCAGGAGTTTTTAAAGTTTTCACCTCACTAGGGCTACTAGTTTTGGTGCACCTAATCTGTTGATGGGGGTGCTTTATTTGACAGGGGTCCCTCTGGGTCTCACTGTCCTTCTTGTCCTCTGCAGCCCTGGGCTGGCTAAGGCAAGGGAGAGAGGGGCAGGTTACCTGCTCCAGACTGGGTCCCACCTGAGAAGGGTCCACTGCCATCAGAGGCTCTGTCAGGCCAGGCCTAACAACCTCTGGGGGAGTTCCTTCATCAGGGGTAAGATCAGTTCCCTGAGGAGGCTGATCCTGTCCTAAAGTCTGGTGAGGGGGAGATTTCTCTTCCTCCTCCATGCTCTCAGTTTGTGTGGAGTTATCCATCATTTCAGGCTTCACAACACACATATCAGTTTGAGTTTGGGCTGTGGCCATCACAGCCCCACCAACCTTTTCAGGAGGAGACTCAGTTTGGGTTTCTGCTGTTATCATAACAGCTTTGCTATTCTGTTCAGGAAGAGCTGTTGCTAAAGATGGGGCAGAGAGTTTCTCAGCCCTACCAACCTTTTCAGGAAGGACATCTTGAATTGGGGCTGTAGCCATTACAGCCCCACTAACCTTTCCATTGGAATTCACCATTCTAGAATGGGTTTCCTGTTCAACCTCAGCCCAGGCTGAGATTTCCAAATCATTACCAAGTAGGCAGTCTACAGGCAAGTTTGGTGACACTGCCACTCTCTTTGGGCCAATGACACCTCCCCAGCTGAGACTTACTACTGCCATGGGATGATTTGTTTGGATTCCATCAATGTTTGTAACCTGGTATGTGGCACCAGGTAAAAGTTGCTTAGAGGGGACTATGCCATCAGCCACCATGGTGATGCTAGCCCCTGTGTCTCTAAAAGCTTCAACTTTCAAACCATTGATGATGGGTTCTTGTCTATACTTGCTCAAAGTATTTGGGCAAGCAGAGAAGTTGGCAAACCCCATGCCAGTCTCATAAACAAGATCATTGGGTGATGGGGACCTGGATAGGCCAGGGTCCACCTGAGCTCCAACAGTAAACCCACCCAGATTCCTGGGTGTGCTTCCACTTCCTGGGGGAGTACTGCTGACAGTAACAGGAGGTGTTGAAGCTGGCTTTGGAGGTATATTTTCTTTATTGTTATTCTTGGGACAACAGTTGTCTGTTTTGTAATGCCCCACCTGTTTACAGGCATAACAATAAGGCTTTTTCTCAGTTGAAGAAGTGTCTTGGGACCCACCCCCATTCTTGGAGTTTTGGGGCCCTGGGGAAGTCTTTTCTTTATTTTTATCCCCACCCTTATCTTGAGGCTTGGTAGACTCCTTCTTCTGGTTACTGTCCTGATTCTTAGGCCTAATCCTGGTTCTGACCCACTTGTCTGCCTTCTTTCCCAATTCTTGGGGAGAGGTCAGATCAGAGTCCACCAGGTGCTGGTGTAAGAGCTGGTTCTGACAATTACTTAGGATCTGCTCCCTCATAATCAAATTATACAATCCTGTAAAGTCATGTACTTTGCTGCCATGTAGCCAACCCTCCAGAGCCTTAGTTGCACAATCAACAAAATCAGTCCAGTCCTGAGTCTGTGTCTTCTGGGTGTCTCTGAACTTCAACCTGTACTGTTCAGTGGTTAAGCCAAACCCATCTATTAGGACACTCTTCAGGACTTTGTAATTGTTTGCATCCTCATGTCTGACAGTGAGGAGCTTATCTCTCCCTTTCTCTGAAAAGGAGTACCATAAGATTGCTGCCCACTGTTCCTCAGGAACCTGCTGTACCATGCAGGCTCTCTCAAGAGCAGTTATCCACTTGTGGATGTCATCCCCTTCCTTGTAGGGGGGCACAATCTTTGTCAGGTTTCTACTATCATAGGACCTGGGTTTCTCTTTAGGAATATTGCTGCCACCAGTGGCATCTAAGCCACACAATTTCTGCTCTCTTGCCAAGGCAAGTTTAGCTTGAGCTAAGGTAAGTCTAGCTTGACTCAGGGCTACCTCCTCTCTCTCTATCTGGAGTTTGACAGCCCTCATTCTAGCCCTATGCTCAGCTTTTTGAGAAGCAGTCATGCCTCTCTCTGATTCTCTGGAGGCACTAGAAATATGAGAGTCCCCTGAGGGAGATCTCACTCTTCTGTTGCCTGGGAGAATCCCATTGTGGGTTCTGGGGAGGTGCTGGCCCTCTCCATTCCCCAGTAGGTCCAAGTTGGCCTGGCTAAGCCTGGCAACTGGAACCTGGCTACCCTGTTCCTGAACTTCTAAGTCCTCAACATCTGAGTCCTCATCTAAGTCATCATCATCCTCCTCCTCCTGAGGGGGATCAGTTACAGGGGGGTTCCCTCCATTTCCTGTGTCTAGGGAAGCTGTCTTTGCCTTGTCTAAGTCATCCTGTTCTAGGATTTCTACCAGGATTAGGCAGGTGGGGCTTCTGCCCCTTTTTAACCCTCTTGCTTTGCACAAGGCAATCAAGTCTCTGCGGGTTAGTTTGTCATATCCAAAAGTTGCCTGGGTAGGGTCAACTGTCACAGGAGTAGACCCTGAGGCTTTTCCTGTGTCAGACATGGTTACTAGTGAGGTGTAAGTGGTGCACTTACCTACACTAAGTGTTTTCCTACTGTACCTTGCTAGTTAGTTGTAGTCAGGGTGTGCTAATCCCTTCAACCTACAACTACTAAGTTCAGTAGAACTTAATATGCTAAGCTTTTGATTTATATGTACCTAGAGGTACTTGATGTGATCTTTCAATTTGATATAAAGATTGCAATGGTAAAACAACAGCAAGCTCAAATCCGCACCGCTGCTCACCAATGTGAGAAGTTGGCCTGGTAGGGGATGTTTCCAATTCTGGAACCACCTACTACCTGACCAAACAATCCCTTATGGTGTCTGGTTGTAAGTCAACCTTATTAGACAAGCTATCCTAGGGGTAGCATGGACTAAGCAGCCTAAAGGCTTAACTTAAGAGGTCGTGTTAAGCGAGCTGTTTTACCACATACAATCCTGTAATACCAAATGAAAGGACACCACACAAGTATATATTATAAAAATATATGTGTTTATTACTAAAAACAATCCCCAGTATTCTTTATGAATAAAGGGGCACAAGCGTTAAATCAAAAGCACTGTTTAAACATACAAGTTGCACAATTATGGATGAGGGCGGGTGGCCACTCAAACCATATACTAAACAAGTGGTATAAGAGAGGCCACTCGAACAGTGGTTAGGCCTAGGGCCTAGGGAATCGCTGGGAGCAGTCAGGACAAGCAATGCTGAAGTCGGGAATGGCCCTCGGGATTCGGGAGATGTGCGGAAAGCGCACGCATGCACCAATGTTAACCAATGGTGCGTAAAAGTCATAGAGTTAAAGTTTAAGGACACTTCCGCTGAACCTAGAGGAACAAAACTTAACACACAGACCCTAGAGGTGTGCACCAGTGTGGAAACACCGGCGGAGCAAAGTTACCTCACCCACAGGAAGTGGGTGCACAGGGTCGAAGTGGCGTCGGGTTTTGACACGCAGGCTCTTGGTGCTTGAAGCTGAAAGGGCTGCAGGCAGGTTGAAGATGAAGTGTCCGGTGGAGTCCAAGGGTGGACTCAAGTTGTAGAGTACCTGAAAGCAGAGGGGACAGAGTCTGGGTCACTCAGCAGTGACCAGGGTGGAACCAGGACGGAACCAGGCAATGTCGGGCGCAATCAGGTGGTCGTCGAGGAGCTTCTCTCCGCTGTCACGTGGGCTCTGGGGCATCTGCGACGTCCAGGAGCAGGTCACGATCTGTCCCACGCAGGCTCTCACCGTCGGTGCAGTCGGCTTCAAGTTTGGAGCAAACAAGCCTTGGCAAGAGCAATCCACGCGGGATCGGAAGATTGCTTCTCACTCGGACCAGGAGGGTCAGAGTCGGGGCTCCTTTTCAGGGGAGCTGGTGTGGATCTGGAGCAACCAGATTCACGAGTCTTCTTTGTAGTTTCGTCGGCACAGGGACCACTAGCCAGCTGGCAAGTGACCGGGCCAACGCGTTGAGCCAAATAGAGCCAAAGGGCCCCACGCAGCACTCGTCGAGTGTGGAGGGCTGAACTTCGGCTCAGGAGCAGCTCAGGGTGTGGGCTTCTCAAACCCCGGTGCACAGCTTCGAGGATCACTCGTGGGCTGCACGGTCAGCGTCTCGTGGTCAATTCAAGATGGCGTGCCCCACGCTTCCGGTCGCCTCCACGGGTCTCAGCTCTGCAGGGACTGTGGATCGGGCTGTTGGAAGGCAGGCAAGCTTGATCTCGTTGATCTCAGTCGCTCGAGTTCCGGCAGGAACTGCAACTAAGTAGACGTCGAGGGCTGGATGGTGCCTGCTGCTGCAGGGTGGTCACTCCTTGACCACAAGGGAGATTCTTCGGGCTTCCACGTTGAGATGGAGGTCCAAGGGTCCAGAGTTTCATTTCTAATGTTTCTTCCAGGAAATCCGATGTGCATTGGCACTGCTCCCACTCTTATTCCAATCTGGGGGGCGTGATTACCTGCTAGGTCCCTCCCTATGGGTGGGACCCAGGAAGGGGGTGGATACACCCCTTTCCTTTGATCCAGGCTGCCCTGGCACGAGGGCTGGAGTGCCCCAGAACCGGTTTGGCCGGATTATGCAAGGGGCAGCCTTGTGCGCCCCAGGCAGTGTCTGGTTTCTTTCAAACCTCCCTGCTACAATCCACTATCTCCTGTCTGGAGGGCGGTGACACCCTCCTGTGACAGGAAACCCTTTGTCCAGGACCCCTTTGGCTGAGTTTCGGTCAGCTGCAGGGGTCCAGACATTTGTCTGTGGCAGAGGCATCCATTTTGTGGATCTAAGGTCTTTGGAGAAATCAACCGCATTTAAGCAAAGTAACATGTCTTACCCCTCTAGAGGGGTGGAATGCTATCCCCGGCGCCAGAACTGGCGAGGGGATAGTATTCCAAATCGTATGACACCTTACACGACATGTTTTGATAAAGCCAAACCAAAGTTGCTATATAACCGCGAGGATTATAAGGCACTTAAGAGTATATGGTATGGCATTATCCTGAAACAGCTTAGGGAGTTGTTCCCGACAGCTGCAGACAGGCTCAGCTCATGCTAGAGCTCCATCTCACATGAAACCACGCACTCTGCCTCCAGGATTGATGAGGCCTTCCATAGGAGTGGCTCACAGGTTAATATGTGTCCAGATATAGGTTTAGATATAGGTATACTATACCTAAGCAAGGGGTGATTACACCACCTTACCCCAGCTGAGTGATCAGCCAGTTGTGTCAATTTAAGAACCAGCCAGGGGTGGCAAAACATATGCTGCAGCCCCTGGTAGGCCTTGGTGGCCCCTATGCCCTGGGCACCTATAGTGCATTATACAGGGGCTGACAAGGGGTCCATTTCCAATTGGGGTATGTACCTAGGGTACATGGAATCCATTTTACAGAGAGAGCAGATGGCCTGGGGCCCTGATTAGCAGGGAACCAGGTCAACTAAGTCAAAAAACCAGCTAAACACAGGCAAAAAAATCCGGGGTAACCATAGTCAGGTAGCCACCTTCCTACACTCGTGTTAGGAGCCCCAATGCTTTTCCTCCTGCTAGTAATTTATATATTGTGGGGGTTCTGTCCAAACCAATCGGCACAGCTATATCATCATATTTAAATAGGACATTCATTTGCATCATTAGACAAACCCAGTGATACAGCCTCAGATTTGGTGCAGACAGTCCCCCTCCTTCCAGTGGTGCAGATAGTCGAGCCAAAGATCTACGTATTTTCCCATATTGCCACACAAATTGGGAGAAGACAGCTTCCATTTTCTTCAACAGACCCTCTTCTACTAGCAGAGGTATGGCACGAAATAAGTACAACAGTTTCGGGAACATTGACATCTTCAAGACATTCACTCTACCAATCAGGGATAGGTGTAAAACATCTATTCTTCTTAATTCTTTGTCTATTGTGGCTATCAGGGGTACATAATTTTCTTGTATGATTTTCTCCACATTTGCATTAATCCTCACCCCGAGATAAACTGCAGACTCCACATACCTCTGGTCGACTTTATAGATGTTATTTGTGCTGATTATTATTGTTTTTTCTTCATTCAGCTTATACCCGGAGCGGGTTCCAAAGGCATTAGCCAGTTGACTCAATTCCAACATTGCCGTCTGCGGGTTAGTGGTGACAATTGCCAAATCGTCCGCATAAGCCAATAATTTGGTGGTATGCACATTTACTATGACAGAGGAGATTTTATCTGAAGCTAGAATTTCCCTAATTAGGGGATCTATATAAAGCGAGAAGAGTATAGGAGAGCAAGGGCATCCCTGACGGGTACCTCTTCTAATTACCACCTCTTCCGACTGCAGGCCCATAGTTGTAATTCTAGCTTCTGGATCCATGTACATAGCCTTTATTGCTTTCCTACACTTCTCTCCAAAACCTCTTCTAACCAGAACTTCCCACATAAATTCCCAGACCACACGGTCGAAAGCTTTTTAGGCATCAAGGAGGATCATGGCCATTTCTCCCCCCGTGACAGCCATAGCATCAAATAGCGAGATCGCACGCGAAGTGTGATCCGTAGTTCCTCTCCCTGGAACAAACCCATGCTGCCACGGTGAGGTGAGACAAGTTGGCCAATGATCCCCCCTAACCTCTTTGCCCACACCTTAGAATACAGTTTGGTGTCCGCGTTTATCAGCGATATTGGCCGATAAGAGCCCGGATTTTCCTCTGGTTTGCCTTTTTTATGGAATACTACAATATTGGTCTGTTTCCATGAGTCGGGGATCTTCCCAGAGCAGATTATACCGTTAAATAGATCTACAAGCAATGGAAGAATTTCCTCCCCTAAGATCTTATAAACTTCCATCGGTATCCCATCAGGACCTGCGGCTTTACCTGCTGCTAGATCCTGTAATGCGGTCCTTATCTCCTCTAGGGTTATATCATTTTGCAACTGCTCCCTGTCTTTATCATCTAGAACCGGACAAGCAAATCCGAGCCCTTGACTAGATGGTAACCCCCTTGCCTCCTGATCATAGAGTTTTTGGTAAAATTTCTAGAACACACCCATTATCTCTTTCGGGTCCGTATATTCTATCCCATTATCTTCAATCTTGCGGATGTTATTTTTATTAGTTTCTTGCCTTATGCGCAGCGCTAGTGCTCTACCGGCTTGTTCACCTGTCTCATACCGCCTTGCTCGAGACGCCTGATATTCTCTAATCTCCTTTTGCGTGACCGCTTTTAAAATGTCTCCCATGATCAGAGCCAAAGTTCTAGCCGTTTCACCACCATCCTTGCCTGACCCTATTTCCTCTATGTGCCGATTCTCTGAAACTGCTAACTCTAAGATGAGCTTCTCCACTTTCCTTCTATCCTCCTTCCTTAGCCTGGCGGAGCAGCTAATCGTCTCCCCCCTTAAGGATGCCTTGAAGGCTTCCCAAACTCCATTTCGGGATGAGCTATATCTGTTTATGTCAAAAAACTCTTTTGCCCACTGTTTAAGGTGCTTAACAAACCTATCATCGTTTAGTAGTTTCCTTTCAAATGTCCACCTTGTTGTTCTCCTCGGGATATTATGCACTTTATATGTCAATATCAGAGGGTTGTGATCCGAGACTATTCTTGGAAGCTTGGCAATTCTAACATTGCATAGTTCCCCCGACGAGACAAAGAAATAATCCAGCTTAGAATATTTCTGAGCTGGGTGTGAGAAATAAGTAAAACCTGGATCCCCAGGCACTTTTTCCCCCCATACATCAGCCAGACCATGCGAAAGTAATAGAGAGCCTAGCGCCCTAAAAACCTTATGTTTACGTCCTGTATATTTACCTCCCTGCCTCCAATCAGCTGAAATATTCATGTCTCCACACACTACCATGGGGGTACCCCAATTGGCCAACTCCTCTTCCAGCTCGTCAAATACTGCTGGCTCATCTTCGTTTGATCCATAGATCACACACAATGTAATGCCTAGCTTCAGTTCTACCAGAACCCATCTACCAGACCCATCCGTTTTGGTATGTCTCGCCCCCCCAGATTACATTTCCCCATAATGGCCACCCCCCTTATCGTAGATGATTGCGACGAGCATCCTAGCATTATATATCCGTGCATATTCAATAAGTTCCTTTTAGCCCAGGGCAAATGGGTTTCTTGTATACACAATATGTCGATATTATTAAATTTAGCAAAGTGGCTCAATCTCTGTCGTTTCTTCCAGTCATTTAGCCCCCCTACATTGATAGTACATATCTTAATGTTTGACATTATTACCATAATTGCTACTTCTGACCTGTCTGTTATCCATGAGTCTACTGTATACCGACATCAAACCCGTTTCCATCTCAAAGTTTTTCTCTTTTTTGTTCCCCCCTCTCTTCCCCCCGCCACCCCCCCTCCTCCTCCCTTTCCCTCCCCTCCCCCCCTTCAACACCTCCAACCCCCCCCTCCCACCCCCTCTTTTCAGAGGCGCTCAGACCTGCTGGTCTGTGCACGTGATGGTTCGCAGTAATGACCGAGGAGATTTCTAAATACCCCATCCTAGTACCTGTGGCACTGTTGTCCCCACCACCCTACACAACACACCACACCCCACACGTTATTGCTGATTTCCATTTCATCAAATTTTGAGATTGATCATATCTGCCATAGAGTTATACCTGACCACATCTGCGGAATATTACTAAACACCTTGTGTGTCCAAATATTCCTTAGCTTTCACTTCGGAGGAGAAATATCAGGTTCTCCCACCGTTAATTATTTTCAGCTGTGCCGGATTGATTAAGTATGCCTGCATACCCTTGTCCTGAAATGGTTTTATCATCTGCCTTAATCTCCAGCATCTCTCCACCGTGACATGGCAGAAATCCGGGCGGACAAAAAAAGAGAAGCCATCAACATTCTTTTTTAGGTCCGGTCTTGCCCTCTCTGATATTGCCTGCCTCAGATTAAAGTTACCAAGAAATATTAAAATTGCTCTGGGCTTATCTCCCTCCTTGGCATTTTTGTGGATTTTAAAGGGAATGCGATGCGCCCTCTGAATCTCCTTTGCCCAATCCCATCCCTTCAGCTCCGTGAAAGCATGTTCGAACAGCTTTACCACAAAGGCTCTCATGTCTGTATCTTCTGATCCTTCCGGTATCCCACAGTACACGCAGGTTATTCTGTCGAGACCTATTCTCCAACGCCTCCAGCTTTCATTGTACATCTATCAACTGTTCACCTTGTTGATCTACCTTGCTAGAGGCAGCCGCTGTCTCTGCTTCCGTCGACACCACTCTATCTTCCAGGTTAGTGACCCGTTCTCCCAGATTCACACACACCTTAGTCAATTTCCTTACCACTCCTTGTATTTTTCTGACCGCAGCCTGTGATTTGCGACTTTCCTGTCGAGCCTCTTCCCTATGTGCGATTATTTCCTGGTGTATCACCTCCAGAAGAGACATCTGTGCTGCTTCACGTCCCGGGCTCTCCAGCCCAGAATTAGTCGTCGGATGATCACGTTTCAGTCCAAGTATTTTAGCACTTGTATTGAAAGGTTTTCCAGTAACAAGTATACATTTTTTTTAAATCTGCTTGCTAACCTTACTTCTTAGATTATTTTGTTCATTATATTATATTGACCTTTGGGTACTGTTATTTCACTGACTTATGACTATGGTGTATTGTCTTCAATTAGTCAACCGTTTACTATTATATTTATACTTACTACTGGTGTGATTCTGTATTCTTTATATTGCATTCCCTTATATTATTCCGAATGAATTCTTTAATGAAATATGTAACTTATGTTTTACTAGCTTGACATTCTATCATTTTCCGCTTTTTACTGATTTGTTGTCAAATTAATGGTTTAATACTTTACTATTTTATACTCACTATTTAACCCCTTAAGTGCTGCCTCGGTGCGTTGGCCGACGGCAGCACTACCTCTCCAGTGCTGCGCACGACCATTGGACGTCCATTCAGCACTATTTCCAATGGACAGCGCAGCACTGGGGAGGGATGTTTATTAGCAGCTATGAGGTTAATATTTAAGGATGTTTGTATTTCCTGCTAATAAAAAATGATAACACAAAAAAAGAAAGTGCATGATGTACTGGTAATTCTGTATATACAGCTAAATGAGTGTTATTATAAAAAAAAATTTTGTTTTCTAAGGTAGTTTTGTATGTAAGTAAAAAACATTGTTTTCCTTTTTTTCTACTATTATTTACATTTTGCCTAAACATTGTATAATATGAAATTCTTTATAAATCAGTGTTCAAATAGTTCTAGTTAAAATCTTATGCTGCATAATATTTGTAAAACAATGTATTTATTCTCTTTTTCATGCAATGTAGTTTGTAAACATTGAAAGTGTATAGTATATATATATATGTATATATACATTCACTGAAAAAACCATAGGTTATAGACCATATATAGTTAGGAATTAGCATTTACAAAACCTTGAAAATTCACTGAAAAACCATAGGTTATAGACCATATATAGTTAGGGATTAGCATTTACAAAACCTTATTTTACTCACACAAAACCATTGAAATTTCATATATAGTTAGTTGCACTAACTATATATCGCGCACCCGCAATCCACTGCTGATGATGTCACATATTACATCATTCATGACATGGTCAGTGACATCACTGATGTCATCACTGATGACATCACTGATGACATCTCAAATGACATCACTGATGACATCACTGATGACAACATCCAGTGACTGTATGTTTCTGTAAAGTTAAAATATGTCTTACATATTGAAGAATGAGTGTATGTATAAGTGTCTGGATGAAGGATTTAGTAGGTGCATGACTGACTGTATGAGTGAGTGATTAAATGTGTCTCACTGAGTGCATGGGTTAGTGACTAAACTGTCTTAATTTGTGCATCATTATGTCTGTTGTTCTGTAAACTGCTGCATGTGTTGATCAGTAGCTATATGAGTAACTATATGGGTTATTGATTGGTTGCCCAAGTATTTGTATGGGAGACTGAGTGTGTGTGTAGGTGGCTGGGAGGTGTATGACTCTGTGCATAGATGTGTGAGCAGTTGATTCACTAGATGTATGGGTTCAAAAGTGCATGTGGAAACAGCTGTATGGGCCGTTGACTGTGTGCATGAGTGTATTGGTGAGTGAATGGATATCTCAGTGCTACATGTCAAAGTAAGTACATATGTAAAACACAGTACATGTGAGAGTTGACATATATAAAAATCTGTGCATAAGAGCCAGTGAATGTGTGAGTGGCTGTATGGATCATTGTGAAATTGTATCAGGGATTGTATAAGAGAGTAAATATGTGTTAGTATATGTTTGAATAAGTAAGGTGTGTATAACTGTATAGTTGAGGAAATTAAATGGAGGTGTAATTGATTCTTTGCATGACTGACTAGGTGTGTGAGTAACTCCATGGATGAGTGACAGTCTGTGAGTGTCTGTTTACACTGAGTGTATGTAAGATTATATAAAAGTCTGAGGAGGTTCACCGTATTATCACACGAATGATGTCATCAGTGATGTGATCAGTAATGTCAAATGAGATGTCATCAGTGATGTCATCAGTGATGTCATTTGAGATGTCATCAGTGATGTCATCAGTGATGACATCAGTGATGTCACTGACCATGTCATGAATGATGTAATATGTGACATCATCAGCAGTGGATTGCGGGTGCGCGATATATAGTTAGTGCAACTAACTATATATGAAATTTCAATGGTTTTGTGTGGGTAAAATAAGGTTTTGTAAATGCTAATCCCTAACTATATATGGTCTATAACCTATGGTTTTTTCAGTGAATTTTCAAGGTTTTGTAAATGCTAATTCCTAACTATATATGGTCTATAACCTATGGTTTTTTCAGTGAATTTCATTGGTTTTTTAAAAGCTAATATATGTAGCTGTAAAATGTATTCTTTGACTAGAGTAGGTCTGGAAATGCTTTTAAAGGACACCTTTGAGCAATTAATGGCACTTTTTCCTCAAACTGCCTTGGTATATTCAAATATATGCCAAAGACAGAAATGGAGGTGGTCCAACCAATTTTGTCCACAAATTGAGAAGTCGAGGAAGCATGTAAACAAATCTGTTTCAGCTTACATGAGAGACGTTACTGCATGCAAGATATCTACAGAGGAGATGGAGTTCACTTCTCAGATGAGGGCAACAGAATTTTCATTTTGAATTTAAGACTGTGCATTGGTACCTACTTATAAGTACCTAAATGTACCATAAACCCAAAAGCTCTTCTCAGAGCTACCCTACATCTGATCACTCATAATTATTATTTTACTCTAACTTTTTTCTCTAATTTCCAACAAACTACGCTCCCCGGAGCGCTACCCGGTACGCGAACTGGAAGCTAACTGCGCAAAATTTCTAAAAAAAATGTTTTTTTCCCGCACATATGGGCCTCCTCAGCCACCCTCAGAAAACCTAGGGGGTCAAGATACGTCTACCGTGCCCCCTTCTACCCATTCTGAACATTATTTGCCCTCCATCTTGTATCTTAATTCGACCGAAACACAAAATGGTGGACTCCCGTAACGCTGCTGGTTCGCGAACCGGGCCGCTTCCCGGGAAGCGG
This sequence comes from Lissotriton helveticus, assembly GCF_964261635.1. Taxonomy (NCBI): domain Eukaryota; kingdom Metazoa; phylum Chordata; class Amphibia; order Caudata; family Salamandridae; genus Lissotriton; species Lissotriton helveticus. Next base: position 1,223,684 of record NW_027611702.1, on the reverse strand, counting down.
TCCAAAAAAAAAGGTGGGAAAGTAATTTACTGAAAAACGACTGGAGACACTCTCACCAAATATAGATTAGCTCATACCACATAACAATCCCTTTCATTTTCACAAATTCGATTGAAATTTCATATAGCCATTAAGCCTGTAGACCTCTCTAAATACCGTGAGGTAAATAACTTCACAAAACACATCTGAAGTGTTGGAATTGACAACCAATAAAAATGTTACTTTCATTTTCTACTTTTATTACCTGACATTTGATTGGTTATATACCTGAATATATATAAAGGAAGAGAAGGAAACACAGCCATTTTGACTGCTACTTCTTGTTGTACATTTCAATTGAATTATCACTAAACACTTCAACTTGTTTCTAAAGGTAAGTTGTTATTTTTAAAACTGAAGTATATTGTGCACTATAAATTAATATGGTAAACTTTTTCTGATAGTTATATACTATCCCTCTGTAGCAGTTATAGATTTAGATAGACTTCTCTGTTATAGTTATGGATGGAGTTAGGCTTCTCTTGTATAATTATGAATTTACTTACGTTAAATCACATACACTTTTTAATATTCCTACTTCCACTCTGATACTATACACTGCCAAAAGATAAATTCACTGATAAAAACTACCTATCTAAAATTAATCCCAACAGTGCCCTATCTCTACTAATATATATTTTTTTAATCCAAATTTCAGGCAAAATGGAAGGCGAACAGAAAGTTGAATTTCAAATTGTCCTGCAAGAGAGCAGCCAAGAAATCATTGATCAAAATGATATTGAATTTATGGATGAAACTTGGGACAAAGAACTACTGCAATGTGTGCAAGCAGTAGATGACCTCCTTGAAAATGAGGACATTTTACACCCTCAGAGACTAAAAAGTATATTCAATGAAAATTATGAAATTTCCGACAGTGAAATGTTAGAAAGTTTAATAAATTATGAAACACAATCACAATAAAAAAAAAAGGCTTAAAAAATAAAGAAATTAAAAAATAATCAACAAAACCAACAATCAATTAACATACAGTATTTGAAAAGTCTATCATTCTTTTTTCCTTATGGTACGCTGCCCAGAACGCTTTCCGGTTCGCGAACCGAGCGCTCCCCACGCAAAAAAAAAAATTTTTTTTTTGCCCTGCTGGGCCCTTTTAAAACCTCCACATAAAACGTAGGGGGTCAAAGAGGATCTACTATGCCCCCTTATGGTAATTTCCCCCTTTGTTTTGGCCTCCTCTTGTCTCTCGATCCTACCGAGAGACAAGATGGCGGCCGCTCCGGACTGTTTAGAATGTTGACGGACACCGAAGAGCCAATCAACTTCGCTTCGCAAAGCTCCGTTACGCGAAAAGTACGCGAACCGGAGCGCTGCCTGGAGCGCTGTTACAGATATATATCTTTTTTTGAACGTTAATTTCTCAAAATCCACTGGAACACATATATTGAGACCTAGCAAAGGCACATCGGGCTAACAGTCCCTACAATTTTGCCAAATTTCGTGCAAATCCATTCAGCCGTTCGGGCTAAAAGTGAGGCCAACCGCCCTATGGAAATTAACATTGGAAAAATGCATTTTGGGACCCCCCTTTTTTCTCGGCCCCCCCTTGACGAAACCCCCCCAGATTTTCAGGGGCTGCTCAGAAACAAAATGTGCCATTTTCCTGAAAATTTCAGCCAATTCCGTCCACAAACGCCAAAGTTATTAGACATAGAATTTTCAAAAATCCCATAGGGAAAAAATCCTAACTATATATACCTACTGGCGACCGCCAGTAGGTAATATATGTATATATATATATACATATATATATATCTATATATATATATATATATATATATTTTCCCCCGCAAAGTAATACGCCGCACTCAGGGATTGTAATTATAGTTGGCTTGTTTATTCAGCAAACTCCACCATCAGTCTGTCACACCGACGCGTTTCGGGCACACGCCCTTTCTCACGGTAAGTGGCACTACTTTTTTACTGGTTTATAAAGGCTATGCATTGTTACCCGTCCCATTGCATTCTGGGATTGGTAGTTTCAATATATATTCATCACAAAGTCACCCCTATTTATGACAGTTATGATTGTTATACAATTGAATGACACAATTTTACTAATGCAACTGCGCTGTTAAGACCCAATGTTATCTGCATATCATTGTAGGTATAGTACCATTTTTTAAACCATTTGTAAATTATATATATCGCAACAGTTGCATTATCGTCGATTAGCCACAGTTCTTAGAATTTAGAAAAGTGCAACACAAATTTTAGGTATAGTACCTATAACTATAGAATTATGCATGGCTATTCACATATCTGTATTAATCCATTCTCTTAGTTCTGTTCTCTCAGTCAGATGTTAGCTATTGTTATTGCTATTGTTATTGTTATGTGTACTTATAAAGCGCAACATTCATCCTACCAGGATATCACGGCGCTGCAATATTGAGCAGTAAACCATGGGCGATTCACCAGAGACTACTGATTATTCTGATATGGGGAATAATGCAGTTTTTAATTTTTTCTTAAAGATGGGGTAGCAGTCCGGAAGTCGGAGGTTGATGGGCAGGTCATTCCAACATTTGGCCGCAATGTGTGAAAAAGCACGTCCGCCCATCCTGGATAACTTGATCCGTATGGTGGCTGCTTTGGCTGAGGCTTGTGAGCGTAAGTTCCGTGCTGGAGCATAGAACTTAATTCTATTCCGCAGAATGTAAGGGTCAGTATTGTGTAATGTTTTATGGGCGATGCATAGCATTTTGAACGAGGCTCTTTATCTCATGGGCAGCCAGTGTAAGGCTCTCAAGCAGTTTGTGGCTGAATCATACTTTCTTTTTTTGCAAACAGCCTTAGCTGCAGCATTCTGGACCAATTGTAGTTTTGTAAATAAATAGTCCGACATACCAACAAATAGTGAATTGCCATAGTCCAGCCTGCTAACTAGTAGCGACTGGACTAGGATCTGTCTGCATTCCAGTGGGATCCAGGGGAAGACCCGTTTCAACATTTTTAGTATGGCAAATCCTTTGCCACGTATTGTGGTGACATGGCGTTTCATCGATAGAGTAGTGTCCATCTGGATTCCCAAGTTTCTAGCAGACGATGTTGGGTTAGGTGGAGTGCCTAAGGTATTTGGCCACCAAGAGTTATCCCAGAGCTGTTTTGCTCCACCGAAAAGGAGAATTTCTGACTTGTCAGCATTTAGTTTCAAATAATGGCCATGCATCCAATTGGATAGCTCTGACAAGCAGTTTTGCAGTCTACTTTTGGCGTCATTTTGCATATAAGGCACTCATATCCCTAATTATGATGTCAAATAGATCCAGTTTTTATTGCAAATGTACAAAGAGTTCCTCATCCAAGTTCATCCCCCTCGGGATCTTGGTTTTCATACGATTTATATATTTTGATTCTAGTTGACACAATTTCAATTTGCGATCCCCCAGCCTCTCATGTTGTTCTACATTGTCAATTCCAAAAAAGCACATTTACTTGAAATCTCCACCTTGGCACTCGAGCATATGTTTGGCTGTGGCATATGTCATATCTCTGTTCTTCACAGCTCTTATATGCTCAAGCATTCTCTTCTTTAAGGCACAGATAGTGCTCCCTATGTACATTTGTGAGCAATCACATTGAATTATATATACTACGTATTGAGTAGTACAAGTTATTTTTCCCTTTATTTCAATTAGTCGTCCTGCTTGATCTCTGAATGATTTAACATTTTTACCAATTTTGCACGCTTTGCAACATCCACATTTATCAAACCCCTTTTGTTTTTCATCAAGCCAGTTGGTAGATTTTTTGCTTGGGGCTTCAAAGTGGCTTCTTACGAGCATGTCTTTTAAAGATGGTATTTTCCTGAACGATAATTTTGGCTCATTCCCTAAGATTTTCTTTAAATCAGCATCTTGTTGTAGTATTGGCCAATATTTTTGTACACATCCTCGTATTTTCTGCGCCTCTTTGCTGTAGTTTAAGATCAGTCTTGGTGTATCATCTGTATTTTTCTTAGATTGTGGTTTTTGTATTAAGATCTCTGATCTTTTTTTAAACTTGATCTTGTTCACATTTTTGTTTAGCTCTCTCTTTCTGTATCCTCTTCCTTCTAGTCTGGATGCACATTTGGCAATCTGTTCATTTGCTTCTTCTTCTTTGGAGCAGTTTCTTTTCATCCTCACAAATTCTCCAAATGGAATATTATTTATTACAGACCTCGGATGAAAACTCTTAGCGTGTAGGATGCTGTTGGTGGCAGTACTTTTTCTGTAAAGTGTTGTATTGATTTCATCATTCTCAATGTAGACTGTTATGCCCAAATAATCAATCCTGCTTTTGCTTGTGTTACATGTAAATGATAATCCTACATCATTGTTGTTCAATTTGGAAAAATATTGCATGAATTCTGTTTTCGTTCCGTTCCATATGAGGAATAGATCGTCGATATATCTCGACCAAAGCATTAATTTTTCCAATTCATCTTGATTGTCAGGTCCCCATGCTATCTCCTTCTCCCACCAACCCATTGTGAGGTTTGCATAATTGGGGGAGAAGGAAACTCCCTTTGGCATCCGCACAATTGTTGGTAAATATTGTGATTGAAGAGGAAAATGTTATTGTTCAAGCAGGTTTTGATTAGGGTTAACAACATGGCTGAGTGTTCCAGTTGTGATATGTTCCTTTGTTTCAAAAAGTAAGCGCAAACATTCAATCCTGTTGTGTGTCTGATTGATGTATATAATGAATAGCTTTTTATTGTTTGGTTACTCAAAACCATTACATTAAAACAAACGTATAAAAAAGAATTACAAAAGTTAAAACAGGGAATGTGTTAGCGAAATAGTCTGTGCATCTACGGAGTCTCTATTCATGTAAGCCCTGAGTGGCCATCAACTTCGACCGTGTCTCTTGGATGAACTTCCCAAATGAGGCCATGTCTTTTACTGTAGACAGTGTATATAATTGATGGACCGCCTCCTTTACAGTGCGGGACCCCGCTTGTCTTAGAATGGGCCTAAGGTAGAGGCTGCGTGCTGCACGCAGGGCCGGGCAGCAAAATAGCAGATGAGCATGGGACTCATGTTTGTAATTGCAGAGCCTGCATTCCAGTACACCCAGCTCTGCCCGTTCAACAGCATATAGTTCTTTAAGGGGCAGAGGGTGTAGTCTGTAGGCTAGAATCTTATGAAGAGCTGTGCGGCCCACAGCCTGCGTGAGATGGTGCTTGGAGTTATACACAATATGCGGCAGGCATAGGGTCTTGTGCAGGTCTCTTGTCGCTAATGACTCCAAGTCCAATTCACGGGAGCGAGCCCGAACTTGTTTCTTGATTGCGTTTTTGATCGCCATATAGTTGACTAGTTCGGGGTCCCAAAGCTCAGTGGCCAGATTGAGGCGAGCTTTTGCCGCGGTAAGGGTAGCTGACCAAGGTTCCCGGGTTCCATAAAGATATATTTCAAAACTGCCTTAAGTGTCTTATCTTTTGCAGTTGTAGCAAGGTAGTAGTATTTACTTAAGGCCGCCATCTCTTCCAGAATTTGGTGGTTTCGCGAGAATTCTAGATGGATAAGGGTGTTTCTAGTGCACTTCGGTAGGTGAAATATTCTCTTGTATGCTCTGCAATGAATTTTTTCAAGTTCCTTGTTGAGTTTGCCCGGGTACGCTTGCTGAGTGTAATTGAGGGCCGGCGTTAGTTTAGCCTTTAATACTCTTTGAATGGCTGTTGTAGTTGGGCTGTGTAAGGAAGCTTGTAATTTTCAGAGTGCATAAGTGATGGTTTTCCCTTTGCCTTGGATTTTCTTTAACTGGGCGCCGGAGAGACCTGACTCGTGGTAGCAGACTCCCAGGTAGGTATATTGTTGTGTACTTTCCAAGGAGAGATGACCAAGGTTCCATTTTACTCGTTTTTTATGTGGGTAGTGCCCAAAAATACCTATTTTTGATTTGGAAGGATTTGCCACCAGCCTATTTTCGTTGTTATATGTTGCCAGGGCGGTTAGCATCTTTTGTAGTCCTATTTTAGTGTGATCCAGGAGTACCAAGTCGTCAGCGTACTGCATAAACTGGAATTTGACCCCCCCAATCCTAGGGGTTGCTAGGGCTGCCCCCAACAGGGCTGTCTCCATATCTGCTGTGTACAGATTGAACAGCAGTGGCGCTAACACGGACCCTTGCTTTAGGCCTCAGTCCGTGTTGATCTTAGATGCGTAAACACTCGAGAGTTTAATTCTAACCCACGTTTTTTGATAGAGTGACTGAATTGCTCTTAGCAGGGTCAGATTGATGTTCCATTGTGCCAGCTTTCTCCATAAAATTGCGCGGTCTACCCCATCGAAAGCAGCAGAGTAATCGATGAAGCAGGCGAATAGAGGGAGGGTTTTACGTGACCGTGCTTGATAGGCCAAATAGGAGAGTGCGGTGATGTTGTCCACGGTCGAAGACCCTGGTCTGAAGCCAGTTTGACAGAAAGGCAAAAGACCTTCTTCACGTGCCCAATCCGCGAGGTCCGTCAATATTGCACTGGCATAGGCTTTGCCCTCGATGTCCAAGAGGGCAATCAGTCTGTAGTTGGACGGCTCTGATTTAGGCCCCTTCTTATGGATTGGGTGTAAAAGCGAGCCTCTCCAGGAATCAGGCACATCCCCCAAGAGCCAGCATTCGTCATATAGATGGGACAGATTTTCGGACCAGAATTTTTTAGGATTTTTGAGACTAGCGATTTACAAGGCAAAGCCTTTTTGTCGGTGGTGGAGTATGGCTCGTCTCTTACTATCGGTCCGTTATTTTCCTGGGAGATCGGTTTGTCTTCGTTGTATAGAGCTTTTACGTGGGCTACCCAGGTTGAGGCCTCAAGGAAGTTTTCTCTGTGATTAGTGCCTCGGCCGAGATTACTTAGGTAGCTCCAGAACTCTTGTGTTTTTCCGGGGCTCAGCAGGTCAAAGATCTTCAGCCATTGTCCATCGCAATATTCGCGTTTTGCAGCCCATACTTTCTTAGAATGGTTTTTTACCGCCTCTTGTAGTTGTTTTTTATCTGAGGCTGTGCCATTTTTACGGAAAGCTTTTCGTTTCATGTTCAGGTGTTTAGCACTATTTTTAATTACCCGATTGAATCCAAATGCAACTGGTAAATCCCAGTGGGGAGTCCTGTTAGAGTCCTCTCGAAGTATCGTCGCTAATGTCCCGGTGATGCCATTGATGTATATAGAGATACAACGTCTATTGTAACCAGTAGGAAGGCAGGATTCCAGGTAATTCCAGATAGTATGCGTAAGAAATCCCCAGTATCTTGAACATATGAGGTTAGATTTTTTACCATAGGAGCTCAATATTGGTCCACATAATAGGAGATGTTTTCGTATATGGAATCACATGAGGACACAATTGGCCTACCTGGCGGATCAATCAGAGTCTTGTGCACCTTTGGCAGAAAATATATTGTTGGCATAGTGGGATTTTCTTTCCAAAGGTATTTTAATTCCTCAGTGCCCAAAAGATTTTGTTCCTGCCATTCATCCAGCATGTTTTTAAATTCCTTTTGCATATTTTTGATTGGATTGGATGTACATTTTTTATACTTGGTCCCATCATCTAGCTGTCGATGATATATATATCAGCTCCAAAAGGTCGGCTTGGGATCACCAGTACCTCAGCGATCAAACACAAAAGACCAACGAATCCCAGATGATGCAACGGATATTTTTATTCCTGAGAGTACATCAGCGTGGCAGACGACGCGTTTCAGACAGTTGTCCTTGATCACATCAGAAATTTTTCCCACAATGGCCTCTTTTTAACTGAACGTGTACACACCATGTGACAAATAAAAATAAACAAAATACTAGTAGGCAAAGTCAGAATGTGAACATCGGGGGTTTGCAGCCATTACACATTAGTAAATATAATGGTAATTTTGAACATATCATAGGATTTCAATACCTGCATAAATGCTTGTTGGAGCAGACTGTTATACGGTTCTATATAAGCAAAGTCTTTAAAGTGCGTTTCAGTCGTGCAGTTACACATGTGCAAAATATATATATATACATCGCAGTTGTAAATATGACACTATAAATATACATATAAATATAAAAAATGTATATATATATATATATAAAATATGAATCATTTCATGGTTTAAAAAGTAATAATGTACATACTTAAAACCATCCTAAAAAAAGATTTTTATAAATTTCATCATTATAATGGTCCCATTGGGATGTGCAATACAATAGCAATGTAAACTTCACTGACCAATGTGCAACTCTACTCATAAGATTAAAGTGCTGCTAAGAACTCAGTCTATGTCAATAAAAATACAATTCACATCTAATATATTTACAAATTAGCCAACATTGGGGACATCGAATTCTGATGGCAACCCCTTGTGCAATGACTTTGTGTATCCTACTTGTGGGAGGAAAACAATTCCTCTCCCCCCTGTGTTTAAAGTGCAACCTGTGTGGTGCAGGAGAATCATGGATTCATCACTGCAAAAAGTTAAGAAAAGGAAATGAATTAAGTAAGTATTGGGTGTTGGACAGAAACTGAACATGGATAGATTGTGTCACAGGATGGCTTAAACAGGAGCACTTTCCAAAATGCTGCCAATAGAATTAATATAACCGAGTACCTATACCAAGTAGGATTCTTTCTTTACAGGAAGTGGTACAGGTCTTCCGTAGTGTTCAGCCCATTTGGTACCTTGAAATCTAATTCTAAAATCATTTACGATTCCAATTGCCGAAGCATCCTATCCCTGTCCCCTCCCCTTCTAGGTCTTGGAACTGAGGAAAGGACAAAGTAGCTAAGACACTGTAGATCATTCCCATGTACTCTTTTAAAGTGTCTAGACACGGGGTAGGAGCTGTCGTTATTAACGATTGCCCGAATGTGCTGCAATATCCTGGCATGCACCGGAAGCCTGGTACTTCCCATGTACCTCAGGCCACAGGTGCATGCCAGAACATAAACAGCATACTCTGTTTTGCAACCGTAGTTTCCTTTAATTGGCAATGGTGTAGGGCTAAATGGAGTGGTATAATATTGGGTGTTAACCCCAAATTTGCATGCCCTGCAACTGGTACATTTATAAAACCCCAGCCGAGGTGGGAACCAAGACTTCTTTTTAGACAGTTCTGGGAAAGGGTTGGAAATATGTGTACGTAGGGAGGGTCCCCTCCGAAACGTAATATTAGGTGAATCTGGCAGATGATATGATAACACTGCATCTGTTTTTAATATAGGCCAACTTTTGGTTAAGATGGACCGGATCTTCCTGTCCTGGCAACTATATGCAGTGATGAACCTGATGGTAGATTCAGCCGAATCTTCCATGGTCCCCATATTTGGGATCACTGGTTTGAACAGTGTTTCTCTGGGTCTCAGTTTCATTTTAATGACCGCTCTTTTCAATATATTTTCCTTATATCCTCGCTCTCTAAATCTGTCTAGTGCTTCAGTAGTGCAGACCGCCAATTTCTCATCGCTACTGCATATTCTTTTCAGGCGGAGTAACTCCCCATAGGGGATATTGTCTATGACATGACGGGGATGGGCACTTGTGGCATGCAGGGTTGTGTTCCCCGATGTGTCTTTTCTATGAAGGGTGGTGACCAGTTTACCTGCTTTGTGAAAAACCTTGACGTCTAAGAAGTCCACTGCTGTTTTACTCATGTGATATGTGAACCTGAGATTTTCCTCATTGTTATTTAGCGTCATAATGAATTCTTTCACACTTTTTTCATCACCCCTCCAAATTAAAAACACATCGTCAATAAAACGAACCCACATTTCTACATGTTTTGCGAACACTGCGTGGTGTTTCCCCATGAGGACCCGCTTTTCCCACCAGCCCACGTGTAAACACGCGTAGCTGGGAGAAAAGCAGGCCCCCATGGCAACACCTCTTTTTTGCACGTAGACATCAATATATATATTTAAGTTTTATTATACAGGTAAATGAATGGTAAAAAAAAAATTCTAAGGCAGTTTGATTTAAAGTAAATAAACATGTTACTTTTCTTAGATGTTACAAGTATTTCTTTATTATATATTTTTTTACAATTGGCATTTCTTATAGAGTTTGTTTATTACATCCATTAGTATATATGACTTCACAGATTGCAGGTAAATATTCCATCAATTCATCTGTTAAGTCTTCTGTAGGCATGAGCAGTAATTGCATTCCATAAAGCAGAACCATTTATTAAACTGCATCCACAAATGCTTGCATAATCTAACTTCACATGCTTATAAGCATACACCCAATTCACAATGATGAACTGATAACCATCAGACAATGAGAGAGGTGATGATTTTGGGGTCCCCTCTAACCTAGGCGGAGGACCAAGCAGATGCCTTGGGCACAAAGAGCATATCATTCTGAACAATTCGGTGGTGGTCCCATTCTCTTAAACCCACCCCAAGCACAGTTATGGGCAAAGATACAACGAAGAGCCCCTGCAAAGCATTATGGGATAAGATTAGGATCATTATTAGCATTCATGAAAGGGTTTCAATGTTTTTGAATTTTACTCATCAGGGACATCTAGGGACGACGAGGTGAACTGCAGCTTGATGTATAATATTTTAAATGCTATTGCATTTGCCTCATCAGCGACATCTTGGGACGACGAGGTGAACTGCAGCTTGATGTATAATATTTTAAATGCTATTGCATTTGCCTCATCAGGGACATCTAGGTACGATGAGAGAACTGCAGCTTGATGTGTAATATTTTAAATGCTATTGCATTTGCCTCATCAGGGACATCTAGGGACGACGAGGTGAACTGCAGCTTGATGTATAATATTTTAAATGCTATTGCATTTGCCTCATCAGGGACATCTTGGGACGACGAGGTGAACTGCAGCTTGATGTATAATATTTTAAATGCTATTGCATTTGCCTCATCGGCGACATCTAGGTACAATGAGAGAACTGCAGCTTGATGTGTAATATTTTAAATGCTATTGCATTTGCCTCATCAGGGACATCTAGGGACGGCGAGGTGAACTGCAGCTTGATGTATAATATTTTAAATGCTATTGCATTTGCCTCATCGGCGACATCTTGGGACGAGGAGGTGAACTGCAGCTCTTTGAGGGTGCTGTGAGTGTGCTCTGATTGAGGTTTAAAATACTGTCCTAGGGGTCCCAATGACTGTTTTAATGGTGGGCCCCAGGCAGTGAATAAAAACAAAGGCTTTTGGACATGCACGGTGGGCTTCTGGCCTCCGACGTTCTGTGCGGTCAACTAGTTTCAGCCAGGCATTTTCTTCTACTGGCTTTCTTCAGGACCTTATATGTGTAGGGTGTTACAGGTGTTTGTATGAGTTTGTCAGTGCCCTGTGTGTAAAGCACACGCTACGGTGCTTATATGTGCAAGAGGTGTTTCCTCTCGAGTTGTACCTGTGGGGGTAAAGAAAACAGACATAACATTTAAGTAAAGGCTCCTTGTAGCAGGCTAAAAGCATTCAGAGAGGCCGCTCTGGGTGCCTAGAGGTGACCACAGACAAGGCGGTTGTGTTGGCGTCAGTGGCGGGTAGTGAAAGTGTGGCCGATCTCACAATATGCGTTAATGTATGTGAAATTAATCCTAAGTACCGTAACCGAAGTAAACAGTGGTGAAGGAATAAAACATTAAAAGGGGAGTTGCTTACACCAGATTTTAGCGAACAACTCAGCATGGAGCTCAGCCGGGGGCCAGGACCATGAGCACTATAAATTGGGGGAAGAAAAGGAAAAAGGCTGTTGGGGGAGGGGGGTAGTCTGGACCCAACAAGGTAACGGTAAAAGGATGCGCACACAAACACGGCCGGGGGCAGCATGAATGGTGGCTGTACCGTTAACAAAGTCGAGCTCAGGTACTTACTGCGCGATGTCGCTGGGCCCGCAATGATCCTGTTGTCCGGGCAGAGGCTCCGTGAGAAATGAGCTTCAGTGTGGAGAGCGCTTAAGTACCAGGAGAAAGTGCCAGGTGTTGCTTGTTAGCAGTGTCAGGTGTTCTGGCCTGGGCACTTGTAGCGGGCGTGTTCAGCTTCCTGTTGTCTTGAGGAGGTGCCTGTTGTAGAGGAAATGTATGTATGTATGTATACTTGTAAAGCGCACTGTTACCCCATCACTCGGGGCGTCCTGGCGCTGTATACCACTGGGGAACCCGTCCTGGCTTTCCCGGTGAGAGGGCACCCACAAGGTGAAGCCAGGCATCGCCGGCGCTGCTAGGGCCGTTGTGGAGATTAAGCAAGCTATTGCCCAGAGTTGCAGAGTGGGACCCATGGTTAGCGTAGGCACCTAGGCGAGAATTATCGAGTCTGCGGACATTGACCCAAGACCCTGCCGCGTTGGGAATTGAACCCTGGTCCCGGGCCAACCTCTGCTTCAGGGTATGCCGCTTCTAGCCAGTGAGCCTCATTTCTCCACTTCTCCAGAAGAAAGACCCGCAATAGAGGAAATAGAAGAAAAATAGAAGAAAGGCGTGCATGCTGGTGTATGTAGCGCTTTTTCTAATTTTTCTCATTGGAGCTGCTAGGCAGGATTACAAAAGCCTAGATCGTTTATATGCGCGTGCAAGTGTGCTGTCATGTAGGAGAGTGCTAATCCATATTGGGGCAGTCGCGCTCCATCTGTGCACTGTAATGGAGGGACGCCCTCTCTATTTATGCATATTGCAGCAGCTAGGCGGGACAAAGATGGTAACGGGCGCTAGTATGCAGTGATATTGATGCATATTGGTTCTCCCATGAAGGGAGGTGATGAACCCACTGTGTGGGGGCTCATGGGGATGTGCGGGGGGATTACACCTGTGGAGTTTCACGCCCTCTCCTTGGAAGGGACATTGCGGGGTTGTGATGGTCCCGTGTGGGTGTATACGCTGGCACGGTGTAGTAAGTTGGGCCATGGAGGCTCAGTGCCCTGTCGGTGGAGTAAGGTTTGGGGGGCATCTTTGGGCGAGATCTAGTGTTGTCTCACAGAGTGTTGGGATAGCGCATTCTAAGAAGGAACTGTGAGTGAGTTAGTCACAACCTAGGTGTTAGATCCAGTACGTCTCACTGTGGACGTTTGGCATTGGAACATGTGGCAGGGCAGGGGCATTCCAGGCCCAGCAAGGGCGCTGTTGGTGAGATGGCACTGGGAGAGTGTGATGTGTCAGGTATTGACAGGGGGGAGGCCTTATCTACTGAGGCTGTTCCACAGAATATTATCATTCCAACCCTCCGTGTGGGTTGACAATCTGTAGATCCAGCGTTGTTCTTTGGACAGTAGGTGCTTCTCGTTGTCTGTAGGGTGGACAGGGATCTGCTCGATGACTGTCCATCTAAGGTCATTGGTGGTATGTCCATGCCTTAAGAAGTGCTCTGTGAGTTTGCTGATAGTCTTCTTGCACCGAACCGTACTTCTGTTTTCAGTGATTCTTGTGCGTACTTTTCTCGTGGTCATCCCCACGTATCGGAGCTGGCGTGGACACTCAATCAACTACACTAGGTTTGTAGAATTGCAGTTGGTGTGCTTGCGTTGGTGCCATGTTTTGCCCGTTTCCAGACTGAGGGTTTTGGTATGTTATGTTATGTTAAAATAGCTTATATAGCGCTCAGCTGCCTCAGCAAAGGGGCGTCCCGGCGCTTTGTAGCAGATAGATAACTGACTCCGATGAGATTCATCAGGGCATAATTCCAGAAAAGCTTAGTTTAGGGGGAAGAGATGGGTTTTGATTGCCTTTCTGAAGTCCAACAGGCCTTCCAGTTCTCATATGTGGGCTGGTAATGAGTTCCACAATTTTGCTGCTAAGTAGCGGAAGGAGCGTCCTCCCGCTCGGCAGCGCTTAATCCGGGGTACCCTGACCAGATGTTGACCTGCAGAGCGCAATACGCAAGTTGGAACATACGGGGTCAAAAGGTTGCAGAGAATTTTAGGAGTAGCAAGTTTTAAGATTTTGAAAGACAGGCATTGAGTCTTAAACTGAATTCGCTGAGCCATAAGGAGCCATTGAAGCCTCCGGATGGTATCAGAGATGGAGCAGAATCGGGGAAGGCCTACTAAGGCTCTAGCAGTCGCATTTTGGGTGCGCTGCATCCGAGAGATCTCTGCTCGATTGGCTCCCAGCAGCAGGAAACAGGCGTAGTCCAATCGGGAAAGAACCGTGGACTGGACTATCAGCTGCCTTATAGATGAGTCAAAGAACTTTAAAATAGGTCTTAGACCTCGTAGAATGCCAAAGCATGTAGCAGCGACTTTTTTTGTCTGCAAGCAAAAATTAAGGGAGGAATCCAGCCAGACCCCCAAGTTTTTGACTTCTGTTTTGGGTTCTGGGGCTTTACCCAGAGCATTGGGCCACCAGTGATCACCCCATAGGTCTAAGTTTTTTCCAACCAGTAGCACCTCTGTCTTATTTGCATTTAGTTGCAGACAGTTAGATGTCATCCAGTCTGCCACGGCAGTCAGGCCGCTTTTAAACCTGGAGACATTTGGGGCCGATCCTTCCGTTAGGGCAACCACTAGCTGCGTGTCGTCAGCATATAAGACGATGGTGAGGTCCCATTATTTGGCGACAGCAGCTAACGGCTGAACATAAAGATTAAACAATGTGGGGCTCAATGCCGAGCCTTGTGGAACACCCTGCTCAATAGGATGTGCCTGAGATAGGAAAGGAGGGGTGGAAACACGAAATGACCTCTCGGTCAGAAAAGATCTGAACCAGGCAAGGGCCATATTAGTGATCCCTGCCTCCTCAAGCCTGTGGAGCAGAATCTTGTGGGAAACAGAGTCAAAGGCGGCACTGAGATCTAACAGGATCAGTGCCGCCGTTTGACCATGGTCAAGGATAGATCACAGGTGTTCCGTCATAGCCAAGAGAGCGGTCTCGGTACTATGACCAGCGCGGAAACCATGTTGTGTTTCATCCAGAATGTTATTGGAGCTCAGAACGTTGGTAAGTATAGTATTAACATGTGATTCGGCCACCTTCGCTATCCAGGGAAGAAGAGAGATAGGCCTGAAATTTTCAGGCTTCATAGGGTCTACGTTAGGTTTTTTAAGGATGGGAGAGACCCACACCTGTTTCCATTTCACCGGAACAATGGCGGATGAGAAAGAGGCACTAATCAGCTGGTGTAGCGGGGCCATACAGGGCAGAGAGGATTCTCTGAACTGGGCAGCTTTGAGTGGATCAGCCGGAGAGCCGGACTTAATTTTCACAGTCAATGTGCTAAATTCTTCCCATGAAATCTCAGGAATAGCCGTCAGATCAGAGGCTAAGGCTGGTCTAATGAAAGGAGATGGAGCGGGCATAGTCATGGAAGAAAAAGATTGATAAATAGCCCGTATTCTCTCCACGAAGAAGGAGGCCAATTCTTCACATTGGGATTCTGACGTGGGAATAGGCGCTGGAGATTTTTTGGCACTGAGATCTTTTGAGAATTTTGAAGATGACTTTAGCGGGGGTTGGAGCTCAACTTAATCTCAGAAGCATAGTACTCCGCTCGAGCCCTGCATACAGCTCTATGATATGTTTTAAGTTCGGCTAGATAGTAAGGTTTTTTTCGGGAGCATAGATTTTCCTCCACTTGCGCTCATACCTTTTGCATGTCTTCTTCAGGGAAGTCAAGGTGTCATTATACCAGGGGTTAGAATCCTGTGTGCGACCCTTAATCCAGGTTGCCGGTATAAGAGTGTCAAGTGCCCGGGTGATCCAGGCACAGAATTAATCATATCCTGTCTCGACAATTACTAAAAGGGCCTAAAGGGTCCGCTCCTAAGAGTGCTTGGAAATCTTCAAGTCGAAACTTGCGCCACGGTCTTTTAAATACCGAACGTTGAGTATTGTTGTGTGAAGATGCAGGTGTGGGAATGGTCATTTCAACTAGGAGATGGTTGGACCAGGCCAGAATAGTCTGATCCAGGTCCAGATCAAAGTGGAGGTTAAGATCGCCAAAAATGCTAAAATTATCCGATTCCACAGCAAATGCTCCAACTGCCTCTAAGAGAGCATTGTTAAAACCGGAGGCAGGTCCGGGAGGCCTAAATATTAATTAGGGCTCCCTGTTTTCCGTTTTTCCGGATTTTTACATATAATTACAGACAGAAAACAATGGGTTTTCTGTCTGCATTTATTTTTAAAAGTGGATAAATACAGAAAATTGTGCTCCTTTAAAGAGACTCTCAATGCTGTCTTTGATGAATTATAGGTCAGCAGCTGAGCCTATGGACAGCATGGTTAATTAAAAAACAGGACAAAATGTATTTAAATAAAAGCATATGTCAACATACATGTAATCTGTGCACTGCACTGCATCTCAGGGCGCTATGAGTCTGTGCACTGCAGTGCTTCTTAGGACACTATGAATCTGCGCACAGCACTGCTTCTTAGGACACTATGAGGGATCTATGCACTGCAGTGCATCTTAGGACACTATGAGTCTGTGCACTGCACTGCTTCTTAGGACACTATGAGTCTGTGCACTGCACTGCTTCTTAGGACACTATGAGTCTGTGCACTGCACTGCTTCTTAGGACACTGTGGGCCCGATTCACAGAACTAACTTAAGACAAAATCCGAAACTTACTACCATTTTGCTATTCACAGAAGGCACTTACTCATTTTGGTATTCACAGAAGGCACTTACTCATTTTGGTATTCACAGAAGTTAGGAGTCCTAACTTTGGGACTCCTAAATGCCTTCTGTGAATATCGATTGGTATTCACAGAAGGTATTTAGGAGTCCGAAAGTTAGGAGTCCTAACTTTACTACTACTAAATTGAGAAAAATCCTAATTTTAAGACTTTCGGTATTCACAGAAGGCATTTAGGAGTCCTAAAGTTAGGAGTCCTAAATTTACTACTACTAAATTGAAAACAAATCTTAACTTTAAGACTTTCGGTATTCACAGAACACATTTAGGAGTCCTAAAGTTAGGACTACTAACTTCTGTGAATACCGAAATGAGTAAGTGCCTTCAGTGAATACCAAAATGAGTAAGTGCCTTCTGTGAATAGCAAAATGGTAGTAAGTTTCGGATTTTGTCTTAAGGTATTTCTGTGAATCGGGCCCTATGAGTCTGTGCATGCTCCAACTCATCTTACTTCACTGAGGAAGCTGCACTGCACTGCACCTTACTGTACTATGAGGAATCTGTGCACTGCACTGCATCTCAGGGCACTATGAGTCTGTGCACTGCAGTGCTTCTTAGGACACTATGAATCTGCACACTGCACTGCTTCTTAGGACACTATGAGGGATCTGTGCACTGCAGTGCATCTTAGGACACTATGAGTCTGTGCACTGCAGTGCTTCTTAGGACACTATGAGGGATCTGTGCACTGCAGTGCATCTTAGGACACTATGAGTCTGTGCACTGCACTACTTCTTAGGACACTATGAGTCTGTGCACTGCACAGCTTCTTAGGACACTATGAGTCTGTGCATGCTGCAACTCATCTTACTTCACTGATGAATCTGCACTGCACTGCACCCTACTGTACTATGAGGAATCTGTGCACTGCACTGCATCTCAGGGCACTATGAGTCTGTGCACTGCAGTGCTTCTTAGGACACTATGAATCTGCGCACTGCACTGCTTCTTAGGACACTATGAGGGATCTGTGCACTGCAGTGCATCTTAGGACACTATGAGGGATCTGTGCACTGCAGTGCATCTTAGGACACTATGAGTCTGTGCACTGCACTACTTCTTAGGACACTATGAGTATGTGCACTGCACTGCTTCTTAGGACACTATGAGGGATCTGTGCACTGCAGTGCATCTTAGGACACTATGAGTCTGTGCACTGCACTACTTCTTAGGACACTATGAGTCTGTGCACTGCACAGCTTCTTAGGACACTATGAGTCTGTGCATGCTGCAACTCATCTTACTTCACTGATGAATCTGCACTGCACTGCACCCTACTGTACTATGAGGAATCTGTGCACTGCACTGCATCTCAGGGCACTATGAGTCTGTGCACTGCAGTGCTTCTTAGGACACTATGAATCTGCGCACTGCACTGCTTCTTAGGACACTATGAGGGATCTGTGCACTGCAGTGCATCTTAGGACACTATGAGGGATCTGTGCACTGCAGTGCATCTTAGGACACTATGAGTCTGTGCACTGCACTGCTTCTTAGGACACTATGAATCTGCACTGCAGTGCATCTTCGGACACTATGAATCTGTGCACTTAAGGGCATCTTAGGACACTATTAATCTGTGCACTGCAGTGCATCTTAGGACACTATGAGTCTGTGCACTGCACTGCTTCTTAGGACACTATGAGTCTGTGCACGCTGCAACTCATCTTACTTCAATGAGGAATCTGCACTGCACTGCACCTTACTGTACTATGAGGAATATGTGCACTGCACTGCATCTCATGGCACTATGAGTCTGTGCACTGCAGTGCTTCTTAGGACGCTATGAGTCTGTGCATGCTGCAACTCATCTTACTTCACTATGAGGAATCTGCACTGCACTGCACCTTACTGTACTATGAGGAATCTGTGCACTGCACTGCATGTCAGGGCACTATGAGTCTGTGCACTGCAGTGCTTCTTAGGACACTATGAGTCTGTGCACTGCAGTGCATCTTAGGACACTATGAGTCTGTGCACTGCAGTGCATCTCAGGGCACTATGAGTCTGTGCACTTCAGTGCATCTTAGGACACTATGAGTCTGTGCACTGCAGTGCATCTCAGGGCACTATGAGTCTGTGCACTGCAGTGCTTCTTAGGACACTATGAGTCTGTGCACGCTGCAACTCATCTTACTTCACTGAGGAATCTGCCCTGCACTGCACCTTACTGTACTATGAGGAATCTGTGCACTGCACTGCATCTCAGGGCACCATGAGTCTGTGCACTGCACTGCTTCTTAGGACGCTATGAGTCTGTGCATGCTGCAACTCATCTTACTTCACTATGAGGAATCTGCACTGAACTGCACCTTACTGTACTATGAGGAATCTGTGCACTGCACTGCATCTCAGGGCACTATGAGTCTGTGCACTGCAGTGCTTCTTAGGACACTATGAGTCTGTGCACTGCAGTGCATCTTAGGACACTATGAGTCTGTGCACTGCAGTGCATCTCAGGGCACTATGAGTCTTTGCACTGCAGTGCTTCTTAGGACACTATGAGTCTGTGCACTGCAGTGCATCTTAGGACACTATGAGGAATCTGTGCACTGCAGTGCATCTCAGGGCACTATGAGTCTGTGCACTGCAGTGCATCTTAAGACACTATGAGTCTGTGCACTGCAGTGCATCTCAGGGCACTATGAGTCTGTGCACTGCAGTGCTTCTTAGGACACTATGAGTCTGTGCACTGCAGTGCATCTTAGGACACTATGAGTCTGTGCACTGCAGTGCATCTCAGGGCACTATGAGTCTGTGCACTGCAGTGCATCTTAGGACACTATGAGTCTGTGCACTGCAGTGCATCTTAGGGCTTCATCCTGGACTCCTCCCTCTCCATGACCAGACAAGTCAACGCCGTCTCCTCGTCCTGTTTCAACATCCTGCGCATGCTACGTAAGATCTTCCGGTGGATCCCCACCGAAACCAGGAAGACGGTCACCCAGGCCCTCGTCACCAGCCGTCTGGACTACGGCAACGCCCTCTACGCCGGAACCACCGCCAAGCTCCAGAAGAGACTCCAGCGTATCCAGAACGCCTCGGCGAGACTCATCCTCGACGTCCCCAGACGAAGCCACATCTCCAGACACCTGAGAGACCTGCACTGGCTCCCGATCAACAAAAGAATCACCTTCCGGCTCCTCACCCACGCACACAAAGCCCTACTCAACCAAGGCCCAGGATACCTCAACAGCCGCCTCAACTTCTACGCTCCCAAACGCCACCTCCGATCGACCAACCACGCCCTCGCCGCCGTCCCCCGCATCCGAAGAGCGACAACAGGAGGAAGGTCCTTCTCCTACCTGGCCGCCAAGACCTGGAACTCCCTTCCGACCCACCTCCGCCTGACCCAGGACCACCTCTCCTTCAGGAAGAAGCTCAAGACCTGGCTGTTCGAGCAGTAGCAGCACCCCCCCCCCTAGCGCCTTGAGACCCTCCGGGTGAGTAGTGCGCTCTATAAATGTCTTTGATTGATTGATTGATTAGGACACTATGAGGAATCTATGCACAGGAGCTGCCCGTGCAGGTAAGGGTGGCGGGCAGGGAGTGAAGAGCCGACGACGAGGGAGAAGATCGCCAGCCCACAGCAGCTATACTTAGGGTGACCAGAATTTTAAAGCCAAAAACCGGGACATTTCACAAAAATAGAAGAAGGACTACAATATTACTTCAAGCGATGAGAGCGCTCCTCAGCAGAGAATTACAGAACAGGCAGTAAGAACATACATAAAATGTAATTTGCCTGTTAATTAAACTGCTTTCTTGAAATAACTGCTAACTTTCCTTGTTTTGTAAAACATAAAAAAGGGAAACGGCCACTACAACGTGGCCGTTTCCACGGAAATATTAACCATGCATGCATTACAACGCATGCGTGGTTATCACGAAAGCCTTTACCACGCATACTTTTACTACGAGGTACGTAGTAAAGGCATGTGTGGTAAAGGCTAACATTAAAAAGGGGGGCTTGGGGGGGTCTCCCCCCCAAAAAAAAGACTCACCTAAAGTCACTCGGCGTCGTTTAAGAGGAAACGGAAAGAAACTTCCGCTTCCTCTTAACGACGTACGACGTCACCACGAACAATGAGTGTAAAAGGTTACTTGTTGAAATAGCATTCCGTTGTAACGCATGCGTGGTAAAGGCATGCGTTGCAACGGAATTCGTGGTAATAACATACAACCCATAAAAACCACCTCCCACCGTTTTCAGTCGACCCTCTCTAAACCGGGACATGAGCTACATTTCTTGAAATTTACTGGGACAGCTGGTGAAAAACGGGGACGACTGGTCACCCTAGCTATACTGTCTGTGTGTGCCTGGGGAGAGACTGGGAGATTCTACCCCCAGATAGATGCACTACTTTTCAACCAGAGCGCGGACCTTTCAATGTTGAAAGGTCTTCCAAAAATTGACCAAACCTTCTCCTCAGCGGCACTCGTGGTCCAGCTGATTTCAAGAAGGGCAATAGCTATCGTAAAATGCGCAGATATTGTTCTCAGCTCCTGAGCTGGTTCAATGGCGCGCGCTTTCAATGTTACGCCGACCCCACATGCGGACGTCACGCGGCCACGAGCTCGGACAGGCGCGTGCACGTCATGCAGAGTCTATCACTGAGGTGAGGTCTCACGAATGCCAAGAGTTATTTATTGTGTTCGGGAGAAGGGTTTGCCGTCTTTGCAATGCATTATGGGCCATTGGATGTGCGTTGGGGGGCTGTCACGCGGTACAGGAAGTGTCATCCTAGCACCGGATGTGCGCTGGGAGGCTGTCTCGAGGCACCAGGAAGTGCCATCCTAACACCGGATGTGCGCTGGGAGGCTGTCACGCGGTACAGGAAGTGCCATCCTAACACCGGATGTGCGTTGGGAGGCTGTCACGCGGTACAGGAAGTGCCATCCTAACACCGGATGTGCGTTGGGAGGCTGTCACGCGGTACAGGAAGTGCCATCCTAACACCGGATGTGTGCTGGGAGGCTGTCACGCGGTACAGGAAGTGCCATCCTAACACCGGATGTGCGCTGGGAGGCTGTCACGCGGTACAGGAAGTGCCATCCTAACACCGGATGTGCGCTGGGAGGCTGTTACGCGGTACAGGAAGTGCCATCCTAACAGCGCTGCTCAAGGAAACAAGCATTTGCATATGCAAGTGATCACGCGTCAGTGATAGTTTGAGCTGTTGGAGCTGCAGGGAAGGAGCGCAGCTCGTAGATTGTCCGCACTATCAAACACCCTCTGCACTCACACCCTGATACTGTGAACCAGCACCTCCCCGCCTTCACACGCATGACACTTTATGTGGCTTTAAACGCTAATATGAGGAACACAAGTGTGATCCATTCCGATGTGGATTCATAA
Source organism: Lissotriton helveticus (assembly GCF_964261635.1). Lineage (NCBI taxonomy): Eukaryota > Metazoa > Chordata > Amphibia > Caudata > Salamandridae > Lissotriton > Lissotriton helveticus. The sequence goes on along the minus strand of NW_027611702.1, from coordinate 1,201,689 downwards.
ATGTGTGCTCATGAACACATAGGGGCGGTCAGGTGACAGTCAGGTGACAGTTGTCATGTATGAGGAGGCTTGAGTTGGACTGGGACCTCTAGGGACGACCCCTGGTACTGCACGCTGGTGCATGCACAAGCTGCAGCCTGGCTGACCTGACCATGAGGGTGCTGCTTCCAGCATTCCCTCCTCAAACCAGGGGTTTATGCTGCACAACTTCACTAGGGACTTATAAGTAAATTAAATGTGCCAATTGGGTGTAAGTCAATTGCAAAAATGGTTGGAGGCGTGAGCACAAGCGCTCTAGCACTGATTAGTTGTAGTAAAGTGCACAGAGTCCTAAGGCCAGCAGAAACAGATTTCAGCAAACATGGGTGGAGATGGCAAACACTTTGAAGGAAGACGACTCTGAGGGCTGGCAGGTCTAACAGCATCGTTTAACAACCACATATTACCCAATAACAAAATAGGGCTTCAGGCACAGCTCTGTACTGCCGAGGCCTAAGAATGTTTCTGTCTTTGTATCATGCCCTAATTGTACTAAATACTGATTTGCTCAAAACTTTGGCTGATGAGTCAGTGAAGGAAACTGGCTTATAACATTAAGAATCCCAATGCTTCCCTTTTTTTAAATTGAGCTAATCCAGGAAGTTGACCATGAAGGCGGGATTTTATTGGAGTTACAATTTTTAAAAACATTAGTAAGGAGCCCAGCGCATCTAGTCCAGGTGTCCTAAAGGCCTCGACAACCTCCCCAGCTCCATTCTAAGATAGGAACCCCATATCTTAAAGCCAGTACTTGAGGGGTAGTATACTGATTGATCACTCATGTGATAAATGGTAGAGAAACGGGTAACCCACTGGTCAGCGTTGATATGAGGAGTAACAAAGGGCAGTATACTCTCCCGGCTGCAGACCTTATGGACCACCTGCCAAAGCACCATTGGGCATTTATTCTTGTGGCTTCAATAAGGACACAGATTGATTGACCTGATCGCCCTTTTCCGAGCTCTAATGGTAAGTTTATAAATGAGATTGAGATGGACCACCCCTGCTCCGACCCTGGAGACCTTGGCAAGTAGATGTCCTGGGCGTCTATTTGCTAGACAACACACAGCGTTTAGCCGTTTAGGAGGTTATTCGGAGCGGGGAAAGATTGGTTTCATGAGCAGAGATGTGGCTGTGGCACACAGCGCCGACTGTAACGTGTCGAGCCATAGGCACTCATATCACAGACACAGTGTTAGGGTTTCTGGAACTGGACCACAGAATGTGTGCCCGGCCCCTTTAATTACCAGGGTCACATGTCCTGTGACACCTGTGATAAATGGGTGTGGGGTGAGTGTGGAGACCAGCCCTCTAGAAGGGGCTGGGGGAAACACATTATTAGGAAACACTAGAATGTGGCCAGCCAGTCACTACATTCCTCCCAACCTTTATAAACAAGCATTGGCATAGCCAATAGGCCTCACCTTTGGGACCTTTTAACTGTTTAGCCATGCAACAGCTGAAGTTGTTGCACCAAGGATATTGTGCTGGATAACTAAACACGTGTAAGGTCCCAAAGGCAAGATCTATTGGCTATGCCAATGCTTGTTTAGAAGGTTTGTGGCCTGTTTTATGGTATGGTGGGCCGGTTTTGACTGTTGGATTCCATCACATCACCTGTAGCAAGCACAATGGCAGGCAGACTACCATACCCGCAAATAAAGTGTCTTTACAAGTTCAAAATTGCCTTATTTGCAAATGAGGTGCATTTTTTTTTAATCTAACTAATTCGCTAATTGTGTCTACTTTATTTTGGTAACCGGGCCTATTTTCTGTTCAAGTTCAGACGTGCAACTATTAACTTACAAAATACATACCGCAGATTAATGGGAGAAAATAACCTCTTCTTTACAATTTTCTCAAGACTGGAAGGCAAAGGGCTGGGTGCATCATACCTGCCTCCCCGTCCCCATTCCTCCCCAGCCCACAGCTACAAACAAGCATTTACAATGCAACGGTCTCGCCTTTGCAAAAGTTAGAGCTATTGGTATTGTAAATGACAAATTTTTAATGTATGTGTTGGTTTTGAAAACAGATAAATAAATGGCATTGTCATTTACAATGCCAATAGCTGAGCAGTAGAGAGTAGTAGTAGTGAGTAGTAGTTTGTAGAGAGTGAGTAGTAGACTAATAGACCGTAGAGTTGTAGAGAGTAGAGTAGTAGTGAGCTGTAGGCAGTAATAGAGATGAGTAGTATAGATTAGTAGGAGTAGTATAGAGGGAGTAGGAGATAGTGTGTAGGAGATAGCGAGTAGTAGAGAGTAGTAGACTGCTGACATTCCGTGCTGATGCCCACGAGGCTAAGCCAGCAACAGACGAAAGAACCCCCAAACCAACTCCTCGGGACAGTATGGAACCACCAAAATGTCAAAAATAGTTTATTGTATATGATTACTTAAAATCGTTACAATTTATACTTTTTTATAAAATAAAAATAAAATTTATGTTAAACTTAATCTTCCGTTAAATTCCAATTTTCGACGATGCATTTCACAATATTTTAAAATCTGAGAAAACCATATAGCGCACATAAAATGTTATCTCACGGTTTGAGCAATCTGTGAGAGGTTCTATTATTTAAAACTTTCAAAAAGAAGTTATCTAGAACTAAATTGGCTAGGTCCTGTGTGAGGTAGAATGTCCATTTCAAATGCCAACTATACAATAAGTTTTTGTTGATTACTGTTTTCTATGTTGTTCCAGTTATCCTGTTGATTAGGGCTTTTTTCCACTTGCTTTTTGGGCTTATTGAGGTGTACCATGTTTGGGAGGCCCCTGCCGTCCTTGTTCATACTTTATTGGCACCCTCTAGATCAGTTTGTTTAAAAAGTTCCCTTACTTTTGACAGGTATTTAACACCCCGGCAAGCCAGGATTATAGAGAAGCCATCCAGCCAACGTATCACGGCTTGCCTGCACGTGCGAATGTTCAATTCATTAAACATTGATTTTAACAGCCCCCTCCTTATTTCCTTAACTGTGGGGCAAGCACACAGCAGGTGTGTTACCGTTTCGTTACGAAAGCCGCATAGTGGTCAATATGGTGCCTGATTGTTGCTTTGCCAGAACTTTCGAATCATGCATGCCCAAACGGTAATGGGTGAACCTCCTTTTTACCTCATTTCTGAAATGTGTTACTAAATAGGTCTGAGGCTTTGTTGATGTATAAGAGTTAATCACAGTCCACCCATGCCTGCATTTCAAAGTTGTTATTTTGTCTTCTGTCTTTTTTGCCAGTTTTTCAAAAGTTGCCTCGTCTAATTGGTTGTCCCATGTTGTTTGTATGTCAAGTTCCGCCAATGATTTCCTCAGGTATGCTCCCCATGAATTTGGAATTTCTTGTTCCATCTGGATTTTAATTTCTTTCCAGCATAGGTATGGAACCACCAAGATAATCCTACATTTGCTCAATAAAGCATTATGGATGCTTTTTATACCTATTAGTGCCGAACACTCTGCCAAAGAAAAGACTGAGGCAGAAAACTTTTCAAAGTACAATCGCCTTTATGCACCGTCAGCTAGGAAGTAGGTTTTGCTACAACACATCCAGAACAGAGCAAATAAGAGAGGGGGAGGCGTGGCCATACTATTTAAAGAAACTTTCACCTGTCTTCAAGAAGCCACCACACAAATTGGTAACTATGAAGCCCTGATATTTTCACTCACCATAAACACGCAAGCAATACTAGGCGGCGTAATCATCTACAATCCCCCTGGGAGCACAGCAGAATTTAGCACCCAGCTCCTCTCACAAGTCCTTCCTTTCTGTCTCAAAAACAAAAATATCCTAATTTTAGGTGACTTCAACTTCCACTACGACAACAACAACAACCCCCTAACCAAACACTTAACAGAGGATATGAAAATATTGCAACTGACACAGAAAATTGAACTATCCACACATAGAGCAGGACATACGTTGGACCTTATCTTTACCAATGTAGAAAGTACCCCCATTAAAGACATAAAGCCACTTACATAGACTGACCATCACATGATCGAATTCACCATGAATCTACCCATAAAGCACATGAGACCATTACTCCAGACTGCAGGGAAAACAATAAGCTGGAAGAAATTTTCTGTGGAGAAATTTCACCATAAAAACATCCCTGTTTCCTCCAGTGATCATGGAATTCAACACCTGCAATACAGCATCATGAATGCACTAGAACCTTGTTCAACGCCATGCCAAAACAGCAAATCCAGACGAATGTTCTCAGAGAAATGGTACTACCCGAATTAAAAATCCTAAAAAGAAAATGTACCTCACTGGAACACAAATGGAGATTAACTAAAGCACCCAGTGACAGACTCAACTATAAAAATGAACTTAAAACCTACAACACTGCCTTAAGGAAGGCAAAAAAAGACTATTTTATGCTATGAATCTCTACGAATCTCCGACAACAGAAACTCCTCTAAAGAGCTCTTTAAAATAGTCAAGGAACTTTGCAGCCCTCCAAGCCTTATGCTAAACCTGACCCCATCACGAGAGGGGTGCGACAAAATAAGTAATTATTTCTGTGAAAAAATAGAGAAAATCTACACCTCCTTCTCTAATAATCTCCAGGAACAAACTGAGCAACACATATATCCCATGCCATCGGCAAGTTGCTCAACTTTTGGCCCCTATTCTGAGGAGGAAGTGAGTAAAGCCATGCTGGAGATTAAACCCCATGTCCACACCATATTTTTTCACAACTAACCCCCGTAATCTGCCCTGCAGTTACACAAGCACTAAATTTCTCACTTGACCAAGCAGAATTTCCAACAATTTGGAAAAACGCAGTGGTCACTCCACTATTAAAAAAAGCCGGTGCAGACATAAACAACCCTGCCAACTATCAACCGATTTCACAACTACCATACCTATCAAAAGTCCTTGAAAGACTGGTAAACAGACAGTTGTCCAACTTCCTGGAAACCAACAACCTGCTGGATATCTCCCAGACAGGTTTTAGGGCAAACAACAGCACCGAGACTACCCTTCTGGCAGTGCTTGACGACATTAGAACACAGGTAGCTCAGGGCAAGACGGTCGCCTTGATACTATTAGACCTGTCTGCAGCATTCGACACCGTGTCACACAACCTTTTACTAAAAACCCTTGCCTCGAAAGGCATACAGGCAAAAGCCCTACGCTGGCTCGAATCTTTCCTGTCAGACAGATCGCAATCGGTACGCCTAGGCAATTTCTCATCTACCCCCAGGAAGATCAAATACGGTGTCCCACAGGGGGCATCACTGAGCCCGACATTATTCAATGTCTATGTATCATCTTTGGCAACCATTGGTAAAAAGTGGGGTATCAATATCTGCTCTTATGCAGTTGATACTCAACTAATGGTAACCCTAAACGGCAAGGACGGCACCAAAAACAGGCTGGTCAACTTCCTAACCGACTTGTCCAACTGGATGTACAGTCATTGCTTAAAGCTAAACACCGACAAATCGGAGATCCTCCTATTCGGAGATCCCAACAGCTTTGGGATAATACCTGGTGGCCAGCTGACCTAGGCGCTCCCCCCACTCCAACACAGACCGCCAGAAACCTAGGAGTCCTTATTGACAATACCCTGTCCATGAAAAACCACGTCACAAGCCTATGTGGCAAAAGCTTTGCACTGCTAAAAATGTTAACACCTTAGCTGCTTTGGAACGTCCAGCTCCAGTGCTGAACGTTCCATTGCGCAGGTGCAGTTGGAACGTCCAACGGCCGACGGCAGCACTCCCGAGGTAGTGGTGCCTTCGGCCGTTGGTATAGGCGCAGCACTTAAGAGGTTAAGAAGAGTCTTCACATGGATTCCCGTAGAATGCAGAAAATTACTAGTCCAGTCTCTGCTGATCAGCAAACTGGACTATGGGAACTCCCTATTCGTCGGCATGGCAGACTACCTATTCACAAAACTGCAGCTGGTTCACAATGCGGCAGCAAAGGCAGTCTGCAACAACAAAAAGTATGACTCAGCCAAAACTTGTATGAGAACCCTACATTGGCTTCCAATGAGGCAAAGAGCCTCTTTCAAAATGTTATGCATTACTCACAGGGCACTACATAACACTGGCCCAAATATCCTAAAAAACAGGATCAAGTTCTATATACCTAACCGGAATCTCCGCTCACAATACACAGCAAGAGCAGCCACCTCACGAGTAAAGAGAACCAGGATGGGCGGTCGCTCCTTCTCTCATTTGGCCGCGAACATTTGGAATGACTTGCCTATAGATCTCAGGCTCACAGACTGCCACCTCACCTTCAGGAAAAAAACTGAAAACTTTACTCTTCCCCAAATTTGACAAATCCCTCTAAAACCTTTACCATCGGGTCACTGACTCTAGCAATCTTAGCGCCGTGATATCCTACCCAGGATGAATGTTGCACTTTACAAGCACAAAATACAAATACAAATACATTCAGCATAAGTGGAGCTGTAATGTGGAGAAACAATTGCCATCAAGCATAAATTGAAAAAATATTAAGGGAATTCCACTGTTACGTTATGGAATTAATTTGGGCAAACTCAATCATCCACAAGTTTGTGAGCTGCTAGGTCGCCTTCCTCCTAGAACTGTTGGAAAATATGCTTGGTAAATATATGGAGACCTGATGTTTACATTGCTGCCTGGAGCACAGGCCTGCTGTCAATACTGGAAGCGGATGTACAACCATGTACAACACAAAAAGTGGAAAAATGTGGGACGGCCGACAGTAGGGTGCTCAAACTGTCTGCCGAGCTAATAAGTGCAGGTGTTTGATTTTCTATCCCCACCCACAACGTGTCCTTCACGAAGGTCTAAATAACTCCAGTACTTTTAACCCCTGGGAGAACCCCGCTCCTCTCGTGGCCGGAAGCCTGTAAGTAATGGTCAATGTGTGAGTCTTTCTGAACCCTTCTTTCATTGAAAGTCCCATACAGCACTGAACAGCGCGTGACAATGTAGAGGACTCCATGGGTGGCGGCCCGCGGGGCTCTAGGAGAGAATGACGGAATAATGTACGTCGATCCCACCTGTACTCACAGGTAACTCCTACTGGGACTGTAAGTCAGTGCTCCATCTTGAACGAGGTCATATTGGCAAACTGTTAAATATTCAACATTGATTTTTGGTTGTGTTTTTTTTGTTTACATAAACGGAACACTGCCTTGACTTTGAATTGCAACATACTACAATGAGCCAGTACTTCAGCTCATGTGTAGAAGGATGGGGCACCCTGAGGCTCTCAGTGGGACTGGGGCTGGGGGCGGGGCCTTGTCAGTGTGCATGCCTTGACATTCTGAGGTGAGCCAGTGTTTAACAATCACGTGGTTTATCCTACGTCATAGTGCCCACACTACCAGCGCTCGCTCCACTTTGTGCACCATAACACTTACATACCAAGGAAACTCATGAGACAGATTTGTGGGAAAACAGTGGTGCAGGTTTATTTTGCACAACAAGTAGCAAATAAGGTGGGTCATCTTACAGGCGATCCAATGCGGCAGCCCCTCGCTGACCCGCATGCCTAATGAGCCATTCTTGCACGGCGAGTCGATGCTCTGACGGGGCAGTACATTATCACTTCCTTTCGTTCAACTCCCGCCCCCCCTGTCAGGGCGGAGCGATGAGGCACACCCCCGGTCGGTTCAGGCCCCCCGCCCGCCCGAAGGACTAACGGGGCGCCGACACTGTTTCCTGGAACCCCCTCGGCTCCAGGTTCTTGGCTCAGGCACCCCTACTGTGCCAGGCAGAGGTATTGACTGTATCCTTCTGCCGCAGAGGTACCCCTACTGTCCATCTGCTTCCAGATCGCCCGGTACTCCGCCACAGCTCTGGAGGAGGCCCCCGTCGATGTCAGAGCCCCCCACCCACCTAGCCACTTTCTGACGCTGTTTCGTGCACCTCTATCATAGTCCCCTTTGCCACACCACTATGGAGATATCTTTAAAACCGTTCTTAGGACACGCCCTTAGTTACATCAGCCGCATCTCTAATGAGGATTGCGTAGACACGCCCTTAGTTACACAAGCCGCACCTCTAATGGGGATTGCGTAGATACTGTTCTTAGACACAGGGTGCTGTTCTGGTTTTAGCCTCAAAGTGCTTTATTACATAATGGATACCTGGTTATCGCATGGTAACGCCCCATCTGAACCTGCCCGCACTTGATTGTGCTACCATGGCAGGTCTCACTCTCGCCGGACTAGTTACCACAACATTGATCTTGCCACCTCGGGACCTGAATAACCCATAATTCATTGACTCGGGGCCCTCTTAATAGTGTACCTGGCCCAGGGCCCTCCACCTCTTGTGGATCCTGCAGTTTGAATTAAGCTGTTTACCTGCCAATATCCACAAGAGGAGCCGCACATCCTTGCTTAGTCCCTGCTTCTCGTTGCATTCTGCATGTTATTTGCAAGATTTTTATTGGATGCTACTGGAAGACCGGTGAAATTGGTCCCAGGAACCAAAAGAGATGGGTATGGCAGGCATAACGTTAATGCCTGCAGTGAAAAGCCCTCATGTATCACGCCGAAGACTTATTAGTAATTGTTATAGCTTGTTACTTGCAGCTCATAAAACTAGAATCCTTCTAACGTACCACCGTGCACAGTGAAGGAATGGGACTCCTGTACCTTGTGACCCTCGCCGTCACTCGCCGTCACGTGAAACACTCTGTATACTGCTGTCATTACCCACTTCTGCACTGTATTGTACCTGTAATGTGCATGTTACTAAAAAGCGCTCTACCAGCCTGCAATGGCAGAGAAGTGCTAGAAGGAATGAATAGAGCTTCATCATCGTTGTTTGGGTAAGTACCAGGACAGGGAAAGATATCTGGCAATCTTACAGTGCTTGTACTTATATGTAAGTTGAACAAAGTCAGGCATGTCTCTCCTAAGTCCCTGCCGTTGTGCTACAGTATTCTCTTTGTAATTGTGTTTAGTACTCTTTTGTAACATGTAACCATAATGCGGGCACGGCATGGTAGTCTTTATGACAATGAATTTACCGTCAAATCGCCCTTCCCGTTTAATGTTGTAAATACGGTATAATTGCTATAGGCCTTCAGTGCCCTGACATAGCTTCCAGGCTCTATCCTCCCCTCAGTGAACTTAAGGGTGTTATTACAATGTCCTATTAGTCCTCTTTCTTACTGTCTGCTTAATGAGCCAGCGTATGCTGTTTTATGTGACCAAGCAAAGCGAAAGCATTATGGGCATCACCCTGTGATCAGTATTAATTACTTGCTGCGTGAACACAGTAGCCGCAACAATTATGACAGTGTCTGTCCTGGCTAAACACTGCAAGGTCATTACCAGGAATGGTTATAGTATGGCCTGAAGGTCCACCTAACAGGTGGTGGTACTCCTCTCCCTTGTACCCTCACCTCTCATGGAACCCCTCATGTATACTGCTATTACCCACTTACGCCATGTATGTCCATGTATCGTGTGCATGCTACCTCCAAGCGCTCCCCATCCTGCCTTGGAAAGAGTAGTGTAGTCCCTGTGAAGTATTTGCCATTTATTGCAGTATTATCCCTGCACCTGTGTGTGGTACTCTTTTTGTATTTGCCCACGTTGCCCCCGTCACTTCCACTTGTACACTGTATGCTACTTCTTAATTGCTGTTTTGCCTTTGCTACTTGGACAAGTGCCTATTTTGTTTGTTCACAATTGTCGCTTTCACCTCATGAACTTAACGTCTGCTTTTATCAATTTTCACCTGTCATTTACTGTTCCCATTGTAAACCTTCCTTAGTGTTCAGGACCTACTAACTATCATCGTTGGCGGGTGTGTTTCCGCTTGCGAGCGGACCTTCCCGTCCCTGCTCCAGAGGTGCAGCTGCTAATCCTTGCGACGTGATCCAGGCGTGATCTGGAAGAGCATAAAATGTACTCGTTGCGTACACATTGGTTTGTGTTCCAACTGCCTCGCACGTTCCTCCAACTGCCAATGCTGTTTCTTTTCGTCTGTTTTCAAGACCAACACCTACCTAAAATTGTATCATTTACAATGTCAATTGCTCTAATTAAGAAAAGCGAGACCGTTGCATTGTCATATGCGTGTTCTCTTCTCATACTTGGAGGATAACAAAATCGTAACTGTTGGGTAAATCCCCCTGATCAGCCATCATTGCCTGAAGATTACTTCGAAGGAGTGGATCACCATCCTCCGGCTCGACCCCCCTGGAGGACAGAAGGGATGGCAGTTTAAAACCCTTTCCTTTCCCACGAGTAATTTATGCGCCGGGAAACTGGACTCCGAACACGGGCACGTCACCCTGGTTAGAATAGCCGAATGTCTACATCCCACAGATGTCACGCGCAGCGCTATACTTTCGGCTGCTGCACATTTTCCTGTTCTTTGGGCAAGGGGGGGAATGTCCTACTTGTTACATTACTTACACGGATAATGGAACAGTTGACACCGTTACCCATGCTTCGCTGTACATGCTGCGTAAACATCTTTTGCCAGCAGCAGGAATGAGCAGAAAATATCTGCCGATAGTGTAGTGCACTGAAACCAGTAGTGCTGGGTAAAACATGGGGCCTTCCTCAGGATGTAAGAGGAGGGGCTGCCGGGGGCTGCTAAGTACCAGACTGAATTTGGAGTAGCTAACCGCATAGCTCTCGACGCCTGCTCTCATCAGATGGCATCCACCTACGAAATTCTACCAGCGCAATTTGCCTTGTTGGTCCCTTGCGCACAGTGGGCTCGGACCTGTTGCATGGCCAATGCTTGTTTCTAAATCGTTCATACTGAAATTGTGTGTGTGTGTCTGGTGACAGCAACTACAAGCGCAAGAATTTAAGGTTTCCTATCTCACTCTCCATCATACCGATGAAGGCTGTCCAGATGTGCAGCTCCGCTTACAAGTCGGGGAGAGAATTTTTATTCCCCGTGGCAAACCTGCGTGACATTATAACAATGATGCCAGTCCCTTTACTGAGGGGATATTACTCAAGGCCCTCAAAATCCCGTTTGGTGAATTATGTTTACTTTGGGGATACTCTGAATTCCGAATTTTAATTGTTGCTCCCCCGTGGAAACCTATGCATGACCTCGTGTCGCACTTGTGAAGTTTAACCCCTCCTGACATCGCTGAGCCTGTTGCGGGTGCTCACTGGTCACGCTCCACTGTTGACCTCCAATTTCAGCAACTTTAGTATCGAATTAAAGGCCCCACCTGGAGCTAGCTGGTGTCGCATGCGGGGACTAAGGAGAGACAGCCTACACGCAAGGAAGGTCTGGCGCACAACGCACTATGACCAGCGCGTGTCACCGAGCACAGATGCAACGAAAGGATAGCACTTCTACAATTTGTTCGCTTTCTTCTTAGCCCCATTCTCATGTATCCTTCCGTACCTGCTGTACTAAAATTGCTTTACATAATTAAAATCCCAACCTTAATCCTTATTCCTTGCAATCGTTCTTTCATAACGCGCTCAACCCCCTCGGGTCATGTTTGCGCTATATAAAACCGCGTTAAATACTTAGTATAGAACCTTGCATTGTATCATAGTCTGCTAAACCTCCTCGTCTGTCTCCCCTGTTGAGTGAAAGCGCGCTGTACGAACGTATCGCTTAAGGAACGCACGAGTCGCAGAGCCTGCCGAGCGCTCTGAAGAAGTTTTGTGGCTCCCTTCAAGAAAAGCCACGTAATCATCCTCGACTGTCTCCTCTTTTGACTGAAAGAGCACTTTACGAGCCCGGGGATGTCTTTATATTTAAAGTTTAAACAATGGCCAGGAACATTTTGGAAACATGTTAGTCTGTACAATGCGCTTCCAGAACAGAGTGAGTGGTAGGAGCATTGGCACCTCATTTGCATAATGGAAGAAATTAATGCACCGCTCTAGGGCCTTTTTATTTCTTCCAAATGGAATATTTTACGACCACGCGGTATCTCAGAGCACGCCCACGCGCATACAACGCCGGCCAGCAGTTGTCACCCCAGCAGTCTTTGAACGCACGGTAAACATGCGGTTAGTCACTGCTCATTTCTAAAATTGTGCCAAGAGCTAATTCAGGAACTGAAAGGGGTCTGTTGCCATAAGCCTGAGCTAGGCGGGAGCACGCGATTGATTATGAAAAAACGCCTGAGCACACGAGGCGCGGGTTAATGTCCCCTGGCGCTGTGCATCGGGGCTTACATTGTAAGAAGGTTATAATGTGTAATGGGAGAAATTCCTAACTAAAACCTAAAAAACCCATTACCGCAGGAAAAAACCAGAAAGCATGGCCTCGAATCTACAAAGTGAAAATTGGAAAATAAAATCATTACCGCACAGGAGGTGTACGAAACTAACTTCGTGAAATAGTACCATGCATGCATCTGAAAATGCAAAACCATGAATGTTATATCCTGAATTTTGTCGTTGCTTAGTTATCGTAATCTTTGAACACACGGTAAACATGCAACACACGGTAAACATGCGGCTGGTCACTGCTTATTTCCACAAACATTATAGCAAAATTCACAAACAACAATAACAAGAGCGACAGAAGTAATAAACAAGAGCGACCGGAGTAACAATATTGTACAAATCAGGGACAGAAAACACAATTCAATTGACAATTGCATTTCTATCATCTAGAAAGAAGTGATTAAACCGAAGTGTGAAAAGGAATAAAACATAAAAAAGTTACTAATGCTAGAATTGCTTTTGGCTGCGTTTTAAGAATAAAACTTTGAGCACTTAGATTAGAGCAAAACTAAGACGAGCCTCGTTAATCTTCAGTATAACTCTCAAAACGTGATCAGCAACAAGGTTGTTAAATTACGATTACATGACGTCAGACCCATTAGTCTCTGAAAACGCAAACTAGTTTGTGGACGGAAAACAATTTGTGAGATCGCCTTGACGAAACTTAAAACACTTATACTGCGCTTTTTACAAGGAAATCGGTGTCACTTTCCTTATGTATTTATAATACACACGGAAATCTTCACATTGTTAATGTAGTGGAAGCCAGCTTCGACAAACTGCATGACGTCAGACCCATTAGTCTCTGAAAACGCAAACTAGTTTGTGGACGGAAAACAATTTGTGAGATCGCCATGCCGAAACTTAAAACACTTCATACTGCGCTTTTTACAAGGAAATCGGTGTCACTTTCCTTATGTATTTATAATACACCCGGAAATCTTCACATTGTTAATGTAGTGGAAGCCAGCTTCGACAAAATGCTGGTGTTTACTTTAAAGCCATAAAGCATTTGCTTGGGTGGAGAAGCTACAAATTCGACATAAAGTATTTGAAAATATGGAACTTTAAAAGTCTCTCTCCGGCGAGCCTGGCTTCCCCTCTCTCCGCAGAGGTCTAAAGTGAAGCAGCCTGTTTGAGCTCTCTGCCTGCACTTCTTTTTCCCGAGTTCCCACATAAATCAGTAACTCCACATTCTATGCAAAACAGCATTTTACATCCTAAACTGGGGCAACAATATTGTACAAATCGTTTTTCATCCTAAACTGGGGCAACAATATAGTACAAATCGTTTTTCATCCTAAACTGGGGCAACAATAAATGGAATATGATCAGCAAACATTATATCACGGGGCCCGTCCGGAGCTGGAGGCCTCTATTTCACACGAGGGCTGCCTGGAAGAGACTGCCCCGCGTGAGCGCCCAAGCATCTCTCCAACACCCTGTCCTCCCGCATCCCCACCCGATGCAAGAGCGGGAACCAAAACGGGAAACTCGACCGGCTCCATCCAATGTCCGTGCAAATCATTCACGATCTCTGCACGCAGAGAATGCAGGACAAAATATATGAAAGCGTCAATCAATGCACCAAAACACGAACTCTGACGAAACATTCAAACGGCCACCACCATATCTCACAATCTCTGCCCCTTTGTCTCCACGGCACCCCACCTCTGATTTCCGAGGCACAGCCACACCGTATCACAATCCGTCCACCACGCACACTTCATCTCCTCAGGGGCCCAGTGGCATCCATTCTAACCCTTCCCGCTCAGGGGCGGGAGGCAAAGACCGCTCTCGGCAACAGGAACAAACTCACCAAACATCAAAGAGCGCTAAACATTCTATCACAGGGACCGTCCGGAGATGGCACACGCTCTCCCTCGGCCCCCCAGACCACACAAACCGCTGCTCAGCATCAGGGACAACACGTCCCAAAAAACCTCCGATCATCGCCTCTTCCCGCTCAGAGCCCCACCATCGCCGAACCTGCACAATTTCTTAAAGCAGTGCCCCTTCTGCAGCATTGCTAATAATGAGGCCGCCCGCAATTAAATTAAGGCCATACCAGGTCCACTCCCTCGAACCTGCACAATTTCTTAAAGCAGTTCCCCTTCTGCAGCATTGCTAATAATGAGGCCGCCCGCAATTAAATTAAGGCCATACCAGGTCCACTCCCTCGAACCTGCACAATTTCTTAAAGCAGTTCCCCTTCAGCAGCATTGCTAATAATGAGGCCGCCCGCAATTAAATTAAGGCCATACCAGGTCCACTCCCTCCATTAGGGCACTGCCCCGCACGCTCCCCCTCGGCCCCCCAGGCCACACAAACCGCTGCTCGGCATCGAGGACAACAACGTCCAAAAACCGTCCGCTCCTCGTCTTCTCCCGCTCTGAGCCCCTCCGACACAGAACCCCCGCACGCGGACCCCCAACACAAAACTCACCGCTATTCCGACGAAGAAAATTCGACACATTACCCACGAGACAGCTAAGGCCGAACAGGAACAACAAAGTCGCGGGAAGCCTAAACAGCGCTTATCAGCGCAGAGCCTAGGGACCCAGGCGCGGGAACAGCGCAGAGCAGCCCAGGAAACGCGACGGCAGGAAAGACCGAGCCTCGCTGCCGCGCTAACTTTAAACCCCTTGGGGCCGCCCCTCCCACCCGGTGGCCCACGCCCATTGGACGCGCATGAAAAGGGGCGGTTCAGGAGCTGACGCACACCGTTTTGCTCGCGCGGGATGTGGGACTAAGATGCTGTCTCGCTTAGCTCTCCTTCGTGTCGCGCGGCCAGCGGCATTTAACATGGTGTCCCTGATCCAGAAAACCACAGTTTGCGATGGATATTAGCAAGGTCAGCTGTGCTTATCATTAGCTCTCTATTTTAACAAGAGATTACAGTGAAACATAGTGCCAATCATTGTAAAGCATTCCAAGCATTTCAACTAAGCTCTCCCATTTTTACTGGAATTGTCTTAAAACAACAAAGAGAAATGTGGCTCATGAAAACGCGCTTGGTGCCAATGTCTGTGGGGACCCAGCTCGAGCCAGTTAGCAGGGCCACACGTAGCAGGGTGACGGTGCAGAACTTGTGAAGCTTCCACAAGCACCCCACTTCCAACAAATATGAAATGATATAGGTTCCCCCCCCTGCCCGACAACTCAACAGCCACAACACACAATACAGGCGTCACACGGAACCATGCCCAGTATGGCGAAGGGCCCTTACTCTGCCATGCCTGGGGACATTGGACCCTCTGGGGCCTCGTCACTCGCAGCCTGCAGGGACAACCATGCGACACAGGGCCTCCCAGCGAATGGGTTGACCCTTAATAAGCTTCATGAGAGGCGGGGCAGAGGACACAAGCACGCTGCACAATGAGGAGGAATCAAGAAATGGTATCCACCCCTCTGCTCTTCGAGCTCATTTGCATATGCATGCGTGTTCCTCTCGGTGCGCCGGCATACATGTGTATAGAGGGCTTTATTAACAAAGGGCTTTCCATTGCCCCTTCTTCTGGGCAGAATGATGCCAGACCTAATAAAGGCAGAGAATATGTTTAAATGCATGAATGTACTTCGCGTACTGAGCAATAAACACCGAGGGGCAGATTTACAAGTCCCTTGCGCCACTTTTGCGTCACTTTTCCCATGTTAAAAGTGAGGTAAAAGTGGCGCAAGGGGCTTGTAAATATGCCCCCGAGTTCCAGAGTCTGCGTGTAAACCACGTGGCTCTCCAGGAACAGGGTGCGTCCGCCACACATGGCATTATAATGTCCCACATTCCGTAACATGACACACACGCCATCTCTTACATAGCGACCCACCCACTACACGAGTCTGCAGGTATTTAGAAAACACGAGAATGAGGCACATACTGGAAAATGAGAGACGGGCGCAGACAGAAGGTGGAGACAGGCGCCCAGGGTGCCAGCCAGAGAGGAGGGTGGCACAGTACTGAGAGCAAGGTAGGCTGATGGTAAGTGAGAGAAAGAAGTGGCAAGCGAGGGCAGGGTGGCTGGCAGAGATGAATTGGACATACACCTGGTGCCCACTAGACTTTGCCGAGAGCCTGTGTACCAATTGCGAGACAGACAGGAGAATGGAATGGATAGAGGCAATTAGTAGGGCATAGTTTTTTTTTCTCTTTGTTGTTTCTAGATAGAAAAGAGCAGTGTTGTTTGCACAATGTGACAGACTGGAGTTTTGTAGTGAGGAAGGTCCACTCAGGAAGGTAGTATTTCAAGATGATTTATTTTATGAAGATAACAGGTTGCAAGATACAGGACATCATGTGGAATTGTGGTAGATCAGAGCCCCACCAGGAGCTGCCTGTCAGCTGCTCAGCCCATGACCAACAGTCTCTCTGCCTCCCTCAGTCCCAACATTCCGAGGCATCATCAGACTCCAACATCTAATGAGTCAGAGCACAGGCACTGGCAGAGCAGGGCTGGTAAAACACCTTACAGTATAATATGCAGGATACTACAAATCCCCTTTCGTTCTAACAGAAGCATTAAACCACTACGTGAATAACAACTAGCGAGAGAGAACCAAGAAAGAGATAACGTAGAATAGCAGAGGGACCGAAACAACAACAAGGAAAGGTGTAAGCAAAGCAACGTGAAGAGACAGGTGGAAGAATAAGAGGAGGAGGAAGAGAAGAGTAATACGGAACCAATAGAGATAACCCAGGCTCACAGACATAGAAAAGATGAGGAAAAAACAAGTAATCAGAAAATGGAAACATCATGGGGCAGAAGAACTAACACGCACCAAGGACTGACCCCCGAACGCACCCACTGGCCAGGCAGGCAAGAAAGGGAAGAAAGAACAAGGCACGATGGAAAACTGACACAAGCCTCCACACAGACACAGGAAAGAGGGAGTAACAGATTTCCTCCGGAACAGGGAAGGAAAGAGTAAAAAAGAACGAAAGAAAGCTAGGAGGCAAAAGACGACAACAAGACATGTAGATCCAGAAACCAGGGATGGCAATGAGAATGACACCACGAGGAAAGCTGGACGAATAGGAACACAGAGAAGAGGCAAAGTAGATATAAACACATAACTACAACTTCCCTCTGTTTTCAATAAACAATATAAATACGATGTAAGTGTAGCATTGCGTTATATAATCAAAAAATGGAAAGTGTTCCTCTGGTTTTTTTTGTCGGTTAGGGAGACTTAATCATCACCATACAAACCACTCAGGCGTCTTGTACCAACATTCAATCTACACATCTTATGTATTAACCCCTTGGTGATAGTAGAACCACAAAAGCTACATAAATTCACAATGGGATATTTATTATATAAAAAAAAGTATTGTGTCAAGGACACACATAAATTCATACAAGGGCAAAATGACCATCAATGTTTTTTCTATTTAATACAGTGCCTAATGCTCGTGATTAAATGGTCATATATGTGCACACAATATAGCTATACTTCAGAATTAAAAACATACGTTCACACTTATAATGCAATTTTAGCAAACAGTTAAAAACAGTTAAAAATCAATTAAAAACCCCCTTTCGGGTTGTCGACGCGTTTCGGTGGATAAGGCGCTAGGCCCCACCTTCTTCAGGACAGTTTATAGCTCAAGGATCTTAAAAGAATCTTAGAAGTATTCGTTGAGTAATTGGAATACTTGGTGACCTTTGGCAGAAATAATTCTTTTGGTCGCTTTCAGTTGTTTTGGTCCTGCAATTATTTATACTCAACTGTACATCGGTGTGTTCATAGACCTTCTTAATTGGCCATATTTTTCATCACTCCCTTTTGGGCCATATTGCTATTGGTTTATAACTCGAGTCCGTGTGTTAGGTAACCTGGTTCAGAGGACTCGACCTTTGTAAAATATGCTTTTCCAATTATTGCGTATATGCTGCAATCTTGGGTCCATGTTACGAGTCCACGCTCTTTTCCTGTTTATCATTTTCCTTTTTTCGTCTCACGTTCAATTAGTAGGTGATTGTTACCTCATAGCAATAGTGGCTCGCTTCCACCGATGTCTCCTCTTCATTCAAAATACTGATAGAGCGTTATATAAAACAGCAAAATTACAAAATGTAAATAGACAATAACAGTCAGAGCGACTAAAACCCATGACCGTCCTCTACTCCTGTGCAAGAGTGTGAGGAGCACTGTAAATGGGACTGAAACCCATGTAATGCCCTATGTAGGGTGACCATGTAAATGTAAATGGGACTGTAACCCATAATAAGCCCTGTGTGAGGGTAAAATGTAAATAGGACTGTGACCCATAATAAGCCCTGTGTGAGGGTAAAATTTAAACGGGACTGTGACCCATAATAAGCCCTATGTGAGGGTAAAATTTAAATTTACATAGGACTCACCCATAACACTGTTCCCTGTGTGAGGATACTCGTGTACAAGTAGGAAGGGCTGTGACCCTAGCTACAGTGCCCTTGTAAGGCTAAAATTCGTATGTTACCTAAGTAGGCAAATGTATATGGACAAATGGGGCTAGAACCCATTCCCATCCCTTTGTAGGGTAAAAATAATGTGAACAGGCACATATGTGTGGGCAAACGGGGGAACACCCATTCCCACCCCTTGTTAGAAAGGTGACCCGGGGGAGGCAGAAGATGTCTGACTGACCACCCCTAGGTCCACCCCTCCGTCGAGAAGTAGCCGAGCGTTACCGAGAAGCCTCCTGAATGAGGGCCCTCTCCTAGGATCGTACAGCAGAGTAATCACAACACTACAAACGGACACCACACAGGAGGTCAAGTTCTCAAGCTTTTATAAGTAATAACGGTTGCGGGTTCTTGGCAGTATATACAGCTGGATCGTGGGATCCGTAAAGTCTCGGACAAGGAGGGTAAGGTAGCGGGACAGTCTTACTCTGGGCGGAGGAAGGGATACCCTACGCACAGCTCTCAATCCTCGAGCTGGGGGGTTCCGAGAGGTTCGAGCCACGGCGGCGCCAGCAGGCTAACAAGATGGTTCAGCAAGGTAGGCCGCGGCAGCGCCAGCAGGCTCTCAGATGGTTCAGCAAGGTAGGCCGCGGCAGCGCCAGCAGGCTCTCAGATGGTTCAGCAAGGTAGGCCGCGGCAGCGCCAGCAGGCTCTCAGATGGTTCAGCAAGGCAGGCCGCGGCAGCGCCAGCAGGCTCTCAGATGGTTCAGCAAGGTAGGCCGCGGCAGCGCCAGCAGGCTCTCAGATGGTTCAGCAAGGTAGGCCGCGGCAGCGCCAGCAGGCTCTCAGATGGTTCAGCAAGGTAGGCCGCGGCAGCGCCAGCAGGCTCTCAGGTGGACGTCGGGTTACAGGAAGGATGAGTTCGTCTGGTGTCGGCCGTGACAGCGTCAGCAGGGCTTCCAGTCCAGGATACAACTGGCGTCCTACTCCGGGGCTGGCCCAGATATAGGACGGAGGTCCTTTGATGTCCGGACCCTCGCGCCTGGGGGCCAGAGGGGCCGGGATGATGGTGTCCAGACACCCAGCAGGGGGGTGGAGCGAGCGCCCAGGGAGGCCGGAGGGCGATCGATACCAGGCGTCCGGGGACGGCTGGAGGGCCATCGAAACTCCTCTCCCTCCGGGATCTGTCGAGTGGCCACTCGACCACCTGGGTGGATCTTGGTGCCTCGATGTCTGGGCTTCGCTGGGGCCGAGGCCACGTGGTCGTGACGTGGTGGGCCCAAGATGGAGTCGGGCACGGCCTCGTGCTTAGGTCGTGATGGGCCTACGCTGGGGCCAGGCCGATGATGGGGATCCGGGATGGTAGCCGGATCTGTGGTGGTGGGGCGTGCAGGGTCGGGCAGAAGGGGCCGCCCGAGGTCTGGAGGAGGGCTGCTGTCGTCCTGGGCCCGCCATGCGGCAGGGTTAGGACCACGACATGAGGCCGTGTCCAACACGCGTCCCCCCCAGCGGAAGGCAGGGGAGAGTCACCCATTTTCTTGGGGATTCTCCTCGCCGAGGCGGAAGAATCTGGACAGGCCGTCGGCATTGGCGTGGTCGTTGCCGGGGCGATGCTCCACAGTGAAATCCATCCCCTGCAGAGAAATGGACCAGCGCAGCAGTTTCGGGTTTTCTCCCCGCATCTGCATCAACCAACGCAGGGGCCGGTGGTCGGTCTGGACTCGGAAGTGGGTGCCGAAGAGGTAGGGCCGGAGCTTCTTGAGTGCCCACACCACGGCAAAGGCTTCCCTCTCGATGGTGCTCCACCGCTGTTCTCTTGCCAGGAGGCGTCGGCTGATGAAGGCCACAGGCCGGTCGATTCCTTCGGGGTTAACTTGGGACAGGACCGCCCCGATGCCGTGCTCCGAGGCGTCGGTTTGGACTACAAACTCTCTGCTGTAGTCGGGGGCCTGGAGCACAGGGGCGGTGCACATGGCAGTCTTTAAAGTCTCAAAGGCTGTCTGGCACGCAGGGGTCCAGTGCGCCTTCTGGGGTAATTTCTTTGAGGTCAGTTCGGTGAGGGGCCCCACAATGCTCCCGTAGTCTTTTATAAATCGCCGATAGTATCCGGTGAGCCCCAGGAAGGCTCGGACGGCGGTCTGGGTGACCGGGGGCTCCCAGGCCTGGATGGCGTCTACCTTTGGTTGGAGGGGAGCTACTTGACCGCTCCCTACTTGGTGTCCTAGATAGGTCACGGACCCTTGGCCTATCTGGCATTTGCTGGCTTTGATGGTTAGTCCGGCCCGCCGGAGGGCCGTCAGGACTTCCCAGAGGTGGGACAGGTGCTCATCCCAGTGAAGGCTGTACACCGCAATGTTATCTAGATAGGCGGCGCTGTATTCTTCTAGTCCGGCCAGCACCTGATTCACTAGCCTCTGGAAGGTGGCCGGCGCATTTTTCATGCCGAAGGGCATCACTTTGAAGTGATAGTGGCCATCTGGCGTCGAGAAGGCCGATCGCTCTTGTGCGCCAGGAGTAAGGCCGATCTGCCAATACCCCGCCGTGAGATCGAAGGTGCTGAGGTATCTGGCGGCCCCTAGGCGATCGATCAGTTCATCCGCCCTGGGGATGGGATGTGCGTCGGTCCTGGTGACTGCATTCAGTCCCCGGTAGTCAACACAGAAGCGGAGCTCGGGCGCTGTTCCGGGGGAAGCGGCTTTCGGGACCAGGACAACGGGACTGGCCCAGGGACTGTTGGAGGGTTCGACTACCCCCAGGGCCAACATCTTGGCCACCTCGGATTGGATGCAGGCCCGAACCCGGTCGGGCACTCAAAAAGCTCGTTGTTTCACAGGGGGGCTGTCTCCGGTGTCCACATCGTGGACGCACCACCAGGTGACCCCCGGTGTGAGGGAAAACAGATCCGCAAACTGCCCCAGCAGCTTCCGGCAGTCTTGTTGCTGCTCTGGGGTCAGGGTAGAGGAGAGCTGGACCCCTTCGAAGGAGCCGTCTTTCTCGGTGGTGCTGAGGAGATCTGGTAGTGGCTCGGAGTCGTCTTCAGCTCCGTCATCGGTCGCCAGCAGCAGACTCAGTTCAGTGCGTGCAAAGTGCGGCTTGAGCCGGTTAGCGTGTAGAACCCGGAGGGGGTTCCTGGGGGACTCCAGGTCTACCAGGTAGGTGACGGGGCTCTTGCGCTCCACCACCTTGAAGGGCCCCGTCCATTTGTCCTGGAGGGCACACGGTTCAACCGGGGACATGACCCAGACTTGCTGGCCCGGCTCGAACTCGATGGACGAGGCGTTCTGGTCATACCAGCGTTTCATTTCCTCCTGACTGGCCTCCAGGTTGGCCTCGGCAAGTTCCCTGAACTTCCGAGTCTGATTGCGGAGTGTCAGGAGGTACCGGTAGACATCCGGTGGGGCATCTCGAACTGCTGTCTCCCAGCCTTCCTTGACCAGGCTAAGGGGGCCTCGAACCGGGTGTCCGTACAAGAGTTCGAACGGGCTGAACCCCAGGGATTTCTGGGGTACCTCTCGGTAGGCGAACAGGAGGCAGGGCAGCAGGACATCCCATTTGCACCGGAGGGGCTCTTCTAGGCCCTTGATCATTCCCTTCAGTGTCCTGTTAAAGCGTTCCACTAGTCCATTTCCCTGGGGATGATACGGGGTGGTGAACTTATATGCGACCCCGCACTGTTGCCATAGGGACCGCATATGCTTCGAGATGAAGTTGGACCCCCGATCACTCACGACTTCTCGGGGGAAGCCGACTCGGGAGAAGATGTTCATGAGGGCTCGGCCCACCACGGGGGCCGTGATGGTTCGGAGAGGGATGGCCTCAGGATAGCGGGTGGCATGGTCCACCAGGACGAGGATGAAGCGGTGCCCCTGTGAGGTGCAAGGGTCCAGGGGCCCTACGATGTCTATTCCCACTCGCTCGAAGGGGGTGGTTACCACAGGGAACGGCTGGAGCGGGGCTTTGACTTTCCCCCCGCTCTTCCCGCTGGCTTGACAGGTCGGGCAGGTCCTGCAGTGGTTCTGTACATCAGTGCGCATTTTTGGCCAGTAGAAATGGGTCACCAGGCGGCTGTAAGTTTTGTCCTGCCCCAGGTGCCCGGCGAGGGGCACATCATGTGCTAAGTTCAGGAGGAAGTCTCTGAACCGGAGGGGTACAACCAGCACCCGGCCGGCCCCTAGCTCGGCAATCTTCTGCTCACTGTAAAGGAGGTCGTTGTCCCAGTAGACCCAGTGGGACCCCGCGGGGTCTCCAGCGGCTTGCGTAGCGGCTTGCTGTCGCATCCCCTTGAGGGAGGGGCAGGTTTTCTGTTCCTGCCGGAACTGTTCGCGGGTGGGGCCACCTTCTTGGTGCCAGTGAGCGAGTTCTGGGAGGTGGTTGAGCTTGGTGAGATCTTCTTGGTCGGGCCCTTGGGGGCCGGGCTCGGTGTCGGCGTCCTCGGGACGACGGGTGGCGGAGGTGCGGGCCACTCTGGCTCCTCTGTTGGAGCTTCCCCCGTTGGGGCGGAGGCTCGGGCGGACATGGAGCGGGTGGTCGCACAGACCCACTCGGGAAGGCCTAGTATCCCCAGGTGCTCTCTTCGTTCGACGCCAGCCCATGGGGAACTTTCCAGGTCGTTTCCAAGGAGGCAGTCCACGGGGGCATCGTCGCGGACAGTCACTTTCAGCACGCCCGACACTCCCCCCCACTCGAAGGGGATGCGGGCCATCTGACACAAAGTTTCGGAGTTATCTGCGGATCGGACTGGGCACAGGACGTTAGGAAGGATCTGTTCCGGGGTCACCAGATGGCAGCGGACCGCTGTCACGCTGGCCCCAGTGTCACGGAGGGCTTCGGTCCGGCGACCATTGATGGTGACCCACTGGCGGTACTTCTGGGTGTTGCCGGGGATCGGCCCTCGGGGGATCATGTCGTGAGTACCCAGGCAGGCTAAGGTCATGGCGGCGGGCTCCCACTCGGCCTGCTCGTGGTCGTCGTCCTCTTCCTCACTTCTTTCTTCACCTAGGGCAGCTGCCGCGATCTGGCGGACTGGGGGCCCGGTGGTGCCGGGTCGCTGGTTCATCGGGCAGAGGGGGTCATTCGCATAATGACCCTGTCGCTGGCATCTGTGGCACGTAACGTTCGGGCGGGGCCCCGGCCTGGCTGGGGGGCCCCCTCTCCGGCCCAGGGATGGCGACGTGGAGGTAGGGGATGACCCCTGGGGGGCGTCTCGACCCCGGCTCTGGCCTACTCCGCCACCTCGTGGTAGGTGGTTCTCCGGGGACCCCCGGCCGTAATCTCCCATCGTGTTCCGGGGAACTCGGGTGCTGGCCCATCGGTCTGCCTCGACAGCGAGTTTTCGTGGCTCAGTCAATTTGCTGTCGAGGAGGTGCTGCCGGAGTTCGACGAAACAGTTATTGGACAGGTGTTCCCATAGAATGAGGTCGACCAACTGCTGGTAGGTGGTGACCTGGCAGCCCCGAGTCCACCCCTCGAAGGCTCTACTGTAATAGTTCACGTATTCCACCCACGTGGTACCGGGGATTTTTTTGCAGTCTCGGAATCGCTGCCGGTACATCTCGGGGGTGAGTCCGTAGCGAGTGAGAAGGGCGGTCTTCATGTGCTCGTACGAGGTCCTCTCGGTATCAGGGAGCTCCAGCAGGGCGTCCCTCCCTTCGTTGATAAACTTCCCCCACAGGCCGGCACCCCAGTCCCTGAGGGGTACTCGATGGGCGGCCATGACGACCTCGTAAGCTTTGAACCACTGCTGGATGTCATCGTTCTTATAGTACTCTTTGACGACATCCTTGGGTATGTGCACCTTCGTGTCCACCGGGGGAGGTGAGGTCTTGCTTCCGGAGGTGCCGGTCTCGTTTGCCTTGGCTTTAAATTCTAGTTCTTTGAGGACGCGCTCGTGCTCGAGCATGAGTTTCTTCTCCTCGAGGTCTCTTTGTCTTTGCTTTTCTTCTAGGTCTCCTTCTAGCCGTAGCTGCTCGAGGGCTAGCTTCCTTTCTGTCAGTTGGATCTCTCCTTCTTGTTTGAGTCGAGCAAGCTCCAGCTCGTGGAGCCGGTTCCTCTCTCGTTCTCAGGCGTCTTCGTGGGAGAGGCCCGTGTTTGGGTTTGCGGGTCTCTCTCCCGCTGGGTTCAGCTGAGCCTCCGGGCCTCCGTTCGGGCCCGGGTTATCTTCACTCGGAGGTGGCGCCTCACCGGCGTCCACCCAGGCCTGCAGGGCCGATTTGAAATCTTCTTTGGTGCTTAAGCCAGTGGTAGCGATGCCTAGATCTTTGCAGAATTGCTTCAGCTCCTTGTGACTGTAGTCTTCCATTTTCTCCTTCTGGAATTCTGTGCTCATGGTCGCAGCGGGTTTTTCTGGGTAGCGAGTGAATCACTCTCCATACGATCTGCGTGGGCTCGGATCCCAGCGCTTGCCACCAATGTTAGAAAGGTGACCCGGGGGAGGCAGAAGATGTCTGACTGACCACCCCTAGGTCCACCCCTCCGTCGAGAAGTAGCCGAGCGTTACCGAGAGGCCTCCTGAATGAGGGCCCTCTCCTAGGATCGTACAGCAGAGTAATCACAACACTACAAACGGACACCACACAGGAGGTCAAGTTCTCAAGCTTTTATAAGTAATAACGGTTGCGGGTTCTTGGCAGTATATACAGCTGGATCGCGGGATCCGTAAAGTCTCGGACAAGGAGGGTAAGGTAGCGGGACAGTCTTACTCTGGGCGGAGGAAGGGATACCCTACGCACAGCTCTCAATCCTCGAGCTGGGGGGTTCCGAGAGGTTCGAGCCGCAGCGGCGCCAGCAGGCTAACAAGATGGTTCAGCAAGGTAGGCCGCGGCAGCGCCAGCAGGCTCTCAGATGGTTCAGCAAGGTAGGCCGCGGCAGCGCCAGCAGGCTCTCAGATGGTTCAGCAAGGTAGGCCGCGGCAGCGCCAGCAGGCTCTCAGATGGTTCAGCAAGGTAGGCCGCGGCAGCGCCAGCAGGCTCTCAGATGGTTCAGCAAGGTAGGCCGCGGCAGCGCCAGCAGGCTCTCAGATGGTTCAGCAAGGTAGGCCGCGGCAGCGCCAGCAGGCTCTCAGGTGGACGTCGGGTTACAGGAAGGATGAGTTCGTCTGGTGTCGGCCGTGACAGCGTCAGCAGGGCTTCCAGTCCAGGATACAACTGGCGTCCTACTCCGGGGCTGGCCCAGATATAGGACGGAGGTCCTTTGATGTCCGGACCCTCGCGCCTGGGGGCCAGAGGGGCCGGGATGATGGTGTCCAGACACCCAGCAGGGGGGTGGAGCCAGCGCCCAGGGAGGCCGGAGGGCGATCGATACCAGGCGTCCGGGGACGGCTGGAGGGCCATCGAAACTCCTCTCCCTCCGGGATCTGTCGAGTGGCCACTCGACCACCTGGGTGGATCTTGGTGCCTCGATGTCTGGGCTTCGCTGGGGCCGAGGCTGGGGCCGAGGCCACGTGGTCGTGACGTGGTGGGCCCAAGATGGAGTCGGGCACGGCCTCGTGCTTAGGTCGTGATGGGCCTACGCTGGGGCCAGGCCGATGATGGGGATCCGGGATGGTAGCCGGATCTGTGGTGGTGGGGCGTGCAGGGTCGGGCAGAAGGGGCCGCCCGAGGTCCGGAGGAGGGCTGCTGTCATCCTGGGCCCGCCATGCGGGAGGGGTAGGACCACGCCATGAGGCCGGGTCCAACACCCCTGTGTAGGGAAATGTCTTTTAATTCTTTTCTTTGAAGTTCTTGTTTCTTCCTTGCAGTTGTCTTCATTGTACTGTGTAGGAAACGCTTTTTTCTTCTTCGTCGTTAATTCCTTCTTGTGGTTACCTCTTCTTCTGTAAATTGTAGTTGTTGCCACTGTAGTTTCATTATTTTGCGCCATCTCCAGGTCCACTTTTAAATCAGGTACCTGAGATTTGCTTGTAGGTGTAGGTTCTTCATCACCTAGTCGCCAAAATATGTAGTGAGGAAGGTCCACTCAGGAAGGTAGTATTTCAAGATGATTTATTTTATGAAGATAACAGGTTGCAAGGTACAGGACATCA
The DNA here is from genome assembly GCF_964261635.1 of Lissotriton helveticus. Lineage (NCBI taxonomy): Eukaryota > Metazoa > Chordata > Amphibia > Caudata > Salamandridae > Lissotriton > Lissotriton helveticus. The sequence continues at coordinate 1,175,048 of NW_027611702.1, read as the reverse complement.
TGTAGAATTGTGGTAGATCAGAGCCCCACCAGGAGCTGCCTGTCAGCTGCTCAGCATATGACCAACAGTCTCACTGCCTCACTCAGTCCCAACATTCCGAGGCATCATCAGACTCCAACATCTAATGAGTCAGAACACAGGCACTGGCAGAGCAGGGCTGGTAAAACACCTTACAGTATAATATGCAGGATACTACAGATTATTTTTCAGCGAAGCATACGATACTTCTCACTCTTAGAGGAAGAAATTATTTTAAAGCCGAACAATATATTTATGTTTACTTATCCTGTAAAAGAACTGCATGTTGCCTGCAAGAAAGAAATGTACATATGCGCAAAGAAGCAAGCACACAGACACATACTCTCTTACTTCGAAGTGCGCCTTATTTTCAAAAAAATATGATTTGCTGACACACCAGTCCTTAATTGGCAAATAACATTTCGGCTTTATACCGATATTAAATACGATTTAGGTGTTATGCGATGACGTTAACAATTCTGCTCTGAAAAAACACATTCCTCCGACGGGAAGTGTAGTTCTCTCTGCAACAAACTCGTGACTTGCGTGGAAGGAAGTGGACGGGAGTCGCGGGAGCCAGGAAGAGTGGATCAGCTCGCACTGGCCAGAGGCTGCGGTGAATGTCTGCAAAAAAAAAACAAGCAGTCAAAACACCGACCCATATACTGACCTTTCATATCAGCCCATCAGGCACTGCCTGATTTCCCAAGAGGCCAGTCCGACCCTGATTAGAATTGAACAGTGCTTAATTTGAGCCGGAGGTTTCCAGTGCACAGCACCAGAACTTAATTGTCAACACCAGCAGCGCTTGTAGCAGTGTGCCACAAAGTGGTGCTGTCTGAGATGACCACAACAACAGTCAATTATTAATTCAGTATCCAATAAAAATGACTATTACTTGCCGCCCAAACCATTCTTATAGCTTTGGGGGCCTGGAATAGGCCGAATTGTCACGCTTGTAAGATTGTGATAGTTAGCAGTTGTGTTGTTACTATCAGAGGCAGCACCAGCAGGGGCAATGTGTGGTGCAAGCTGCAGTGGCCTCCTGAGGAGAGCCCTGGCACTATTATGTTTTTACAAATTAAGCACTGGAGTTGAAAAGTCTCTTAAGAGCAGCAGATGAGGATCTTTCCTGTGGAATTCATTTTCTGTTCTTAGTGTTTATTAGGACTGATTAAAACCGGTCTTTTACAAACTTTTCGTCGTGTCACTTGTCTCTCCAAAGTGCCCTGAAGCAAACGCTCACTGGAAAGACGCTGTCAAAGTGCCACTTGAGTATGCTGCAGATATTAACCCTTTGGGAGTCGCCGGTCAACATCAACAGCATCATTCATTCAGTAACGAGGCTCAGTGAGATGCCTGCAGGAGGGATCACTGCTGGCGGCATGTTTGGGCGAACGCTGAAGCACGAGGAGGAGGCTCCTACCCAAGTGGAGTTGTGATTTATTCTTTCTGCCACTCAAGGACTTCTGAATACACCGCGTGGCACTTGCATCTACATACAGAGAAAGCGAGTGGTGAATGGTTAACACTCATTAGAACATTAGAATGTTGGGAGCTCCATTGAAAACAATGACGTGCTCCGGGCTTATAATGGCTGGTATAAGCCCGGAGCTCCATCACTCCAATGCTTCTTTGTTCACAGCTCTGGCTGTGAACAAAGGCTTCAGGGAGCCTGAGGGGATTCCAATCCCCTCACGCTCCCATAAGGCTTTGTTCTTTTTTGTTAGAACATTCTGTCCTCTAGTGGCAGAATGTTCTAATAGCCTTATAGCCCTTCGTAGCTGGGCTATACCGGCTATTAAAGTCCCTCTCCCTTGTTAAAGGCCCTCGCCTTCGGCTCGGGGCCTTTAACGCTGGAGAGGGCCTTTAATAGCTGGTATAGCCCTCTACGGCGGGCTATAAGGCTACATTAGAACATTGGAATGTTGGGAGCTCCATTGAAAACAATGGAGTGCTCCGGGCTTATAATGGCTGGTATAAGCCCGGAGCTCCATCATCACAATGCTTCTTTGTTCATAGCTCTGGCTGTGAACAAAGGCTTCAGGGAGCCTGAGGGGATTCCAATCCCCTCACGCTCCCATAAGGCTTTGTTCTTTTTTGTTAGAACATTCTGTCCTCTAGTGGCAGAATGTTCTAATAGCCTTATAGCCCTTCGTAGCTGGGCTATACCGGCTATTAAAGTCCCTCTCCCTTGTTAAAGCTGAAGAGGGCCTTTAATAGCCGGTATAGCCCTCTACGGCGGGCTATAAGGCTATATTAACATTACCATACGGACGCCTCCAAGAGTGTCATTACAATGTGTGTGTACAAAGCACACAATATTTTACACAGGATGTGGGGCACTCACCAACCTCCTGTATATGTGTACAGATATAGAGACCCCGAACCGCGGAGGACGTGGCCCCGCCATGTAGAGCAGCGATGACTACTTGTAGCGACATCTGTTGTTGCCTCGAGCATGTTTTGCTCTTTGACATAAGTGATGAGACAGGTCTGATAGGAGTGTGCGGTGAGGTCTGCACCAGAACAGTCTGCAATGAGAGCGCTGACAGCCGAGAACTGAGTAGTACACTTTCACAATATGTGCTGGGTCTATTTTTAGTGAATGGCCCCCTGGTATCAGCTGGACAGTTCATGCATTTCTTTCTATGAAAAGTTTCCCTGTTAATGATGGAATGTACGAGAATTGTATTTTAAGCAAAAATCAATAGGTCGGCAACAAGTCACGCCAGTGAAGCTCTACTGAATAAACTGAGAGAGAGAGGATGAGCAGAAAAAGACCGAGCGCTGAGCAAGGGGACAGGCACAGAAATGAGACAAGAATGAAACGAACCGGACTCCGGAGGTGGGGGAGGTGGGGGTGGGGGTTGCTGCTCCTGGGTTTTTCACTGCTCAGTGCCCAAAAGCCGGCCTGATTCCTCCTCTGCGGCGATGCATCGCTCCTACCTCGGATGCAGCTGCCCCCTGACCTGCTGCAGCTTCATAGGCAAAGGAACATCACCACGCTGCCGAAGATCACACAAAACCTGCTTTTCCAGACAAAAAGAGATCTAACCTGCCTGCTTTTACCCACAATCCCCATGACGTGTCCGGTCTGCATACTTTCAATTCTTTCTCGGGCAGAGAGCCGTGAAATGGGAGCCGCGAGCAAAATGACGAAGCAGAAAGCTCTCTTCCCCCTTGGACGCTGACTGAGATTAGTCAGAGCAGCGCCAGCGGAGTACATCCCGGGGTTAGCGAGCCCTGCTACCTTCGCACATGGGATCGGGGGAGGCGCCCAATAAAATAAATAAACAGCGGCCGTGAAATGGGAGCCGCGAGCTTGCCAGTGGAACAGAAGAGCTTGATGGGGGCTAGGGGAGGGCAAAACCTCCTTAAGTAAGTAGAAGCAGATGGCGGCCGTAAAACGGGATCTAAGCTAAGAAAAAGTAGTCCCTAAATAGACTGATTACAGCCCAAGCAGCGTAACTAAACAGTAGCTAGTCGGTGCTGCTTCCTGCAAAACGGCAGCACAAAGGAAGTGACGTTTTGCATCCCAAACCAACCATAAGTAAGATAAGAAAGAGCAATGCAATGTTCAACAAATGGCAAGCAGCAGCACATATTAGCTGCCAATAGGCGGAGTTTCACTCAACATTTACATTACTTTAGTCCCGCTGAGACAGCGCACGCGGCGCATGCGCTGTCCAACACGAGACCTAAAAAGGGCAGAGGGTTACAGGGGCAGCTTAAGGAACAAAAGGCAAAGACGGGCAGGGAGACACAGAGACAGCGAGGGGTACAGAAAGTAAAACCGGGCAGAAAGACACGGGGACAGCGAGGGGTACAGAAGGTAAAACCGGGCAGAGAGACACGGGGACAGCGAGGGGTACAGAAGGTAAAACCGAACAGAGAGACACGGGGACAGCGAGGGGAACAGAGGGAAAAAACGGCACAGATCAAGTACCGGCAGCGGGGGAGGACAGAAAACAGCAGTCACAGGCACAATAATGACAATAACGGCAATACAGTGAATACAATACAATAAATAGCGGAAAAATAGCAGAGATGAACAAACCTATGGCCTGCCACTGGCCACCAGGAATGAGGCACAGGTGGTAGCTTGCGGGTTGAGGGGGGCCTCAAGCTTCCTCAGCAGCGGCGGCTGGGGCAGGGACACACAGGCGGTGCTGTGCGGAGGGGGAGCGACCTACCTGGTAGGGTCAAGTTAACTCCCATGGACTATTGCCTCTGGATCGAGCAGCGCCATGCATGCTGCTTGAATGCCTTTATTCTCTTTCCTTTCTTTCTTCCTTATGAAGAGCTTATATTTTAAAGTGTTTTATTGTTAACCTAGCCACAAATCCCCAACTCTTTCTTTGCCATTTGGGGATTTGGAACCCCTTTTTTGTCTCTTGTTATTTTCTGTGCGCACGTTTTGGGAATTTCACTTCAACCACATATGAAAACATTCGGTTTACTGCTTTTCTGAACATCATGTTGTGGATAATTACCTTTGATGCTACTTAAAACACTCTCAATGGGCCTGTCGGAAATCACACAGGTCAAGCCTCAGTTTTATAGCTTTAGAAGACCAAGAGCCACATGCATCACGCATCTTTGCCCTCGCGAGAGCAAAAAGGACTTTTCTGAAGCATGAAAGGCTTTGTATTTGCAAATTAGGTCATTGCAATTTTTTACGATTACCTTTATTGCGAATGCATTCAGGAAATTGCAATTTGTCATTCCCTAATGCCGATGCGCATAGCCTAAATGCGAACTGTGCATTTAGAAAACGCTGATTACCTTCAGCTTCAAGTTGATGGTAATTTGCACATGCATTGAAAATGCACAAAAATGCATTTTTCAAAGTGATATGTGGCAGAGTTGGGGCCCGAGGCACCATCCAGTTCAGGAAAAAAACCAAGATGATGGACGGAATGTTGCACAATGGCAAAACATTCACCCCCAGTCACAGATCTGGGTTTAATCCATCGTTATTTTGCTCACCAAGCCACCCCAGTTCAGACATGGCCACATGCAAATCAGTCTTGACCCTGTGCCTCATGGGAACAGTCCAGCCCGAACTGCCAAGCCATGCCTTCCCTGGACTGGAACCATCCAGTTCTGTGCCATTGGCGTCCCAGTTCAGTCCATCCCTAATTGACATACTAAGCCCTGAACAGTAGTTTTTTAATGGCGTCGGAAACGCTTCTGTTATCTAAGGGTGTAATATCTGACATTAGTTTTTGTTCATTTTAATCCAGAAAATCCTAGCCACTGGCAATCGGTGGATCACTCCTGAATCTCCAGAGCTCAGTGTGTGTGAATCTACTAATGAAAAAGTTACACGGACGGATTACAGCTCCCTGAGTCAGCAGCAAGGATTGCTAAGCCATAGTGGTGGCCACAACTCCCCTACTGACAAGATCATTTGCCCTACCAATCCACCCGCCTACCACAATAAGATACATTTTGTGCAAACTGCTCCTTCAAATTTACAGTCTTTTTAGCTATTTGTGCGTGCACTCAGGGATGTCAGTGGGGCAGCAACACACATTTCAGGTCTTTCTGTGCCTGCACATTGTTCCTTTCCATACCCTGTCCAGCTGGTGTTAGTCTGCTAAGGACATCACTGATTCTTCTGCCAACATGTTTTGCACACTTTAACCTCTTACACTTTAAAGGCCGGGCGTAGATCTAATGTTAAAGTAAAATGTTCTTTTCTTAAGTGACTGGCAATAAATCTTGAAACTCTGAGAGTTGTAAGAGTGTGAAGAGTGCATACTTTATGTTGTCTAACCGAGGTGCAGCAGGGGAGCCCAGTTCGAGCCATGCATTTGTTTACTGTATTCATTCGTTATCTTCATTAGAGCCAGAGGTAGGTCAGTCCTCCTTCTGTCCGCTGCATCCATGTTAGCTGCGTTCATGATAGTCACTCGCTTTGGTACTCTATCAGTTTGGTTAGGTAGGTCTTCCATTTGTCTTGCCCACTTCATGTCCTCGTCCATTTTCTTGGTATTGGGCTTATCTCTTCTCATCTCAGGGGGATCTTCTCAAGAACGTGTGATAATCATCGGCAAAATCGGTTATCACAATGTTTCATATCGCCTTCCTTCATGGGAAAATAACTCTGTGTTAACGTTCTTTTTACAACACGGCGATTACATGCGTCAAATGTCAGCGATAAAGTCACCAGGACGGCGATAAAAATGTAAACCCCAAAGCAAATGAAGTTGCGATGGGGTCAACCGCGATAAATAAATCAGCAATAATCTTCGCCGGGCCTGCAAGTCACACATGGCAGGTGGGAAAAATCATTATAAAAGTAGAAAAAAACATACAAACAAAAGATAAACATCAGCGAAGCACAATGGAGGTAGCTGGAGCAAGTACAAAATACAACAAGAACCCTACAAGCCCCCCGGATGACCAGCCTGGGACGTTGGGGTCAGGGCAGGCCAAAGACAAGAAGAAGAGGAAGACGCAGTTCAGTCCGCAGTAACACAGGATCCTGATAACGGAGGTGGCAGAACACCATCAACTGTTTGTCACCTCCACTATGTCATTGGCAACAAAAAATGGAATATGGCAGTCCATCGTGGACAAGGTGAATGCAGTCGGAGTGCTGAAGAGGGCAATGGAAGAGGTAAAGAGGTGCTGGAAGAATGTGAAGCGTAAAACCTAGCAGAAACTCGCTAACAACCAGAAGGCAGCAATGCAGACTGGAGTTGGGAGTTTGGCGCCACAGGAGGAGCTGGACGAGATGGAGGAAATGGTGTCCACCGTCATCAGTGGGGAGACGGTGGCAGGAGTTGGGGGACCGGACACCGCTCAACATGACCTGCACCAGGGTGAGTAACAAACAGGGACTGTGGGGACTGAGGTTCCGTGACGATTTGAACCCGTGTTTTCATCATTGTCGCAAATACATAATTTTGGTATCAGTGAACCGCAAATGATCCATTTAGTATACCCTGGTGTTTTCGCTATACTACGAGCAAGAGCACTCCTGTTACAAACACATTTGTGATCTACCCGTGGCATCCATCTTAGAACACGGAAGCCATTTTGTATTCCTTGCCCTCACATAGTCAATGGACACGCAATGACCTCTTCTCAATTAAGGACTCGTAGGCTTTAACCGGCGATTCACCTTGCTAGTGACACGTGCACTTTAGGCCAGCAACGCTGTGGCAGCATGACTCAGCAAGTGCTGCCTCCCCAGCCTTAGGCCAGTCCTGCTATACTGGTTCTTGTGTTCGTTGGCCTGATCATGATTAGGCGGCCGAAGCTGGTAGCCTTGCCCATTTACAACCCACAAACATCTCTTATCCTACTATTCTATCTTCTGCACCTGGCTCTGCTCCTTTCCTTCTGGGCCTTTATTAGGGGGAGGTAACGAAATTTACGATGAGGCGGTCCGGGTCTTGAATGAGAAACTGACATGGGATTATGATGGAATAGTGGGAACCCCTCATTCGTAATGTTTTGACATCAGATACTGTTGACGATTCCTGTGCAACGCCAAATATTTATTGTTTAAGACACGAATGTTTAGAACTGTGGTAACATGTAAAGAATTTGCCCCGAGCAGAATATTTAGTATTTAAGGAGTAATCCTCTTTGTACAAATTGAACAGGCTCCTAGACACTGCCCGTGTGCAGTTTCTGTGACTTCTGTGTCCCTGCAGTAATAAACCTTTGGTCTTTGACGCCACCATCGAGAAGCCCGTGTTTCTGTTTGTTTGTGCACCGAGACAGGTAGAACTCCGGGGTCTTCGGGTGTTATCCCTGACACCTTTGGACAGAACCAAAAAGTCCAGAACTCCAATTGGCGCCCAACGTTGGGCGACGTCATTCGGTACCGGTCCAAAAGCCTGAAGAGTTCGAGGAGCTTCGTGTGAAGACTTCAGAGGGAGGCGCCCCACTTCATCGATCCCGGCATATCGCAAAAGTGGCCCGACGTTCTCTTCCACGAGGGTTCCCGTTCAGACGGCTGCAGTGGTCCGCTGCCTTGACCGTCGCCCTGTCTTGGACCCGAGGTGCAGTCCTCAGTACGGCGAGACGTGACGGGTTTCTCCTTGGTGACGTCTTCAGTGCCTCAGTTAAGTATTCAGTGGTTGCTAGTTGGTTATTTTTGTAAAGATTACTCCTGTTTGGATAATTCTCTTAGTTCTTGGTTTGGTTCAGTTCAGTAAGACTATATAATCATTCAGTTCAGTTCGGGTATCGATACATTTGTCAGTTCTGGTAGGCCTAAGTTCTTGGTTCGAGTGCGCATCTTTTCTGTTTGTGTTTTGTTTGTTTTGTGTTCCGGATTATAAAATGGTAAGTCGGAAAAATTGTATGTTGTCTTGTTTTAATTGCAACAGTGATTCCCAGTTGGAGGACTCGTGTTTGGTTCCTCCGATTGGAACTCCCCGTTATGATCTATATTGCAAATTTGGTGTGGGCCCTATCTCTTATAACGAGGTATGGATCCACTATACAGAGAAAGATGGTGTCCTTAGTTGGCCACTACATGGCAGTTTTGAACCTGAAGTTCTCGATAATCTAGAAAGAAGGTTGTTCAAGAAGAAAGCCCGGCCGGCAATGTTTGATTCTTTCCGTTATTGGCGAAAAGAATCTAAACAGAGAGAAATTAAAAAGTTGAAGAAAGAACAGAAAGAGCAAGAGTTGACTTTAGAACAGTCTGCTAAGCAGCTGCAATTCAACGAGTCTGAGAAAGCGATGGAGGTGGCCAATAGAGAGCGTAATTTAGCGATAGACAAGTGCTATCCTGCTTTGCCATCGAGTACGGCTAAGATAGTAGAGGACCCTGAAAAGGATCCCCTGTTGTCTTACTTGTTACGATCACCCCCACCGTATGCACAGGGTGCTACGGCTCCACCTATACCGAATGTTCAATTACCGGTTGCTGGACAACCTGGTGTCCCTGTTCCCGCTCCCCTGAATCAAGTTCCTGTACCTCCTGTGGCCAATATTAATGTTCCTTTGCCAGCCCCTCTTCTAGGGTTGCCGGCTTCTTTACCTATGCCTGTGTCGCTCACACCTGCTAGTTCACAAGCTATTTTGCCTGCTACTCCTACTGCTCCTGATTTATCTGTTCCAACTGCTACTCTATTTACTGCTTCTGCTAATATTATGACTCCACTTTCTGTTCGTCGGAGAATCACTGATTCTGTCTCTAATATTCTATCTCCCTTCTATAAGACTCTGATTAAGACTCCTACCTCTGACTCTGTGCAGAGACGTAGCCAGCTTCCCAGTACTGAAGAAAGAGGAATATTAGATTCCACTGCTCTTAGATGGGTTTCGAAAGTTGGAAGATATAATGTACAAGATGTATTAGATACATTTATGCAATGGAATGAACCGACACAACGATATGTGTTCGATGAAATGTGTTTCCTTCTACGTGAGGAATTGGAAGAGGATGACCCTGAATCAAACCTAGAAGAATTAATTAATGTTCAGAAAGAGTTTGCTGCAGGTATGATAGTCGGTCAAAATATAAAAGAAGCGATGGAACTAATTTTAAGTTATAGGAATGACCCATCCCTTCGTTCACCAAGAGAGTTAGGGAAACGTAGTACGAAACAAAATCGTCAATACCCAATGAGAGAGGTTCCACCAATTTGGCGTGAAGCTGTGCAAGCTAATGTAAACCTTGGTATTGCAGCCGCTCCAGCACAATTCCAGAGAGTATGGATACATATTCCATGGAAGCGAGCTGAAGTATTAGCAGTGAAACAGGCCTTGCCAGATCCGCGTAAAAATCCTGCAGGGTACTACAAAGAGTTGGCTCAAACAGTTGACGCTTGTGTATTGAATCTTGCTGACATAGATCTGCTATTTGGTAATGTAGTACCACAACCAATTTGGGCTAAAATTCGTAAAGAGAATCATCCAGTTGCCTTAGGTGGTGATTGGGCAGCTATAATTGCAGCGGATGGTCAACAAATAGGTGGTTCAAAACCTGAACCCTTAATTGCTAATTTGCCTGGTAGAATAATCGATTTAATGAAAACCTTGATGCCAGCATTGCGCGTTAACTGGGACAAATTGTCCGCGTGCAAACAAAAGAAAGACGAAAGCGTCTCCGACTTTTTCACAAGATTCGAGGAGACTTTCGTGGATCATAGTGGTCAGGATATGAGCACAGAAGGAGGTCAGAGATTATTTGTTGATAAATTTGTGCACAATCTGTTGCCAGAACTTAGTGGTAAATTAAAGAATTCTGAAAGTGCGTGGGCTGTCTCTACGACTGCGCAAATACTTGCGACTGCCCAGTACTATGAAAATAGGGATAAAGAGGAGAAAGAAAAATCAGATAAAAAGACGAAAGATTTAAAAACTAAAGTCCTTTTACAGCAAGCATATCCGCCTCGCACGAATCAAACTAACATGCAGCAAGGGTCATATCAAAGAACGGATTATAATTCTCAGAGGCCACAGTACCAATGGAATCAGTGTGCTTATTGCAAAATGGAAGGCCATTATAAGACTGAGTGTCCGTTACGGGCACAAAATAATACTGCGGCAGCTCAGAGAGGTCGTGGTAGTTCTATGCAGAATTCTAGAGGTCGAGGACGAGGTGCTATGCCTCCGCAGACGAGTGATCGCCCTTCTAATTATTTCGACCAGCGAAATGGACAGTCTGCCCAACAGAATAGGTCTCCACAGTATCATGTTGAAGACTATTATGAAGCTAGTGAGGAAGTTCAACAAAGTGAGTACTAGGACAGCCATGGACAAAGAGAGGGAGTAGTATCAGTTCCAGTAGATCAGAGTGGGCCTTATGTCGCAGTAGCAACATCAGGTATAGTCGAACCGTTTCTGTTGGATACTGGTGCAGCAAAAAGTTCTATCATACATGCGAAACTCCCTGGCGCACCTTTGTCTGGCTTAACAAACGTTTCAGTAGGTTTTTCGGGCGCCCCTGTTCATAACCCTGTTTCTGGTCCTTTGTCTATTTCTGTTGGACCCCGTCAATTGAAAGCACCCTTGATTTTGACGACAGGTTGTAATGAAAATCTGCTTGGTTTAGACTTGTTAAAACGCCTGTACGCGACATTGTACTGTTCTCCAGCAGGAGTACAGCTTACGTTGGGTAAAAGAATAATCTCTCCGATGTACTTGTCAATGGATGCGCTCCCACCAGAGCTGCGTTCACTCCCTGATACTCTTTGGGCGACTGGTCCTAATGATGTAGGTCTATTGGAAATTCCACCCTATGTAGTAACTTTGAAAGCAAATGTCAAACTTCCACGAATTCCACAATACAGAATCTCTTGTGAAGGTGAGCGTGCGCTCCTACTGATAGTACAAGATCTGATCAAGAAAGACGTTATAGAAGAAACTAGAGGTAATGTCTGTAATAGTCCTGTACTGCCTATTTTGAAAAGAACTGACCCAACAAAACCTCCAGTATATAGGTTTGTAATTGATCTTAGAGAGGTTAATAAAATTGTGATCCCACAGTTTCCTGTGGTTCCAGACATTACTGCATTGTTAACGTTGATTCCTGCTACAGCAGCATGGTTTTCGGTTGTCGACTTGAAAAATGCCTTTTTCAGCATTCCGATAGCCGAAGAAAGCAGAGATATCTTCGGTTTCTCTCTAGGAGGACGAAGCTTTAGGTTTAAACGCGCTCCACAAGGTTATTGTGAAAGCCCATCCATTTACAGTCAAGCATTAAAAAGCCAGTTAGACTCATTTGTACTTCCTCTTGGTTCTGCTTTAATACAATATGTCGATGATCTTCTAGTGGCTGCTGATGACAAGGAAACTTGCAAAACAGCTACGATTTCTTTATTGCATCACTTGTCAGATTTGAATCACAAGGTGTCACCTTCAAAAATGCAATACTGCTGCCAAGAAGTGACCTACCTAGGTCATCTCTTGTCAAAGGAGGGAAGGAAGTTGACCCCAGAGAGAATAAAAGCAATTACACAGATGAATGTTCCTAGCACACAGAGAGAAGTACGTGCCTTTTTAGGTATTACCTCATATTGTAGGCAATGGATCCCAAATTTTTCTCTTTTAGCAAAACCATTGGTAGCCTTGACTGGGAAAGGTGTTCCGAGTCCGGTACCATGGTCTGCTGAATGTCAGCAGAGTTTTTCTGAATTGCGAAATGCACTGTGTTCAGCACCTGTATTGGGTACACCCGACTACAGTAAGCCATTCACGCTCTATGTCCACGAGAGAGAAGGTTGTGCATTGAGTGTTTTGACGCAGAAATTTGGTGATAAACAACGCCCTTGTGCGTATTTTTCATCAACATTAGATCCGGTAGCTAGAGCGTTGCCTAGTTGTTTGAGAGCTACAGCCGCAGCTGCAGCCTCCATTCGACAATCTGCTGGTTTAGTAATGAACAACATGCTAGTGGTTATGGTTCCTCATGCTGTGGATACACTCATGAACCGAACCAAGACGCAGCACCTTACCAGTGCTAGATTATCAGGTTATGAACTGACACTGTTAGCTAGTCACATTCAGATCAAGAGATGCAATGTATTGAATCCAGCAACATTGTTGCCGACTAGCCAAGAGTCGAGTGATTCCGAACCACACGACTGTTGTTTCAAAACTGAGGAAGAAACAAAAGGACGAATTGATCTAAAAGACACTCCGTTATCAGATCCAGATGGAACGCTGTATGTTGATGGGTCTTGCTTCAAATTGGAGAATGGTGATGTGACTGCTGCTTATGCAGTAACAACTTTGAGTACGATTGTGGAGACTGCAAGAGTGAGTCAGAATTCTGCCCAGGCTGCAGAATTGATCGCGCTAACAAGAGCGTGCGTTTTAGCTAAGGGAAAGAGAGTGAATGTGTTCACAGATAGTCAGTACGCGTTCGGCGTGGCCCATAGTTTTGGCCGCTTGTGGAAAGAGAGAGGTTTCATTACGTCCCATGGGACTAAGATTCAACATGGTCAGCTAGTTAATGACTTATTGGAATCTCTAACCTTGCCGACTGAAGTTGCGATTGTGAAATGCAGTGCTCATAAAGCAATCACGGATGATGTTGGTCGTGGGAATGCTTTTGCTGATGAAACTGCAAAACAGACAGCTAGAAATATGATGAGTAGAATGTATGTTGCAACGTCTGCAAGATGGATTTCTGAGTCTGGAATGTGTGAAGACACAGTGGAAAGCGTGAAAGAAATTCAGAAAGAGGCGACTGAGGAGGAAAAGCTTGCATGGAAAGAGAGCACGGGTAAATTGGACTCGAGTGGGTGTTGGATTGATTTGTCGGAACAACAGCGTTGGATGTTGCCTGATGCGTATATGCTTGCAGTAGTAACGATGGCACATGGAGCAGCGCACATCAGCTCAAAAGGGATTTGTAAGATGTTGGCTCCGGTCTGGAAGAATGATGGGATTAGTAAGTGTGCAGAGAGAGTGGTGAGAAATTGTATGGTATGCTTGATGCATAATCCTGGCAAGGGAATCCCCACACCTACAGGTCACTTCGCTCCTCCTTCCTGCCCCTTTGAAGTAATTCAGTTAGACTTCATTCACATGGATCGTTGCAATAATCTGAAATACGTCCTAGTGGTAGTTTGTGCTTTCTCCAGATGGATCGAAGCATACCCACTGAAGGACAATACTGCCTTATCCACTGCCAAAATTCTTCTTAAAGAATACTTCCCCAGATACGGAATGCCATGGATTGTATGGTCAGATAACGGAAGTGAGTTCGTAGGGAAAGTTATGCAGAGTGTGTGTGCCGGCCTAGGGATTAGACAGAAGTTTCATAGTGCGAATCATCCCCAGTCCGCGGGTTTAGTCGAGGGTTACAATGGCACCCTTAAACTGAAACTTGCTAAGATACAAGCGTCCACGGGTTTGTCCTGGCCAGACGCATTGCCTTTGGCTTTGCTATCAACAAGAGCAACTGTACATTCTAGAGTAGGGCTTAGTCCATATGAAATAGTTTTTGGTCGTCCTGCAAATGTTTGGGGGGTACCTAGACCAAAAGAATTCAAGCAGCTGGAATACCCAATGTTAATTGATTACCTTTTCGACTTGACTGCTAAATTGAGTCTTATTCACCAACAGGTTTTCGATGCATTGCCAAAACCACCGGAGAGTCCAGGCCATCAGCTGAAACCGGGTGACCAGGTGGTCATTAGAAATTTTGCAAGAACGAAAAATCTTCAGCCCAGATTCATTGGCCCTTTTCAAGTCTTACTAGCAACGAGAACTGCTATTCGTGTGGCCGGAAGGAAGAATTGGATCCATACGACACACGTCAAACGTGTGCCTCTGCCACTTCCTTACGACAACTGGGTAAAGAAAGGAATCGGAACCTCTGAAACGGAACAAGTCCCCAGGTTCATACCTTTCAGCGATGCAGAACTGATCACTGATTCACCAAATTCTGACTCTCCTCCTGAAACTGCTCTTCTGAACCCTGAACATTTGCCATCTGCACCAAAAGAACATTTGTCATCTGAAAACGTGAACATTGCAACGTCGGCTGAAAATACACTGTTTCCAGATCAGACAGCTCCTGCAAAACTGAGATACAACTTACGTTCTCGCAATATGGACAAATAAAGCAGGAAACTGCCCATTTTACATGTTTGATTTTTGATACATTGCCTCCAGCCAGGAAGTTTGCTAATACTTTGTATTGTTTCTTTTTGTTTTAAAATTGCCTTGCCGTCTGGGTAGCCGTAGGGTCGTGGCTGTGTACCTAGTTGAATCTGCGGGGATCAGACACAAGGTCGATCTTTCTGTTAGTTCTGGGAACTCCCAGGGCTGATAGAGGCATTTTCATCTACGTACACATCATCAGTGGTCGCGAACGGTCGTAGAAGATGGAGCTTCCTGAGCTGCAACGAGAGAATGTAATTTATGTTCGCAGAAATAGACTGTACAGAATACTTCACAGCAAATGCTTTCTAATGCAATGTGCAGTTACATTTTTAATTGTTTTGATAACGTTGGTGGGTGGAATCATCTTTGGCGTACATTTGATTTTCATGCCGGTAACTACAGTACCTCCCCTTGATCCTACTACTTCTACGGTTTCTTCTATGCATTCTTTTCACTCATTCCCTGAACACGAACAAGCTCGACGCTCAGAATTTATTAACAATACATTTGTACAGCTCTTGCATCAACACCAACTGGTAGTCAACACAACAGACTGCTGGGTGTGTGGCCTGATACCCCACACTATGGATAAAGGCATCCCCTATCTGGTCTTGCCTTTTAGCTATAATGGATCATTTCAGGCCTTTCAGACCATTTTTTCATATGCCCTCGAGACCTATCCTCCGCGTCCACCACGGTCCACTAAATACAACTCAGCCAACAAAGCTTTAGTCCAGGGAATTATTGACATGATTAAAGACGCCAATAATTCTCCATCTTACCCTAGAGATGAATTACGGGTGTATTTGAGTTGGAATTCTACAGAGTATCGCCTTAGTTTGGGAGAAAGTAAACGTAAAAGCTCCACTCCAGTCTGGGTCGTGCCTCACCGAGGTCAAGTCTGTTTGCAAGGAAATGGGAGAAATCCGAGAGCTCAGCTAGGGAGGAGTGAGTGCGTTGAGACTTACGTATTTCCGTCTAACTCCTCCCGTGCCTTTCTGACTGCTAGGGGTACCTACTTCATCTGTCAGGACAGAGCATATACATGGCTACCTGCTGACTTTTCAGGTTCATGTTATATTGCTCGATTGTTGCCTCCGACATACACTGCCTCTCCAGACTATCACAAGACCAGATTAGCAAGAGGTGTTTTCAGCAAGGAAGACACCGCTGGTCAGGAAGCTGGAGACTTTTTCAAAGGTTTCCTTCCGTTTTGGGGGCCTATGGCCAATAGTAGAAATCTACGTCAACTAACACGGGTAGTTGAATCTACTATTACAGAAACTGCAGGTGCCCTTAGTAACTTAACAGCTGAACTTCAGGCGGATCGTCTCATGACGTTACAGAACCGAATGGTTCTAGACGTGATACTTGCAGATCGAGGTGGGGTATGCAGAATGATCCAATCGAGCTGCTGTGTTTTTATTCCAAATAATGCTCCAACTGTCTATGAAGCGATCTCTAAGCTACACAAGATTTCCGACTCTATACACGTAGACAAGGGAAACTGGTCCTTCATGGAGTGGTTTTGGACTCTGGTATCAGCGTGGGGATGGAAGGTCCTGATGGTCATTGGCGTCATCCTAGTATTTCTGTTCTCGTGCTGCCTTATTATCCAATGTGGTCCCGCTCTGTGTAGTCTCTGTGCTGCAACCTGTTTCAGAAAACCACCTGCATTTGGAGAAAAGGTACGAGACAGGATGATGGTGCAACAACATGTCACTGACCTAATGAGCATAGAGTTAGACTCTGACATAGACTGAGTAATTGCCTATGTAAGGGCAAAAGGAGGGTCTGAGGTTCCGTGACGATTTGAACCCGTGTTTTCATCATTGTCGCAAATACATAATTTTGGTATCAGTGAACCGCAAATGATCCATTTAGTATACCCTGGTGTTTTCGCTATACTACGAGCAAGAGCACTCCTGTTACAAACACATTTGTGATCTACCCGTGGCATCCATCTTAGAACACGGAAGCCATTTTGTATTCCTTGCCCTCACATAGTCAATGGACACGCAATGACCTCTTCTCAATTAAGGACTCGTAGGCTTTAACCGGCGATTCACCTTGCTAGTGACACGTGCACTTTAGGCCAGCAATGCTGTGGCAGCATGACTCAGCAAGTGCTGCCTCCCCAGCCTTAGGCCAGTCCTGCTATACTGGTTCTTGTGTTCGTTGGCCTGATCATGATTAGGCGGCCGAAGCTGGTAGCCTTGCCCATTTACAACCCACAAACATCTCTTATCCTACTATTCTATCTTCTGCACCTGGCTCTGCTCCTTTCCTTCTGGGCCTTTATTAGGGGGAGGTAACGAAATTTACGATGAGGCGGTCCGGGTCTTGAATGAGAAACTGACATGGGATTATGATGGAATAGTGGGAACCCCTCATTCGTAATGTTTTGACATCAGATACTGTTGACGATTCCTGTGCAACGCCAAATATTTATTGTTTAAGACACGAATGTTTAGAACTGTGGTAACATGTAAAGAATTTGCCCCGAGCAGAATATTTAGTATTTAAGGAGTAATCCTCTTTGTACAAATTGAACAGGCTCCTAGACACTGCCCGTGTGCAGTTTCTGTGACTTCTGTGTCCCTGCAGTAATAAACCTTTGGTCTTTGACGCCACCATCGAGAAGCCCGTGTTTCTGTTTGTTTGTGCACCGAGACAGGTAGAACTCCGGGGTCTTCGGGTGTTATCCCTGACACCTCTGGACAGAACCAAAAAGTCCAGAACTCCAGGACGGTAGAGATGGGCACAATGGCACAAATGCACAACTAAGTATAGCACATCTGCAGGCAAACCATGTCCCAGACCCCAAACTCCCAACAAGAGACCAATGTACCCAAGTCTGCAACATCTCAGCACTGTATAAGCAGAGAAGTGAAAGGCACACCACATGAAAAGGATAAGGGGCAGCAAAATCAGAGCTGCAGGGGTGACTATCCCAAAATGCAGCACAAACACATAACATGCAGAGCACATCACCATGCATCAACATACATGTGAACACAATGTTAAACTACATCTCCCCTTCACATTGCAGAGGGAAAACCAACACCTCTGTTCTCTGATGATGAAGAGGACCACCAACCCTTCGACACAGACGCCATCCAAGAGTTAATTGACAGCCTCCGCACCCCACCTCCAGGAGCAGGGCAGCCCAGCTGCATCTAGGAGACCCCACCCCCAGCACAGACCACTCAGCAGGCACCACCACGGCTGCCTCCCAGGACCCCCACAAAGAACACCTGGTCGTGTATTGGGGTTCTAGGGGAAACTGGCTGAACAGGTGCGGGCGGGGTTCGACCGCATGACAGCCAATCTAGATGCCATACGTGGGTAGCTAAGTCCCATCAGGGACCACTCACAGACCCTAACGGACACCCCCAGTCCGCTCCATGTCCTCCAATGATCCATGGCTGACATCGCTGGAGTCCTCACTCAGAGACAAGAACAACTGTCTAGTCAGAGTGGCTCTAGCGATGTCACCCGGGAGTTGGCACACATGCGGAGGGTAATGGAGACCATGAAGCGGACCCAGGGGGAAAGAGCAGCTGCCATGGCTGCACACCAGCGAGAGGTATCTGGGATCCTCATTGCCCTAAACACCCTCCTCATGACCTTGCTGGCACAAGGCCTTGCGATGATGAATGCTGCTGCTACGACTACATCCACATCTCCGAGCCCTGAAGTGTCCCTGCTACACAGTGTGGCAGACATTCCACCTCCAGCCCCCGGGGTATCACAGCCACACAGTGCTGGGTACAGAACACCACCCACATGTGAGGCACATGAAACAGCAGAGGATGAAGATGCGGCTGAATCTGCCTTCATGGTAAGCATGACGCAGTAGCATTCATCTCCGCCATATGGCTGGTTTCTGTTTGGTTCTGCCCTCTGCATCATCACCTTCCACTGTCCACCGATACACTCTGCGACACTCACCTTGGACCTCGACATGGACTGCCATATTCTGTTTGGTCACCAATGACACAGCATTCAGACTGCGGACTGTACTCTTCCTCTTCTGATGAACTTGTCATTCCCTAAATGACTCTGGCTGGCCCTCCACGGGCCATCAATGTAAAGTGGGGTTTGCATCGCCCTGTACTGCTCCAGCTGCAACACTCCACTGAATGTGCATTAAACATTCATGAATGTAGGGTCAGTGGTTCCCCCTTACGTCCATGTTACTCATGTTGTGGGACTTGGGTCACAGGGAGATACATTGCCAATTGCGGTCCGGGTGGCGCGACACTAAAACAGAGATACACGCATTAATTACTTCCTTGTTCAGCCCAGGATGGAACCACGCCCAGAGCCCCAGGGTCATTGTTCACACCCTTGCGTTGGACTGGCATACGCCAGGCCAGCCCACTCCTCTTACGCTCACAGGCGTGGCGACAACGCTTCATGTCCCAGGTCTTCCCTGTAGTGATCTGCTGATCACAGGTCTAGTTGTCAGCATGTCACAGCCACTCCCTCATGGCTGGTTTACACCCACACCACACCCATCCGGGACATGCTTCACAGGACATGTGACCCTGCCAATTAAAAGGGCAGGGCGCACGTGCTGGACACCATTTCCACTCTCTATCTGGGTGTATCCGTGTGGTTATTATTTATGCAGGAGGGACTAGGGCCCTACCACATCACATTCCCTAGTGCCGGAGGTGACATGATGGTGTCCGCACCACGAGACTCAATCATAAAGGGTCCATGACTTGTGGGGCACAGACTTGGTAGAACTCGATACACTGCGGCTGGCACAGGCACACCGCTTCAGGATGGTGACTTTCAGTGCACTGAGGTAGGGGCACCTAAAGAGCTAAGCGGGTGTGGAGAAGTGTGGCTCACTGGTTAGAGCAGGCAGACCCTGAAGCAGAGGTCAGACCCGGGACCACGGTTCAATTCCCGACGCGGCAGGGTCTTGAGCTCAAATGTCCATGGACTCGATAATTCTCGCTTCGGTGCCTGACCTAATCATGGGTTCACACTCTGCAACTCTGGGCATTAAGCTTGCTTAATCTCCACAACGGCCCCCCTGCGGCGGGATGCCTGGCTTTCACCTTGGGGATGCCCTGTAGGGGCTATCTCACAGGGAAAAGCCAGGACGGGTTCCCAAGGCAAGCGCGGAGATACCCCTTCGGGGGTCGATTCTGGCGCTATATAAGAAACATAATAATAATATAAGAAACATAATAAATAACAGCCTGCGATGATACCCCATCCTGGCGGTCCGGACTGGTAAGGATTTGGTGAGCCCTGTTGGACTGCAGTGTAGGCCTGAGGCAGCGGGCAGTGCGGGTCTACTGCCACGTGGCATTGCCTCTCAGGCAAACAGAGGTAGTGGCACCTAAAGGGCTGAGCAGGTGTGCAGCCTGCGATGATGCCGTGTGCACTGATATGATCTCCGGCATTGCGAAATCAAGACCCAGACTCAAGTGTGTGACCTGGTGGCCTGTGGTGCGGGGCTGCATGATGCTGAGGCTGCCATGGGTGCGGGTCCCAGGCTTGAAGCTTGCACCGGCACGTGGTGGGCCCTCTTGGAGACACGCCGGTGTCGGAAGGTGAGCAGTGAGGCCTGGATGCACAAGGACGTGCAATTATAGCTAGGAGGCGGGAGGGGCTGGGGTGCAGCAGCCTGTGTGCGCAGGGGAAGGCAAGCGATGATGGCGTGTATAACTGTATGGACTCTGCCATTCATGACTATGGACTCTGTTTCAGATAAGGGACCTGGTGGACTGCAGTGTATACCGGCATGTGGTTGGACACACCCCGGTGGTAGCAGGTGAGCAGTGAGGCCTGGGTCCTCAGTGTCAGCACTCTCTCTCCCTCTCTTTCTCTCTCTCTCCCTCTCTTTCCCTCTCCCTCTCTTTCTATCTCACTCTCTCCCTCTCTTGTTGAGAATGTTAAGAAGGTGTGTTATCTCGTCTTTTTGCACGGGAACGCCTACTCTGCATCTCATTAGCGATATTTGCCGGTTTTCATCTGTGGCGATGATTTTTGCGGTTGCTATCGCAGGGAAATTGGTAATATCGGATGTTAGCATGCTACTTTGGCTGCTAACTTGGTGATAAGCCCTTGAGTATATGCCACCTCATTTATACAAAAAAAAGTTACATTTCCACCTTGTAGAGTAAGTGGCAGATTTACAAGCCCCTTGCGCCTCTTTTACGCCACTGTTGCGTCACTTTTGTGACACAGCGGCGGCGCAAAAGATGCGTCACATTGTAAAGCCCTGCGCCAGAAGGAAGCGTTCCGGCGCAGAGGGGGGGCGTTTTGGTGCAGGAACGCCTCCTAAAAGTGACTAAGTGAAATACTGAGTCATTTTTACGTCCATGCTGCGTCCAAACCCTGCACCTGCTTGAAGCAGGCGTAAGGATTGACGCAGCATTGGACAGATAGGGCTCCCAGAGCATTGCTGGAGCTGCGTCACGCAGCAATGAGCCGCATTTACGGCACAGATGCGTCACGCATCTGTGCCGTTCTTGCCCCGTGGCGGCGCACCCATGCTGGCGAAGCCGTGGCGCACAATAGCTGGCGCATCCCAGCTGATATAAAGGGATGGCGCATTTATTGTAAATCTGCCCCAAGTTTCTGTAATACGCTTTCCAGCAGACTTGGAGCGGGGTCATTGGTTTTCAATCCCTTCTTCCCCACTTTTCTGTTG
Organism: Lissotriton helveticus; assembly: GCF_964261635.1. Taxonomy (NCBI): domain Eukaryota; kingdom Metazoa; phylum Chordata; class Amphibia; order Caudata; family Salamandridae; genus Lissotriton; species Lissotriton helveticus. The sequence goes on along the minus strand of NW_027611702.1, from coordinate 1,153,750 downwards.
TTGCTTTTATTGCCCAATGAAATGCGCGAGGCGGACACTACCAGGCATTCCTTTGAGAATACAAATGCCATTGACTGAATTTATTGATTTTACCGATGCTTATTAAAATGTCACTCAAGAAGCAAATTACCCGGTAACTTCCCTTAGTAAAGTAGTATGCCTAACTACGGTTTGTGTCTTCCTACTAGCGGGCTGAGTACTCTGGCTCCTTCGTTCTTAAACGTCTGCTCTTTATCATATTCAATGCCATAAAGAGCCCTGCATTTAGGATGAAAGTAAAGCAGCATTATGACAGGATTGTGGGTATGCAGAGTGATGGTGATGCGGTGACTCTTCCTCTCAAGCACCCTGACCTCTAGCGACAGGAGGGAGCGCTACACCTCAGCTCCTTCGCGCAGGCGCACGTTGCCTCGTACTGCGTCCGTGAGCCTGTGACGCCTCCTCTCCTCAGTAGCCGAGGAAGCCCGACCGCCCCAGGAAGCTCACATTTCTGACCAATAACGGAGTTTCTTGTACAGAAACCCTCCAAAAATTGAAAATGTTTTCCACTTCTCACGGCCCCTCAGAGTGCGCGTGATCAGCGAAACATAAAGCATAATACATGGTATAAGTTGTTCATCTGTTCGCGCAATCACGATAAAAAAATCACCTACTACTGGTAGGTTGACTTTGCAGCGTTCACGTGCCGGTCACTTTCATGAATGCCTTTGCATGCAAAGCTGTAGTGTAGTTCCTATTTTCCCAATAGGCCCTGCGCATTGGAATAACATAAACAGTAGTATGGACGTAGAAGTGCGGATCTTCCAGGTCTCCACTGACTATGCTAAACTTAATTGGGTGTGCTACCAACTAGCTCAGAGGTCACTGGAAACTTTCTTGACTGAATAGGAAGTGATCAGCTTCCCTGGTACAGACAAGAAGGGATTCAGTTTTTCAACTACCGCATAAACAAGACAACTTTGCTCCTTAGAATAAGAGTCAATCTCTAGAGTCGTGTGAAACAATAGACAGTTATTTTACTCAGTCAGTTTTGTGCAGATTACTTTCACCAATATGCAGAGAATAGCGAGACGGGCGTTTTCAATAAAAGGTATTATTTATTGAACAGTCTTTCTTCTCATACAAGAGAAATGAATTGCCACAATTGCAAGACTAGTTATAATAAAAAGTGCGTACAGTAAAATGAGGATTGCGAAATAATACTGTAAAAGCATTGATATGGTTTCTTAGCCATACAATGGTTTAAAATGAATAAAACATATATACATTCATATATACATTAGGCTAACGTACTCAACTGGTGCTTCTAACTACGCCTACCCCAGTGTACCTGACCTAAGCCTAATACTTGGGAGGGAGTAAGGAAGTAGCAGTTTTAGTTAAGTTGGTTTTGCCAAGGTTTGCTTCAAGAATTCTCTCTAAGGGTTTAGTCAACACCATACCTCTGGAATAGAATGTTGGAAGTCTTGTATCTCCTTCCAGGACTCGATATCCCAGTCACTCGCAAGAGTAGGCTGGAAACGCCAGAGCTGGATTTTCTTGGCAGGAGAAAAGACAGCGTCTCTCTCAGCGCGTCGAGGAGGAGGAGGGGCAGCGTCCGTGGGCAGCTTGTATCTGCTGGGCTCTGCAGGGGACAGCTGTTCTGCTCCTATGTTCACCACACCATTGCTCTCATCGATGTCGTTGAGGCAGCGGTAGCATCAGCATCAGCGTTTGCTTAAGGCAACGTTGGTAATATTTATACCTGAAAGGTGCCTTGTTTGACGTACGTTTTTGGACATAAGATGTCAATAAAGATGTCACTAGGAAGTGATCGTCTCTCAGTGCTCATTAGAGTTCTATTACTAATCAAAACATAGCAAGCGGGGCTTTCCCAGGTTGCTGAGTTTTTATCTTGTTGAAGAACTCGGAGTGTAATCTAGGAATCTTAGATAGTGGCTTCTGCTGTGTCATTTGCTCTAATGAGCTGCAGAGGAAGCTGCAGAGGAAGAGATTCTGAAATGTGGCTCTGATCATGTGAGGCCAGAGACGAGTTTCTGAATATTGCATTTGATCGTTTATGCCAATATAGGGGTACAAAGGGATTATAGCCGTATAGGGGCATAAGGTCACAGTATTGATCGGGGTCCTAGATTAGAACGCGACAGAGCTACAAATACTCCTTCTGCTATTAAACAAACGCCTGTATCGTCTGTACTGATGAATCGGGTGTTTGCCGCAGAGGCTTCTGGGTATGCAAATGTTTGTGGCTGGCCGCGCCCCCTCCAGTGCCAGCAAGGCTCCTGCAGCAGCCCCATGGGGACTTGTGCTCTGGGTCCAGGGGGTGAAGAGTCTCAAAATCCAGCAATAAAGGGAATGTGTGAAGCTAATTTAATAGTGACAAAAAGTGACACTAGAAGTCCCACCAGAAGTAATCCTGCTGAAATAAACAAGACAAGCATTGGCATAGCCAACAGGTCTTGCCTTTAGGAACTAATAAGTGTTAAGGCAGAGATATTGAGTTTCTGTTTGTTTTTAAGCTGTGTTGTGCAGAAGTCTGCAGTATGCTGAAATGTTACAATAAAGAAGTGTGAGAAGCATTTTTGTTACTTATGATGTATAATGTACAACAAAATGACGATGATAAAAAACTATTAATTAGAAGTAATGATTTGTGGGGGTTTTTATGTTTGAATGCTGGCAACTTGTATCTGCCCGTTCTAATCGTTGCTTTTTATGGTGTTTATTGTGAAAGGAGTGGGTATAAATAACAGGAGAGTGAAGGTTAGTTCAGATTCAGATTCAGATTAGCTTTATTCGATTTTAGTTTAAAAAACCATAAAAGCAGCAACAATACATAAATTGATATCTTAACATTTCATTACAAGGTTAATATCAACTATTAAAACAGGATTAAATCGGTATGACGGGTCAACTAATCAAGGTTCATGCATATTCAAAACTAATTAGAGGCTAGAGGGTTAGTGGCGCAAGGTACACAAGATCCCCTTCTCCAGGAATTGTAATTCATTGCCGTTGGTCTTGGTAACAGAATATTTTGGAAGCTCGGATAGAAATCATACAAGTCCCAAATGCAAATGGGGCCATCTCCTTCTTTGGGCTGGCAAAATCGTAGGTAGGGGACAATGTTCATATTCTTAAATTTGATTAACACCAGGTCCCCCGATATGTCTTTGGGCAACGTACCTAGCCACCCCACCCTCCTGACGCTCAGGATGCCACCATCTAGGTCAGGTGGCAAAGGTTTGTTGTACTTTAGCCAAAAAATAACCTTATTTAGCAGGTCCTGATGTGTTTCGAGTGTGCCCTGGCTAAGTGCAGGGACCCCAGAGAGGACAGTCACGTATGGGGCGGCTTCGGGAGGTAAATTAATACGATGCCTTCTTTCTAGAGCGGCTCTGGCCGCTGTGTGAGGTATTAACGCAGATTTTAATGTTACTTTAGGGCCAGTTGGGATAGGTGTAGTAAGAGGCGGTACTAGAGTTTGGACTTTCCTACATACAATGGGCTTAGACTTTTCGTGGTTGATGGGAGGATTAGGGCAAATAGGTATAGCTGTTTTATTGATTGGTGGAGAGTTCCTTTTAATTGTTTGTTCAATGCTGGTCAGCCTGTCCCCTAGATCGTTAATTTTTGTAACCAGAGGTGATATGGCAGATATTAACAATTGCTCAAACTGAGCCAGTGAGGTCAATTGGAGGGGCGATACAGGGTCGTCTGTTCTATACACAGCCTTATACACCATTAATGTGATTGGGTTAGAGGGGGATGATGTAAAGCTGGTGCACGATCTTTGAATTTTAGATTGGTTCTCATTGTCTTTTTCCTCATCATGCTTCCTTTTACAATTAAGACCCCGGGGCAGTGCATTAACTTGAGTTAGGTCTTTATTTAAAGGTAGAGGTACATCCCGTGGAGTGCCGTTTAGATTGTCAGCGTCTCTACCCATAATAGGGGGGGGTGATGCATCCGGGACATACTTGGTGCCACACAGGGCATTCAGCTCCTCCCAGATGGACATGGTTAATAGACAAAAACTCCAAAAAGCTACAATAGGCAGTACAGTGCAAGACAGATAGGAAATTAAAGCGTCTCTATACCTCCTCCTTGGAAAGAGTCAAGTGGGGTGGCCCGTCCCGTCCTTCTCTGGCCTCTGAGGGCCGTAGAAGGCCCGCCCTTTGCCCCGGCTTAACCCGGCGGTCCCGCGCGCGTCCCGCGGGGACAGGAGGTGTTCCGCTGTTTGTAGGCGCCTCCTGGCGCTAGCAGTGACGTCCCAGGTGCGCCTCTGCCACCGGGGCACCTGGGGATTGTGGTCTGGGTCCTGCTTGCCGTTTCCCTCACGGCGCTCGGTGGGCTCTGTGCTTCCAATGCGGTAAGGCGGTGTTGGACTCTGCAGGTCCCCCCCCCTGTGCTGGTGCTGGCCGAAAATAATCCCCAAGGAGCTGTCGGTGCTCCGCTGTTTGTAGGCGCCTCCTGGCGCTGGCAGTGATGTCCCAGGTGCGCCTCTGCCACCGGGGCACCTGGGGATTGTGGTCTGGGTCCTGATTGCCGTTTCCCTCACGGCGCTCGGTGGGCTCTGTGCTTCCAATGCGGTAAGGTGGTGTTGGACTCTGCCGGTCCCCCTCCCGTGCTGGTGCTGGCCGAAAATAGATAGTTAGTTAGTGAGAGTGATATATTTAGTGAGTTAATTAGTGAGAGATAGTTAGTGAGAAATTGAGAAAGTTAGTAAGAGTGATACAATCAGTGAGAGAGTTAGTTAGTGAGAGTGAGAGAATTAGCAAGTGACTTAGTGAGAGAGAGTTATTGAGTTAGTTAGAGAGAGTGAGATTTAGTTAGTGAGAGTAAGAGAGTTAGCGAGTGACTTAGTGAGAGAGAGTTATTGAGTTAGTGAGAGAGAGTGAGATTTAGTTAGTGAGAGTGAGAGAGTTAGCGAGTGAGTTATTGAGAGTGAGCTAGTTATGATCACCAATTATAAGTGAAATTGAAATGTCAGAATTTCATTGCTCCGGTTTACTCCACCCAGGAATAAAGAAACAAACAACAAATCTGGATTGGACCCAACAATCCTTGGCAACAGCAACCCATGCAAGATGACAAGATGACAAGATTGGTTTCGGTGCAGACCAGCAAGGTCTGAGGAACTCACCCTTTGGAGGGGAGTCAGGGCACATCTGGGGCAACCAGGGAAGCCATGGAAACAAAGTAGATTACTTCAGGGGGACCCACTAGCCAACGGACTAGGGATCACAAAGGCACCTTGAGCGTAAATGCTGAAAGCGGGCCCACGGAACACTCGTGGAGTGTAGGCCCACAATCTTCCAGGCAAAAGGTGCTCAGGGCTTGGACTACAAGTAGCCCAATGCACAACTTCAGGAAAGCTCGGGAAGTAGATGTATTAGCAAATGTGCAGGATGTCCAGGAGTTCCGGTCCCACGTCTCTTGTGATAGCTACAGATCTCAGCTTTGCCTCAGCAATGTCTGGAAGTCTGTGTCCTGTGTCGCAGATTCTTCGGGATCCGTGAGGAGCCTTGAAAATGCAGACTGGCAAGATGCTTCTTTGGTGACTGTTTGAACAGGGGTGTCCCTCCTTGACCCCAAGGTAGATTTCTTCCATCTTCCAGTCAATATGGAATGTCGAAGGTCAAAGATTTATGTTTCGAAGTTTCGTCCAGGGTAATCTAAAGTCTCAGTGACTGGGTTCCTATACTTATACTAAATTTAGGGGTTGGACTAACTCTGGGTTCCCAACTATGGGAGGACCTGGGGAGGGGGTGGTTATACCCCTTCCCCTTTGTCCAGTTTCACACCAGAGCTGGGGCTGAGTGCCCCAGCAACCGGTTTGAACTGAGAAATGCATGGGCCACCTTGTGTGCCCCAGGCAGTGTCTGAAAAGCATTCACTGAATGCAACCCACCCTACCCCAATACACTAAAGCCTGTCTGGGGAGGTGCTGGCACCTCCCTGGACAGGAAACCTATTGTTCAAGCCTCTCCTGCCGGAGTTTCATCCAGCAGCAGGAGGTAAGACTCGTGTCTGTGGCAGCAGGATCCATTTTGTGATGCTGAGGCTCTTTTAAACATTTACCGGGTATACCAGTGTGTACATGTCTTTTCCCTCTAGAAGTGTGGAATTCTACCCCTGCCGCCAGAACTGGTGGGTGTTGGGGTAGGATTCCAAAGTGTTTGACACCAAACACAACATGTTTTGATGCAGCCAAACCAAAGTTAGCATTTACTGCGAGGTTATAATGCACTTAAGAGTATATAGTATGGCTGTATCATAGAACAGCTATAAGGAAGGGTTTCCGAAAGCTGCAGAGGGGCTCAGCTCATGCTAGGGCACCCTCTCACACAAAACCAAGCACTCTGCCTTCAGGATTTTCGAGGCCTACCATAGGAGTGACTTATAGGTTAATATGTGTCTATATATAGATATATATTGATATAGGTATACTATATCTAAGTAAGGGGTGTTTACACCACCTTACCCAGGCTGCAAGTGCAGACCTGTGGTGCCATTATTGAAGGCTTCCCAGGGGTGGCATAACACATGCTTCAGCCCCTGGTTGGCCTCTGGGGTACCTATGCCCTTGGTACCTAAGGTACCATATACTAGGGACTCATAAGGGTAACCCAGTAACCAATCTGGAGTGTACCTAAAGTACATGTAACCAATTTAGAGAGAGAACAGATAGGCGAACTATCAACCACCACGTACTACAAACCCACGGCAAGAAATTCACTACTGGCCTTTGAAAGTTTCCACCCACGACCACTAAGGGAGAACTTGCCCTATGGCCAATTTCTATGCATAAGGCGCAATTGCAGCAATAAGGAGGACTACAACACACAGGCCGCAGACCCTTCCCACTGACTACAACAACGAGGCTATCCAAGAAGGATCATCGACCGGACCAAGAAACAGGCAAAAACCAAAATAGAGATGCCCTCCTGGAAACACCGACCCTATCTCCAATTCAGTGGGTAAAATCATCAAGAAAACTGGAGAATCATCAACACGGGCAAACGAGACTGGGACCTGCCCCTCTTTGCCTAAAAAAAATCGAACAGCCTACGGGATCAACCCATCTCTACACGGCCTAGAACCACGGAAACCACCACCAACCCTACACTACATTTAGTATGGAACCTCCCCAAAGTCACAGGTCACTACCCCTGTGGCGATTGCAGCATTTGCCATCTCACGACTCAGTTATTCGATCCTGCTGACACGGGGAAACATCGTTAAGGCTATTTCCTGCATTTTGGCTTCAGGTTCAGTAGGTGGAGGGAAGATCTATTTTATTTCGTCATTGTTTTAAAAATAGCGTGAATAACCCTGAACACCCACCTGACTTATTATACACTCTTGCGCCCCGGTGCACCGCAGCCCTGTGGCTGATTGATGTCCGGTGAAATGGAAACAGGCGTGGGTCTCTCCCATCCTTAAAAAACCTAATGTAGACCCTATGAAGCCTGAAAATTTCAGGCCTATCTCTCCTCTTCCTTGGATAGCGAAGGTGGCAGAATCACATGTTAATACTATACTTACCAACGTTCTGAGCTCCAATAACATTCTGGATGAAACACAACATGGTTTCCGCGCTGGTCATAGTACCGAGACCGCTTCCTTGGCCATGACGGAACACCTCTGATCTATCCTTGACCATGGTCAAACGGCGGCACTGATCCTGTTAGATCTCAGTGCCGCCTTTGACACTGTTTCCAAGATTCTGCTCCACCGGCTTGAGGAGGCAGGGATCACTAATATGGCCCTTGCCTGGTTCAGATCTTTTCTGACCGAGAGGTCATTTCATGTTTCCACCCCTTCTTTCCTATCTCAGGCACATCCTATTGAGCAGGGCGTCCCCCAAGGCTCGGCATTGAGCCTCATATTATTTAATCTTTATGTTCAGCCGCTAGCTGCTGTCGCCAACCAATGGGACCTCGCCATCATCTTATATGCTGACGACACGCAGCTAGTGGTTGCCCTAACGGAAGGATCGGCCCCAAATGTCTCCAGGTTTAAAAGCGGCCTGACTGCCGTGGCAGACTGGATGACATCTAACTGCCTGCAACTAAATGCAAATAAGACAGAGGATTCTACTGGTTGGAATATAACGTAGACCTATGGGGTGATCACTGGTGGCCCAATGCTCTGGGTAAAGCCCTAGAACCCAAAACAGAAGTCAAAAACTTGGGGGTCTGGCTGGATTCCTCCCTTAATTTTTGCTTGCAGACAATAAAAGTCGCTGCTACATGCTTTGGCATTCTACGAGGTCTAAGACCTATTTTAAAGTTCTTTGGCTCATCTACAAGGCAGCTGATAGTCCAGTCCACGGTTCTTTCCCGATTGGACTACGCCTGTTCCCTGCTGCTGGGAGCCAATTGAGCAGAGATCTCTCGGATACAGCGCACCCAAAATGCGGCTGCTAGAGCCTTAGTAGGCCTTCCCCGATTCTGCTCCATCTCTGATACCATCCGGAGGCTTCATTGGCTCCCTATGGCTCAGCGAATTCAGTTTATGACTCTATGCCTGTCTTTCAAAATCTTAAAACTTGCTACTCCTAAAATGCTCTTCAACCTTTTGACCCCGTATGTTCCAACTTGCGTATTACGCTCTGCAGGTCAACATCTGGTCAGGGTATCCCGGATTAAGCGCTGCCGAGCGGGAGGACGCTCCTTCCGCTACTTAGCAGCAAAATTGTGGAACTCATTACCAGCCCACATACGAGAACGGGAAGGCCTGTTGGACTTCAGAAAGGCAATCAAAACCCATCTCTTTCCCCTAAACTAAGCTTTTCTGGAATTATGCCCTGCTGAATCTCATCGGAGTCAGTTATCTATCTGCTACAAAGCGCCGGGACGCCCCTTTGCTGGGGCAGCTGAGCACTACATAAGCTATTTTAACATAACATACCAAAACCCTCAGTCTGGAAACGGGTAAAACATGGCACCAACGCAAGCACACGAACTGCAATTCTACCAACCTAGTGTAGTTGATTGAGTGCCCACGCCAGCTCCGATACGTGAGGATGACCACGAGAAAAGACTATCAGCAAACTCACAGAGCACTTCTTAAGGCATGGACATACCACCAATGACCTCAGATGGACAGTCATCGAGCAGATCCCTGTCCACCCTACAGACAACGAGAAGCACCTACTGTCCAAAGAACAACGCTGGATCTACAGATTGTCAACCCACACGGAGGGTTGGAATGATAATATTCTGTGGTACATCCTCAGTAGATAAGGCCTCCCCCCTGTCAATACCTGACACATCACACTCTCCCAGTGCCATCTCACCAACAGCGCCCTTGCTGGGCCTGGAATGTCCCTGCCCTGCCACATGCCCTGCCACATGTTCCAATGCCTAACGTCCACAGTGAGACGTACTGGATCTAACACCTAGGTTGTGACCAAGTCACTCACAGTCCCTTCTTAGAATGCGCTAACCCAACACTCTGTGAGACGACACTAGATCTCGCCCACTGATGCCCCCGAACCTTACTCCACCGACAGGACACTGAGCCTCCACGGCCCGACTTACTACACCGTGCCAGGGTATACACCCACACGGGACCATCACGACCGCGCAATGTCCCTTCCAAGGAGAGCGCGTGAAACACCACAGGTGTAATCCCCCCGCGCATCCCCATGAGCCCCCACACAGTGGGTTCATCACCTCCCTTCATGGGAGAACCAATATGCATCAACATCACTGCATACTAGCGCCCGTTACCATCTTTGTCCCGCCTAGCTGCTGCAATATGCATAAATAGAGAGGGCATCCCTCCATTACAGTGCACAGATGGAGCGCGACTGCCCTAATATGGATTAGCACTCTCCTACATGACCGCACACTTGCACGCGCATATAAACGATCTAGGCTTTTGTAATCCTGCCTAGCAGCGCCAATGAGAAAAATTTGAAAAAGCGCTACATACACCAGCATGCAAGCCTTTCTTCTATTTTTCTTCTATTTCCTCTATTGCGGGTCTTTCTTCTATTTCCTCTACAACAGGCACCTCCTCAAGACAACAGGAAGCTGAACACGCCCCGCTACAAGTGCCCAGGCCAGAACACCTGACACTGCTAACAAGCAACACCTGGCGCTTTCTCCTGGTATTTAAGTGCTCTCCACACTGAAGCTCATTTCTCACAAAGCCTGGACAGCAGGTTCATTGTGGGCCCAGCGACATCGCGCAGTAAGTACTTGAGTTCGACTTTGTTAACGGTACAGCCACCATTCATGCTGCCCCTGGCTGTATTTGTGTGCGCATCCTTTTACCGTTACCTTGTTGGGTCCAGACTACCCCCCTCCCCCAACAGCCTTTTTCCTTTTCTTCCCCAAATGTAGAGTGCACATGGTCCTGGCCCCCGGCTGAGCTCCATGCTGAGTTGTTTGCAAAAATCTGGTGTAAGCAACTCCCCTTTTAATGTTTTATTCCTTCACCACTGTTTACTTCGGTTACGGTACTTAGGACTAATTTCACATACATTAAAGCATATTGTGAGATCGGCCACACTTTCACTACCCACCACTGACGCCAACACAACCGCCTTGTCCGTGGTCACCTCTAGGCACCCAGCGCGGCCTCACTGAATGCTTTTAGCCCGCTACAAGGAGCCTTTACTTAAATGTTATGTCTGTTTTCTTTACCCCAACAGGTACAACTCGAGAGGAAACACCTCTTGCACATATAAGCACCGTAACGTGTGCTTTACACACAGGGCACTGACAAACTCATACAAACCCCTGTAATACCCTACACATATAAGGTCCTGAAGAAAGCCAGTAGAAGAAAAGGCCTGGCTGAAACTAGTTGACCGCACAGGACGTCGGAGGCCATAAGCCCACCGTGCACGTCCAAAAGCCTTTGTTTTTATTGACTGCCTGGGGCCCACCATTAAAACAGTCTTTGGGACCCCTAGGACAGTATTTTAAACCTCACTCAGAGCACACTCACAGCACCCTCACAAACAAAAACAAACGCTCCGCAGTAACCTGGCGTCAAAGCACACCTGAGGTACACTCGGTACCTCAGGTGCGGCCCGATGATGAAGCATGCCACCAACTAGGTTAGTGGAGGAGGGCCTTCATAAAACCTAATGGTTTTCCTCCACCCGCAGACATACAAACACTTTAAATCAGAGCTAGTTCTCATTGGTTGCTACAGTCAGATTTCCAATTATTAAAACATAAACCTCATATATTCAAGATATAATAACAAGTTTTTTTTGTTTTTTTCTTCTTTACATGCTAAAATGCATATAATCATTTAACAAAAGTAAAACTTAGATTCTAGCAAGCAGTGAGAGAGGTGATGATTTTGAGATCCTCCATAACCTAGGGGGAGAACCAAGAAGATGCCTTCAAAACAAAGAGCACATCTTGCTGAACGATTCGAATCGGTGGTGGTCCCATCCTCTTAGGACTACCACAAGCACAGTTATGGGCACAAATACAGTCCCAATTAAAAGCCCCTGCAAAGCATTATGGGACGAGATTAGCAGTGGGAAGTAAATATTATAGTATCCAAATAATTCTACAAAGAGCTGCAGTTCAACTCGTCGTCCCCAGATGTCCCTAATGAGGCAAATGCAATAGCATTTAAAATATTATACATCAATCTGCAGTTCACCCCGTCGTCCCTAGATGTCCCTGATGAGGCAAATGCAATAGCATTTAAAATATTATACATCAAGCTGCAGTTCACCTCTTCGTCCCTAGATGACCCTGATGAGGCAAATGCAATAGCATTTAAAATATTATACATCAAGCTGCAGTTCACCTCGTTGTCCCCAGATGTCCCTGATGAGGCAAATGCAATAGCATTTAAAATATTATACATCAAGCTGCAGTTCACCTCGTTGTCCCAAGATGTCCCTGATGAGGCAAATGCAATAGCATTTAAAATATTATACATCAAGCTGCAGTTCACCTCGTCGTCCCAAGATGTCCCTGATGAGTAAAATTCAAAAACATTGAAACCCTTTCATGAATGCTAATAATGATGCTAATCTTATCCCATAATGCTTTGCAGGGGCTTTTTGTTGTATTTTTGCCCATAGCTGTGCTTGGGGTGGTTCTAAGAGAATGGGACCTCCACTGAATTACTATTTAAAAGGAGCAGGAATGTATAGAACCTGGGAAGAAAAAACAACACTCGTGACGGAAGGCCCCCAGCGATTGTCACGCCCCCCCCATAGCACAATGCAGACACGCCCACAAGGGACTACTTTGCTGGCACAGTTCTTTTACCTTTTAAATGTATATGGTGGGCGTCTGCATAGCCTATGTCCTTCTGCTGCAACTGCCCTTTCCAACGCTGTATTGGGTGTTTTGATTGGTGCTGTGGTTCCTGAGATTACCCGCCTCAAAGGTTTGGGCTCTCTCTTTTTTATATTAGTATAGATAATGACTCAAGAATGTATTATACCATTTACTCATGGTAATAACTCCCTCAAAATTACTGCTTACGCAGACGATCTGGCAATTTATACATCTGACGTGCTGAAAGCTATAGCTGGGATTATTAAGGAAGCTGACGGTTTCGGGATACAAACTAAATTTGAACAAAACTCAAATCGTTGTTAACTATAAGCTGCCGGCCCCAGTCTTGGGAGTTTGTCATACCGCGAATTACCTGGGTATTAAAATAACATCTAACTTAAAAGAAATTATGGCTCTAAACTATGATACCTTATTGAAGGAGACAACAGGGCTTCTCAAAAAATGGCATAAGGTTCCCTTAAATTTACTTGGACGAATCAACCTTATAAAAATGAATATCCTGCCTAAGTTTTTGTATTTGTTTAGGTCTATCCCTCTCTTTGTTAACAACTTATTCTTTAAAAAACTGGATGGTATTCTAGGCAGCTATATCTGGGGCTACAAGAAAAATCGCAGAGCTCTTTCTCTCCTCAAACTAACAGCCATCAAGGGCGGCCTTGAATTCCCCGATTTTACATTTTATTTTTACGCTTCTTTTCTGGGTCGGATACGTAGTCTTTTTTCCTCTAGTTACCCTTATTTTTTTCACCAATTTATGCTTGGGGTAAATTCGACCCGAACTATTTCAAACGCGCGAAGTTTAAGACCGCTAAAGATGCGGTTCATACATGGAATACCATCATGGCTACCAATAAAACTATGTTTTTTCACTCTAAGCTAAGCATGTGGAATAACCCGAGTTTACCTGAGATTTTTAGCGATCCAATAGTTAGAATATGGGCTAATCATGGTATAAACCAACTTTCTGATTTATATGGATCATCAGGTTTTCTAACATTTGATACCTTAAGAATACTTTACAAACTACCGGAAAATGCGCTATTCAAGTACACACAGATACGTGATTTCTTCATGAATAAAATGAAATTTAAGGAAATTTCACACTCAGAAATATGGACTGGTATTTACGGGGAAACAAATAATGATTTAATCAGCTTAGGGTACAAATGTCTCTGCCAATATAAACCTGATGATTGCATTATACTCGCACAGAAATGGACTACTAATTTAGGAATGCCCATCTCCGCGCTCAATATCTCCACTTTCTTCCATAACAACAACTCTTTAACTCACTCTTCTAGCTTAAAACTTCAATCTTACAAGACTGTATGCCAGCTATACTACACGCCGCTTCACTTTTCTAAGTGGTCAGGGAACAATGCATTATCCGAACGTACAAAATGCCCAAAATGTGACCTACTAGCAGCTGATCTGGTACATATAATCTTCTCATGCCCGGCTTTACAAACACTCTGGGACGAAATAGAAAAAGTGCTGAAACTGAAAAAAATATTCTGTGGTAAACTCTCTGCCGAGATGATACTTTTGGGAATACAACCAAATACTGCTATTTATAGGGACTTGCAGCCTTTCATCAACTGGCCGTTTTGCGAGCCCCTAATAGCGATTCATAGCGAATCGCTATTAAGGACTCGCAAAACGGTATTCATGTAGGAATTGCTAAATAAATAGCGATTCCTACACATTCCTTATTTGCGAGTAGCAAATTGCTAATCGTAAATAAGGAATAACTCCCCATTCATTCCTATGGGCCATAAGGCCCATAGGAATGAATGGGGAGTATTCCTTATTTGCGATTAGCAATTTGCTACTCGCAAATAAGATAGCGATTTAAAGGGTGCCAGGGGTGTCCAAAGGACACCCTGTAGCACCCCTTAAATGCTAATTGAAACAGGTGTTGCGCACACACATGTCCAAAGGACATGTGTGTGTGCAACATGCAACTTAGAAAAACGCTTTTAAAAGCATTTTTCTAAGTTTTTGCTATTTACCGAGAGGTCTGACCTCTCGGTAAATAGCGGCCCGAAATTGCGAATTAGCAATTTAAAAATGGTTGATGAATTGCATTTAAGGAATCTCAAATAGAGATTCCTAAAATGTAATTCCTCGCAATTTAGCGAATTAGCAATTACCGATTTTTGCATTTGGGATGATGAATCCCAAATGCAAAAATTGCGCTCGCAAAGGGCCAGATTCTGAGATTCTGGCCCTTTGCGAGCGCAATTCGGCTTGATGAATCAGGCTGTTAATGTTTATTTTAACTTCCTGTGCCAGATTGATAATTGCTAGGGCTTGGATCTCAGACAAACCACCATTGGTAACTGAATGGTGGTTTTTGATAAATGAGATATATGATGTGGAATTCTCATCTGCAAAAATTCGAGGGAATTGCTCTTTGAAGAAATTGGATAAATTATGGGGTATTTTGTTCCCTACTCTCGAATGAACAACCCCTTTTTTTTTTTCCTGTATTAGATCTGTGAATAGCTCCAATCTCCTTCACTTTACTATTTTGGGACCTGGATTTATTGCTTTTCCGAGTAGGATTTTTACTTTTTAGTTCTACTCTGACTATGACTATCAATGAACCCGGCCATTAACATTTGGGAATTCATATTTAATTGATTAACTTTTGGTTTAAAAGCTGGCTGTAAGCCTACACGATGAGCCTTAAGACGAAACTGATGCATTTTTCTTTGATACACTGTAAATTCTTTGCCTATTCGCTATTTGATTAAGTCTTTAAGGAATTGTATGTACTATAATTTTTTATTCTTCAAAAATGCTTTATTTTTGTAATGAATGCTTGCTTGTGCTGTCAATAAATTTTTTTTTTTAAAAAAAAGGAATATTAATGGCATCTCCGGTCAGCGGATGGAAGCTAAAATCCAAAGTATTTGAACGGAAATCCATATAATATTACTGCAGAAAACATGGGCAATAGACCCCTTTACGTTAAAACATCACACGGGTTACTTTGAACCAGCTGTAAAACATCAGAAATTTGGTCGGCCCTGTGGAGGATTAGCAATTTTTGTATCAAATGCACTTAATGCGAAACATGAGTTAATTTTCACGTTCAATCCTAACCTTCAGGCCTTAAAAAACCATTCTAAACCTGGAATAAATATTTCGAATAAAGTTTTCACTCTAGTAAATGTATATTTACCTCCGAACAGGTCTTTAAAGAATACGCTGATCAGTGCCTTAAATAATCTATTACTAAAACAAATATTAGATGAGCCTCTAGCTGACTATATCGTTACAGGGGATTTTAACGTCAATTTGCTAACACCCCTAGCACGAAGCGAATTTGTGCAATCTCAAAATCAACAATGGGCAATCCCTGACCCAATAATGGACCCTAATCACATTAGTCGATCTAATAAAATCGGGGTAAATTTGGTGAGGGATATGGAAGCGTTAGGTCTAAGAACATTGAACAGCAGATTTCCTACTGATTCTCTGCCGGCCTGCTCATTTCATTCAAAAAATTGCTCTTCCCGAATTGATTACACCCTGACGTCTTTATCTATATTTTATAAGGTGATATCCTACTCCTTAATCAAGATTATGGAAAGCGACCACAGCCAGCAAATCACGACATCAACATAATATGTACAAAATCTAAATCTTTCCTGACAATTACTGGAGAAATCTGTTCTGCTAATTATACGAAACTAACATGGAAACCGGCAGACATGGACAAGATCACTGTAAGGGCAAAAAAGATGTTGATGGATTCCATGGTCGAAAAAAGTTTAAATCCCATTGAACAATGGGAAAACTTTACACACAAAGTAGTCACTGATAATTTACCATCTATAATCACCCAAGAAAGGAAAAGCTCATATTGCAAAAAAGGGGAAGATGCAGTAAATACGATCTTTTTACCTCATGCTAAAAGGAAACTTAGAAGGCAACGAAACAGACTGAGAAGACACCTAAAGACGACTCCGTCTAACAAAGATATAGGAGCCTCATTGGCGAATATCAATTGTAAACTAAGGAAACAGATATGGAATGAAAATTCAAGGGAGTTCTGGAGACTTATTAATTGCTTATCTAGACCAAAGAATCTGGGAATTGGATCAAGTTTATCCGAAGAAAAATGGGTAACTTTTCTACAAACTCATCTCAATCCAAACCAAGGAACTTTGATACAACCTAATGTGGAAAGTTCTCTAACAAAGAATTGCAAAGAAGGAGTGACAGACGTGAGTATAACTTCCGGTCAAGTGGCAAGATTGATAAAAAAACAAAAAGATGGCGCCCCTGGGCCGAATGGCATTCCCTTTGCATTATTTAAAGAATCGCCCGACTTCTGGTCAGATCATCTTACAGCTGTTTTTAATGATGTGGTCGAGAGAGGGGAAATACCAACCTCGTGGAAAGGCTCGCTTATAATCCCAATATTTAAAAAAGGCAACTGGCAACAGTCAGAAAATTACCGTTTAATTACCTTGCAGGATTCAAATGCAAAGTTGTTTGCCAATATTCTTTTAACGAACCTAACTGAGTGGGCAAAAGAAGTGCAGGTAATACCCCCAAACCAAACAGGCTTTGTCAAAGGTCTTGGTACAACAACAAATCTTTTAATCTTAGCAATATTAATTGAAAAGGCAATAATTGCAAATCTACCTTTATATTTGTGTTTTGTAGATTTTAAATCTGCCTTCGACTGTGTTGATCGTGAGCTTCTCTGGACCAAGCTTCCAAAACAAGGAATTCAAGCCAAGCTGTTAAAAATGATTAAACTTTTGCATTCTGATACTTGGGTTAGAGTGACTAAAATTATTTCAACATCGAATGGGCTTAAACAGAGCTGTGTGTTAGCTCCCCTACTTTTTAACTTATTTTTATCCGATCTCACCTCTGACCTTAATGTTATTAATACCCACCCGCCAAGGCTGGCTCAAACTCCGATATCAAACCTGCTATATGCGGATGATGTTGTTCTAATGAGCTATACAAAGGTGGGGATGCAACGACTGATCGACGGCATATCTAAATACTCCAAGGAAAACGGTATGCACATTAATGATGCAAAGACTAAAATCATGGTAATCACCAAAAATGTACGTTTAAAGTATGTGCATACCTGGTTTTTGGAAGGTAAAAAATTGGAACAAGTAAATGATTACAAATACTTGGGAGTAACTTACAGCGATAATGGTAAGTTCGTTCATCAGAAAAGTGAAATTACAAGGAAAGTGAATTCCTTTACCGCCGCATTTAGATCTGTCCAGAAATCCATTGGAGATTTGTCCTACCGCCCTCTATTAAAATCAATATCTGCTAAACTATTGCCTTCCCTAACATATGGGAGTGAGGTGCTCAATGGGAGCGATGCAGAGATTATCAATACTTCGGTAGCAAAAACCTATCGTCATTTATTTTCACTCCGTAAGAATGCCTCACAATCACAAGTAAGGTTGGAATTTGGTCTGAACGACCAATCTTGTGCATGAAAGGGAAACATAATGAAGGTGTGGAACAGAATTAAAAATGATTATGACAACGAAATGTCCCGCCTTCTTTGGCAAGAAGCAAGCACCAACCGTTCCCTAACTATTTTCGCCTATCTAAAATCGGCAATCAAGGACTATGGTTTAGCTCCTATTTGGAACAACACGATCAAACAGGAGAGTTTCAAGAAGACAATAAACAAAATGACGGACTATCTTTCTTTGATAAAGGACAAAGATAATTTTACTAAAAGACACCATGCGTGGCCAATAGTAAATGGTTTTAAGAAAAAGAAGATCCAAACCTATTTGCAAACATCATGGACGAAAAAAAAGAAACAAATCTTTATGAATGCTAGGTTTGGTATCTTTCCAGGTTCATGTCATTTGGCACCATGGCAAAGACCTGAAGAATTCGGGGCGTGTATGCTTTGTAAATCTGGTCAAGAAAACATCATACACTTAATGTGCCTTTGCCCGAACCTGGAAGTCGAAAGAAAAGCTGCTCTTAAGAAACTATTTAATGAACGTGGTATAAGGACCTGTTGACAGGCTCTTATGGCAAGCTTAGATCCCGAAGATTTAGCAATTAATTCAACATTTGTGAAATTTCTTATATTGGCCAAGAAAAAGTTGGATGCTGGTGTTTGAATTTTTGTGCAATTACTGTCAAGTTGATTAATGGAACAATTTTTATGGGTCAGACTTCTTTTTATTGTTTTATGAGAAGTATTTGAATATATGCAATGCATCAGTATTTAAGTATTGTATACATTTTTATCCGTTTGTAAGATTTTAATTAATTAATCAAACAAATAAATAAACATGAAACAACATAAACATGAAACACACATGACACCTGAACCTTCGGGAGTCCTGTTTTCTTGTCCCAGCCCATGGCTAGGGTTGGTCGTCATACCATTCTAGGTAATTATAAAATCCATGTGGGTTTGTCCTTGTATTGTCTCCCTATCTCTACCTTGCCTATGTTCAAATGCTTAATGACAGTTCTTATCAAATCTTCGCACATTTCGCTTTCATTGTTGTTCTTCTAATTGGACAAGCTTTAATTGAATTTTTGTGGACATTGACATTTACGAATTTTCTTAAAGTGTTTAAACCTTTCCCGAGTTTGTGGTTATTTTAAAGGTAAATGCAAAAGTTATTATAATACCTATTTGTGCTAACTCCATGGAACCCTTAGGACTTTAGGTACCAGCGACAAAGATTGGTAAGTCAATGGTATAGGTCCTAGTAGGTAAATTAAACTTGGTAGGCGCAGGGAAAGGGTCACCTGTTCAAAGTGTTAATGTTGTTTTATGGGCCCAGGTGAGTATGGTAAAACGAGCAGGTGAACCTGCACGGTCTATCAGCTGCCACCAAACCCTGATCTGGGCCACACTCGAGTGACCTGCCAAGGAGGTGCATGCAGAGGGTTTGAGCTGCCTGTGCCTTGAAGACCATAGTTTGTTCTGCAGCCTATCTCCAGAGCCCACTGCCCCTCAGACCAAGCAAGCGCAGGACACGCCTCTGAACGGACTAGTGTGTTTATATGTTAATCGATGGAGCCCTGTACCCTGGAACATGAAAGCAGGCACAAACACGATCCCTGTGCATGGAAGTGCTACGCCCCTCCCTGTTGCCCCTCCAACGTGCACCCCCAGTCTTCTGCCCAGTGCCCACCCTCCTGACCATCAACGTAGCTTCATTTGCCTGCTCCAATGCTGCTGCGCGGAGGCGGGGTAGCCAAGAGGCCTTCGCAATGCCCACCTATACCTACCCAAACTAGAAAAGACATCACATGGCCCAGGTCATAAACATCCTCACAGGGGATGGGGAGGAGAGGGATGTGGAGACCTGGAGACTATTCAGAAGGGGCACCCGTGCCATTTTTCCAATGCAGAGAGGGCACTGTGTCTCGTGATTAGGTGTCACCTGTGGAACCAGCACACCAAAGTTCTCATCTCAGCTATATCAAGCCACGAAACCATGTGACCCTTGACAAATAGCACCGGCACCCCACTGGAGGGCAGCCGCAAAGAGAGTAAAACATTCATAGCCCCTACTCCTCTTCGCATGGCTACAGCAACTACATGACCTACGGCGCCGAGGTGCCCGCCTTCTACTTACTCTCTGGGAAGTGTGAGGGGTGTGTGCGCGGCTCCGGGCAAGGCCACAGGGTGTGAGGAGGCTGGGCACGCTCAAGAGAGAGCCACACACTGTCCCAAATCTGAGTCTCCTCTAGTACTGACCTGCGCTGCTGGCAGAGGCGTGCACATCACTGCATGCAGGCAGGGGCCATCAGATGCCACACTTTCTTTCACAGACCTGTGTCAGCGGAGACAACTGCACGCTATCTAATTTTGAAAAGCGGAAGCCTCAGAGGCCCGGCCGGGCCCCAGCGTGCGCATGCACACCAACCATCTAATAAATGAAGAGGCCGTGGCATGCGCGCACCATTTAATTCATGAAGTCTTGAAGAGAATTGCTTGCTTGCTCCGTTGAGTGGGGGTGCCCCTGGAGCGTGGGCCGCCCGCACTGCGGGGATCTGTGTTACGCCCCTGAATAGACAGCCTGAAAACATGCATGGAGTGCTTGCAAAACAAAAATTTTACTATTAAAAAAAATGCGTTAAACACCCAAGACACGTTCTGTAAGGTAATGTTATAAAAGCAGTACTGCTTTAAAATGAAGGTGCATATCAGCAACAGACGGCGTATCGCGAAGAAAAACTGAAATTTGGGCGGGAAGAGGGAGATTAACACAGACAGAAGCAGGAGGGAAAAGAAGCAAAATGGACAGGATATGGTAGACGGCCTGAAAACACGCATGGAGTGATTGCAAAACAAAAATTTTACTATTAAATTAAATGCGTAGACACACCCAAAATCTGTTCTGTAAGTTAATGTTATTAAAGCAGTGACAAGCGGAACTGCTTTAAAATTAAGGGGCATATCAGCAACAGACAGCAATAAATATCGCAAAGCGCTTTTATATTTATCACTGGAATTTATCGCCTGGTTATCGCGTTATCAACAATGCATTACTCCAGTGCAATAATATTACAGCAATATCCAGGGAAAAGGGCCAACATCACTGGAAAACCAGCAATGTTGCATTCAAAATGGCAATAACCTTGATGATACGACCCTGCGGTCATATCAGCATAATCCACCTCCCATGTTAGGTATGCCTTAGTTACAAATTTAACAGACGTTAAATTCCTGCGTTAAGGCATAGTTAACATGATGATTATTATCGCTAAGGCTCTTTGCTGATATCACAAAGCTGCCTTAGCGATAATTTCCCATGCAGTTTTCCCAGCCACCCCTACTTTGCATCTCATTTGTGATGTTTATCGCTGAGATGCCAGGCATTGGGAATTCGGCAGCTAACATGCGCTAATGAATGTTAGCGCTACCTTGTTGATAGGGCGTTAAAATTATTGCAGCTTTAACGGTAAAAAGTACAGCTAAAACGGCGATAATGTCCTTGATAATAAGCCCCTAAAAGCGTTAAAAGACACAAGATCTGTCCTGGGACTTAAGTTTATAAATGCAGCGCTGAAAGCAGCGAGGGGGCAGGAGGTGAACAGCCAACAAAGACCGAATGCAGGCAGCCTTTGGTAGATTATTTGAAGAGAGGAGGACAAAAATAAAACCTCACAGAGCCACCAAATCCGCAGTCCCGAAGGGGTGAGTGTCACTTAGTGATGTGCGGGGAGAAACACACAGGGGGAGCACATTAACAGGGGCGTGGGCTCCAGAGTCCACCAATAAAAACAACTGGGCAGATTTACAAGCCCCCGGCACCACCAGTACGTCACTTTTTGTGACGTACTGGTGGCGTATTTAAATGCTCCATATTTACATGTACATGTACAGGAAAAGCCACCCTCCGTCGCTTTTCCTGTCCTTCTAAATATGGCCCTTTACACACCGCATTTTACGCAGAAGGGGCGTTCCATGGGTGTTGCTGTGGGAGTTCCCACGCAACACCCAAGGAACCAGACACAGTTCCAGGTTTACGAGGAATCGTTAATCTGGAAATGCTTGTGAAGCGGCGCAACGAGGAGAAATGTTTTCATTTCTCCTCGTTTTTTCCTCTTTCAATGCGTGCTGCATTCTACAGCATGCATTGCAAGAGGAAAATGCCTGCAGTGATTGTTTTTGTGCAGGAAGGTGCCCCTTCCTGCACAAAAACAATCTCCCCATGACGCAGGAATCCTTGCACCATGGTGCAAGGGAGCCTGCGCCGATGCATGGCAGCAGTTCGTGCACCTGCGCTGGGAGAAGCACAGAGATGCGACATATTCTTGTAAATATGTTGCATTCCTGTGCTTTGAAAGTGACTCAGTGCAGCGCGGCCAAATGGCTTGCGGAATGCACTGAGGGGCAGATTTATGTCGGGAATGCGCCACGTTTGCGTCACGCAACTGCGGCGTAAACGTGGCGCATCCCTATGACCCATTTACAACGTGACGCATCTAGGCAGATGCGTCACGTTGGAAAGCCCTGCGCCGCTTGTGGGCGTTCCGGGGCAGGTGCGCCTCGCAAAAGTGGCTGAGTGAAATCTATAAGATTTCACTCAGTCACTTTCAGGCCAATGCTGCGTCAAAACCCTGCGCCTGCTTGAAGCAGGGGTAGGTCTTGACGCAGCATTGTAAAGATGGGGCACCCCCGAGCCTTGCTGGAACTGCGTCGCACTTGCGACGCAACTCCAGCAATGCGCCACCTTTACTGCACAGATGTGTCACGCATCTGTGCCGTTTTTGCCCCATGGTGCGCCGCATTGTAAATGCGGTGCACCATGGGTGGCGGAGCAGCAGCGCAAAATAACTGGCGCATCCCTGGGGATGCGCCAGTTATCATAAATCTGCCCCTGAGTCTCTTTCTCTTAAATTTGCCCCAACAATTCTAAACCAGAAGCTGAGGCAATCGTAAAAGTAGTGCGCCGAAAGTAATGTATTAGGCTGATTGTGAGATGTTCCATGAATAAGGGCCAGTCTCCAGGGCGTGAACAAAACAGCCAAAGAGGGACAAATGTAACCTAATCACCAACCAAACCAAGGTAAATATTATATATGTGCTGTGCCTCTGTCCAGAACTAAAAAATGAAAGACTAACATTATTAAAAAGTTATTTAATAAAAGAGGGATAAGGACTTGCAGACAAGCATTGATTCGATGTCTTTTCCCAGATGATGTACCCATTAATTCTGCTTTGACAAAATTTTTAACAATTGTATCGTAAAAATTAGAACAATATAACATTGATCATTATAATGATCATATTCTCCATTTACTCTTAAACATATGAATTTGTTTTATTTAAACAGTTTTAATAATGAGTGTATATAATTTTAAAGATTTACTGCTATGTAAAATGGAATTTTAATGACGTATTGTATTTCAAATTTACATAATGGAGTATTTACCTTTTCATAAAGATTTTAATTAATCAATCAATAAACAACTACTACACAAAAAAAAAGGTAATTTTGAAAGGCACATGAAGGAACCAATCACTAGCCATTGGCGTGCTGCTACTCCATCGAGTATACAATGTCGAAAGACTAGGCTCCACTTAAAAAGAAATTTGAGCGGGTGCTGTTCCACAGGTCATCACTAGGAGTCCCTTATCAAGTCTACGAGGCACTACACTGTATGTATACCAAGGATGACACTAGGAGCCAACAGGGTCATGTACAGAGTGCTCTGGTCACTACGACCCATATGTATTTAATTATAAATTGCCGGTGAAGCTGCTTGTGTGCCGTGTAGGAACTTGACTTCTATCGATATGAGAAAGCCTTCCAACATTAGCTTATTCCATGAGAGTCTTTCCACCAGGGCTTTAAGTGGGAAAAAAACTAGGGGCGCTCTAAAAGGACCGGGGCAAACCTCAAAGGGTCGTGGCCTATCTAAGTAGGGGTGTGGTCTAAATAAAGATAACTAGTGTACAATGCGACTCTCCTGGCATGATGTCATGGCTGTAGGGACCAGTGTCCCGTATAGGAGCAAGCCGGCCCAGCAGGGTACAGGCAAGAACAGTGTAAGCCTCCATCTGGGTGGGAGAGAGGAGCAGAAAGACCAGCTCACAACTGGCCCTCAGTCACAGGCCCATCCTTCCCTGCCGGAGTGCCTGCCTTATCAATCCGACCTTGGCCGACAGCAGGCGGGCAACTAGAGCCACATTTGGGGGGGGGGGGAGTGGCTACGTCTTCCTGCCATAGGCAGAGTGGCTCCAAGAAGGGGTGAAAACACAACAAAGGCCTCATTAAAAAGTAAATGTTTTTTTAAAGACCTGTGAAGTACTCGGGTGCGGCTGCAATTAGACGGTCGCCAGCCCGCGACGCTCTCTCAGCCGGGGCTGACACACACAACGGGGGGGCTGACGCCCGGTGAGCCCAATGGGTGTTGCACGCCTGGCTGACAGTCATTCCAGACTCAATAAGCAGCCGGAGGCCGGTCGGTTCTAATGGTACTCAGTACCCCGTTAGTGCACCTGCAGCGTGCACAGTGCACTGAGGGGCGGGGTCTATTTCAGCCTCTGTATCAGCTGTCACCACCCCTGCTTACACACTGATGCAGTATATCCCCCTCCCTGCGTACACACTGATGCAGTATATCCCCCTCCCGCACCCCTGCGTACACACTGATGCAGTATATCCCCCTCCCGCACCCCTGCGTACACACTGATGCAGTATATCCCCCTCCCGCACCCCTGCGTACACACTGATGCAGTATATCCACCTCCCGCACCCCTGCGTACACACTGATGCAGTATATCCCCCTCCCGCGCCCCTGCGTACACACTGATGCAGTATATCCCCCTCCCGCGCCCCTGCGTACACACTGATGCAGTTTATCCCCCTCCCGCGCCCCTGCGTACACACTGATGCAGTATATCCCCCTCCCGCACCCCTGCGTACACACTGATGCAGTATATCCCCCTCCCGCACCCCTGCGTACACACTGATGCAGTATATCCACCTCCCGCACCCCTGCGTACACACTGATGCAGTATATCCCCCTCCCGCACCCCTGCGTACACACTGATGCAGTATATCCACCTCCCGCACCCCTGCGTACACACTGATGCAGTATATCCCCCTCCCGCGCCCCTGCGTACACACTGATGCAGTATATCCCCCTCCCGCGCCCCTGCGTACACACTGATGCAGTATATCCCCCTCCCGCTCCCCTGCGTACACACTGATGCAGTATATCCCCCTCCCGCACCCCTGCGTACACACTGATGCAGTATATCCCCCTCCCGCACCCCTGCGTACACACTGATGCAGTATATCCCCCTCCCGCGCCCCTGCGTACACACTGATGCAGTATATCCCCCTCCCGCGCCCCTGCGTACACACTGATGCAGTATATCCCCCTCCCGCTCCCCTGCGTACACACTGATGCAGTATATCCCCCTCCCGCACCCCTGCGTACACACTGATGCAGTATATCCCCCTCCCGCACCCCTGCGTACACACTGATGCAGTATATCCCCCTCCCGCACCCCTGCGTACACACTGATGCAGTATATCCCCCTCCCGCGCCCCTGCGTACACACTGATGCAGTATATCCCCCTCCCGCGCCCCTGCGTACACACTGATGCAGTATATCCCCCTCCCGCTCCCCTGCGTACACACTGATGCAGTATATCCCCCTCCCGCACCCCTGCGTACACACTGATGCAGTATATCCCCCTCCCGCACCCCTGCGTACACACTGATGCAGTATATCCACCATATCCCCCTCCCGCACCCCTGCGTACACACTGATGCAGTATATCCCCCTCCCGCACCCCTGCGTACACACTGATGCAGTATATCCACCTCCCGCACCCCTGCGTACACACTGATGCAGTATATCCCCCTCCCGCACCCCTGCGTACACACTGATGCAGTATATCCCCCTCCGGCACCCCTGCGTACACACTGATGCAGTATATCCCCCTCCCGCACCCCTGCGTACACACTGATGCAGTATATCCCCCTCCCGCTCCCCTGCGTACACACTGATGCAGTATATCCCCCTCCCGCACCCCTGCGTACACACTGATGCAGTATATCCCCCTCCCGCACCCCTGCGTACACACTGATGCAGTATATCCCCCTCCGGCACCCCTGCGTACACACTGATGCAGTGTATCCCCCTCCCGCTCCCCTGCGTACACACTGATGCAGTATATCCCCCTCCCGCACCCCTGCGTACACACTGATGCAGTGTATCCCCCTCCCGCACCCCTGCGTACACACTGATGCAGTGTATCCCCCTCCCGCACCCCTGCGTACACACTGATGCAGTATATCCCCCTCCCGCACCCCTGCGTACACACTGATGCAGTATATCCCCCTCCCGCACCCCTGCGTACACACTGATGCAGTATATCCCCCTCCCGCACCCCTGCGTACACACTGATGCAGTATATCCCCCTCCCGCACCCCTGCGTACACACTGATGCAGTATATGCCCCTCCCGCACCCCTGCGTACACACTGATGCAGTATATCCCCCTCCCGCACCCCTGCGTACACACTGATGCAGTATATCCCCCTCCCGCACCCCTGCGTACACACTGATGCAGTATATCCCCCTCCCGCACCCCTGCGTACACACTGATGCAGTATATCCCCCTCCCGCACCCCTGCGTACACACTGATGCAGTATATCCCCCTCCCGCACCCCTGCGTACACACTGATGCAGTATATCCCCCTCCCGCACCCCTGCGTGCACACTGATGCAGGGTATCCCCCTCCCGCACCCCTGGTGACTGGTCCAGCCAGATAGACCCCAGGTCCAACAGAAGAAGCGAGAAGCACCCCAAGAAGCCGCACCCCATTACTAGACAGGCGGCAGACACCCGGGGAGGATGGGGCGGGGGACTGGAAGAAACAGATACTTATTCATTCACTTATTAAATAGGAAAGCGCATGAGATGGTAAAAGTTGTAAACTCTTTTATTCTTCTCTATAAGGTAAGTGCAGGAGGCAATCAGCACCCCAGGGGTTATTGTGGCCGAGAATAATGTTCAGTGAACGTCATGCTCTGATTGGTTGAAAGCTGTGAATTGTGAGTGCAGCAGCTGAAGGGAAAGCTCCCTCCCCCATAGCACCGAGCGGGGACTCTTGACATGCAGGAGGGTCCTTGTGAAGGAACGCGCCTGTCTTTTACAGAATGTTGGATCTGAGCACAGATCCTCCAAAAATTAAACTTACTGTTGATTATCATCGCCACGCGAAGTGCGAATGAACTACAACACCGAGTCATTTAAAATGGCAATTCTCATCTGGCTATTGTCCCTCTATCTATCACAAGAAATCCTAGGAACATTATGGTAACTTTACAAATGTAACTCAAAGCAGCAACAATATAGCACTGGCACGCGCGCATATAGAATAGATACACCTTCTCAATCTTACAAAAAACGATTTTGCCCATGACAATGAAATGGAAGTGTTTGTGGCGTTGCAGTGGCTTCTGGGTATGCAAATTTCCCCAAAGCAGCTGGTTGTTGTCAGGCAGCCTGCCCTCTAGGGGCAGCGGATGGCACTGCAGCTGCTGCTTAGTGGAGGCCTTCAATCCTTCCCTCCTCCCTCCCAATCAATCAATCAATCAATCAATCAATCAATCAATCAATCAATCAATCACCTAAAAAAGAAACAGCGGCAAAGCCATTGGTTTGTCATTTTTGTGCTTATTAATTCTTTGGAGGGGGCTCGGGAATGATTACAATATCTTTGGCTGAATCAGGAAACACCGATTGTAATGGGGCAGTGGTGTTTACTTCATTTACAACATAAGCGCATCAGCGCCTCGTTGGGTGTATCAAGCGCTATACAAAAAGAATTACAATGCAATACAAATCCCAGCCAGGCTCAGCTGAGGAGCCCTTGCAGGGAGGGGGGTAGTATCGGTCCCATACTCGGTCTGACTGGGTCAGATGAGCAGGAACCCGCAGGCCGAGCACAGAAGCCAGGGGCCTCATTTATGAGGCCGTGCGTGAGTTTTGCGCTTCTAAACAGATGCGTCACTTTGTAAACCCCTGCGCTACATTTTACCTGCGTCAGGTATAATGTATGCAAAGGGGGCGTTCACACGCAAAAAGCCTCGTGATAGTGAAGCAGTGAAATCTATGAGATTTCACTGCGTCACTTTTAGGACGCTGGTGCGTCAAAATCTTGCGCCTGCCTCACAGCAGGCGTAAGACTGACGCAAGCCCTTTCACATGGGGCTATCCCCATGTGAAAGGACGCATTGCTGGAGTTGCGTCACTTTTGTGACACACCCCAGAAATGCGTGACTTTTGTGCTTACAGATACGTCAGAAATACTGACGCATCTGTAACTCCTTGCGACATGATGCGTCATATTATAAATATGACGCATCAATCATGTCGCGGGGAGAGCGCAGTCAAAAGTGACGCATCGCTGTTTTCACGCAGCGATGCGTCACTTTTCATAAATAAGGCCCCAGATTTGGGGGCTCGGTCGAGGGGCTGCTGCAAGGGGGTGGGGCAACAATGCCACCATCCCTGGCCAGGATCACAAACCCACCTCTTCGCACTTTATAAACAGTAACAGGATTAAATGGAAGAAATCCTTGTTCACTGCTGAAACCCATGACTTCATGAAGGGCACAAACATAAGAAACAGAAATTTGGGCGCGAAGAGGGAGATTAACACAGACAGGGGCGGGAGGGAAAAGAAGCAAAATGGACTGGCTATGGTAGACGGCCTGAAAACACGCATGGGGCACTTGCAAAACAAAAATGTTGCTTTTAAATTAAATGCGTTAAAACACCTAAGACCTGTTCTGCAAGTTAATGTTATAAAAGCAGAGACAAGCGGTGCTGCTTTAAAATTAAGGGGCATATCAGCAAGAACCCTGCGTACAATTATCGGCGTTTTATCGGCAGGAAACTGCCGCTAAAACGGTGATAATGGGCTTGCTAATAAGCGTTATAGAATTCCAATAGAAGCTCTGCACATCTAACCTGGGCTTCTATTGGAATTCTATAACGCATATTAGCTAGCCCATTATCGCCGTTTTAGCGGCAGTTTCCTGCCGATAAAACTGCGATAATTTTACGCAGGGTTCTTGCTAATATGCCCCCCAATGCGTTAAAAGACCTGTCCTGGAAGTTCAGTTTATAAATGCAGTGCTGAAAGCAGCGGGGGGCAGGAGGTGAACAGCCAACAAAGACCAAATGCAGGTAGCCTTTGGTAGATTAATTGAAGAGAGGAGGACAACAATAAAAACTCACAAAGCCACCAAACCCGCAGTCCAGAAGGGGCGAGTGTCACGTAGTGATGTGTGGGGAGAAACACACAGGGGGAGAACATTACCAATGGGGCGTAGGCTCCCGAGGCCACCAATAATCACAATAGGGCAGATTTACAAGCCCCCTGCGCCACCAGTATGTCACTTTTTGTGACGCACTGGTGGCGTATTTGAATATTTCATATTTACAAGTACAGGTAAAGCCACCCTTTCTGGCTTTTCCTGTCCTTGTAAAAATGGCCCCTTTACACGCAGCATTTTGTGTGGAAGGGGCATTCCTTGGGTGTTGCTGTGGGTGTTCCCATGCAACACCCATGGAACCAGACACATTCCCAGATTTAGGAGGAATCGTAAATCTGGAAAGGCGTGTGAATCCTACACCTCCCCAGGGGAGGCGTAGCGAGGCGCAACGAGGAGAAATGTTTTCATTTCTCCTTGTTTTTATTTCCTCTTTCAATCCGAGCTGCATTCTACAGCACTCATTTAAAGAGGAAAATGCCTTGTACCATGGTGCAAGGGTGCCTGCGTCGGCATATGGCAGCAGATTGTGCGCCAGCGCAGGGGGAAGCACAGAGATGCAACATATTCTTGTAAATATGTTGCATTCCTGTGCTTTGAAAGTGACTCAGTGCGGCACAGTCAATGGCTTGCGGAATGCACATAGTCACTTTCTTGTGAATTTGCCCCAACATTTCTAAAGCAGAAGCTGAGGCAATCGTAAAAGTAGTGCGCTGAAAGTAACGTATAAGGCCGATCGTGAGATGATCCATGAAATAGGCCCAGTCTCCAGGGAGTGAACAAAACAGCAAAAGGAGGGACAAATGTAACCTAATCACCAACTAAACCAAGGTAATTTAGAAAGGCACATGAAGAAACCAATCACAAGCCGTGGGCGTGCTGCTACCCCATACAGTAGAATCACCATGTCAAGAGACAGCGCATGCGCTGCCTAGGCTCCGCCTAAAATGAAATTTGAACGGGCGCCGTTCCACGGGTCATCACCAGGGGTTCCATCTATGACGCTGTATATATACCAAGGATGACACTAGGAGCCAGCGGAGTCATGTACAGAGCGCTCTGGTCTTACGACCCATTTATATTTGTTTGTAATGATTATAAATCGCCGGTAAAGGTGCTTGTGAGGCCTGTAGGAGCCCGACTTCTAGCGATACGAGAAAACTTTCCAATATTAGCTTCTTCCACAAGATGCTTTCCACAATCAATCTAGGGCAGAAATTGTGTCTCCCTGAATTGAGCAGCATAATGGTTCATTTTTAATATTTTTAGACAATGATTTGGACCTAGACTTTCACAAGATCCTCAAAAAATGTCCTCGAGCTATCATTTATTGGATTTTTATTTGGATCTACCTGTCAAGCCCTCAGTCAACCGGTCAAGCCAGCTTTGCCACACCTGCCAGCCTCGACCTCCGTCCCGGCCAACTCACTCGTCGTACTAGCCCAGGGGGTACTAGCCATGGCTTATCTTTTCAGCCGCCCTGGTCTGTCAGCTCCGCCCTTCCTCCAGCAGCCAACCAGCCAAGCCGAAAGCGGGGACCCACTCCGCAGTCAGCCATTAGCCGGTCAGCCTGCGGGGAACCAATCCACAGTTGCCCATTAGCCCGTCAGCCTACGGGGAACCAATTCGCAGTCAGTCATTAGCCGGTCAGCCTGCGGGGAACCAATTCGCAGTCAGCATTAGCCGGTCAGCCTTGCGCTGGTCGGGCCCAGGAGGGTTTCACCACAGGGGGGTCAACTAATTTTATTTTATTTTATTTTATTTATGCGTTTTTATATAGCGCGTACTTTACTCGAAGGCGTCAGAGCGCTTCACAATAGGAACAGAAAATTACAAATGAACAAATTACAAAAGCAGACGATCAGTTACATGAGGTAAAAGTGACAATTGAGAGCAAACAAAATACATGAGGTAGCAAACAGTGCAATACAAGAGGAAAGAGTGACAAGTGTGCAGGTTACAGGAGAAAACAGAGTACATTTAGAGGTAATATACTGCAATATATGCTAGAAGCTGAGGCACAAGAACAAACGTTACGTAGGCAATGGTGGCACTTGTGCAAGTATCAAAAGCAAACAAAATGTGAGAGGTAGCAAACAGCCAAATTACAGAAAAAACTCCAACGCATCCAAAATACATCAGCCAGACTCATATTGGACATCCCTCGCCAAGCCCACATTACCGGCCACCTGAAAGACCTCCACTGGCTTCCCATCAACAAGAGAATAACGTTCCGTCTCCTCACCCACGCACACAAAGCCCTCTACAAACTAGGACCCGAATGCCTCAACACACGACTGTCCTTCTACACACCCACCCGCCAACTAAGATCCTCCAACCAAGCCCTCGCCACAGTTCCGCGCATCCGAAGATCCACCATGGGGGGAAGATCCTTCTCCTACCTGGCGGCCAAGACCTGGAACTCTCTCCCCACTCACCTCCGCCTCACACAGAACCACAATTCCTTCAGAAAGGAACTTAAAACCTGGCTATTCGATAAATAACGATCCCCCTCCCAAAAGCGCCTTGAAACCCTATGGGTGAGTAGTGTGCTATACAAATTTCTGAACTTGAACTTGTGTTACAAGCCATGCCGTTCTACCGAGGACGTCAGCCCGGCCGTGAATCATGCTTGACCTGCACGCAAGACCAGCCAGGCCCAGTGACCCATGTAAAAAATCACCATCCAGCCGGTCTGCCACACTGCACAGTGAGCCGCTCAGCTACTATAAACGTGTGACGTTACCGCCATCTCTTGCGTCACTGCTCGAGAGTTTCATCGCCACACAAAGTGCAATGATTACTTCCCAGCTGACCGTTCTCCCTCGAGGGACAATAAAGTGAACTGCACTTGATCTGAACCAAATGGCTGCGAAGCAATCGCCACACAAAGTGCAGATGAACCTCGACAAGCGACTAAAATGGCCGTAAGTTTGGGAATTTGTCCGTCAACCTTTTACAAAAAAATACTTAGGAAAATGATGGTAACTTTACAAATGTAACTAAAAGCAACAAAAATATAACGCCAACACATGCGCATATAGAGGAGATCTTGATTCTCAATGTTACAAAAAACTATGAGGCAGATTTACAAGGCACTTGCGCCACGTTTACGCCGTCGTTGCGTAAAAACGTAACTAAAAGCAACAAGAATATAACGCCAACACATGCGCATATAGAGTACATCTCGATTCTCAATGTTACAAAAACTATGAGGCAGATTTACAAGGCCCTTGCGCTACGTTTACGCTGCCGTTGCGTCACGCAACGGTGGCGTAAACGTGGCGCATCCCTGTGACCCATTTACAATGTGACGCATCTAGGCAGATGCGTCACGTTGTAAAGCCCAGCGCCACATGTGGGCGTTCCAGCGATGGGTGGGCGTTCCGGGGCAGGTGCGCCTCGCAAAAGTGCCTGCGTGAAATCTACAAGATTTCACGCAGGCACTTGTGCGACGCTGCTATGTCAATTCCTTACGCCTGCTTAAAGCAGGCGTAAGGACTGGCGCAGCACGTTAAGTATAGGGCACACCCGAGCATTTCTGGAGTCGCGTCGCGCTTGCAATGCAACTCCAGCGATGCGATGCCCATACATCACGACATGCATCACGCATCTGCCTACCCTTGCGCCACGGCGCGCCACATTGTAAATGTGGCGCATCCGCCGTGACGCAAGGGTAGTTTTGCGTGACGCATATGTTCTGGCGCATCCCAGCTAATTTGCAGAGATGCGCCAGAACTCATAAATATGCCCCTATTTTGCCATTGACAATGAAATGGTAGGGGCAGATTTACAAGCCCCTAGTGCCACTTTTGCGTCACTTTTCCCATGTTAAAAGTGACTCAAGGGGCTTGTAAATCTGCCCCTAGTGTTTGTGGCTTTGCGGTGGCTTCTGGGTATGTAAATTTCCCCAAAACAGCCGGTTGTTGTCAGGCAGACTGCCCTCTAGTAACAGCTGATGACACTGCAGCTGCTGCCTACTGGACACCTTCTATGTTTCCCTCCTCACTCACTCTCTCTCACACACACACATTCTCTCTCACACACACTCTCTCTTTCACACACTGACTTACACACACTCTCTCTCACTCTAAAAAAATCAGCGGCAAAGCCATTGGTTTGTAATTTTAGATGTCATAGTGCTTAATAATTCTTGGGGGGGAGAGGGGGAAAGGGGAGAGGGCTCGGGAATGATTACAATATTCCCGGCTGAATCAGGAAATACCGATTGTAATGGGGGCAGTGTTTACTTCATTTACAAAATAAGCGCATCAGCGCCTCTTTGGGTGTATTAAGCGCTATACAAAAAGAATTACAATGCAATACAAATCCCAGCCAGGCTCAGCTGAAGAGCCCTTGCAGGGAGGGGGAGTAGTATCGGTCCCATACTCGGTCTGACTGGGTCAGATGAGCAGGAACGCACAGGCCGAGCACAGAAGCCAATAGTTGGGGGCTAGGTCGAGGGGCTGCTGCAAGGGGGGCGGGGCACCAATGCCACCATCCCGGGCCATGATCACACACCCACTTCTTCGCAATTTCTAAACAGTAACAGGACTACAAGGAAGTCTTCTGAGGCAATCGTAAAAGTAGTGCGCCGAAAGAAACGTATAAGGCCGATCGTGAGATGATCCATGAAACAGGACCAGTCTCCAGGGCGTGAACAGAACAGCAGAAGGAGGGACAAATGTAACCTAATCACCAACCAAACCAAAGTAATTTCGAAAGGCACATGAAGGAACCAATCACAAGCCATGGGCGTGCTGCTACGTCATACAGTAGATACACCATGTCACTAGACAGCGCATGCGCTGCCTAGGTTCGACTTAAAAAGAAATTTGAACGGGTGCCGTTCCTCAGGTCACCACCAGGGGACCCTTATCAAGTCTACCAGGCATGACGCCTTTTTAAACTGGAAGACTAGCCCGTCTTCGCCCATCCGCGCCCCGGAGGCGACCAGCGCCAGTCATGATGCCGGTTTCTCGCCGAGGGAGATAGGAGCCAGAAGGTTTATTAGTAGAAGGGAACTGTTGGCTTTCAATAAGGCAAGGTGCGGTGGTGGGGAGAAATGGGGAGTACTCCAATATTTACATAGGACCTGTCCCATATGTCTGTTTCGCTTTCATGCCAGGATGCCTGCCATCGCCCTATGCAGTGAGAAGGAGAATAGAATTCGGGCAGCCCTTATTAACGCTCGCTCTATGGTTAAACATGCTTCAGATATATGTGAAGTCCTTTCAGATGGTCACTTAGATCTGTTATTCATTACTGAAACTTGGCTTCAGGAATCTTGTGCCCCGGTGGTCGAGCTGGCTATTCCTGTGGGATTTAAAATCGCACGGCTAGATCGTTCATCGGGGAGAGGGGGGGATTGCTGTGGTGTATAGGGAGTCGTTGGCCTTCTTGTGTGAGACCACTGCGGGCTTAGTGGAGGGGAAGGCTAATGGATTTATTTGATTTGGCCCACCTTACTCAGTGGATAAAGTTGCCTTCCCATCAAGGGGGATATATAATTTACCTGGTGTGTTCTAACTTTGACTTGTCAGTGGATGATCCTCTTCAGGTGACTTGGTCAGATCACCATTTGGTTCAATTTTCCTGGCCTATAGGGAAGCAGCCTGCCTCTATTACTCTGGCTCATAACAATCCTGGTCGGAAGATTGATATTCTGGCTCTTTCTAGGGTCCTTGCGGAGACCTGCCCGGTGCATACCTCGGATCTTGAGGAAGCGGTGGGTAGCTTTTCCTCCTGGATCAGCCAAGGAGTCGGTAAGGTGCTAAAACCCCCTTCCACTAGGCGATTGAGACCAACACCTTCAAACCATGGTATTCAGGCACCCTTAGAGATCTTAAATTGGGTTGCAAATCCTTGGAACGCTGCTGGCGGCAGCATTATTGCCCTCTGGCAAAACATGCTATACGTTTAGCGCAGCGAGAATACTATGCAGCTATTACGGAGGCAAAAAGGGGTTTTATGCTGATCGGATAGCAAACGCCAATAACAATAGCAAGGAGATTTTTGCTATTGTGAGAAGCTTCTTAGCACCAGCTGCTCAGCGAAAGTCCCTGCCTGTCTCCACTCAATGGTGTGAGGAGCTCTCTACTATTTTTGTTGAGAAGGTACAGATCATTCAAAACAGTTTGGGCCGGTGGATGTGGCAGCGTGGGTTTATCAACCCCCTTCCCTCCCTGCACCCTTGCCATTGGCTCCTATGCTTAGGAACGTTGAGCCTATAGCTGGATCTGATATCTTAGCCATCCTTAAATCCCTCAAATCAGCGTCTCCAACTGACCTATGCCCTGCCAGAGCCCTGGCTGGGGTCACGGAAGTGGTATATCCAGAGGTCAAAACGATTAGTAATCTATCTATTCAGACTGCTGTGGTTCCAGGGAGATGGAAGCAGGCCAAGCTTCTACCTCTTCTGAAGAAACCTTCTCTCGACCCGTCCAAACTTGTCAGTTATCGCCCCACATCTCTTCTGCCGGCTCTGGCAAAGGTTTGTGAGAAGGTGATCTTTCGTCAGCTAGACACCTATGTGGAGTCTTCTGGCCTCCTCCATCTGGCGCAGTCTGGCTTCCGGGCTACTTATAGTACTGAGGCTGTGCTAGTGTAGGTAACTGAGGCAATAGGGAGTGCCTGGATGCAGGTGGCAGAGCGGCCTTGATTCTACTTGACCTCTCTGCTGCCTTTGATACGGTGCCCCACCAACTACTCCTTGCTTGCCTTTCTAATATAGGCATTGGTGGCGCCGCCTGTGACTGGGTTAAGTCTTTTCTGGAAGATCATTCCCAACAGGTATGGATGACCCCCTGTTCCTCTTCGGCCCAAAAAAGGCTCATGGGGGTCCTGAGGCCTCTACCTTGAGCCCTTTGCTCTTTAATATCTACATGACCCCTTTGATTGCTCTGGCGGAGGAATTAGGTGCAAACATAATTGCATACGCAGATGATACCCAGCTTTTATTCAAGTGGGAGGATTCTGACCTGTCCACGGACCTCACTCGCAATTGTCTCTCTGCTGTATTCATCTGGTTGGCGCAGGCACAACTTAAGTGCCATTAGGACAAGTCCGAGATCCTTCTATTTGGCCAGTTTCTGCCTGCCTTCAGGGAGTCCTTATGGCCTTCTGATTATCCCGCCCTAACTCTGTGGGCGCCCCAGCAAAAAATCTTGGGGTCTGGTTTGAGGAGGATCTGCGGTTCGAGGAGCAAATCAAGAAACTCACTGGAGTCTGTTTTAGCACCCTTAAAGCACTGAGAAGGTTCTTTCCTGTGCTTCCAAGGACGGCCAAGGAGATGGTGAGGCGGGCTCTTATTCTCTCCCGCATAGACTATGCCAATGCTCAGTATGCGGGTATCCCTCGGTACCTACTTAATGAGCTTCAGATCATACAGAATGCCACGGCTAAACTACTGTTTAACATCTCTGGAAGGTCTAGCATAAAGCAGCAACTACGTGAGCTGCATTGGCTGCCTGTGGCCCAGAGAGTGCAATATAAGGCTCTCACTATGGCTCACAGAGCTTGGCACGATCTTGGACCATTGTACATTAGGAAGCATTTCTCCTTTTATATGACTTACAGACCGCTGCGCTCTGCCTCCCTGAGACAGATGGCGATCCCACTCTTTCACAGAATGCGGCTGGGGGGCCAGTCTTTGTCTGTTAAGGCAGCTACCCTTTGGAATTCTTTGCCTCTGTCATTGCAGCATCTCCAAAGCCTCACACTTTTTAGAAAGCAACAGAAGACCTTCCTCTTCAAGCAGTTTTGTTAACCGGCTCCATTCCATCAGGTCACTGTTGTACGTCGTGCCAGGACACTCTGGAGTATTAGTGCGCGCTACAAATTCATTATAACATAACATATGTACTAAAGGTGACACTAGGAGCCAGCGGAGCCACTACTTGTGTGCCTGTAGGAGCCTGACTTCTAGTGATACGAGAGAGCCTCCCAACATCAGCTTCTTCCACGGTGATCCGAGCGTCGTTGGTTGATTGGCTTGCCATATCGAAGCAGAATATTCCTGCTGCGAGCCCCAAAACGAGAGGCAGCCAAACAACAAGTGCACAAAGTTTGGAAATATGATGAGGACTGCTTCAAAACGTGCTAACAGTTCTGAATAAACTGTCTTAAATACATGTACGATACCACTTGTATCAGACATGTTTAAGATACAACCTAACATTTCTACGAAATGTATAGGGCAGTTTGTGGATAAAAGGGCATCTATCTCCGCAGAGGACCTTGCAACTTGCAGATCATATGTCTCTTTGGACGAGGTCAGTGGCACAGTTTTTTGTAAAATAATTGCTTTCATTCTGCTTAAATTATCAATTAGAATAGAAGAGATGTTCAGTGAAGGCCATAATGGCGACTCCCCGTCTGTCTTAGCTTTAGGAAACAATACTTGCATACAACAAGTGACCCTGGCTGACACAGTTACGAGATAGGTTATACCTGGCAACATGTCACAGCAGCTGTGATCATTCAACATAATGTAGCTTCCATTAGAAAGCTGCCTAAAAATTGGATCTATCAGCGCAGCTGGAGAACCTTGCAGGTGGCAGGAAACGTTGGTTGAAGAACCATCACAGGCTCCATGTAAATTAATACCCTGACATAAAAGTGTACTGTTTGGTGCGCTGTTGCAATTTGTACCACTAAGAAATACTTCTTTTCACCATGTTATCAAGCCCATTATCGCCTCTTTAGCGGCAGTTTCCTGCTGTTAAAGCGTCAATAATTTTAACACTGGTCTTGATAATATACCCCTAAATACGTTAAAAGACACATGACCTGTCCTGGAAGTTAATGTTATAAATGCAGTGCTGAAAGCAGCGAGGGGCAGGAGGTGAACAGCCAACAAACACCAAATGCAGGCAGACTTTGGTACATTAATTGAAGAGAGGAGGACAACAATAAAACCTCACAAAGCCACCAAACCCGCAGTCCGAAGGGGCGAGTGTCACGTAGTGATGTGTGGGGAGAAACACACAGGGGAGCACATGGGGCGTTGGCTCCCGAGGCCACCAATAAACACAACGGGCAGATTTACAAGCCCCCTTGCGCCACCAGTATGTCACTTTTTGTAACACACTGGTGGGGTATTTGATTGAATGCTCCATATTTACAAGTACAGGAAAAGTTCCTGTCATTGTAAATATGGCCCCTTTACACGCAGCATTTTGCGTGGAAGGGGTGTTCCATGGGTGTTGCAGTGGGTGTTCCCTTGCAACACCCATGGAACCAGACACATTTCCAGATGTATGAGGAATCGTAAATCTGGAAATGCGTGTGAATAATACGCCTACCCTTGGGAGGTGTAGGGAGGGGCAACAAGTTGAAATGTTTTTATTCTCCTCTTTTTTCCTCTTTCAGTGCGTGCTGCATTCTACAGTACACATTGAAAGAGGAAACTGCCTGTAGGGATTGTTTTTTGTGTTTTTTAAACTTTTTATTTGTCGATTCACATATATCATGCAGGGCTCTGCACACCAGAGTCATCTGCCAAAGCAATCTCAATACATTCATTACAGTAACCGACTGTAGTTTCTCCTCCCCTTTGTACTCCCCCCCATAAACAACAATACAAAACATAGGAGAATTAAATAAAAACACATCCCCAACTCCGGCCTCCCACCCCCCCCAAAGATCGCACAAATCCATTCTACCACTTCTACAGTATTAAAAGGAAATTGTTCAGAAGGTCCCAGACCAGGCCCACCACCCCTTTGCTCCTTCCCCCTCTTCCCCTTATACAGAATCCCCGGCTCAAACCGGCTGCAAAGACTACTCTATCGCCGGAGGTTCCAGCCAGAGACCTCGATACTCCGCCCATCGGTTCCAAATTCTATAATGTTTATAAGGACACCCCCTGGCCACAAATATGGGTTGCTCCAGACCCATGCAGAAGTCCAGACCATTTTTTCAAGCCGCCACCAAGGGGGCCCTCGTCTTCTTTCAAGCTTTGGCAATGTCTTGTTTCGCCAGAGTAAGGCCGAGCATTAAGAATTCTTCCAGACACAGTTTGAATTCATCAATCCTTTGCGACAAGTCCAAACATCCGTGGGCGCGGTAATACAATATAAAAAATAAATATAATAAATAGCTTTTTTTTTAAAGTAAGAAAGCTTAAAAGAATACCAGGTATTAAAAAATGTTAGAGATATTGGGTATTTGGATCATGGCAGTCTATAAGACACTACACATGTGCAATTAAGGTTGACATATGTAGACAAAATTCAGCATCATTTCATTCAATGGATTGTGGTTAAGGTCAACACATGTCAAATCAGTACTTGTCCTAGTAGTACTGTCACATTTTTAACCTGTTTCTTTTCCTAACTATCGCCACAGCAAGGAGAAAACGGCTCAGACTAAATACTATAGTCTGTGATGTTTCGCCCTTAAACACTCGCTCCCCATCTTTAATAAGCCGAAAGCCTAAGAGGAGGCAAATGGGTTTAATCCACTTTTTTCTTGCCTTCAAATATGCGGGGCATACAAATAAAACATGGGCCTCATCCTCCCTAATACTCATATCACACAATTCACATAGGTCCAATTTGGTACTGCCACAGAGTCCTTTATTACACTGATGTTCTGGATTTAATTTGTAGAATGCCATAACGGTACTTTAAATACAATGATTTGGCCACAGGGGGCTAGATTTCGTCCATAAAGCATTCACATTTACTTTCAATTTTAGCATCCAAAAAATTAAGAGTCAATGTTCCTACTTTAGAATTTTGAATTAAACAACTGTGGGTATATTCCCAGTACCTTGCCTTGAGAAGTGTTTTTAGAAGAATGAGTTAGGGAGTCAGGATCTGTCCAAAACCTATAAAGGCCCAACTTTAAAAAACAGTTTTCAATGTGCACCAACCATGCCAACCGAGTAGTGTGCTTTATTTGAATTATTTCATCTAGTGCTTCTCTATAGTCCACATTCTCATTTTGTGAATTTTAGGAATTGCATCTTGTTTCAGAATGATCTGATGTTCAAATCCTCCAAGGGTACCCAATTCTTTTTTAAATACTCCAGGAAATTTACATTCCATTTCCTTTCCAATGGACGTTGACTCGTCAACAACCAAGACTTTTTCCTTGCTATTTGGGTCTAATATGATGTGTAAGTTCCCTTGGTCTTGCCAACTAAGTACTGACGGACCACTCTTTGCTATATACAACTTTCCTCTAGCACTTCTGTTTTTAAATTCAAATAATAACCATCTGTACCCAATTATATCTATACTTTCACCTGTAAAGCTTTCTGATTTGATATCCGGCAGAGACAAATATTCCCCTATTCGTTCCTTAAACTTATCCTTCCATATCTCCTCATTGATTATTGTAAACGGTGATCCTGAATCTGCGTGAATTCTAATGTTCAATCCACCAATGGACATGTTGCATTCAGGTTTCCCTTTTGTATTTTTCTCATCTATTTTCCTCATCTCACAAATCTCCTTTCTTGAAGATTTAAGACAGATGACGTTTTATCACTTCCTTCTTCATTTTCATTCTCACTACTGCTAGAACTTCCCACATCGTGGACGCATTTCACTTTGACTTTATTCCTTCAACAACTTTTTGTGAAATTCCCAACCAGACCGCAGTTCATGCACTTTTGCTCAAGTGCGGGACATGACTTACTGTGTGCTAAGTGATCTTTGCTGCCACATCGATAACATTTCCATTCAGAGGGTTTTGATCTCCCTTCTGAATTATTTGATCTCCATTGTTGTTCGTATTCCTTACTGTTTTCAAATTTATTCTTATGGCTCACATTACACACGTCTGACCGTTCTTTGTCTGGAAGTTGTAATTCTGTTGCACACCTGCCTGACATTTCTGCTTTGCGCACCAAATTAACCACCTTAAGTAGTGAAGAGTCACCATTGATCCATAAGCGATCTTGAATAGTACTATTGTTAGTGTGTATCACAATTTGATCTCTTATAAAGTCATTGTGGTTAGCTCCAAATTTACAATCAATGGCTAATTTTTTAAGTTCCTCAACATAGTCATCAACAGCTTCACCTTTAAGTTTTTTGCGTTGGAAGAATTTATACCTTTTTACTCCTATGCAAACTTTAGGTGTAAAATATTTGTCCAAATAGAAATACATCTGTATCACCACTAACTGCAGCTTTTGGCATTCTGGTATATGTTTTTAATCCTTTTGGACCAAGTAATAACAAAATAATTATTTTCTTTTGAACAGCAGACTTTTTTTGTTTTCATCTATGGCAGCAATGTAGAAAAGAAATCTTTCCACTCTGTCCAAATCATAGTTGATTCGTTGCCTGACACCCAAAATTTTGTGAGGAGGATTTATCGTAAAGTTTTGTTGAGCCATGTTAGAATATATAAAGTATCAGTATTCACTATAATGTCTTAAGTAATCACGTGTTAAATGAACAAAAATGTAATAATTCTTAGTAAGAATAAGAACGTAATTAAGGACTCCCACCTGTTTCCTGTGTAATCCGATAAGAATCTCTTAAAGCAGTTGCTCGGTTTTCGGTTGCTAAGGGAAGATACGTATGATGATGAAATGACTTGAAATTGGTTTTTTTTTTTTAACGGTTCCTCTGTCGGGTCACGTTACGTGACCCCGTTGTGAGAAGTTGGCCTGGTATATGATGCTCACTAGTTCTAGTGATCACCTTGTACCATGCCAAGCAACCCTTATGGTGCAGGTTGTAAAGTCAACCTTATAGACAAGCTATCCTAGGGGTAGCATGGACTAAGCAGTCTTAGGCTAAACTCTGTAAAGGCATGTGAAGCAAGCTGTTTTACCATACACAATCCCTTGAATACCAAATGAAAGGACACCACACAGATATATATTGAAAATATATATGGATTTATTACTACAAGTAACCCTGATACTCTTTATGAGCACAGAAGCACAAGCGTTAAAACAAAACACAGTTAAAATACACAAAAGTTGCACAATATGGATGAGCCCTAGGGGCCACCTAAACCATATACTAAGAAAGTGGTATAAGAGATGCCACTTGAGCAGGAAATAGGCCTAGGGCCTGGGGAATCGCTGGAGCTGTTCGGGACTAACAGTGAAGAAGTCGGGAAAGGCCCGCGGGACTCGGGTGCAGTGTTTAAAGTGCACGCACTCACCAATGCAAAGTCTATGGTGCGTAAAAAGTACAAAGTTAGTTAGAAAGGAACCTTCCGAGTGACCTAGAAGGATGAAACTTCAGACACAGACACTAGAGGTGTGTACCAGTGTGGGAACACTGGCGGAGCTGAGTTACCTCACCCACAGGAAGCGGGTGCATAGGGTCGAAGTAGTGTCGGGTTTTGTCACGCAGGTCGATGGTGCTTGGAGCTGAAGATGCTGCAGGCGGCTCGATGTGAAGAGTTCCGGTGGATCCAAGGGTGGATCTGAAGAGGTGAAGACCTGAAAGCAGAGGGGACAATGTTCAAAGTCACTAGCCAGTGACTACCGTGGAACCAGGGTGGAACCAGGCGATGTCGGGTGCAAACAGGCGTCGAGGTGTAGCTTCTCTCTGCAGCCACGTGGACACGAGGGGTCGAAGACGTCCAGGAGTCGGTCACAAGCTGTCCCACGCAGGCTTCTCGCTGTTGGCAGTGTCGGCAACTTGATTGAAGCAAACAGGCCTTGGCTAATGCAAGCCACGCAGGAATCAAAAAAGGCTTGTTACTCGGACCAGCAAGGTCAGAGCAGGGGTTCCTTTTTACAGGAGCAGGAACAAGTCTGGGGCAACCAGACCCGCAGTGAAAGTTGAAGGTTTTGTCACCAAGATGGCCACTAGCCGCGTGGCAAGTGGACGGGTAGGCGCGTCAAGTGGCACAATGCAAAAGGAACTCGTTTATGTTAAAACTACTCCCTGTTGTTCTTGTATATTTGGGTACATTGTTTGTTTTTGGACTCACTGTTAATTTTAGGTTGGTGACAATGCAAAAGGGCCCCAGGCAGATCGTGGAGATGCTGGGGGGCTGATCTTCGGTGCAAGGGCTGCTCGAGGTTGGGGCTTCTCAAACCCCAAAGCACAGCGTCGAGGGTACCTCTGATGCTGCACAGTCAGCGTTTCGGGGGTCTTCCAAGAGGTCCGGTCCCACGTCTCTCGATGCCTCCACGGGTCCCTTCTTTGCAGGGACTGTGGATCGGGCTGGGAGAAGTCTGGGAGTCTGGGTCTTGTCAGGCTCTGGGCTCGGTCTCCGGCGGGAGGCGGCGGCAAAGCAGACAGCGAGTTGCTGGATGGTGCCTGTGTGAACAGGGTGGTCACTCCTTGGCCACAAGGGAGATTCTCTTCCGTCTTCTGAGCAGCAGAATGTCGAAGTCCAGTCTTCTTCTGTATTTCAAGTTGATTCAGGATAATCTGAAGTCTCAGGACACAGCTCCCACTCTTATTCGAATCTGGGGGGCCGGATCACCTACTAGGTCCCTCCTCTGGGTGGAACCAGGAAGGGGGGTGGTTACACCCCCTTTCCTTTGTCCAGTTTCGCACCGGTTTGAACTGGCGTATGCACAGGGACACCTTGTTTGCCCCAGGCATGTCTGATTCTATTCAGCCCTGTCCTACCCAATACACAAAATCCTGTCTGGGGTGGTGCTAGCACCTCCCAAGGCAGGAAACCCTTTGTCCAAGCTGCCCTCGCTGGAAGGACTCCCAGCAGCAGGAGGTCAGACTTGTGTCTGTGGTGGCAGCATCCATTTTGTGATGCTGAGGCTCTGTCTTGGATGCTAATGACAAGGTCAGCTCGTCATGGAGTGCCCATTCATTTCAATGGAAGTCTAGCATAAATCCCTGACATGCCTTAGCATCCAAGTGGTTAACTTTAACCGGGGTTCAGGTTAGGTACATGTCGTGTCCCTCTAGAAGGGTGGAATGCTACCCCCGTCGCCAGAACTGGCGAGGGGGTAGTATTCCAATTCGTATGACACCTTACTCGACATGTTTTGATAAAGCCAAACCAAAGATAGCATTTAACCGCGAGGATTATAATGCACTTAAGAGTATATGGTATGGCAATATCATGGAACAGCTAAAGGACATGGTTCCGAAAGCTGCAGACAGGCTCAGCTCATGCCAGAGCACCATCTCACATATTTCCAAGCACTCTGCCTCCAGGATTGATGAGGCCTTCCATAGGAGTGGCTGATAGGAACATATGTGTCCATTTTAAGTTAGGTATAGGCATACTACACCTAAGTAAGGGTTGGTTACACCGACTTACTCCAGCTGAGTGATCAGCCAGTTGTGTCAAATATGGAGGCCAGGCCAGGGGTGGCATAATACATGCTGCAGCCCCTGGTAGGCCTTGGAAGCACCTATGCCCTGG
Source organism: Lissotriton helveticus (assembly GCF_964261635.1). Classification (NCBI taxonomy): domain Eukaryota; kingdom Metazoa; phylum Chordata; class Amphibia; order Caudata; family Salamandridae; genus Lissotriton; species Lissotriton helveticus. The sequence goes on along the minus strand of NW_027611702.1, from coordinate 1,109,326 downwards.
GTACCTGGGTACACTGTTACAGGGGCCAATAAGGTGAACCAGTTCCAATTTCGTTATGCACCTAAAGTACATGGGTAACAATTTAGAGAGAGAACAGCAGGCTGTGGGTCTGATTAGCAGGCCCACAGCCACATTAAGTCATAAACCAGTGAAGCAAAAAGCAAAAATTTGGGGTGACCATAGGATAGCAGACCCTACTCTCCTACACCCGTCACGTTACGTAATGCGTCTTTCCGTTGCTTGGAGGCAGCAGGTAAGGAGCGCGCAGTGACTTTTCAAATGACGCGCTGCTTATTAAAGAACGCATATACCGTAACTGACATGAGTAAAATAGCGGACAGATTGTCCCACGCTATTTTACGAAAATAACTAACAATAGAGGTTGAGAGTACCTCAGTGACGTTTAGTCTGGTTCTTCTCGGTATTGTCTGTTTTCCGTTATACCCTTTAGCACCAACCGAGTCTAATTATCACTTTTCTTTTCCTTGAATAATGTTCTTATTGAGAAAGTAGTTCATCCGCCAGCCCGCCACCATAAATTGTTGTATAGATTCCTGGAGAAAATGTAAGTAGAATATCTTCTTTATTCAAGGCACAGGAAACAGGTCCGTCCGCATCAGCAGCAGTGAGATACTGGTTGAAGCAAGACAAAGCATAGAACAGAATACATATACATTCTAAATTCCACAGTATTAAATAATAACAAGAATAAGAACACAACAGGGAGGCAATTTCAGGCGGGAGACAACTAAATTAAAGCAATTGTTGGCTTTAAGCACCAGGGGCCTCATCTACAAGAAAATGATGCAGCGCACCGCCGAAAGCCTGGCTGCAGTGTTGCGTCATTTTCAAGCACAGAGATGTAAATGTAAATGTAATTTGGATTTGTATAGCGCCTATCACCCAGGGGTCTCTAAGCGCTGTACGAATACCGCTGTGGAACCCTCCCAGGCCTGTTCCTGTGAGGTGTCCACTCCTGGGCACCCCCAAGGTGAAGCCAGGCATCCTAGCTTTGTGAGGGCCGGTGTGGAGATTAAGCAAGCTATTGCCAGCGTTGAACCCATGATTAGACTAGGCACCGAGGCGAGAATTATCGGGTCCAAGGACATTGAGCCCAAGACCCGCCGCGACAGGGATTGAACCCTGGTCCGGACCAGACCTCTGCCTCAGGGTCTGCCGCTCTAATCGGTGAGCCACACTTCTCCACACGCGTCGTATTAGTAGCAAAAGACACATCAGTGTGCTTTCCCCTTGCATCATTTTGCCACGGTTCCTGCGTTGCTGGGATGATTGACACCTTCCTGCACAAAACTAATAATTAATGGTATTTTCTTCTTCCTGTGCATGGGAAAAAAAGAAGAAAAATAAATATTTCTCTTCTTTGTGACATTTCTCCTGTAGTGTCAAGTCCCATGGATTTTGCGGGAAATACCCACAGCAACACACATTGAACCCCTTTGAAAGGGAAACATATTTACATGGTAATGAAAAGTCATGCAGGGTGACTTTACATGGCTTTTTATATCTGGTACAGCCGATTGCACTACCAGTGCAGTAATAAAAGTGAATGGGTTTGTAGCCTCACTCATGTCACGGTAACGGGGCTTCAGTCCTGCCAAGCGTCACGCAACAGGCGTGACGCTCACGCATTTCAGTGCGGTGATCCGCATCACCGCACTGAAATGCATTGTCACGCATTTCGACTTGTGCCAGGCTCGCCAGAGAGAGGTGCTGCCAGCCGCCCGAGTGCCTAAACAGTTAACTGAGAGACTCTGCTGCCGCGCTCAGCAGCGCGCTACAATGAATCAAGTCTCTCTGCCAGCAGCTGCCAGTGCTGTCCGACTGAGTTCCTGTTGCCCGGAAACTGTATGCTCAAACAAATCATGGTGCAGGCGGCGCCGGCGCGGCTACTCGGACTCTCTCCTAGTCTGCTGCAGGGGGGCCGGGCTGCCCTCTGAGTCGTAATACTCAGCTGTCAATCACCGCACCAGGGGGCAGGGATTAATCCGGATGTGCCGATTAGCGCAAGTGCAGACTGCGCGGCACGAGACGCTCATGTCTCTCTGAGTGCCATCATGGCTTTGACACTACAGCTGAGCTCGCACCTTGCCCCAGGCCCACCTCTGGCAACTGAGCTGCTCCTCAGGTCAGCCGAGCGCCCCGGCGGCGGCGACAGACTCACTGCTGCTCTGGCCAAGCTGCGCCCAGGCCCGAGGTCGGGGGTGACAGCGGCGGCGGCCCGGCGGCGGCCGAGGAGTGACAGTGTCCGTCGGGATGAAGCAGCAGGCACACAGACTCGTCAAGAGTGGCCAGTGTTGAACCACATCGTGGCTGGGTGGGCACGGCAGCAGCTGAGCAAGTCACTTAGTAAGAGTGTCAGTCACTGACTGTCACGGTTTTATTTATTTTTTATGTTATGCACTTTGCAGCGCCGCGTCACGCGGACAACTTACCCCGGGTGTCAGAGAGCACTTCAACAACAGAGACAACAACTCTGTAGTACTGAGGAGACACTAGTTATGAGGCAAGTTAATCACACAAAAAGCTTAAGCAAACGTGTTACATGAGGCATAAGTGACAATTGTGAGCAAACGAGATCGCACAAACCCTGCATTACAGGAAAGTGGCATGATGATGCGACGTGTGCAAGTAAGTTTTAAAAGCGTGCAAAGTTAGTAACAAGTAGACTAGAACCTATAATAGTGCAATAAATGGCAGACACTCAAACACAAGAACAAACGTAACGTCACGTCGTAGGCAATGGTGGAACTGTCTGGTGCAAGTGTGACAGCAAACAAAATGTAGGAGGTAGCAACCATGTTAAGACAAAAGTGACACTCGGCAGCAAGAGCTCAGAGCTGTTTGTTAACTTCTATGTAGCCGCTTACCTCCCGTGACATGCGTTTATTTTTTTTTAAAAAGGCAGAAAGCCTAGGCTGCGAATGTAGTAGGAAGAGTAGTTTTCAAAGAAATTGGGTACCGGTAGGCCAGCCAGAAGGTGAGACACTCACTGTCAAACAGCAGCACCTGCGCACAGAGGTAACCACTGAGCCTTCAGCATTATTACAGCCCATCCCTTGCACCTTCTACGAAGAGCACTGCGTCAGGTATTCTACTTGCCTGGCCGTAGCACCACCGTGACCTTTACTAACATGACATGATGCAGTGAAACAATAATTTTGCATAATAAAAAGCATCGATCTGCAGGGCTGCTCTGTCTGATCATCCTTCCGGAGTCAGAGACCCTGCTGCCCCTGGTTTAGTCTGACCTAAATTAGGGGCACTGGCGGTACGTTCGAACCGAATGGATGAACATTGAGTTGGGCTTGGAGTACAGAGGCAGACTGTACACGGGTGTCAGTTCAGTACAGAAATGCAGGAGGCTTCAGGATAAGGGTAGACTGGCAGAGCTGTGCATGAGTGTCAGTACAGTACAAAACCGCAGGGGGCTTCAGGTTAGTGCAGAGGTAGATGTCGGAGCTGTACATGGGTGTCAGTCAGGCCAGGACGCAGCTTACATTGGCAGAGCTGTACATGGGTGTCAGTACAACACTGCTGGAGGTTTTAGGTTAGGACAGAGGTAGATTGGCAGAGCTGTACTTCGGTTTTAGTACGGTACAGAACTGCAGGAGGTTTCCGGTTATGACAGAGGCAGATTGTTAGAGTTGAAAATGGGTGTCAGTACAGGATAAAGGAGGAGGCTTCAGAACAGGCTAAAGGTAGATCGGTAGAGCTGTGCGTGGGTGTCAGTACGGTGCAGCACTGCAGGAGGCTTCAGATCAGGACAGAGGCAGATTGTCAAAGCTGTTCATGGGTGTCAGTCAGGTCAGGACAGAGGTAAATCAGCAGAGCTGTACATGGGTGTCAGTATGATACAATACCTCTGCAGCACGTGTTATCACAGCAGCTGCTCTGAGTGTCATCTAGGGCTGTGAATAGTGGGCATTATCATCAAGTCCGAGGTCGGGCCAGTGCATGGACATTTACACTCTGTGGGGCAGATTTATGAGGCCCTTGCGCCAAGTTTATGCCGCTGTTGCGTCATGCAAGGCGGCGTAAACGTGGCGCATCCCTACGAATGATTACAACATGACGCATCAAGGCAGATGCGTCACGTTGTAAAGCCCTGCGCCGCTTGTGGGCGTTCCGGCGCAGGGTGGGCGTTCCGGGGGCAGTTGCGCCTCTCAAAAGTGGCTGAGTGAAATCTATAAGATTTCACTCAGTCACTTTCAGACCAATGCTGCGTCAAAAGCCTGCGCCTGCTTGAAGCAGGCGTAGGTCTTGATGCAGCATTGATCAGATAGGGCACCCCCCGAGCCTTGCTGGAGCTGCGTCGCGCTTGCGACGCATCTCCAGCAATGCGCCACCTTTACGGCACAGATGCGTCACGCATCTGTGCCGTTTTTGCCCCATGGTGCGCCGCATTGTAAATGCGGCGCACCATGGGTGGCGGAGCTGTGGCGCACTGTGGCGCACATTAACTGGCGCGCCAGTTAACATAAATCTGCCCCTGTGTTCTTCACAGTGTCTTTTTGTTCTGATTTGTGAAGTGGCCTGCCCGAAACACACTGAGTCACACAGACAGACCTGTGTTGTTGACTTCAGTGTGGCTCCTCTCTGCTCACACATCCTGTTGAGTTGGGGTCTGGACGGTCCGAGAGACCTGCCACAACATGAGCCTCAGACTCGAGGCCCAGGCCAGGGGTCCCCATCTTGTTGCTAAGCAATGGCCCGGCTGCCTCGTGATCATTACAAGGCAAGCTGAGGAGAGGCAGAGCTGAGCCCCAGTGATGTCACCAGCCCCTACCAGCACAACAACAGGTGGCCAGCCCGGTTGCTTTCGGTTCAGCCTGCGCCTCATGATCATCCACGGCGGTTACAGGAGGGAGCAATAGGATTAGTCTTCTCCCATTGCTGGTGCTCTGCCACAGTTTCAAGAAGTTCTTGGAGTTTCTTGTTGCTCAGATGGCTGTCATTTCTGATATTTATAAGTTTCCCTCGCCTTAATTGCATGTTTTTTGCTCGCGAGAAAGTGTCACTCATAGTCGTTGAAATGTCACTCATAATTTCACTCAAATTTTTAAAATGTCCCGATTTGGGGGACACTCGGGGTTGGCGATCAACTGGTCCAAATCATCGCTTATACCCCTCACCGACTCCACTGTTTCCTTTGCACTGGATTATCCACTGGAGTGGCAGCGGGACCCGATCCGCTATCTGGGGGTTATGTTCCATAGGGACCCTGACGAAGTCATGCGTGCGAATTATGGAGTAGTAATCACCAAACTGGAAGACAAAGTCCGTCGCTGGATACACCTGCCATTGTCCATTGCTGATCGCATAGCGATCGTCAAAATGAACCTCTTGCCTAAGTTGTTATATCTTTTTAACAACATTCCCATCACACCAACACGGGAGGTCTTTAGGCGCATCAAATCACTAGTACTAACCTTGATCTGGGCGGGTAAACAGGCTCGTATTGAACTACAGACCCTAACACTCCCGGTAGCAAAAGGCGGTTTCGGGGTGCCCGATTTTCTCCTATACTACCTCTGTGCCCAGGCACAGTACGCAGCGTACTGGTACCATGAAGTCCCCTACATTACACACGTGGCCATTGAGGAGGGTGATGCTCATCCGGTCCCCCTACCGGCGATATTGTCACACACTAGACCCCCGCTCCATTCCAGAGACATCAACACGGTAGACACCACGATCAAGGCCTGGAATAGATTAGGTCAATTGGCCCACAAGACCCCACTATATGCACCAAACATGCCATTACAGCACCATCAGGCCTTATCAGTCACTAGCGAGAAAGTGGGGATGTCGCTCCTGTCCAGGGCTGGGATCGACAAAATGAGCGACGTCTTTAGGGGAGGCACGTTTATGGAACTTGATAGTTTGGGTTATATACAAAATCAAACTCTTCTGTTCCGCTTCACGTATTACAGACTGACGAGGGCATTGAAGGGACATTACCCTACATTCCCGGAGGAGCCGGAAACACTGGCGTCATTACAGATGCTGATCACCACTAGTGATCTTTCTCACTTAGTATCCAGACTCTACACTGCTGCACAATCGGACATAGCAGGCCACACACTTAAAGCCAAGGAAAGATGGGATGCACTACTGGACGCTCCACTGACAGAAGTAGAGTGGTATAGTTCATGCGCCTTGACACAGATACTGACGCCAAACGGGAATCTGAGGATTATCCATTTCAAGTTCATCCACCAATGCTATTACACGCCGGTGAAAATGCGCAGATACGGGCTTCAAGAGGAAGACAAATGCAAGCGCTGCGACAGGGAGGGGGCGGACTTTGTACATTTAGCGTGGAAATGTGAGCGTGTAGCCGGTTACTGGGAGGAGGTCACAGCCGCATTGTCGGTCATGTTAGGGGACGAGGTGCACTGCACACCACAGATTTGCCTGCTTGGTATTATACCCCAATTCAGAGCGCTGAAGCGCAAATTCTGTGCTATCGCACTCCTCTTAGCCAAAAGACAGGTGGCACAATGCTGGCACAGCCGGAAGGTACCGACTGCAAAGGCGTGGATGCATAGCATGTCTACTTGTAGGGATAAACTACAAACGTTTGAGGAAGACTTACCTGTTAAAACTAGGCCCAAGGATGTGTGGTGTTTTTTGACAGACTATCTGATCTCCTTACAGGAGAATGGGGAGGATTAGTTTATGTGTGGGTGACGTTGTGAGGTGTATGACTGCCGTTCGGTTATGACCCTACTGAACCATCGGGAGGGAATTATGGAACACTGCCTAGCTCACTGTATAGGATGTAAATGTAAGCAATGAGAGGTCTTAAGTTGGGGAAGTTAGAGTTTGGTTGATAAAACCACAAAATGTAAGGCTCATGTCGATTGTACAATGCGTGCCCTGACTGGAGAATACCGGATTGGTCTATCTAACGCTAATGTATGGCTTTCAATGTTCATCTATGATTGTAATGATCTAACATGGTACAGTGGCGAGCCGGCCTCAGGGTTGTAGGCTCATGCTGTGTATTATGCTTTATGTTAATAAAGGTCTTACGGAAAAAAAAAAAAAAAAAAAAAAAAAAAAATTTTTTTAAATGTCACACATGGCAATCTGAAACCTTGACAGCTATGGTGGCTTCAATTATATTGAATATAGCAAATGATTGCGTGTGTGTCTCTGCAGAATTAGTTCCATTGCAGTAATATTCATGTGTGGGGTAATGCTGGGCGCTAGGCCCGCATGCTGGAAGGAATTGGACACAGACACTGATAGTGGCTGGTTAATGGCGTCGGTGGGTGGGTGCACAGTGCGGGCTGCATTTGCAAAAAGACTGGAACGTGTCCAGCAGGACACTACATGTGGTTTCCGCACAAACATTAATCCACTTTGGATATAACTGATATCAACATCATCACCACACGAATGGTACATTTGTTGTGTTTTGAGGGTGCAGCAGCAGGCCCTCAGTCGGCTGCCGGTGGGACTGCAGCTTGTGCACGTGGTTTCCCATCCACCTCCACAGAGACGCCGCCCTCAGTCGGCTGCCGGTGGGACTGCAGCCTTTGCACGTGGTTTCCCATCCACCTCCACAGAGACGCCGCCATCTGTCGGCTGCCGGTGGGACTGCAGCCTTTGCACGTGGTTTCCCATCCACCTCCACAGAGACGCCGCCCTCAGTCGGCTGCCGGTGGGACTGCAGCCTTTGCACGTGGTTTCCCATCTATCGCCACAGAGACGCCGCCCTCTGTCGGCTGTCGGTGGGACTGCAGCCTTTGCACGTGGTTTCCCATCTATCGCCACAGAGACGCCGCCCTCTGTCGGCTGTCGATGGGACTGCAGCTTGTGCACGTGGTTTCCCATCCACCTCCACAGAGACGCCGCCCTCAGTCGGCTGCCGGTGGGACTGCAGCCTTTGCACGTGGTTTCCCATCCACCTCCACAGAGACGCCGCCATCTGTCGGCTGCCGGTGGGACTGCAGCCTTTGCACGTGGTTTCCCATCCACCTCCACAGAGACGCCGCCCTCAGTCGGCTGCCGGTGGGACTGCAGCCTTTGCACGTGGTTTCCCATCTATCGCCACAGAGACGCCGCCCTCTGTCGGCTGCCGGTGGGACTGCAGCCTTTGCACGTGGTTTCCCATCCACCTCCACAGAGACGCCGCCCTCAGTCGGCTGCCGGTGGGACTGCAGCCTTTGCACGTGGTTTCCCATCCACCTCCACAGAGACGCCGCCCTCTGTCGGCTGTCGGTGGGACTGCAGCCTTTGCACGTGGTTTCCCATCTATCGCCACAGAGACGCCGCCCTCTGTCGGCTGCCGGTGGGACTGCAGCCTTTGCACGTGGTTTCCCATCCACCTCCACAGAGACGCCGCCCTCTGTCGGCTGCCGGTGGGACTGCAGCCTTTGCACGTGGTTTCCCATCCACCTCCACAGAGACGCCGCCCTCTGTCGGCTGCCGGTGGGACTGCAGCCTTTGCACGTGGTTTCCCATCCACCTCCACAGAGACGCCGCCCTCTGTCGGCTGCCGGTGGGACTGCAGCCTTTGCACGTGGTTTCCCATCCACCTCCACAGAGACGCCGCCCTCTGTCGGCTGTCGGTGGGACTGCAGCCTTTGCACGTGGTTTCCCATCTATCGCCACAGAGACGCCGCCCTCTGTCGGCTGTCGGTGGGACTGCAGCCTGTGCACGTGGTTTCCCATCCACCTCCACAGAGACGCCGCCCTCTGTCGGCTGTCGGTGGGACTGCAGCCTTTGCATGTGGTTTCCCATCTATCGCCACAGAGACGCCGCCCTCTGTCGGCTGCCGGTGGGACTGCAGCCTTTGCACGTGGTTTCCCATCTATCGCCACAGAGACGCCGCCCTCTGTCGGCTGCCGGTGGGACTGCAGCCTGTGCACGTGGCTTCCCGTGCACCTCCACAGAGGTGCAGGATCCTGGACCAGAAGCTTGGCCTCAGCAGCCGCGCGTGCGCCTGAGCTCAGATCAAAGGGGCGGGACCAGAGGCCACACCCGAGTCCAATGTTTATGTTTCGAGGTGGGGGAGGGGCTACGAGATCACGCCGTCTCCATTCAGCATGCGTGGGTCTCATAGCCTTTTAATCGTCATACCCACAATCCTTTGGGATATGTCTGCATACCTAGGATGCATTTACTAGATTTTCACCATTTATTTTCTGTAGACTTTAATTTTCATGAAAACGCATGAGTTTTATAATAAGTCTATCTGCTTAACATGCTTGTTTTGTTAGTCGTCTTATCTTTCCAGGGTATATATTTTTCTCTTAACTTACGGAAAATATCATTTCGTTGAAAAACAAGATGGCCGGCGCGCATATGGCGTAATCACTTGCACCGCGGGTGGCAGTGAGGAGCCTGCGACACGTTGGGAATTTTTGGAGGATTGTTTGTACCTCTTCAGCAAGCAATCCATATTCTCAGTACAATGGAAGATTGAAGAATAGAATCAAATGGACTCTGGAAAATTGGTGTTTGAATATGTGCACCAAGTATATGTGCACCAAGAGTGGGATTATAAAGAATATATGACAATCTGCGTTTTCGTTTAGTGTAAAATAATTTGTCACCTTTCATCTTCACCAAGATCAGCTCTTTAGTATATTGCTCTAGTTTTCTCTATATTGCTCTGGATGAAATTTAGATGATACATGCCAGTCCCTATAATGAGCGCCAGTGGACCCCACCAGCAACCAGTGCCTCAAATTAAACCCCCCAGTGAGCCCTGGCCTAACCAGGCCATGCATCTTCAACCATGTAACCACTGAAAATCACTCACATAGAGAGAAAGTACTAAGGGGCAGATTTACAAGACCACTGCACCACTTTTGCGTCATTTTTAACATGGGGAAAACGACGCAAAAGTGGCGCACGGGTCTTGTAAATCTGCCCCTAAAAGCCTAGCTGCAATACGCTTATGGGCTGTGTTGTAATGCCATTGTTGTAACTAGATTTATCTCTTTTAGGTTGCTCAGCCAGAATGAGTGAGATGTCTGCGTGGAATGTTGGTGTGAGTGATGTCAGAGTGAATGGAATGTGTGTGTGCCTGGTGTGAGTGGAGAATGTCAGTTGGTGAGTGAGGGCTGAGCAACATCCATCAAGCTCCTGGTGGGACCAAATACTTATCTTATTGAAACCAACTAATAAACATCGTACTTGGATTATTTACCTGGCTACTATCTATTTTATATCATCATTTACCCACAACACCATTATATATCTGTAATGTTTTTACCTTATTTTTCAGTGCTATTACCTTATGTTTCACCATGAGTTACGTGCTTCCACGAGACTCATGGGGCCCGATTCACAGAACTAACTTAAGACAAAATCCTAAACGTACTACTTTTGGTATTCACAGAAGTTAGGATTTTGTCTTAAATTAGTTCTGTGAATCGGACCCGTAGTCATTGCTATTTTTCCTTGTGTTCCTTCTTACATTCTCAAGCGTTGCCACCAGGTTGCCGAGAATCCTAGCAACGCCGGACGGTGGTTGGATCCTCGATGGCTGGATGGCTCCGGTCGTGGGTGCTTTGGACTACAAAATAAATCGACAGGAAGAAAACCAGAGCTTCTCCTGTTTTCCTTCACAATAGGCAGATTTGCTAATCTTTCACACAAACCAAGGCAGCAAGCAAAGCAGAGGGAGAGAGCAGAAATGTTCCTAATTTACAAATATTTGGAGCATTTCTGCTCTCTCCTTGTGCTGGTGCACTGTGTGTAGTGTCCTCTCTCTATCTTCTACATTTGTGAAGCTTCTGTGGAACCTAGAATGCTGTGGTTATGGATGTTCTTCAAGAGTCAGCTACTCCTGAGGTAGCTGATGGATGGGGTGTCAATGAATAAACCTCTGAACAACTTCTCTCATCTTTGTATGTTTATTGAGAACTTTTCATTGGCAACAAGGGTCCAAGGAAAAGAAGAAAAGGACACCTCACCATCAAGCTAAGTAACATGAAGAGTGTGTGGAAATGAAAGGATTTAATATTAAAGATGAAGAGGAGAGAGAAATAAAATAGGAAAGACATATATATCTATACTAATATAATAAAGAGAGAGCCCAAACCTTTAAGGCGGGTAATCTCAGGAACCACAGCACCAATCACAACACCCAATACAGCGTTGGAAAGGGCAGTTGCAGCAGAAGGACATAGGCTATGCAGACGCCCACCATATACATTTAAAAGGTAAAAGAACCGTGCCAGCAAAGTAGTCCCTTGTGGGCGTGTCTGCATTGTGCTGTGGGGGGGCGTGACAATCGCTGGGGGCATTCCGTCACGAGTGTTGTTTTTTCTTCCCAGGTTCTATACATTCCTGCTGCCTTTAAATAGTAATTCAGTGGAGGTCCCATTCTCTTAGAACCACCCCAAGCACAGTTATGGGCAAACATACAACTAAAAGGCCCTGCAAAGCATTATGGGATAAGATTAGCATCATATTAGCATTCATGAAAGGGTTTCAATGTTTTTGAATTTTACTCCTCAGGGACATCTTGGGATGACGAGGTGAACTGCAGCTTCATGTATAATATTTTAAATGCTATTGCATTTGCCTCATCAGGGACATCTAGGGACGGCGAGGTGAACTGCAGCTTGATGTATAATATTTTAAATGCTATTGCATTTGCCTCATCATGGACATCTGGGGACGACGAGGTGAACTGCAGCTTGATGTATAATATTTTAAATGCTATTGCATTTGCCTCATCGGGGACAACTGGGGACAACGAGGTGAACTGCAGCTCTTTTGTAGAATTATTTGGATACTATAATATTCACTTCCCACTGGTAATCTCTCCGCATAATGCTTTGTAGGGGCTTGATCTCAAAATCATCACCTCTCTCACTGCTTGCTGGCAGCTAATTTCACTTTTGTGAAATGACTTTATGCATTTTAGCATGTAGAAATACGTGTTAATTTACCTTGAATATATGAGGTTTCTGTTTTAATAATTGGAAATCTGACGGAACGAAATATTGCGGATTTATCGTACCAAGTTCGCGCCAATTCCGCCCACCCCTACTTTAAATAACCCTGCACCCCAAAATCATAACCCACCCTTACTCTATAAAGTACCCCAACACCCTTAAACACTAACCCATCTTAACCCTATAAATATATCCTGTACCCCAAAACCCATACATATCCCTAAACCCTAAAAATACCCCTGTACCCCAAAACCCAAACCTAGCCCTGAACCCTATAAATACCCCTGTACCTCAAAACCCAAACCTACCCCTGAACCCTAAAAATACCCCTGTACCCCAAAACCCAAACCTACCCCTGAACCCTAAAATACCCCTGTACCCCAAAACCCAAACCTAGCCCATAACCCTTAAAATACCCCTGTACCCCAAAACCCAAACCTACCCCTGAACCCTAACAATACCCCTGTACCCCAAAACCCAAACCTAGCCCAGAACCCTAAAATACCTCTGTACCCCAAAACGCAAACCTAGCCCATAACCCTTAAAATACCCCTGTACCCCAAAACCCAAACCTACCCCTGAACCCTAAAATTACCCCTGTACCCCAAAACCCAAATCTAGCCCAGAACCCTAAAATACCCCTGTATCCCAAAACCCAAACCTAGCCCTGAACCCTAAAAATACCCCTGTACCCCAAAACCCAAACCTAGCCCATAATCCTTAAAATACCCCTGTGCCCGAAAACCCAAACCTACCCCTGAACCCTAAAAATACCCCTATACCCCAAAACCCAAACCTAGCCCTGAACCCTAAACATACCCCTGTACCCCATAACCCCAAACTATATCTGAATCATTAAAATACCCAAACACCCCAAAACCTATACCTCAGTACCCCAAAACCTATACCCCTATACCCATACTTGCCTTATCCAAACAGTAAAAAAAAAACATGCTTTTACCATTCATGCATTTACAACGAATTTCGTTGTAAATGCATGCGTGGTAAAAGCATATAAAATGTAATGCCATGCGTTATAATGGCATTGCGGAGTCATGGTACTTTCGTAATGAAAGTATGCGGAGTGATGGTATGCGGAAAGAAAGTTGCAGAATAATGGGTGTTTACCCTCCCCCGTAAGTACTTTGTTGGCACGGCGGCCCACATCTCCAGCAACATACTCATATTTTTTCACCACCGATTGGAAAAATGCACAGGTCTCTCTCATTGATGCCCAGCACCGACATACACTTTTAGACACACCTCCCACCACAAGTTCTAGAATTGCGAACTTTAGAGATGGGGAGCTACGTTCGAATCTCGGCATCAGCTCAACATCCTGTGATTCCAGGCAAATCGCTTTTTCTCCCCGTGCCTACCACAAATGAATGTGTTCTTCTGTAATGTAAATTGTGCTCATGCCATGTTGTCGAGTTCGCGCTATATAATATTGCAAGGAAAATAAAGTAGGGAAACTCGAGTTCACACTCTACTGAACGCGCACTCTTAAGTGCATCAGCAGTGCACTGTGAATCGGAGCGTTTCACAGGCCTGTCACAGATAAGAAATGCTATCAAAACGAAATCCTATGAAACAATATACTACTGCCCGGCAGCAATTCATACCCGGACAACGTCGGGACGGGCTGCTAGTATATATATATATGAAGAAGGAAGTGTAAAAGAGGACTGTGTTATTGAATTGGAGCATGTTATTTATTCTTCCCCTGCGGCTGAAATATAAGTTGGGAGGTTTAAAAACTTCTCCAGCGGCAGATTAAATGTTAAAGTTGGGAAGATAGTCGAAGTAAAAACGGAAACGAGTGTGGATATTTATTTGGGCAAAGAGTAAACAGCGTGTTGTTTATCCTTCTCCTGCGGCTGAAATACAAGCGGGAAGTAGAACCTTCCCCAGCGGCAGATTTTAAAATAAATTAGGGAAGGAAATAATTTGAAAAGATACCTCGCAAATCATTTGTGGATTGGTGCGGATTAATAAAGAAGTGTCTCGTGGCTAGTTGACAGTTAGCGTGGAAGCGAAGCTCCTCTGAGCGGGTGAATAAGGAAGTGTCTTGCGGCTTGTGGCAGTTGGTATGGAAGCGGAGCTCATTTTTGCACGAATGTAAAAGACATTTGATGACGCATTAGAACGTGCATGAGGATTCAGCGCAGAGCATACTGCGTGAAGAGATCACGTGACATTAAAGCGTGGAAGGATCATAGTGTTTATCTGTTCGTGTTTCTGATGTATGAAAACGTTGGATCAGAAGTGAAGTAATAACAGGTAATATCGGATCTGAAGGGAAGTAATAACACGTGAAAAAGGAGTTTTAAAGACTTCAGGACTATGCGGTGTTAGTCTGCTCAACCGAGTGCCACAACATGTGAAGTAGAAGAAAGGAAATAACAAGGAAATTAGGGGCATATTACCAAGGGCATTATCGCCGCATTAGCGGGACTTTTTCCCGCTAATGCGGCGATAATTTTATCGCCCTATTACCAAGCTGTCGCTAACACCAGTTAGCGACAGCTTGTAGGTGATAGCGGGCATTTAGGGGCCCACTTTGCATGTCAGCGATAATTATCGCTAATGACATGCAAAGTGGGCGTGCCAAGATGTTAGCGACTGCAAACAGTCGCTAACATCTCTAACTCCTATTAGCAACTTTTGGAAATATTCGCGCTAAGCGCGAATATCTCCAAAAGCTAACGCCTGCTAAAAGCAGTTCTTAGCCACGTTATCCAATGGAAGGTGGATAACATGGCTAAGAGCATTGTCACGATAATGCATGAATATCGCTGATTTTTCTGCGATATTCATGCATTTCGCAGGATTTTTACCGCTTTTGAGATAAACCTTGATAATATCAAGGTATCTCAGCGGTAAAAATCCTCGGTGCTCGGCGATATTTTTTTCCCGCTAACCAAGCAATAGCGATAATTATCGCTATTGCTTGGTAATGTGCCCCTTAGTTTTCAGACTTTGGTATTAAAAAATGTGAAATGAGTGATAAACTAGGTTTATTTAAGTAAGAAGTAGTAGTAAGGTGTGTTAATTGAAGAAATATACAGTAGGTAGCATTTAAGGGAAACAATGAGTACAATTTAAAATGCTCTGTGATTCATAAGAAAAAAACGAAACAAAGTTGTGAAATAAGGATATATTTGTGCATCTCTGAAATATATTCATTAAGGTTATTGTAGTAGTAACTGGATTTGTTTATATATTGTTCTATTTATTGGATGTTTTAGAGAAGGGGAATATAAGTAAAATCTATTGGTGTTTAAGATTTAAAAATGCAGAATGTCACTACTCCATCATTTTTTCTAAGTGATCCAGGAGAAACAAAGGTGAAATTGAGTAAATGGAAAATAAAATTGCACATTATGCAAGGGTATGTGGCACAAATGTAAGTGCGGAAAGGAAATGTTCTTTATTGTTACATTGTTTAGGGGGAGAAGGACAGGAGGTATTAAAAAATGTACCAGCCTTATCTCCTCAGGAACAACGAGGTTTGGATGAGTATGAAGTATGTTTATTACAGTTAGATCAAAAATATTTGCCTCGTGTGAGCACAATAATGGAAAGATACCATTTTGGAAGAAGGGAGCAAGGTAAAGATGAATCAGTTGAGGAACATTTATCTGCATTAAGAAAACTATCCTCTACTTGTAAATTTAGTGCAACTAATGAGGAACGTATAAGAGATCAGTTTGTTTTAAAATGTAGAGAGGATAAAATTAGAGAAGAATTGTGGCTCAAGGATGAACCACCATTAGAAGAGGTTATAGGTAGCAAGATCTTTCGGGTTCACCCCTGTATCCTACGCTGACGACACCCAACTTCTTTTTCCCTTCAAAACTCTCACACCTGCAATAAAAAGATCTTTTGCAGAGGGGATGAGAGCCATTGCAGACTGGATGTCATCGAATTGTCTGCAGTGCAATGTCGGGAAAACAGAGGTTGTGTTGTTCGGCCAAGCAACAACACACTGGTCCTCTGACTGGTGGCCTCTGGAACTTGGCCCTGTTCCTACCCCCAAGACTAAGGTCAAGAACCTGGGAGTTTTGTTTGACCAACAACTCATTTTTAAGGACCATGTTAATCAAGTAGCCGGCACCTGCTTCCGGGCTATAGGGATGCTCAGACGTGTCTTTCCCTATCTCCCGGATCACCACAGGAAAACTCTGGTGCAGGCTCTTGTTATTAGTAGGATCGACTACTGCAACGGATTGCTCCAAGGAGCTAATGAAGAGCAAATCAAGAAATTGCAGGTCATTCAAAATACAGCCGCAAGGATTATCATGAATGCTCCTCCTAGGACTCCATCATGTCCCCTATTGTCTCAGCTTCACTGGCTTCCTGTGAAGAAGCGTGTTCATTTTAAGACTCTGTGCACCATACACAAGAGTCTAATGGGGATGGGCCCTAAGTATTTCATAGATATTTTTAAGCCTTACACCCCAGGACGCTCCTTGCGTTCTAGCGACCAACTATTACTTAAAGTACCTAGAATTAAGAAAGCCAGGCAAGGTGGACGTGCACTGGCCCACACCGGACCTGTTTTATGGAACTCATTGCCGCTCGGACTGAGGTCAATCACCAATCACATGATGTTTAGGAAAAACCTCAAGACCCATCTGTTTCCCTGCTACTAACTGCCCTCCCATCCTTGGACACAGTCTCTTACTCTCTCTATACCTGCAGTTATAGCGCAGAGATACCCCTTCGGGGGTCTAGTCTGGCGCTCTATAAGCATATAAAATAAAATAAAAAATAAAATAAATAAAAAGGGTGAAGCATATGTTAAAATGTGTAAGTGAATTAAAGAATGACAAAGGAAAATCTGAGACAGTAGTTGAGAAGGTGAAAGAAAGTGTTTCTCAAGTAAAAGAAGTCAAAAACTATGTAAAAGATGTGAGTAAAGAAGAAACATCGTCTAATACTATAACATGTTTCAGATGTGGAAAAACTGGGCACAAAGCCAACTCAATGTTATGTCCAGCTTTGAGTTTTGTGTGTCATGGGTGTGGGAAAAAGGGACATTTTGTAAAGTTTTGTAAATCTAAAGATAGGAAAGTAATTAATAAAGAGATAAAGGAGGTTATATGTCAGGTAAAAGAGAAGAGAAGTAATGAACATCCAAGTGGAAAAGTTAAAATTGATGGTATAGAGTTAGAAATGAAATTTGACTCTTGTTCTCATATCTCAATTATTTCAAAAGAAATTTATGAAAAATATTTTCAGATGAAAAACAGGCTTTTCAAAATGGATGTAAGTCCAGGGGGGTATGGTGATACTTCCATAAGTATGTTGGGTTACTTCAATGCCTCTATTGAAATGGAAAAGAAGATAATTGTTGGAAAAATATGTTTCAAAAATTGGAGATTGTTTGATAGGGTGGTCACATCAAGGTTTCTTGGGTGTGATGTTGAATCCTAATTCAAATCCTCAGGTTCAAATTCAAGAAGTAGAATCTGATGGTAACTCTTTTATAAAGGAGTTTCCAAGACTTTTCCGTTCAGAGTTAGGTTGTCTTAAAGGTTACAAGCATAGTATTAAGTTGAAGAAAGATGCTGTACATGTCATTGCTAAAGTAAGGAGAATTCCGATAGCTGTACAAGATAAAGTTGAGCCAGAATAAAAAAAATTACAAGACCAAGATATTATATCTCCTGTAGAGGCAACAGAATGGTTGGCGCCAGTTGTTGTCGCGAATAAACCCAATGGCGAAATAAGATTATGCTGTGATTTGAGATCACTCAATAAAGAGGTTATAGTGGATACATTTCCATTGCCAAATATAGATGAGTTATTAACTTCTTTGGGTGATTCAAAATTGTTTACGACATTAGATCTTACTCAGGCTCACCATCGGATTGAGTTGACGCAGGATTCACAGGACTTAACGGCTTTTATTACTCCTATGGGTGCATTTAAGTATAAAAGGATGCCGTTTGGTCTTGTGTCCGCTGTGTCGGTTTTCCAGCGAGTAATGGCCTCTATTTTGAAAGGAATAAAATCGGTGTTATCAATACGATTTACTGATTTATGGAAGCAATCAAGAAGATCATGACAAGACTTTGAGATTGGTTTTGAGGAGGTTGGAAACTGCTGGACTGACGTTGAAATATGAAAAATTCAAATTTTCAGTAAGTGAAGTTAATTATCTAGGACACAGTATATCATCTATTGGAATTTCACCTAAGAAAGAGTTGGTAGATGCCATACAAAATTTGGTGTCTCCAAAGAATAAAGAAGAAGTTGTTTCTTTTTTAGGTATGGTAGAATATTATGGAAAATTTATAAAGGATTTAGCAAGTAAATCTATCAATTTAAGAAATTTACTAGGAAAGAATAAAGAATTTGTATGGTCAGACATATGTCAAAAGGAATTTGAAGATATAAAAAAAAGATTTGGTAGATGTTCTAGAGTTACAAGCATTTGTTCCTTTTGAAGAGACTTTTGTGATAACTGATGCATGTTCAAAGGGTTTAGGTGCCATACTAAAACAGAATAGAGGTGGAAAGGAAAATAGTATTGCTTGTGCTTCTAGGAGCGTAAGGGGTGAAGAAATAAATTATTCTGTGATAGAAAAAGAAGCATTGGCAATCTTTTGGGCTCTCGGGAAATTTAAAAATGTTCTTTGGGGTTTAACATTTTAAGTTTGTTCGGATCATAAACCATTGAAGGAAATTTTCACGATAAAAGGTTTGGATAGTGTTTCTTCACGGATAAGAAAGTGGGTTATTGTTTTACAAGAATTTTTCTTTATTTTTTTTTATTAATCTTTTTATTAGCATTCCAAAACATTTACATACAATTGGCAGAAATGCTGACATTATATGAGAAGAATAGTAATGATACAAATTGGCATGTGCGCATCATTCTCAACAGTGCCGACAACGGTTGTATTACAAGAATTTAATTTTAGTGTGGATTATATACCAGGTGTAGAAAATGTGACTGCAGACTGTCTTTCACCTTTAGTTGGTGATGTTTCTGAAGGTGATGTAGCGGAAGAAATGTATGAAAATGAGGTAAATGTTTGTGAAGTCACTTCTGGTGTTATACTTGAGGAGGAGTGGTTGGAAGAAAATGGAAAGGATAGTGAAATTTCTAAGGGGATTAATTTGATTTTAAATAATTCAAAATTTGTCTAAGGTTTGGCATTTGGTAGTAAACGAACTATCTGTGGAAAATGGTATTCTTTTAAGGGGAACAAAATGAATTCCTCCTATCTCTTTAAGAAAGAGAATAATTGAAGAGGCTCATCAAGGTCATTTGGGCATTGTAAAAACGAAAGAAAGAATGCATTGTTCTTTTTTGTGGCCAGGTATCGGTCTGGAAATTGAAAGAGAAGTAAGAGAGTGTTTGCAATATAGAGTAAGTGATAAGATCCTTATTTCTCGGACTGCTCCTATGGTGTGTCGCAATGTACCGAGTGGTCCTTGGGAAGATGTTGCGATTGATGTTGTTGGTCCACTTGCTGGTGAACATCGCACTCCCTATCTTATTGTGTTAATTGACTTGTACTCAAGATGGGTTGAAATTTTATCGGTATCGGAAGTTACGTCTTCATGTGTTGGTTCTTTTTTGAAGGAAATTTTCAGAAGAGAAGGGTTTCCAAAAAGTCTTTTATCAGATAATGGTCCTTAATTCTGTTCTAGTATGATGTCTGATTTTTTGGTATCTTGTGGGATCAAGCATAAAAAGTCTTCTGTGTATCATCTAGAAACAAATGGAACAGTGGAAAGGTTTAACAGAGTGTAAAGGAAAATATTCAACTTTCAACGGTAAATACACTAGATTGGAAGGAAGAGTTGCAGAAATGTATTTTGGCACACAGATTTTCACCTCAGATGTCAACAAAAAAAAACCTTTTGAATTATTTAAAGGTAGAACTCCAAAGTGTCTCGAGATTTAATTTCTTCTCTCAAAAAGCTTCTTTTTGGACCACTGCTAGTTAGTGAGCGGCATAACAATATAACACAACAGAGACTCGGCAATATAACTGTATATCAAGGAGGGGGTACTGCGCCTTGATTTAACCCCTAGCTTAAAGGATGGCACCGAAAGGCAGGGGCACTGCTAGGAACAAGGGCGGTGCAGTAGTTGAAATATCAGTGGGGGCTTCAGCTACTGGAGAGCAAAATCCTGGTGCTGTAAGCACAAATGCTAGTGACTTTAAGGCTAAGGGGGAGGTTACTAAGACTAAGCCTGGAGGAGCAAGCAGTAAGCAAGTTCAGAGTGTGGTGTCTGAAGATATTCCGCTAGCCTCACCTAACCGAGCACTGTCGGCGCAGGGTGCGCAGGGTGCACTAGGAGATATACAAAGCCAGTACCGTGACTCGGCGGCTCACCAGCCTCAGGTACAAGAAACACCTGTGAAGCAGAAAACTGTTGCAGCGATATTCTACAAAAAACGAACTGTGAAGGCCAAAGAGCCTACTTTGGCTGCAACAGTGGCATCAAGTGAAGTTAATGAATCTGCACAGTCAGGCTGAGGAACGGTGTTGGAATCAGTTGATAAAACTGCCGAATTGGAAGCCGACGGGAAGTTTTATTCTATGTCGGATCTAACAACTTTGTCAGATAAGGAGCATGAGTTAGATAGCTCCAGCAACCTGGGTGACTGGGCGGACCTACCAGATGATTTGGAAGGAGATGAGTTTGACCAATCTGTCTCACTGTCTACTGTGAGGAAAACGACTGATCTTTCGGACGGTGCGCATCTGGATCAAACTCAGCAGGTTACGCAGTTAATCCTAGAGGAGGAGTTGGAAGAGGAGCTGGAAGAGGGTTCAATAACCCTTAGCTTAATCTACAAGACTATCATGGCTCATCGAACCGAGACGAAAGCGGAGGGCTTACGCACGCAAGGAGCAGTAAGGAAATTACAGAACACCGTGAGATGGCTGGTCAATACCTGTGCTGAAGTAACTACGAGGGTGGTTGAAGTTGAGGAGAGAGTCTCCTCAGTTGAAGATACTTTAGTGAAACAACAGAGGGTTGTGGAGTCTCTGCAAAGATCGGAGTCTGACGTTGAGTGGAAGCTCACGGATTTAGAGAACAGGGCACGCCGTAATAATTTACGCGTGCTAGGAATAGCTGAATCGAAGGAGGGTGCAGACCCTCGCAAATTTATTGTACAGTTGTTCAAGCAAGCTTTTCCTGAATTAAGTACTTGGAATTGGGAAGTTGAAGTAATTTGTGCTTATAGATTCCCTTTTGTGTTGAGAAATCGGGGCAAGGAAGGTCAAAGCGGTCAGAATCTTTATCCAAGGGCGATTCTAATCTGTCTGAATAATTACCTGTTACGTGAGGCCCTGTATGATTTAGCAAGGCCGGAGAAGAAAAGAGCCGCTTTGGGATGTGAGTTCTTCGTTCGCCCAGATTTTTGCCCAACGACTGTCAAAGAACGATGGCAAATGCGAAAATTAATGGCTCCGTTCCAAGCAGCAGGGGCCCAGGTGTTCCTGCTCAATCCTTCAAAGCTAAAAGTAATTGTGAATGGGAAAACACGGTTCTTCACATCTTGCAATTTAGCACAGGACTATTTAAAGGAGGTGGCTGAGCACACCAAAAGATAAATTGCACAATATATAGCGTTTGTGCTGTTTGGATGTGAAAATTATTTTTTTTTTTTCTCTCTATTGTTGACTGGCTCAATTTGTTCGTAGATCATAGTTTGCACTTAGCTGTGGATACCCAGCCTAATGCATTGGTTGTTTATGTTAATAAGTGCCTACTTCTTTTCCCACGGAACTCAACTCCTAAGATTTGTCCTTTCAAATGCTTATCTTTGTTATAATTGAGTACCCTCAAATCTCTTTCTTCATGACTACGATATTAGCTGCGACATAGAGGATGATCGTTATGATTAGGCTATGAAACTTAATAGCGTGTAATTGTGTGAGGGTCTTTTAAAAAAAAAAAAAAAAGGAAAAAGAAAACGTTTTTCTTTCTCTCCTTTATGGACCTGAAAAAGTTTTTCTTTTTATTTTTTCTATTTGGTACCTTTAAATATCTGGATGATTCAGGTATGGAAATATGGTGCAAGGAGAAGAGTCGAAGGGAGGTGGCACAGGCGTTGGTAGGGAAGTCGACGGGGGGGGGGACACGGTTATAGCATCGCAACATCACTGAGGACTTGGTCCTTAAGCCCTACAATGGGTGGTGGGGGTGCGAGGTGTGGGAGGGGAGGGAATGGGTGTGGGTGGGAGGGCGTAAGGGGGGGTGGGGATGGGGTGAAAAAAACAAAAAGAGTATTTGTTCGCATTGCAGTAATGGTATTACAGTTTGAGTATATGCACATCTTGTTTTGGTTTCTGAGTTTTTTTCTTTTTTCTGATGGGGCAGGATAAATTGACTCTATGTACATGGAATGTATGCGGTCTTAATGATGTTAAAAAGCGGGCTCTCTTTGCTAAAACTGTTCATTTAATGCGGGCAGACATCCTTTGCATACAGGAAACTCATGTACCATGGGGGAAGCGCGATCTCCTTAGGTTGGTTGGATGTGAGCTTCTTATTTGTTCTAAACAGACTTCTATGACTAGAGGGGTCGCTATATTTATGAAGCGGGGTTTAGGCTCCTGTAAAAGGACATTGGGGGATAAAATGGGTAGGTGGGCCATAGCTGAAGTTTCTATAGGGGGCAAACAATTAACGATCTGTAATGTATACGGGTCGAATTTAGACGACCCTGAGGTGGTGCAACAGCTAAATGTGGAATTGGCAGCTTGGCCTACCCCACTTTTATTATGTGGTGATATGAATATTAATACTTTAAGTAATTTTGATTTAGTTAGTGACTCTAAATATGTGGGTAGAAAGCCAAAAGTATTTAAAGCGCTTCGGACTCTCCTTCAGGAGCATGGTTTGGTTGATCTTTGGTTCCTACATAATAAAATGGAAGATGGGTTCACCCATCACTCTATTCCCCATAATAAAAATGTTAGGTTAGATTATGTTTTCTTCACAGTACAGGTGGCAATTGTTTCTTCTATTTCTTGTTTTCCTCGACTTATGTCAGACCATAATCCATTAATAGCAGAGTGTGAATGGCCTCGAATTAGGAAACCCCCTAGGGAGTGGACGTTTGAAAGGAAGCTGCTTTGCGAAGATGAGTATCGGGCCCATATTAAAAAGTGGATAGCTCAGTTTCTAAACATAAATATTGGGTCAGCATCTGAACAAGTGGTATGGGATACATTGAAAGCTGGACTACGGGGGGAAACCAAAAGCTTCACCTCCTTCAGATGGAAGTGTGAGCAAGAACAGATGCGTAGGTGCATTGAGGAGCTAAGAGAGGCAGAAATTGAATTGACTCTGAACATTAAGAATGGCTATGAAACTCAGTCGAGCCAACAAAAAGTAGCAATTCTGAAAGCTCAATTACTGGAGCCACTTGGAAAGGATCTTGCATCGAAGTACCTACAATATCGTACAGAGATGTTTGAGTTTGGGGAGAATTCTGGCAGGGTTTTAGCTAAGAGACTTCGCCAGCGCAGTATACAGAATCAGGTAGTGAAAATCCAAGATCAATATGGAATAATACATGATACCCAGGAGGCATTTAATAGAGTCTTTTTGGATTTTTACTCCTCTTTGTATATGGAAGATAGGGAGGATACCCCTAGATCAGATATTGAGAGGGCCGTGGAGGAGTATCTTATTGATATGGAGACAATCAAAATCTCTCAAGAACAGGCTGAATTTTTAGGTTCTCCCATCCAAATGGAGGAGTTGGAATTGGCCGTTAAATCTTTAGCTAACGGCAAGGCCTGTGGCCTAGACGCGGTTCCCCTGGAATTTTATAAAATTTTTCTGGACAAGATTAAAGTTTTTTTCCTTGAGGTCCTAAGGGCAGCACAGAAGGGCATAGTGCCGGAATCATGGCAAAATGCAACTATAGTTTTGTTCAAGAAAAAAGGGAAACCAGAGTTGCTGCCGTCATCAGTCAGGCCGATATCATTAATCAATGGAGATTCGAAAGTCTATTCTAAAATCTTGGCTTGTCGACTCGCGCAAGTGATCACCCCGCTGGTCTCCATATATCAGCATGGATTTATTCCAGGCAGGGACACAGCGGACTATGTAAGACGCTCCATTGTATTGTTAGACTGGGCACATGTCACGAAATCTCCACTCGGGTTGATCCTGTTGGACGCCGAGAAGGCGTTCGACAGGGTCTCCTGGGGGTTTATGTGGGCACTACTTAGATGGAAGGGCTTTTCAGATGGATTTATACATGCTGTTTCTGCTATGTATTATTCCCCAAGGGCCCAACTGCGTATCTCAGGGCAGCATACTAATTTCTTCTCTATTACTAGGGGCACACGGCAGGGGTGTCCCTGCTCACCCCTGCTGTTTGCCCTATATATAGATCCGTTTCTCTCTAAAATTATGGCCAATCAGGCTATAGTTCCTATTAGGGCTGGTGGCATCTGCTACAATCTGCTAGCATACGCAGATGATATAGTTGTGATAACATCCGATGTTCCATCTGCGTTTTTGGCATTGAAGGAATGATCCAATCAGTTTGAAGCGGTGTCGGGTTATAAGCTGAATGTTTCAAAAACGCAGGTGGTTCAGACTCCCGATATGCCTATAGCTGATGCCCCAGTTGTATCTGAAGCTACGTATTTAGGAGTATGGATAAGTTCCATAGTCGATAGGATCCCGGATCTAAATATCCTCCCAATGATAGAAGCAGTCAACACTAAACTCGAGAGACTCGACAATCTACATTTATCTTTGTATGGACGCTGTAGTGTTCTCAAAATGATGGTCCTCCCAAAATTTTTATATTTGTTTAGAACTATTCCGTTGTTATTTTCTCAAGATAGTTTGATAAAGGCAGAGAGGGTGTGTAGCAGGTTTTTGTGGGGTTATAGGCGATCGCGAAGAGCGGCTAAGTGGATGGATCTTCCCCGAGATAGGGGGGGCTGGGCGGTTCCCAGTCTGGTTATGTTTTATTGGGCAGCAATGCTCCAAACTATGGGAGTGCTGATATGTGGAGATAGGGCGATTGTTCCGATGGCCAATCAACCTACTATATATGAGTTAGGACTGGGTGAAGCGGCCAAGGGTATACTGTTGGAAGTTTTGGAGCCTAGCTATTATAAAAGGACACGCTTCAAAGTTCTGATTACTGCATGCTCTATTTGGCGGAAAATCAGGAAACATTTGGATATCCCAAATTTGAATCTTTATACACCATTTAAAAGCAGTAGAGTGTTTCCTAGCATTTTTCAAGACCAAGTAATGCTTGGTTGGCAAAGGAAGGGTGCCTATATGCTGGCTGACCTAGTGGAGGATGGGCAACTTTTAACATACAGTGATATCAGGAATAAATATAAACTACCTCAGCGCGAGTTTTTTAAATATTTGCAAATACAAAGCTATGTTTATAAACAATCGAAGACCTTACCAGTTATATTTACCAAGTTATCAATTATTGAGATAATTGGGAAAAGGAGTAGAATAGGGGTACTTTATCAATATATAGTATCAACTTTCCCCGATGATTTGGCAGTACAAAATGCCAAGTGGGAAACTAAATTAGGACGGACAGGTATTGACTTAGTCCCGGTAATGGAATTTGCTAGTAAGGTCATTGTATCAGGCTCATTGAAGACCCAAAGCTATATGCCATGTTAGATCTTTCCTACACGCCAATGAAAATTGCAAAATGGGGTGCTAGGAAGGGTAATACTTGTGCTCGTTGTAATTCAACAACTGCAGAGATAATACATATGCTCTATGCTTGTCCGGTATTGGCAGGGTTTTTTGTTGACATCGAGCATTTTATCAACTCCGTACTTAAGATAAATTGCTTATTGACTCCAGCATTGGTAATATTCGGGGTTGATGTGGGCAATAGCTTGGTTAGTACTCACTCTTTTTATAAATCCGTTTTTCTTTTCATTGCCATGTCCCAGGCACGTCTATGTATTACATTTCAATGGCTGTCCGTGGAAGCCCCAACTTTTGTACAATGGCAAGCAAGATTGTTAGCCCTGCATAGGTTAGAATTCTCTGTATTTTCTTGTAAAGGGGGGAGGAGCCGGCAATTAGCAACCAGGATTTGGGCGCCGGTGGCTGAATGGGTCGGTTAAAGAGATTTATTGTATTATGGGGTATTGATGGATTCGTGTGCTGTTGTTATTGTTGTTGATATTTACTTTTATTTTGTAAACCGCTACATAAGTGCCTATTATTAGACTGTCTATAGGGATGTGCAATGTTACTTTTTTGTAAAGTTTGTTTTTCCTTTTTGGTTTTAAGAACCAATTCTGCAATGTGTATTTTCATGTGTTTTTTGTGCTTCAATAATAAAAAAAATAAAAAAAAAAAGAACTCCAAATACTAGTTTATGTCCATGATGGATGTTTGGGGTAAAGTGGTTAAAGATAATAGTGTTGGAGATTGGAGAGTCAGAGAAGAGAGACTCCGTTTTAAAAACAGAGGGGCATATTATCAACGCTGTGCAAAAAATATCGCACAGCGTTGATAACGTGGAAAATCTATCGCCGATTTCACATCACCTGTTAGCAGCGTATTCTCAACACTAAAGCCAACAGGCGATGTGAAATCGTCGATAAGTCGCATTAGCGCATCAAAACAAGCGCTGTTTTCATGAGCTAATGTGTGCCTTGATAATATGGGGGGGTGGATTCAGCTTTATGATCCACCCCCTCATGTTAGCAATGCCTAACACGTACCAAAAGCAGGCGTTTGCAGACCTGTGATAGACGCGTTTATCGCAAGTCTCCTTCTCCCAACGCCTGCCTTGTGAATAAGGCAATCCCACCTCCAACCACATTTTACATGTGGTTGGATGTGGGAACGCCCACCCTGCATCTCATTACCGTTATTCATCGTCCCCAGCGTGGGGGCGATGAAAAACGCATGAAATGCGTCGCTAACCGGAGTTAGCGACGCATTGATAATAGGGCGATAATTAATTCATGCGTTAGCAATCGGAAAAGGTCTCTAACACATGAATTCAGGCCCTTGATAATATGCCCCAAAATTTGTTTTGATGAAAGGAAAAGAGTAAAGGAAGGGAAAGTAATGGTTGGTGATTTGGATAGGGTCAGACCACCTGTTGGAGCTTCATCTTGGTCAAAATGTTCTGCTCCTATGCATGTCATTAAATGTTTTAAGAATTCTGTAAAATTAGAGAATGGCAAGATTTGGAATTTAAATCGTGTAGCCATTGTTAAAGAATGCACTTTGAATAAGAATCTGTTCAATTGTAATTCATCCTGTTCTAATGAATCTGAAGAATCTCAAATCAGGAGTAGCACTCGTGTCAAGAAAACTCTTAACTATCTTAACCCCTTCCACACTGATGACGAGCTGGGCTCGTCATCAGGTAGCCTCCTCGCACGCTGATGAGGAGCCCAGCTCGTCACGTAAAGTGCGCTTTGAAAAATCTCAGCGTACGGGCGGAATTCCGCCCTCACGCATGCGGTTAAAGACTTTGGGGTCGATTAGGATCGCGGACGGACTTGAGTCCGTCCGCAACCCCTGAGGAGGAGGGAACGTCCGCATGGGCTGCGGCGTTCCCTCCGATCTGATTAGGATGTGACCGCCAGGGTGGCGGTCACATCCTCTATCTCTAACATTGCGGCGGGTGCAGCTTCAAGCTGCACCCGCCCCAATGTAAAAAATGCATGCACAGCATTTGGGTGCACAAAGCGGCAGGCACCGCGCGGTGCCTGCTGCATTGTGCACGCAAATGCAGGTGGGTACCATAGGTACCCCCCATGTGCACCCACCACCACCCCTTCACCCAGGGGGCCCGCAACGGGCCCCCGAAGTGAAGGTCCGTATGCTTTTCCATGGCGGCAATGCCGCCGTGGAAAAGCATATTTACACACACATCATAATATGGCGGACGGTGTCTCATAGACACCGCCTGCCATGTTATAGCTTTTCCGCCGCGGTCGGAAGCCGACCGCGGCGGAAAAGCGGCGGACGGAATTCCAGACCCACCAGCCATCCTAATTTGGCGGTGGGTCTTTGGAGTCTCCGCCGCGGTTTTTCCGCATCCTCCAGGCCGGCGGACACTTCCGCCGGCCCGGAGGATGCGGAAAAACCGCCATCCTAATCGGCCCCTTTATAAGTTAAGTTGTATCTACTGCATTGTTCAATCATTTTCTTGTTCTGTATTTCATTTTTGTTTGTTGTGTTTAATTTTGAGATTGAGCGTTTGTTATAAGAAAGAAGATGTGTAGTGTCCTCTCTCTATCTTCTACATTTGTGAAGGTTCTGTGGTACCTAGAATGCTGTGGTTATGGATGTTCTTCAAGAGTCAGCTACTCCTGAGGTAGCTGATGGATGGGGTGTCAATGAATAAACCTCTGAACAACTTCTCTCATCTTTGTATGTTTATTGAGAACTTTTCACTGTGCACCAGCACAAATCATATCGCCCATATTGCACATAATTCTATCGCCCTATTAGCAAGCTGTCGCTAACTGATGTTAGCAACAGCTTTTAGGCGATAGCGAGTGGTTTGGGGCCCGCTTTGCATGTCAGCGATGTTTATCGCTAATAACATGCAAAGTGGGTGTACCCAACCAGTTAGCGACTGAAAGCAGCCGCTAACGTCGCTATCGCCTATTAGCAAGGCAGGCATAGCGTTGGAAATATTCGAGGTAAGCGCGAATATCTCCAAATACTAACACCTGCCCAGACCAGTTCTTAGCCATGTTATCCAATGGGAGGTGGATAACATGGCTAAGAGCATTTTCTCGCTAATGCGGCGAATTGCGTGAATATCGCTGAGAATACAGCGATATTCATGCATTTCGCCGCTATCGCTGGATATTTTAGCACAATGGAGAAAAACATTGCTAATAGCATGTTTTCTCCGCTAACATATCCAGCGATAAAAAAAATCGTCGCTAAGCCTATTTAGCGATAAATATCGCTACTTTACAATTGGGGGTGGGGTCGCACACTACTCACACACCAGCGGGATCACCCCTAAGGACTGTGGTAAGTGTAGTTTGTGTTCCGCAATGCATCTTCTTTCGATTCTCTGCTATCTTCGCTATCTTCCCCATCCCTGGACACGTGTTTTGGGGTATTTACCCCTCATCAGCAGGGATTAGGCCGTGTTCTGGGGTTGCCGTGGCTGCCAAATATTGCCAGGTTTAGTACCACTCAGGCACGCAGGTGTGGGGTCCCAGGTTGTCAGCCAACTGCTCGAGGGAGCTTTAACATTACAATTCGGGGTGGGGTCGCACACTACTCACACACCAGCGGGATCACCCCTAAGGACTGTGGTAAGTGTAGTTCGTGTTCCGCGATGCATCTTCTTTCGATTCTCTGCTATCTTCGCTATCTTCGCCATCCCTGGACATGTGTTTCGGGGTACTTACCCCTCATCAGCAGGTATTAGGCCGTGTTCTGGGGTTGCCGGTGGCTGCCAAATATTGCCAGGTTTAGTACCACTCAGGCGCGCAGGTGCTGGGTCCCAGGCTCGTCAGCCAACTGCTCGAGGGAGCTTTAATGTTACATTTGGGGGTGTGGTCGCACACTACTCACACACCAGCGGGATCACCCCTAAGGACTGTGGAAAGTGTAGTTTGTGTTCCGCGATGCATCTTCTTTCGATTCTCTGCTATTTTCGCAATCTTCGCCATCCCTGGACACGTGTTTCGGGGTATTTACCCCTCATCAGCAGGGATTAGGCCGTGTTCTGGGGTTGGCGGTGGCTTCCAAATATTGCCAGGTTTAGTACCACTCAGGCGCACAGGTGCAGGGTCCCAGGCTCGTCAGCCAACTGCTCGAGGGAGCTTTAACATTACAATTGGGGGTGGGGTCACACACTACTCAAACACCAGCGGGATCACCCCTAAGGACTGTGTTAAGTGTAGTTTGTGTTCCGCGATGCATCTTCTTTCGATTCTCTGCTATCTTCGCTATCTTTGCCATCCCTGGACACGTGTTTCGGGGTATTTACCCCTCATCGTAGGGATTAGGCCGTGTTCTGGGGTTGCCGGTGGCTGCCAAATATTGCCAGGTTTAGTACCACTCAGGCGCGTAGGTGCAGGGTCCCAGGCTCGTCAGCCAACTGCTCGAGGGAGCTTTAACATTACAATTGGGGGTGGGGTCGCACACTACTCACACACCAGCGGGATCACCCCTAAGGACTGTGGTAAGTGTAGTTCGTGTTCCGCAATGCATCTTCTTTCGATTCTCTGCTATCATCGCCATCCCTGGACAAGTGTTTTGGGGTATTTACCCCTCATCGTAGGGATTAGGCCGTGTTCTGGGTTTGCCGGTGGCTGCCAAATATTGCCAGGTTTAGTACCACTCAGGCGCGTAGGTGCAGGGTCCCAGGCTCGTCAGCCAACTGCTCGAGGGAGCTTTAACATTACAATTGTGGGTAGGGTGGCACACTACTCACACACCAGCGGGATCACCCCTCAGGACTGCGGTAAGTGTAGTTTGTGTTCCGCGCTGCATCTTCTTTCGATTCTCTGCTATCTTCGCCATCCCTGGACACGTGTTTCGGGGTATTTATCCCTCATCAGCAGGGATTAGGCCGTGTTCTGTGGTTGCCGGTGGCTGCCAAATATTACCAGGTTTAGTACCACTCAGGCGCGCAGGTGCGGGGTCCCAGGCTCGTCAGCCAACTGCTGGAGGGAGCTTTAACATTACAATTGGGGGTGGGGTCGCACACTACTCACACACCAGCGGGATCACTCTTAAGGACTGTGGTAATTGTAGTTTGTGTTCAGCGCTGCATCTTCTTTCGATTCTCTGCTGTCTTCGCTATCTTCGCCATCCCTGGACACGTGTTTCGGGGTATTTACCCCTCATCAGCAGGGATTAGGCTGTGTTCTGGGGTTGCAGGTGGCTGCCAAATATTGCCAGGTTTAGTACCACTCAGGCGCGCAGGTGCGGGGTCCCAGACTCGTCAGCCAACTGCTTGAGGGAGCTTCAACATTACAATTGGGGGTGGGGTCGCACACTACTCCCACACCAGCGGGATCACCCCTAAGGACTGTGGTAAGTGTAGTTCGTGTTCCGCGATGCATCTTCTTTCGATTCTCTGCTATCTTCACTATCTTCGCCATCCCTCGACACGTATTTCGGGGTATTTACCCCTTATCAGCAGGGATTAGGCCGTGTTCTGGGGTTGCCGGAGGCTGCCAAATATTGCCAGGTTTAGTACCACTCAGGCGCGCAGGTGCGGGGTCCCAGGCTCATCAGCCAACTGCTCGAGGGAGCTTTAACATTACAATTGGGGGTGGGGTCGCACACTACTCACACACCAATGGGATCACCCCTAAGAACTGTGGTAAGTGTAGTTCGTGTTCCGCGATGCATCTTCTTTCGATTCTCTGCTATCTTCATTATCTTCGCCATCCCTGGACACGTGGTTTGGGGTATTTACCCCTCATCAGCAGGGATTAGGCCGTGTTCTGGGGTTGCTGGTGGCTGCCAAATATTTCCAGGTTTAGTACCACTCAGGCGCGCAGGTGCGGGGTCCCAGGCTCGTCAGCCAACTGCTCGAGGGAGCTTTAACATTACAATTGGGGGTGGGGTCGCACACTACTCACACACCAGCGGGATCACCCCTAAGTACTGTGGTAAGTGTAGTTTGTGTTCCGCGATGCATCTTCTTTCGATTCTCTGCTATCTTCGCTATCTTCGCCATCCCTGGACACATGTTTCGGGGTATTTACCCCTCATCAGCAGGGATTAGGCCGTGTTCTGGGGTTGCCGGTGGCTGCCAAATATTGCCTGGTTTAGAACCACTCAGGCGCGCAGGTGCGGGGTCCCAGGCTTGTCAGCCAACTGCTCGAGGGAGCTTTAACATTACAATTGGGGGTGGGGTCGCACACTACTCACACACCAGCGGGATCACCCCATAGGACTGTGGCAAGTGTAGTTTGTGTTCCGCGATGCATTTTCTTTCGATTGTCTGCTATCTTCGCTTTCTTCGCCATCCCTGGACACGTGTTTCGGGGTATTTGCCCCTCATCGCAGGGATTAGGCCGTGTTCTGGGGTTGCCGGTGGCTGCCAAATATTGCCAGGTTTAGTACCACTCAGGCACGCAGGTGCAGAGTCCCAGGCTCGTCAGCCAACTGCTCGAGGGAGCTTTAACATTACAATTGGGACTAGGGTGGCACACTACTCACACACCAGCGGGATCACCCCTAAGGACTGTTGTAAATGTAGTTTGTGTTCCGCGCTGCATCTTCTTTCGATTCTGTGCTATCTTCGCTATCTTCGCCATCCCTGGACACGTGTTTCGGGGTATTTACCCCTCATCAGCAGGGATTAGGCCGTGTTCTGGGGTTGCCGGTGGCTGCCAAATATTGCCAGGTTTAGTACCACTCAGGCGCGCAGGTGCGGGGTCCCAGGCTCGTCAGCCAACTGCTCAAGAGAGCTTTAACATTACAATTGGGGTGGGGTCGCACACTCCTCACACACCAGCGGGATCACCCCGAAGGACTGTGGTAAATGTAGTTTGTGTTCCGCGATGCAGCTTCTTTCGATTCTCTGCTATCTTCGCTATCTTCGCCATCCCTGGACACGTGTTTCTAGGTATTTAACCCTCATCAGCATGGATTATGCCGTGTTCTGGGGTTGCCAGTGGCTGCCAAATATTGCCAGGTTTAGTACCACTCAGGCGCGCAGGTGCGGGGTCCCAGGCTTGTCAGCCAACTGCTCGAGGGAGCTTTCACATTAAAATTGGGGATGGGGGTCGCACACTACTCACACACCAGCAAGATCACGCCTAAGGACTGTGGTAAGTGTAGTTTGTGTTCCGCGATGCATCTTCTTTCGATTCTCTGCTATCTTCGCTATCTTTGCCATCCCTCGATACGTGTTTCGGGGTATTTACCCCTCATCAGCAGGGATTAGGCCGTGTTCTGGGGTTGCCAGTGGCTGCCAAATATTGCCAGGTTTAGTACCACTCAGGCGTGCAGGTGCGGGGTCCCAGGCTCATCAGCCAACTGCTCGAGGGAGCTTTATCATTACAATTGGGGGTGGGGTCGCACACTACTCACACACCTGCGGGATCACCCCTAAGGACTGTGGTAAGTGTAGTTTGTGTTCCATGATGCATCTTCTTTCGATTCTCTGCTATTTTCGCTATCTTCGCCATCCCTGGACACGTGTTTCGGGGTATTTACCCCTCATCAGCAGGGATTAGGCCGTGTTCTGGGGTTGCCGGTGGCTGCCAAATATAGCCAGTTTTAGTACCACTCATGCGCGCAGGTGCAGGGTCCCAGGCTCCTCAGCCAACTGCTCAAGGGAGCTTTAACATTACAATTGGGGGTGGGGTCGCACACTACTCACACACCAGCGGGATCACCCCTAAGGACGGTGGTAAGTGTAGTTCGTGTTCCGCGATGCATCTTCTTTAGAATCTCTGCTATCTCCGCTATCATCGCCATCCCTGGACACGTGTTTCGGGGTATTTACCCCTCATCAACAGGGATTAGGACGTGTTCTGGGGTTGCCGGTGGCTGCCAAATATTGCCAGGTTTAGTACCACTCAGGTGCGGGGTCCCAGGCTCGTCAGCCAACTGCTCGAGGGAGCTTTAACATTACAATTGGGGGTGGGGTCGCACACTACTCACACACCAGCGGGATCACCCCTAAGGACTGTGGTAAGTGTAGTTTGTGTTCCGCAATGCATCTTCTTTCGATTCTCTGCTATCTTCGCTATCTTCCCCATCCCTGGACACGTGTTTCGGGGTATTTACCCCTCATCAGCTGGGATTAGGCCGTGTTCTGGGGTTACCGTGGCTGCCAAATATTGCCAGGTTTAGTACCACTCAGGCACACAGGTGTGGGGTCCCAGGCTCGTCAGCCAACTGCTCGAGGGAGCTTTAACATTACAATTCGGGGTGGGGTCGCACACTACTCACACACCAGCGGGATCACCCCTAAGGACTGTGGTAAGTGTAGTTTGTGTTCCGCAATGCATCTTCTTTCGATTTTCTGCTATCTTCGCTATCTTCCCCATCCCTGGACACGTGTTTCGGGGTATTTACCCCTCATCAGCTGGGATTAGGCCGTGTTCTGGGGTTTGCTGTGGCTGCCAAATATTGCCAGGTTTAGTACCACTCAGGCACACAGGTGTGGGGTCCCAGGCTCATCAGCCAACTGCTCGAGGGAGCTTTAACATTACAATTCGGGGTGGGGTCGCACACTACTCACACACCAGCGGGATCACCCCTAAGGACTGTGATAAGTGTAGTTTGTGTTCCGCGATGCATCTTCTTTCGATTCTCTGCTATCTTCGCTATCTTCGCCATCCCTGGACACGTGTTTCGGGGTATTTACCCCTCATCAGCAGGTATTAGGCCGGGTTCTGGGGTTGCCGGTGGCTGCCAAATATTGCCAGGTTTAGTACCACTCAGGCGCGCAGGTGCTGGGTCCCAGGCTCGTCAGCCAACTGCTCGAGGGAGCTTTAATATTACAATTGGGGGTGGGGTCGCACACTACTCACACACCAGCGGGATCACCCCAAAGGACTGTGGAAAGTGTAGTTTGTGTTCCGCGATGCATCTTCTTTCGATTCTCTGCTATTTTTGCAATCTTCGCCATCCCTGGACACGTGTTTCGGGGTATTTACCCCTCATCAGCAGGGATTAGGCCGTGTTCTGGGGTTGCCGGTGGCTGCCAAATATTGCCAGGTTTAGTACCACTCAGGCGCGCAGGTGCAGGGTCCCAGGCTCGTCAGCCAACTGCTCGAGGGAGCTTTAACATTACAATTGGGGGTGGGGTCGCACACTACTCAAACACCAGCAGGATCACTCCTAAGGACTGTGGTAAGTGTAGTTCGTGTTCCGCGATGCATCTTTTTACGATTCTCTGCTATCTTCGCTATCTTCGCCATCCCTGGACACGTGTTTCGGGGTATTTACCCCTCATCGTAGGGATTAGGCCGTGTTCTAGGGTTGCCGGTGGCTGCCAAATATTGCCAGGTTTAGTACCACTCAGGCGCGCAGGTGCAGGGTCCCAGGCTCGTCAGCCAACTGCTCGAGGGAGCTTTAACATTGCAATTGGGGGTAGGGTGGCACACTACTCACACACCAGCGGGATCTCCCCTAAGGACTGTGGTAAGTGTAGTTTGTGTTCCGCGCTGCATCTTCTTTCGATTCTCTGCTATCTTCGCTATCTTCGCCATCCCTGGACACGTGTTTCGGGGTATTTACCCCTCATCAGCAGGGATTAGGCCGTGTTCTAGGGTTGCCGGTGGCTGCCAAATATTGCCAGGTTTAGTACCACTCAGGCGCGCAGGTGCAGGGTCCCAGGCTCGTCAGCCAACTGCTCGAGGGAGCTTTAACATTACAATTGGGGGTAGGGTGGCACACTACTCACACACCAGCGGGATCACCCCTAAGGACTGTTGTAAATGTAGTTCGTGTTCCGCGCTGCATCTTCTTTTGATTCTCTGCTATCTTCGCTATCTTCGCCATCCCTGGACGTGTGTTTCGAGGTATCTACCCCTCATCAGCAGGGATTAGGCCGTGTTCTGGGGTTGCCGGTGGCTGCCAAATATTGCCAGGTTTAGTACCACTCAGGCGCGCAGGTGTGGGGTCCCAGGCTCGTCAGCCAACTGCTCGAGGGAGCTTTAACATTACAATTGGGGGTGGGGTCGCACACTACTCACACACCAGCGGGAACACCCCTAAGGACTGTGGTAAGTGTAGTTCGTGTTCCGCGTTGCATCTTCTTTCGATTCTCTGCTATCTTCGCCATCCCTGGTACGTGTTTCGGGGTATTTACCCCTCATCAGCAGGGATTAGGCCGTGTTCTGAGTTTGCCGGTGGCTGCCAAATATTTCCAGGTTTAGTATAACCCTGGGCGAAGAACTATGCTCCGTTCGCGGAGCTTGCGGAGTTTCGGCAACTCCGCGTTCCGCGGAGAACGCGTAGCTGTCGATTACTCCGCGATCCGGTGCGTAGCGTAGTTCTCACGCGCTGAATAACATTATCGCGTGCGCGGCAATGGCTTACCTTGGTTCTGCGTTCGCTTTTTCCCGGTCGCGTGTGCCACCATGTTTCTAAACCCTCCCGCACAATCCCGTGCGACTGTGCGAACGCAATTACGTCATTTGGATGCGCGATAGCGTCATAAGGACGCGCGAGGATGCTTGTTGGTAAGATCAAGTTGCCGAACACGCAGAAACTGCAATCTTGCACAGAATAACTCGCGAGCATGTTAAAACCATAATAAATTACCATTTTGGTTAGCAAAAAAAGTGAAAAACCCCTTAAAGTTGTATCTTTGGCTGTATTTTTTGGGGGGTAGGAGTCCTCTTTTTGTTTCTACTCTTTTTTTGAAGAGTAAGGAGGAAAGGCCCTTGAGTTTACAACTTCCTGTTCCTGTCCACCAGGCTCCTCCCAGTGCTTTGTCCATGTGGTGGATTTTAAGCTGGAAGGATCACTTTCTGTGTGTGTTGGCTGCATTACTGCTTTTTCTTGGATTTATTGAGGACTTTTGGATTTGGAATTCTCTTTTTCAAGTCAGTTTGAGTAATGTATGAGTGAGTATGATGTAGACTTGTGTTTGTTTGATTTGAGATTTTTTTTAACTACAGTATTCAATCCTGGATTTAAATAATTATTGATGGAGGCCTGTACTTTTATGAGGTCCTAACTTGTATTTTGTTTTACATTTCATCTAGGCTACATAGAGAGGTACCCATGGGTCCAATCATGTTTCTGTGGTCTGTGTTTACATTTTTATTCCAGTTTGTAAACAAACATCATGGATGGCATTGGATTATCGTCATTATGCAATAGCAATGTCTGTTGTGGAATTTCTTTTTGTGTAATTTAAATGTTTTTATTTTTTTTAAGCCAATAGCTAACCCTAGTACTCCATGTAGTTAGTGTGTAGGCAGGCTTGAGTTCATTGTATTAACTTTCTGTGGTTGGCCTGGCCATGTGTTGGCGGCCATTTTATGTTTCCAGCCACTTTGCTCTTGCCATAGGCCTCCAACCTTGTGGCCTACTCTGCCAGTAGGCCAGAGGTACTACTCATAGGGTCATGAAAGTTAATCAACTGTTTTTGTGGTGTACCCTTAATTTGAAAATCATGGATGGCTTGGATTGATTTAGAAAATCTTATTTTTATGTGTGGGGTATTTCAGGTTTTGGGTGTGTTTAACTAATCTGTCAATTTCTGCCATTAGGTAACCCTAGGAATACAGCTTGGGTAGTTTTGGTAACTTCGCACAGTGTGAGAACGTGACCTTACATTTTTTGTCTTGTTCGCGCGCTCAATGTACTTGCTCTGGAACACGATAACGACATTTTATTCAATTCGCGCTGCCGAACACGCCGATTTTGCAATCTCTCGAACAATATGTCCCGAGTTGCATAAAAGTTTCTCGAAAATGTTTAATGTGTTTCTTGTGCTACAAAAGTCCTCATTTATGTTGTCATTTGGTTGTAGTTTTCTCTTTTTGGAGCATGGACCACTTCCAGTTTCTGTCCTCTATGTAATGATTTCTTGTTTATGGGTGGGGTGACCAATTTGGGCGGTGGTGTGTCCATTTTGTGAAGCAAAGCATTGTCCCTTTGCCATAGGCATTTATTGTCTGTCTTCTCTTTCTTTTCATGTTGTTGTGGGTGGCCAGGCCATGTGGTGGGGGCCATTTTGTGTGTACTTCCTTTGTGATGATTTTGCCATGTTGTTGTTGGTGGCCAGGCCATGTGGTGGCGGCCATTTTGTGTATGCTTCCTTTGTGATTTTGCCATGTTGTTGTGGGTGGCCAGGCCATGTGGTGGCGGCCATTTTGTGTGTACTTCCTTTGTGATGATTTTGCCATGTTGTTGTTGGTGGCCAGGCCATGTGGTGGCGGCCATTTTGTGTATGCTTCCTTTGTGATTTTGCCATGTTGTTGTTGGTGGCCAGGCCATGTGGTGGAGGCCATTTTGTGTAAACATCCTTTGTGATTTTTCCATGTTGTTGTTGGTGGCCAGGCCCTATGGTGGTGGCCATTTTGTGTGTCGTTCCTTTGTGCTTTTGCCATAGGCATCCAAGGTTTTTGACTATTCTGGCAGTAGGGCAAAGGTACTACTACTCATAGCCATAGGTGCATTAAAGTTAATCAACTCTTTTTGTGGTGTATCTTTAATTTGTACATCGTGTATGGCTTTGGATTGCTTCAAATATTTTTTTTTATGTGGGTACTTTTCAGCTTTTGGGTGTGTGTAACTAATATGGCACTCCCTGCCAGTAGGTAACCATAGGAATACAGCTCGCGTACTTTTGGTAACTTCGCACAGTGTGTACACGCGACATTACATTTTTTGTCTTGTTCGCGCGCTCAATGTACTTGCTCGGGAACGCGATAACGACGTTTTATTCCCTTCGCGCTGCCGAAAACGCCGATTTTGCAATCTCGCGAACAATATGTCCCGAGTTGCATAAAAGTTTCTCGAAAATGTTGAATGTGTTTCTTGTGCACCCAAAAAACTGAAGTTGTCATTTGGTTGTAGTTTTTGGAGCTTGGAACAATTCCTGTGTCTGTCTTCTGGTTTCTGGGTGGGCTGACCACGTTGGCAGCGGTGCAGCTACTTTGTGAAGCAAAGCAAAGCATTGCCCCTTTCCCATAGGCATTTATTGTCTGTCTTCTCTTTTCTCTTTCTTTTCATGTTGCTGTGGCTGGCCAGGCCATGTGGTGGCGGTCATTTTGCAGGTACTTCCTTTGTGCATTTATCATTGGCCTCCCAGCTTTTGGTCTGATCTGACAGTAGGCCAGAGTCCCAGAGGTAGTAGTTAGCGGGGGTGCTTTATGTAGCTGTTTCCATTCGGTCTATTCAATTAACATCATTAGGGCATGTGTGTATGGCATTGCATTCCCAAATGTGTTGTCTGGGCAGGGGTGTAGGTAACTTTTTGTGTGTTTAATAATTTTATGCCTTTGTATGTGTTTTTGCGGTGTAGGTTTACAACCTCTTCGCCATGGGGTATTTTTATTCCTTGCATTAACCTGTCATGTGTAGCAGGCATCCTCCTTTTTCTGTCCATATTGGTATATATATAGGCCTGCTTGACTTTATTGGTTCTTTCTGGACTTCATGTGGCTGGGAGCTGTGGTGCTGGTAGTATTAGTCTGCTGTTTTGTCTTTTATACATTGGCCTGTGTGTCTTTCAATTGTTCATGTTGGCTTACTGCTTGTTTGACTGATGTTGTTCTGCCTTCTTTGCTTGTAGGTGCACAAAAAAGACTGAGGAGGTGCTGGTTGTTTCCATCCATCGCCCGTTCTACTGCCAGACGGACGTCCTTCAGTTGTACGCCACGTGTGGTGTGTGACTCTTCTGACCAGACATCTCTGCAATTTGTGCTACTGAGTGCTGCTGTGTGCTGTCATCAGAAGAAGATGGGCCCTAAGAAAGCAGGTACCAGGTCCTCCACCACCAAGAAAGTTGCTGAGAAGAAGGAACAGAAGAAGGAAGTGTCACTTAAGTCTGGTATGGACCCCAAAACCTTTTTTGGGCCCCCAAAAGGTACGCCTGCAGCAGCGGTGTCCGGGGTGCAAGCTGGGGCCAGCACATCCGCATTAGTGGAGGCAAGCCACCAACCCAGGGCCAAGCACATGATGAGGGTCAAAGAGGTAGCCAGCCTAATGTTTGGAAGCAGTGATACTGAGCCTGAACTAAACTTATCGCTGTCTCAAAGTAGTACACAATCCACGCAAGATGGAAGTGCTCAACAACCACCGCCAGCAGTAGATGTTCAACAACCACAACCACCGCCCGCAATAGGAGTTGTTCAACCACAACCACTTCCCGCAACAGTTGTTGAACAACCACAACCACCGCCCGCAATTGGAGTTGTTCAACAACAACAACAACCAAATCCCACAATAGTAGTTGTTGAAGAACCACAGCCCGCAATAGTACTTCCTCAAGAACAACAACCACCATCTCCGCACGCAATAGTAGTAGTTGTTCCTCCCGAAGTCGGGGCAGTTCAGGAAGTAGAGCCTCATTCCGAGCAAGAAGAAGAGGAAGCCACTTCTGGAGGTGATCTATTGTCTTTCAATTCACCAAGGGAAAGGAGGGTTAGTGCATCGAGTTCTTCGCCAAGCATCCCTTCCGATGACCTTGATAAGGATTGGCAGCCACAACTATCTGAGCATTCAAAGGAGAGACATCCCAAGACCAGGCTAGGAAAAAGGAAGTATACAGCAAGGCTTGAACTTATGGAGGTCGATGTAGGTGAGCAGGATATTGCTGGTGATAAAGACGGGTCTGACACTGTCGTCCTCACGAGCGTTATTCCTGGTGCAGAGGATGTAGAGACCAACATTTTCACCCTATCCAGAAAGGCTGCGATTAGTGATGAGCAGGTAGCACGCATAACTCCTACACACTCAACACCCAAAGTAACACCAGCTCCCATTTTTTCATCAGCGAAGGCCCGGCAGCGTCCGACATCCAGCACAAGCGCCACCTCAATAGAAGGAGGTAGTGGCAGTACTAGGACTGAGCTGTCACATAGGGAAATTCAACAAAAATCCTCCAGTCCATCCGGCATTGGAAGTGGGTCCTCCTCTTCCTATGGCAGGAGACAAAAGTTTACCTCCCCAGTGTGGGACTTCTTTACGGTTCACCCAGGTCAGGAGAACATTGCTATATGCACCATTTGTCATGTCAATGTTAGTCGTAGTAAGATTGGTACAAACTATGGTACTGGAGGCCAAACGACCTATTTGAAAAAACACACACTTAATCAGGTGGGAGAACCACCTTGCAAGCTTAGAAAATGTAAGCACTGGTGTTGGTGGGGATACAGTACTACAAGGTCCACTCATGGTTGACCAGGAGGCAGAAGAAGAGGGAGACGATGACCTTCTATCTGGGAGTGGTACACAAATGAGCCCTGTCGCCAGCACTGGAGTGGTAAAGTCCACATCCTCCGCATCAGCAACTTCTCAGTGGCACCAGAGTCAGCCGGAGACACCAAGGAGTGCAAAGTCTGCGATGTAAGGTGGTCCGTCTAGCATAACTGAAAGAAATACTAAGCAGCGTACCATTACTAGCATGTTTAGTCAGGAGGGAAAGTACGAGCGGAACCACCCAATAGCACGTTTGTACATTGCGAAACTTGCAAAAATGTTGCCACTGGACCTTCTCCCATTTTCATTTGTTGAGGCTGTGGGATTTCGGGAATTAGTGGCAACCCTCTGCCCAAAATGGAACGTTCCCAGTCGCTACTATTTTGCCAGAGTTGCTGTTCCAGCACTACACCACGACGTGCTGGAATTGATTGGGAAAGCCTTACAACAGAGTGTTGTCCATTGTATCCACCTGACAACAGACATGTGGAGCAGTTGCGATGCTACAGATTACATGTACATCACCGCACACTGGATCTCTTTTGCAGGTGTTAAAGACAAGTTAACTTCAGGCCTTGACTTTGCTGGGATTTTTAATGATACTTGCAGACATGCAACTGTAGCCATGTTTGCTATGGAGAAAAGTCATACTGCTGAAAACATTTTGTCTGAGTTGAACAGCAAGGTCTTTGAATAGCTGCAACCAAGAGGCCTTAAGATTGGTTTTGTTGCCACCGACAATGGCAGTAATGTAGTGAAGGCAATGAGAGAAGGACATTATTTCAGGGTACCCTGTTTGGCACACTGCATTAACTTAGTCGTGCAAGAGTTTCTGAAAACTGAAGCCAAAGTCAGCAACATACTGACCATCTGCAGAAGAATATGCACGCATTTTAACCATTCTTTTAAAGCACGGAAGCTGCTACGGGTCATTCAGCGTGAGCATAAATTGCCAGTGAAAGCACTGATCCAGGAGGTCCCAACACGTTGGAACTCTACTTATTTCATGCTTGAGCGTCTCTTTGAGCAGTACATACCACTGAATGCTTATGTCATGTCAAGAAGATTAGGGGATCCTACTGTTAATCTTAAAGCCCTGACCATTGAGATGTGGCAGTGGGACCTCATTAAATGCTTCAGAGATGCTACTACCTTTTGAGGTCTTCACACGTGCAGTTAGCAGGGAGGACTGTACTATGGGCCAAGCCATCCCATTGTTGTACATGCTTGAGCAACAGCTGAAGGAGGTCTGTGAAACATATGAAGGTGACGAAGAAAAAGTTGATGCATATACCTTGGCCAAGGCCTTAGCCAACCGCTTATCTCTAAATGCAAGGCTTCAAATGATTGTGTCAGGTCAACATTACATAACTGCAACAATGTTGGATCCACAGTACAAATTATTTGTCAGCAGTAGCGCAGTAATTCCTTTTTCAGATGGGGATGTTGCCAAGTACAAAACTTCCATAGCTGCAGAAGCTAATGATTTAGAAACTGAACGGCTGTTACTTAAAGGCCTGCCAGTGCCAGCCCAGGCCAGTCAAAGTACTCCAGGCCATCCTCCTGAGGCAAGTTCTTCAGAGCATGAGAGCAGTGTGTCTGCTTCCCAGCAGGCACCAACAGTACCAAAAGCAGCACCTACACGATCTGATTCAGCAGACACAACCAAAAGCATAACTGCTTTTTTTCTACAGAAAGGGATGGGTAAGTCCGTTGCTGTTGCAAAGGGGAAAGAGGACCAGCAAAGCCGAGCACCAATGAACACTGAGCGGATGGTTCAGGCCTATCTGGATGACACAACAGAGGTGTTCATGGAGCAAAGCCCATTGGTCTATTGGTATGAAAGAAGGAGACAGTGGCCAGTGCTGAGCAGGCTGGCGATAAAGTATCTGGCTTGTCCTGTAGCCAGTGTCTCTTCTGAGCGGGTTTTCAGTGCTGCTGGTGCCATTGTGACAGCGAAAAGGACCAGTCTCTTCCCCCAAAAGCGTGGAGAGGCTGACAATGATAAAAATTAATCAACACTTCATACCACCAGACTATAAAGTACGTGAATCAGAGCAGGATGAAGAAAGCGAGTCCGAAGACATCAGTACTGGGTTACATGACCTACTTCTGTCTGAACCCCCAGAGTTTGAGGACGAGCTCCTCTTCCCTGACAACTAGGCTTTTAAATTGTTACTTTCTCCCTTCCTTTATTTGTGTTATTTTCTTATTAACAATGGCTTTCTGGTGCAAAACTGCAAATAAAAACCACAACCAAATCCATCCCCACCACTGATTCTTTTTATGTACCTACTGGAGTTGCACGCCTGTGCATTTATTTTCACTGTATCTTTTTATTTACCTACTGGAGTTGCACGCCTGTGCATTTGTTGACTGCACTCCTCAGAGTCTTGCTCCATCTTCTTGACTCCCTCTCAAGTCAATACAATTCCATCTTGCCAGCCATACATTGGATGTTGTAGATGGAGTATAGTACAATAATGTAGCCTCTAACAGTCCCTCCATAACAAGTGAACCGTACAGTCATGACTACAGCCATCCTCTATTTCATTTGAAATCTGCAACTCATCACTGTCTTACTCTTAAGGCTACCACCTCTGTCTGCAGGCATTCATAGACGACTC
The DNA here is from genome assembly GCF_964261635.1 of Lissotriton helveticus. Lineage (NCBI taxonomy): Eukaryota > Metazoa > Chordata > Amphibia > Caudata > Salamandridae > Lissotriton > Lissotriton helveticus. The sequence goes on along the minus strand of NW_027611702.1, from coordinate 1,065,892 downwards.
TTCAGTGTCAAAACTTGAGCAGGCATCCACAACTGAAGTCAACTTGTTGTGACTCGTCATTACTTTTAAGTTTTAAAAGGCTCGGCAGCATCTGTGATCAATCATCTGACAGTGAAAGAGAAGAGCAAGACAGGTATATTAAATGAATGATGCTATGCATTGCATTGGATGTTTTGCTGACTCTGAGCAAATGTGCATGGAATTGAAGTATACTAGTAACTTCAGACTCACGTGATAGCCAATTTTTCCATGTTATTTAATAATATAAATTATTTACGCACTTGTGTTCCTACTACTACAGGTACATTTAGGACTTAATTTATCGTAGTCACTCACTACAGACTGAGTTGCTGTTGCTGTTGGACTAGACGTGCCACACCTGATAATGATGGTGACCACCATATCTTTGCACGCTGTCAGGCAGTTGGATCTGATTGATGTACGATGTTTCTTGGAGTGGAATACAAGGTAAATACAAATAAGAGGCACAGCACAGTAGACCCAGGCTACTACATGTGTGTGCACTGTGCAGTGGTAGAGTACAATAGTGGTATGATTAATGACTGAGAATGACGCATTGATTTTGTTGATTAATTTTGAAAATGCTAGGTTGCTTTTTTATGCCCCTTTCTCTGGCTCAGTCAAATTTTTAGGGAAATGCAGTTTGTGTTACGGGCGACCCTGTGTCGTGGGTCTGTTCTGTGCTGGCTCCTGTCTTTTCTTGTACTTCTAGATTAATAATGATGTGCAACTAGTAGACTTATACATATTGTATCGAAGCCGCCTCAGTCTGAAAGTCCTCTCTTACGACTACTCCTCTTGTATTATTTTTTTGATCTTCACTGTATTACAAATACAATTTGTTTAGGTCATTCACATTCTTTTGTATTTGCCTTTTCTTTTTCAATCCACACAGGCTGGACGTTTTTCACCCACTGCTATTATACTATGAGCATCAACTCACCCTTACCACTAATCCTCATCATCAAGCAATTGGATGGCGGGAAACCAAGAATGATATTCAGCGTGTCCTTTTCCTACGTTTATTCCTTACATTCATTGGCTAGTGGATCAACATCATAAATCATCGTCTTCATTGTTTTGCTTTTGTTGTCTCCATGCGTACTGGTTTTCTTTCTCAAACCTTTCCCAAAACCCCCGTACCCATCCATTCAACAAACCCTAACCCTCTTCCCCCGGGCTGCGTGGTTTCATTGAGGTGTGATGTTTGTTACATTAAATATACACCAACAATTTGATCACGCGCTTGCTGGGGCAGATGTGGTGTAAGCAACAATAGTGAAATTTCAACAAGGCATGGCCAGGATCTTCTTCTGCTTCCCAACTCAAGCTCTGTGTATAATGCCAAATAATTTACCATTACCATCAAACAACGAATACATCTAATGAATTGGCGTCATTGTTTGGGTTTAAGTTTACAGCATTATGATTTAGAAAAGTTTGACGTTGACGTGAGTACTACAACTACAGTTGAACTTCTTATCTTCTCTTGCACTTAGTTTCCAGTCCCCAAAACCATTGTTTTGTTTCAGTTTAGCAGTTGCAATATTGTTTTGGGTCAATTGTGTAATGTACTGTACTTAATACTTATACTACCCCCACATTGACTATCACGCAAATGACTGCCTCTTTCTTTTTGTCTCAAAATGCTACTGGCAGGGTCTGTCTACTACTACTATCACAGAAGTTCAGAACCACAGATTCTTCTCCATTGTCTTGGGAAATAAATGCAGCCCTTGCAGTGCCACACTTCATCATCAATCATCATCAGCAATCACAGGTAAGATAAGTTTGCTGTGAGGTATAACGCAAGACAGACTGGTAGTTCTTCTAATACTACAAATATAACTCGGTGAGGGTTTACCGCATCTATCTGTCTGCATGTTAAAGATGTGGCCAATATATTTTTTTATTCGAAAGCACTGTCCCCTGACCTGCATGGCCAATTAAACCTTGCGATGTTGCACAACGTACATTATTTGGTGAAACAGTCCCCCCCCACCCACCCAACAAACACAAATGAACTTCAAATGTTTTCTTTTGAAAATAACTTTGTGTCTCATTTATTTTACCATAATATAAAGAAAGATGATACAAAAATAAAATATATATGAAATCTTACCCCACAGCTGTCCCTACCCTCCCCTAACCCCAACCAAATTTCCAAGTTCAATGTAAACCCCAACACCCAATTCCCACCCACCAACAAAAGGATTGAAAAAGGGGCAAACAAACAGGGTACATCTCAAAGCCGGCGGGCTTTCAAGTGTTTGTCCACAATGAGCTTCACCCGCTCCTCTATTTCATCCTCGAGCCTCGCTACCCGGAGGAGAATCTTTTTTTGAAATTGACGGCACCTACATTGGCATGCATGTTGTGGAGGGGCGGCCGATGATGAAAAAATCCGGCGGCGGGCGGCTGCCTGACCACGGCGACGTACTCCTGCAGGCTTGGGGTCCGGGGCATTGGAAGAGGCAGCAGCTGCTGCCGCCGCCTCCTCCTCCTCCTCCTCAGCCTGAGCCACCAGCCGGCGGTAGGCCTCAACGATGGCCTGCAGTTTCCGCTGCCGGGCCCGGACTGCCAACTCCTTTCTTGTTGGTTTTGAAGGAGTAACTATAAAGAAAGAGACAAAATTGTTGTAATCCAAAATCCCAGCAAATCAAGAACACAAAATGTATTCAACACATAGTGGCACAGTAGCACTAGCAAGCAAGCTGAGTACAAAAAATTGTGTTGCATCTATCTTGAACATTCTACGGCCTATATAATTAATTTGTTAGACTTTTTGGCACGGCATTATGCCTGCCCTAGTAGCATGGGTGTACTTCAACGGTCACACACATACGAACACCTGTCTTTTTCATATCTCGTTTTATATCATATACTCTGCTTCCGGGAACAGTCTCAAACTAACATTAATTAACAGGGGCCAGCTAGTAGTAAATGTCTAGTAGAGACTATCATTCTTTATATCGCGCACCAAACCTTAGGTGGTTTGTGTTTCACCAGCAACGACCCATGCATCCAGTCGTCCCCTCCTTCCCTTGCCTTTGGGTTTGACCAAAACACCGCTGCTGAGACTATCCACTACCCACCAATATTGGGTGTGTCTCCCAACCACGCAGGCAGCTGTGTTTTCCCCTTTCCATGCTTCCACAACAACCCATGCATCCGACTGCTATCAGCCACCTGCATTGCTGATTCCAAAGTATCCTTCTATATTAGATGATTGGTGCTTTTTCCTTGCTCCTTTCATCATACTTAAAATCGATCTCCTTAGTGTTAATCCATCGCAGTCATGTTGTGGATAAGACTTTTAGTCTGCCACCAACCTTTCACAGCTGAGTTGTAGTCAGATAGAAGAGGCCTGTTATTTTTTCAATTCTCGCCGGTGGTAATGCTAAGCATGGTAATGACAAATAAAGGTGGCGTCATATATTGTCCAGTAGAACTTCAAGTTCATTATAAATCTCAGAGTACAGTGAGGAAGTTTTCCCCTCCCACCAAGTAATGCGGATCACTATTGAATGTAACTTACCATCGCCCGCCGCTGTTGGCTCCCCCCCCACTGCTGCTGGTGCTGGTGTAGGTGCCTCTGGTACTGTCCCCTCCGGGATCGCCTCTACTGACGCTGCGCCGCTGTCCCCGTCGGCACTGGTGGATGGTACGGGTTCTGCACCTATAAAAATAAGTACACCTTTTTAGATGGATGCACAGCCCCCATTGTACTTGTTCACCAAGAATGGAGTTCTGCAAAACAGTTAAGTACAACGTAATCAGTAGTAGTCCACATTGCATAGTACAGCAGAGTCACTACACATATTAGCATTCATTTGTTATGGTATGGTACCCAAGCTCATCTCATCTCTACTGCTACTCTAGTCCTTGGAAATTTGAACTGAACCATGTAACCATTGTACATCAATGTATACAGTTTTGCACATGCTACCTCGCAGCTTGTTGCGCAGTACGAGAAGACGCCTTTGAGGCCACATGATTGTTCAATGCATACACCTGAAGAGGTTGGAAAATAAAAAGGCCCGTATTTACTTTTTGTATGTGGATTGTGGAATCGAGTTTGCTTACAGGTTACACCTTTTTTTAGCATGACTGCAACAAACTTGCATAAATGTATTTCATACTGTCTAACGTGCACCACTTTTGTCATTATTTTTCAGCAGATGAGAAGATTTCCTTCTACGAAGCAGAGATTTCCAGAGCTTACCAAAAAGAGGCATATGTAACCAGTATACGTTCAATGGTGAGGGGTCTCTGACATTTCCCACATTTCCCTATCGTGCACTAGTAGCTGTACAAATGTAGATTACTTTATTCAGCCTTTTTTAACTCTGGATTTTTTCTGGTGGGCCCCTTGACGTATTTCACGGAACAACTTAAAACATTGATGTTACTTACTTACTTCTAACAAAATAAAGCTTTTGAAGTACCACATTGACTCTGAAGTATATTTTCAGTGTCTGTTGTCTTGTAGACTTACACGAGTGAGTGAGCAAAAGGGGGTTACTTAGGTTATGGATTGTGTAATAAAAGCATTGGGCATCTTGGTATTGGGGTTCAGGAGTGGGATAATTGAATAATTGACCAATGACTGAGCCCATATAGGTTGTCGTTCAGTGAATTGTGGGTTCCTCAGAGTTCTGTGACTGAGGTGTAAGTAAGGTCCAACCTGCCTATCACCAACATCCAATTTTCTGGTGCATACATAGTTATGTATGTGACTGCATAGAAGAATACCCACAAGAGTAGTAGTGGTATACTAACGTTTACAAAATACTAGACTAACATCTGGATGCATACTTGGTTGGTGTCAATTGGCAAAGCAGAGACATTACAGAGGAAAAAGCATAAGACAGGAGTGGACCCTGTGCCTACAGCTATTCTATCACAGATTTTTTGAAAAGATTAATACCTTAACTAAAGAGTGGGCAACAGGGCAAGCTTACCTACAGACAGTCTAATACTAGTAGTAGCACAGAGAGTCATAGCAGAGGCTCTTTGAAGGAACAGAAAGGCAGGGACAGAATCAGATACCCAAAATTTTGAAAACATAATGAAAATCAAAAAAGCATTTGTCAAAATGTATTTAGGAAGGAAATGTCATTAATCGGTTGGAAAAAAAAGCTCCGTTAGAAAGTTAGGGAAATATCATTGTTCCAAAAGAAAGCACTGTTGGACTTACTGGGGACAGCAGCAGGATCCTCAGTAGAGGAGCTCTGTGCCTGTGGTTCACCCGCCGACTCGGTGCCAGCCTTCTGCTTGCCCCTGGGTTCTGTGGTTCATGTAAGAAATAATAAAGAAAGAGAAAAACATTGAGTGCTGTGAAACATAGACATCATTTCAAAAACCACTGCTAGAACATTAAAAAACAAACATTGATCTAACAAATGACTACTGCCTTGCAGGATTCACTGACTGTATACTTGGAGAAAACAAATCAAATGTTCCATAAACATTCTGATTGCAGATTACTAAGTAACACAGAGGCAGTAACACCTGAACAACACCACCGATTCAAGAATGGGGTAAGCAATTATCTGTAAGTAGGCATTTCTTTTTTATTTTTGCCAGCAAAATGCATAGATCACAAGGAGGAGACATGCTTAACTTTGTGCATACACGAAATTGTGCGTTCGTTGCATCATATTTTGTTCTGCTACTGACTGAATGCTACTGCTGCTAAGCCTACCCACTCACTAAACAAACTACATCAGTTCTATGGAGGGCTGAGGCAGGGGCGGCTCTAGGCTCATGGTGGTCCTGGGCAGGGAGCGTAGGTAGGGGGCCCCGGAAGAGGAGGTCGGGGCGGAGCACGGAGGCCAGTGAAGTGGGGGGAGTCAGGGTGTTTGGAAGTGGAACAGAGCCGGATGCACCAAATCCCTGCCAGGGGCCTCCACGCAAATATGTATCCATCCTCAGAGGATTATTAAATTAAGGATATATATTGGTGTGATGGCTTGCACATGCGAAAGCCGGCCCTGGCTGAGGTAAGAAGAACAAAGTAACTTTAGCATTCATTGCCAGAGGAGGATTCATGCAGAAGAGAAGGCCGTGAAAAAAATGATACAATATGCAAACTACGTACAATTATCCATCCACCGCTATTTCACTGACGGACAAAGGAAGGACAAGACTCTATTAATAGCATTAACTAACTTCAGTTCTCTACAATAAAGAAAATCTCACATCAATAAACAGCAAAAGCAACACGCAAGAGTCAGTGAAGAAGAGCAGCACAGACCAGTATCATACAATTACAGTAGATATAACGGAATACATCGGAAATGTAACTAGGAGCACCAGTCATCGCGTTACTTATTCAGCCAAGATTTAGAAAGATACAATAACAATACTTATACTACTATATATATATATATATATATATATATATATATATATATATATATATATATATATATATATATATATATATATATATATATATATATATATATATATACACACTTTTTTTTTTTGGGTAGCCACTCACCAAGACCCACGACCTCGACACCAAGCAGGTCCAACAGGTCCTGCTCCCGGTCCAAAATGTCTGCCCAGCGGTGGGACAGCTGATGGTGGGTACGCCGGATACCGGAGCAGCGGAAGACTGCCCGGCGCACCTTCGCCCACCGCCGGAGATGCTCTTCAATCTGGTAGCCGGAGCCGGGCCTGCCGCCTGCTGCCAAGGTCAAGGGGAGGTGGCGCTGGAGAAAAAAGACCAGGGCAGCCACCTCCTCCTCCCCAAAAAGTTGGCGGGCCGTCACCCCTGAGGAGCGCATTCTGCCGCAAGGCAGCCGGGTTTTTTTGGGCACAGGCGCCTTGCCCTTTGAGCCGCCGATGCTGCTGGCGCCCTTCACCATGGTTCTGGGTGGAGGGGAGAAGAAAAGTTCAAGACAAAAAGGTAGGGGAAAGAAGAAGCAAGGTAAAAGAAGGAAGTAAAATAAAACAATAGAAAAGTTGAAAAAAAGTTGTAAAAGTAGAAATAAAATGAAAAATATAAACCTAGGCACAGAGAGAGATAGGTAATAACTAAAGAAAGTTTGAAAAAGTGGGTAAAAAGACCAGGATTGAAGAGATATGAGCTAGATGCTAAAGTAGGCCCAAAACCATAGCCAGAGTGTGCAATCCAAGATGGCTGCGCCTGTCGCGACCGCGTGGGTAGGTTCGCACGATATTTAGCGCGATCACGCACTTTTGTAGTGCGAACGAGTAGATGAGTTCCCGAACATGTCTTGCACAACCCGAACACGTGACTTGTGACCCGGGACAGGAAATAAGGGAACGCAAGCGGGCGGGACAAACCTCTTGGGTAACTTAGCGCGCTAGCCATCCCGAGCATGCAGGCAGCGCTCCCGAAGATGAAAAACGGCGCGCGAACAGGTCTAGCAAGCAACTACGCCCAGGGTTACTTTAGAGTCGATTTTTTCGCACTTGCTGTCTATTCCCGAACCTATTATCTTAGCAGGTGACTTTAATGTTGTATTGAATCCCCTGCTGGATAAATCTGCTAATAGTCGCCCCCTGGTTCTTTCTAAGTCTAGGTCTTTGTTACATAGCTCAATGAAGCAATATGGGTTTGTTGACATCTGGAGAGCGAGGTCAGGACAACAACAAGGTGTTTCCTTTCGGGACTACAAATATCATCACCAGTCTAGGATAGATTTTATTTTAAATAGCCAGAGACTGGTAGATTCTGTCAGGAGTATTAATTACCTCCCTCTGCATCTATCGGATCATTCTGCGGTAGCAATGGAACTGGTTTGGCCCATTAAGAAATCTTTTAATATGTGGTCTTTTGATCGTTCTCTTCTCTCTCATCCAGAGGACACGGCTGATTTTAAAACTGAGGCCCATAATTTTATGATATCCAACAGTGGCTCGGCGGCCAGTAGGATTATCTGGGACTTGTTTAAGGCCTTCTTGAGAGGACTTATTACTGGTAAAGTTTCCTACCGTAGGAAGCAACATAGGGAGGAAATTACTTCTATTGAAGCTAATATAGTCAAAATACAACATGACATAGACACTAATTATACATCTCCCGAGTCTGTTCTAAACCAGCTTCGAAACCAATTGTTGGTCCTGAAAGGCAACCTGGGCTCCGTTTTAAATCTTAGAATCCAACAGAAATGGGAGGCCAGTAAATTAGCCCATTTTGAATATGGTGAAGGGGCGGGGAAACTATTGGCGTGGAAGACCGAAATAGACCTGGTCCGCAATAACATAGCTGTTATCACAGTGGACAATAACACTTTTTCAACGGATGACGATATAAGGAGGGCCTTTAGAGAGTTTTTTCAAACTATCTATAAGGAGGAAAACAAGATTGACTTAGAGTTTATTAACGGCTGGCTGAGGGGTATTGTTCTACCTTCACTTTCCACTGAGCAATTTAAATTTTTGGACAGCACTATTACCGAGGAAGAGGTAAGGTCAGCCATTAAAAAGAGCAAGAAAGGGAAGGCTGCCGGACCTGATAGGCTGCCAGCCGAAATCTATAGAGCTCTGGAAATAGAAATAGTCCCCTATCTTACTAGTTTGTTTAATCAAATCTTACTCGAAGGTCAGCTGCCCCCAGCATCTTGGGATAATGCTTCTATTACCCTTATTAACCTGTTAAACCAATGGATGCGTGCGGATCATATAGGCCAATATCAATCTTGAATGTGGACTATAAGATCTTTACCACAGTTGTTGCATCTAGGCTGGCCTCGGTTGCGCCCTTGGTCCTCCATCAAGATCAAAAGGGATTTGTGAAGGGGCGCCAACTATATGAGCTAACTTATGATCTGATAGGTGCCATTGACATGGCATCGGCCGAGACCCTTCCATTGGCCGCCCTTACGTTGGACGCAACCAAGGCCTTCGACAGGGTCAATTGGTTATATCTGTTGGGGGCTTTGGCCAAGTTTGGCGTGGGTGCGGGTTTCTGCCGGGCTGTTGGTCTCCTATATCGCAACCCAACTGCGTGCCTGCTGGTGAATGGAGACCTGTCGGACCCCTTTACCATCTCAAGGGGGACGCGGCAGGGCTGCCCTCTCTCTCCGCTCTCCTATTCGATTTTTATATCGAACCCTTGCGCAACAACTGAGGTTAATATCAAACCTTTTTCTTCCGGAGGATGGGAGAGGAAGGTAGCCCTATATGCCGATGATGCGCTCATTCTTACATCAGAGGTCAGCACTGCACTCCCTGCAATTTTAAAAATTGCCCACGAATTTGGCCAAGTATCTGGTTACGAGATTAACGATGCAAAGACTGAGATGCTTGTCTGGAACGACAATGGGACAATGGGAGCACCACAGGCAAGCTCCTCAATGCGGTATCTGGATCGGAAAAGATATCAATAGACTTGCTGCAGTCAATTTTTCAAAAGTAGCAAAAGAGTGTCGTAAGCTTCTGCAAGTATGGTCCCATCTTCCGCTCTCATCAATTGGGAGGGTTAATTTGATAAAAATGTCGATTTTACCCAAAATTTCTTTTTTATTTAATACCATCCCCCTACATTTTGACCAATCACTGTTAGCTAAATTACAATCAGAAATCACATCTTTTATTTGGAACAAGCATCTGCCAAGAATTGCTTGGAAGAAGCTTAGACGGCGTAGGGATAAGGGGGGTTTGGTCGCCCCTGACCTAAAGTTATATGCATGGGCTTTACAGCTATCACACACCCGAATGTTGCTGAAAATGCCCACGGCTTACGGGGTCGGCTCTATGTTTTCAGCTATGCTGGATGGGGAAGGTGTTAGTCAGTCGGGCTTTTTATTCAAATTTGGCAACCCGAAATTAAAAAAAAAATTGTAATTGAAGGTCCGACAATGATTGGCAAAAAAGTGGTCTGAAGTAACAAAATCTATAAAGCTGGGGTATTTCTGTAACAGAACACCGCTATGGGGTTTACCTGAAAATCCCGCCTGGCTAGGTGATAGCTTAGCGGTCCCACTAAGAGAAGCAGGTCTTGAAGTCTGGGGCGACCTTTTTTTTTGAAGGGGAACTGCTTTCATGGGAACATCTCCAAAACAAAATTGGCCCCAACTTCTCAAGGTTTAAATATTTGAAAATGGCCAGCTGGGCCCACTCCTACAGCTTTTTGCCCCTTGGGGGAATAGGTTTCCACTTGGAGGCTACAGCCTACTAATTGCTGACCTAGTGGACAGCGCACCGGCAAAAAAAGAGATCTCCCAGTGGTATAAACTTATACTTGAAGAAATGGACGGTAACTTTAGCTTACCGGACTTGTTGTGGGGATCTTCACTTACTGGCCACAACCTGCAAGAGCTCTGGACTGCTTCATTTGGGCTTTTATGGAACATTGTGAAGCCTTCATGGCTACGTAGAAATCATCTCTACACCCTCCATAGGGCGTATTATTCCCCCCTTAGACTTTCTAAATTCACAGAGGGCAACTCGGTAGCGTGTGCCAAGTGCGGGCTAGTGGCAGCCTCGGATGCCCATATGTTCTTCGAATGCCCCCGTTTGGATACATTTTGGGAAGCAATCAGCAACACTCTCACAGCATCGCTGGGTTTTCAGGTAACCATGGAGCTCCCTCTTGCGATCTTTGGGATCCTAGATGGCGTTCAGAGTTCAGTGAAAAATCTGGTGTTCTACGCTGTGCTTTTGGCCAGAAGGGAGATCTGCAAGAAATGGAAGGATCCCTTTCCTCCCTCTTTCAATGACTGGCAGTCATCCGTCTTGCAGACCTCGCAAATGGATCTGGCTAGGTCTGGCAACCAGAATAAAAGGGCATTCTGGTATTTGTTGTCATGGGAGCAGTGAATTTACTGGGTTTTTTTTTTCCCCAGGGTCCAATGATTACGCTACTATGGTGCTTTTGCTCTCACCATCTGTACAGCCGCTGCCCGGTCCTAGCCCGGCCCGAGTTGGCTGTAACTTCCACCAAGTTTACCGTTGGTTAGGTAATCAGTTATCTTATACCGAGATGCGTTTTTTTCATCAAAAAACCCTCCTGCACCTCTACTTTTATTTATTTTTATTTACGTCATTTATAAAGCGCCTGAATCCCCCCGAATGGGGTATCTCAGCGCTAAGGACAGCTGATGCGCTGGGTAACAAAATTAGAAGAGTATCGTTTTGAGCTTCTTTCTGAAGTGTAAGTAATTGGTGGTGAGACGAATCTCAAGAGGTAGTTGATTCCAGAGTTTAGGAGCGAGGTAGAAGAAAGATTTTCCTCCCAACCTGGTTAGCCTTATGCGCGGGACCGTGAGCAGGTCCTTCCCTTCAGAACGAAGGGAGCGGGGCGGTAAATATTCCACTAGCTTATGTGCGAGATAGGCAGGGCCCATCTGGTTTATGCCTTTAAAAACGATGCAACAGATTTTAAAATGTATTCTTTTGCGAACCGGCAGCCAGTGAAGCTTACGCAACAGGGGAAGTGAAGAGGCACGGTTGGGGGCGCCAGTTACCAGGCGAGCAGCAGTATTCTGGACCACCTGAAGACCTTGCAATGCTGATTCCTTAGCGGCAATCAGCAAAGCATTGCTGAAGTCCAGACGGCTGAGTACCAGAGCATGAACAAGGGTTTTACTTGTGGATACGGGTAAAAAATAAAAAACCTTACGGAGGAGGCTAAGTGCATAGAAACAAGCTTTTTTTATTGCAGCTATGTTTTCATCCATGTTAAGATCTTTGTCCATTAACACCCCTAAGTTTTTGACAACTTTCTTTGGCAGAGGCGATGGTCCCAAGTCATCAGGCCACCAACTAGGGGACCTACTGGTGATCGCGTCTTTGAAGAGTATGACTTCCGTCTTTCCTGCATTAAGCTGCAGGAAGTTACTGCTCATCCAAGAAGTTGTGGCTCTCATCCTTTCTCTGAACATGTTTTGGATGTCAGGAATATCTTTCTTGTAAGATAGGATGAGTTGAGTGTCATCCGCGTAGGAGATTGGGATAAACCCAATCTTCCTAAGCAGAACTGAGAGCGGAGCAATATATACATTAAACAGGGATGGGCTCAGGCAGGACCCCTGCGGTACCCCTTTGGTGACTTGGGTGGTCTTAGAAAAAAAAGGTCCAAGTTTGACTGTTTGCGTCCTGAAGCCAGGCCAAAGCAGAATTCTGGACGCCTTTAGAGCTCAATCTGTCCAGCAGGATTTGATGAGAAATGGTATCAGAAGCGGCGGACAGGTCAAGCAGTATAAGAATCACTGCTTGACCATCGTCCGCCAGCATACGAATATCGCCAGTTACGTTCACCAATGCTAGTTCAGTGCTGTGCAAGGGGCGAAAACATGACTGGGAATGATCAAGGCAGTAGGAAGCTTCTATAAAAGTGGAGAGATGGACGTTAATATGCTTTTCCAGTAGTTTGCTATACAGAGAAAGTAAAGAGATAGGGTGGTAGTTGGACACCTCACTAGGAGATAGTTTAAGTTTTTTCCTATTGGGCATGATCTGCGCATCCTTCCATTCTTTAGGGAGATGGCCCTGTTTAATGGAGCAATTGAGGATGGAGCAGATAGGCTCAGCTAATTCGGCTGCAAGTTGTTTTGCTTCTTTGGTGGGTAATAAATCTCTGGGAGAGCCCGATTTGGCGGATTTTAGTAATGATTCTGTATCCTGAATAGTGAGCCAGGGAAATTCTTTTAAGGTAAGCTGATTTTTAAGAGCCAGGTCGTGGCCAGTTGGAGAAATGTAGTTAGTGTTAGTAGGGAAAGCTAATATCTTATTGTAGATGTTCTCTATTTTTTGTGAGAAATGATTAGCTATATTATCGCACAGTGGTTGAGTTGCTTCCTCTTCTGAATTGCAAGTTTAAGGATTAGTGAGAGATTTTAGGATGTGGAAGAGGGTTTTGGGGGTGTTGTCTGCTTGCTCCAGCAGGCTGGCTATATGATTTTTCCGTGCGAGTTTAAAATTTTTGTGGTAGAAGTCTAGAGCCACTTTATAATGTTCCTACTTGTATAATTTTTATTTCGGCGCCATTGTCGCTCTAACCTTTTACATTTGCTTTTCTCTAGGCGCAGATTCGCTGTGTACCAAGGTGACTGTGTACGAGTGGGGGCCACGCAGGATTTTTTCTCAGGAATTAAGATATCTAGAGTGAGCTTAATTGTATTATGAAAGGACGACAAATGATTGTCGACTGTGTTTGAAATGGGTTAATATTAACCCTGGGCGAAGCACTACGCTACGCTTGCGTAGTTTGCGAAGTTTGCACAACTTCGCACTACGCGAGCTGCACGTAGCACAGTGCGAACACGCGTAGTGCAACGTAGCGTAGTGCAGCGGTCATTTTTTGCTTGTTCGCGGTCCTCAACGTCATGTTCGCGACCGCGAGCAAACAAAATGACATCCCGGTGAGATTCTCAACGCGGGGAGGTCAGGTTTCTCATTGCGAGTGGTTGCGCATGCTCGCAACTGCTCGCGATGAGAAACTACCAGTTTGCGTTGAGAAAGCTGCCGCTCGAGTAAAAATCTACTCGAGCAGCAGAAAACTACAGCTCGCACTGTGCAAGTTGCCATTTTCAATGATTGCACAGTGCCGGATGCTTGTTCGCACTGTGCAATCATTGAAAACGCATCTTGCACAGTGCGAACATGCTACTACGCAGCTCGCGTAGTGCTACGTGAAGTTCGCGTAGTGCGAAGTGCACTTCGCGTAGCTTCGCGTAGCGCTACTTCGCGAACTACGCCCACCCTTAATATTCAGGGGTGTGTGCAGCACAAAATTTACTGGGAGTGAGTTTCTGTCACTGTCTGTATGTGTGCATTATTGGAGCCTTTTTATATACATGTTCACGGGTGCCAGTCAGATCAAAAGATATGCACGAGTGATCCGACCATGTTTGAGGAGTAGTGGCTTTATACGAGATATCGAATGAATTGGAGAGGATTTGGTCTAAAACATGGCCAGCAATATGTGTCGGGGTATTGTTCCTTTTTGTGAGTCCAAGAGCAGACATTTCCCTCTGGAACGTGGTGGCATCCGAATCATCAGGGTTGTCACTATGAGCATTAAAATTGCCTAATAATAAGAACTTATTTGTTGATATCACATAGGGGGCAATCAAGTCCTGAAGAAGTGAGATAGAAATAGCAAGAGGACCGGGGTCGATAAACAAGAGCTCCCTTCCAGCTTAATTGTGAGTGAAGATCGATTCTGAATATAAGAATCTCTATGTTGTCACTACAATATTGGTCTAATATTGTCGCTATTACTGGATCTTTATAAATAATTGCAACTCCACCACAAGTTTTATGTGGCCTATCTAGTTTTAAGATGCGATATCCGTCAGGAACCACCATAGCAATATCCGGAGCGGAGGAGGTTTCTGTTAGGAATCCTATGTCCGAGGAAGCTGAAACTAATAGGTCCCATATGTTAGTGGAATGCTTGGGAATGGAGCGAACCTTCGCCAAAAAGCAATCCCAGTTGGTTACAGATGCACTGTAGGTATCGACAGTGACAGAGGAGACATTGGCCAGGGAGAGTGGCAAGCTGTGGTAGCCACATAGAAGGCAAGATAACGGGCCTTCACCGAGGGGGGGAATCGGTGAATACAAGTGTAAAGCTCATTACCTGGAGAGGGAGACGAAATACAATCTTTAATGGAAATCAGCTCCTGTCTAGAGTAAGTGATGATAGTGCTGGAATGCACTGATTGACGAGTAAGTGAACCGCATGGGTCCTGGCTCCGGGTGACGAAATGGCGCGGTTGGGTGCAGACGGGCTTGCCTTTGGCATGCCGCTGGCGCCCCCGCTGCACACGCCCGCTGCACGTCACCCCCAGCATCCGGTTTTAAAGGGAAAGATGTTAGAGCGCTAGAACACTCACCTCTTCCTAAAGGAAGTGTGTTAAATGCCACTGAGGAAAAATAGAAAAGAAGGAGAAACTCCCTCCACAACAATCGAGCAATGCTCATGGTGGACCGGGGAGTTAGGAGCAGGAGAATAGAACTGAGTAAGTAAAAAAGATTTTCTATTCAAAAATGCCACTTGTTAGCCGCTCTGACTAACAAATTACAAAGTGCTCAAAAACGAACCATTAAAACATTATTGCTGGATCCCAGTGTCAGCGCGTCCATGATTTATGATGGTGGCCAATGGAGTTAAACCCCCTCCGGAACCTGTGGACTCAGCCAGGAATCTCGGATTCTGGTTCAACAACGAGTTATCCTGTAAATCTCAATTCAACCAGGTTTCATCAGCGTGTTTTGGTCAATTGCATATGATTCGCAAAATTCTCCTTTTTCTCCCTCGGGAATTTCGCCGGACCATTGTTCACGCCCTGCTGACCTCACATCTGGACTATGCAGCCTGTATCTACGCTGGGGCTCCTGCCTACCTGATCAAACGCTTACAGATTGTTTAGAACGCGGCGGCCAGGTTGATCGATAACATCCCATATCGCCACTCGATTTCTACCCACCTGAAGAAGCTTCACTGGCTTTCAGTGACCAGGCACATTCAGTTTAAGTCACTGGTTTTGACTTTTAGAGCAATGCAGGGTCAGGGACCGACCTCTCTTAGAGGCTGACTTAAGCATGCTCAGTCTAACCGCTCACTCAGATCAATCATCTCCGCCTTTTGGTGACTCCCCGTTTTTGCCTCTACAGAATGGATGGCAGATCTTTTGCAGTGATCACGGCTAAAGCCTGGAACAACCTGCCAATGTCCTTGCAGATGGCTGAATCTGAATCTATTTTCCGATACCACTTGAAGAACTGGCTGTTTTCCAACTCTTAGCCCTCTATGCGTACCCGCACCTGCCGCCTGTCTTAGAGCCGGGAAACGCCAGCTGGGGGTAACTGTTTGCTTTACAAGCTTCAAATAATAATAATAATAATAATGTTGATTCTATTAATGACCTGAGTTTGACTCCGTTCCACATTCCTCTTCATTAGAAGCTCAACCTCTGACTTCCCTTTCTCTTCCTTCTTAATCCTCAACAGCAAAGGTACAAGTTTTGAAAAAGGCTTCCTTCCTCTTAGCACCTCAAATGGTATTCTACCTGTTACTGAATGAGGTGTAATCGTGTTTGATAACAACATACTTTGAAGAGGTTGCTTCCATGATAACCCAAACGTAAGTGCCAATTGTATTGCCTCTTTGACAATTCCATTGAACCGCTCAACCAGGCCATTACTTTCGGGATAATACAACAACGCCCTTACATGATTAACACCACATTTTTCCCAAAATGACTGCATCTTACTTGATTTAACCTCCACCCCATTATCAGACACCAACGATCCTGGTACACCTTCGCTAGAAAAAATATCCTCCAAAAAATCAATCAATAACCACCTCCGTGGTCACACTTCCATCAATATGAACTTCCGTCCACTTAGAGTAATGCCCAATGAGAACAATGACATATGCCTTCTTGGATGGTAACGTGGTAAATGGCCCCATAATATCAATTGCTACTTTCTGCCAAGGCCCATCAGATAAATCTACTGTTTGCAAAGGTACCACCACTGGTTTAATCACTTTGTCACTTGACTTGCATACATTAGATTCCCGCACCCAATGATCCATACCATCCAAACCAGGACTCCAAATTTCATCTTAAACCTTCCGCCTCATGCTTGACATCCTCCAATGGCCTTCATGTCCTAACTTGGCAATGTTTTTGCGCTTCTCAATAGGAGGTACAAACCTATCTCCTCTTAGGACAATACCATTACAAAAGGATAATTCCTCCTTTACCTTCCAAAATGTGCTAAATTCAGCTTGCAATTGCCATTCCAATGGCCACCCATGAACAATTTTTTTTTTACAACCAACAGCACGACATCTTTTTTCATTTCCTCTATCCATTTCAACTCAGACAACTCTAACCCATTTGCCACATCTCTGTCCCTACAACACATCACATCTTCATATGTGTACCCCACATCACGTCTACTCTCATCCATTTCCTGTGCGTTGCAAGATTCCACTGGTAACTGTGACAATTCATCAGCAACACAAGTATTTTTGTCTGGAACACATACAATATCATAATAATACATTTGCAACTTTGAAGCCAATCATGCTAACTTTGTTGTTATATTTTTCTACTTCCTGGTTTTGAAATATTTACTAAAGAGTTATGGTCTGCACAGATTCCCAATTTCCTGCGACCAAACATACATCCTGAAACACTCTACAGCCCCAGTTGGAGAGAGTAATTCTTTCCCTATCACTGAAAGATTTCTGTCGACTTGTGTCGGGGTCCGAGATGCCTATGCAACCATTGACTCATTACCATCCTTTTTTTGTGATAGAACAGCTCCTACTCCGTAACCACTGGTATCCACAGATATAGTAAATCCAACCCCATGGCGCATTTACAACCTCATTCTTGATTGCTACAAACTCCTCCTTGCCAACAACCAAATGTTGCATTTTTCTTCAATAACGCTCATAAATTTTCCACCTTCCAGACATCATTTTTCACAAAACGGGAACTAAACTCTGTTAGCCCCAAAAAAGGCATTAACTGTTCTTTAGGCTTGGGCTCAGGAGCATTCACGATAGCTTCAACATGACTGATTGTTGGACGTACGGCTTCCTTAGATATAATGTGCCCCAAGTATTCCATCTGCCGTTTTCCAAAACCACATTTCTCTTCCTTCACACTCAGAACATTTTTCATTAGAGCATGTAAAACCTCCTTCAATGTCCCATCATGCTCTTTTTTGTCCTTTCCAAATATCAAAATGTAATCCTAAACACCTTCCCACCTGTTATGCCTGATAATACTCTGGACATCTCCCTCTGAAAATCAGCAGATGCACCTGATGACCGTAAAGGCATTCTTCTATACTGGATCCTGCTTTCAGTTGTTATAAAAGCTGTGCAATGCCTAGAGTCTGGTATGCGCTGGCCAAATCAATTGTAGTGAATACAGTAGCCTCCCTGTGATTAGCTGACCTGGTATATGCTGTCCACTGATTAAAGTGGGCACCTCGCGCCAGTCCAAACCGCCCTTATGCTGATTTAAGAGGTCAAAGATAACCTTAGAAAGCTATCCAAGAGGTAGCTGTGGAGAGCAGCCTTCAGGCGTAGCCTTGATGGAATGCTAAGCAGCTTGTTTTACCAGAATGCAATCTTACTGTATTAATTAAATGAAAGGAGAACCACACAGTAGTTATAAAAATATGTATTTATTTATATAACACTCACTAGTATGACACAATATCTTCTACACGAATATATTCACGAAGCAAACAATACTGTAGCACAGAAACGATAGTAAGTAGCAATAAAAGACAGTTGTTATTGTTATAGTTATATGTACTTCTAAAGCGCGACACTCATCCAACAAGGATATCACGGCGCTAAAATTAAACAGTAAACCATAAACAAATTACCATATATTCTATTTAGGGAATAATGCAGTTTTTAGTTTTTTCCTGAAAGTGAGGTAACAATCAGTACATCGAAGATCGATAGGCAAGTCATTCCAACACTTAGCGGCAAGGTGCGAAAAGGCCCGCCCGCCCATCCTGGATAGTTTTATTCGTGTGGTGACTGCTTTAGCTGTGGCTTGTAAACGTAAATTCCGAACTGGGGCATAGAGCTTGATTCTGTTCCGCAAGATGTAAGGGTCAGTATTATGCAAAGTTTTATGAGCAATGCACAACATTTTAAATACTGCTCTTTGCCTCATAGGCAGCCAATGTAACATTCTCAGGCAGTTTGTAGCAGAATCGTACTTTTTCTTATCACAGACAGCTTTGGCTGCCGCGTTCTGGACCAGCTGTAGTTTGGAAAATAAATAATCCGCCATACCAACAAACAGCGAGTTGCCATAGTCCAACCTACTAGTCAGTAAAGATTGAACTAAAATCTGTCTACATTCCATCGGAATCCAGGGAAAAACACGTTTCAGCATTTTTAGTATGGCGAATCCTTTGCCACAGATTGTGGTAACATGATGCTTCATAGATAAAGTGGTGTCCATATGGATTCCCAGGTTTCTAGCGGTCAGGGTTGGGTTTGGTGGTGTACCTAAAGTATTTGGCCACCAAGAGCTGTCCCAAAGCTGTTTGGATCCGCCGAATAAAAGAATTTCTGACTTGTCAGCATTTAATTTCAGGTAGTGCCTATGCATCCAGTTAGATAGCTCTGACAGGCAGTTATGTAACCTGTTTTTGGCGTCCTCTTCACCATTGAGGGTTACCATCAACTGAGTATCATCAGCATAAGAGCAGATATTGATACCCCATTTATTGCCTATAGATGCCAATGAAGAAACATAAACATTGAACAATGTTGGGCTCAATGTTGCTCCCTGTGGCACCCCATATTTGATCTTCCGAGGAGTGGAGGTAAGGTTTCCTAAACAGATGGACTGGGATTTATTCGATAGAAAAGACTCCAGCCAGTTCAGGGCTTTACCATGAATTCCTTTAGCAGCTAGCATATTTATTAGCAGTTTGTGGGAAACGGTATCAAACGCCGCTGATAAATCAAGTAATATCAGGGCGACCGTTTTGCCTTTATCAATCTGCATTCGAATATCGTCCATCACAGCCAGGAGTGTTGTCTCAGTACTGTTATTCGATCTAAAACCAGTCTGAGAAACATCCAGCAGGTTATTGGTTTCCAGAAAGCTTGACAACTGTTTAGTTACCAATCGTTCTAAAACCTTTGATAGATATGGAAGCTGTGAGATGGGACGGTAATTGGCTGGATCGTTTATGTCCGCGCCGGCTTTTTTTAATAGTGGTATTACAGCTGCATTTTTTCAGACTTCTGGGAATTCAGCTTGGTCCAAGGAAAGATTAAGAACTTTTGTAACTGCTGGATATATTACGGGTGTAAGCTGGGAGAAGATATAGTGTGGACAGACATCCCATGGTGATCCTGATTTGATTTCTAACATAGCTTTGCTAACTTCTTCTTCAGAAAAAGTGCCAAAAGTAGAGCAGCTGGCCTGCATAGTAGAATCAACATGATACTCTACATGGTCCTGGCTATTATTTACAAAGGAAGCATAGATTTGATCAATTTTTTCACTAAAAAAATCACTAATTTTGGAGCAGTTTTCATGTGAGGGAGTCAAGTTTGAGATGAGACACGGTGGGTTACAGAGTTCTTTTACTATTTTAAAAAGCTCCTTCGAGGAATTTTTGTTGTCTAGTATTCTTTGGGAAAAATAGTCTTTCTTTGCTTTGCGTATAGCTGTGTTGTATACTTTCAGCTGATGTTTATAAGTAGCTCTGTCTTCGAGCGTTTTACTTAGTCTCCATTTGTGTTCCAATGTGGTACATTTTCTTTTTACAGTTTTTAGATCTGAGCCGTACCATTTCTCTGAGATTTTTCGTTTAGGTCGATCTATAGTACGGGATAGTGAACAATGATCCAACGCTTTCTCAATGTTGCTAAGCAATTGACGAATTTCTTCCTCACTGGAAGTTCCAGGACTAAAATTATAATCAAAGTCTTCTTTAAATTTTTCCACAGAGAATTTTTTCCAACATTTTGTGGAATTTGTCGACTGAACGAAAGGTCTTTTATTCTTTATAGGTAGGTTCAAATTAAATTCGATCCTATAGTGATCCGTCCAAAGAGCCCACAGAGGGACCAAACCATATATAAATAGTGGTATAAGAACCACAACTCGAGTCAAGACGAGCTCTAGAGTAAGTAGAATCGCTGGGACCCCAAGGAACCACCCAAGGTGAGTAAGTGCGAACCCCCACGGAGGACAGGTGCAGTGTCGGAACACGACTGCGTGCTCCGTACAATCCTATGAGGAAGTTCGGTTGAAGTTCTAAGGTTTAAGGACCCTTTTCAGTGTGCTTCAAAGAAACCCCGTGGAAGTTAGGAGGTTGGAGAGCCACCCCATCTGTGGATACCGTAGTACCAGCGTTACCTATCCCAGGGAAGCCGGGTGCATAGGTCTGAAGTAGCGTTGAAAACCGCCGTCGATCTCAATGGGAGACTTCAAAGAAGAGTCACTGCTGGAAGGATGAAGAACATCCGGTGGAATCCAAACGTGTATTTGGGATGAAGTGTACCTGGAAGCAGAGGGTACAGAGTCTGGGTCACTGGGAGTGACCAGGGGCACGGTAGACGAATGCCCGCCGATGTCGGGCGCTTCAGCTGCGTTGACGGTGTTTTTGAATCTGCAGCCACGGGGACCCATAGATGTCGAAGACAACCAGGAGCCGGATGAGAGCTGTCCCATAAAGGATGTCAAATGCTTGGGGGTTCGGTGTCCTGCATGGGCACCAACAAGCCTTGGCAATGGCAACCCACGCAGAAAGTCAAAAAGAGTAACAGTTTGGACCAGCAAAGTCCAGGAGATTCACCACAGGAAGGGGAGTCAGGGCAAGCCTGCAGCAACTAGGGAAGCCAATGGAAAACAAAGGTGACCCTCAAGTGGATTCACAGGTCAGAGGCAAAGGAGTCACGAGAGGACCTCAGGTGGATTCACAAGATGACAGTCCATGGAGCACTCAGTGTGAGGAGGACAAAGATCTTGGTAAGAAATGTGCCCAGAGATTGGGGATGTCAGTAGCCCAATGCACTTGTCTGGCAACAGCCAACAAGCATATGCACTTGCAAAAGTATGCAGTGCACAGGGGTTAAGGTTTCACAGTCCTCACAAGGGACCTACCTCCTGTGTTGCTGGGATCTTTGGAGTCCAGAGGAGCTCAGGAACAGCAGACTGGTACTTTGGGATGTGGTGCCTGTTGATGCAGGGGAGTGACTCCTTTGCTCCAAGGGAGATGTCTTCAGTTGTGCTTGATGGTCCACAGGTCCTGCACAGTTCCTGTATGGTGCACAGGCACAGACAGACAATGCAGCAGACTGAGTGGAAGATGAAGTCTGGCCCAAACAAAGTCCAACGAAGTCTATGTGTCCAGATGGTCGAAGTTCAGTGGTTTCTGGTTCAGAATCTTGTCCACGTCGAATCTATGGTCCTACAGCCAGTTATACCCCTTTGTACCCACAGGAGATGGTTGGACAGATGCAGGGGATCCTCCCAGGGGAGGGTCTGGACAATGGCAAGGATACTCCTCTGTCTTGTGTCCAGGTTCGCGCCACAGTGGAAGCCATCGGTTCCCAGAACTGGTTTGAGCTGGACTATGCACAGGGACACCAAGTGTGCCCCTCGTGCAGACTTTCAGGCACTTTGGAAGTGCACCCACCAAACCCCAATACCAAATCCTGTCTGTGTGGTGGCCACACCTCCCTGTGACAGGATGCCTATTGTTCTGCCTTCCTCTTCTTGAGCTTGGCTCAGCAGCAGGAGGGCAGAATTGTGTCTCTGGTCGGCAGCAACCCTTGTGTGCTGTCTGGGTCGAGAAGGGTGGTACCGGAAAGACCAGGGACCCACGAAGCTCGCATCAAAATGGTGGAATCATACCTCCCACAATGGTTACTGGGGTGGAGGAATGATTCCAAGGTGTTTGATACCAAACACAACATGGTTTGTTGCAGCCGTTTTCGAGATAGCATTTTACGCAAGCATACCATGCACCTCCATGTATATGTCTGGTTGCGTCACCAACAGCCCGGGAGAAGGGTCTCCGTATGCTAAATGGATGCTCTGCTCATGCAGGGGCACCCTCTCACGTAAAACCCAGCACCCTGCCTTCAGGATTGTCAAGGTCTGCTATAGGGGTGTTTTAAGTGTAGTGACCAATAGATATAGTAAACCTATATCTTTCGTAAAATCTTACACAGACTGCTATGGCAGACATGTAGTTCCATTATGCATGGCCTCTCATGGGTGGCATAATACATGCTTCAGCCCATGAGAGGCCTCTGGGTTACCTATGCCCTGGTGTACTGTATACTAGGGACTGACAAGGGTACCCCAGTATCCAATGTGGAGTGTACCTAGTACATATCAATTAATCAATCAATCAATCAATCAATCAGAGTACTTGTAGAGCATGCTTCTTACCCCTGAGGGCCTCAAGGCGCTGAGGGGACGGGTTAATACTACTGCTCAAAGAGGCAGGTCTTGAGGAGTCTTCTGAAGGCGAGTAGGTCTTGGGTCTGCCGTATGAGGGTAGGGAGGGTGTTCCAGGTCTTGGCGGGGAGGTACGAGAAGGATCTGCTGCTGGAGGTTGTTGGATGCGGGGGACAGTGGCAAGGGCGAGGCTGGCGGAGCGGAGCTGGCGCGTGGGGTGTAGAAGCTGAGTCTGCTGTTAAGGTAGGCTGGTCCCGCGCTGTGGAGTGCTTTGTGTGCGTGGGTGAGGAGCTTGAAGGTGATCCTCTTGTCGACGGGGAGCCAGTGTAGGTCTCTTAGGTGGGGATGATGTGGACGCGGCGGGGGACGCTGACTATTAGTCAGGTGGAGGCGTTTTGGATGCATTGTAGTCATTGTAGGTGTTTGGCTGGGATTCCTGCGTAGAGTGTGTTGCCGTAGTCCAGTCTGCTGCTGACGAGGGTCTGTGTCACCGTTCTTCTTGTTTCGGTCGGGATCCACTTGTAGATCCTGCGGAGCATGCGGAGGGTGTAGCAGGAGGAGGAGATGGCGTTGACCTGCGTAGCCATGGAGAGGGAGGAGTCGAGGTTGCGTGCATGGTCGCTGGGTGTTGGTGCTGTTCCCAGTGTGGTTGGCCACTAGGAGTCGTCCCAGGCTGAGGGGGTTGGGTCTGAGGATGAGTACCTCCGTCTTGTCCGAGTTCAGTTTCAGATGGTTGCTCCTCATTCAGTCGGCGACGGCCTTCATTCCCTCGTGGAGGTTGGTTTTGGCGGTGTGGGGGTCCTTGGTGAGGGAGAGGATGAGCTAGGTGTCGTTGGCGTAGGAGATGATATTGAGGTCGTGCTGGCGGGCCACTTGTGGGTGGGGGGCCATGTAGATGTTGAACAGCGTCGGGCTGAGGGATGAGTCCTGGGCGATGCCGCAGATGATGTCGGTGGCTTCGGATCGGAAGGGTGGGAGGCGTACGCTCTGTGTTCTGCCGGAGAGGAAGGACGTGGTCCAGTCAAGGGCCTTCTCTTGGATACCAGCTTCTAGGAGGTGTCTCTTTAGAGTGCGATGGCAGACCGTGTCGCTGTTTGATGTTGATGACCTTCCGTAGTTGTGGTGCGATGGCTGCATCTGCTTTGTTGAATACGTGGTGTTGGCACGGGTCTGACGGAGATCCTGAGTGGATGGAGTTCATGACCTTGCATGTTTCGTCGTCATTGACGGTGGACCAGGAGGTCAGGCGGATGGCGCTGGTGGTGTTCACAGGGGAGGTGAAGTCTGGCGTAGTCGGGGCAGTTGTGGTGTTGAAGCTGTTGTGGATGTTCGCGATCTTGCGGTGGAAGAAGATGGCCAGCGAGTCGCACAGTTCTTGTGAGGGCGGGATGTCGTTGGCGTTGGTGTAACAGTTTTAAGGAGAAAACAGATAGACTGGGGTCCTGATTACCAGGATCCCAGTCAGACTAGTAAAAAACTAACACAGCACTAAGAAAAAAGGGAGACTTGAAATATCGGCGGGGACATCGACCCGCAATGACAAACACTGGCCACATAGTGATACAGCACAGCAAACGCCCACGGTGGGGGATGAACAGAGAGCACTCAATAAGCGACAATCCACTGAGGGGCTTGGTGAGGTGTGCCCAACATATGGCTGCGGTGGGGGCCAGGGCTGCGCGGACATCC
This sequence comes from Lissotriton helveticus, assembly GCF_964261635.1. Classification (NCBI taxonomy): domain Eukaryota; kingdom Metazoa; phylum Chordata; class Amphibia; order Caudata; family Salamandridae; genus Lissotriton; species Lissotriton helveticus. The sequence goes on along the minus strand of NW_027611702.1, from coordinate 1,041,272 downwards.
CGCTTGGGACCCCTTCTCTCCAATGCACCTGGGACAATTCTGAGCAGAAACGAACCATGCTAAGGGCTGTGGCAAAAATGCACTGCGCCCAGGACTAAAATTCAGGGGCATATTCACAAGAACGTTTGATTAACATCACCAAAAATTGCTAACGCAACTTTACACATCGCAGCCCATGGCGGGAAAATAACTCTGTGTTAACATGGAATTCACAACATGACAGGAGCATGCGATAGTCCGCCAAAAAGGCGGCCAATGTCAGAGATACAACCACCCTGATGGAGATAAAAACACAAACCACAACACCAGAAATCGTGCGATGAGCCCATTCGTGATGAGGAAAGCAGGGATAAGCACCACCAGGACCATGAAACACACGGCAGGCAGGAATAAGCACAACAAAAGCCTGAAAAAGTTAGACAGACCAAACAGAAAACAACAGCCAAATACAATGGAGGCAACCTGAGACAGCAGACAACCCCACCAAACCCATTTGCAACAAAACATTAGACATGGCAGGCCATCTTGCACAAAATGAATGCAGCCTGAGTGCGGAGGAGGACAATTGCAGAAAACCAGAACTCCAGAAATTATGCGAAATGCACAAACAAGCAGAAACATGACAATAACAAGAAGGCAGCAATGCACACTGGAGGTGGGAGTCCAGCGCCACACCAGGAACTGGATGACATGGAGGAAATGATGTCCACCACATCAGTCTGGAGACGGTGGCAGGACACAGGGAGTGGAAACTGCACCAAACAACAGACACAACAGCAACAGGGAGAGGAACCAGCAGGGACTGAGGGAAGGGGAGAGATGGGCACAATGGCACATGTGCACACCTAAGCACAGCACAACTGCAGACAAACCATGCTCAAGAGTAACAAAACCAACCAGAAGCACAAGTCACACAACACGGTAATGTCACACCACTGAACAAGCACGGAAGTGAAGACAACATTGCCTGATAGGGAGAAGGGTGAGCCAAATCAGAGCAGAAGGAACATCTCACACACAATGCAGCACATACACATAGGAAGCAGAGCACCCCAACATCGAACAGAATGTGGTACAAACACCAACTTGTGCACAAACAAACATAGGACACAAGTGCACCCGCCTGTGGCCAGTAAACGGCCATTCGCAACTGGCAAAGCATGAAACAGGGACATGATAATGCCCAAGTACAAACACACTGTCCTGATGGTGTAGCAATGCACGTATGGCAGGGAGCCAAAGAGTCTGTGACACACACATTGGCATACAAATCAAGAAACGACACCGTTGGAGACAAGTGAAAGTGCGGATACTTTATCAACAAGTGCGAGTCAGTACGGCTAAGAGAAGTGCCACGATATGTAAACAACAGCAGCAGCATGTTTGAATGAGGAAAGAAAAACCTCCCCAACACAAGTCAGTGCCAACCCGCGTTGGTTGTCCGCGCCTGGAACATGAGTCCTGGCCAATGCAGCCATGTCCAATGGCATCTTGGGATAGGTGACCATACCCACAACATGCAACCATGTGTCGGGACACATGCAATGGCTCACATCCAGTTGTGGCCGCAGGTACTTTGTCAGTCGTCCATGAACGCGACTGCAGCTGCGTAGGCCAACATCTCCAATGAGCGATCGTCGTCCACCACATCTGACATGTTGCCGATGTAATCCATTAGCTGACCCGGACAGATGTGCTGACTCCAACCACTGAACCCAATGTGCACCAAAGCCCATTCGGGTAGTGGCTCAATAGGCTCCCTGCACACTACAACTCGTGCAATCTCCCAGGTCCAGTTTTCAGCCTGCAGGCCAAACATCCATGCATGCCATAAGCGGTCATCCTGGTGATACTCCTGGTCGTGGGCCAACAGGGGGTGCACACACGCCTAGTAATCCAGGTCAGCTACCGTTACTTTGGAGAGGCAGACATCCATGGGCCACTCGAATATGCACGAGTGACAATGCATCAGAGGCTGCATGCAGGTGGCATGTGCAAACGGAAGTTCAGCCGGTAACTGATCCGCAGCCCTGCCAACGGCGGTGCCCCAGTACATGCAGCAGACGTGCACGGTACAGCTCCACGTGACTGGAGTCGAGCATGTGTCTGGGATGGTCTGCCATTGCGTCAGTGGCTCTGTATGAAGCGGCACTGGCTTGGCCTGAGACAGTCCGTGGATGAAATGGCACAGCTCGGTGCAATGAGCAGTGTCTGTGTGCAATGGGTGCAGGCCTTGGTTGGGGTGGGAGTACGAGTGAATGCCATTTCACGCACGCCAACTATGACCAAGGACTACTGTGTGTGGAATGTGTACACGTTGGTCTCACGTCGGGCAGTGCATAGTGTGTGAGTCACAAACAAATGCTATGGTATCTGTCAGGGATTGCTGGGCACATGCAAGTTCCTCTCTCAGGGGGTGCTGGGCACATGCAAGTTCCTGCTCGGAGCTGCAGATGTGCTACCGCTTGATAGTACAGAGAAAAGACCTTTCGACCCTACAGTAACTTCAACAGCTGCATGCACACAAGAGACGTACAGAGGACGGTCGTGGGTGTGGTGGGACGTCTGCGACCCTGGGATTCATGGATGACATGCCCATCACAATGCACATGAGCGGACTCACTGTGTGTCACATTGCCACACAGCTGCTCCTCCCTGCCACGGGCACCCACACTTGTGTGCGCTGCACGGTTGCATCACGTGCACTCCTACGGGACTTCATTCTATTGTCTGTCTGCGCATGTCCAGCGCCATGCCAACAATAACACTGGCCTTCAAAGGTGTGCGCCCACTTGGGTGTAGGCCAATGGTCTGGACAGGGTGGACACAGGTGTTCAGCCCATGGCTGACTGGGATCGTGCTGCGAATGAGGCCAGGCAAAAGACTAATGCATCCGCAAGACTGATACACATGACACCAGGCATGCAGGTGCCAAGAAACCAAGTGTCGTTGCGCTCCTACATGTCCCCGTCCCTGCGGGCCTGCCCTCCTGGTACATGCGACATTGCAACATCGTGTACTGTGGCACTGGTGGTGACAATACCCCAAAACAAAGACACACTTACCATACTTCATGCACCGGCACATGTCCGGACCACAACCTGCCCCCCCCTGCCGAACTAGCACACGCAGCCTGTGCACGCAGGGGGCAGGTGTGGGCTACATGTCAAGGGTCACTGCCAACGCTGAGGTGACATGGCAACGTCCGATGAAGACAGCACACTGTGATGTTGCAGGGCCCGTGCCCATCATTCTGACTCAATGAACACACGGGCACACTTGCTCAGATGGAGAAAATGGCTACGGGCATGTGCGTACGGCCACATTTATTATTAGGAACACTTTCAGAGTGACACCTGTGTTGGACGTGTGTGGGGTGTGTGCACACCAGCTGGCAAGGGCGGCCTGGTACAGTCAAAAACCGACAACAGTGTACATCATAAAGGACACAACCATTCAACCATAAAGGCCCCATGATTTGTGCTGCACAGAGTTAGTAGCCACGAATGCACTGCGTCCCGCATGGGCCTGCCGCCACGGGCCGCTGACTTGCGGTGCACTGGGGCAAGGTCACAGGTGCTGAGCAGGTTCATGTGATGATTAGGGACCTTGTCACGGAGTGTATCATTGGACAGTGGAAGGTGTACCCCCAGGGCACGATGCAGAGGCCAGGCCCACGCTGATACTGTCACCATTGTGGAGATAAATGGAACAGACACATGTTGGACACCAAGTCCAGTCCAGCCAGAAGAAGATGCAGAAAACCACCAGGCCATGGGCTCTGACGCCACCAAGGTCCAACTAGATGGTGCCCATGACTCATTGCACACAGAGTTAGTGACACCAGTACTGTTATGGGATGCCTCCTGCGATGCGGCCTGTCCAATGGTGTGGAGTCCTCCACATCTTACCCAAGACACAGTTCTACATGTGTGACCTAATGGACCGCATTGTAGGCCTGTGGCAGCGGTCAGCACGGGCCATTCACAGAGTGTCGCTGGTATAGGTTGGATGGCCCCACAGCCTGCGTAGTACAGGTTCTGTGGCACCACGGGACGTGGACTTGTGATGTACAGGGTTGATGGCACCAGGTCAGTTAGTGTTCGGTCACCTTGTGACTGTGACCCGGATTTCGTCTGGACTGAGCCCCATCTTCCTATTACTCCTCTCCGTGGTGTGGACTCTGCCATTCGCGATTCACAACTAGGTGCTGGATGTGGAAACTACTGGCCTGCAGGGTAGTACTGGTCCCTCATCCATGTGTCGCCGGGTTGCTGAGGTCACTGCTATTCAGGCCTCAGGGCACAGTTTCACATATGGCACCTACTGGGCCGAAGATGATGCCGGTGTAGTATGTGAATGAGAATGGAGTAATGTGGGCCAGCGATGGTCTGAGAGGCTGCCAGGGTTGTGGACCTTGGGCTTGGAGATTGTGCCTGCATGTGGTGGGCCCTACGTGACACACGCTGGTGTTGGGAGGTAATCAGTGTGGCCTGGATGTGCAGGGGTGGGCCTTATGGGTTCGTGGTCCAGCAGGCCAGGGTACAGCAGGTGCACAGGATCGCAGGCAACTCCGCTCACGTGGACGCCCTTGTGGAATGGTGAGCGGCACCACCATGGCAGAGACGTTGGGCTTTCCAGAAGAGGACCACACCCAGGGCTACGTGTTTTTTATTCACACACTTATGCTGGCCTGGCATACGCCGGGCCATCCCACTCTACGCACGCTTACGGGGAGGACATAACAGGCAACATTTCCACATACTCTCCCATTGGCCGGGAAGATACGGTGAGAGGTTTAGTGTCTGGATGCCACGTAAATTTTCGGGACAGGACTTCGTAAGTACCAAATCGGTGGACGTTGTAAGAGGGCCAACTTGAAGTGATACTGGTTCAGAAACTTTGTTGATGACTGGTGTACCTGAAAAACCCAAGGAAATACTATTTGAGCCAGAGAGAGGTACCTTGGGAACTTCGTTGTGTTGCACTGTCGTCCTACTGGCCCCGGTGTCTATCAGAAATGTGGTCTCTTTACCTAGGAGCTTAGCATGCTCATAGGGACCCTTTTGGTCGACCGGGACCGGGATCAGTGGACGACTGTCATTTTCCTCCCAGCTGTCTCATGAAATTGTGGGGAATTCAGGATAGGACGACACTGGGTACTGGTAGAGTTGTGTCGCTAGTTTAGTATCAGCTGGGGAAGCTGATGTGGGAGCGGAGGGTCGAGGGGTATAGGTGCGAGGTTGTGTCTTTCCAGTGGCAATATTGTGTTGTAATACTGGACAGTCACGTACAAAGTGGCCAGGCTTTTTGCAATATTTACAGGTAACCCTTTCTTGTGGTACTGGAGGTTGCTTTTGGGTCTGAGTACTTGTATTGGTCTGTGCTACCAATACCTTCATCTTAGTATCTTTTGTCCTTCTTTTCTCTTGTTCTTGTTCGTCCCTAATTCTGTTTTGATGATACTGGAGCATCTGAAGTGCTTGTGAAGGGGGACTAGCTTGCCAAGTGCTTTCAACTGTTAATACTCTATTTTTGATCATAGGTAAGGCATTTTCTACAAATTTTGAGACAAACAATCGATTATAGGCGTCTCCACCTGAGGAGAGACCGCTATTGATAAGAAAACATTAATCTTGTATAATAGTCCCCTACATCCTCATCTGGTTTTGTTTGCATGCAGAGATAGCATCCCAAACTTCTTTCTTAGTGGCCAGCAACTGAAAGAGTATTTTTGGGAGAAGGCGAGGGAGTTCCAGAACTAGAGATACCAGGCCTTGTACAGGATCATGAGAAGTTTCTGCTTTCTCTAAATCTGCCCATGCTACCTTTTTCCCTTCAACCTCCCAATCTTTTCCTTTTAGTTTGTCGTATGTTCCTTGAGGTAGCAGGACTTTTAGGAGAATGTTGAGATCCTTGTAAGTAAAGGAACCCATTTGAAGAATATCCTTGAGTTCCCTATGGAAACCCGTAGGATCTTTTTCGTGTGAAGGGACCATTTTCTTCATTTCTAAAATTTCAAATTTTGTCAAGGGAGTGTAGACAAATGTCTGTTGTAGCTTTCCTGCAGAATCCATGACAGGGTGTACTTCTCGAAGGGGAAATTGTCCTTGGCTGTACCATGGGGGATTTGAGTCATATATATCAGAAAAGCATTGGACATAGCGTTGTCGCTAATCCAGGACAATATTGAGGAATTCTTGTCCCCTTGCCACCCACCTTCCTTCTAGACAATCCCGTAAGAGAGGACGTAACATTTTGGGCGGGTAGCCAGTGTCTTCGTACAAGGAAATGAGGTGTTGTACCATATAGATGCTAGCTAGTCTTTGAGAGGCCAGAGGGATCGATAAAAACATTTGAGCGACTATGTCAGGGCCGTATATGGAGTATTGGGATACCCAATGGGTGCTTGATCGAGCAAGTTCTTTTTCTTGTGTGGTGAGTGGAGGTTCGTCGTCCATCAAATCATCCAGAGCTTCTTGTGTTTGTTGGAATAATCTATCTGAAGAAGCTGACAATTTTTTAGTCTTATTTCTGAATTGTCCGCTACCTAGGGAGCGAGGGATACGGGAACGTACTGCTCCGTGAAAAGCATTTTCTTCTTCTCTGTCTTCATCTGTACCCTCATTCTCGGTCTCCTGGGTAGGGGCATCTTTTTGGTGAGAGTCGGAAACCTTACTGGTAAAGAGAGGGATAAATAGATCTATTTATTTTATTTTATTATAACTTCCCGTTACCACTGCTTGATCTAGCTGAAGTAGATCATCGGGAACCTTTTTTCCAGCACTTGAGATCATGCGGATAAAACAGGTAAGCATAAATCAGGAGAGGCATTTTCTGTGAGCGATAGGTCTATTTTTAATAGCCTCTTGTAGGACTTCTACATTTTCTCCTGTTCGGAGAGCCTCGTAAATTTTATTCAGACAATTTGTGATGTTTGGTACCTCCCGTATGCCTTCTAGAGCTTCCCGTAAGCGATAGGAGACATTTGCTTGTGAACCTTCCCCTGGAATGGGGTCGTCCTCATATTCTAACATAGGTGGAACGCCACCCGTAGTGTCAGGGATGGGTTCCGTCTGGGTAACTACTCGTCTGGCTGTTATTTGATTAGTATAAGCAGAAGGGGGTTCCATTAAATAGGTGGTAATGAAGTCTTCGGGCACGGAAGGAACCTTAGGACGTGGAGGTGCAGTGGAGATATTTGGGTCTGAACTATCCTCGGACCCTGTCTTTTGCGAGAGGACGGGATATACACCCGTCACAGAGGCCGAGACCTCCCTTTTCATTTGTTCGAAATTAATATCATCATTCTGTTACTGTAACTTTCTCATCCTACTTTCTTCCGAAATTCTCTTTCTTTTCTCTACTTTCCCTTGCTCTTTCTGTTCCCTTCGATGTGCTTCCTTTCGCCATACTTTGACACTCTCTAACATCGAGGGTCTTGCTTTCCTTTCCCAACATTTCTTTTCAACCGCCATGATACAATTCAAATCCCATGTGCCACTCTTTGGCCATCTGATCGCAATTTCTAAATCTTTAGTGTAACCTTCCCAAAGATCCAAATACAAGATGGCACCAATTCCATATTTCGTATACATGAAGTAACCAGGAGTATCCTTTGTGGGGACGGGTACAGATTGTTCCAGTAACCCCTTCCGGGTACCCAGATTACACAATTTAGAAAACAAAGGCATTTTTGTCAATAAATAAAACACAAATTTACACTTGATAACTTGATATACCCTGAGTATCAGAATACAAACATACCGTTTTCTAGAAACCTAGAACCCGTCTTGACCGTGCTCTGAAAATCAGAACCCGTCTTGATATACTCCCAGCAGTACTCACTGAGGTGCAGAGAACTTGAAGACCTTAAAAATCTGGGAGATCTGGTCACTGGACTAGTTGTGCTGCGCTCTTGATCAGGGACTTGTCGGGGTTCTGAAGACCTCGAACTCGGCAACTTCACAATGTTCGGGCTCTGGGTCGAGACTTCCGCTGTCGTCCTCACCGCCTCGTGTGGATGGCTAGGCCACGGCTCGGTCCCTCTTCGACACGAAGGAGTTCATGCAGGAACACCCTGCAGTGTGCACTTGGAAGTCCGTCGGTGTCTGGAGAGACAGGTTCGGGTCCGCATCACCGGCGTGTGGGGAGAAAGGGAAGTACCTGTTCGGGCGCCAATTAACTGTGGTAAATATTTTAGTAATTTACCTTGATCGGAATTTCTATAATATCAATAAGGTCAAGCATGAAGAGCAGAGTCCGTGGTGGTTAGAATTCGGGTCTTTATTCAGTAACTTGAGTTAAGGGAGAGCTCCGTCACCTAAGGAGGCTCGGGAATAGTCTCTACTTTAATCACAGAAACATGGCAATTATACACAAAAAAGAGGAAGGAGCTTCCCTTGAGTAATGTCAGTTACAAAGAATGGCGATCATACAGAGATCATGGCAGTTGAGATGAAACTGTGTCACAATAAAGAGGAAGTCATGGCAGAGGCAGAGAGTTAAGAAATAACCCTAGGCTGGTTCCTTGGATAAGAAAAGGAGAAATGGTCGTGACAGGATGTCTGGTGTCATGTGTTTAGTAAACAGGAGCTGGTTTCTCGGAATTGGTTGTCGTGTCTTGGCAAACGGGGGCTTATTTCTCGGAATTGCCTTGACCATAAGCGGGGGTGGTTACAACGGGGGCTCGTTTCTCGGAATCGGCTTGACCATAAGAATGTACAGTTGCAGTTTGAGGAAGAGATGTGTTTGCTTTGCGTGCAACCTTGCGTTGATGTGCCCGGGTTTTCTAGTTACCGACATGATGAGCTCGGGACATGAAAGAGAGGGTGTATAATGGAACATAAATAACGAAAAATATCCATTTTCCACACCTCTCCCCACATTCAGCTAGCGTGTGGCTGAGGTGCCATGCCATTGATGGCTCATGTGCCGGGCTTGCCCAGGTAATCTTTGTGAGTTGTTCTGTCGTGTCTGGTGGGTGGATGTGTTGTTTTGCATGTTGGTTGTAAATTTGTGACGTGTGTATTGCCTGGGTTGTGAGTTGCATGGTTGTGGAGTTGAGGTGAGTGGAGCGTTCATTTGGAAATTGCCACGGGATTGTGCATCTCCCTTGGTGCCATTCTGGGAATGCTGGTTGCTGATGGACTGTCGAAGGATGGAGGAATCATGCACACTGATTGGGTATTTGGAGGCGACATTGGTGGAGGTTCCACGGTGTTCTGTTGTTGCCTGCACATTGATGTGAGATGTGTGCTTTCTGTTGCGGTGATTGTGTGCTGTGTCGGCATGGAGCACAGGTATGACATGTGTTCTGTGGGTTGGCCCCAAGACGTGCGTGCATCCAGCTATGGTCCCTGCTTAGTGGTCATCAGATCCTGCGTATTCTGTTGGACATTTAGGGACTGGGGTACCAGGCTGTGGTGATGTCCAGGACAGGTGTGATGGACTTGGATGTGGCTGGATGTATGACTCCTCTGACTCTGGTGAGTGTTTGGTTGGGGGGTACCAGGGGCCAACAGGTGCAGCACAGCCAGCAGCTTTGTGTGGGGTGTGATGTTGGTTGTCTGCTGTGGTGGTTCAGTCGGCCTGTTTGGCCTTGTTGGTCAAGATCCATAGGATGGTTGTCCTTTTGGGCCTGTAGTGGGCAATGACATTGTCAGATGTTGGTTCTGTGAGGCTGGTGTGGTTCCTGGGGGTCCGCTGTCTTTGTCTATGCTGCCTCTGTGGTGTTCCGGGGAGCGGGGGTGTTCTGGGTGGGGGGTTGGGGTCCTGGGGTGGTGGCGGTGGGTGATGTGGCCCTCTTGGGTGTCTAAGCCGCAAAACCAGTGGCTCCATGGCATCTGTTGCCCTTCCGATGTGGCTGTGGGCTGTGCTCCCTTTTGTGGTGCAGGCTGTGGTCCGAATTTGCACAAGGTCAGAGAAGGTGTTATTTTCCTGGTGGTAATGTGCCTTATCACCTGTTTTGTGTTCTTATTGCAGTTCTGTCTGGTCGTTGTAAATGTTGTGGAGTGGTGTTGTCGCAGCTTTTGGCACGGGAACGCCTACTCTGCATCTCATTAGCAATAGCTGCGGGAGTCATCTGTGGCGATGTTTTTGCAGCTGCTATCGCAGTTGAACTGGTGCTGGTTTTAACTAACTATACAATAAAGCTTATTCCTGTTCCTGTTCCTGGTGCTGTGGGCTGTTAACACCTGCTTGTGAATGGGGAGATGCATTTATCACTACTTTGGCTGCAATAAAGTGCCGTTAACTCCACAATAGCTCCTTGAGAATATGCCCCTCAGTGTTGCAGATAGATGCTGCGGCTGCCCACCCCATTCTATTTAGAACCCACAGAATACCCACTGACACTGATGCCAGGAAGATGACCTGCTATACTAACATACAAGCTGGCCCACCACAAAAAGTGCACAAGAGGAGGCTTTGAAGCTGAGGATGAGCAACAGGCCTGACGAGGTTGGGTCTCGCAAAGACCAGAGACCGGCCGAAGCGGAAGCCGAGGCGGGACGTGCAAGGCCCCTTATAACTCCTACGACGCGACATCTGTTGGAGGGGATGGCGGTCCGGCAGCTCACCCTGATGGGGCTGCACTTAAGGAGAAGCTGACCCACCATTGCACCCAGAAACCGGGGCAGAGTATATACGCTTTCCTGTGGCCCCCCTCCCTGGGAGCGCAGGCCCCGTGGGACTCTGGGACGGCCCCCGGATGAGACAGAGGTCGCTCAGAACAATGGCGCTAGCACCCAAAACTCAACCTGTGAAACTTGCACTTTGAGTGTCCGTGGGACCCCCTGCTGATCTTCATACAGAAGAGGAGATACCTGCTGCGGCTGGAAAGTGAAAGCAATAACTAGAATCTTCAACAACATGGGCTAACCTGACACTAGGCAGACCGAACTCCCTTTCAAAAGGGAAAAAAAGACAGGCCAAGTGGACACACCACAACCCGCGACCAGCCTAGACAACCCCTAGGAGGAAGACACCCATAATGTCGACATCAAAGAAATCTTGGTGGAAATTAACTCCAGTCTCTGCAACATAGATGCCAAACTAGAGCTCATGGCCAGTCACCTCAACAGAATGAAGGAACAGGTGGATAAATACAATATTTGACTAGAGCACCTTGAAACTAGAGTCTCTGACGTAGAGAATGACCAAACAAAGTGGAATGAACAACTGCTCAAGATGGAGAAAATACTTGAAATAATAAGAGCCAAAAACGAAGGCCTATAGGCACAATCTAGATGAAATAACCTGAGAATTATTGGAGTCCAGAAGTCCACGGCCATTGACAATATGGAAAAATATGTAACAAACATGATCAAGGAACAGTTCGGAGAAGTGCTCTCTCCTGATTCATAATAGAGCGGGCTCACACAACGCTGGACCCCGGACTGCCCCCAGGTGCACCGCCCGCCCCATTATAGCGTGAATCCTAAACGTCAAGGATTGAGACACAGTGCTGCGATTTTCAAGTAAACGCGGCAACCTACAACACCAAGGAAATACGATCTCCTTTTACCCGGACTTCACGATTATAGTTCAGACTGACTGTAAGGAATTTTTACCAACTAAAAAATTACTGCAAAAAGCTGTGATAAAATCTACTCCCCTCTACCCAAACGACGCATAGCACATGGTGGTAGAGCTCATCAGTTTCCTGATGCCAAAGCAGCGCTCAAATTTCCTGATTTGCTGATTGCAAAGTTGTCCAGACACTCTCCAAGGGATCAAGATCATGGGAATCTGGACGAAAATGACTGAACTTTAAACTCAAACCTCTCTGATCCACTTCAAACAATCACCACAGTACAAAGCGGCACTGTAACTGGCAGGAACGACCTGTGCAGAGCACACTTCAGGGTTCCTTAACACAGTTTATGTGATCTACCGCCAATGGAGCTATCCACAAGGCATGAGCCACTGCTTCAGCCACCAAGCCGGAGGAAGGCTGGGTGTACGCGAGGCTCTTCTTCACCCCCAGGGATAAGTCCCCGCTTTTCTATTCAGACTGGTGAGCGGGTGGTGATAGATTACTGAACCAATTTTGGGGGTTGGAGTGGGAGAGGGAGGGGGGTTCATTTTTCTACTGTTTTGAGAGTATTAGATTTTGTCTAAGTTTTAGAGGAGGCCCCTGTCAAATACATATAGGTAAGACACTGAAGCAGACAGTCTATAGGACAGATCCCATACTACTGCCCTACTGTAACATGGTAGACACCAGACTAAGCTCACCATTACCCCAATCGAGTAGATGGCACACCAAGAAGATGACCCTACATACCAACACCCAGATACCCATAACATACCAATGGCACCCAGAGGACTTAGGTTACTAACGTGGAATGTTAGACGGCTCAACAACCCCAGGAAAGCTCGCCTTGTTCACACATACCTCAACAGACACCACACAGATATCTGCTTCCTTCAGGAAATACACCTGACCCCACCCACCTCCACTCGCCTAGAGGTGCGCTGGTGTGCAGAGGTACACCACTCCCTGAATCCCAGCTTTGCCAGCGGCACTGCAATACTTATAAGGAAAGGTATCCCATGGATGCTCAGTCAGATTAAAAAGGATACTGAGGGGCGGTATGTTATAGCAGCAGGACAACCCCAACAGCAATCCCTCATACTGGTTTGTGTATGTGGCCCTAACATAGACGAACCAGACTTTTACACTGAGCTGTGGCACCAAATAGTGAAAATGGGCCATGGAGCTATAACCTGGGGGGGTGATTTTAATGTAATCCTAGATCTGAACTAGACAGATCGGGAGCTGCTCGGCGGCCCCACCCTAAAGCAGCGGCACAACTCCATGCTTTAATGCAAGATTTCAACATAAATGATGTATGTAGATATAAGAACGGGACCCGTAGGGAGAGAACATGCGTGACATTGGCACACAATGCCTGGTCACGCATAGACTACTGGCTGACCACCAGAGACGTGACTACATGGTCAACAGCAACAGCCATGACACACCACCATCGGACAATGTGTGACCATGTTCGAGTACTTCTAGAGCTCACCCTTCTCTCGATCTCAAACTGCGCCTTCACATGGCACCACGCGCAGCGGCGCACTGCATGATCAGGTATTCTAGGCTGAAATACACCAGGCCATCATCGAATATTTTGTAGTCAATGGGGGCTAAGTCAGCTCCTCACCCGATACTATGGGAAACCTTCAAGGCTGTGGTAAGAGGGGTTTGTATCGCAAAGCAGACTCGGGTGCTAAAAGCAATCCATTCCAGACTTGCTGGAAAACGATCTGCGGGATAATGAAACGCTACTCTGTGACATGAGATCTCTTGCTACACTAGCGTCAATATGAGAGAAACTCACCGAATGCGAGGAAGAAGCAAACCACTAACTTCTCTATTTAACCCGCGAATCCCAAGCGAGACAGTACAGGGAAGGCGAAGATGCTAGCAAAATCCTAGGCGATATGTTGCGCAGACCTAGAGTGCAACACTATATTACGGAACTCCAGGATGAGCAATCAACAAACCAGACTTCCCCACAGGCCATACTCAACACGATGACCTCCATCTACTCTAATCACTACCATACGTCGCTGGACCCCTTAAAGCTTGAGAATTATCGTCCTATCTCCCTCCTCCCGTGGACTGCGAAGGTGACAGAAGCACATGTTAACAGCATTCTGTCCAGTCATTTACAATCTGCTAACATACTAGACCCTTCACAGAATGGCTTCCGTGCTGGGCACAGCACTGAGACAGCTCTTCTTTCCATGGTTGAACACTTGCGCGCTGCGCTGGATGCGGGTCAAACGGCGGCTCTGATACTTTTAGATCTCAGTGCCGCCTTTGACACTGTTTCCCATGCAATACTTCTGCAGCGGCTAGATGAGGTGGGTGTCAAGGGTCTAGCTCAGGAATGGTTTCGATCATTTCTTTCTGATCGTACCTTTCGGGTTTCTACACCTCCCTTTGAATCTAAATCCCACCTCATCGAACAGGGAGTTCCGCAGAATTCAGCACTGAGCACAACGCTTTTCAATCTTTATGTGCAGCCGCTGGCTGCTGTCGCCAAGCGTTGGGACCTTACTATGGTGTCCTACGCTGACGATACGCAGCTTGCGGTGGCACTCAGTGGCAACTCTGATCCTGAGGCCTCTAACTTCCGTGAGGGTCTCAGTGCGGTGGCAAATTGCCTGCAGCTCAATGCGAATAAAACCGAGGTATTGATCGTGGGCAAACAGAGCAACCTTTGGGGTGACAGGTGGTGGCAGTTGACCTCGGCCCTACCCCGAGCCCGGCCGTTGAGGTGAAAAATCTGGGTGTTTGGCTGGATTCGACGCTCAGTTTCTCCTGCCACACAAAAAAAGTCGCTGCGACTTGTTTTGGCACTTTACGTGGGCTTAGGCCGGTGTTGAAATTCTTCGATGCTCCGACTCGTCAACTGATTATTCAGGCAGTTATATTGTCCAGGCTCGATTATGCGAGCTCTTTGGTGCTTGGAGCCAATCAGGCCGAAATTTTGAGATTGCAGCATGTTCAGAACGCTGCAGCCAGGGCCTTGGTTGGCCTTCCCAGATTTTGTTCTGTTAGAAGCATATTGCCAAGCTCCACTGGCTGCCTGTGCCTCAGAAGATAGAATTTAAGCATTTATGTCTTTCTTTTAAGATTTTAAAACTTGCTTCTCCTCTGATTTTGGAGCATCTCATTCTCCCTTACACTCCCTCCCGTCAGCTGAGATCCTGTGGACAAAACTTAACTATAGTCCCTCGTTTTCTGAGAAGCAGGTTTGGTGGCCGCTCTTTCAGAGTGCTTGCCCCTAAACTGTGGAATTCCCTTCCTGCTCATATTCGTGCCATTGATGACCTCTTGTTATTTAGGAAGGCTGTAAAAACTTTTATCTTCCCAAATAGCTGTTAATTTTTTTCATTCTGTGATTCTTTCTTTTCTGTTCGTGTTGTGTTCCTTTCCAGGCGCAGCGCCGGGACTCCCCTTAGCTGGGGCAGCTGTGCGCTTAAAAATGGAGTTAACATAACATAACATAACATACTACGGGAGAGATACCTGAGTAAATGCTAATAGAATACTCTGATACCATTGAACTGCTGTGTCATGACGATGTGAGGTGACAGTACTTGGACTCACCCTTCACTGAAGAGGAAGTCCTGCAAGTCAACCGCAGTCTCCAGAACAACAAAACCCCTGGTCTGGACGGCCTAACTGCCTCTTTTTATAAAGAATATGCCACCCTGCTAGTCCCCCATATGGTTGTTATGTAGAGGCCCAAATGCTGCCACCCTCCTTAAGAGAAGCAATGATCATTTCCATACCGAAACCCCGTAAATCACCACATTTATGTGACTCTTATCGCCCCTTGTCAGTGATTAACATTGATAACAAAATCCTAGCTAAACTGATATCCAATTGAATATGGCCCGTTTTATCAGACATAACTCTCCCCGACCAATCGAGCTTTGTCGATAGCACATAATCTCAGAACACAGTTCACATTCATACAATGTGTGGAGCCCACATTAGTGACAGGCGCTGCCCTCCTAGGCACCACAAAGGCGTTCGATTCACTGGATTGGCCTTTTCTGTTTGGTCTCCTCCGGCGATTAGGATTTTACCCCCAATTCATTCGCCTTATAAGTTTGCAATGGTAATGGAACCACTAGCAGTCCGACTATGACAACACCACGCACACAGTGGGCTTAACTTCAGACTCCGCAGAGTGCTCTGGTCTCCATGTATGCACGTGACATAGCCCTTAACGTTCTAGAACACCATATTAACCTTGATGCGGTTATCTGAGAGGTCAAACACATCGGAGAATTGTGGGGCGTCAAAATTAATTGGACTAAGTCAATTATCTTCCCCCTCACAGAAAACTCCCCACAAATTGAATCGCAATACTCACTAACATGGGTGACCGAACCAGTCAAATATCTGGGGTTATGGCTCAGCCACAACAGCGTAGATCTGTGGACCGCAAACTACGGTAGGGCAATCCCCTGTCTAGAGGACAGACTCTACCACTCTCCCTCTCGGGAATGTTGGCAATAGCCAAGATGGTGGTTCTACCAAAATTCCTGTATCAATTTGTCAACCCGACTCTATCCTCCAAATTCCTAAAGCACCTAAGATCACTGTTAATAACATTTGCATGGTCTGGGAAACAGCCTATTATAGCATGAGAAGTCCTCACCTTCCCTTACGGCAGGGTGGATTAAACGCCCCAGATATGACATTATATGTTTTGGCACCCATAAAATGCTAAAGAAAACCTTGGACAATCTTCCCGCCTCTGCAAGCAAAACTCTAGTCCACACTCTGGTGACCTCGCAGCGGGACTATGGGAATGTCCAATAATTGGAAGCATCAAAATGAAGCCTGCAACGGTTGCAACACATTCAGAATGCAGCGATAACCCTAATTCTCAATCTACCTAGACGGGCTTCAGCGACAAAAGCTCTCGACTCCCTTCACTGGCTGCCAATCAGTATAAGAATTCTCTTCAAAGCTTTATGTTTCTGTCACCGGAGTCTACAGGGGAAAGGCCCTAGCTACCTGTATGATCTCCTGACCCACTACAAGCCTAATCGGTAGTTGAGATCGACTGGAGCACATGTGCTCAAAGTACCGAAATTTAAAAGGGCAAGGATGGGTGCATGCTCATTTGGCTATCTGGCAGACAAAAATTGGAACACTCTGCCACCTTTGCTGCGTGTAGAAAAATCTGAGAACATCTTCCGCAGAGGCCTAAAAACCTGGCTTTACCGGTTATAAGCTGTGCCTCTCGCTTTGACTCCTGCATATAACAGTTTCCATACCGCGGGGACACACCAGTCAGTGTAGCCGGGCGCTTTACAAATTACTTTATTATCATTATTATATGCACTATGTGCGCAGGCTCTATATGCCCACAACTGGACATATCCCATCAAATTTCAACCGCACGTAGCAGTGGAGGCAGACCTGGTACATCGCACCCCCCTATCCACGGCACTTTACCACCCACCCGTACAGAAGAACAGAAGTTACCATGACTGACTGTGCGATGGGCATGGGATGGCCTAAGACATCGGGCATGGCTCCCAGCACTGGTGGACTCCAATACTAAAAACAAGCATTTGCAATGCAATAGGTCTTGCATTTGCGAGAGTTTAAGCTACTGGCATTATAAATGACAATGCCTTTAATTTATGTTTTAAAAACCAACACATACATAAAAGGTATTGTCATTTACAATGCCTATAGCTCAAACTCTTGCAAACGAGAGACCTAATGCATTGCAAATGCTTGTCTCCCTAGGCAGCGGTGCTTCTTGTGAAGATTATTATTTTGTCTCAGCTGTGAGCTATTGTCATCCCTCCTTCTTTTTTTAGGTCGAGCCTAGACATCGCAGCTGCCAGAAGATCTGTTGTATGAACTTTGTGGGGTCTGATCCATCCCAGCTTATGTCTGTGTCATTCCAAAATCATAGCCTACAATTGGTTAATGGTTGGAACATGCACTACAGTTTCTTGCAAATTAATTCCCATAGAGTATTGCCTCTGGAACGAGCAGCGCCATGCTTGCTGCTTGAATGCCTTTATCTCCTTTCCTTTCTTTGTCTTTACAAAGTGCTCATATTTTAAAGTGTTTTATTGTTATCCTAGCCACGAATCCCCAAAGCTTTCTTTGCTATTTGGGGACTTGGAACCCCTTTTTTGTCTCTTGTTATTTTCTGTGTGCACGTTTTGGGAATAGCACTTCAAGCACATATGAAAACATGCAGTTTACTGCTTTTCTGAACATTATGTTGTGGATAATTACCTTTGATGCTACTTAAAACACTCTCAATTGGGCCTGTCGACACCCTCAGCACCGCCGAACATCTGCACTTCCAGATCCACACTGATCCCATCACCACCTTCAGAGGAACCCTCGTCTACTGACCCCCCCGGACCCGACCACAGTTCAGCGACTCCATCGCTGACTTTGTCAGTTCACACGCACTCGCCTCCACAGACTACATCCTCCTCGGGGTCGTGAACTTCCACCTCGAGAACAACAACGACACCAACTCCACCACCCTGATTGCCAACCATGCCAACCTCGGACTTAGACAACTTGTCACAACACCCACCTACTCTGCCAGCCACACGCTTCACCCCAGCTTCTCCGCAAGCTCCCATGTCTCCTTCAACCACACCACCAAACTCCACTGGACCGACCATTGCTGCATCAACTTCACCTTCCGGAAACCCACTATGCACCACCGCACCCAACAGATCCCCCGACGCTGCTGGAGCAAAGTCCCTGAAGACCAGCTAACCACCACGCTCGCCCGGAGCCCACCTAGCGACCCCACCGACCCCCACACCGCCGCTTGCAACCTCAGACAATGGATCGACGACTGCGCCAACAGCCTTGCCCCGATCAAGAAACCCTCCAACAGACACACCAGCAAGAAAGCCAGCTGGTTCACTGAGGACCTCCAGGCCTCCAAGCAAACCTGCCCAAAGTTAGAGAAGAAATGACATCGCGAACAGACACCGGACAGCTACGCAGCCCACAAGAACGCCACCCGCAGACACCATCACCTCATCAAATCCGCCTAAAGGACCTCCTTCAAAGACCGCCTAGACAGCAACGCACACAACAGCAAAGAACTCATCAACATCGTGAAGGAACTCTCCAACCCCAGCTCCAACACCAACGACGTCCCACCCTCACAAGCCCTGTGCAACTCACTGGCCACCTTCTTCCATTGCAAGATCTCAGACATCACCACTGCTCACCAGGGGGGGGCGAGGCACTCAGAGCAGCTCTTTCACCACTGCTCACCGGGGGGGACGGGTTCTCAGAGCAGCTCTTTCACCACTGCTCACCGGGGGGACGGGTTCTCAGAGCAGCTATTTCACCACTGCTCACCAGGGGGGTGGGGGACAGGCTCTCAGAGCAGCTCTTTCACCACTGGTCACCAGGGGGGTGGACAGGATCTCTGAGCAGCTCTTTCACCACTGCTCACCGGGGTGACGGGGACAGGCTCTCAGAGCAGCTCTTTCACCACTGCTCACCAGGGGGATGAGGCTCTCAGAGCAGCTCTTCACCACTGTTCACCGGGGGGTGGACAGGCTCTCAGAGCAGCTCTTTTACCACTGCTCACCGGGGGGGTGGGGGACAGGCTCTCAGAGCAGCTATTTCACCACTGCTCACCAGGGGGGTGGGGGACAGGCTCTCAGAGCAGCTCTTTCACCACTGCTCACCGGGGTGACGGGGACAGGCTCTCAGAGCAGCTCTTTCACCACTGCTCACCAGGGGGATGAGGCTCTCAGAGCAGCTCTTCACCACTGCTCACCGGGGGGTGGACAGGCTCTCAGAGCAGCTCTTTCACCACTGCTCACCAGGGGGGTGGGGGACAGGCTCTCAGAGCAGCTCTTTCACCACTGCTCACCGGGGTGACGGGGACAGGCTCTCAGAGCAGCTCTTTCACCACTGCTCACCAGGGGGATGAGGCTCTCAGAGCAGCTCTTCACCACTGCTCACCGGGGGGTGGACAGGCTCTCAGAGCAGCTCTTTCACCACTGCTCACCGGGGGGTGGGGGGGACAGGCTTTCAGAGCAGCTCTTTCACCACTGCTCACTGGGGGGGTGGGGGGGACAGGCTCTCAGAGCAGCTCTTTCCTCACTGCTCACCAGGGGGGGGCACAGGCTCTCAGAGCAGCTCTTTCACCACTGCTCACCGGGGGGGGTGAGGCTCTCAGAGCAGCTCTTTCAACACTGCTCACCTGGGGGTGGACAGGCTCTCAGAGCAGCTCTTTCACCACTGCTCACCGGGGAGGGGGGGACAGGCTCTCAGAGCAGCTCTTTCCTCACTGCTCACCAGGGGGGGGGCACAGGCTCTCAGAGCAGCTCTTTCAACACTGCTCACCAGGGGGTGGACAGGCTCTCAGAGCAGCTCTTTCACCACTGCTCACCGGGGGGGGGGGAGGGGGGACAGGCTCTCAGAGCAGCTCTTTCACCACTGCTCACCGGGGGGGACAGGCTCTCAGAGCAGCTCTTTCACCACTGCTCATGGCGGGTACAGGCTCTCAGAGTAGCTCTTTCAACACTGCTCACCAGGGGGTGGACAGGCTCTCAGAGCAGCTCTTTCACCACTGCTCACCGGGGGGGGGGAGGGGGGACAGGCTCTCAGAGCAGCTCTTTCACCACTGCTCACCGGGGGGGACAGGCTCTCAGAGCAGCTCTTTCACCACTGCTCATGGCGGGTACAGGCTCTCAGAGTAGCTCTTTCACCACTGCTCACCTGGGGGGGGGCAGGCTCTCAGAGCAGCTCTTTCACCACTGCTCACCAGGGGTGTGGACAGGCTCTCAGAGCAGCTCTTTCACCACTGTTTACCAGGGGGGGACAGGCTCTCAGAGCAGCTCTTTCACCACTGCTCACCAGGGGGCAGGCTATCAGAGCAGCTCTTTTACCGCTGCTCACCGGGGGGTGGGTGGGACAGGCTCTCAGAGCAGCTCTTTCACCACTGGTCACCAGGGGGGTGGACAGGCTCTCAGAGCAGCTGTTTCCTCACTGCTCACCGGGGGGAAGAGGCTCTCAGAGCAGCTCTTTCACCACTGCTCACCGGGGGGTGGGTGGGACAGGCTCTCAGAGCAGCTCTTTCACCACTGCTCACCAGGGGGAAGAGGCTCTCAGAGCAGCTCTTTCATCACTGCTCACCAGGGGGGGTGAGGCTCTCAGAGCAGCTCTTTCACCACTGCTCACCGGGGGGGGTGAGGCCCTCAGAGCAGCTATTTCAACACTGCTCACCAGGAGGTGGACAGGCTCTCAGAGCAGCTCTTTCACCACTGCTCATGGCGGGTACAGGCTCTCAGAGTAGCTCCTTCACCACTGCTCACCGGGGGGGGGACAGGCTCTCAGAGCAGCTCTTTCACCACTGCTCACCGCGGGGGACGGGTTCTCAGAGCAGCTCTTTCACCACTGCTCACCAGGGAGGGGGCAGGCTCTCAGAGCAGCTCTTTCACCACTGCTCACCGGGGGGACGGGTTCTCAGAGCAGCTCTTTCACCACTGCTCACCGGGGGGACAGGCTCTCAGAGCATCTCTTTCACCACTGCTCACCAGGGGGCACAGGCTCTCAGAGCAGCTCTTTCACCACTGCTCACCAGGGGGGGAACAGGCTCTCAGAGCAGCTCTTTCACCACTGCTCACCAGCGGGGACAGGCTCTCAGAGCAGCTCTATCACCATGGCTCACCAAGGGGGGGGGGCAGGCTCTCAGAGCAGCTCTCTCACCACTGCTCACCGGGGGAGACAGGCTCTCAGAGCAGCTCTTTCACCACTGCTCACCAGGGGGCTGGGCAGGCTCTCAGAGCAGCTCTGTCACCACTGCTCACCAGGACCTGGGGGGGTGAGGCGTGGGGGGTCAGGATTTCAGAGCATCTCTTTCACCACTGCTCACCAGGGGGAGGGGGGACAGGCTCTCAGAGCAGCTCTTTCATCACTGCTCACCAGGGGGGGACAGGCTCTCAGAGCAGCTCTTTCACCACTGCTCACCAGGGGGGGGCAGGCTCTCAGAGCAGCACTTTCACCACTGCTCACCAGGGTGGGGCAGGCTCTCAGAGCAGCTCTTTCACCACTGCTCACTGGGGGGGGGCTCTCAGAGCAGCTCTTTCACCACTGCTCAATAGGGGGGGGCAGGCTCTCAGAGCAGCTCTTTCACCACTGCTCACCAGGGGGGGACAGGCTCTCAGAGCAGCACTTTCACCACTGCTCACCAGGGGGGGGGGGCAGGCTCTCAGAGCAGCTCTTTCACCACTGCTCACCAGCGGGGACACGCTCTCAGCGCAGCTCTTTCACCACTGCTCACCAGGGGGGGGGGCAGGCTCTCAGAGCAGCTCTTTCACCACTGCTCACCGGGGTGACGGGGACAGGCTCTCAGAGCAGCTCTTCACCACTGCTCACCAGCGGGGACACGCTCTCAGCGCAGCTCTTTCACCACTGCTCACCAGGGGGGGGGCAGGCTCTCAGAGCAGCTCTTTCACCACTGCTCACCGGGGGGGACAGGCTCTCAGAGCAGCTCTTTCACTACTGCTCACCAGGGGGGGGGGACAGGCTTTCAGAGCAGCTTTCACCACTGCTCACCGGGGGGGGCAGGATCTCGGAGCAGCACTTTCACCACTGCTCACCGGGGAGGCAGGCCCCCAGAGCAGCACTTTTACCACTGCTCACCAGGGGGGGGCAGGATCTCAGAGCAGCACTTTCACCACTGCTCACCGGGGAGGCAGGCCCCCAGAGCAGCTCTTTCACCACTGCTCACCAGGGGGGGCAGGCTCTCAGAGCAGCTCTTTCACCATTGCTCACAGGGGGGGCAGGCTCTCAGAGCAGCTCTTTCACCATTGCTCACAGGGGGGCAGGCTCTCAGAGCAGCTCTTTCACCACTGCTCACCGGGGAGGGGGGAGGGGGACATAAATAGTCTCTCAGAGCAGCTCGTCTTGCACCACTGCTCACCTGGATCCTGTCTGGGCCGGGGGTAGTGGAGGTGGTTTAAGATGAGGGATGAATGCCCCACATGCTGCTACTGTTCACCAGGTGCGAACTCAGAGGTGGGGGAGGATGTTGGGGGTAGGAGAGGTGGGGTGAATGCCCCACGTCCTGCCACTGCTCACCAGGTCCTATCTGGGGCGGGGGGAGGTTGGGATAAGAGGAGGGTTGAATGCCTCACGTCCTGCCACTGCTCACCAGGTCCTGCCAGGGGTTGGGGGATGAGGTTGGTGAAAGAGGAGGGAAGAATGCCCCACGTCCTGCCACTGCTCACCAGGTCCTATCTGGGGCAGGGGGAGGTTGGGGTAAGAGGAGGGATGAATGCCTCACATTCTGCCACTGCTCACCAGGTCCTGCCAGGGGTTGGGGGATGATGTTGGGGTAAGAGGAGGGAAGAATGCCTCTCATTCTGCCACTGCTCGCCAGGCCCTATCTGGGGCCCTGGACTCCATGCCTGAGGTGGGGGAGGGTGTTGGGGTAGGAGGAGGGATGAATGCCTGACATCCTGTTAATGAACACCAGGTCCTGACTGCGAGCAGGGGTGGGGGAGGTTGTTTGGGGCTACAAGGAGGGAAGAATGCCCCAAACCATGCCACTGCCCACCTGGAGCCTTGGAATCCATGCCTTGGGGCATGGGGCGGTAGGAGGAGGAGGAATGGAGTCCCACATAACAACCGATGATGAGGGCGCACTACCACGTGGGCTCCCTCAGGTGACCAATTGAGACCTGGTCCCCTCACCGAGTGCAAAATGGGCAAATGACAGATGGAATTCAAAACAATGTCATACATTCACCCCAGGACACAGATCCGAATCCATCATTTATTTGCTCACCATGCCATTCCAGTTTGGACTCAACCATATGCAAATCAGTATTGACCCTGTGCCTCATGGGAACAGTCCAGACAGAACTGCCAGGCCAGGTCCTCCCTGGACAGTTCTTATAATATGCCCCTGAGTCACCATACCACATCAGTACCTCTGGACATCCATCCAGACTAGCCCATAGTGCCTCACTTGCCCTCCTATCCTTTCCAGAGGTTGCTGCCAATTCTGCGCCCGAGGCGCTTAAAAGTGACGAGAGCCCCCGCGTCGCGGGACCACGCGCGGGTCGCGTCGGGCCAAGGGCGGGCCCGTTTAAGCCCGTTGTTGCCCGTAGGAGACCGAACTGGGCCTACTGTCTAACGCCTACTCTGGGAGGTGTAAGTATTTGATGACCTTATATTCCACCATTGGGGGTAATGGCGAGTCGTCGAGGTATGAAGCCAACAACGGCAGGGCATGTAGCCGGGAACTTGAACCAATTCATTTTGCGGGCATCTTCGGTTCTGGAAAAAGAAATAGCTATCACAGAACGCCGTCTTTCTCTGGATCCGGCTTTCTCTAAGAGATCCTCGCGGGGGCCTTTGGCTCAATCCCGTACTCCAGAATTTGTTCCCCACACTGGGGTCAATGCAGGGCAACCAGGAGCGTTAAAACCGTTGAGTGGGAACCTGACAAATTTGGATGGTGGGAACGACTGTCTAACGAATATTGTGATACTTGAGAAGGCAGTAATTGCTGGGGAAGACTCAAGTACCATTTTGGAGTCTAATACCCTCAAAGAAGGAGCCATCCCAAAAGGGAAGCGGACGGGGGCCCCACTACGGGGTAGAAGACCAAAGCAGTCCAAACCCAACATTTCTCAAAGGGCTTCCACCCCAGAGCCAATAGAAAATGAACACCTCCCTTTAAGTGATCCCAGAGTAGATGCTAGTACTACACCCATATTTCCCTTTAATGAAGAATTGCTTTTGGAAAAACTAAGTGTCCTAATGGCTTCTATGCTTCAGCCCCTAGAAGGAAGACTGTCCTCGATTGAACAAAGGCTAGTGAATATAGAGGAGCTGGCAAAAAAGAGCAAGGCCTATATGGAAAATGTGATGACTAAAACAGTACAACCCATGGTAAGAACTGCAGTAGTCGCTACTAGCCCTACACATCCAATGATCTGTCCCTCAAACCCCGTGGCAAGTCCAATGCAACTACCCAGATTGGTAGGACCTTGTAACTACGACAAAGACACCGCTGACGAACTGCGACGTGCAGGAGTGCTAAAATCGAAATCTCCAGTTAAAATCTCCTCAAGCCAACTGAAGGATGGCAATCCTAACTTAGACTTGCAACGGACAGATCTTCCGCCAGAAAGTACACCCTATGTCATTGCATTAGTTGGGGTCCCCAAACTGGATACAAACAGAACTGAAACTTATATGGAATTAAAAAACAAAGTAATCCATTGGCTGAATATAAACAGGCCCCTGCCAAGTAATGTACGAAGCCAGATTCTGTTTGCTAGAAGAGTCAGCTGGGTTGGATGTAGACCAAAAGACGTGGATGGGGATTGTATTGAGATTAATTTCAAGGATTGTAGGGCAGTTGATCATGTTTGTAGGGGTTCCCTTAGGAATTCCGATACGACAATTCAATCATTGGGGCTAGGTTATTTTTACCCTCGTCCAACTTTCATCCCTATCCCTTTCTGTCCTGATAATCATAGTGCTTGGCAAATTCAATCTGGAACTAGGGATGAAGCAGGAGGACATGGTAGGAGGCGGGGTAATGAGTATCAGTTGGGGTTCCCTGTAAGTAATAGGTTTAGTGGACTGGAGCAGGTGGACTGACCATTATCGCTTCCATCTAAACCTGTACACACTATTCAGGAGATGGTGAGGATTGAAAATAAAGGTGGGATCGTAAGATCTAAAGAACTTTTAGTGTCTAGAGAGGAAGGTGAGAATGTTAAAGGAAGTTTCTATCTGGGTGCTAGCGATGCAGATGTTGATTATGATGGCCAAGTGACATTGGCGGATAAATCTATAGTACCCACTGTCACTGGAGGCAGCCCTCAACTATCCCCTCCTGCGCTTGCTAAGTAATCTAAAGGGTAGACCAGAGAGCTAGGTTATACAGTTAACTGAGGGGATTGGGCCCGGGGGGCCAACAGGGGGCCTTAAAGTGTTGTCCTGGAACATCGCTGGGTTGTCGGCAAAACTAGATTCACCGGAGTGGTGTGCTTTTGTCGACCTCCATGGGATCTGTTTATTCCAGGAGACATGGGCTGTTACTCCTGTCCATAGAATGGGATATCTATCTTTCCACGAGCCAGCTACTAAGTGCCCAAAAGGTAGAGCTGTGTATCTGGGTAGGGACACATCTAGGATTCACGCAAAAAGAGTTGTTACTAACTCCCCCGATATAAAATGTATCCTGTTGACCCACAATAACATTCAGAAACTAGCACTTATTAACATCTACTCTCGGTCAACACGGTATGCTGGTACCTCTCAAACCCTGGATTCCCTGACATTGCTTCTGAACTCTCTCCCGGGTGATGTTGTATTCATGATCGGTGGAGATTTTAACTGTCATTATGAGCCTTTAAACGGCGTGCAACCGATCACTACTGAAGAAGGCGAAACCTGGTTCGCCCCAGCCTCAAATATGTATCCAGTAAAGAGCTGGTCCCCACTGGTACTGCAAATGATTTCCCTTACCCACATGTTCTCCTTAAGGGCGTGTAATGGGAGGTTTCAGGGTGATAACCCAGGTCAGACAACGTACAGAGGACTGGGTCATGCATCAGTTATTGACTACATCTTAGTTAGTATAGAGGTGTGGCAAAAAATCTTAGATTTCTGTGTTACCCAGTGAATGGAAAGTGGCCATAATCCACTAGTTATTCTGATGGATTTCTGCATGCCAGAAGCAGAACAAAGTATGGAAAGCTCCCCAAGTAGGGAAATTAGAATTGTAGATGGAGGGAGGTGTATACGTTGGGCGACCATCAAACATTCTGGGGATAATATGGCAAAACTATATGAAAATATAATCCCTTTTCTCGAAAAAGCGAGTAAAGCACAAGCGCAAGGGAACTCCATCCAAAGTGGGGTATGTGTGGACTTAGGTGAACTTCATCAGGATTTAGTGGTATCACTCAAGGCTTTCTTTTATAACACAAAGCCTCTTAAGCACAAATCTTTGGGCGATAGTAGCCCCTGGTATAACAGGGGTTGTAGGAAAGCAAAGTGCAAATTGCTCATGGCTCTCAAACAAGGAAATAGGGCATGCGTTGTAGAAGCAAGGCATGCCTACAAACAAATTATTTTTAACGCAAAATCAGAGTGGGAAGTAGAACGTTGGCAGGCAATTAAGTCTGCCTTTGAAGCGAAGGACCCGCGGACCTTCTGGAACCTTGTCCATACAGGGAAACCAGAGGGCAAGTCTACCATTGATATAAATATCTCTGAGGAAGCATGGCGCCTTTATTTTAGAGACTTGTACTCAAATTTAGTATCTGAGGCAAGTGAACTCCCGCCAAGCCTTTTAATATCGGACCCAACGTGGTGTATACCGCCATGTACAACAGCTGAGGTCCAGACTGCCCTGTCTAAGCTTGAAATGAACAAAGTACCTGGCTTAGATAAGATACTGGGTGATCTCTTCAGAGATGAACAGGTGGTATGGTATACACCCGTTACAACGGATCTTTTACTCCGCAGACCCATTACAACGCGACCATTACTCCGCATACCATTACAACGCATTGCGCTGGGGGGCGCTCTAGGATAGGGAATAAGTATAATTTACTATCCAACACCTTCCCTAGGGTCCACGGGGACTGGAGTTAGAATAGTAAATTATACTTACCACTATCCAGCGCCCCAAGGCGCTATGCGTTGTAACGGTATGCGGTGTAAAAGTCGCGTTGTAATGGTCTGCGGAGTAAAAGTATGCGTTATAACGTCATACATCCGGTGGTATGGATACCCTACCTTTTATTATTATTCAATGCCATTTTCCGTGCTCTATGATTACCCTGCACGTGGTTGGGGGCGGAGATTATCCGTATTTTTAAAAAGGGATCACCGCTGGAACCTGCTAACTATAGGCCTATTAACCTTATCGATGTATCGCAAAAAATCTATGCAAGGGTCCTTCTTCAACATTTACAGGACTGGATTAGTGACAATAACATTCTGACTACGCTACAAGCGGGATTTTGGGCCAGAACATCAACAATAGATCAACTATTTAGGCTCCAGATATTGTGCTTGAAGCATAACGGGGTATATTATCAAGGGGGTTTATCTCCTCTTTTTTGGCTTTAAAAGCCAAGAAAGCGGAGATCAAATTATCTCCCTATTACCTAGCTGTCGCTAACACCAGTTAGCGACAGCTAGTAGGCGATAGCGACCATCTTGGGCCCCACTTTGCATGTTAGTGATATTTATCACTAATGACATGCAAAGTGGGCGTGCCAAGATGTTAGCGACTGGAAACAGTCGCTAACATCGCTATCTCCTATTACCAACTTTTGGAGATATTCGCGCTAAGCGCGAATATCTCCAAAAACTAACACCTGCCCTGAGCAGTTCTTAGCCATGTTATCCAATGGGAGGTGGATAACATGGCTAAGAGCATTAGCTCGGTAATGCATGAATATCGCTGACTTTTCAGCGATATTCATGCATTGCGGCCGTTTTTTATCGCATTTGCGATAAACCTTGATAATAGCAATGCTTATCTGCGATAATTTCTGACGATGCTTAGCGTTAAAAAATTCGTTGCTAAGCATCGTTAGCGATAAATATCGCTTAACGTTGGTAATATGCCCCATTGTTCTGGAAGGCGATAGTTTGTACGTAACTTTCGTGGACTTAAAATCAGCATTTGATATGGTGGACCGAAACCAACTATCGAGTATATTGCTTGATATGGGGGTTCCGCCATACCTATGCTACCAGCTAAAAACACTCCACGAAGGGACTTTTGCGAGAGTGAGATATGGCAAGAATGGCCAGCTGACAGCCCCGTTCCCGGACGTGAAGGGGGTGAGGCAGGGCTGTGTACTCGTCCCGACATTCTTTTCCCTCTTCCTTAATGGCTTGATAGAAGACCTCCTTACCATCAAAGATATAGACTCTCCAAAACTGGCCTCCCAAAGATTTCCCACTCTTATGTTTGCGGACGACACCCTGCTGCTCTCAAGGTCAGCGGTGGGTATGCAGCGGGTGTTAAACCAGTTTGTCCAGTTCTGTAAGAAAAGGAGCCTAGTTTTCAACATCAACAAGACTAAGTATATGGGGGCAGATTTACAATAACTGGCGCATGCCAAGGGATGCACCAGTTATTGTGCGCCGCAGCTCCGCCACCCATGGTGTGCCGCATTTACAATGCGGCGTACCATGGGGCAAAAACGGCACAGATGCGTGATGCATCTGTGCCATCAAAGCGGTGCATTGCTGCAGCAATGATCAGGGGGGCCCTATGTTCATAATGCTGCGTCAATCCTTACGCCTGCTTCAAGCAGGCGCAGGGTTTTGACGCAACTTGGGCCCAAAAGTGACTGAGTGAAATCTTGTAGATTTCACTCAGCCACTTTTGGGAGGCGTTCCTGCACCGGAACGCCTCCCCCTGTGATGGTACGCCTCTTCTGGCGCAGGGCTTTACAACGTGATGCATCTGGGAGTTGCGTCACATTGTAAATACCCCGCACCATGGTGCATCTTTTGCGCTGCCACGGTGGCGTAAAAGCGACGCAAGGGGCTTGTAAATATGACCCCAGGTCTTTAATGCCAGCACCACCAATTGCCCCATCCCGATGATGGAGGGTAGACCCCTCGAAAGGGTGCCGATCTTCGAGTATTTGGGTTTATCTCTGAATGACAAAATGAGGTGGGGTCCACAGAAGACCAGAGCAAATTTAAAACTAACACAGGCTGTGGGGGGTATTTTAAAAGTTGTGTTTGAAAAATGTTAAGCCCTCCTCTAGAAATGTACAATATTCAAGCAAGGTCAGCATCGTTATATGGGGCAGAACTTTGGGGGCATACCACATCGAATGACTTAACAATTATTGAAAATAACTTTATTAGGCAAATCTTGAGTCTTCCTAGAAACATTTCTTTAGTGCCATTAAGAATGGATTTAAACATTCGGCCAATTGCGGATGTAATTGCCTCCCGCCCATTACTTTACTGGCGGAGGCTATGGAGTACTGTATGTGACTGCTGTAGCCAAGTTCTTGTTTTTTATGTGACATATTCGTAAGAAGCTGCTTCCTAAAGATTAGAGCACTATAATTATGAAGTTAAGTTGAAGCTGTAGACCTTTTGTTAGTTCTAGAGGAGATGGTCTTGCGCCATTTTCACGAGATGTGTAGACTAAGGGAAATGTAATTGTTTTAAATGCAATATTTAATTTAAATTTTTAACTTGTATCTAATTTTAGTAAATCTTTTTCCCATGACGATGAATTTTTACAATGAATGATTGCACTGATAATGAGATGAGTGGATATTCCTGCTCATATTGCCATATCTGAAATTGTAAATTGTGTAAATTACATGTGCTTT
Organism: Lissotriton helveticus; assembly: GCF_964261635.1. NCBI lineage: Eukaryota > Metazoa > Chordata > Amphibia > Caudata > Salamandridae > Lissotriton > Lissotriton helveticus. Next base: position 1,011,356 of record NW_027611702.1, on the reverse strand, counting down.
TATGGTTTAATCGAACCGAAATAAAGTTTTGAATGATGATGGTAACAGGTAAGTTGGCACTCTAGAACACAACACTCTAGTCCCCTCAGGGACCCACGGTAACAGGTCATCACCTCTCATTCTCTCACTCCGGCATGTCCATAATAAACATAAATAAGACACAAGAACAGTTTACAATATCTATTGAAACTATTGTGCACTATTATGAAGCAACCGTGCTGCAACTAGAAAGCATACAAAACTTAGTAGTGTAATTAGCATCACTAATTAACCGTACACAATGAAAAGCCCTATCATGGTTAACGGTGCATCTGCATAAGCCTGGCCTCACAATAATATATCAGTGATCTCCCGGATGATACTACGTGTCATACCTGGCATTTGCCATTAGCTGGTCTGCATCTCAAATTGTGCAGAGCTGGTGAGCTCGTCCCCGGACCTTTCACCTGCTAGAAATTCTTCTCTCTATTTTGAAAATGGCAAGTCTCGGCCTTGGACGAAACGTTCAGACTGACTCCCAGCAGAAGAGCTGGCTAATAAAACATGTGCAACCTTTTTCTAAAATAACAGAAAGGCACAAAAACAAGCGTGTTACCTCGTGACGTGTGCAAAGCAAAAGCAGCCGACAACATGTGTAGTTAGGCTACCATAGGGGGAAATGACAGTGGGCCCAAACGCAACATTTTAAACTTGCCACACATTTCTTGCCACTGTGTCCGTGCTGCCAGGACCGGGAAACGAGACCAAAACGAGACCAGCAGCAGGAGCCGAGTCCCCCCCGCCGCCGCCTTTCTCCACCAGAGCGGCCGCCGAGTGGGGGACTTCAACCCCCAGGAGCCTTTGCGGGGGCGCTCCCAGTGACGCCGCAACAGGCGCCCGGAGGCGCATAAAACACCATCACCCCCTCCGCGTAGCGGGACGCAAGCGGGACACAGCGCGGGGCTAAGCCCGGGCAAAGGGCGGGCCCTCTGTGGCCCTCAGAGGCCTGAGGAGCCTGACCTGGGCCATACACCCTGCTCGATTTCCATTAACCCACTGACTATTGGACTATTGGACATCTGAACCGTAAGCTGTTTGCCCCCTATATACATTTATCCTAACTAACTGGGGTGCATTCTGATTTTTCCTGTCACTGTTGTTTATTTTTTAATGACTAAGGGCTGGCAAACATAACATAGTGTTGACCCATGTTGGACCCGGCCTCGTGGCGTGGCCCGTCTCTGTCCCTCAGAACCCTGCGAGCGTAGGCCTGCACCCTGAGCCCCTGCGCAGCGTCCCCGCAAGAATAGCCTGCACCCAGCAGCCTGGTCGCCTCACCCCCGATGAGCCCGAACCCCCGTAAAACCACAACCAGGCCGCATGTCCCCGTCCCGCTCCCGGCTCCGAGCACCTAACATTGCATGCCCCACAAGGCCCGGACGCCATCTTCCCTTCCTGACATCCCTGTCTCCCTGGGCCTAGCGGGACCCCGGCCCCAGTGAAACCCAGCCTCCAACGGCGCGCCAGTCCCGGCTGGGGGGTAAAGGGCTCCCGAGTGAGATAAGCCAGGGAGTTTCGAGGGCACCTCCGGCCTCCCCTGAGGGGCTGGTATCTGTCACACCTTTGGCCCTCCCCTGTGGCCCAATTTCGATCCCCCCTCTGGCCTCCCCGAGGGCGGGCTCCAGACCCGCTGGGCGTCTGGGAATTCCCGGACCCATCTTTCAAAGGGATCAAAGAGCCCACCGCCGGACCTCGCCAACGACCAGCCCCCTGGGCTTGAGACCTCCGCCTGCGAGGGTCCGGAGATCAAAGAGCCGAAGGACTATAACTGGGCCCGCCCGACAACTAGCGGGCAGTTGTATCTTGGACCTAAAGCCCTGCTGATCTGATCGCGGCTGACCCTAAGAAGACTCATCCTGAACATCGGAGCCCTGCTGACGCTGTCGCGGCCCGAGCTGAACTAGTAACCATCGGAGCCCGGCTGACGCGGTCGCGGCTCAAGCTGAACTGAACCATCGGAGCCCTGCTGACGCTGTCGCGGCTCAAGCTGAACTGAACCATCGGAGCCCTGCTGACGCTGTCGCGGCTCAAGCTGAACTGAATCATCCGAGCCCTGCTGACGCTGTCGCGGCTCAAGCTGAACTGAACCATCGGAGCCCTGCTGACGCTGTCGCGGCTCAAGCTGAACTAAGACCATCGGAGCCCTGCTGATGCTGTCGCGGCTCTTCACAAACTTCTCCAGATCGAGTCCTGCTGACCTCGTCGCGGCTCGAGGAGTACTCTGGTCCGGCCGGACCATCGAGAGCACTATCACGACCGAGCCGACTCGACGGAGGTGAAGCAGCCCGTATGACCATCATCCCGTACCCCCCGGCTCGAGGATTGAGAACTGTGCGTAGGGTACGCCTCGTACTGTCCCAGAGACTAAAAGACTGTCCCGCTTCCCCCTTCCGAATCCTCCAAGACTTTGTGGTCCCTTGACCCCTGTGTACATAAGAGTACTACCTCGCTATTTGCTTATATAAAGATCTTGTTACTAAAACCCACCGGTGTGGTGTCTGTTCGTAGTGTGGTGTGAGCTCAGTGTGTACGATCCTAGACCCGAAGTCCTCCCCGGTGAGGACCTCACAATCAAGACTCTGCAAGTTCTGTGGGAGAGGTGGATCTTGGGGTGTCCGGGTGAGCACAACCTGGCCCTCTGAGATTGCCCCTTCCAACATTGGTGGCAGCGTCGCGATAAGAACCTACGTCTAGGGATCGTACAGTATTGACACACTACCCGAACGAAGAAGCAGCCATGAGCGTCACGACCGACAAGACCACCTTCCAGATGGAGCTTCTGGGAGACTATTCGCACCGAGAGCTCAAGCAATTCTGCAAAGATCTCCGTATCCCGTCAACGGGATTAAACACCAAAGAGGACTTCCAACAAGCTCTAACAGCCTGGGTGGAGGCCGGAGCACAACCTCCAGCACCGACAGAAGCCGATGGAGGGGGAGCCCCCCTGATCGAAACCCACGCCCCAGAGCGAGAAAGAACAGAGTCCCCGACGCGGACTCCCAGCACGGAGAGAGGTCTGTCTCGAGAAGAAATGACCGACCGAGAACGCGACCGAAACCACGAACTAGAACTAGCCCGTCTGAAAATGGAAGGAGAACTCAAGCTGGCCGAGAAAAAGCTAGCCATCGAGCAGCTGCGGCTGCAAGGAGAACTGGAAGAGAAGAAGCTCCAACGAGAACACGACGGAAAGAAGCTCCAGCTGGAGCACGAGCGCAGCATATTGGAAATAGAACTAAAAGCCCGGAACGAAGGCAACAAAACAGCAGCGACCCGAGAGTCTGTTCCCCCGGTGGAACCCAAGGTCCACATCCCCAAGGATGTTGTCAAAGAATATTATAAGAACGATGACATCCAGCAATGGTTCAAGGCCTACGAGGTCGCCATGACCTCCCACCGAGTTCCGCAGAAAGATTGGGGAGCCGGGCTGTGGGGTCGATTCCTGAGTGAGGGGAGAGACACCCTACTCGACCTACCGTCTGCCGAACAGACCTCCTACAGCCACATGAAAGAGGCCCTCCTCACAAGGTACGGGCTCACCCCAGAAATGTACCGCCAACGCTTCAGAGACTGTAAGAAGATCCCTGGCACCACCTGGGTGGAATATGTCAATTTCTACAGCCGGGCCCTGGAAGGGTGGATCAAGGGCAGCAAAGTATCCACCTTCGAGGGGCTCATCGACCTCATTGCATATGAGCATTTGTCCCTGAATTGCTTTGTGGAACTCCGACAGCACCTCCTGGACAGCAAGTTGGCTGACCCCCGGAAACTGGCCGTCGAGGCCGATCGCTGGGTGAGCACCAGAGTCCCCCGGGGGCCCGGGGGAGATCCTGGCCGAAATGAACAGGGGTCGTCCCGCCAGAGGGGAGGGGGGAATCAGAACAGACAGAGGGGTTCCCAGGTAGGGTCTCCGCGTAGTCCCCCCAGAAACCAGCCCGGCACCTCGCCTCCCACAGCGCGCGCAGGGTTTCCCCCAGCTATGCCAGGGCCCCGAGTCAGCCAAGCCTGCTACCATTGCCAACAACCAGGGCACTATGCCAATGACCCCCGCTGCCCTTTGTTCAAGAAACCTGCCGCTGCAGGCCCCCCAGCGCGCCACATCACCTCAGTAGCCCTAGAAGAAGAGGAGGGAGAAGAGGAGTTTGAGGGCGCAGACCCCGCGGCTATGATGTTAGTCTCCCTGGGGAATAGGGAAATGGTCCCCGGAGCTCCCCTATCCGACAATACAGAGAAGTACCGACAGCAGGTGACTGTCAATGGCCATCACATAGGGGCGCTCCGAGACACTGGGGCCAGCATCACCGCCGTCAAACGGCACCTCGTCACCGAGGCCCAGATTGTTCCCCACATCTCCTGCAGGGTGATCGCAGCTGATAACTCCGTCCGCACCTGCCGGATAGCTCAAGTCCCGTTCGAATGGGGGGGCGTCTCTGGGGAGTTACGAGTGGCAGTCCGCTCAGACATGCCTGTGGACTGCCTGCTCGGCAACGATCTCGAGAGCTCCCCATGGCAGCGGGTTGAGAAAAGGACCCACCTGGAGATGGTGGGCCTGCCCGAGTGGGCCTGTGTGAGCACCCGGTCAATGACCGCCCGAAGGGCCACCCCCGAAGGGGCGACCTTAGAGGCAGCACTGGCGACCCCTGAGGACCCCGAGGTCCCTGAACCCTCCGAGATCCCTGAGCGGTTCCCCGGAGAGAGCTTCCCCCCCGACGCAGGCCCCCTCAGCCCTGGCGTCGAACCAACTCCGAGCCTGGACGACCTTCCTGAGCTGGCCCAATGGCGCCAGGAAGGGGGCCCGTCCAGAGAAGAATTCTGCCTAGAGCAGACCTCCTGTCCCTCCTTGGTTGGGCCGCGGCAGCAGGCCGCCGCCCAGGCCGCCGGTGACCAGTCCGGCTCCCACTTTGTCTATTGGTAAAACGGCCTATTGTATAGCGAACAAAAGTCCGCCGAACTAGGGTCCGGCCGAGTGCTGGTGGTCCCCCTACGCTTCCGCGGCTTTCTCCTGAACCTGGCCCATGACGTACCCCTGGCGGGACACTTGGGACAAGACAAAACGTACCATCGCCTGGTCACCCACTTCTATTGGCCGGGCATGCGCTCCGATGTAGAAGGCCACTGCAAGTCCTCCCCCACGTGTCAGTCCAGCGGAAAGAGCGGAGGGAAGCGCAAGGCTCCTCTCCAACCCTTCCCCATGGTCAGTACCCCCTTTGAGAGGGTGGGAATCGACATAGTGGGCCCCCTCGACCCCCAGACCTCCTTGGGGCACCGCTTTATCCTAGTGCTGGTGGACCATGCCACCCGCTACCCCGAAGCCATTCCCCTCCGGACGGTGACGGCCCCCGTGGTGGGGCGGGCCCTCATGGCCATCTTCTCCCGGGTGGGATTCCCCCGGGAAGTCGTCAGCGACCGAGGGACAAACTTCATCTCAAAATACATGAAGTCCCTCTGGCAGCAATGTGGGGTGACGTACAAATTCACCACCCCATATCACCCCCAGGGGAACGGTCTGGTGGAACGCTTCAACCGGACCCTCAAAGGGATGATCATGGGTCTCGCAGAGCCCCTGAGACGTAAGTGGGACGTCCTCCTCCCCTGTTGCCTCTTCGCGTACCGCGAAGTCCCCCAGAAGTCCCTGGGGTTCAGCCCCTTCGAGCTGCTCTACGGGCACCCCGTCCAGGGACCCCTCACCCTGGTCAAGGAGGGGTGGGAGGCGGCGGCCCCAGAGCCCCCTCCCGATGTGTTTCGATACATCTTGGCCCTCCGGAACCAGACGAGGAAGTTCCAAGAGCTGGCCGAGGCAAACCTCGAGGCCAGTCAAGAAGAAATGAAACGGTGGTATGACCAGAATGCCACTCTGGTCGAGTTTCAGCCCTGACACAGGTCTGGGTGATGGCCCCCGTAGAGCCCTGTGCCCTGCAAGATAAGTGGACAGGGCCCTTCAAAGTGATCGAACGCAAGAGTCAAGTGACCTACCTCATCGATGTAGAGTCCCCCAGGAACCCCTTGCGGGTCCTTCACGTGAACCGCCTCAAGCCCCACTTCGCCCGGTCCGAGTTGAGTTTACTCCTCGCCACGGACGATGGGGAAGAAGAAGAAACGGAGCCTCTCCCCGATCTCCTGTCCACGAAAGAGAAAGACGGCTCCGTAAAGGGAGTGAATCTCTCCCCCTCCCTCTCTCCAGAGCAGCGTGGGGACTGTCGCCAGTTGTTGGGACAGTTCTCAGACCTCTTCTACCTCACCCCCGGCGTCACCAACTAGTGCGTCCACGACGCGGACACCGGGGACAGCCCTCCGGTACGGCACAGAGCCTACCGCGTCCCTGACCGAGTCCGGGCCTGTATCAAGGGCGAGGTATCGAAGATGTTGGCCCTCGGGGTGGTCGAAGCCTCTGACAGCCCATGGGCTAGCCCCGTGGTCCTGGTTCCGAAGGCAGCCGCCCCCGGTGCGGTTCCCGAGCTGAGGTTCTGCGTTGACTACCGCGGGCTCAACGCAGTCACCCGAACCGATGCTCATCCCATCCGCCGAGCCGACGAGCTTATCGATCGCCTCGGGGCTGCTCGCTTCCTTAGCACATTCGACCTGACCAGTGGATACTGGCAGATCGCCCTCACCGAGGGAGCTAAGGAAAGGTCCGCTTTTTCCACCCCGGATGGTCACTACCATTTCCGGGTGATGCCCTTCGGGATGAAGAACGCCCCCGCCACCTTCCAGAGGCTGGTGAACCAGGTCCTGGCGGGGTTGGAAGAGTTCAGCGCTGCGTATCTGGACGATATCGCGGTGTACAGTTCCCACTGGCCCGAGCACCTCCGGCACCTCCGGGCGGTGCTGACCGCCCTGAGGGGGCAGGTCTCACCATTAAGGCAAGCAAGTGCCAGATCGGACAAGGGTCCGTAATCTACCTTGGGCACCAGGTCGGAAGCGGCCTCGTAGCCCCCCTCCAGCCCAAGATCGATGCCATCGTGGCCTGGGAGGCCCCCACGACCCAGACGGAAGTGCGGGCGTTTCTAGGGCTCAAGAGTTACGGCAGCATCGTAGCCCCCCTCACGGAGCTAACCTCAAAGAACCAGCCGATGAAAGTCAGCTGGACCTCCGCCTGCCAGGAGGCGTTCGAAACGCTGAAGGACGCCATGTGCACCGCCCCCATTCTGCAGGCCCCGACTACTCACGAGAGTTTGTAGTCCAGACGGACGCGTCCGAGCATGGCATCGGAGCGGTCCTGTCCCAGGTGAACGAGAGCGGCCTAGACCAACCCATAGCATTCATTAGCCGGAGGCTACTCCCTCGAGAACAAAGGTGGAGCACCATCGAGTGGGAGGCCTTCGCGGTGGTTTGGGCCCTGAAGAAGCTGAGGCCCTACCTGTTCGGTACTCACTTCCGGGTCCAGACCGACCACCGACCCCTCCGGTGGCTAATGCAGATGAGAGGGGAGAATCCCAAATTGCTGCGCTGATCCATCTCACTCCAGGGGATGGACTTCACTGTTGAGCACCGGCCTGGTGTTGACCACGCCAACGCAGACGGCCTGTCCCGATTCTTCCGCCTCAGCGAAGAGAACCCCCAAGAGGATGGGTAGTTCTCCCCGCCTTCAGCTGGGGGGGACGCGTGTTGGACCCGGCCTCGTGGCGTGGCCCGTCTCTGTCCCTCAGAACCCTGCGAGCGTAGGCCTGCACCCTGAGCCCCTGCGCAGCGTCCCCGCGAGAATAGCCTGCACCCAGCAGCCTGGTCGCCTCACCCCCGATGAGCCCGAACCCCCGTAAAACCACAACCAGGCCGCATGTCCCCGTCCCGCTCCCGGCTCCGAGCGCCTAACATTGCATGCCCCACAAGGCCCGGACGCCATCTTCCCATCCCGACATCCCTGTCTCCCTGGGCCTAGCGGGACCCCTGCCCCAGTGAAACCCAGCCTCCAACGGCGCGCCAGTCCCGGCTGGGGGGTAAAGGGCTCCCGAGTGAGATAAGCCAGGGAGTTTCGAGGGCACCTCCGGCCTCCCCTGAGGGGCTGGTATCTGTCACACCTTTGGCCCTCCCCTGTGGCCCAATTTCGATCCCCCCTCTGGCCTCCCCGAGGGCGGGCTCCAGACCCGCTGGGCGTCTGGGAATTCCCGGACCCCTCTTTCAAAGGGATCAAAGAGCCCACCGCCGGACCTCGCCAACGACCAGCCCCCTGGGCTTGAGACCTCCGCCTGCGAGGGTCCGGAGATCAAAGAGCCGAAGGACTATAACTGGGCCCGCCCGACAACTAGCGGGCAGTTGTATCTTGGACCTAAAGCCCTGCTGATCTGATCGCGGCTGACCCTAAGAAGACTCATCCTGAACATCGGAGCCCTGCTGACGCTGTCGCGGCCCGAGCTGAACTAGTAACCATCGGAGCCCGGCTGACGCGGTCGCGGCTCAAGCTGAACTGTACCATCGGAGCCCTGCTGACGCTGTCGCGGCTCAAGCTGAACTGAACCATCGGAGCCCTGCTGACGCTGTCGCGGCTCAAGCTGAACTGAATCATCCGAGCCCTGCTGACGCTGTTGCGGCTCAAGCTAATCTGAACCATCGGAGCCCTGCTGACGCTGTCGCGGCTCAAGCTGAACTAAGACCATCGGAGCCCTGCTGACGCTGTCGCGGCTCTTCACGAACTTCTCCAGATCGAGTCCTGCTGACCTCCTCGCGGCTCGAGGAGTACTCTGGTCCGGCCGGACCATCGAGAGCACTATCATGACCGAGCCGACTCGACGGAGGTGAAGCAGCCCGTACGACCATCATCCCGTACCCCCCGGCTCGAGGATTGAGAGCTGTGCGTAGGGTACGCCTCGTACTGTCCCAGAGACTAAAAGACTGTCCCGCTTCTCCCTTTCCGAATCCTCCAAGACTTTGTGGTCCCTTGACCCCTGTGTACATAAGAGTGCTACCTCGCTATTTGCTTATATAAAGATCTTGTTACTATAACCCACCGGTGTGGTGTCTGTTCGTAGTGTGGTGTGAGCTCAGTGTGTACGATCCTAGACCCGAAGTCCTCCCCGGTGAGGACCTCACAATCAAGACTCGGCAAGTTCTGTGGGAGAGGTGGATCTTGGGGTGTTCGGGTGAGCACAACATGGCCCTCTGAGATTGCCCCTTCCAACAACCCATTTAACTGCTATAGTAACGTGTAGCAGCAAGGTCTGTTATGAATTGTCGAGAGACTAGAAGTATGGCTGCAGGGGGAGCAAAAAAGTTGACTGGCACCCTGGACGATTTTATTGTTCGCACTAATGCCCTAATTGATGAAGGGATTGTTTTAATGGACAGAAGGGTGTCCCAAGATTTAGCTACGGCTAAGAGATCCTCCTTAGGTCTTATTGCCCAGGCACGTACGCCAAACACCGTGACTCGCCCAAATACCCTTGCCAGAGTAGATTACGCTGGGGATTATGATGTTTCAAGTTCCCAACAGGGTCAACAGGGTTTGGAGGTCACCCCTAACCCCATTTTGTTAAAAGAGGGTAGTATAGTTAGTGAAGTGATGGATAACCCACCTGTGGCCACTGATATAAATCAAAGAGGGTTGAAAGAGGGGGCAATTCCTAAACAAAAGACCAACAAATCGACCACCCATAAAGGCAGGAAAGTAAAAACCACCTATAACCAGGATACAACCATCTTAGATCCTGTGGCTGTGAGCGGGGACCTGGCAATATGTGTCAATGACAAAGGGGGGGCATATCCGGTAAATGCTGGCCTACCATTAAGCCTCCCGGAAGATACAATTGTAGACAGTAGTTTGGAGGAAATTTTGGAACTAAGTGGTGCAGAAATCAATCTGGCCAAAATTAACCAGGATGGAAGTGGGATAAGCTTGACGAACAATGACATTTTTGAAATGTTAAAGGCCCTCCTAGAACCTATAGAGGTTAGACTACGCTGTCTAGAAACAGTGTTGAAAAATATCCATAAGGATATAAGTGCCCCTAGTTTCAGCCTGAATAATAAGGTCTCCCATGTGGCGAGCACAGTAAATAAGCTACCCTTGGCTGATAAAAGTGTCGCCCCGGCCAAAAATATCGTGCCAAAGACCCCTAGTAATATCTCAAACCCAGGAGGTGCAAAAGCCAAGACTCCTGACCCTAAAGAAACACAGAACCCAGCCAAGCACATGATAACCCCCCAAGTCAAATTTAAAGACCCTATACCTTTGATTCCAAATCTGGATTCGGCTCCAAGAGACAAGGTAGAGGCCCGAAGAAATATCCATCTCCCTTCTGATGCCTGCCCCTATGTAGTGATCTTGACTGGGTTACGGAAATTTCACCTACTGATGTAGAATCCTTCCAGACATTAAAAAACAGAGTGTGCCACTGGTTATCAAATCACCACCCCCTACCGCCAAATATCCCAAGCAACATCTTAATGGTGGAGAGAACCCCATGGGTGGGAGGGAATAGAAAAAACTTACAAGGTGACTGTATCGTGGTAACCTTCGAGAATCCACAGGTGGTAGAACATATCTGCAGAGGAACCTCTCGCTATCAAGCGAGTACTGTTACTGCTAGGCCTCTCTCTTATTTCTACCTGCCTGTGAACCAAGTGGACAAAAGATGGAGCTGGTTAAGGGGCTCACATGAACAAAAAACTAGACGGAGGTCTAATTCCCCATGGGAGATGCAACCTTATGAGTGGGATGAGGGCGGAGAGGACGGCTGGAACTTGGCCAAGATAAGAAGAGGTAGACCCATTCAAGGGGGGTTTGCCACAGGGTTACAAAATGGCCATCCACACTATTACCCCCAGACTGCGAATGGGTATGAAAACCACTTTAACATCCCAATGGTTAACCGATATGAGTGTTTGTCAAACTTGGACTGGGTTGATTGACAAAAACAGGGCACACCGCTCAGTCTGATGCGAAATATTCCCCCTATTCCCTTACAAAATGAAAACAGTATCCAGGTTGTGCAGGAGTTAAACACTGATCACATTTTATTTAATGATCAGGGTGTTGGAGAAGGGGCCTCACCGCACGAAAAAATGGATAAAGTATTGGGAATGGGGGAGATAATTGTGACAACATGGAACATTGCTGGTCTCAAGAGTAAAGTGGATGACCCCTTCTGGAGGGATTTTATAGGCACTATGGATATAATAGCCATACAGGAAACCTGGGACACACAAAACACACTTACTGTTGATGGTTTTACCACTTTTTTTCTACCAGCCGTTAGTTCTACGCAGGGGCGAGCAAGAGGGGGCCTGGTCACTTTGATATCCGCTAAAATCCCGGGTACATATACGGAAATAGTTACTGCCTGTCCCTATTGCCTCGCGGTCCAAATTACCCACAGGTGTTTTCATAACGTGCTGGTAGTGAATCTTTATAACTCCTTTGATAGGGATCATTCAGTTAGTAACCTGATGATGTTAAATTCTTTTTTGTTGAACTTTAAAGAGTCATCAGAGTCTGAGTGTACCATCATATTAATGGGGGATTTTAACGCCCATGGCTGTCAGGACAAATGTCCTTCTAATGTTCTATTTGGTCCTCCGGACGAGGAAAATACTCATTTTGAGCACTCAGACCAGGGTATTTTCTTGGAAACCATGTTGGCCGAAAATGGGCTGATACTACCCAATGGGTGTGATGAGGACATTCCGACATTTACAGGACATGGCAGCGGGTCTGTCATTGATTATATTTTTTTAAGTAGTAGTTGTGGAAGCCATATTACTAGTTATTCAGTTGTGTGGTCCCATTTTAGCGACCATAACCCAGTTGTATTAAGGGTTAAAAATGTAATTGTTGCTATGGAAAGCAGGTTAAATTTGGTGGACAAATGCGACATGCGGCTGACTGACCAAGCCCGTAGAATCAAGTGGTGCAAGATAATTCCAGAGGAGTTCTTTTGTAATCTTTGTAATAGTAGCCGGGAGGAACTAAAGCTTTGTATGGACGACCAGGCGGGGGACAGTGAAGTAGTGGAGGCGTATAGAAAGGTTTGCCTCGACATTGTCTCCAACCTGACTCGTCAGGGTAAAGGCAAAGCACAAGGGAAGGAAGGCTGGTTTGATAAGAATTGTTCTATGGCCAATCATAAACTTAAAGTGGCCCTTAAATCCAAACCAGTAGATAGATCGCTTGTGGCTACCCTTAGGAAAGAATATAAGACAGTCGTTGAAAGAAGGCGGCGTGAGATTAGAGAGGACGCTTGGGCTGAGTTGACATCAATTGATGTGTTGAAAAGTAGTGCCAAGTTTTGGGCCGTGGTCAACCAACCCTATTTTGCTGACTCTAGTAATAATGAACTGGATTGTGGAATTCAAGAAGACCAATGGCACTTGCACTTTAAGTCTGTCTATGAACAGGAGTTTTTGGGGGCAGAGGGCTTGACCACCTTTTCCAGATCGCCTTACACTTTAACTGTAGAAGAGGGTGAGGTGGCCGTGGCCATTGGTAAAATGACTAGTAATAAGGCCCCCGGGCCAGATGGCGTTCCCTCCGACCTTTTTAAAGTTGATATTTCTTTCTGGTCCAAAGTTTTAGCAAATGTTTTTAATAGAATTTCAAAAACAGGAATTCCAGAGACATGCAGCCTGATTCATGAAGCAAAATTGCACTCGCAAAGGGCAAGATTCTCAGAATCTTGCCTTTTGCGAGTGCAATTTTGGCATTTGGGATTCACAATCCCAAATGCAAAAATCGCTAATGAAGAATTAGCTAATATGCGAGGATTAGCATTTAAGGAATCTCTATTAGAGATTCCTTAAATGCTATTCATGACACTTTCAAAAATTGCGATTTTGCAAAATTGGGCCGCTATTTACCGAGAGGTCAGACCTCTCGGTAAATAGTAAAAACATAGAAAAATGCTTTTAAAAGCATTTTTCTAAGTTGCATGTTGCACACACACATGTCCTTTGGACATGTGTGTGCGCAACACCTGTTCAAATGTGCATTTTAGGGGTGCTACAGGGCACCCTTAAAATCGCTATCTGATTTGCGAGTAGCAAATTGCTACTCGCAAATAAGGGATACTCCCCATTCATTCCTATGGGCCTTTTGGCCCATAGGAATGAATGGGGAGTTATTCCTTTTTTTGCGAGTAGCAAATTGCTACTCGCAAATAGAGAACATGTAGGAATCGCTATTGATTTAGCAATTCCTACATGAATGCCGTTTTGCGTGTCCTCAATAGCGAGTCGCTATGATTCGCTATTAGGGCCACGCAAAACGGCCCGTACATGAATCAGGCTGATGGTCCCAGTCGGTGATCGTCCCCATCTATAAGAAAGGGGACAGGGGTGACCCTGGCAATTACCGCCCCATATCTCTTATCGATTCCGCAGTAAAGGTCTTAGGGAGTGTGGCCCTATGCAAACTTACTGATTGGTTAGAGGAGACCAATACCCTCTCTCCTCTACAGTACGGTTTCAGAAAGGGGCGTAGTACCATTGACCAAAGTCTGAATTTACAATTGCTTATGCTTATTAGGAAGTACACAATAGCGAAGCAAGGATCCCTGTATATCGCCTTCATGGATCTGTCCTCGGCATTTGATCGAGTAAACAGATCCAAGTTGTGGGGCCAGCAATAGTATTGGAATAGACCCTAACATTGTGTATTTTTTAGCATACCTCCATAGGGACCTTACAGCCACGGTACGATATGACAGAAAAGGTAACTGCACTGGTAAAATCAGTATCACCAATGGTGTAAGGCAGGGATGCATTCTTGCTCCCCTGCTTTTTACACTATATATAAACGATCTGGGTGGAGTTCTGGGTGCAGCGTGTAAGGACATCCCGAGGGCAGGGAAGTACCTATTGCCCGCATTATTATATGCGGACGACGCTGCTCTCCTAGCTAGAACTGCAGTGGGTCTCCAAAGCCTGTTGAACTCATTTTTTGATTTCATGATAAATCTTGACTTAAGTGTTAACTGTGGTAAATCCCAAGTTATGGTGGTGGCCCAGAAAGGGAAGGCCAAGAAAAATGTAATGACACTGCATTGTAATGGACACAAATTGACAAGAGTCTCCAGATTTCCCTACTTGGGGGTTGTTTTCGATGATTGCTCTACGTGGCACCCCCAAATGCTGGAGAAAAAAAAGGTCCTGGCGCGCTCTATCTCTGCGGTGATGGGCTTTTCACGTAAATTAGGGGTGAAACCTCTGGAGGCAGTCTTAAAGGTATATGCTGCTAAATGTATTGCCATCCCTATGTATGGCGCTGACCTGTGGGGTTTTAGGCCAGTTAAAACGCTTCAGGTAACAGAAGATAACTTCCTTAAAATTATTCTTTCCCTGCAAAGATCCACGGCCAGCTTCATAGTCCATCAGGCATGCGGTGTGGATTATCTGGAGGATTGAATCGCCATGGCCCCCCTATTAAAATGGATATCAGTCTGGCTTAACTCGTAACTTGAAGTGAATCACAAAATTTTTAAAGATTGTCTAATGCTAGATCACTGGGACAAGATCCCCTGGCTGAAATACTTACAGCAAATGTGTGTAAAGTTGGGTCGGCCCGAATTGTTTAATAAACCATCTAACTTAGTGAAAGGAGATCTGAAGTGGGTCAAAAGCACTTTTCTGATGAATCGAGGGACGGACAGAGAAGACTTGGAGCTGTTAAAGCCGTCTGTTAGGACTCACCAACTGATTGTTTCCTCTGGTCATGATCTGGAACTCTACCTAAAGGTTGTCAACAACTCAAACCATAGGTATCTTCTAACCAAGTTCCGATTGGATAAAATCCACCTGTTAATTTCAGGCCGTCCTGGTTGGACCAAGCCACTTGATCTAGATTTGTGCAAATGTGACGGTTGTTCGATTATGGATACTGTTCACTTTCTGGTTTTTTGTGATTATTTTAAGGACATCAGGAAAAAGTTTATTATACCCTTGCTAAAGGGGGAAGGGTTTAGGCAAGTCAAGCCAGCTTTATTGCATCTCCAACTATTAGTAGATATATGGGAAATTTACAATGTAGCTAAATTTTTAACCATAGCGGTGAGACTTAGTAAAAAGATTAACTGGTCCTAGATGATCTACTGTAAATATTGACCATTGTAACTTGAATCAAGTCTTGATTTACATTCTCTCATGTTGCTCTTTTTAACTATAGAATGATGTATATATTGTTGTTTTTAAATTTTGGCATCATGCGCTGCATATTTTAATGGGTACTCCCTCCCTTTTCATATTGTATTTTTATGTCTTTATGTCGCCTGGTGACCCATGGACCGTTTTTGTGTGTTCTTGTACTTTTATGGTTTTTGTAATTGAACCGAATAAAGTATTTCTTGAACTTGACAGTGGGCCCTTTGGGGACTCGCAACAGTCTGTGGAAAGGTTTAAGTGAAGACCCTTCGGGGTGGAACGACAGGAAGCACGCAAGGGCGGAAGCAGTGGAATCAGTTCAACTGCTGCCTCTTCTAGTGGGGTCCAGCTCGGCGGCAACGTCACAATTCAATTCACGATCCGTCATGCTCAGAGAATGTACTGATAAATCATCAAAGACTTAGGGGCAGATTTACAAGTCCCTTGCGCCACTTTTTGCGTCACTTTTCCCATGTTCAAAGTGATGCAAAAGTGGCGCAAGGGGCTTGTAAATCCGCCCCTTAGTGTATCAAAAACATCGACCCTCAATGCATTGAAAGCAGCCGAAATAGCAGTTCCAGTTCATTTGTAATACAGAATGCCCATGAATTGAACAATGTTACACAATTTGCATGAAAGCTCACAACTCAGGCTAAAACTAACGGTGTCTTTGCAGGTTTAGTGCCATGTTGTACAAAGACGGTGCGGTACCAATACCCCCACCCACAATCAAGTCGCCGCATGAAAGAAGTAAGGGGCATATTTATGAGTTCTGGCGCATCTCTGTAAATCAGCAGGGATGCGCCAGAACAAATGCGTCACGCAAAACTACCCTTGCGGCACGGCGGATGCGCCGCATTTACAATGCGGCACGCTGTGGCGCAAGGGTAGGCAGATGCGTGACGCATCTTGTGACGTAAGGGCATCGCTGGATTCGCGTCGCAAGCGAGGCGCGACTTCAGCAATGCTCGGGTGTGCCCTATACTTAACGTGCTGCGTCAGTCCTTATGCCTGCTTCAAGCAGGCGTAAGGAATTGACGAAGCAGCGTCGCACAAGTGCCTGCGTGAAATCTTGTAGATTTCACGCAGGCACTTTTGCGAGGCGCACCTGCCCCGGAACGCCCACCCTGCGCCGGAATGCCCACATGTGGCGCAGGGCTTTACAACGTGACGCATCTGCCTAGATACGTCACGTTGTAAATGGGTCACAGGGATGCGCCACGTTTACGCCGCCGTTGCGTGACGGCGGCATAAACGTAGTGCAAGTGCCTTGTAAATCTGCCTATAAGTGTCAAAGAGACTGAGGCTGAGACGACAGATCCTACCGGCTTCATGTTTTTATCCCAGAATGAAGACTATGAAAGTTGTCTGCGCCATCCACCCTGTCCTCTCTCTTACTTTACTTTCCTCCTTCCCTTTTGAGGGCAATATATAACAATGCCAATTGCAAGTACGCCTAGCTCGTGACACTATCTAACGATTGCGAGATCAAGCAGGACATAGTGACGCCTACTGTACCCTCACTGGCGTACACCGACACCAAAACCAAAATTGCCGTCCCCATATCTGTACTGTACTTACAAAATTCTTCTAATATAATTTTTGGAAATTATAAAAAGATTTATTTTCTATCAAGAACCTAAACCTAAGTATTTAAGGCCATACTGGGGTTGAGACAAATTCAGAAAGAACTCCATACTTCCACTTCCCAGATCTTGGGATGAGTATTTTCACTCCTGATGCGTGGTACTTGGCAGGGCTAGATGCATTTCTGCATCGATGAAGCTGCAGTCTCAGTCTGCCCTGTCCTGTCTCACTCAGGTCTGTTGGTCCATGGTATACTCACGAGTACATTGTGGAAGTACTCTAACCCCACGGAGCCTGTCCGCTCTTTATGGTTTTCAATGCCACAAAGAGCCCTGCTTTCAGTATGAAAGTAAAGCAGCATTATGAGGCGCGCACAGGATTGTGGGTATGCAGAGTGATGGTGACGCGCTGACTCTTCCTCTCGGGCATCCTGACCTCTAGCGACAAGAAGGAGCGGTGCACCTCTCTCCTCACGAGGCCAAACCGCCCCAGGATAAGTACATTTTCATTCAATCACGGAGCTTCTCTAACAGAAATCCTCCAAACGTTTCAACAACGTCCGCTTCTCACGCCCTCTGGAGGTGCGCGTGACCCACGGAGCGCCAATTTCTATTTTATTGGTACAGAGTTGAAATGTCCGCGCAGTCACTATAAACATATAACTTCCTACTGGTAGGGTGACTTTACGCCGGTGACGTGTCAGTCACTCTCATGAATGCCTGTGTGTGCACAGCTACAGGCGCTCCTTCTGCTGTTAAACAAACGCCTGTATCACCTGCAGTGATGAATCGGGTGTTTGCCGCAGAGGCTTCTGGGTATGCAAATGTCTGTGTCAGGCCCCGCCCCCTTCAGTGACAGCCAGGCTCCTGCAGCAGCGTTCTCTTGGGATCCCGAATGAATAATCTACGTCTAGAGCTGGTTTCTTATACAAGGTTTCCAGCAATGGGGGGTGGGGGGAGCGGACGCACTTCATTTGTTTCCTTCCTGGTCAGGGCATCATCTCGCACTTCGATCCATCAAATACACAGGCTCCACTATTGGGCACTTTTGGCTTTGCAAATGCGTCGTTGATAATACCTACAGTTACAATGCAATAATAACCCGGAATTTCCCTTAGAAACGTAGTGTGCCCATTTTCGTGCCTTCCTACTAGCGGGCTAATACTCTGCCCCCTCCTTCTTCAATGTCCGCTCTTTATCGTTTCAATGCCGCAAGAGCCCTGCATTTAGAATGAAAGTAAAGCAGCATTATGAGGCGCGCACAGGATTGTGGGTATGCAGAGAAGGAGTGACGCGCTGCCTCTCCCTCAGGAGCCTCCCGACCTCTAGCGACAGCAGGGAGCGGTGCAGCTCCCGCTCCTTCGCGCAGGCGCCTCGTACTGAGTCACGTGACCCTGTGACGCCTTCCGGTGACGCCTGCGGAAGCCTTCTCTCGGCAGCTGGGAGGCCCGACCCCCCCAGGAATCTCACTCACATTTCAACCAGTCACGGAGTTTCTTGCACAGAAACCTTCCAAAAATTGCAAAGTACTCCGCTTCTCACGGCCCCTCGGAGTGCGCGTGACCCGCGGAACAAAATAAAGTTTAGGTACAGGTTCATCTGTCCGCGCAATGACGATAGAAAATATCACTTCCCACTGGTAGGGTGACTTTACAGCGGTGAAGTGTCAGTCACCCCATGAATGCATCTGAGTGCACACCTACAGGCGCTCCTTCTGCTGTTAAACAGAGGCCTGTGTCACCTGTAGTGATGAATCGGGTGTTTGCCGCAGAGGCTTCTGGGTATGCAAATGACTGTGGATAGCCACGCCCCCCCAGCCCCAGGGTTACTTGTGCTCTTGGGTCTCAAATGTATATTCTCCGTCTAGAGTCGTTTCCAGCAATGGGGGAGGGGGGGATGCACTTCATTTGTTTCCTTCCTGGTCAGGGCGTCATTTCTGAACAATTTGTTTGACTGTGTATCTTCTAATTCTGAACAATTTCTTTTACTGTGTATCTTCTAATTTCTGAACAATTTCTTTTACTGTGTATCTTCGAATTCTGAACAATTTCTTTGACTGTGTATCTTCTAATTCTGAACAATTTCTTTGACTGTGTATCTTCTAATTTCTGAACAATTTCTTTGACTGTGTATCTTCTAATTCTGAACAATTTCTTTGACTGTGTACCTTCTAAGTCTGAACAATTTCTTTGACTGTGTATCTTCTAATTCTGAACAATTTCTTTTACTGTGTATCTTCTAATTTCTGAACAATTTCTTTGACTGTGTATCTTCTAATTCTGAACAATTTCTTTGACTGTGTACCTTCTAAGTCTGAACAATTTCTTTGACTGTGTATCTTCTAATTCTGAACAATTTGTTTGACTGTGTATCTTCTAATTCTGAACAATTTCTTTTACTGTGTATCTTCTAATTTCTGAACAATTTCTATGACTGTGTATCTTCTAATTCTGAACAATTTCTTTGACTGTGTACCTTCTAAGTCTGAACAATTTCTTTGACTGTGTATCTTCTAATTCTGAACAATTTCTTTGACTGTGTATCTTCTAATTCTGAACAATTTCTTTGACTGTGTATCTTCTAATTCTGAACAATTTCTTTGACTGTGTATCTTCTAATTCTGAACAATTTCTTTGACTGTGTATCTTCTAATTCTGAACAATTTCTTTGACTGTGTACCTTCTAAGTCTGAACAATTTCTTTGACTGTGTATCTTCTAATTCTGAACAATTTGTTTGACTGTGTACCTTCTAATTCTGAACAATTTCTTTTACTGTGTATCTTCTAATTTCTGAACAATTTCTTTGACTGTGTATCTTCTAATTCTGAACAATTTCTTTGACTGTGTACCTTCTAAGTCTGAACAATTTCTTTGACTGTGTATCTTCTAATTCTGAACAATTTCTTTGACTGTGTATCTTCTAATTCTGAACAATTTCTTTTACTGTGTATCTTCTAATTCTGAACAATTTCTTTGACTGTGTATCTTCTAATTCTGAACAATTTCTTTTACTGTGTATCTTCTAATTTCTGAACAATTTCTTTGACTGTGTATATTATAAAACAGAGGTTTACATAAAGGAGATGCTTTGAAGGTCTCTCCGTGAGAATCATGACTGCCTGGAAGTGACAGCACAGGGAGATAAAAATAGATAAAATTCCCTAAAGAAGCTTAAATAGTATGCGCTAGAACAGGGGTACTCATAGTACGGCCCGCGGGCCACTGGCGGCCCGCCTGGCCTTCACTGGCGGCCCGCGGAACTCTTTGCCATATGAGTCATACACATACTCGTGTATGTGCAGGAGTTCCTACCTGTAAACAGAGAAGGTGGCCGAAAGCAGGGGCATACGTAGTGAATACGTATTCAATACGTATTCACAACGTTTGCTCCTGCGACCATCTTCTCTGTTTATGCTTGCTTCTCATTGGCCTGAGCTTCAGAGACGTCACACACGGCGCACGGCGCGAAGCACAGACCCTTTAAAAGTCAGCTGTAACTAGCGCTGTTAGATGTATGGGCTGCGCCTCACCTCACAGGCCTCTGACCCCTCACTCCGAGCACAGGAGATAACCTGCACTGTGTTAATGCAAACCTGACCCGCAGGTTGGGTGATTTGTGGTGAGAGGCACCCGCCACGCGCCGCCGTCCACGAGCGGCCACACATTGTATGTGCAGTTAGTTCCAGAAGTCCCGGGCGTTTGTAATGTGAAATATTTCATGTCATATTAGTTCAAGCAACAATCATACAGGCCTTATTACTTCACAGAGCCAATGCCGCGGCAGCTTCAGAGATTTTTCCTGGGTCTTGTTTTCTGGTACACTCCAAAATGCCATGAAGAAACATATGCATTTAATATATATTCCAGCAGTTGTAGAATCTGCTTTGCTGATAGATTGCATCGAAATTATATCACTGTACATCTGCTTCATTGTATGTTCAGGAGAAGACGGATGAAGGAGAGAGGAGTGGAGGAGCAAAGTGAGATTGGAAGAGCAAATGAGGGAACAGAAACTAGGAAATCGGGGAATAAAAGAGGGCACTCAAAGGGATGGCAAGAACAGGAGACACAAAATGAGGGAAAAGAAAGGAAGCAAAGAGAATAGAGGAGAAGCAAGGGGGAAGAGAAAACAGCTTGAGGTGGAAGGGGGAAACAGAGAGAAAAAATAAGGGAACAGCAAAGGTAATTGGGGATTAGGAGAGAAAGGGAGGGAACATGAGAGAGAAGAAAGGAATAAGGGAGAGAAGAAGGGATTAGGAGAGCAAGGGAGGGAATGTGAAAGAGGTGATTAGTTGAGAGAAAAGGGAACAGGAGAGAATAAGAGAGGTGGATAAGATGAAGAAGAGGGAACAGTGGAAAGGCAGTAAGGAGACATCCCTCAGTTGCTTGCCAGCTAGTTTTGCCCTAAATATAAATGTCAAGCCACACATACCTTCATTATCCTCAATGAGCACTGGCTCTGCTGTTTGGGGGGCATATGTGTGTTTGTGTTTTCTATGCCCGCTAATTGCCAAATGATTTGCCAACTGATATGTCCTCAAGTGGCAGAGAACATTAAGAGTAGGAGCATATTATGTTGTTCAATGTCTGCAGTGTGGAAAATTCGAATGCGCCTGCCATATGCAACTGAATATTAGATGAACTTCTACTCTTTTTCGTGGAGAAATGTTGAAATCATCATTGAGGACAGATATGGCGTTTTTAGCGGTTAATACTCCTTTCCTCATTCCTAACATGAAAAGGACATTGACGCATTACCTTTGTTTCCCTGCAAATGCATTTTGAAACCCTGCTACATTGCAAAACAATTGCTTTAGGTCTGCTGATGTACAAGACGGTCATCTGAAAAGGTTTTTATTTCTCTGACTTATGTCCTCTCCCTGAAAAACAGCAAGTTTTTACCAAAATGCAAGAAGTGACTGCAGATGTTGCAGAGTGAAAATGTCTGTTGTCATGAGCCATTCAGAACAGTCTGTGGCATGATCTTTTCTAGAACAACAAACTGCATTCTTACATTGCTATTGTCTGCTAATAAAAATGTAATAAACATGTGCTCCATGTAGTTACAACTGCTTTGGAAATACAGCATTGTCTAGTAATGTTTTGAAACGACAGTGATTTTTTTCCCCTCCATCTAGGGCTGCCCCCACTGACCCCGCCCCAACTGGCCCACCCCCACTGGCCCCGCCCCCACCGGTGCGGCCCTCGGCCACAAACCACACTTTCAATTTGGCCCCCGAGAGAAAGTTTGTGAGTACCCATGCGCTAGAACTAGGACGCTGACACGTGCAGAAGAGCGTATTGTTTGTTGGGTATGACTACTACACAGCTCATTAAAGCCCTCTAAACATTGAAGGATGAGTGTACGTTTATGAGTTAGAATATCGGAGTTAAATTACCAAACCTCGTTTTTACTATCCTTTAAAAATTACCAAACCTCGTTTTTACTACCTTTAAAAAATATCAAAACCATAAACCAGGAGCCCTAATTATATTCGTGATACTGAGCGGCAGGCGGGCCACTAGAGCTACATTTCAGGGGGGGGGGGGCTAATTCTTCCAACCATAGACAGAGTGACTGAAAGAAGGGGCGAAAACACAACAAAAGCGTCATTTACAAGTAAATGGTCTTTTAAAGACCTGTTAAGTCCTCGGGTGCGGCTGCAACGAGATGGTCACCAGCCCCCGAAGCTGTCTCTGCCCGGGCTGACAGACACGACGGGGGGGCTGAAGCCCAGTGAGCCCAATGGATGTTGCATAGACCCTAAACCTTATCTGCAGATGAACGGTACCACTCAGTGAGGGGTCCCGTTCATCTGCAGATAAGGTTTAGGGTCTATGAAATACTGCTGTTGTCTTGCGTCGATTCTGAGTTCCATTGCAGGGGCCTCATTTATGAGAAATGACGCAACGCTGGGTGAAAGCAGCGATGCGTCACTTTTCAGTGCGCACTCCTTCCGACATTCCTGATGCGTCATATTTAATGTATGACGCATCATGTCGCAAGGAGTTACAGATACGTCAGTATTTCTGACGTATCTGTAAGCGCAAAAGTGACGCATTGCTAGAGTGTGTCACAAAAGTGACGCAACTCCAGCAATGCGTCCTTTCACATGGGGCAAACCCCATGTGAAAGGGCCTGCGTCAGTCTTACGCCTGCTGTGAGGCAGGCTCAAGAATTTGACGCAACGGCATCCTAAAAGTGATGCAGTGAAATCTCATAATTTCACTGCGTCACTTCTACGACCCTTCCTCGCGTCAATACGCCCCCCCCTTGCATACATTATACCTGGCACAGGTATAATGTGGCGCAGGGGTTTACAAAGAGACGCATCTACCTAGATGCGTCACTTTGTAAATATGACTCAACAAGGCGCATTTTTTATGCCACTGGTGCGTCACAAAAAGTGACGCACCGGCGGCCTAAAAGTGACGCATAGCCTCATAAATGAGGCCCCAGGTACTTGCTTTCTCTTGCAGTCAAGTAAGCTGAAACCTTTGGCCAGACCAATTTTAAGATCTTCGAGAACAGTACTTGCCAGGAGCATCTTTGAATAATAAAACAACTTCTTTGAAGTCAGCCTTCTCATCCAGATTACCACATACCCTTTCCAAATGAGGATCGCTAAGACTAAAACACATCACGACTGTGTGAAACATTACGCGTTCCTTATTATTTTGTATTAATATGTCTATATAACAAAAGACGGGGACTGCGTAGCTGTGCCCTCAGCTGATAAAGTGACAAACTCGAACACTGTTTTTTTCTAAGACTTCAACCACAGACATTCAAAAGCAAATTATGCATACACAGTGCAAGTTTATAAAATATTACAATTGATTGCGTTAATTGACTCGTTCACAAATAATGTCTTATTCAATCAGGTGAGGAGTTCTGATGGAGGGAGTATCATGCAACCCTTTCCCTACCCCTTATCCGAAATCCCCCGTGCGCAGTACTGTCCCTGTGTTTCACAGTCTCTCTGCCTGAAGAGGAAGCTTCCATCTTTCCTTATGTCATTAAAGCTTGCAGGTTTAATGACGTTAGACTTCGCAAAGTATAAACTTGTATGTTTGCTTTTGAGGAAGACTTAGACCATGCAACACAGGAACATATTTTACAAAAGTTTGGATTGAATTCCATTATATCCGTTGGCAAGATGTCTAAAATCCCAAATATATATATTAATATATGTTTACATCCTTGACTTCCAGTGATCAGTTACATCTGCTGACCAGTTTAATCACCAATGCCCCCAAATAAAATCTTAGATATTCTCTCTGCTTTAGTCGCTTCTTGACAGGTTCATTGAATATATTATTTTGTCAAACATTCTAGCCTCTAACATGTGTTTGGCAAGACTGCTTTGCATATGTGTGGACTCTGTCTAGAATGGCACAGTGTGTGAAAAACAATGACCTGGAATGCAGTCTAAACAAAGGCAAGAAACTGGAATTAATAATATCATTCCCTTCATCGTATTGTCCCTTTGAAGGTTTGACCTGTGCGTGTTTTGTAAAGAAGTCTTCCCTTTAAAAACTTAGGCCCCCATTTCTGAAAGTCTGTGGTGTGCAGAACACTTCGTGTTGGAACAGTTACTGCTGGTGGTAGCAAACTCCACTTGGCTTGTGAAATACATTAGCATCGTTTTGCTTTTTGTGTAATAATGAAATGGAGCAAACATATTTTTTTGTTTCAGTCCATGCTACAGCAAGATTGTTGCACAATTGCAAAAATGAACAAACTGGCTCCGTGGAGCCGACAGGGGGAGGGAAACTAAAAGCGCGCGATGCGCTTGCTGCCAGCCTCCGGGGATAGGAGATGTGCACACGTACGGAGTGCACATCTCCTGTCCGTACCCCTGCACATCTCCTGTCCGCGGAATTCAAGCTTTATTTCAGCTAGTAGGAAGAATCTTGCACAGGCCACCAGCCCCATGATTGTGGCCAGTCAGAGTGCGTCACAATGTGAAACTAATCTCATAAATATTAATGAGGTAGGCAGGATTGGGACCTACTCCAAATTAGCATTTTGTGAACTAACCTATTAGTATGTAAACAAGTTCATATCAATCAACACTGGTATCAAACTGCACGCAGTTTTTGCTGCCAGTGTCACTGCATCGCTGGCCCGTAGTCACATACTCTGTAGCACCTCTTTTTCGGATCTGTGTAATGCTTTGGAATAGGTCTATTGTATCACTTTGAGACAGGTTCTTTATTTCTTCTCATTGCTGAATAGGGTGCAATGACGGATATCTATTACTTTGCTCTTTGTAGCTCGGTTTTCACTGAGTGGAAAGTGACTAATGTAGTTTTATGCCAAACTTCATCCATATTTGGGCTGTTAATTCCCCCATACAAGGACTTTAAGTCACAGGCTTAAGTACTGGGCAGCTTCAATTAAATCTTGCAATATGTGCAAATGATAGATCTGCCTCACATGTGATGTCACTTCCTGCTGCGATGTCACTTCCTGCCGTGATGTCACTTCCTGTTGTGATGTCACTTCCTGCTGTGATGTCACTTCCTGCCGTGATGTCACTTCCTGCCATGATATCACTTCCTGTGACAGCACCTAATTGGAGAGTCCCCCCACTGCTTTTTTTAGGACTTGAGCCCTGGTGAAGAGTCTCAAAATCCAACAATAAAGGGAATGTGTGAAGCTAATTTAATAGTGACAAAAAGTGACACTAGAAGTCCCACCAGAAGTAATCCTGCTGAAATAAATAAAACAAGCATTGGCATAGCCAATAGGTCTTGCCTTTGGGAACTAATAAGTGTTAAGGCAGAGATATTGAGCTTGTGTTTGTTTTTAAGCTGTGTTGTGCAGTGTTAGAAGCGGCTGTCTCTAGTTGGCAGAGGTATACACTTCTGACAAATAGGGACACACCATTTCTAGTCAGGGCAAGGGGATCACACACTTAGATAACCCCTGCTCACCCCCTTGGTAGCTTGGCAAAGCAGACAGGCTTATCTCAGAGGCAGTGCGTTAAGCATTTATGACCACATACAGTAATAAAGTGAATACACTACAAATGGACACGACACAGTAGTATTATAAAAATAAGGATTTTTATATAAGGCTTAGCACAAGACCAAATAACGACAAAAATATACCACAGTCTTAATAAATACTCTTGGAAGGAAAAATAATAGGTCAAGCACGGTTTCTTCTTAGCACAAAGTCTTTAGTATCAAAAGCAACTCTTCTTCTTTAAAACACAGTTCTTGGCAACAATGTAACCCACACGGGAGTCACACGACGTCGAGGCAAAGTTAATCCAAAGGTTCGGCGTCGACCGCGAGGAGCGCTACGTCGAGCCCGGAGTCGCACGGACCCCAACAACACAGTACCTTGGAAAAGTGAAGCACTCGATGATCAGCGGCGTCGAGATGTCCGGCGTCGCGTCTTCGGCATCGATCGGGCTTCGGAGTCGGGACGATCTGCAGCGGCATCGACCGAAGTCAGGCAGGAGCAGCGCTCACGAGGTGAAGCAGGATACGGCGTCGTCATCGAAGTCGATGATGATGTTGCAAGAGTGAGCAGCGCTCACGGCGTCGAGAGGGCTCGAAGTCGATGCGATCGCCGGTGTCGTTGACACAGGGTCACTGGAGCTGGAGCCGAACTCGCTACTCACTGGCGTCGCTACTGGCGTCGATCGGGCCCGGCGGCCGGCGTCAAAGGTGCGGGACACTGGAGCCGTTACTCACGATGTCGAGCTGGATTCGGCGGCGTCCGTCGGCGTCGAGATTGCTGGATTCTTCAGAGGTGCTGGATTTCAGGTTTCCAGCAACAAGCACTTTCAGCAAATAAATGAAGTCCTTTGGTCCTGTGACTTCAACAGGAGGCTGGCACTCTTCCAACCCTTGGAGATTTTCTTGGCAAAGCTTGAGAGTACACACTCAGTTCCTCTCTCCTGGTTCCTTGGCAAAAATAAAGAAGCAACTGCAGGATTCCCCCAACAAACAGCACTCTGGCAGAAGGGGTAGGCAGTCCTTGGATCAGCAGGCTTCTTGTCCGTGGTTCAGGTTTCCTTGTCAGAAGTGATCTAAATTCTTGGTTCAGGGGTCCTTCTCTTATACCCCTTTTTGGCTTTGATCCCTTTGTCCATGCAGGGGAATTTCCCCCCATCTTGGGTTTGTGGTGGCTGTTGCCAGGCCGAGGCACCTGGCCTATTCACTGGGCAGGGCAGAGTCTTCAGCCGCCCAGCAGGAGCGGAGCCAGCATTGTCACTGGCAGGGGCAGGGCCATCAGCTGCCCGGTAGGAGGTGGGGCCCGGAAAGTCCCTGGCAGGCACAGAGTCATCAGTCGCCTGGCAGGGGGGCGGAGCCAGCATTGTATCAGGCAGGGCCGGCTATCAGGAGCTACTCTTCCCCTACTCTCAATGCAAATGCCCCACTCACCCCACACTGACTCATTCAGACCTCTGGAGCCACCCAGCTCCTGTCACACGCACACCAGAACCAGCAGAGACCGGTAGACAGTTAGACAAGAAAATAGCTACTTTCTAAAAGTGCTATTTTCAAACACAGAGTCCAAAAACCATCCACCCAAACGGATGCGTTCTTAAACCCTGAGTTCAGGGATACCAAACTCGACATTGCACCATGCTCCCCGGGCCCGCTAGGATTATAGCATTAATAATCCTGGCAGCCCATTCTAACTGATGGAGAGCAGGTAACCTTACAATAGTGAAAAACGAATATGGCTGTAATTCACTATTAGGACATGCCACACACATCAGGGCTTGTCCTACCTTATGCTTACAATGCACCCTGCCCGTGGGCCTACCATAGGGGTGACTAACATGAAGTTAAGGGAAGGTTTAGGGACTGGCAAGTAGGTGTACTTGCGCAGTCCTCGTGACAGTCAGACTGCACGTGGTCTAGCAATGGTAGACCTTCAGACATACTTTTACTAGGCCGCTTTTGTGGGTGGCACAACACGTGCTGCAGGCCCACTAGCAGCATTTGTATTTACAAGCCCTGGCACTCCTGGTGCACGCTACTAGGGACTGATAGTAAACCAAATAAGCCAAACATGGAAGTCAATCAATACAGCAATTTCACATAGGGAGCACTTGCACTGTGGCACTGATCAGCAGAGGCACAGTGCCCAAAGCATTATACCAGCAAAAACATCGTAAACAGAGGAGGCAAACAGAAAAAATGGAGGAGAGACTCATGCCAATGATGCCAGGTCTAACATGCAGATGTCCGCAGTATGCTGAAATGTTATAATAAAGAAGTGTGAGAAGCATTTTTGTTACTTATGATGTATAATCTACAACAAAATGACGATGATAAAAAACTATTAATTAGAAGTAATGATTTGTGTTTTTTTATGTTTGAATGCTGGCAACTTGTATCTGCCTGTTCTAATCGTTGCTTTTCATGGTGTTTATTGTAAAAGGGGTGGGTATAAATAACAGGAGAGTGAAGTTAGTGAGAGTGATAGATTTAGTGAGTTAATTAGTGAGAGATAGTTAGTGAGAGATTGAGAGAGTTAGTAAGAGTGATACAATTAGTGAGAGAGTTAGTTAGTGAGAGTGAGAGAGTTAGCGAGTGAGTTAGTTAGTGAGAGAGAGTTATTGAGTTAGTGAGAGAGTGTGAGATTTAGTTAGTGAGAGTGAGAGAGTTGGTGAGTGAGTTATTGAGAGTGAGTTAGTTATGATCACCAATTATAAGTGAAATGGAAATGTCAGAATTTCATTGCTCCGGTTTACTCCACCCAGGAGTAAAGAAAAAACAACAACTCCACTAACCCATGTCATACACTAACTACAGGCAGCCAGTAAAGCTGTACCGGGAACACACCGGCTTGACGGTGAAGCACCCTCTACAGGGACAGGCTACAGACGGTAAATTCTCTACTCTGTCCACCCGACGGCAAGCACAGGATACAGCATCCATGGCAGAGTCTACTCAGGACAGAGGTGAGGGACCCGAAGGCATGCACTAAATACAGCAATTTGTTAACATGCTTTGTAAGGTCCACGCCAGAGCAGCAGGAGCTCCCCTAGCAGGGGTGGATAGCAGACCCTGCTCTGGGAGGAGTAAAGTTTAATAGATGACTGACTAAGAAGTGGGGTGCAGAGAAGGATCTTGTTTATTCCAAGCCCCATCCAGTGAAGATGTAATGGCAAGAATAGGAATTTGCCTTTCTGCCCTGCAATGGACCCCAGAGCTCGATGCCCTGGCAGTGGAGGGCAGGTAGGGGCAGTTCAAGGATTTCAGTGGTGCAGACGCGTAGTGCAAACAGTATGCATGGGAGGGGGTGGGCCAGGTGGATGGAAGGGACACCAGCAGGTAGCTACAAGGCCTTCCGCACCCACTCCACTCAAAAGCAGCCGGTGTGGAAGGAAAATGCAGGATGCACCGCACAGCACACACGGCCTACAACTCCCACTCCACTCCAAAACAACCGGAGTGGAAGGAAAAAGCAGGATGCACCGCACAGCACGCACGGACTACAACTCCCACTCCACTCAAAATCAGCCGGTGTGGAAGGAAAAAGCAGGGTGCACCGCACAGCACACACGGACTACAACTCCCACTCCCATCAAAAGCAGCCGTGTGGAAGGAAAAATCAGGATACACTGCACAGCACACACGGACGACAACTCCCACTCCACTCAAGAACAGCCGGTGTGGAAGGAAAAAGCAGGATGCACCGCACAGCACACACGGACTACAACTCCCACTCCACTCAAAAGCAGCCGGTGTGGAAGGAAAAATCAGGATGCACTGCACAGCACACACGGCCTACAACTCCCACTCCACTCAAAAGCAGCCGGTGTGGAAGGAAAAAGCAGGATGCACCGCACAGCACACACGGCCTACAACTCCCACTCCACTCAAAAGCAGCCGGTGTGGAAGGAAACAGCAGGATGCACCGCACAGCACACACGGACTACAACTCCCACTCCACTCAAAAACAGCCGGTGTGGAAGGAAAAAGCAGGATGCACCGCACAGCACACACGGCCTACAACTCCCACTCCACTCAAAAGCAGCCGGTGTGGAAGGAAACAGCAGGATGCACCGCACAGCACACACGGACTACAACTCCCACTCCACTCAAAAACAGCCGGTGTGGAAGTAAAAAGCAGGATGCACCGCACAGCACACATGGCCTACAACTCCCACTGTACACGTCGAAGTAGCCGGTCACCTGTGGACTGCGGCAGCGCAAGCAAGCAGCATCTCACCAACCTCTTAAGACACAGCAGAAGCCTTTCATGATCGTGGCCTCCACCTACAATGCACCTCACCCGATGAACAGCGCCTAGACGCCGGCGTAGCACTTCATAAAGGTTATTATTGTAGCAGACGAGACAGCTCTCGTGGTCTCACTTCACCAGATGGTGAATAGTGAGACAAGTACAATATAAGGCGAGGGAGACACTTCTAGGCGTGGCTGGTCCAAACAGATACTCTTGATGTTGAGGTTCAGTCTACTGCCGGTGCTCGCCAGGTAGAGAGCCAGAGGTGCAGGACGAGACATTCGTGTCACAGGTTCATGCAATCGTGCTCAAGTGGAGAAGCCAAGGTTAGGACCACACCCTTCAGACACCAGCTCATCAACATCGCCTTTTACTGATCACCTTGAATGATGTACATTTAGGGGTCACCTGGGGTGGGGATTACCATCCACAGCGCCCCCTGAGAGCGCCCCTTGCAGGCCGAAGCAACAAACTCTGAGTTCCAGAAACAAATTGGGGACTGTAGGAAAAGCACCCCCTCGAGTCTGCATGAACATGCCACAGGCTGGCCAACACAGACTTCATTGCACGTCTACAAATAACAAATCCCTCGATTCATGCAGCCCTTCGAGGCTCTAGCTTGCTGCATGAGTTCTTACCAACAGGAGCTAATAACAAGATCAAGCAAGCATTTGCAAAACCAATGCTGCTAGCCTTGCAAGAAGGTGGAACTCTTAGTCTTATTGGAAGCATGTGTCACAAACTGAAAACAAATGATAAACATTGCCCCCATGTGCTTGCAATAAAAATGTGCAGTGTAAAAACAGCAACTCGTGGTTGTTTTACTAGTGATGTTTTACAAATGCCACTGCTTTCAGTGCTCACAGGCATTTTATCATTTGTTAAGGAGACCACACTTAACCCAGCACTTAAACTGCATGCAGCTAAAATGGCACTTCACAGAAGCTAGTTGGAACAAGAGACAGAAAAAAAAATGCATCAAAAACAGAATTCTAAGTTTCGTGTTATGAAGGACCGGGCTTGTTTCTGCCTTCATGGTGCAATCACCCAGATGAAGGTTTACACGGGAGTGGTGCAGCCGTATGAGTTTACTAGACAGTCACCTACGACACAAGCTAACTGGGTCGCCAATATATATCTAAAGAACCCAGTTCCAGAAATTAAAAGAGACACAAAAACTGGGGCACATACTGCATGGTCTGCCTATGGAGATAGGGTTCATTGCCATGCACCCATGTGTGGGCTACACAGAAAGGCAGTGAGTGGAGCGGCCACACTGAAGACTGCCAAAGGGCATCTAGACTCCAATCCACTCATCTCCACATGACCAAAATGTGGGCTTTGGAGCAAAGAGCTTATCTCCCAGCCCCCACTTCTCCCAGATGCAAAAAAAACAAAAAAACACACTGGAGCACCTAGACAATATTTACCACCTGGCAAGCCACTCTCTACATGTACCATTTGCAATGGCTGAAGTGTGAAGATTACCCAGCCCTGAATATTGACCCGGTGATCCCCATTGTGTAAGCAAGAGTGAGAAGGGACACGCCCGCCCTCCCTAGCTTGAGAAACGCATGCACTTACACACGTAGACAAGAAAGGCACAGCAAAGTGGGAATAATTCACATATTTGATTTAAAACAAGCCCAGCCGTGAATACAACTGCAGCGTCCCGCGAGTGGTGCGCGTACGCTTGCGAGACACTGCTCACAACAGCAAGCCATAGGCCGGTAGTCCCGCGAGTGTTGCACGAGCACTTGCGAGCCGATGCACATAACAGCAAGCAATAGGCTGGAAGTCCAGACCGATTCCAAGAGGTAATTTTTCCTAGAGTAGCGCGTGCGCGCTGCCTAGGCAAGACCTAAAAAGGGAGTCACACGGATGGCAGGGGTTCAAAGGTCAGTTATGGCTCCAAAGTGAGCAGAATAGACGCTCTGGTACCTCTCAACTGTCAACAGTGTCTCTATGGTTACACATTATTCAGCGCCTTGAGACCCTCATGGGTATGTAGTGCGTTATTATGAACACAACTTTGTTAACATTGATGATAGAGTACCTCATAGTTCCACAATGATGCCCCTTTCACAGGAGCGGTAACTTGGAAACTGATCAACTTGATTGTTCCTGTAACAACTTGTTTGCGTCATGTTGTTTGTATAACTTTTAATTCTGGAAAAACATTGTTTTAAACAAGCATTGGCAATATCAATCAGTCTCTCTATATTTTTGTGTTAAGTGGTGTCATTTTTACTAAAGAATATTCTTTCAATTATATTGGTATGTGCTGTATACAATATTCATCATTTTAATTATTATATAATGGTTGCCTACTTGTATTATCAAAAAACAAAAATAATGACGCTTTAAATGTTGTATTTTCTTTTATTAACTTCGATAAGTAATGTTATTTTGTTGTACTGTTAAAACATTTGCAATGGCTTAAAAGAATATATGCAGGATTTTTTGTGATTTTTTCAAAATAATATTTTTTTAATACAAACTATTGTAAAATGTGATACTTATTATAAAGCTACATTTAGCCAATATATTTCAAAACATTATCCGTATAACATTTGTACAACTGTGTATTTGTCTCCTCTTAAAATTTTGACTTTTGTTTTTGCAGTGTAGCTCTTAAACATTGAAAGTGCATGATTTATTGGAAGTTTTGTTTAACTTTTGTAGACAGAATAAAATAAGTTATGGAGGAAAGGTTTTCCAGTAACAAGTATAATTTTTTTTTAAAATCTGCTTTGTAACCTTACTTCTTAGATTATTTTGTTTATTATATTGTATTGACCTTTGGGTACTGTTTGTTCACTGACTTATGACTATGGTGTATTGTCTTCAATTAGTCAACCTTTTACTATTATATTTATACTTACTACTGGTGTGATTCTGTATTCTTTATATTGCATTCCCTTATATTATTCCGAATGAATTCTTTTAATGAAATATGTAACTTATGTTTTACTAGCTTGACATTCTATCATTTTCCGCTTTTTACTGATTTGTTGTCAAATTAATGGTTTAATACTTTAGTATTTTATATTCACTATTTAATATTTAATGATGTTTGTATTTCCTGCTAATAAAAACGATAACAAAAAAAAAGAAAGTGCATGATGTACTGGTAATACTGTATATACAGCTAAATGAGTGTTATTTTGTTTTTGAAGGTAGTTTTGTATGTACGTAAAAAACATTTTTTTCCTTTTTTTCTACTATTATTTACATTTTGTAAAAATATATACAGTACAAAGACATAATGCCTAAACATTGTATAATATGAAATTCTTTATAAATCAGTGTTCAAATAGTTCTAGTTAAAATCTTATGCTGTATAATATTTGTAAAACAATGTATTTATTCTCTTTTTGTTTGTAAACATTAAATGTGTATAGTATATATATATATATATATATATATATATATATATATATATCACATAACATAACTCCCCTCCAAACAAGAAAGGGCAGAGGCCAGAGGGGACTTCAAAGAAAAGCCGGCTTTATCAGGTAGACAATGCAATGCAATAGTGGCGTATGCATTTCGGCGTTATGCCTTCCTCAGCGCCTTGCATCGCGTGAGCCGCCTCCACTTGAATAGTCCCATTCCTGTGCCTTATTAGAGTTCAAAAGTCCGGTTGCTCCTCCCCCTAGCTGACTTGGCTCACCTGTTGGTTACCGTGGCAACATGCCTTTGAACGGACTCCAACTCCCAGAATGCACAGAGTGAATGCATCTGGGTCGGGGGTGTGGGGGATGTTTGGTAGACTCACAGGAGCAGAAACCAGTTGGTGCAGGAGGGAAGTGAGGCTGTGCACCGGAATCTACCAAAGTTCACCAGCTCCTCCTTGGGTCCCCTCGGTCCGCTGCTGCCTCGAAGTCCAGGTAGGCAATGTAGGCAGGGACAGCTGTAGGCTACAGCGTCATTTATAAGTCCCACCATACGAGGCTGTAAAGGACATTGGAGCGGACATTGATAGACTGTCTGCACCCACACCACCGGCCCAGGTGCAAGACCATGTTGCATGCTGGGAGTTGAAGTCTCTACATACCCACGTGACTTCCAACAGGTGAGCCAACGCTTAAGGGGAGGAGTACAATGTCGACTGCAGCACTCGCAAAACAGCCTTGATGGAGATATGCGTGACTTTGTGTTGGGGCGTAAGCACTGAGGAAGGCTTGTGTTAAGCCGAAATGCATTTGCTGCTGCCAACTGATACCACCGAGAAATAAAGGGCTTCCACATGACCCCCCTCTGGCCTCCGCGCTTCTCTTTTTAAGGGAAGTGGTTTGTGTATATATATATATATATATATATATATATATATATATATATATATATATATATATATCACATAACTCCCCTCCAAACAAGAAAGGGCAGAGGCCAGAGGGGACTTCAAAGAAAAGCCGGCTTTATCAGGTAGACAATGCAATGCAATAGTGGCGTATGCATTTCGGCGTTATGCCTTCCTCAGCGCCTTGCATCGCGTGAGCCGCCTCCACTTGAATAGTCCCATTCCTGTGCCTTATTAGAGTTCAAAAGTCCGGTTGCTCCTCCCCCTAGCTGACTTGGCTCACCTGTTGGTTACCGTGGCAACATGCCTTTGAACGGACTCCAACTCCCAGAATGCACAGAGTGAATGCATCTGGGTCGGGGGTGTGGGGGATGTTTGGTAGACTCACAGG
Source organism: Lissotriton helveticus (assembly GCF_964261635.1). Lineage (NCBI taxonomy): Eukaryota > Metazoa > Chordata > Amphibia > Caudata > Salamandridae > Lissotriton > Lissotriton helveticus. Next base: position 976,742 of record NW_027611702.1, on the reverse strand, counting down.
AGCAGAAACCAGTTGGTGCAGGAGGGAAGTGAGGCTGTGCACCGGAATCTACCAAAGTTCACCAGCTCCTCCTTGGGTCCCCTCGGTCCGCTGCTGCCTCGAAGTCCAGGTAGGCAATGTAGGCAGGGACAGCTGTAGGCTACAGCGTCCTGTTGGAGGTAAAATACCTCGCTCCACCCGTGCTGTCCTGAACTGGGAGGCGGACACTGGAGCTCTCGGTACCCGAGCAATAACATCGCTGAGCCCAGCGAAGGTGTGCCGGTATATATATATGTAAGTTTTATTATACAGGTAAATGAATGGTAACTTTTATTCTAAGGCAGTTTTGTATTAAAGTAAATAAACATGTTACTTTTTCTGAGATGTTACAAGTATTTATTATATATTTTTTTACAGTTGGCATTTCTTGTAGAGTTATATATGACTTCACAGGTTGCAGTTAAATGTTCCATCAATTCATCTGTTAAGTCTTCTGTAGGCATGAGCAGTAATGAAGCAGAACTAGTTATTAAACTGCATCCACAACTGCTTTGATAAATCAACTTGACATGCTTAAAAGCACATAACCAATTCACAAAAATGAACTGATAAACATCAGACAATGAGAGAGGTGATGATTTTGGGGGACTCTAACCTAGGGGGAGGACCAAGCAGATGCCTTGAGCACAAAGAGCATATCATTCTGAACAATTCAGTGGTGGTCCCATTCTCTTAGAATCACCCCAAGAACAGTTAAGAGAAGCGTGGCTCAGTGGTTAGAGGCGGCAGACCCGGAAGCTGAGATCAGCCGTGGACCAGGGTTCGATTCCCGGTCTCGGGATCAAAATTCCACGGTCTCAACAATTCTTGCTCCGGATGCCTACTCAACTCACGGGGTCACACTCTGCGACTCTGGGCAATAGCTTGCTCAATCTCCACTGCGAGGGCCCCTCGCGGCGGGATGCCTGGCTTTCACCTTGTGGATACCCTGCCGGGGAATACCAGGACGGGTTCCCTAAGCAAGCGCTTAGATACCGGGTCGGTGATTTGTGCTATATAAATACATGTACATTTACATTTACAGTTATGGGCAAAAATACAACGAAAAGCCCCTGCAAAGCATTATGGGATAAGATTAGCATCATTATTAGCATTTATGAAAGGGTTTCAATGTTTTTGAATTTTACTCATCAGGGACATCTTGGGACGACAAGGTGAACTGCAGCTTGATGTATAATATTTTAAATGCTATTGCATTTGCCTCATCACGGACATCTAGGGACGATGAGGTGAACTGCCGCTTGATGTATAATATTTTAAATGCTATTTCATTTGCCTCAACAGGGACATCTAGGGACGACGAGGTGAACTGCAGCTTGATGTATAATATTTTAAATGCTATTGCATTTGCCTCATTAGGGACATCTGGGGATGACGAGGTGAACTGCAGCTTGATGTATAATATTTTAAATGCTATTGCATTTGCCTCATCAGGGACATCTGGGGATGACGAGGTGAACTGCAACTCTTTGTGACCATCCTGACCCAGTCAGAACTGGTCGCTCCTCTCGCAGCTCGTCCCTCCTGTGCCAGCTATCTGTGCATGCGACCTGCATTCTGTGCCTGATATCGCGCCCTCCGTGCCAGCGACCTGCTATCTGTGCCAGCGACCTGCTATCTGTGCCAGCGACCTGCTTTTGGCCCGGTATCGTTGCCTGCATTGCTCAATTTTGTGCCAGCTATTTGTGCCAGCGACCTGCATTGTGTGCCATTGATTGTGCCAGTGATTGTTTTTGTTTGTGCCCGTGACCTCGCTCTGTGCCAGTGATCTCGCCCAGCATTGTTGCTGTGCCCTTAGCCCGTCCCTGCCGCTGCTCCCCCGCGGCCCCACCCCCGCTCCCTCCAGCTCCCACTGACCCTCCACACTAGCCACCCCCACTAGCCACCCCGATCCCGCCTCCCAGCTGCTCCTCCCTCGCCCCGCCCCACTCCACTCTCCACTTATTACAGATGCACTTGCGCGCAGCGGACGGGTCCCAAAGCGCGCCGAAGGCGCGCCAAAGGTAAGCCCGTGTACGCCCGTCCGCGCCTGGACTGCGCCCAGCGCAAGACCCCCTGGCCCTCGTATCATCCACTCCACCCGCCTAATGTACGCCGCCGCAACCCTCACTGCGTTCAACACCGGCCGCCTCCCCGTCTGCCACCAAGCCGCCCCAGGACACACCCATGGTCCCTTCACCTGTCAATCCTGCAAGTTCTGCTGCATCAGGCCCCACTCTACATCCACAAACGCCAAACAGAGCTCAGACAGTAACCACCTGAAATGCATCCTACTCAACACTCGATCGGCCCACAGACACTCCATCGAACTATGGAACCTGCTGGACAACACTACGCCGGACGTCGCCTTTCTCACAGAAACCTAGAAACCTGGATGAACGCCTCATCAGCACCCGACATCGCAATAGCCATCCCGGACAGCTACAAGATCATCCGAAAGGACCGCATCAACCAGAAAGGAGGAGGCATCGCCATCATCCACAAGAACACCATCCCCATCACGACCAGCTCGACGATACCCTCACAGCCGCCGAACACCTCCACTTCCAGATTCACACTAACCCCAAGACCACACTTAGAGGCACCCTTATCTACAGACCACCAGGACCCCGCGCACAATTCAGCGAAGACATCACTGACTTCATCAGCCCACACGCCCTCCCCTCCGAAGACTACATCCTACTAGGGGACCTCAACTTCCATCTGGAAAAGAACAACAACAGCAACACCACCACCCTTCTGGACAACCTCGCCAATCTCGGACTCAAACAACTAGTAAACACCCCCACACACTACGCCGGACACACGCTCAACCCAATCTTCTCCTCCAGCAATCACGTCTCCTTCAATCACGTCACAGGACTTCACTGGACGGACCACAGCTGCGTTCACTTCAGCTTCAGAAAAACCACAACCCACCACCACTCACAACAAGTCCCCCGCAGAAACTGGAACAAACTTACCACCGACCAACTCACCACTTCGCTAAGCCAAAACCTTCCCGCCAAATCATCGGACCCTAATCAAGCAGCCATCAATCTCACACAATGGATCACCTACTGCGCTGACGAATTAGCGCCCTTGAAAAAGCAACACAACAAGCCAGGTAGCAAAAAAGCCTCCTGGTTCAACGACGAACTCAAGAACTCCAAAAAGAACTGTCGCACCCTCGAGAAAGCCTGGCGAAAAAACCCAACCACAGACAACTTGACCGCCCTCAAGGATGCCACCCGGAAACACCGCCAGCTGATCCGATCCACCAAGAAATCTGCATTCAAGGATCGACTCGACAACAATGCCCACAACAGCAAGGAACACTTCAGCATCGTCAAAGAGCTTACCAATCCCAGCGCCGACACCAACGACATCATTCCCTCTCAAGACCTCTGCGACTCTCTAGCCTTGTTCTTCCACAGTAAAATCGCTGACATACATAACAGCTTCGGCGACCAGTCCACTCCCCTCACCACCGAACTGAAGCACCCCACCACCACCCTTTGCGCCTGGAACCCGATCAGCACTGAAGACACCATCCGCTTGATGAACTCCATTCACTCTGGATCCCCAACCGACCCATGCCCCCATCACATCTTCAACAAGGCCGACTCCATCATAGCACCCCAACTCCGGGATATCATCAACTGCTCCCTCAACACCACTACCTTTCCGGAAAGCTGGAAACATGCCGAACTCAGTGCCCTCCTGAAGAAACCTACAGCAGACCCCACTGAACTTAAGAACTACCGTCCCATCTCGCTCCTCCCTTTCCCTGCCAAAGTCATAGAGAAGACCGTCAACAGTCAGCTCGCCGCCTTCCTCGAGTCCAACAACTCCCTCGACCCCTCACAGTCCGGCTTCCGAGCCAAACACAGCACCGAGACCGCCCTCATCGCAGCCACAGATGACATCCGAACACTATTCGACAACGGGGAAACAGCTACCCTTATCCTCCTGGACCTCTCCGCAGCATTCGACACGGTCTGTCATAGCACCCTTGTACAACGCCTCAGCAACGTCAGGATACAAGGAAAAGCATTGGATTGGATCATATCATTCCTCGCCGGAGGAACCCAGAGAGTCCGCCTCCCCCCATCAGAGGCCACCGAAGTTATCTACGGCATACCACAAGGATCATCGCTCAGCCCCACCCTCTTCAACGTCTACATGAGCCCCCTTGCATCCATCGCACGCCAACACAACCTCAACATCATCTCCTACGCTGACGACACATAGCTGATCCTCTCCCTCACCAAAGACCCAAACACCGCCAAAACCAACTTACATGAAGGGATGAAAGACGTAGCCGAATGGATGAAGAATAGTTGTTTAAAACTGAACTCAGACAAGACGGAAGTCCTCATCCTAGGATCATCCCCCTCTGCATGGGACGACTCATGGTGGCCACCAGCCCTAGGCAACGCGCCCAAACCAACGGACCATGCTCGCAACCTAGGATTCATCCTAGACTCCTCCCTCTCGATGACCAGACAAGTCAACGCCATCTCATCATCATGCTTTAACATCTTGCGTATGCTCAAAAAGATCTTCCGATGGATCCCAACCGAAACAAGAAGGACGGTTACCCATGCACTTGTCACTAGCCGACTGGACTACGGAAACACCCTCTACGCTGGAACCACAGCCAAATTACTGAAAAAACTCCAACGCATTCAGAACGCCTCAGCCAGACTCATCCTAGACTTACCCCGCCACAATCACATTTCCGGCCACCTGAGAGACCTTCATTGGCTCCCCGTCAACAAGAGAATAACGTTCCGTCTCCTCACCCATGCGCACAAAGCCCTCTATGACCTAGGACCCAAATTCCTCAACACGCGCCTAACCTTTTACACCCCCACCCGCCAACTAAGATTGTCCAATCAAGCCCTCGCCGCGATTCCACGCATCCGAAAAACCACCATGGGAGGAAGATCTTTCTCCTACTTAGCGGCCAAAACCTGGAACTCTCTCCCCACCCACCTCCGCCTTACACAGAACCACCTCTCCTTCAGAAAACAACGAAAAACTTGGCTATTTGATAAATAACGAACCCCCCCCCCTCAAGCGCCTTGAGACCCTCTGGGTGAGTAGTGCGCTATACAAATTCTTTACTTACTTACTTACTTACTGTAGAAATATTTGGATACTATAATATTCACTTCCCACTGCTAATCTCGTCCCATAATGCTTTGCAGGGGCTTTTAATTGGGACTGTATTTGTGCCCATAACTGTGCTTGTGGTAGTCCTAAGAGGATGGGACCACCACCGATTCGAATCGATCAGCAAGATGTGCTATTTGTTTTGAAGGCATCTTCTTGGTTCTCCCCCTAGCTTAGGGAGGATCTCAAAATCATCACCTCTCTCACTGCTTGCTAGAATCTTAGTTTCATTTTTGTGAAATGACTGTATGTATTTTAGCATGTAAAGAAGAATAAAAAAAATAATAATTGTTATTTTATCTTGAATACATGAGGTTTCTGTTTTAATAATTGAAAATCTGACTGTAGCAATCAATTAGAACTAACTCTGATTTAAAGTGTTTGTATGTCTGTGGGTGGAGGAAAACCATTAGGTTTTATGAAGGCCCTCACCCACCAACCTAGTTGGTGGCATGTTTCATCATCGGGCCCCACCCGAGGTACCGGAGGGTTTTTTTTGGTTCGTGAGGGTGCTGTGTGTGTGCTCTGAGTGAGGTTTAAAATACTGTCCTAGGGTTCCCAAGGACTGTTTTAATGGTGGGCCCCAGGCAGTCAATAAAAACAAAGGCTTTTGGACGTGCACGGTGGGCTTCTGGCCTCCGACGTCCTGTGCGGTCAACTAGTTTCAGCTAGGCTTTTTCTTCTACTGGCTTTCTTCAGGACCTTATATGTGTAGGGTGTTACAGGGGTTTGTATGAGTTTGTCAGTGCCCTGTGTGTAAAGCACACGCTACGGTGCTTATATGTGCAAGAGGTGTTTCCTCTCGAGTTTTACCTGTGGGGGTAAAGAAAACAGACATAACATTTAAGTAAAGGCTCCTTGTAGCGGGCTAAAAGCATTCAGTGAGGCTGCGCTGGGTGCCTAGAGGTGACCACAGACAAGGCGGTTGTGTTGGCGTCAGTGGCGGGTAGTGAAAGTGTGGCCGATCTCACAATATGCGTTAATGTATGTGAAATTAATCCTAAGTACAGTAACCGAAGTAAACAGTGGTGAAGGAATAAAACATTAAAAGGGGAGTTGCTTACACCAGATTTTAGCGAACAACTCAGCATGGAGCTCAGCCGGGGGCCAGGACCATGTGCACTCTAAATTGGATGAAGAAAAGGAAAAAGGCTGTTGGGGGAGGGGGGTAGTCTGGATCCAACAAGGTAACGGTAAAATGATGCGCACACAAACACGGCCGGGGGCAGCATGAATGGTGGCTGTACCGTTAACAAAGTCGAGCTCAGGTACTTACTGCGTGATGTCGCTGGGCCCGCAATGAACCTGTTGTCCGGGCAGAGGCTCCGTGAGAAATGAGCTTCAGTGTGGAGAGCACTTAAATACCAAGAGAAAGTGCCAGGTGTTGCTTGTTAGCAGTGTCAGGTGTTCTGGCCTGGGCACTTGTAGCAGGGCGTGTTCAGCTTCCTGTTGTCTTGAGGAGGTGCCTGTTGTAGAGGAAATAGAAGAAAGACCCGCAATAGAGGAAATAGAAGAAAAGTAGAAGAAAGGCGTGCATGCTGGTGTATGAAGCACTTTTTCTAATTTTTCTCATTGGCGCTGCTAGGCAGGATTACAAAAGCTTAGATCGTTTATATGCGCGTGCAAGTGTGCGGTCATGTAGGAGAGTGGTAATCCATATTGGGGCAGTCGCGCTCCATCTGTGCACTGTAATGGAGGGACGCCCTCTCGATTTATGCATATTGCAGCAGCTAGGCGGGACAAAGATGGTAACGGGCGCTAGTATGCAGTGATGTTGATGCATATTGGTTCTCCCATGAAGGGAGGTGATGAACCCACTCTGTGGGGGCTCATGGGGATGTGCAGGGGGATTACACCTGTGGTATTTCACGCACTCTCCTTGGAAGGGACATCGCGGGTCGTGATGGTCCCGTGTGGGTGTATACCCTGGCATGGTGTAGTAAGTCGGGCGGTGGAGGCTCAGTGCCCTGTCGGTGGAGTAAGGTTCGGGGGCATCAGTGGGCGAGATCTAGTGTCGTCTCACAGAGTGTTGGGTTAGCGCATTCTAAGAAGGGACTGTGAGTGACTTGGTCACAACCTAGGTGTTAGATCCAGTACGTCTCACTGTGGACGTTAGGCATTGGAACATGTGGCAGGGCAGGGACATTCCAGGCCCAGCAAGGGCGCTGTTGGTGAGATGGCACTGGGAGAGTGTGATGTGTCAGGTATTGACAGGGGGGAGGCCTTATCTACTGAGGATGTACCACAGAATATTATCATTCCAACCCTCCGTGTGGGTTGACAATCTGTAGATCCAGCGTTGTTCTTTGGACAGTAGGTGCTTCTCGGTGTCTGTAGAGTGGACAGGGGTCTGCTCGATGACTGTCCACCTAAGGTCATTGGTGGTATGTCCATGCCTTAAGAAGTGCTCTGTGAGTTTGCTGATAGTCTTCTTGCACCGAACCGTACTTCTGTTTTCAGTGATTCAGGTGCGTACTTTTCTCGTGGTCATCCCCACGTATCGGAGCTGGCATGGGCACTCAATCAAGTACACTAGGTTGGTAGAATTGCAGTTCGTGTGCTTGCGTTGGTGCCATGTTTTACCCGTTTCCAGACTGAGGGTTTTGGTATGTTATGTTATGTTAAAATAGCTTATATAGCGCTCAGCTGCCCCAGCAAAGGGGCGTCCCGGCGCTTTGTAGCAGAAAGATAACTGACTCCGATGAGATTCAGCAGGGCATAATTCCAGAAAAGCTTAGTTTAGGGGGAAGAGATGGGTTTTGATTGCCTTTCTGAAGTCCAACAGGCCTTCCAGTTCTCGTATGTGGGCTGGTAATGAGTTCCACAATTTTGCTGCTAAGTAGCGGAAGGAGCGTCCTCGCACTCAGCAGCGCTTAATCCGGGGTACCCTGACCAGATGTTGACCTGCAGTGCGTAATACGCAAGTTGGAACATGCGGGGTCAAAAGGTTGCAGAGCATTTTAGGAGTAGCAAGTTTTAAGATTTTGAAAGAAATGCATAGAGTCTTAAACTGACTTCTCTGAGCCATAAGGCGCCAATGAAGCCTCCGGATGGTATCAGAGATGGAGCAGAATCGGGGAAGGCCTACTAAGGCTCTAGCAGCCGCATTTTGGGTGCGCTACATCCGAGAGATCTCTGCTCGATTGGCTCCCAGCAGCAGGAAACAGGCGTAGTCCAATCGGGAAAGAACCGTGAACTGGACTATCAGCTGCCTTGTAGATGAGTCAAAGAACTTTAAAATAGGTCTTAGACCTCGTAGAATGCCAAAGCATGTAGCAGCGACTTTTTTTGTCTGCAAGCAAAAATTAAGGGAGGAATCCAGCCAGACCCCCAAGTTTTTGACTTCTGTTTTGGGTTCTGGTGCTTTACCCAGAGCATTGGGCCACCAGTGATCACCCCATAGGTCTACGTTTTTTCCAACCAGTAGCACCTCTGTCTTATTTGCATTTAGTTGCAGACAGTTAGATGTCATCCAGTCTGCCACGGCAGTCAGGCCGCTTTTAAACCTGGAGACATTTGGGGCCGATCCTTCCGTTAGGGCAACCACTAGCTGCGTGTCGTCAGCATATAAGACGATGGCGAGGTCCCATTGTTTGGTGACAGCAGCTAGCGGCTGAACATAAAGATTAAATATTGTGGGGCTCAATGCCGAGCCTTGGGGGACACCCTGCTCAATAAGATGTACCTGAGATAGGAAAGGAGGGGTGGAAACACGAAATGACCTCTCGGTCAGAAAAGATCTGAACCAGGCAAGGGCCATATTAGTGATCCCTGCCTCCTCAAGCCGGTGGAGCAGAATCTTGGAAACAGTGTCAGAGGCGGCACTGAGATCTAACAGGATCAGTGCAGCCGTTTGACCATGGTCAAGGATAGATCACAGGTGTTCCGTCATGGCCAAGAGAGCGATCTCGGTACTATGACCAGCGCGGAAACCATGTTGTGTTTCATCCAGAATGTTATTGGAGCTCAGAACGTTGATATGTATAGTATTAACATGTGATTCTGTCACCTTCGCTATCCAGGGAAGAAGAGAGATAGGTTTTTTAAGGATGGGAGAGACCCACGCCTGTTTCCATTTCACCGGAAAAATGGCGGATGAGAAAGAGGCATTAATCAGCTGGTGTAGCGGGGCCATACAGGGCAGAGAGGATTCTCTGAACTGGGCAGCTTTGAGTGGATCAGCCGGAGAGCCGGACTTCATTTTCACAGTCAATTTGCTAAATTCTTCCCAGGAAATCTCAGGAATAGCCGTCAGATTAGAGGCTAAGTCTGGTCTAATGATAGGAGATGGACCGGGCATAGTCATGGAAGAAAAAGATTGATAAATAGCCCGTATTTTCTCCACGAAGAAGGAGGCCAACTCTTCACATTGGGATTCTGACGTGAGAATAGGCGCTCGAGATTTTTTGGCACTGAGATCTTTGGAATTTTGAAGATGACTTTAGCGGGGTTGGAGCTCAATTTAATCTCAGAAGCATAGTACTCCGCTCAAGCCCTGCATACAGTTCTATGATATGTTTTAAGTTCGGCTAGATGGTAAGCTTTTTTTTGGGAGCATAGTCTTTCCTCCACTTGCGCTCATACCTTTTGCATGTCTTCTTCAGGGAAGTCAAGGTGTCATTATACCAGGGGTTAGAATCCTGTGTGCAACCCTTAATCCAGGTTGCCGGTATAAGAGTGTCAAGTGCCCGGGTGATCCAGGCACAGAATGAATCATATCCTGTCTCGACAATTACTAAAAGGGCCTAAAGGGTCCGCTCCTAAGAGTGCGTGGAAATCTTCAAGTCGAAACTTGCGCCACGGTCTTTTAAATACCAAATGTTGAGTATTGTTGTGTGACGTTGCAGGTGTGGGAATGGTCATTTCAACTAGGAGATGGTCGGACCAGGCCATAGGAGTAGGGGTAATCACAGTGGCCATCTCAATGTTTGTAAATATGGGGTCTAACAGATGACCTCCTTTATGTGTAGGGCTTTTAACTATTTGATGGAGCTAAAATGCGGCTAAATCGGCAAGCATAGTGCGAATAGTCTGATCCTGGTCCAGATCAAAGTGGAGGTTAAGATCGCCAAAAATGCTAAAATTAGCCGATTCCACGGCAAATGCTCCAACTGCCTCTCAGAGAGCATTGTTAAAACTGGAGGCAGGTCCGGGAGGCCTAAATATTAATTAGGGCTCCCTGTTTTCCGTTTTTACGGATTTTTACATATAAATACAGACAGAAAACAATGGGTTTTCTTTTAAAAGTGGATAAATACAGAAAATGCTCGTTTAAAGGGACTCTCAATGCTGTCTTTGATGAATTATAGGTCAGCAGCTGAGCCTATGGACAGCATGGTTAATTAAAAAACAGGACAAAATGTATTTAAATAACAGCATATGTCAACATACATGTATGGTATAATGCTAGTATTTACCAGTGGATGTATTGTGAAGTGATATTTGACAGCTTAAATAGCTAAAACCCGACAGACATCAAAGTATGAGTGCGCCTCTCAGTTAAATAAATATGGAAATGTACAGTTTTTCAACTTCATTTATAAGCAAAACACAAAATAAATATGGATAAATACAGACGAAAATGTTGAAAAAATAAATACCATAAAACCGGGAGCTCTAATATTAATAGACCGGAAAGGGTAAAATGAGTGCTCACAGAGATACTAAAGTGAGCACATTCACCTCGCTCCCTATTAACTTTATCAAAAAGACAGGAGTAGCTAGACCTGGTGATCACAGCGATACCACCTCCCCTAGTCGCTCTATTCACCAAAGAAATCGAGTATTCAGAGGGTAGCGCCAGATTCGGTGTGGCCGTCATATCATCACTCAGCCAAGTCTCAGTCAGAAAGAAAATATCAGGAGTTTCATCAATGATACGGTCATATATTTCCGCATGGTGTTTAGCTAATGACCTTACATTTAACTGTAGTATTTTTAGCCGATGTTGAGGGAGTATGACAGCAGAAACAGATAAAGGCATAGGTTTAGAAAGTACAAAAGTGCCACACGGACAGCGTAACGGGCCACTCAGGGGATGAAGTGGGGGAATGCTACAATGGTGAGATGGAGGTCGCAGATTTAATAAAACCTCTCTGGAGTAAAGATAGCTACCTGGCAGATTTTGGCCAGCGTTTCTGGCTAGAGGCGACCTACTGGCGCGAACGGGCGCAGACGGGCTTGCCATTGGCGCGCCGCCAGCGCTCCCGCGCCATATTGGATATAAATAGTTGGCAGGGGGCGTGTAGCAACTAGAGCGCCGACCAAAATGGCGTGCTCCTGGAAGTGAGTGGTTCGGTCTTTGCTCTTGTCTATGCCCTCCACATCAATCAGCCACAGGGCTGCGGTGCACCGAGGCACCGGGGCGCAAGAGAGTATAATAAGTCAGGTAGGTGTTCAGGGTTATTCACGCTATTTTTAAAACAATGACGAAATAAAATTGATCTTCCCTCCACCCACTGAACCTGAAGCCAAAATGTAGGAAATAGCCTTAACGATGTTTCCCCGTGTCAGCAGGATCGAAGAACTGTGTCGTGAGATGGCAAACGCTGCAATCGCCACAGGGGTAGTGACCTGTGACTTTGGGGAGGTTCCATACTAAATGTAGAGTAGAGTTGGTGGTGGTTTCAGTGGTTCTAGGCCGTGTAGAGGTGAGTTGATCCCGTAGGCTGTTCGATTTTTTGTAGGCAAAGAGGGGCAGGCCCCAGTCTCGTTTGCCCGTGTTGATGATTCTCCAATTTTTCTTGATGATTTTACCCACTGAATTGGAGATAGGGTTGTACGTAGTGACACAGGTCAATGGTGTTATTGTTTCTTGATGGGTCAGTGTTTCCAGGAGGGCATCTCTATTTTGGTTTTTTGCCTGTTTCTTGGTCCTGCCGATGATCCTTCTTGGGTAGCCTCGTTGTTGTAGTCTGTGGGAAGGGTCTGTGGCCTGTGTGTTGTAGTCCTCCTTATTGCTGCAATTGCGCCTTATGCGTAGAAATTGGCCATTGGGGAGGTTCTCCCTTAGTGGTCGTGGGTGGAAACTTTCAAAGGCCAGTAGTGAATTTCTTGCCGTGGGGTTGTAGTACGTGGTGGTTGATAGTTTGCCTAGCTGTTCTCTCTCTAAATTGGTTACACGTACTTTAGGTACACTCCAGATTGGTTACTGGGTTACCCTTATGAGTCCCTAGTATATGGTACCTTAGGTACCAAGGGCATAGGTACCCCAGAGGCCTACCAGGGGCTGAAGCATGTGTTATGCCACCCCTGGGAAGCCTTCAATAATGGCACCACAGGTCTGCACTTGCAGCCTGGGTAAGGTGGTGTAAGCACCCCTTACTTAGATATAGTATACCTATATCAATATATATCTATATATAGACACATATTAACCTATAAGTCACTCCTATGGTAGGCCTCGAAAATCCTAAAGGCAGAGTGCTTGGTTTTGTGTGAGAGGGTGCCCTAGCATGAGCTGAGCCCCTCTGCAGCTTTCGGAAACCCTTCCTTATAGCTGTTCTATGATACAGCCATACTATATACTCTTAAGTGCATTATAACCCCGCAGTAAATGCTAACTTTGGTTTGGCTGCATCAAAACATGTTGTGTTTGGTGTCAAACACTTTGGAATCCTACCCAACCCCCACCAGTTCTGGCGGCATGGGTAGAATTCCACACTTCTAGAGGGAAAAGACATGTACACACTGGTATACCCGGTAAATGTTTAAAAGAGCCTCAGCATCACAAAATGGATCCTGCTGCCACAGACACGAGTCTTACCTCCTGCTGCTGCATGAAACTCCGGCAGGAGAGGCTTGAACAATAGGTTTCCTGTCCAGGGAGGTGCCAGGACCTCCCCAGACAGGCTTTAGTGTATTGGGGTAGGGTGGGTTGCATTCAGTGAATGCTTTTCAGACACTGCCTGGGGCACACAAGGTGGCCCATGCATTTCCCAGTTCAAACCGGTTGCTGGGGCACTCAGCCCCAGCTCTGGTGTGAAACTGGACAAAGCGGAAGGGGTATAACCACCCCCTCCCCAGGTCCTCCCATAGTTGGGAACCCAGAGTTAGTCCAACCCCTAAATTTAGTATAAGTATAGGAATCCAGTCACTGAGACTTTAGATTACCCTGGACGAAACTTCGAAACATAAATCTTTGACCTTCGACATTCCATATCGACTGGAAGATGGAAGAAATCTCCCTTGGGGTCAAGGAGTGACACCCCTGTTCAAACAGTCACCAAAGAAGCATCTTGCCAGTCTTTATTTTCAAGGCTCCTCACGGATCCCGAAGAATCTGCGACACAGGACACAGACTTCCAGATATTGCCGAGGCTGACACGAGTCCCCAGCAAAGCTGAGACCTGTAGCTATCACAAGAGACATGGGACCGAAACTCCTGGACATCCTGCACATTTGCTAATACATCTACTTCCCGAGCTTTCCTGAAGTTGTGCATTGGACTACTTGTAGTCCAAGCCCTGAGCACCTTTTGCCTGGAAGATTGTGGGCCTACACTCCACGAGTGTTCCGTGGGCCCGCTTTCAGCATTTACGCTCAAGGTGCCTTCGTGATCCCTAGTCCGTTGGCTAGTGGGTCCCCCTGAAGGAATCTACTTTGTTTCCACAGCTTCCCTGGTTGCCCCAGATGTGCCCTGACTCCCCTCCAATGGGTGAGTTCCTCAGACCTTGCTGGTCTGCACCAAAACCAATCTTGTCATCTTGTCATCTTGCGTGGGTTGCTGTTGCCAAGGCTTGTTGGGTCCAATCCAGATTTGTTGTTTGTTTCTTTACTCCTGGGTGGAGTAAACCGGAGCAATGAAATTCTGACATTTCAATTTCACTTATAATTGGTGATCATAACTAGCTCACTCTCAATAACTCACTCACTAACTCTCTTACTCTCACTAACTAAATCTCACTCTCTCTCACTAACTCAATAACTCTCTCTCCCTAAGTCACTCGCTAATTCTCTCACTCTCACTAACTAACTCTCTCACTGATTGTATCAATCTTACTAACTCTCAATTTCTCACTAACTATCTCTCACTAATTAACTCACTAAATCTATCACTCTCACTAACTAACTAACTAACCTTCACTCTCCTGTTATTTATACCCACTCCTTTCACAATAAAGACCATAAAAAGCAACGATTAGAATAGGCAGATACAAGTTGGCAGCATTCAAGCATAAAAAAAACCACAAATCATTACTGCTAATTAATAGTTTTTTATCATCTTTATTTTGTATCATAACTAAACTAACAAAAATGCTTCTCACACTTCTTTATTATAACATTTCAGCATACTGCAGACTTCTGGACAACACAGCTTAAAAACAAACACAAACTCAATATCTCTGCCTTAACACTTATTAGTTCCCAAAGGCAAGACCTATTGGCTATGCCAATGCTTGTTTTGTTTATTTCAGCAGGATTACTTCTGGTGGGACTTCTAGTGTCACTTTTTGCCCCTATTAAATTAGCTTCAGGCATTCCCTTTATTGCTGGATTTTGAGACTCTTCTCAGCCTGGATCCAGAGCACAAGTCCCCATGGGGCTGCTGCAGGAGCCGAGCTGGCACTGGAGGGGGCGTGGCCAGCTACATTCATTTGCATACCCTGAAGCCTCTGCGGCAAACACCCGATTCATTAGTACAGGCGACAAAGGCGTTTGTTTAATAGCAGAAGTAGTATTTGTAGCTCTGCATGCAAAGGCATTCATAATAGTGACCGGCACGTCAACGCTGCAAAGTCACCCTACTAGTAGTAAGTGATATTTTTTATCGTGATTGCGCGAACAGATGAACAACTTTTAAAGTTCCATAAAATTTCGCGTATCACGCGCACTCCGAGGGGCCGTGAGAAGCGGTATGTTTCTTAATTTTTGGAGGGTTTCTGTACAAGAAACTCCGTGATTGGTTGAAATGTGAGCGTCCTGGGGCGGTCGGGCCTCCTCGGCTGCTGAGGAAGAGTCGTCACAGCGTCACGTGACTCAGTACGAGGCGCCTGCGCGAAGGAGCGGGGGGTGCAACGCTCCCTCCTGTCGCTAGAGGTCGGGAGACTCGAGAGGAAGAGGCAGTGCGTCACCATCACTCTGCATACCCACAATCCTGTGCGCACCTCATAATGCTGCTTTACTGTCATATAAACGCCGGGCTCTTTGTGGTATTGAATATGACAAAGAGCAGACATTTAAGAACGAGGGGGCAGAGTATCAGTCCTCAAGTGGGAAGACACGAACCGTAGTTAGGCACACTACTTTTCTAAGGGAGGGTTCTGGGTAATTTGCTTCTTATGTGACATTTACTCCTTTGACCTCCTACATGAGAGGTGCACCTGGTGCGGCGCGGCGCGGCGAGGCCAGAGAGCGCATCGAGGCGCTTCGAGGGTCCCTTCGAAGCCTCTGCCACAAGGAGTGTCACTGCTGCCCCCATACCGACCCCTGCAGCAGTGGAGCGCGCCCGTCGCCCGCTGTTCCGTGCCTGGCACACACAGGGTGCCCCTTCATCCGCCCTGAAGACAAAGAGACCAGCAGAGCATTTCAAAGCCCACGACCCCAGCTCGTTTGTCTAAACAGCGCAAAGCCCCTCGAGCCGAGGCCCTCCTGGGCACGGCACGCCTGCAGCGCCACCCAGCGACCGACACAGGCACTGCAGCCTGCAAAGAAAAGGAAGGATTTCTCTTCGTTTCCGAAGGACCCCAAAGATCAAGGGGGGTCTGCGCCCCCTCCTCCCACCTGACACCCCCTCGGGGCTCCTTTACAACCCAGAGCTCCCTGAACCCCAGCCAGCATACTCGCTCTATGCCACATCCTAGCCAGGGTAGGAGCAGGAGAACAGACCATTCCCCTGGCCTCCCCCCACAAACTTGTCCTAAAGGATACTCCTGCAAACAATGGGGCTCCAGCCCCGGCCCTTTCCAGGTTCCAGGCCTCAGCATCACAGGAGCACTCTCTTGGGTCACTAGAAAGTCCACAAGGTTGTCCCTGTCCCCCCAGAATTAGTGTCTCCTACGCCCCTGTTCTAGGCGCTAAGCCTATCGCATAAAGATGTGTGCATTGCCAGTAAAGCCCTGCCAAACAATACATAAACCTATGGCCTGCACACATGCTTTTCACCTACCGGTAGCACAGTGTTTGCAGCAGGGTTGTGCTGTAACCCCCCGTACAGGGAGAGAAAAAGAGTTCTTTACAGTAATCAATATTTATTTATTCTATTTTATTTGAAAAGTTTTATATAGCGCTACTAGACACGGAGGTATCAGAGCGCTTTACATGAGTTACAGTGAGTTACAGATTACATAGTTACATACCCAATCCGGGGCTCAACAACAGAGGCTTCAATTATTTTTAAAAGCAACTTAATGGGCATTTATGTTAGTGAAAGATATACCTGTAGGATAAATGCAGGTGAGTCCTATCGACTGGACGACTCGGTCAGATGGGAGCATTAATATTTCTCCGCCAGAGTGGAAACGCAAGTGTCCGCTGAGGTTGTAGTGGGTTAGTTTTGTTTGTTAGGTGATCGCAGAGTCTTCAAAGAGCTGTCCTTCATTTATCCAATGAGTATTTTATTCCATCCAGTTGGTAAAATCTTTGTCTTTCAAGTCCTTGTGAGTTTCCTAATCCGCGACTATATGATGCACGTGGATTTATGCATTACGAACTCTTGGGGCTGAAAACTGTATCTATGTGCCTTTTTGGCTCTGATTTTGGAGTTATGAACTACCAAAGGGTGGACTCATTTATTTAATATGGTGTAGTAATAGTAGTAAGAAAACTAAAAGAAATGCAAATCAAGTTGCTCTTTTTGTTGTTCCAGCTTCCATCTCTTTACTCTTTCTGAATCACACCTCTCACTTCTTTCGCCTTCGCAATTTGAGAAGCCAGACTTAACGAAAGCCGGCTGTACTGCTCAGCATTTCTCAGCACCCCATGTTCAAAGTAGGCCTGGGCGGTAAATTCTGTTCCACTTGTGGAATTTGGGTAATTTCGCATTCCGCGGAGAACACGGTATTGGCAAAAATTCAGCGACCCACTGCTTCACGGAATTTTTGGCTTTTTTGCGCTTTCAAAATGCGTATTTGCAAGATATTTCCCCCCGAGCATGCAAAATGCGTTCGTGAACAAGAAAAAAGCACAGCAAACGGGCGGAACAAGCAATTCTGCGTGTTTGTGGAACTCTGCGTGCTCGCAGAGATGTTTTACCGTTTTGCAGGGCTTTGCCCAGCACGACTATCCAAATTCCGCCCACCCCTAGTTCAAAGTGCAGGTAGTCCATAATTAGAGTGATGCTAGTAGTATTTTGCCTCTGGAGCTTTGAACACGTGTCTAGCTGATGGAAGTTCCTTGCTTGGCGATGATGGAGACACAGATTCATCTGCGGATGTTATGTACACTATCAGAGACTGTTTATGGATTGGCTGTGTACTATTTGTCTCATCGGTTCACCTTCAATAAACTTGTGAGAGCCCTACAATTGGCCTTTGATCCCAAACTGTGACTCTCCAGGTGGCAAGTGTGAATCCAGGCAAGAAGCATCTGGGGTAGCAAGAGGCAGACTCTTGAATCATTCGACCACCTCTTTTCATTCCATCGGCTTGTTTAGCGGTTAGTAGAGGCACTGAAGAATACATTGTTTTAACTCATGTTATTGACCGTTAACTTAGCTTAAAGTTTGTACTCTCACTGCTGCTATGTCTTTTTTATTTGTATTTTATATTGTATGTGTTGTGTTATTTATATCTTCAAACTAGGCCTGGACTTAGCATTTGTGCTTGACAAATGAAAAAAAGTAAAAATACACATTTTTCCCAGTTTTGAATTTTAGGTTTGCTAATGTAAATATACCTCTATTTGAGCTCACATGCAAGCTATAATTAAATACATCTGTGTGAATATACCGAAATGTAAAAAAAAGAACATATTAAAAAATCAAATAGATTTGACTACAGGAGAAACAGTGGAAGCCCAGGAATCAAAACTGAAGCTGTCTAAATCAAAATGGTTTCTTATTCGAACACAAAAAACCTTATTGACAGTTTTATTAAAGTTGTGGAATGTAAATTTTTTTCAGGGGTGCAAGGGTGTGAAAAGGACACCCTGTTGCACCCCTGAAATTGATATGTGCACCCATGTTGCGCACACACATGCCCCAGGGGCATGTGTGTGTGTAACATGGGACTGTGACATATGCACTTTGGTGCTTTTTTCAAAGGAATCACAATTTACCATCCCATCACCTTTCATTTGACGGTAAATTGTGATTCTTAATTGCGAAATCGCAATTCTTTTAACTTTATTGCATTGCGTTTAAGTAATTGCAATATTGTGATTTCTTAAACAAAATTTTTTTTTTCATTTGGGATGATGCATCCCAAATGCAAAAATACCAGTCGCAAAGGGGCAGATTCTGAGAATCTGTCCATTTGCAACAGGTTTTTTCTTTGATGCATGTGGGCCTAGGTGTTGTGATTTAATGATTCAAGGTGTTGTTACTCATGTGTGTAAATAAGTGATGAGCATTGAGTATTAGATGGAGAACAAGGACTCTGTTTCCTGGTCCTTGGCTCAACCTCTGTGGGAAGAGAAGAATGCCTGGCTGTTCATGGAAATTGAAAATCAACAGATTTGACTGAAGTGCTCCCAGTGTAATAACTCTTCCATGTTTCTGTTGCCTTAGGACTTGGGAGCGTCCTAGCAGCAATGCCGGCATCAAAGAAGAGGAGGATACGCTTCCCGTGACATACGAAGAAGCTCAAAAGAGACAAAGTATTGCTTTCTCAGCAGGTAAGTTAAGGCTCCTATCTACTTTATGTCCTAGAACCTGACGACGATCTCTCTCTGTCTCTCACATTATCTTTTTCAGTTGCCCTTTTCTCTCTCTTTTTTCTGCTATCACTTCATCGTGTTTATATATGTAATTATTATCATAGCCGCACTTAATTCTCTCTATTTTCCATATACACCATCTGGAAAAGCAGTAATACCTGTCACATTGCAAATTAAAAACAATACTTTCATAGGACAAAACCCTATCTCCAGTAGGGCACAGTTCGGGGCTGGCGATACTCAACCCCATGTACAGCACGTGAATGGACAAAGATACAAAGCTCCTCCTTTGTGACCTTGGGTGCTCTGAAGGGACAGAGATCAACAAGCCACCCTGAGAACTTAGAGCACTGGCAGGGGTGAAGACGCACCACCTTGCTCCTGTATCTTAGGGTATGTGATGAGACATTCAATCAAACAGGGGATTTTAAAGCGTGCTACTCACCCGTGAGGGTCTCAAGGCGCTGGCATTGTTATATTACCCTTCCCCAGGAGGTGAGGGCAGTTTATGCAACACATTCACACCCTTTCTCCACGACCTTCACCTCAAGATAAACCATAAGATTTTACCTTCTGCCTGGAGTTGCACAGATCCGCACGCTGACGTTACGTGGTACGAGGGAGGAGGAGTCAGAGCGAATGAACGAGGCGCGAGCGGTGAGGTGGTTGTGCTGCAGTCCGCCATGCCTGGGGTCATGCTGCTTGCCTCTGACTACTGCTCTGCTGTTCAAGGACTGCCCCGCTCTTCAAAATCACCATTGGGGCGGGTACCAGGGGAGGCCGGAGATGGGAAACGTTGTTTACATCGCGGTGTTTACACCGCACAACCTTTACCACGCAGCCATTACAACGCAAGTCATTACAATGACTTGCACTGGATAGCGCTCTAGGTTAAGGAATAGTGTGATTTTCTATTACAAAACACCTTCCCTACTGTTACTCGGGCTGGAGTTGGAATAGAAAATCATGTTAATACTCAATCCAGCGCCCTCCAAGGCAAGTCGTTGTAACGACTTGCGTTGCAAAAACCGCGATGTAAAGTACCGCAATCAAAATGATCGCATTGTACTGTCATACATCACCCGGAGACAGTAGAGGGCCAGAGGGGAATGGAGTACAGAAGGGAAGCTCCCAGGAGCAGGCCGCAATAACGGGCAGGTAACTTCCGAGCCTAAATTTGACCCCTGCCACGCGCTGTTTACCACTGACGTTTTGCCATTGTCTTTTTGCACCTCACTTTGTCAGCAAAATAGCTTAAGTATTTGTTTAAAGAAAGTAAAGAACAAGTTTTGGGGGGCTGCGTTCAATTGTGCTGCTGGTGGGTAGGGCCTTGTTCCCCGTAAGCTGCCCGGCTAGGACCAGGTGCGGCTTCTGATCCTGCTAGCCTCTCCTACCTCGTCAAGACTTTGAGACTTTTAGATTTGAGAGGCCTTGCTCTGTTGTGCTCCACTGTCCTACTATAGACAACAAGTGAAAAGAAGGAAGTAGCTAGGCTCGCTAGTCGGCCAGTGCACAGGCCAATGTTCATCCTGCTAATCTTTTTACCGATAAGTGTGTGGGGTGCCACTGCAACACTATAACTCTAAAACACCCCTCGACCGACACCAAAATGAGAATTGGAAGGGTACCAGTTATAGCAACGGCCACATGTAAAAGAAAGGGGGACCAGTAAATAGAGAAGTGGCAGCAAAAAGAAGGCCCTAAAGGACAGCACTAAGGAGCCCTTCACCAGAGAGTAGTAACTTAGACCCAGAAATCAGTTCAGTTACAGCGGATAGTCCGCAGTGCAGCGGTATTATTGAAGCGCAACAACTCATGGAACAGATTAAGGACCCACTTGAACAGCCCAAAGGATCAAAGACAACAGACTTTTTCCAGCTAATAAGCAACCAAGGTCGACAGGATTGCATCAAGCACATTTAGTGAAAATCATCACATGAAGGTAGTAGGGAGTAAAGAAGCTAAAGGGGAGACATCCACCCTTGTCCCCTTCTTACCAACGATTCTGATCTCCATAAACTCGCAACCATATAGCTGGTCTGCTGAGGATGACCTTCAAGAAATGGAACAAGACTATGGAGTGCCAGCAGGACAGGTCTGCTTAGGTTCTCAGCACAACCCACGATAAATGATGCTCGATATCACAGGATCGATCGATATCACAGGATTGACTCTGACACTTTGACATGTTGATGAGCTCCCAATTCAGGCTCTACTCTTTTACAGGATTCAAGGTTTGGAAAGCTGAGGACACTGAAGCCCCTGATTTGAGGGTCCTTGGAGAATCATGATGGGGGGGACAATCCAAACGTTGCAGATGGGCGCACACAACAGGGATCCGCAACCCAGGAGATACTTTACCAACACGCGGGCGGCAATTTTGAATTCAATGCAAGCCACAGTTAAGGCCCTCAGGCTCCATGCAAATAAAACAGATATTAGGTGGACTCACTTAACAACACGGCAATCTTCGTCTCTAGGATTGATGAAAAACTTGAAAAATTAAACTCTCTGATCATGAGGGTACAAACAAACCCTCTTAATTATTTTACTACATCCTCCTGCAAGGAGGTGGTTGATAAATTAACACAATTGCCGGTAATAATGAAGGAGGTTAAAAACAGCCACATGGCGGGTGTGCGCTGGCTAAGATACCACCAACTCCCATATCAGTCGCACAGGAGGAACACTCTGAAAGAATCATTCACCTTGTGGTATGGATGCAAAAGAACGTAATAAAGAAACCCCAATTAAGCAACTAGGAGATTCAAATGCAGAAAGGAATATGATACATATGCTGAGTCCAACTCAGGATGAAGCCCACGCACCACCCCAAATGACAAGAATTTGGGAGTGAAATTCGATTCAGTACTATCTTTTCGTCAGCAATCTTTAGCGGTGGCAGGTACCTGTTCTCACCTGATAAAGTACCTTAAAAAGTTATTTGAACTACTTGCTTGCACGGCCAGAAAGGCAGTAGCACTAACCCTAATTAAATCTAGATTGGATTACTGCAACAGCTTATATGCAGGGACCAATAAGTCCATCCTAAAGAAACTACAGATAGTCCAGCATGCAGCCGCACGGTTAGTCTTGAAATGGCCACCAGGCTCCCCAGCCTCAGGTGCCTTAAAATCATTGCACCGGCTGCCCATCCAAAAAGAGTCCTTTTCAAGATGCTGGTACTTACCTACAGAGATGTCAGATCTTCAGGACCTGAATAGTTAAGTCCCATGTTCACTCCCGATGTGACGCAGCGCCTCCTCAGATCCACGTCAGCGGCTCCTTAAGCCCCTAAACTTTACGTGCATCACCAAGGGTGGCAAATCAATTGCGGTTCTAGGGACGGAAGCCTAGTCATCTTTGTTTCATTCAAAGAGAGAAATCCTGGGGCCTTATTTATGAAGGACTTGCGCCACCGGTGCGTCACTTTCTCCCATGTTAAAAGTGACGCACGGGCGGCGCAAGGCCTTCATAAATAAGGCCCCTGGATTTTAACGCTCCCGATGCTCTATGCCTCCCACTCATCCGAGTTTTGAGTTACGCTCTGTTTTGTCTATGTGGGGCCTGCATAGCGCCGTGATGCTCCTCAGAGCGAAAGATGCGCTTTTCAAATTTCATATAATATAACGAAAAGGGAGAGGATACATGAAAAGAAAGGGAGGAATAATGTCCGCACGAGCTACACAGGCTCTGTAAACACCTCCTTACCTTCAAAACATGAAAGCAATGAACACGAGGCAGAGGTCATCCAAGAAGAAATACCCCGGTCGTCTAAATCAATGCCAGTAATAAATATCCTTCAAAATAAGCCTGCATTACCAGTGGGACATAAACCAGTCGACATGGAGGATACCACACTGCCATTAATATGATTCCTGTAAAATCCAGTGAATCTGGAGGTGGAACGGCTAGGCAACAGGGGGATCCCAGCAAGTCACCGATGTGCAGACGGAGGACCATCAAGCTAGAAGCCTCAAGGAAGAAGCGACCCAAACCTCTGGTTCAATAGAACAGAACTCCCATGAAACATGGTCACAGCCAGCCGAGAGCGCATCGCATGAGACAGAAAGAAGACGCTGTGGTGGGCAAACAGGAATCATGACCCAGAACCGAGCAAGGGGAATGTATCCATCTGGACCTGGCAATGGCCAAAAAGAGATAAATGGTACACGAACCGGACATCCATGTGTTTCTGGACATTGGCTATGATGGATCCCAGACTTCAATTCTAGGGGCCCACAGGATCTACTAAATCATTCAAACATTTTAAAATTAATAAAGGCCCAGAATATGTTGTATCAGATGATATCCTTGCAATTACATTTGTACCAGCAAGAGGGCGCCAGCACTCGGACCCCCCATGTCACCTTCACTGCTTTTGATCTTCCTTCCCAGGGATTGAAGAGGAAAAAGCTGCTGAAAGCTTAGGGCATTGAAGTAGAAGCACATCAGGGGGATAGATATCCTCACCGCTAGCAGCTGAGCAGCGGGCAACGAGAAGACAGTTACCACTGCGTCTGTATTAAGAAGGGCACCTGGAGGACCGCCACATATGGGCGATACCAAATGCACGCCGGGAAAAACCAATGTCACAATTGGAGTAAATTGAGAAGAAGTTATCTCCAGGCTGCAAAGATTTATAACAACTCAGGAACCTGAAAATGACCTATATATAGCAGACCTCTCTGTAGAACTGGATGGGCAGATACCCCATGCTCCGAGCCAGGGTGGCAAGCAGCTGTCAAATATCCTGTATGTTGATGATCTATTACTTCTTAGCAACACCAGAATAGGCCCCGTAGAGGCTACTAAACTGCCTCGGTTCATACGCAGAGGATAACAAGCTGGAAATAAACCATAAAAAACAAAAGTGATCTTGTTGAATCGCTGTATCTTAAATACCCACAAACAGCTTCTTAGCAGAAACACAATTGATGAAGCACCGGTCTACGGCTATCCAGGAGTTAAAATAGATGCAAGAGCTATGCTTGCACCTCAAAGAGAGGTGATCAAAGGAAAGGTGTGGACACTCAATCATACTTTTGCAACACTGGCAAGATCCATTCGAGGTCATAAATTGAAGCCACTGGTAACAGTAATGAAAGCCAAGCTGCTACCAACTCTTGCATGCGGATCTGAAATAATGATGGCCGCTGAGGCCTGCCAGCTTGATAAAACCATGATAAGAACTTAGAAGCAAATTTTCCGCCTATCTAGATTGGCATCGCCAGCCCAAGTCAGGTTGGGGTTTTCATTGACGAAGCAGTCACTCGCCAGACCCGCAGCTGCCATAAATGTGGTAAGCCGCCGAGGGTACACTCGCCAATGTAGTCTGGTCCAAAATTAATCTGCAAAGGGGAATGGTAAACACCAAAAATATCTTGAAAACACCTTTGAAATGCTCAAACTGGGTGACCTATAGAACACTAGTATATCTAATCAGACTTTTAACCCCTTCCGTGCTCGTGACAGAACCACTCCGTCACAAGCCACGGACGCGCTGTGCTGGTGACGGAGTGGTTCTGTCACGGCGCGGCTGCCCCGCCCCGCTGCAGGAATTCTGCACCTGCGCGGCAGTTTTAATGAGCGGGCGGGGCCGTGACGGAACCACTGCGTCACAAACACAGCGCGCCCGTGGCTCGTGACGGAGTAGTTCTGTCACAAGCATGGCAGCGCCGTGCGCCCCCCCCTCCCCCCCAGCGCTGCAGCAGAATTACCGCTGCGGCCAAGGGGTTAAAAGAGCAGTAAACAAATCTATTAAACTACAAAGTGTGGCGAATGACAAAGAAAAGGTATACAAGCGGACACACTGGTCTTAAAAACTTGTGCTGCTTCAAGTGAGTCTCCCCTCCTGGAAGCCACCGGCCACCGGAAGATAAAGCCGAGTTTACTAGCACAAAGACAAAGATTTTCTTCTAAAGTGGAGGGATGATGGACAAAAAGAAGACAAGAAATGCCCCCATGTCATCAGCAGGTGTAACTTTGCAGCACGTTATATAAATCTGCCCCGAACTAGCCGCACAGCGACAAGGTTTGCTGAGAAAATAATTCAATAGAGTAGTGATTAGGTCTTGGAGATCAGCACAGATGGAGTCACCAGACCCAAGTAACGCAATGCTGAACACCAGGCTGCTTCAGTTCCTGGACATCTTTCAAACCCTTGCCAAGGCAGATGCACGTTCACAGGTGGGGTAACAAGAATGCGCTTGACGAGAACCCATGTAGGTACTTATGATTATGGCGGGCTGCTAGGGACTATCTGGCACATGCATCAAGGTAGGATTTTGCGAGTCCTTAATTACGATATTTAAGGAATCGCAATTAAGGGCTCGCAAAAGCTTATGCATGTAAGAATCGCTGTAAAAGTAGCAATTCCTACGCATTCCTTATTTGCGACTCACAAATTGCGAGTCGCAAATAAGGAATGGCTTCCCATTCATTCCTATGGGCCTACAGGCCCATAGGAAGAATGGGAAATTGCATGCGCAATTTGCGAGTGCCCTTAGGTCCTCGCAAATTGCGCATGCAGTTTCAGATTGCAAGGGTGTCAAAAGGACACCCTGTTGCAGCCCTGAAATTGATCTGTGCACAAATGTTGTGCACACACATGCCCTTAGTGCATTTTTCAAAGTTTTTGCAAATTACCATGAAGTTCAACTTCATGGTAATTTGCTACTCCTATTAGCGAAATCGCTATTTTTTTAACTTGAATGCATTGCATTTAAGAAATCTCATTTTGCGATTAGTTCAATGCAATCGCAATTTAAGTTAGGACCTTGACACTCCTGAGGCACAACCGGGAGCAAAAGTTTGTTGTATTTTAAAAAAAAGTAACTTTGAAACTTTGAATTGATTTTAAAACTTATTCCTACCTGCTTCTTGCATTTCTGGGCACTTGCTCCCACTTAGCTACCCCCGCGCAGCGGAGGTTAACGCTGCCGCGGGCGAGGGAAATCCTTCCTCGGCGCCATCATCGGACCTCACTACAGGCCACGCCCACTCACACGAGGTCACGCCCCGCCTTCTTAAGCCGGGCTGAATACGAGCCCGAGCCTAGGACCTTGACACTCCTGAGGCACAGCCGCGAGCAAATGTTTGTTGTATTTTTAAAAAAAGTCACTTTGAAACTTTGAATTGATTTTAAAACTTATTCCTACCTGCTTCTTGCATTTCTGGGCACTTACTCCCACTTAGCTACCCCCGCGCAGCGGAGGTTAACGCTGCCGTGGGCGAGGGAAATCCTTCCTCGGCCCCATCATCAGACCTGACTACAGGCCACGCCCACTCACACGAGGCCACGCCCCTACCACTTCCTATAAAAATGTGTTTACCTCGGACGCGCAGCGGACGGGCGCAGCGGGCGGGCGCAGCGGGCGGGCGCAGCGGGCGGGCGCAGCGGGCGAGCCGTTTGCGCGCCGAAGGCGCGCCTAAGGCAAGCCCGTCTGTGCCCGTCCGGGCCCAGCCGGCCCCAGGCCCAGCCTCTATGCCCAATTCTTCCGAGAATCATCTCACCTACACCCAAGGAAAGCTCCTCTCACTTAACCCTATGAAAAACAGAAATTGCAATTACACCTATAAAGGAGAGAAACCCTTTGCCAACTGCGACCTCTGCAACCCAGCCCTCACCGAGGCAGGACGCAACGGCCTACAGCTCGGTCTCCTTAACTGTAGGTCCCTTCCTAAACATTCCCTTGAGATAAACCTCCTCATACAGGATCTTTCTATCGACATTCTGTTCCTTACGGAAACTTGGCTCACCCCCAACTCCGAATCCGATATCGTTAATGCTCTCCCTCTAGGCTACCAAATCCACTCTCAGAACAGACCCCTCGGCAGAGGAGGTGGCCTGGCAATAATACATAGGGAGCACTTCACCTGCAGAGCAAATAACGGCAATATCGAAGACTGCGAAAGCTGCCACTTCGCCTTACAAATCTCACCTATAATCTCCCTCTCTGGGCTACTCATATATCGCCCACCGGGATCGCCCACCAAGTTCTCCAGCGCCCTAGTCGAAACTGTCACCTTAATGGCAATGACATCCCCCAACTTTTTAATCCTGGGACACCTCAATCTCCATCTACTAGACCCCAAGGACCTAACTGCCTCCGACCTCCTTCTCGACCTCACCTCTTACGACCTTCGACTAGTGAATTCAGAGGCCACTCATGACAAAGGGCATCTTCTGGACCCCATATTTACCAATATCAACGACCTCAAAACCGCTACCCCCTTCCCACTGCCATGGACTGACCACTTCTTGGTCCCCATTGACTGGCATCTCAACGTCCCGCCACCCCAAGTTCCCAAAACCCAGGTCACTGATAGACGCTGGCCCAAACTCTCATTTGAAGAATGGGCCTCCAAGCTCACGGAATCCCTTCCCTCCCCAGCTCTAGACCCACTTACTGCCGATGCGCAATTTAAAGCCTGGCTCACGCAATCACTCGACTCTCTTCTCCCCAAAACAAGCACTTTGAAACGAGCCAAAAGAGTCAACCCTGCCCCTTGGTACACCCCTGAGCTCAAACTGCTACGAAAGGAGTGTAAAAAGACAGAGCGCACCTGGAGGAAGGACTGATCCATATCCAAAATGACGCCTTCCGCTCCTCCATAAGAATTTATAAATCCGCCCTACGCAACACCAAAAGCCAATTCTTTGATGAAAGAATAAAAAAGTCTTCTTGCTCTGCCAGAGAAACTTTTATCATCATGAAAGAATTACTCAAAGTCCCAGACCCTCCCCCAGCTCCTAACACCTCCGGGGATAAATGCCATAAGCTGGCAAAATACTTCGACGAGAAAATCCACAAGATCCTCGCCACTCTACCCCAAGTCAACCTCAGAGCAGACGATAATGGTCTTCCCATATCTGTCCTAGACTCAAACCTTCACCCGGAAATCCCTGACATCTACCTAGACACATTCGGCCCGGTATCAGTAGAAGAGGTCCTGACAACGCTCGCCACAATTAAAAGTGGTTCGCCCAGCGACCTGGTGCCTATGCGCATCCTCAAAAAAGTGGCATCCACAATCGCCCCCCCCCAGCTGACCTCATCAACTCTTCACTGTGTCAGGGAATGGTCCCTCCCAACTGGAAGGCTGCTGTCGTCAAAGCCCTTCTCAAAAAACCTCTGCTGGACCCGTCGGACCTGGCCAACTATAGGCCAATCTCCCTCCTTCCCGGAATCAGTAAAATTACCGAAAAAATAGTGAACAAAAAACTCTCCCATTTTCTGAAGTCCAATAATCTCCTCAGGAACTCCCAGACTGGATTCCGCCCTGGTCAGGGCACGGACACCGCCCTCCTGGCAGTAGTGGAGGAGACCAGATGCATTCTGGATGCAGGAGGATCAGTGGCAGTGATCCTCCTGTACCTCAGTGCGGCCTTCGACACTGTCAACCACCAGGTACTAATCCAACGACTCAGAGACATCAGGGTGGAAGGTACCGCTCTAGCATGGCTCATGTCATTCCTAAACCACCGCTCCTTCCAGGTCTGGGAGAATAACACCCGCTCCTCAGCGATCCCCCTCCAGTGCGAAGTGCCGCAGGGCTCTCCGCTTAGCCCTACATTATTTAATGTCTACATGTCCCCACTGGAGGAGGTGGTCATCCCGTTCGGAGTGAAAATCATTAGCTACGCCGACGATACCCAACTGGTAGTATCCCTATCCCATCCCAACCAGGAACCGTCCAATCTTCATACCTGCCTTTCCGAAATCTTTTTATGGATGAACAATTCAGCTCTGAAACTCAACGGGTCCAAAACTGAAATCATGCTCCTCGGACAAAAGGGGCCTACCTTTCCCCCAAACATCTGGCCCACCTGCCTGGGAGAACCCCCGGCCCTCAAAGAAGAGATCAAGAGCTTAGGAATCTGGATAGAGAAGGACTTGTCCTTCAAAACCCAAGCTAAAAAAAACGCTGGGATTTGTTACCGTCTTCTCAGATCAGTCAGGAAAATTCTGCCCCTGCTCCCACAAACCTCCCAGAAACTGCTTATCCAAGGCCTGATTCTTTCTAGGTTGGATTATAGCAACGCCATCTACCCGGGAGCACCTGAAGCCACCCTTAACAAACTACAAAGAATTCAGAACGCCGCGGCACGGCTTCTTACCAACACCCCGGCCAGATCCTCGGCTAAACCAGCTCTGAAACTCCTGCACTGGCTCCCAATAAGAGAAAGAGTACAATTCAAGGCCCTCTGTCTGTCCCACAAACTCTTACAGGACAAGGGCCCCCCCATCCTCAAAAACGTTATCACGCCCTATAAAGCGACAAGGTCCCTCCGTTCGGATCACGGACGCCTCATTACAGTCCACAGAGTGAAAAAGGCACGCACAGGAGGCCGGCGATTCTCGGTGAACACGGCTAAGCTATGAAACGCCCTCCCTCTCAAACTAAGGACGGAATCCAATCACTCCCGTTTCAGGAAACTACTGAAAACGCACCTCTTCCCCTTATTCATTCCTCCCCTCTCTCCTTGGCACTCCACCGACTCTGCTGTCTTGGTTTTAGCGCTGGGATGCTTCCGGGTTACTATGCGCTCTATAAAACCTACATTCATTCATTCATTCATTCAAGTATCGCAATTTAGAGATTACTTAAATTGCGATTTTTGCATTTGGGATGATGCATCCCAAATGCAAAAATACCGGTCAAAAAGGGGCAGATTCTGAGAATCTGCCCGTTTGCGACCGTTTTTTTGTTTGATGCATGTGCCTGTATGACCGCTTGCTGTTTCCTATTCCGTCAGGGTGAGTACCAGTTCAACACAAGCCTGGCTGTTGCCCTGGCTAAACATCAGCACCCTCTCTGCAAATTTGCACATTGCTTAGGCCTTGCCAGTTTTAGACATCAATGTTGGCACTTTTCCACTTTATTCTAGATTTGCTTATTGTAGGCCTAGCAAACTTTGTGTCAGTGACCACTGTCCAAATGAGAAAGAGTGTTTTATCTGACAGATAATTTTTTTCCAAATTGTATCTATTTATATATTCTGTTTTGTATGTCTTAAGCAATGTTTATAGTTTTTATTGACTAATAAACACATTTTCTTACTGCTACTACATAAGATTATAGCAGCTGTTGGAACCAGGATGTGACCACCAAGTGTAATTATAGTATTTACGCACTAATCTTGAGGTTTTACGTTCCCGGTGAGCCCCACAGTGAATGCTAACCCATTGGGAAGAGTTTGGGATTTCTCTAAGAGCCTTCAAGGGTTGTTGGGTCTTGCTTTGGCTAGAAAATGTGGTAGAGACTCATGGCAAGAAAAACACAGTATTTGTTTGAGTTTGGCTTTTCTTCTTCTCTGATCTAGTGTCCTACACTTCGCAACTCAGTGGGTTGGTGACCCTGCAGCTGTACTTGCAGCAGAACAGTTGCTAAAGTCTAGTAAGCGAAGAAATCCACCTGCCAGCATGGGGCAAGCTTCTGACCTAAGTTCTTGTAGTGTTCAGATGTCAACGAATCTCCACTGCAAAGTCTCAGGCAGGTGAACAGGGTGACACATCAACACCCACTACCCTTGAAATGGACTGCACAGACGATGAAATTGAGACCGCAACTTTTTTGTTTTTGTTTTTTGTTTTACTTAAGAGCTAAACACTTTTGAATGTATTTGTACAAAGATGAGGCTGTACACAATTGTAACTTCAACTTTTAATGTTCCTTCTTTTATATTGTGACCGCTTGCGATGAGAAACTACCAGTCCGCGTTGAGAAAGCTGCCGCTCGAGTAAAAATCTACTTGAGCGGCAGAAAACTACAGTTCCCACTGTGCAAGATGCCGTTTTCAATGATTGCACAGTGCCGAATGCTTGTCCGCACTGTGCAATCATTGGAAATGGCATCTTGCACAGTGCAAACAGGGTACTACGCAGTTCGTGTAGTGCTACGCGTAGCTTGCGTAGTGCGAAGTGCACTTCACATAGCTACGCGTAGTGCTACTTTGCGAACTACGCCCAGGGTTACTTAGGATCCAGGGAGTCATCTTCCACTCCTGCCAACATCATGATAATAAACACCTGTAGAGCATTTTCTATGGAGCACAGCACAAAGGGCAAGGAGTCTCAAACGTGGGTACTCAGGTTGGAGAACATCATCCGCCAACAAAAGCTTTTACTCTGGGAACAGAGAGTGTCCAAGAGACAGAAGGTAAGAGTCTGACCAGAGGAATATTGTTTAAATCTGTGCTTAGTGAAATCAGGCCATGATTGATGAATGTCTCTCTTACAGGAGCAGAGTCCCTTACATAACATGTTTGTCCACAGGAAGCCAATGGAGGGATAACAAGAGGGTTGAGATGGTGAATGTTTGCAAACGCCCAGTGTCAGGGTGTTAGGCACATTCCAAGCTACTTGTAATCTGGGTAGAAGATGTTTGGATAAACCCAGGAGCAAGGATTCACAGTAGTCTTAAAAGATAATCTAGAAGCTTGGATCAACATTTACCTCCACCTGAAGGTCAATGAGGAATAAAGGATTCTTAGAAGTATGAGGAGGAAGAAGCAAGTAGATACCGTCTTTTTAATATTGGAACTGAAAGGAAAGGATGATCCAGCCCCCCCTTTCATATCTCACCTGGGGCTCAACGGTGCACTAGCCCCTCGGGGGGTCCCGCTGGGCAGCCTCTCTCAGGACCCCAAGAGGTGGCTCAGACTTCTGCCTGATCCATGCTTACCTCTTATTACGCGCTCCCACTGGCTATGTTGTAAGTTTGAGTGAGTGACTGATTCAAAAGTTGCCTCCGTTAGGATAAGGGCAATGTCTGCTTCCTCATCGAGGGAAGCTCGTTTGTCATCCACAGCAGAGACCAGGATGGCTTTGGCAGCATGGCCCTGTCTGAACCTGGCCTGTAATATGTCCAGGCCGAGGTTGGTTTAGATAAATTAAGATAGCTGGTGGTTGACAATACTCTGGAAGACTTTGGAAGGGTAAGGGAGGAGTGATCTTGGCCTATGATAGGGTTGGCACACAGTTTCGTTAGAAGGTGGACCACCAGAGCCGTTCTCTAGTTGACTGGGATCTGCCCAAGATCAAGGGAGCCAAAGGGAGATCCTACTTGGTGGAAGTGAGTGTCACCATGACAGTAGGGTGGGCAAGGGATTGAAAAGTGTAAGTTTGGGTTCATGGGGACCAGAAGTATCTTGTTCTGCCATCACAGAGGAAACCTCAGGAGAGCAAGAAAACTGATATGAATAAGTAATTTTATTCATGGAAGAAGCATGAGGGATTGGAACATACCATTTGTGAGGGGGGTGACAGAAGTGTGACAAGCAGGAAGACTGGTAACAGCTGTAATTATTTAGAAGACATCCTTAATAGCATTTTAAGTGTTACTGATGTTCAGTTAAAGTGCTTGTTTTTAGCCCGACAAGTATATTTTGTTTGTAGCTGGCTATATGACTGTGATCAGCATACTGGTTTCCAGCTCTTGTGACTTGCGTAATAAGCACTCAATTTACTTGCAGGTTCTTTAAATCATGATCACCTACTGAGTGAACCAAAGTGCATGGATCATGGTTAACATGTACGCCCGTTGACATCTGCGTCATAGGTTTGCAAGCTGTCAAGATCACCATGGTGAAAGCATCAGAGAGGCTAGGAATTCTGTAGGAGATCCGCCTTTTCTGCGTGGTCACTCTGTTTTTTTCACCTTCTGCTGAGCCCTTAGAACTCTTTGCACTTGACGCCTACTAACCAGTAGTAAAGTACCAGTGCTCCCCCTTAGAATTGGCATATTCCGAATTGGTATATGTAACTTGCATATAAGTCCCTGGAATATGATACAAAATGCACCCAGGGACTGGCAAGCTAAATGTCACTAGTGGACTGCAGCACCTATTGTGCCAACCGCTATAAAAGCAGTGTAAACCCTGCCTTCAGGCCTACAATTGTAGCCTGTTTGTGGTAGTTAAAGCACTGTAATTCAACCTGTCAAAATAAACCCTTTTGACAAGTCGAAACCTCCTTTCTAAATATTAATAAATCACCCCATGTGGGCTTTGTCGCCCACAAAGCAGGTTATATGGTATTTGAAAGTAGGACATGTAGAAATGGAGGACCTTATTTAGAGTTCGGCGACAGTTTATTCTGTCACAAACATTATGGATGTCTCATGCGCCGTATTCCAAGTGCCTTATATTCAATGGCACTTGAACAATGGTGGTCAGGAGATCACCCACGTATGTGACAGAGTTGTCTGTCTGCCGAACTCTAAATCAGGCCTTTAATGTTATCACGCCCTTACAGTGAGTAGCACCAAACAGCTTTTTTCCACTGTGCCATGTCTGGCTGTCCTATATAGAAACCCAGAGTAGGGATTAAAAATCTTAATACTGCTTCTCGGAAATGGGAACAGCTACAAACAAAATTAAGCAACTATTTTAATGGTTATTAAAAATACAATTCAATGATTGAGGCTGATATTTACTAAATATTAAGGAAGAGTAACTTTTAGAAAGTTAACTTTTTAATGCCTGACATTCCTGGAGGCTAAATGTGCATTTGCTCTCCCACTTCTTCCAGCCAGTAATTAGCATTTGAATGGGTGTGAAAAAGGTGCACTACTCCTCCTAGTAGCAAACAATAGGTGGACTTGATTTGGCAGAGATGACAGAAAATGCTGGATGAGGCAGTCAGTTTCCTTTTTCGACATTATATTGTCAATTCCTGCATGACAGGTCTGTTGTATTTACATGTAACACCGGGGGCGCACTTGAAAGGAAGGGAAACAGGATGCCAAAACAATTCTTGTGTATCCACTGTCTGGTTGCTTAAAACCCCAACCTCTTTTCTACCAGGCATCTGCCTCTGGGTTTTATTGTGGGTACAGTAGCTCCCCCAAACTGGATTATAGTGTTAGATATGGAAGGACACTAGGATTATCATAGTACTCTCCCAATGCACACATCCCCAGTACTCAAAAAACTCGTTTAATATGGCTGACGACTTTTGTCATCTTGTAAATGCCTAAAGTGGGTTGGTTTAGCCCTGGAAACTTTTACCCCATTGGTTAGGGCGCACCCAGGAGTCTTTCCCACCCACTAGCTCTTGTCTGGCACAAATGTGGCACCTCCAGGTACCCACTTTCGAACACTCCTGAACGTGAGGAAGATCAGAAGAGGACTGAACCTGCCATGCAACCTGAGAAGAGCCCTGAAGCACCTGACCTAGTCTTTCTATTACCCAAGATAAAGATGTTGCCTCCAGGGACCATAAGGCTGATCTCCTGTTCAAGGTACAAGGACACAATGAGCAACAAGAGGCCTTTCCTGCAACTGCCCAGTTGATCAGTGGCAACTGGACCTAGAGGGGACCCTACTGTTGCCCTCCTGTCTGAGACTCCATGAGTCTAGAAGTGCCTCCCCTGAGGTCCTTTTGGGTGCTTTATATGTGTACTCCCATGATGGTTTGTGACCTAAAGAACTAAAGGCCTTATTTAGAATTTGGCGGACTGGTATTTACTCTGTTAGGACGACGGAGTAAAGTAGTCTCCCTGAGAGAGTACCACCAACCACATTTTGAGAAGTCTGCCGTCCCAGAGGACATCTCTTGCCAGTTACAGGAACCGCTGTTGTCACAGTTCCTGTAAATGCATTTAAGTTTGACACACAACTGCCGCAAACTTTCAATGTTCTTTTTAGTTTCAAAAAGAAAAACCTAAACTAAGACTCTCTTTCTTTAAATATAAAAAAATTACCTTCGAGCCCTGGGAGTTTTCTCACATGGCATGTTTTTTTTTTACAGATTTGTCTCCCCCTATTACCAGGTTTTGCCAATAACAAGGCCATGTCCCTGGCCAATGTCCTCTCTGTGCTATTGCTGAGTCTTCTCAAGGTACGTCCGAAGTCCCCGAAGGAGAGTATTTGTCTCACTTTGGTGCAATGGCATAAGCAAAAGCCAGGAAAGTGGAGGAGCAGGGCAGGGCAGTACAGATTTCTATACAAGACAAGCAATTTGGTTTCTATAAAAACCCCCTTGATAATATACCCCTCAGTTATTTCAATATGATTTAAAACATTTAAACATGATTGTTAGAAAATAGAGATTTTTTGTGAATCTATTAAGACTGTAAGCATAAAAGACACTAACAGAGGTTCTTTGTTTTAACTTGACAGCTATCCCTGACGACGGGCAAAAAAATGCCCGAAATGCATTGGATGTTTTAAAATCAGAGCTGCTTTATGTGAATTGTATGTGCCTACGTGGAACAGTAAAAGGCCTGGATGGGCATAATTGTTTCATTTGAAAAAAATTGGGACTTTTTTCAGTCTAATCGTGTACTGTGGAACAAAGGGGCATATTATCAAGGGGGTTTATCTCCGCTTTTTTGGTTTTAAAAGCCAAGAAAGCGGAGATAAAATTATCTCCCTATTACCTAGCTGTCGCTAACAGCAGTTAGTGACAGCTAATAGGAGATAGCGACCATCTTGGGCCCCGCTTTGCATGTCAGTGATATTTATCATTAATGATATGCAAAGTGGGCGTGCCAAGATGTTAGCGACTGGAAACAGTCGCTAACATCGCTATCTCCTATTACCAACTTTTGGAGATATCCGCGCTAAGCGCGAATATCTCCAAAAGCTAACACCTGCCCAGGAGCAGTTCTTAGCCATGTTGTCCAATGGGAGGTGGATAACATGGCTAAGATCATTGTCACGATAATGCATGAATATCGCTGACTTTTCAGCGATATTCATGCATTGCGGCCGTTTTTTATCGCATTTGCGATAAACCTTGCTAATAGCAAGGTTTATCTGCGATAAAAATCGCCGATGTGCAGCGATAATTTTTGTCTCTAAACAAGTTAGAGACAAAAATTATCGCTAGTTGTTGGTAATATGCCTCCTTGTTTTTAACCTCAGAAATTCAAGTCAGGGTGGGGTGGGGGCTAATACTGCACAGAAATACGAGAATGCAAAAAGGGCTGTAGTATGTTTTCATGCAGAGCGTTATAAGGTCAAGGGATGGAGAAGAGAGAACTTGTCACTGGAGGGGGCGTGGCCAGCCACAAACATTTGCATACCCAGAAGCCTCTGCGGCAAACACCCGATTCATCACTGCAGCCGACACAGGCGTTTGTTTAATATTATAAGGAGGATATGTAGCTGTGCACACACAGGCATTCATGAATGACACGTCACCGCTGTAAAGTCGCCCTACCAGAAATAGGTTATATTTTTATTGTGACTGTGCGGACAGATCACAATGTTATATACAGTGTTTATGGTTTGCTCCGCGGGTCACGCGCACTCCGAGGGGCCGTGAGAAGCGGAATTACGCAAATTTTTGGAGGGTTTCTGAGAAAGAAACTCCGTGATTGGTTGAAATGAGAACAGCCGCGGTGTGTCTTCGCTAAAGAAGGCGCCATCGCCTCGCGTGCAACGCTGGACGACGTAAGACGTCACAGGGTCACGTGGACGATGTAAGACGTCACAGGGTCACGTGGACGACGTAAGAAGTCACAGGGTCACGCGACTCATAACGAGGCGCCGTTCGTAAGGTGCACCACTCCTTCCTGTCGCTAGAGGTCAGGATCGCCTGAGGAACATTCAGCGCGTCACTTCTAATCTGCATACCCACAATCCTGTGCGCGCCTCATAAAGCTGCTTTACTTTCATATACATGCAGGGCTCTTTGTGGCCTTGGAAACGATAAAGAGCGGGCGTTTAAGAACGAAGGGGCAGAGTATCAGCCCGCTAAATTCCGGATTTTAGTGTATTGTACTGCTTGTTACATAAGCATTGGCAAAGCCAATAGTGCCCAATAGAGGGACCTTGAATACTGAGTGTAACTGACGGATCAGTGTCAGAGATGACGCCCTGACAAGGAAGGAAACAAATGAAATACATCCCCCATTACTGCAAACGACTCTGGACGGAAATGATGTATTTGGGATCCAAGAGCACAAGTCCCCAGAGGGCTGCTGCAGGAGCCTGGCTTGGAGGGGGCGTGGCCAGGCATAGTCATTTGCATACCCAGAATCCTCTGCGGTAAACACCCGATTCATCACTGCAGGTGATAAAGGCGTTTGTTTAATAGGAGAGGGAGCGCCTGTAGATGTGCACTCACAGGCATTCATGAGAGCGACTGACACGTCACCGGTGTAAAGTCACCGTACCAGTAGGAAGTGATATTTTTATCGTGACTGCGCGGACAGGAAAACTTTCTACCAACATATAAGAAATTGGCGCTCCGCGGGTCACGCGAACCTCGAGGGGCCGTGAGAAGCGGAAGATGTTGACATTTCTGAAGAGTGTCTGTGTAAGATGCACCGTGATTGGTTGAAACGTGAGGCCTCTCGTGGGCGGTCGGGCCTAGCTGAGGAGAGGAGCGCGCGCTGCCTCCCTCAGGAATGCGCCTCGTGACACTGGATGACGTAGATCAATGCGGGACTCGATAAAGGTAAGGAGCGGACATTTAAGAACGAGGGGGCAGAGTACCAGCCCTCGAGTTGGAAGGCACACCACGCTTTAAGGGAAATTCCGGGTTATTAGTGTATTGTACTATATGTCATTAAACATGAAGCATTGGTAAAGCCAATAGAGGGGCCTTGAATAATAAGTGCTACAGATGGGTCGGAGTCTGAAATGACGCCCTGAGAAGGAAGGAAACAAAGATAGTGTATCCCCCCATTCCTGGGACCGACTCTAGACGTAGAATATACATTTGGGATCCGAGAGCACAAGTCCCCATGGGGCTGCTGCAGGAGCCGAGCTGTCACTGGAGGGGGCGTGGCCAGCCACATTTATTTGCATACCCAGAATCCTCTGCGGCGAACACCCGATTCATCACTGCAGGTGACACAGGCGTTTGTTTAATAGGGGAGGGCGCGCCTGTAGGTGTGCACTCAGAGGCATTCATGAGAGCGACTGACACGTCACCGCTGTAAAGTCACCCTACCAGTAGAAAGTTAAATTTTTATTGTGACTGCGAGGACAGGACAACTTTCTACAGTATTATCATGATTCTATGGCAGTCCACGGAGGCTCAAATAATGCTTCTCTAACTTTACTGACACAAACAGCAGCAAAGAGTTTACTTTAAACGAGCATGACCCGGAAGAACAAGCGCTTCTCTTTCTTTGCTGCTGCTGCTGCAGCAGCGAGATAAGTGTTTTTACATTCTTTTTATACATTATTAATGTTTACTGTGTATTTGCTGTAGCGCGCTGCGCCTTACTCGTCAGACGCGACCTTCGCGTCTTCTTTTGCCGGCGTGTGTGTTTCTTAACTGCCGGTGTTGCCTTTCCGTC
Organism: Lissotriton helveticus; assembly: GCF_964261635.1. NCBI lineage: Eukaryota > Metazoa > Chordata > Amphibia > Caudata > Salamandridae > Lissotriton > Lissotriton helveticus. The sequence goes on along the minus strand of NW_027611702.1, from coordinate 938,462 downwards.
CTGCTTTAACGGACGGGGTGTTTTCCGACTGCGCACTTCATTGTGAGCGCATCGCGCTCACACGCGCATGCATTATTCTATTTGCCTTTCTTGAAATGAGGCTTCGGTGCCCCTTCGGCTCCTTTGTGTTGTGGGCTTGTGGCGAGGGAGCGGAGTTGCGCACTTCGGTGCGTCCAGGGACCAGGCTTTGTGTTAGCCCCGCCTTCGCGTGTCTGCGCATGCGCGAACAGCCGGTGACTGGATTTCTTCACCGGCTCTTCGCGCATTAACTCACGCTGTGCCTGACATATCCCTGGCTCCAATATAACGCTGACTGGAGCGTTTTCCAGACATAGTGCTTGGCATTAGGGGAATTGTTTTGGGCTTGCTCCTGCCACTTTTGAATTAATTATTTTAGACCCAGTTTCAGTGTTTTTTTTCCCAATTTTTTCTGTCTGTGGTCTTTCAGCCCTTGGGTTCTTCCCCCCCCCAATTTGAACTCCTTCAACCCTCCTATTATAATAATGGCGTACTACGCTGAGGAGGAAGATAAGTGCGTAGATTTTAATGAGTATGAAGAGTATGTGGAGCCATACAATGACAATATGGAGGAGCAGTTTTCTGAAACCCGGGATACCCACGACCGGGGGTCTATGAATAAGACGCTTCTCAAGGCGCTAAAGCCTTTAGCGAAGTCTCTGACTTCAAAGAAACGAAAGTCTAAGTCTAAAAGCACCTCTTCAACTTCTTCTCGTGCTTCGGCGGAAGCCTTGTTAACAGCTGCTACGAGTGTGTTGCTAGACCATGGTTCCTTGGTTGATAAAAAGGCAAAACAGGATTCTACGACAAGTTCCTCTTCTACTACTTCAGATTCTGATGATTCCGATTCACCTAAGAAGAAGGTAAAAAAGACAAAACATACCTTCTATGATGCTCAGGCTGAGGTTCAACCGAAGAATTTATTGTTCAATCCACAGAATTTAATACATCCACGGTCCACAGAATGGCAACCCTGTATGGAAGTTGCGCATTACGTCCAGAATAATATCCGTCAAGGCTTTGAAAATCAGGTCAGGGCTACACTTAGATCTGAGTGCCCTCGACCTTCTTTACTTGGTAAAGTTACGGATACACCAGATTTGGATCCAAATATGGCAACGTTTATGCGTAAATTTGCAAAGGACCCAAAAAAGGGTTTAGATAGAGCCTGGAAAGGTTGCCAGGATAAACTTTTAGATATTTCTGGCCCTCTGACCAAGATTTTGGATGCCGCGGTGGTGGCTAAAGATAAAGGTACACCTCTCGACCCTTCGGATGTCATGGAATGGGCACAACGTGCCATGTGCTTTTTGGGAAATGCAAATGTGGCTTTGTCTACCGAGAGGAGACGTTCATTTTTGATGCGGATAGATCCGCAATTAGCAGAGATGGCTACCACAGAGCCAGGTTCCCTGGCCAATGGCATGCTTTTTGGTGAGGACTTTGTCAGAAAAATGGGAAAATATGTAGCGACTTTCTCTGCTCTGGATAAAGCGCAAGCTAATATTAAGAAAGTATTCCATACTGGTGTTTTTTCCAGGGCCGGCCGCTTTAGAGGTCGCGGTTCCGGCCGTGGAGGACAACAGACCTCTAGAGGTTCTGAGCAAAGGGGCAGAGGCTCTACCCAAAGGTCCAAATTCTACCCCTCCAAAAGTAGAGGCGACAGAGGCCGTGGTCAGCGAGGCAGTTATCGGGGTCAGCAGTACCAGTCAGGAGACTCCTCATATTCAGGTACCCATTTTACATTTCGGGGATCACATGGTGGGAGGTCGTCTGTCTCAATTCTTTCCCAGATGGGAGGCCCTGTCTTCGGATCCTTGGATCCTTCAAACTGTTCAGGGTTTCCAGATAGAGTTTTATTCCACTCCTTCTCAGACGATGCTTCCTCGTCCACTAAGTTTTTCCCCCATAGAGATGAGTTTCATCAACGAGGAGATTCAGTCTTTGTTGCTCAAAGGGGCTATTGTGCACACAACGCTGCATCCACACGGTTTTGTGAGCACGGTTTTCCTTGTGGCCAAGAAAGATCTGGGTTTCCGGCTTGTTCTCAATCTAAAAGACTTCAACGTGAGCGTAGTGTATCGCCACTTCAAAATGGAGGGCATTCATCTCTTACGAGACATGTTGTTGAGTCACGATTGGATGGTTCGGCTAGACCTGAAGGATGCTTACCTGACGGTGGCCATTTTTCCTCCTCATCGTCGTTTTTTCCAGTTTCAGTGGCGCAATCAATGGTTCGAGTTTACGGCCATGCCCTTCGGGCTGTCGTCCGCTCCATGGTGTTTCACGAAACTCATGCGACCAGTGGTGCAGTGGTTAAGAGAGAGAGGTGTGAGACTCATTATTTATCTGGACGACATTCTGATTATGGGTCAGTCTGTCGAGATAGTACAGTTGCACCTGTCTTGGACTATAACTCTCCTTCAGGAGTTGGGTTTCCTCCTCAATGTTCCCAAGTCTCTACTAATTCCCTCTCAGGTGATCGAATTCTTGGGTTTTCAGGTCAATTCGGTGACGTCTCAACTTCTCTTGCCTCTCAAGAAGAGGTCTGCTATCAAGAAGGAATTGAGGAGAGCACTTGCCTCTCCGACAATATCGTTGAGGACATTAGCCCGCCTTGTAGGACTGTTGGCAGCATCCATTCAAGCGATATTTCCAGGTCCCCTTCATTACAGGGCTTTACAGAGGTTGAAGATCTTACATCTTCACAAGGGGCTGCATTATGCGGAACAGATTGCACTCTCTCAGGAGGCGCGTCTGGAAATGAATTGGTGGTTACAACACATGGATGCTTGGAATGGCAAGGCCATTTTTGCGGCAATCCCGGACACCATCATAGAGTCCGACGCCAGTCGTTGGGGCTGGGGGGCTCGGTGCGGGAATGTGGAAACCGGTGGTCGGTGGTCCCAGGAGGAACTACGTCTGCACATCAATTGCCTGGAGCTCCTTGCGGGCTCTTTTGCTATTCGAACACTCTCTCCTCAGAAGGCAAGTTGTTGTATTCTTCTGCGCATGGACAATGTGTCAGCGGTACGCTACATCAATCGTCTGGGGGGTACCAGATCCCGTCTTCTAGTAGAAATAGCCAAGGATTTTTGGCATTTTTGTCTAGACCATCACATTTCTGTGACAGCGGAGTACATTCCAGGTTCCCTGAATGTGGTAGCGGACTGGAATTCCAGATTCCTACGGGACTCAAGCGACTGGAAACTGCATCCGTGTGTGTTCCACGCTCTGAACTCCAAATGGGGCCCGTGTGTTCTGGATCTCTTTGCCTCTCGACTCAACAGGCAACTTCCCCTGTTTTACAGTTGGCGTCCGGATCCGTTAGCGATCAGTTCGGACGCCTTCCTTCAATCATGGATGACGGGCATTCTATATGCATTTCCACCGTTCGTAATGATTCCGAGATTATTGGCCCACACTCGTCGACAGAGGGCGGAAATAATCCTTGTCTCACCTTGTTGGAAAGCTCAAGCGTGGTTTCCAGGAGCAATGATTTTGTCATGTGCTCCTCCAATTCGGATCAAGCCCTTTCCGGAATTATTGACCAATCCTGTCGGTCTTCTTCATCCGTTGATCATGCAGGGCCAATTGCCTCTCATGGCATGGAGACTTTCCGGCGACGTTGGCAAGTGCCGGGAGTTTCGCAAGACGCTCTCTTTTTCCTCTCCCAATCATGGGCACCTTCCACTCACAAACGTTATGAGTCCGCTTGGCGGCGATGGGTGCGTTGGTGTGGTCAACAACAGAGTGATCCTTTGGGATCCAGTATCTCTGTAATTGTCAATTTTTGTCCGAATTAGCCAAATCTGGTATGGCTTTCAGGACAGTAAATCATTTTAGATCTGCTCTTTCAGCAGGTCATCCTCATATTGATGGTAAACCAGTAGGTGAACACCCTTTGGTTTGTAAAATTCTTCGAGGTATCAGGATGGTAAATCCTCCGCAACCCAAATATCATACCTTATGGGATGTTTCTATTGTGCTCAGATTCTTGCAGTCTTGGCCAGCTAATGATGGTTTGTCGCGCAAACAATTATCGGCCAAATTGACTTTGTTACTGTGTCTTATATCTTGTAGACGTGTATCTGATGTGCGTGCACTGGATTTAGCAGGTAGAGTATTTACTCCCTCCGGAGTTTCTTTTACCATTTCTCGTCGTACAAAGACAAATTCAAGATGTGTTTCTTATCCTGCCTTTCCACATCATAATAAACTTTGTGTTGTGCAATGTTTGAAGGTCTATGAAGACTGTACTAGAGAATTCAGAAATGACGTGGCAGGTCAATTGTTAATTTCTCTTCAGAGACCTTTCCGCCCAGTCTCTTCAGCTACTCTAGCCAGGTGGGTTACTTGGCTTTGGCTGGCATAGATTCCTCTGTTTTTGGTGCTCATTCTGTTCGAGGATCCATGGCTTCTAAGGCCCTTCTCACTGGGTCTAGGTTACAAGATATCATGACTGCGGCAGATTGGTCATCTGAGTCCACTTTCAAGACCTTTTACCACAAACCTATTGTGGATATTGCGTCAGTAATTGTGGAGCAACTTTAAACTAGCATTATTTGAGCCTCCGTGGACTGCCATAGAATGAAAAATTGTCTAGCATTCGCGACAAATAATTTTCAATTCTATTAAGGACACGGAGGCGAGAATAATCCCACCCAGGATGTTTTATTATATTCAGTGTATTTTGTTTACAACTGTTTTATATTGAATGCATTGTTTGATGCTTTGCTTAAATTCTTGTTTTTTCCCCACCCATTTCTATTTTGTGACTGTTTTATTTTCAGTCCGACATGGGTATTATGGCTATGTTTTCTTTTTTCAGGTGATCAAAACATCCAATCATGATGATTCAGCTATCCTGATGTTGTTTACCAGTCCTCTGCGTTCCTGGAGGTTTCCTGATGTGTTCCATTCTAGTTCCTTTGGATCTGAATTCTTTTACTTATGGACTTTGCAAAGAAAGAGGAAGTGCTTACGTCATTGGGACATTATGTATGGTTTACTGTAATGCTATTGGTGCATACCTGGAGGGGGCTGTTCTTCCAGGTCATGCTCGTTTAAAGTTAACTCTTTGCTGCTGTTTGTGTCAGTAAAGTTAGAGAAGCATTATTCTCGCCTCCGTGTCCTTAATAGAATTGAAAATTATTTGTCGCGAATGCTAGACAATTTTTCATTCCTCGTGGATCACGCGCACTCCGAGTGGCTGTGAGAAGCGGGGGTTGTTGTAATTTTTGGAGGGTTTCTGTACAAGAAGCTCCGTGATTGGTTGAAATGTGAGTTAACTCCGCGGGTCGGGTCTCCTCGGCTGCTGAAGGAGCGGGAGGTGCAACGCTCCCTCCTGTCGCTAGAGGTCAGGAGGCTCGAGAGGAAGAGTCAGCGCGTCACCAGCACTCTGCATACCCACAATCCTGTGCGCGCCTCATAATGCTGCTTTACTTTCATCCTAAAAGCAGGGCTGTTTGCGGCATTGAAAATGATAAAGAGCGGCCAGGCTCCGTGGGGTTAGGGTACTTCCACAGTGTACTCGTGTGTATACCTACCAACAGCCCTGAGTGAGACAGGACGTCCAGACTGACCCTGCAGCTTCTTCAATGAGGAACTGCACCTTACCCTGCCAAGTGCCACGCATCTGGAGTTAGACTGCTCGCCCCAGCCATGGGAATTGGAAGTATGGAGTTCTTTGTGAATATGTCTCAAGGAGAGCACCTTCAGGAAGCAGCTCTATGTTCTTGATGCAAATCACAACTTTAATAGTCTTCATTCTGGGATAAAAATGAAGCGTTCTTTCATTGCGGCGACTTGAAATAGGCTTAGCAACAATTGTTTTATCGCTGCCTATCCAGTGGAGAAAACATGCTATTACCAATGTTTTTCTCCATTGTGCTAAAATATCCAGCGATAGCGGCGAAATACGTGAATATCGCTGAGAATACAGCGATATTCACGCATGAGCGACAAAATGCTCTTAGCCATGTTATCCACCTCCCATTGGATAACATGGCTAAGAACTGGTCTGAGCAGGCGTTAGTTTTTGGCGATAGCGGGAATATTTCCATCGCTACGCCTGTCTTGCTTATGGGCGATAGCGGCGTTAGCGACTGCTTTCAGTCGCTAACAGGTTGGGTATGCCCACTTTGCATGTCATTAGCGATAAATATCGCTAACAGGCAAAGCGGGCCCCAAACCGCTCGCTATCGCCTGAAAGGCCAGCAAAGGCTAACTTTCTAAAAGTAGCATTTGCAAACACAGGATATTAAAATAAACCTTACTAAAGGAAGTATTTTATTATTCTGAGTTCAGGCATACTAAACTCGACGTGCTACCGTGTTCCCTGAGCCTGCCGGGACTATAGCGTGTAATAGTTCCGACAGCTCATCTTGGCCTAAGAGAACCGGTAGCCCTTCAATAGTGAAGAACGAAAAAGTGCGGTAATTCACTACTAGGACATGCCACACTCTAGGCTTGTCCTACCTTACGCTTTCAATGCACCCTGCCCGTAGGCCTACCATAGGGGTGACTGATATGAAGGTTAGGGAAGGTTCAGGGACTGGCAAGTGTGGGCACTTGCGCAGTCAGCGTGACAGTACGAGACTGTAGGCGGGGTCTGCAATGGCGGACCTGAGTCATGTCTTACGAGGCCGCTTCTGTGGGTGGCGCAACCAGCGCTGCAGGCCCACTAGCAGCCTTTGTATCTACAAGCCCCGGCACTCCTCGCGCACTTTACTGGGGACTGATAGTAAACCAAATAAGCCAATCGTGGAAATCAATTACACATACACTTTATATTGGGAGCACTTGCACTGCGGCACGGATTGGCCGTGGCACAGTGCCCTGAGCATCGAACACCAGCAAAACATCTGAGGCACATCAACAAAAGTGGAAGGTATAACACTTCTGATCAGTGAACAGGGCTCTTTATGAGATTCTCATGGGGGGGACTTGAGATTGCCTGCTGTGCCTGCTAATGCACTTATGAATATGGCAGATTATGTGGTTCTCGACTACTGCAAAGGACTGGCTGATGTTGCGTGTTCTGTCTCTCACAGGTTGGAGCTTCCACTGTCCTCTCTCAACAGGGACAGTGCCACAATCTCAGTCCAGAGGAATGGGTCCTAACCAAAAAGCCTGTCTGAGAACCATGAACTGCGCCCCGCTGGAAAGGCCTGTGCCAGTAAATCTTGGTGACAAACACTGCTGTTAAGTGTGGCGGACTGCCGAACTAGATGCATGCCTGCCAAACCCAGCGAGTGAGAATACCGGATGAGGAGGTAGTAACACCTGCTATTGATATGCAACCCCACTTTGTCGATATCCTGAAGGAGCAAAGGAGGGTGAAGTGCGTACCAAAGAATTTCAGAGTCCGTCCATGATCCATGTTATTGTTTTTTTAAATTTTTTTTATTATTTTTATTAAAAAAAAATTATCCCATTTTTACAGTGTTCACCAGTATAGCACATAAAACATTCAGTATACAAAAAGAAAAGAGAAAAAAAGGAAAAAAAGCAAAACAAACCCATAAAACATTAAAACAACCAAAAGTAATACAAATAATCATATTCATGTGTGCTTTAGTATTATCTACATACCATTATCCAAATTGGTGCAATCATATCGTTAACATTACTTTCTGGCTTCCTACTCATTTCTACTCGCTCCCGCCTTGAATCTTACTCTTCTTCCAGCGAGTTAGAGGTTGCCAGATTCTTTCACCCAATGCTCTCGCCCTCCTGCCCTTTCTTTCATAAATAGCTTTCTCCAGATTGTAAGTAGAGATCAGCCTTGCTATCCAGAGTTCAAAAGTAGGGGGGGCCTTGTCAAGCCATGCTCTCGCGATTCCAATTCGATACACCGCCGTTACCATAAACAAAAATTCTATGTAATAATCCTCTGTTTCACCCGCGATTCCTAAGATTATTATATCATCTGTCAATTTTCTTTTGATTCCCAGCGAGTTTGCCAAAAAGTTCTCAATTGCCCCTTTTAGTGTATGTAATTGTGGACATTGAGCAAACATGTGAACAATATCCGCCTCTGATGAGTTGCATCGTGGGCATGTGATTCCATTGGCCCCACCCCACTGTGCAATTCTTGCTGGCGTGTGGTATAAAGAGTATATTGTTTTGTAGTGCTGTGATTGTAGTGTTGCGGAACATAAAACTGTGTGGCCTAACTTCAAGGATGTCTGTAGATCCTCCATGGAGGCACCCACCTTTTCCACCCATTTAGTGGCAAACTTATCTATATCATCGGTTTTTAATGTATACAATTCTGCGTAAAGCTGTCTAATTGTGCATCGATCCGACTTCTCTATATACTCCATAGTCCTGCTGTATTCGAACCCTATTGGTCCTCCTCTTTTATCTGCTAGATAGCTTCTTAGCTGTAAATATTTGAAAAAATTGTTTCCTCTTATGTCATATTTCCTTTGTAAGTCCTGAAATTGTCTAATTGTCCCCTCCATGTCCATAAGATCTCCTATCTTTTTAATCCCCTTGTTATCCCATTCCTTCATAATTGTATCCCTGAATATCTCCCCTGGTAATGAATGATTGTTATATAGTCGTGTGTAATAATTGTATCGGCCGATACCCAGCATTTTTGCCACCCCTCTCCAAACTTTATAAGCTGCTTGTAAAGTCTTAAACTTAGTATGTTTAAAATAGTTATAATCCACTGTTTTCAACAAACCATTCTCAGCTTCATCCCCAATTAGTGCTCTATATACATTTGTATCCTGTTCCTCATTGCTCCCTCCACCTAATAACCCTTGTGTATACTGCAATGTTGCTGCCCAATAGTAAAGTCTAAAATCCGGGGCTCCCCAACCTCCCTTATCCCTTGGGAGTACCATGTAACGATATGCTCTTCTGGTCTTCCCTTGGGCCCAGATTAACCTATTAAGTATTAATTCCAGTTTCCGGAACCATGATTGTTCGAAAAACAATGGAATCGTTCTGAAAAGGTATAAGAATTTTGGGAAGGTAATCATCTTAATAACGTTTATTCTCCCCATTAACGTCAGGTGTAGGTTGTGAATCCTTTCGGTGTTTCTTTTAACCTTATCTAGTAATGGACTCATATTAAGTTCTTCTAATTTATCTAAGTCAGTGGTCACTTTTATCCCTAGATATGTAGCTTCGGGAACAATTCTATTATCTTGATGTATTGTGTATTTATTTTGAACGATCTGGGTTTTACCTTTATTAATTGAGTATCCTGCAATCATTCCGAATTTCATGGCCTCCTGCTCTATTTCAACTAGCGCCCTCCCTGGTTTTGGTGTTATAATGGCCACGTCATCTGCATAAGCTAATAGTTTGTACTCCCTCCCGTGCAGTATCACCGGTTGGATATTCCTATTACCATCTAATTTTCTTAGCAGGGTATCTAGATATAAAGCAAACAACAGCGGCGAAGCTGGGCAGCCCTGCCTGGTCCCTCGTTTGATCTGAACTTCCTTTGTATAATTTTATTTATTCTTATCCTTGCTATTGGATTTTCATAGAGAGCCTGGATTGCCTTAATGTATCCCTCGCCTATCCCGAGCCATTTCATAACCCTCCATAAGTAGTCCCACAAGACCCTGTCGAAAGCCTTTTCAGCATCGAGAAATATGGCTGCGACAGGATCTCGCGATACCTCAACTGCATCTAAGATAGTTATCATCTGCCTAGTATGTTGGGTCGTACCTTTTCCAGGGATGAAGCCATGCTGTGAAGTACTAACTAATCCTTCAATGATTTTGCTAAGTCTGTAATTTCTCCATCCACGTTTCCTATGCTTGAATCGTATAGGTTGCCATAGTAGCTTCTAAAAACCTCCTGTATCTCCTCTGGTGTGCTAACCACATTACCTAGCCTATCTTTAATTTCTTTTATATCCCCTGCTGATAAATTTTGTCGGGTGCGTATTGCTAGTAAGTGTCCAACCCTTTCATTGAACTCATAGCACTTTTCCTTCTTTGCTAGATAGTTCCCTGCCGCCTTCTGTGCCAGGCTTGTCCCTGCCTCTGCTTTATTTATTTCTATTTCTAAGAGTATTTCCTCTAGTGGGTCTCGCTTGTGGATTGCTGTAATTAGTCTTTCTTCTAGGACCTCCAGTTCCCTCATCCTTTTCTCTGTCTTGATCCTCTCTTTCTTAGTTCTTTGCAGTGTATAACTTAATGTTTCTCCCCTGATTCCAGCTTTAAATGCGTCCCAGATCATATTAGTTGTAGCTGTATTCCTATTCTCTTCCCAATATTGGGGTATCCATTCCTGCATATGTCTTATATAACCTGGCTCCCTCAATAATCCTCTCTCAAATGTCCAAGTACTGTTTTTACTCACATTCTTATTGAGCATTGGTATACTCAACACTAATGGATTGTGATCCGATATCACTCTAGGCAGTTTTACTAGTTTAGAATCGTTTATAATCGATCTAGAAATAAAAAAATAGTCTAATCTGGCTACCATCTTATGCGGGGCTGTATAAAATGTACTCCCTGTCCCTATTGGATTTTTTTCTGCCCAAACGTCTACTAGTGCATTATGCCTCGCCATATAGTGTATGGCCTTGCACGTTTTTTTCTTTCTGCCATAATACCCTCCCCTGTTCAACAAGCTCATCCCATTTAGTCCATTGATGTTAAAATCTCCACAGCATATTATTGGTTCAGTCCATAATGCAAGTTCTCCATCTAGCATTTCAAAGATGTCTGGTTCATCATCATTTGAGGCATAAACTGACACTATTGTATAACAACCCCCCTGTACATCCACCTCCGCAATTACCCATCTTCCCTCTTGATCTTCTTTTTTCCTTTTAAGTTTTACGACCCCTTTTTTAGCTAAAATTGCCACTCCTCTTGTCTTTGTCTCTTGCCTTGTATAGGCAAGGATGTCAAACCCCATTTGTCCCAACAAAAGTTTTTCTTTTCCTGCAATATGTGTCTCCTGCAGACATATTATCTCTAATCTAAGCGATCTCAACAAAGCAGCAACTTTTTGTCTTTTATCAGCATTGTTCAACCCACATACATTCATGGAAATCATCCTTAACGCCATTTATGTTTCACAGAAATATCCCGTCTACAATGACATACTCTTTTAGCACTAGCCAACAGATTGCTTACTGATACATCTTTCTCTCTAGTATATTCTTTTCTCCCTTTTCCCACTGTTTGTGCTCTTATTCTCCAGCTTTCAACCTCCCCTTTGCCCACCCTCCTTCCCCGCACCCCACCCTCAGGACTCCCGCCCCCCCTCCCCTCGCCCCTTCCACAGGCAAATAGGTCACACATGACCTATATGTGACTGCTGTGTGCTGTAGAGTCGCTTCCCTCTCCCTCCCAATTTCATTATCTTTCCTTCATCGCCCAACACCCTGTATTGCTACCCTATCCTAGCACTGCCACTTATAACTTTATCTTTTTCCCCCTCTTCCCTTGTTTTTCTCTGTCAACTCTGTTAAATATTCACTGGCCTTTACCTCCGAGAAAAACATCTTAACATGACCACCAACGATGGTCTTCAATTTTGCAGGAAACATTAAGTAAGCCTCTGCCCCTTGCTGTTGGAAAGGTGTTATCATCTGCCTAAGTCGCCACCGTCTCTCTACCGTTACGTGACAAAAATCGGGGGGAGCAAAGAAAGTTACTCCTTGAGCTGTTTTTTTGGCATCTGGTCTGGCTTTTTCCATTATTTCTTGCCTTGCCAAATAATTACCGCAGAAAACCAGCATAGCCCTAGGCATGTTATCCTGTCTATCATCTTTCCTCTTTTTGTTAACCAGCGGGAACCTGTGCGCTCCTTGTACTTCTAATTCCCATTGCCATGGTACTACAGGGAAGGCCTCTTTCAGCAATTTAATGACGAAACCTCTGGGATCCTGCCCCTCCACCCCTTCCTCCAGTCCAAGAAGTCTCACGTTACTCCGTCTTTGCCGGTTCTCAAAATCTTCAATTTTCCACTGCAAGTCCTCTGCCACTTTAGTCTGTTCCATTTTAAATGCTTGCCAATCAGTAATCTCATCCTCGACTCTGCTAGTCCGTTCCTCCACAAGTCCCACTCTTTCTTCCACTTCCTCGTATTTTTTATTCATTTTCCTAATCGAGGTTTGGATTTTCTTAGTGTCATGTCTGGCTCTTCTGCTCTCTGCTCTTGCCTCAGCCTGCATTTGTTTAAGAGTACTAAACAGCATATCCATTGTGACATTTTGTGAAGTTTCAGGGTCCCCACCTCCTGCTGCCCCGCTTCCCCCTATTGAGGTTTCTTGATAGGTGCTTGCAGTTACTGAGTAGTCCCACAGCAGGTTTTTATTCGTTTTATCAGGGGAGCCTCCACGCCTCACAGTGTGTTTCCTTTTTTTTTTTGTATTTCTCTCCCCGCTCTCTTCAGTGTCTGAGCTAGTTTCTGTTGTGGATTTGCCTATAGATTTACCTGCCTCGTCGCTTGAAGTAGTGTCTGAACCTTCATTCACAGAAAAGAATTTATCCCCCTCTCTCTCTCTCGACGATTCGATACTTGCCAGACTTCCCCACATTGCGCAATTACTCTGTCCCAGCTTATTAGACCATTCTTCTTCCACTTGCAACAGTGCGTCTAGCATCCTTTCATTGTTCAAGTTTCTTACCCCCTCTGTCTCTGCTACCGACGCCGGCACCTGGCCCTCCTGTTTGTTTGAGCTGCCAGCACTTTCTTCGAGCTCCGATGCTGCTCCCGCTGAAGTCGCGCCACCCGCGACTGCATTCACTCGTTGCTTGGTTACCCAGGCGTCCATGAGGTCGGCACCCGTCTCCCTCGCGTCTCCTCCAGCAATCACCTGGATAGCGCCCGTCTCCCTCGCTTCTCCGCTATCATCCGCGAGAATGCCGTCTGGCTTTCTCCCTTCTCTGCTAGCGTCCGCGGGGGCGCTCACTGAGGCTGCGCTCGCTGGTTGCTTGGTTACTGAACCGCTGGCGTCCGTGAGGACGGCGCCCGGCTCCCTCATTTCTCCGGTGGCGTTCTCACTATCGGGTAGTTGCTCCTCCGGTGGCTTCGCCACTGCTGCACTCCCAGCTGGTTTTGCACAGAAGGATTCCGGCAAGGTAGGCTGCCTGAAAGTTGCTTCTTTGCCCTCTTTTACCACCGTAATCCTGTTTCTTTGTTCGAGTGCATCTTTATTTAGCCCGGCAGCTATGTTCTGTGTCTCGTCCCTCGTAGTCATAGTTCTCATTCCAAGTTTCTTGTCTTTGTCGGCTTTGCGTTGCAAGGTTTTCTGGGCCAAGGTTGATATTAAGGCTGGTGCAGGCGTCCCGCGTTTGCCGGGACAGGGTGTTTTAGGGATCGTGCCTGTTCCCTGTAGCTTGTTTGTAATACCGGCCATAGGCGCTGCTTTCTCCTTGTCTTTGTCTTTTTCGGTCTTCTCTCTCTTTCCTTTCTGGGACATCACGCTGAAAATTACTTCCCAGTACCTTCGTGTATTTTTAAGCACTGTTCTGGCTGTTAACAGGACGCTTTCTCTGAGAATCCTTTCTGTGCACTTATGTTCACTGCTCACCGCCCTATTTAGCCACCAGAGCAGTCTCATATCCAGTACCAAGAACTCCTCAGGGCATCAACCATATCGTCCTGGTCGGGAGAGGGAATAGGTGCGACTGTTCACTACACCACACTGGCGGCCATCTTTGCCTCCTGGTCGTCATGCCATGTTATTGTTATTGTTAACTTTGATTTCTATAGCGCCAACTCACCGACAGGTCTCAGGGCGCTCACGAACAAAGGAACAATACAGCTCTTTAACAGATCGATGGATCAGTAGCGTGTATAGATTAAAGTACACCCAAAGCCTCTCTAAATAACAATGTTTTTAATAATTTCCTGAAACGTAGGAGGTTACCTTCTTTACGAAGGGGCTCAGGTAATTTGTTCCAGGAGCAGCTCAAAGCATAACTGAGGAAACCTCTGAGTCTGTGATAAGCAAATCAGGAGTGACCACTGTGAACTAGCATCAGGCACAGGTGATGATGGCACTGATCCGGTATGACCGGGAGAGAGAAGAGTGGCCAAGGTGTCGTGTATACTCAGACTGAGCCTATCACTAGCTTTCTACAAGCGGTCACCGAGGAGACAGAGTTGAGTGGGTTGAGAGACAGTGAAGATGAACGGCCAGTACTCAGGAGATCGCAAAGAGAGAGGGTGACTGGTTGGGCTTTCTCTGCCACTGAGTGGACCTACTACACTGAGAGTGGACTTCATCAATCACTTATGATTTAGGGGATCAGGGGCGTGTGCCAACTGAACCTTTGTAATGGATGCCTGCACAGTAGAGCATTTGATTTCGTTAAGTGATTGCAACCAGCATAACTAGCTGTATCTATGAACATAACTTCATTGAACTTTGCTAGGCTGACTTCGATGAACCTTGCATTTATTGAATTACGAAGATTCTCGAGGGCCAAAGCTCAAGTCGAAGAGTAGGGTTGACATTCTAGAAGAACGTGGAGTAGGGGTAGGAATGACACATGGCTGCTGTACATGAAGCCACTATTATGGTGTTGTTGCAAAATCAGCTTTGTGATGTGAACAAGTAGAAATGTGGCAACATTTAGAAGTTTGCTTCCAGCTATTCTACTCTAAAGGTCAGACTGTAGAGGAAATATGGGTATTCTAACCAAAGAGCAGCGTAGGTTAGCGGCAGCTAGAGTGTTAATCATTGATTTTATTTTCATGGCTGCTTTATTAATAGAGTTAAGTTCCCCTGCTGACAATAATGCTGTTATGGCCAAACCTAAGCCTAATTACATGCACATCCCATTGAAGATGAACAGTTTTGACATTAGGATTCTACACAAGGATGCTCCAGAGGTAGGCTCTTCTACAAATGTATTTTCTCTATTGCTATACAAGCACGTACGCACACTGGAGGGTAAGGACTGCTATGTATGCGCCCACGTGTCTGCTTCAGTAGTTGAGGGAGTCACTTACCATCAGATTCCTCTCTTTTACAACATCACCTGTACCATTCTGCTTTGCCTCCCTTATAGACAGGTATGCTTTGAATATTAATATTCACATTGTGATTCTATACTTTCTGAAGTCCCCCTTAATAAGCGACTGACCCATTATCCTGAGGCAGATGAGATAGATACTGCTTGGTATTTCTTTCGACCCCTCACAATATTGACATTGTAATGCAATGTAATGTAATGATGTCTTGTAAAGCGCATGAATCACCCCACATGGGGTATCTCCGCGCTGTAGACCGCTGGGGAACCCGTCCTGGCTTTCCCTGTGAGATGGTCCCTACTGGGTATCTCCAAGGTGAAACCAGGCATCCCCGGCGTATGTGGGGGGCCGTTGTGGAGATGAGGCAAGCTAATGCCCAGAGTTGCCGAGTGTGATCCCTGGTTAGAGTAGGCACCGAGGCGAGAATTATCGAGTCCGCTGACCCTGGTCTACGACCCTGCCGCGTCGGGAATTGAACCCTGGTCCGGGGCCATCCTCTGCTTCCGGGTCTGCCGCCTCTAACCAGTGAGCCACACCACTCCACATTGATTGTGCCGATAGAGTGAATCTGACATGTGCCATGAGTCCTATAGAGAAACAGTTTATCCATGATTTAGAGGCAAACAGGGTCAAAATGTACTTTCAGTCCATGGACTCGTAGTTTTCCCACATCATAATTCATTTTCCTTCAGTGGATTCTGCCTTCGTTTGTGCATTTAATTCGACCAGTCCCGGTCGAAAGGATTGAACTACCACAAAGGACATGGAAAGTGGGCTGCTGCGCACAGACTGTCTATGTTGCACTGAGCATGTTTAAACAGGTAACAAAACGAGTGAACTGGGTGCCAGTGCTGGCAGTTTACCGGAAAGCATAATTGGGTGCAATTTGATGTTTTTAAAGGCAGAATCCACTGAAGGAAAATTAATTATGATGTGGAAAAACTACGAGTCCCAGAAGTCTCCCATTAATTAACCCACCAGAGGGCGAAACCTACCAGAAGGAAGTCAAATGGAACTGATGAACTGACTCTTTTTTGCCACACCTATCTGCCTGCAAACATTACCTGGAGCCCGTGAGCAAGGAGCAGGAGCTCTGAAACGCGTTGGGCTGTGTGATTTATGAGCACTGGGATGTCCGGATTTTCAAGAATAAAAGTAACACTGCTTCAAAAGGCAGAGTTCGCCTGTTTTTCCAAGTTCAACCTCACAGGTGGGATACCTTCGTTTGTGCATATATATATATATATACATATATTTTTTTTAATATATTTTTTTATGCTACTTATATAGCGCTCGAATCACCGTGAGGCATCTCGGCGCTTGCCTTGGGAACCCGTCCTGGCTTTTCCCAGTGAGATAACCCGTACTGGGTATCCCCCAGGTGAAAGCCAGGCATCCCGCCGCGGGGGGCCATTGTGGAGATTAAACAAGCTTAATGCCCAGAGTTGCAGAGTGTGAACCCGTGGCTCGAGTAGGCACCGAAGTGAGAATTATCGAGTCCGCTGACCCTGGTCCACGACCCTGCCGCGTCGGGAATTGAACCCTGGTCCCAGGCCGTTCTCTGCTTCTGGGACTGCCTGCTCTAACCAGTGAGCCACACTTCTCCACATATATATATATATATATACATCAACGCTCCTGAGGTTACCACTCTAGCAGGAAAGCACTCAAACAGCAGGAAGGTTCATCTCATAACCTTTAATCTTCAGTACAGGTGAGTAAAGCATGCAGGTAAGTTAAGCAGTTCCAACGCTTTGCCTTACGCGTTTCGAATGTCTCTTCATCAGAGGCTTGGCGAGGATAGCGTGCTGTGGTGGACACGCTCCCATAGATATGCTCGCATCCACATCGGTGCATTATGGGAGACAAAGTCCATTATTCCATCGTGAATCAATTGCACTTTTCTTTGCTGCTGGATTATAAGGCTCTGCATGAGCCCCCCCCGCTTGCCTGCTCGTCCCTATCCTTAGCCTACTGATCCACCCTAGGAAAGGTGTATCCACATCCTCGGCAGTCCCCAGTTATCACTAGTTGCTATCACTATGTGAAAATATTATTTACAAGTGATGTTTAAACATACAATACCTAATAGGTACAGGTATGACTTTTCCTAAAGCTCTATCAGTATTTATGAATACAAGCTAAGAGACTGGGGAGTCATTGCCCCATGAACTTCAGGGTCGAGAGCTGACATGAAAGTTTCATATTTTGTCGTGAAGTCGCTGCTTGCTCTCTCGCCAACCCGAAGGTTCCGTGGTGTGATGTTTAAAGTAAACATCACTTGTAAATAATATTTTCACATATTGATAGCAACATAGTGAGTGACTGAGGGATCGCACTTTGTCCTGACGAAAAAGCATCCCTGGCTTCGAAACATGTTGACACTTGAAGGAGAGTACGCACATTATTAGCGCGATCTCTCCAACCACACCTTTTTAACAATACCAGCCTGTGACCAAATAACGTTTTTTTGAAACCACAAGGCCAGGTATTTTTTAAGATCACTTTTTTTCCATCCACCCGACCCTTTTTTCACTCACATATACACCTCACATAGCACTTACATATATCAGTGCTCCAGCGTAGTCGCTTAGTCGCAGCACGCCCCGTCCCGGAGCGGGGCGGGAAGACCCCGATGATGAAGCATGACACCAAGGGCCCTTTTGATGTGTGAGGGGTATGTTAACAAACATTGTGTATGCCTTTCACTCTAGGCAGACAATAATCCCCTTAAGGTGGTTCTTTTTGTTTCATGGGAATAGGTAGTTGGCCTGGCAATCTAGACAGTGGGTTTTTAGGTGCTATATTCAGGCCTATTTTGATTATTGGTATTTGCTTGATTAGTTTATTTGTTATGTTTAAGGAATCGAAATATATGACCTCAAAGAAAGGGGAGGTTGAAGTAAAAGGAATTAGGAGGGAAGGGAATGACACTGAGTTAGAAGACAAGCAGGGCAAGGTCTATGATGAGATGAAGGAACAGTAAGTAAGTAAGTAAGTAAGTAAGTAAATGCTTTATTGTACAGTTAATAAAAACCATTACAAATAGCTATTTGCAGTCAAATAAAATGTTCAATTAAAGGAAAACGGTTAAAAAAGTCGGTCTAAGACCATTAATAAAATGGGACAATGATCATCCAGCATTAAGTACAGATGAATTTCTGTTTTAGGTAAAAAATTGAGTGTATGTCCACGCGCTTGCTTTCGGCAAGTGGGTTATTCTATCTCCTCCCCTTCAGACCGGCATCTCCCAGAGTGTTCGTGCTTCTTGGGGAAAATAATTTAATGTTCTTGGTCAGTATGGGTCTCTTGCCCGGTGAGGGCTGGAGGTGGATGGTGTTGTGTAGGTGATGTCAGTGTCCGCTTGTGCTCTCGTCGTTTTGAGCCTGGATTCTGCCAATCCGAGATATTTTACCAGTCGGCAGGCCATTTGCACGTCGTCTCCTCTAAAGCAGCTCAAAACTGCTTCTCTGCAGGAACGGATTCCTTTGTTTAAAAATGAGGGTCTCAGTAGGTTCTTCCGGTCTTGCTGCAGCTCTTTGCAGATGGTTATGAGGTGTGTGATATTTTCCTCGTGCATTCCGCACAGGCGGCATTTTGCTGGTTTTGATGGTCGCAGCCACGGGGCCATGTGGCCCGCTGCTGGTAGCACTCCTAGTCGCAGTTTTAAAAACAATTCTTTTGTTGTTTTGGAGAAACTGTTCACCAGGTACGCCTGAGGAGTAAGTTTGTTGTATGTTTGCACAGTCAGCCAGCCGTGTGCTCTCTTGGTTAGTGAAGCTTTGTCCTGCAGGAGGGATTCTTTCTTGACGATTTTGTTTATAATTTTTTTGAAGCCTGATGGGCTCCCTTGGAGATCCCATAACTGCCTTGCCCCAAGGTGATTGATGGCATCCTCCAAGAAGAGTCTTGCTGGACAGTCACTTTTGCTTTGTAGATCTTTCCAGAGGAGCGCGTTAAGGGTGTTTTCTTCTCCTCTGCTTATTTTGTACCAGGTCTTAAGGTAAGTTCCTTTTCGTGCAAGTTCTTCTTTGGCCAGCCCAAATTCTAGGCGGATCTGGGTCGGTGAGGTGTATTTCGGAAGACCGAACATGATCCGCATTGCTTTTGAGACTACTCTATTCAGGGTTCCCGTGTCCCTCCCTCTCATTGCTTCACTTCCATATGTGATAGATGGAATCAGCTTGGCTTGGATCACTTGTAGTAGCGGAGCGAGGTTTAGGCCAACGATTTTGTTTTTGAGGTTCCTAAGTGATGCTGCTATCATTAGGCCTTTCCTCTTAATCTCCTCCAGTTGTGGTTTAAAGCTACCCCTTTCGTCTATAATCACTCCCAGGTAACAGTATTTATTTGTGATTTCCAGTTTGTTCAAGTCCAAGTACCATCTGAATGGTAGTTTTTGCTTGCGGTAATTAAGGGGCATGATTTTTGTTTTACTGTAGTTGATACAGAGTTTATTAGCTTTGGAGTATTCCGCAGTGATGTTGAGGAGCCGCTGTAGCCCAATCTGGGTCCGACTAATCAGCACCAGGTCGTCGGCGTAGAATAGGCAGGAAAGCTGTTTGCCCCCTAGTTTTGGAGCATGCGAGTTGTTAGCGTTAAGTTTTATGGAAAGGTCGGCCATAAAGAGGTTGAATAGGGTTGGCGCTAACACACAGCCTTGTTTTACTCCTGTGTACGTTTGAATTTTCTTAGTTAGGAACTCTCCAGGGCCTAGTTTGACCTGGGCCCACGTGTCGCTGTGCAGGAGAATTAGCTGATTCAGTAGATCATCTGGGATGTTCATTCTTTTCAGTTTTTTCCACAACAGGTTTCTGTCTACCCGGTCGAATGCAGCGCTATAATCTATGAAACAAAGGTACAAGGGATAGTTTCCGTCTTGGGCTGAGTCGGTCAGTAGTGACAGGGCTAGGATGTTGGTAGATGTCCCCATGTTTTTCCTGAAGCCGGTTTGGTTAAACGGGATTGTTGAAGTTTCTTCTACCCATAGAGTTAGTTCCTGAAGTAGGAGGCCTGCATAGTACTTTGCCTCGTTGTCTAGAAGGGCTATTAGCCGATAACTTTTGGGATCTTTTCTATCTCCTTTTTTATAGATTGGGGATATTATTGCCCCCCTCCATGATTGTGGGATTGTAGAAGATTGCCAGATTTTTTCGTACATCGTTTTGAGGTTAGTTGCCCAGTATTTTGGGTCCTGCTTAAATATTATTGGTGGTATTCCATTTGGACCAGGGGCTCCGTCTCTTCTACCTTTTGCGATCCTTTTAATAATTTGTTCCGTCGTGATTATTATAGCTTCATTTGTTCTCAAATGTTCTTGGTGTAGGGGCGGATGTTCGTCTATCTTTCCATTGTCGGTGCCTGTTTCTTTCCCCCGTTCTTTAGTCTCACTTTTGTTGAAGTGGATTATCCAGTCGTCTTCTGTCACCTGGGAATCAATCCCTCGGTTTTTCCCATTGATCTGAGCATTGATCTTTTGCCAGAACTGAGCACTGCGATTTGTTTTGACGTCGTGTAGGAGTTTTCCCCAAAATGCCTCTTCCTCTTACCTTTTTTGCTGCCATATTAGTTTCTTGCGCTCTCCTTTTAGCTGTCTGAGCTCTTGGAGGAAGGACGGATCTGTTTTTACTCTTCGTAGAGTCCGGTTAATCGTTGTCTTCAGTGTTTTTAGCCTACTGGTGTTTCGAAAGTAATTGCATCTTATCTGTTTCGTGTTACAGCTATTTCTTGTTCGTGTTACAGGTTCTTTTTTCAGCGCGTTGTCTCTCATTTGTTTTACAAACGCTTCCCAGCTTGTTATCGGGTTATGCGTGATACGTTGAGCTTCGTTGAATGAGCGTGTCGCTTGCTCTAGTAATTTTTCTGGGTTGGAGACTTTGCATTGTACCCGTCTTTCATTTGCTGTAAAGTCTGTGCCTACGTTGTTCGTGCTGGGAGGCTTTAGTATCGCTGATGTGTTCAATACTGTTTCCTGAGGCAGGTGATCGCTGCAGTCAGTGAGGCCAATTCTAAAGTCTACAACTCGATAGTATAGACTGCGAGATACAAAGGTAAAGTCAATGGTGGAACTTGCCTGGGTACTGTGAAATGTTGCTGACTGCGGTTGATCCCCTGGAAATCTTCCATTAAGTGTCCTAAGTCCTAGCTCCTCTAGTGTAGCCAGCAGGGTCCTTGTGGTTTTTGTACTTCTGCCCCCCGAGGTGCGGTCTTGGCGGTTAGGCTCCCAGGCGAATGGGTCCTCGTCGTATTTGGTGCCCGTGACTGCTTCACTCAGCAAATTTAGATTAAAGTCCCCTGAGATAATGATGTTGTTCGTGAGCTCGGCCTTCACCAGTTTCACAAGTTCTTCCTTCAGTTGTCGAGCTCCCTTCTTTTTCTCCCTGGGATGCAGATAGAGGTTTATAAAGATTATATTCTCATTTGGATCTTGCACACGGGGTGACAGTCGTAGAGCTAACATTGCGTTTGGGGCAGGTAAGTTGTAGTCTAACTGGTCTACTTTTAGTATCGTTGTTAATGCGGTATAAGTGGTAAGGCCTCCTTTCTTGTGGCCGAAAAGCGAGCTCTGGGTGGGCGGCAGGAGGTTCAGTGTGTACCCTGACAGAGTTGGAGGCGATTCAGTCCAAGTTTCTTGTAAGGCGATGATGTCAAATTTTGTCAGGTGATTGCCTAGGTCAGTGTCTGAAAACTTATCGCCGGTACCATTGATGTTCCAAGAACATATGCTTAGGGTATTAAGTTTGGTGACTTTTGTTTGTTTTTGTTTGTCATTGGCTTGTCTCTTTCGCATTTAGGGACTTAGCGTGCCAGCTCCAATTGGGTGAAGCCTTCTTGTCATTAATCAGTGATCTTGTTTCTTCCAGACTCAAGTGCGATTGTCTCTCTGGCGTTTTGCTTCGAGCTCCTCTTAAGACTGTTCTTTTGAGAGTCGTCTCCTTGGGCTTCTTTTGGAGACTGTCATGTAAGAGGGGCTCCGGGTATCTTGTAGGCGAGAGAGTTTGAAGTTCTATACCCCAAGAGTCAAATGTTTCCTTTTCTTTTAGTATTCTCTCCGGGAATTCTCCTGTGGTCCATATGGTTTTTGTCGACTCTACCCCGGGGTGACTCCGAGTTTCAATAAATTCCACGGATTCCAGGTCTGCCGATGTTATAGTTTTAAGGCTCTCTACTGTTTTTAATAGCCGCAAGATGTTTCCCCTGTTTAAAAAGTCCATTGAACCTCTAGAGTGGTATTCAGGATGGAATATTACGGTCGTTGTTGAACCGTCTAGCCCACTCTCTCTTGACGTAGTATTTTCTTTGTCAGCGGGTTTGGATTCCCCTTGAGTGGGGGTTGCCTTTGGTACAGTTTTTTTGGGTTGGTCAGTTTTTACGGTGCTTTCTCGCAGTTTGCGGCCTGAGAGATTTAGCCTTGTTGTTATGATCAACTTGGGGCTTCCTTGGGTTTTCTTTTCAGCCCTGTTTTCAGGGCAATTTTTGGTGAGATGTACCATACTTTGTTTTGTTCTTTCTTGTGTGTCACTGACAGGTAAGTCTGAAGTTTTTTGTAGATTGTGCCCCTTGTCGTTCTCCGCGGGCCCTATATTTTTTTCCCCTTTTGGCGTGCTCAACATGTCTTTCTGGGTTTTGGGCGCGGGGCAAGTGGTTGAACCACTGGATGGGGCTGGGCCGGATCCAGGTTTGTCCTCTCGGCCAGTTTTTTCACAGTTGGTGGTCGTGGGGTTTATTTCTTCCATCTCCCTTGTTGCACTTGCTTGTGAGGGGTTGATTACTATTTGATCACTGTTGCGGGCCTTACCCCAGGCTATACACCCTGTCAATTTCCTTTGATTTCTTCCCTTTCTTTTCTGTTTTCTTCCCACTTTTCCTTGCGATGGTTGGTGGGAGATTGCTCCCCCTTTTGGGTTACTTTTATCTGAGTCTGGTGTGGATGATGCGGAGTTTTGACCTCGACCGGTTTGATGACTACTGATGATCGGTGTCTTCATTTGAGTTATTTTGTCCATTGTCGGGTATGAATTGGTAGGCGTCTTTGGGGGCTCTTGCTGTGTTGATTGTGGATCATCTTGCCCGGTAGTTGTGTTTAATTGCTTAACCTCAGGTCGCTTGAGGGGATGGCTGTTTTTAACTACCGTCCTGAAATCAGATACAAAGTTTCCTAGTGCTGTTGGTAGTGTTGCTAGTTTGTCCACTATGGTGATGCAGGAGCAGTTAGATGCTATCAGCTGTGTCTCTGCTTGCGCCCTTTTTATCAAGTCATTCAGGTCTGCTAGCTTGCCGTCGATGTTTGCCACGTATGTGGCCAGAGCGTTGAGGACAGAAAGTTGCAGGTCCATCTTGTCGGATTGGTACTGGATGGCGTTTACCGAAGATTGCATTGTCTGCAGGAGTGATGCCCAGATGTCTGTATTCTTCTTAGTTCTTTCTTTTTTTGTACTGTTGCAGGAGCCGTTTCTTTGCTTTCCCTGTTCCGGTTCCTCTGCGTATGATGCTACCAGATCTTCCCACTCTTCCGAAGTGAGGTACGAGGTGTTCAGGTCAAGCGACGTGGGAGTTATGGGTCCTGTACTAGGCGGTGAAGACATATCTGGTTGAGTCTGGGTTTTTATGTCTGGAAGTTGTGGTGCTGGCTGTCCCCCCGCCTTTTTTGGGTTGATTTCATCGAGTTGTTCCGGGTCAGTGATGTGGGGGGGGCTGCAGCCATAGTCCCGTTGCTCCTGAGTAGTTTTATCCTTTGCTTGCCAAGCCTTGTCGGCAGCGTCTGCTATACTTGGGCCGTGCTTATTACCAGGGGCGGTGATCACTTGTGCCCCTGTTTCCATTTTCCATGTGTACTTGGGGGGTGATGATTCTATTTGTCCCTCTTGTGCTTTTGTTGTTTGGGCTTTGTTTGTCCTGGCCCGGAGGGGTTCATCCGTGAGCCCCCTTTTTGTTGCTTGGTCTGCCATCGTGTCTGGACCGCGACGAGCCTCGCGAATTCCTTTTAGGTCCTGGGAATTCAACTGGAGTGCTGGAGGGTCGCGTTTCTCTCCCTCCTTCCCATTATGGTTATCTCTTGATCTTACTGGACTCCCTCCTTTTGCGTCCTGGGAGTTCAACTGGAGTGCTGGAGGGTCGCGTTTCTCTCCCTCCTTCCCGTTATGGATTTCTCTTGGTCTTGCTGGACTTCGGGGGGTTGTGTGGGTCATGTTGTAGCACTCCTTGGTTCCTGTTGCTTCGTGGTTTGCAGTTCGGTCCCCCCCCGGGTTCTCCGGATTCTCCGGGTTCTCCATTGGGACCCCCGTTGGGTCCTCCTTGTCTTCGGTTTTTTGATTTATATTCACGTCTTCCGTTTTGGTGGCTTCTTGGTTCCCCCTCTCTGGTTTTCTTCTGTTCTCTAATGCTGGTTCTAGTTTCTCTTGACTTTCCTGGGATACCGGGGTTGGTTCTAGAAATCTAGAGGTCCCGGTGTGGCCCCTTTTTTGTGAATTCTGAGTATGACTTGCCTCTAATACTGCGCATTGTGTTTTGGTTGGGTTGAGTGGGCTTGGTAGATTGATTTTGTTAGCATTGTTGTTCAGATAGAGCAGCGTGCTGGGATATTTTATAAATGCGAATTTTGTGTAGATTTTGGGTTGTACAGTTGGTTTGCTACTAATTTGGCTGTGTCGGTGTCCTTGCGCCTCCGAGCCTCCCGGACTGATGAGTCCAGGGAGCAGAGGAGACAACTGAGAGGGTTCTTCCTCTCCTTTATTCTCTTCCCTGCCCTCCCAGCTTGCGTCACTCGTGTCCATCAGGTCCTTCTTTAGCTTCTTTTTTGTATGCCTGGGCTTTCTCGTGAGATTCTGGGGTGCAGTGTGGTCCGTGTTGTCCCTTTGCCTCCCTGACCTCATCCTGTCTCCCCTTTGCTTTCTTTTTGTTTCCTTGAGTTTCCTTGGGTCCTCTTGATGTCTTGTTTTTTTTTCACGACTTGGCCTTCCCTGTTTTCCACTTATTGCCTTTGGCTGCCTTGTTGCCTCGTGGTGTATCGCTTGACGGCCCTCTGCTCGCCTTTTGTTAGCCTTTAGTTTTCACCACCTTGGTCCCTGTGTTCTGTCTCTTTACCCTTCACACTTTGCCCTTTTATCCCCTTTATGCCTTGGGGGTAGGGTTGGGGTTAGGGCGAGTGGAGAGTTTGTGACACCAGTGGCAACGGTGGCGGTGGTTGGTGGTTAGTGGTTAGCGGTCAGTATGAGCCCCCTGTCAGTGTTTGTGGCAGGCTTCGGTAGACACTGAGCCAGACCTTTTGACTTAGGCTCAGGGTTAGGGTCTCGCCTGAGGTCTGTGCGTGAGGGGGCGAGCTGCTAGTGCAAGCGCTGGGCTGCAGATGCTGTGATATGTTCTGTGTTATATTCTGTGGGGCTGCAGCTCTGTATATGGGGCTGTAGCCAGAGCGGGGTGGTGTGGAGGTCGCCAGGCCAAGTGCAGCAGCAGACCATGTGCTGCTGGCTCCTCGCCCCCCCCCTGCCCCCGCCTTCTGCCTCCTACCTCACCTATGCTCCTCTGCTGCTCTCTATCTCTCTGCCGCCGTCCTCTTGAGCGCCACCCGCTGGTGCCTGGAGCCGGTGCTGGTGCCGGTGCTGGCGGGGCCGTCTGGCTTGGGGCTGTTGAAGTTTGGGGCTTATGGGTTCGGGGTTTAACTCGGCTCGGCTCGGTCGGTTTATGAGTTCGTGGTTCAGCCCAGCTGGCTCGGCCGGCTGTCGGGCTCCGTCGGCTCCACTCACGGCCCCACTCACGGCTGCTCAGCCCTCGCGGCTCCCCCACTGCTGCTGCTCGCGTCCCGCTTGTAGCCTGCAGCCTACAGCTCAGCGCCCTGCCCTGCTTTGATGCTTTGATGCTTGGGCCGCTTGGGCAGGGTCTGCTGGTGCCGTGGGTCAATTGTCCCCACTCCTGTCCTGCCTCCGTGAGTGGCAAGTGTTGAGCTGTGGAGCGGTGAAAATGGCCGGTAGTGAGCCTGACTCTTGCCCTACTCTTGCCTGCTGGCGTGCTCTCTGGCGTGCTCACTGGCGTGCTCACTGCTGTCTGCTGTCTGATGCGGTGTGGACTGGCTTCTCTGTAGCTCTCTGGGGCCTCAGCAGGACTTTGGTCCACTCGTGGATTCACACGTGGGTCGTGGGGTCGTGAGCCTCTCCCGCTATCCTCTGCCTCCTCTAGGTAACTCACGCCCAGCGACTTGATACCGCCACCGCCGCCGTCTTCGCCGTCAGTAACCACACAGTAACCACACGGTTCCTTGCCTGATGTATCACGCCACTCCTGCCTCTTCAGCTTCCCCACCTCGCCTCGTTTCGCCTGTTTCGCCCGTCCGGCGCTCGCCTCAGCCTTTCTACAGCCGCGATCGGCAAAGGCAGGCAGGCACACACGAGTGCACACAGAGCAACCGGCAGCACAGGCTTCTCCCCCAGGCGGTGGTAGGGGGGCCGGGGGCAGACACGGGCAGCTTCACGGCGAAGAAGATCCGAATCCGGAGATCTCCCGGGTGCTTCAGGAGAGCAGCGCCGGAGCCGCCAGCCACAGCTCAGGAGGAAAGCAGAGCAGAGCAGAACAAGGGCGGCAACAGCAAAACCACGGAGCCTGGATCAGCTGACGCAGAGTGACCTCCGTGACGCAGAGTTAGGAGTAATTGAAAAGCACGGTTTAGATGAAGGAACAGGAGAAGTCAAGGTGTAGGATGTTGAAGAGAACAGGATCTTCAGGTGGTCTTAGAATATTCATTTGAACTGTGGGATGTTTGTCTTAGCCATCAGAAGAGGGCTTGGGACAGCATCATTTAGTGCCCTAACCCTTTAGATGCAACATATATACTTAACTTCGGTTAAACTGTATTAATCTGTTTGCATCCCATTATTCGAATCTAGTGAGTAGCTACGTAATTATGTAGATGAGAGCCTGCCATATTTCATTTCAATAATAATAAGTGTCTTTGATACAGAATGGAATGTAAATCCTTCCTAAATGCGCCCCACAGATTCACTAACACTACCTGGACTCATTTAGAATCTTTTGTGAAGCTAATGTTGTCCTAACTTGTAACCTGGCCCGAGTTGCACATGTTGTATTTCCATAAAATGTCTTGCAAGTGCCTTGTATTTTTATCTTCTCTGCAGGTGGCTTATTGTGTGCCTTGTTAAGTTAGAATAGGCTTATTGTTTGCTGTATTAGATTAGTAGTCTAATGAACTTTTAGTTAGAAGTTTACCTCGGATATGAGGACTTGAGGTGGTGGAAGAGACCCTCCTGGACCCAAAAGACCAGACTGATGTTACATCCAAGGTCACCTGGATGGTTACTCCTTTGAGGAGAGTTGCTTTATAGAAAATGCTTGTTTATATTTAGCTTTCTCTTGTTTTTCTATATTCCAAGTTTATGTATTTTTTTGATTATATACTGTGAGAAGTTGGCCTGGTAGGGGATGTTTCCAATTCTGGAACCACCTACTACCTGACCAAACAATCCCTTATGGTGTCTGGTTGTAAGTCAACCTTATTAGACAAGCTATCCTAGGGGTAGCATGGACTAAGCAGCCTAAAGGCTTAACTTAAGAGGTCGTGTTAAGCGAGCTGTTTTACCACATACAATCCTGTAATACCAAATGAAAGGACACCACACAAGTATATATTATAAAAATATATGTGTTTATTACTAAAAACAATCCCCAGTATTCTTTCTGAATAAAGGGGCACAAGCGTTAAATCAAAAGCACTGTTTAAACATACAAGTTGCACAATTATGGATGAGGGCGGGTGGCCACTCAAACCATATACTAAACAAGTGGTATAAGAGAGGACACTCGAACAGTGGTTAGGCCTAGGGCCTAGGGAATCGCTGGGAGCAGTCAGGACAAGCAATGCTGAAGTCGGGAATGGCCCTCGGGATTCGGGAGATGTGCGGAAAGCGCACGCATGCACCAATGTTAACCAATGGTGCGTAAAAGTCAAAGAGTTAAAGTTTAAGGACACTTCCGCTGAACCTAGAGGAACAAAACTTAACACACAGACCCTAGAGGTGTGCACCAGTGTGGGAACACCGGCGGAGCAAAGTTACCTCACCCACAGGAAGTGGGTGCACAGGGTCGAAGTGGCGTCGGGTTTTGACACGCAGGCTCTTGGTGCTTGGAGCTGAAAGGGCTGCAGGCGGGTTAAAGATGAAGTGTCCGGTGGAGTCCAAGGGTGGACTCAAGTTGTAGAGTACCTGAAAGCAGAGGGGACAGAGTCTGGGTCACTCAGCAGTGACCAGGGTGGAACCAGGATGGAACCAGGCAATGTCGGGCGCAATCAGGTGGTCGTCGAGGAGCTTCTCTCCGCTGTCACGTGGGCTCTGGGGCATCTGCGACGTCCAGGAGCAGGTCACGATCTGTCCCATGCAGGCTCTCACCGTCGGTGCAGTCGGCTTCAAGTTTGGAGCAAACAAGCCTTGGTAAGAGCAATCCACGCAGGATCGGAAGATTGCTTCTCACTCGGACCAGGAAGGTCAGAGTCGGGGCTCCTTTTCAGGGGAGCTGGTGTGGATCTGGAGCAACCAGATTCACGAGTCTTCTTAGGTAGTTCGTCGGCACAGGGACCACAAGCCAGCTGGCAAGTGACCGGGCCAATGCGTTGAGCCAAATCGTGCCAAAGGGCCCCACGCAGCACTCGTCGAGTGTGGAGGGCTGAACTTCGGCTCAGGAGTAGCTCAGGGTGGGGGCTTCTCAAACCCCGGTGCACAGCTTCGAGGGTCACTCGTGGGCTGCACGGTCAGCGTCTCGTGGTCGCTTCAAGATGGCGTGCCCCACGCTTCCAGTCGCCTCCACGGGTCTCAGCTTTGCAGGGACTGTGGATCGGGCTGTTAGAAGCTGGGCAGGCTTGATCTCGTCGATCTCAGTCGCTCGAGTTCCGGCGGGAACTGCAACTAAGTAGACGTCGAGGGCTGGATGGTGCCTGCTGCTGCAGGGTGGTCACTCCTTGACCACAAGGGAGATTCTTCGGGCTTCCACGTTGAAATGGAGGGCGAAGGGTCCAGAATATCGTTTCAAATGTTTCTTCCAGGAAATCTGATGTGCATTGGCACTGCTCCCACTCTTATTCCAATCGGGGGGGCGTGATTACCTGCTAGGTCCCCTCCTATGGGTGGGACCCAGGAAGTGGGTGGATACACCCCCTTCCTTTGATCCAGGCCGCCCTGGCACGAGGGCTGGAGTGCCCCAGAACCGGTTTGGCCGGATTATGCAAGGGGCAGCCTTGTGCGCCCCAGGCAGTGTCTGGTTTCTTTCAAACCTCCCTGCTACAATCCACTATCTCCTGTCTGGAGGGTGGTGACACCCTCCTGTGACAGGAAACCCTTTGTCCAGGCCCCATCTGCTGAGTTTCGGTCAACTGCAGGGGTCCAGACATTTGTCTGTGGCAGAGGCATCCATTTTGTGGATCTAAGGTCCTTTTTGAAATTAACCGCATTTAAGCAAAGTAACATGTCTTACCCCTCTAGAGGGGTGGAATGCTATCCCCGTCGCCAGAACTGGCGAGGGGATAGTATTCCAAATCGTATGACACCTTACACGACATGTTTTGATAAAGCCAAACCAAAGTTGCTATATAACCGCGAGGATTATAAGGCGCTTAAGAGTATATGGTATGGCATTATCCTGAAACAGCTTAGGGAGTTGTTCCCGACAGCTGCAGACAGGCTCAGCTCATGCTAGAGCTCCATCTCACATGAAACCACGCACTCTGCCTCCAGGATTGATGAGGCCTTCCATAGGAGTGGCTCACAGGTTAATATGTGTCCAGATATAGGTTTAGATATAGGTATACTACATCTAAGCAAGGGGTGATTACACCACCTTACCCCAGCTGAGTGATCAGCCAGTTGTGTCAATTTAAGAACCAGCCAGGGGTGGCAAAAGATATGCTGCAGCCCCTGGTAGGCCTTGGTGGCCCCTATGCCCTGGGCACCTATAGTGCATTATACAGGGGCTGACAAGGAGTCCATTTCCAATTGTGGTATGTACCTAGGGTACATGGAATCCATTTTACAGAGAGAGCAGATGGCCTGGGGCCCTGATTAGCAGGGAACCAGGTCAACTAAGTCAAAAAACCAGCTAAACACAGGCAAAAAATCTGGGGTAACCATAGTCAGGTAGCCACCTTCCTACATAACCCCCCCCCAAACGAAAGGAGATAAGGCTATCCTTGGCCAGGTAAGCCTATATTGCCTGAGTGGCCATATAAGGAAGTACCTGCACTAGCATGGGTACCCCCTGTCTCATGGTCCACTAAGCAGTCCCTCACCCTTTGGGTATTAGAGGGTCTCCACCATAGGGAATCACTACCTTGGGTGTGTTTATGCAAAGTTAAAGGCCGGTTTGGATATGGAGTATTGAAGTGAGGCTCTACTAAGTTAGGGCTTGGCTTCCTCCAATTATCTTCCACCATGTGTGCCTTTCTTTCTTTAACTGAGTTGCACTGTGCTCTCAGGGTCAACCTCTGGCTACCTAAAGCTGGAGGCTGGGTCCCTCTGTTTGGCTTGCTGGAGGGACAGTTCAGGTTTGGGCCCTTTGGGTCCCAGGTTTGGCTGTGCCCAACAGAATCCATCTGTGGGAGGTCCCTAACTGTTTTTAAGGGGGCTCCCTCAGGAGTTTTTAAAGTTTTCACCTCACTAGGGCTACTAGTTTTGGTGCCCTCTAATCTGTTGATGGGGGTGTTTTATTTGACAGGGGACCCTCTGGGTCTCACTGTCCTTCTTGTCCTCTGCAGCCCTGGGCTGGCTAAGGCAAGGTAGAGAGGGGCAGGTTACCTGCTCCAGACTGGGTCCCACCTGAGAAGGGTCCACTGACATCAGGGGTTCTGTCAGGCTAGGCCCAACCACCTCTGGGGCAGTTCCTTCATCAGGGGTAAGATCAGTTCCCTGAGGAGGCTGATCCTGTCCTAAAATCTGGTGAGGGGGAGATTTCTCTTCCTCCTCCATGCTCTCAGTTTGTGTGGAGTTATCCATCATTTCAGGCTTCACAACACACATATCAGTTTGAGTTTGGGCTGTGGCCATCACAGCCCCACCAACCTTTTCAGGAGGAGACTCAGTTTGGGTTTCTGCTGTTATCATAACAGCTTTGCTATTCTGTTCAGGAAGAGCTTTTGCTAAAGATGGGGCAGAGAGTTTCTCAGCCCTACCAACCTTTTCAGGAAGGACATCTTGGATTGGGGCTGTAGCCATTACAGCCCCACTAACCTTTCCATTGGAATTCACCATTCTAGAATGGGTTTCCTGTTCAACCTCAGCCCAGGCTGAGATTTCCAAATCATTACCAAGTAGGCAGTCTACAGGCAAGTTTGGTGACACTGCCACTCTCTTTGGGCCAATGACACCTCCCCAGCTGAGACTTACTACTGCCATGGGATGATTTGTTTGGATTCCATCAATGTTTGTAACCTGGTATGTGGCACCAGGTAAAAGTTGCTTAGAGGGGACTATGCCATCAGCCACCATGGTGATGCTAGCCCCTGTGTCTCTAAAAGCTTCAACTTTCAAACCATTGATGATGGGTTCTTGTCTATACTTGCTCAAAGTATTTGGGCAAGCAGAGAAATTGGCAAACCCCATGCCAGTCTCATAAACAAGATCATTGGGTGATGGGGACCTGGATAGGCCAGGGTCCACCTGAGCTCCAACAGTAAACCCACCCAGATTCCTGGGTGTGCTTCCACTTCCTGGGGGATTACTGCTGACAGTAACAGGAGGTGTTGAAGCTGGCTTTGGAGGTATATTTTCTTTATTGTTATTCTTGGGACAACAGTTGTCTGTTTTGTAATGCCCCACCTGTTTACAGGCATAACAATAAGGCTTTTTCTCAGTTGAAGAAGTGTCTTGGGACCCACCCCCATCCTTGGAGTTTTGGGGCCCTGGGGAAGTCTTTTCTTTATTTTTATCCCCACCCTTATCTTGAGGCTTGGTAGACTCCTTCTTCTGGTTACTGTCCTGATTCTTAGGCCTAATCCTGGTTCTGACCCATTTGTCTGCCTTCTTTCCCAATTCTTGGGGAGAGGTCAGATCAGAGTCCACCAGGTGCTGGTGTAAGAGCTGGTTCTGACAATTACTTAGGATCTGCTCCCTCATAATCAAATTATACAATCCTGTAAAGTCCTGTACTTTGCTGCCATGTAGCCAACCCTCCAGAGCCTTAGTTGCACAATCTACAAAATCAGTCCAGTCCTGAGTCTGTGTCTTCTGGGTATCTCTGAACTTCAACCTGTACTGTTCAGTGGTTAAGCCAAACCCATCTATCAGAACACTCTTCAGGACTTTGTAATTGTTTGCATCCTCATGTCTAACAGTGAGGAGCTTATCTCTCCCTTTCTCTGAAAAGGAGTACCATAAGATTGCTGCCCACTGTTCCTCAGGAACCTGCTGTACCATGCAGGCTCTCTCAAGAGCAGTTATCCACTTGTGGATGTCATCCCCTTCCTTGTAGGGGGGCACAATCTTTGTCAGGTTTCTACTATCATAGGACCTGGGTTTCTCTTTAGGAATATTGCTGCCATCAGTGGCATCTAAGCCACACAATTTTTGCTCTCTTGCCAAGGCAAGTTTAGCTTGAGCCAAGGCTACCTCCTCCCTCTCTATCTGGAGTTTGACAGTCCTCATTCTGGCCCTATGCTCTAGCTTTTGAGAAGCACTCATGCCTCTCTGTGATTCTCTGGAGGCACTAGAAACATGAGAGTCCCCTGAGGGAGATCTCACTCTTCTGTTGCCTGGGAGAATAACATGTTGGGTTCTGGGGAGGTGCTGGCCCTCTCCATTCCCCAGTAGGTCCAAGTTGGCCTGGCTAAGCCTGGCAACTGGAACCTGGCTACCCTGATCCTGAACTTCTAAGTCCTCAACATCTGAGTCCTCATCTAAGTCATCATCATCCTCCTCCTCCTGAGGGGGATCAGTTTCAGGGGGGTTCCCTCCATTTCCTGTGTCTAGGGAAGCTGCCTTTGCCTTCTCTAAGTCATCCTGTTCTAGGATTTCTACCAGGATTTGGCAGGTGGGGCTTCTGCCCCTTTTTAACCCTCTTGCTTTGCACAAGGCAATCAAGTCTCTACGGGTTAACTTGTCATATCCAAAAGTTGCCTGGGTAGGGTCAACTGTCACAGGAGTAGACCCTGAGGCTTTTCCTGTGTCAGACATGGTTACTAGTGAGGTGTAAGTGGTGCACTTACCTACACTAAGTGTTTTCCTACTGTACCTTGCTAGTGAGTTGTAGTCAGGGTGTGCTAATCCCTTCAACCTACAACTACTAAGTTCAGTAGAACTTAATATGCTAAGCTTTTGATTTATATGTACCTAGAGGTACTTGATGTGATCTTTCAATTTGATATAAAGATTGCAATGGTAAAACAACAGCAAGCTCAAATCCGCACCGCTGCTCACCAATGTGAGAAGTTGGCCTGGTAGGGGATGTTTCCAATTCTGGAACCACCTACTACCTGACCAAACAATCCCTTATGGTGTCTGGTTGTAAGTCAACCTTATTAGACAAGCTATCCTAGGGGTAGCATGGACTAAGCAGCCTAAAGGCTTAACTTAAGAGGTCGTGTTAAGCGAGCTGTTTTACCACATACAATCCTGTAATACCAAATGAAAGGACACCACACAAGTATATATTATAAAAATATATGTGTTTATTACTAAAAACAATCCCCAGTATTCTTTCTGAATAAAGGGGCACAAGCGTTAAATCAAAAGCACTGTTTAAACATACAAGTTGCACAATTATGGATGAGGGCGGGTGGCCACTCAAACCATATACTAAACAAGTGGTATAAGAGAGGCCACTCGAACAGTGGTTAGGCCTAGGGCCTAGGGAATCGCTGGGAGCAGTCAGGACAAGC
This sequence comes from Lissotriton helveticus, assembly GCF_964261635.1. Lineage (NCBI taxonomy): Eukaryota > Metazoa > Chordata > Amphibia > Caudata > Salamandridae > Lissotriton > Lissotriton helveticus. The sequence goes on along the minus strand of NW_027611702.1, from coordinate 904,603 downwards.
AATGCTGAAGTCGGGAATGGCCCTCGGGATTCGGGAGATGTGCGGAAAGCGCACGCATGCACCAATGTTAACCAATGGTGCGTAAAAGTCAAAGAGTTAAAGTTTAAGGACACTTCCGCTGAACCTAGAGGAACAAAACTTAACACACAGACCCTAGAGGTGTGCACCAGTGTGGGAACACCGGCGGAGCAAAGTTACCTCACCCACAGGAAGTGGGTGCACAGGGTCGAAGTGGCGTCGGGTTTTGACACGCAGGCTCTTGGTGCTTGGAGCTGAAAGGGCTGCAGGCGGGTTAAAGATGAAGTGTCCGGTGGAGTCCAAGGGTGGACTCAAGTTGTAGAGTACCTGAAAGCAGAGGGGACAGAGTCTGGGTCACTCAGCAGTGACCAGGGTGGAACCAGGATGGAACCAGGCAATGTCGGGCGCAATCAGGTGGTCGTCGAGGAGCTTCTCTCCGCTGTCACGTGGGCTCTGGGGCATCTGCGACGTCCAGGAGCAGGTCACGATCTGTCCCACGCAGGTTCTCACCGTCGGTGCAGTCGGCTTCAAGTTTGGAGCAAACAAGCCTTGGTAAGAGCAATCCACGCAGGATCGGAAGATTGCTTCTCACTCGGACCAGAAAGGTCAGAGTCGGGGCTCCTTTTCAGGGGAGCTGGTGTGGATCTGGAGCAACCAGATTCACGAGTCTTCTTAGGTAGTTCGTCGGCACAGGGACCACAAGCCAGCTGGCAAGTGACCGGGCCAACGCGTTGAGCCAAATCGTGCCAAAGGGCCCCACGCAGCACTCGTCGAGTGTGGAGGGCTGAACTTCGGCTCAGGAGTAGCTCAGGGTGGGGGCTTCTCAAACCCCGGTGCACAGCTTCGAGGGTCACTCGTGGGCTGCACGGTCAGCGTCTCGTGGTCGCTTCAAGATGGCGTGCCCCACGCTTCCGGTCGCATCCACGGGTCTCAGCTTTGCAGGGACTGTGGATCGGGCTGTTAGAAGCTGGGCAGGCTTGATCTCGTTGATCTCAGTCGCTCGAGTTCCGGCGGGAACTGCAACTAAGTAGACGTCGAGGGCTGGATGGTGCCTGCTGCTGCAGGGTGGTCACTCCTTGACCACAAGGGAGATTCTTCGGGCTTCCACGTTGAAATGGAGGGCGAAGGGTCCAGAATATCGTTTCAAATGTTTCTTCCAGGAAATCTGATGTGCATTGGCACTGCTCCCACTCTTATTCCAATCGGGGGGGCGTGATTACCTGCTAGGTCCCCTCCTATGGGTGGGACCCAGGAAGTGGGTGGATACACCCCCTTCCTTTGATCCAGGCCGCCCTGGCACGAGGGCTGGAGTGCCCCAGAACCGGTTTGGCCGGATTATGCAAGGGGCAGCCTTGTGCGCCCCAGGCAGTGTCTGGTTTCTTTCAAACCTCCCTGCTACAATCCACTATCTCCTGTCTGGAGGGTGGTGACACCCTCCTGTGACAGGAAACCCTTTGTCCAGGCCCCATCTGCTGAGTTTCGGTCAACTGCAGGGGTCCAGACATTTGTCTGTGGCAGAGGCATCCATTTTGTGGATCTAAGGTCCTTTTTGAAATTAACCGCATTTAAGCAAAGTAACATGTCTTACCCCTCTAGAGGGGTGGAATGCTATCCCCGTCGCCAGAACTGGCGAGGGGATAGTATTCCAAATCGTATGACACCTTACACGACATGTTTTGATAAAGCCAAACCAAAGTTGCTATATAACCGCGAGGATTATAAGGCGCTTAAGAGTATATGGTATGGCATTATCCTGAAACAGCATAGGGAGTTGTTCCCGACAGCTGCAGACAGGCTCAGCTCATGCTAGAGCTCCATCTCACATGAAACCACGCACTCTGCCTCCAGGATTGATGAGGCCTTCCATAGGAGTGGCTCACAGGTTAATATGTGTCCAGATATAGGTTTAGATATAGGTATACTACATCTAAGCAAGGGGTGATTACACCACCTTACCCCAGCTGAGTGATCAGCCAGTTGTGTCAATTTAAGAACCAGCCAGGGGTGGCAAAAGATATGCTGCAGCCCCTGGTAGGCCTTGGTGGCCCCTATGCCCTGGGCACCTATAGTGCATTATACAGGGGCTGACAAGGAGTCCATTTCCAATTGTGGTATGTACCTAGGGTACATGGAATCCATTTTACAGAGAGAGCAGATGGCCTGGGGCCCTGATTAGCAGGGAACCAGGTCAACTAAGTCAAAAAACCAGCTAAACACAGGCAAAAAATCTGGGGTAACCATAGTCAGGTAGCCACCTTCCTACATATACAAACTCAGATTGCATGATCATATAAATATATATGCTCTCACAATATTTTCCTTCCAATTTCCCTGACTGTTTTGACTTGTATCTTTAAGTACATTGTTAATAAAACCCTTAATGCTTGAACACCATCCTCTCTGTTGTTCTTGTGGAGCCACATTGGTTTCACTGTACTTGAAATGTATTGCCGATGTTAGCTCCTTTTTTAAACGGCAAGTCAACAATCAACGGTGCATACGGACAGTGTGGATTCTCTTTGATGAATCGACTAAGCGATTTAAATTTAAAAAAAACCCTGCCCTGTCACTTGATTGCTTGAAAAGGTGTTCTGAGCATTCAGGGCCACAAATATCTTTATTTTAAGTGGTGAATACCTAATTGCGATTTTCTCCGAATCTGGGGACTCTTTTCCATTTACAAAGCGGTTACCACTTCCTCCAAAGAGCTGGTAAAATATGAATGTTTGCGACCGAATTCTGTTGCAAAACATTCATGCATCCCATTCAGATTCGGCGTTTAGGTTTTTTGGCTCCTTCCAAAGACCCTCTCACCTTTTTAACCCCATTAAATCACTGCTGCATTACTACGTCAACAGGCTGATGGATTGATACGCATATATAGTCTGCGCGTAAAAACATCTCACGTAATACTTTGCACATTGAGTACTCACAAACATTTTTCCAAGGGACAACAAGTATGGTCTGTGGGGTGACAGAGGGTCACGTTCATGCTGGTGGGGTGGGCTCCAGGGGAAGCAGTTGTGAGTAGAGGGAGATGGCAGGGACATCATGTACATAGGGGGAGTTATTTTGGAGCTTCATTTGTTGGAGATTCCCCCAATGACCGCCTTGAATGTGTCACCATTGCGTCAAGACCCCTCCCTGTTCCATTATCCAGCACCTTAGGTTCTCTTTCAATGGCCGCCTAGTGGACGACTCGTTCACTTGAAGAAGCATGTTTGCTTCCATGCTTGATCTCACACAAATAACCTTTCCAATCCAGGATGTATTTCCAAATGTGCACAAATTCACGCAAGATCTTGTGTCGCTCATGTAACCGGGCGGCAATTGTTGATATACTTCTGGGGCATGGAAGCTAGAGATGGACAGAGGGAAGATGTATTGCGTTATCCTGGAATATTGTTTGGGGCATTGTCTAGATTGGATGAGAAATCGGTGTTACGTCTGATATTTCTAAAAGATTGAAGAATAAACGTATAATGAATAGTGAAATTTGACCCTCAAACAATTTATGATTCAAAAGATTACAAATAGGGAATGAATCCATCATTGTGGATAGTATATTTGTCTGCAAGCGGTGAGATATTTGCACTAGCCGACAGCGGTATGCGATTCTCTCTTCTTTTCCCTCTGCGTCCTCTGTAGCCTTTCTTAAAAATGGTTGTGATTGGTTCTGAGAATTGAATCTTAATCTAGCTTCCTCTGAATCGCAATAAACCGCTTTGTCCTGGGACTTTCTTTACGGTTGAGGAATTAGCATTATTGAAAAAAAAAATTTCAAGTAAGGGTAGGTATTTTTATTTTTATAGTTTTATATGTCCTTTTCCAATTTTATGGTGAGCAAACTCCACAAGCCAATCCATGGCTCATTAACAAAGTAGGATTAGGAACAGTAATGATTTAGGAGACCTCCCTGAAGCGAGCAACTGATTTCTTGATCCTTAAAGGAATAAGCAGTTTATTATAAACCCGTGCTGTAAAGAAAGTGTAGGAACAAATGATGTACAGAATACTGATCAAACATTCTCCCCCAGTCAAGAGATTTGGGTTAAATTCATTGTTCTTTTGTTCACTACACCACCCCAGTTTGGACCCAGACATATGAAAATCAAATATGCAAATCAGCCAAGCTGGACCCTCCCTGGACCAGAAACAAGCATCCTGGCACCAGTTTCAGAGTATATTGCCTGTCATCAGCCAGGCTAGCTTGAATCCAGTGGCACAGTGAGCACGGGACCCATGTCTGGGCATACCCATCCAACTCAGGACAAAAAGTGCTCTAGGCTTTAATAGAATAGTGATTTGATTGTAGCAGATGAGACATTTTTCAATGTATCAGGATTTGTGTAAATATTCTAAAACCCCATCTTAGCAAACCTCGTTTTTATGCACCTTAACCAGGGTAAATCTACACTGTTGTACAATTTCATGTAGTCTGCTAATATTGTTTTACAAAAATCAGCCTCTGGAAGTTTCCAAATTCATACCCAGAGCAACAGTGGCTGCAGTGTGATGTAATCTTTTAAAAAACTCAATGCAGCTTCCTCGTGACAGAAAGAGGCAGAGGAACTCTGGGGCACTGTAAGAAGTCTCCTTATGAACGTGTGTTCTACAATTTGGACTGAGTTACAATTTACGTATCCCCAGACACCAGCCCCAAAAGTTAATATTGAAAGACTTTTACTCTTATAGACACATAGCATTTCTTTGATTGGCTTGTGGCCTAGTCTCTAGGCAAATCTGAAGATGGCGTTAATCGACTTTTGAAATTGCATTTCTCTGACATTTAATAGGCACTTCCAATTAAAATCCACATCAAATAGTACGCACAAGTCGGTGAAATGAGGGACTTTCTAAATTTCTTTGCCTCGAAAAAAAAATTCTTGCTTTACACTTTTTTGGCCCACATGTTATAATGAATGATTTAGAACGATTAACCTTTAGTCCCAACTCATTCATAAAAACATTAAAGGTATCAAGCAATATATGTAAGAAGTTAGATGTCCTGGCTATCAGGACAGCGTCATCTGCATATAGTAATACAGGAATTCGGCATGAGTTAGTCCTCGGGGTGTCCTGTGTTAGAGGGTGAGCTCAGGGTGTTTTTTTACCACTTTAATTTGAGCAGGGATTTTCTATCTAAAATATTAAGACACGTGTAAGATGCAGGAACTGAGTCAGAGTGGCATCATTAATAAAAAAAAAATGTAAACAATAAATGTCAAAAGCACATCATTAATCAGAAATAACTCTAAGCGCCCTAGAACGGAACAAGTGTCAGAGACACATTTTATATTAGGAGCAAAAACATGCAATCTAGTAGGTTTTAAAATCATGGCAATGCAAAGGTAAGAGAGAGAGAGAGAGGAAACGTAAGTTTGGAGTGCAAGATGGCGTCCGCTGGTCGTACGAGTGAGTAACTAGCTCCCGGCTTCTCTCTCCCTCCCTCTCTCGGCACGGACAGCGGGATGAGAAAATTGAAAAGCTACGGGGGAAACTAAAGGAAGAAAAGGGCTCGGACTAAAACAGATCAAAATGAACTTTTGGAATGCAAGAAAGCGGCTGAAAATTGTATACATTGTATTGGGAGGCCGAGTAAAGCCTTTTGGCAAGGCACTTTTACCTGTGATGATGGGTGAGAAACTGTAGTGCAGCAGGAGGAGGTGTGTTGCAGTGGCAGTGAATTCGCTGGTGGTGTGAGGCATGTCCCATCAGCCGCGGATGCCGGAATGCCTCCCAAGTCAGCTAGGGGAGGGAAAACTAGAGCTACGGGGGATGCGGCTGCAGGAAACAGAGCTGCTGCTGCCGGTCGCAATGTGCGTGTAGCGCTGGAAGGAGCAGTAGGAACTTTGGACAACCCATCCCAAGGAGGTGAGCAAGGGGTGGACAGTAAAAAAGTACCCCAAATATTTTTGGCTGGGAATTAAAAAGCAAAACAGGCTCATTCCAAAATGGTTTAGAGAGTGGAGCAGAGGCTGGAGAATCAGGGAGAGTGACACAGAAAAATACGGAGATAATAAGTCTTAAAAAGAGGGGTTTGAACCTAAAAATTGTAGAAAGTGCTGCCGCCACAGGACTCTTGGCTGATGGATGTTTGGAGGAGGAGGACCCTGGAGCAACTGGTGGGGGTATCTGTAGAAAGAGTGATTCAGGGGAGTAGTTCATCTCTATGTCAGACCCTTCCGACACATTAGATGACAATTGTAATTTAGGTCATAAATCTTGCTCCCAGGAAGGATCAATAATGAGTGCTGGAAGTGACCAAAACAGCATAAGCCTGGAATAAGAAAACTCGGACATGCAGATGGTTCGCAAAAAAGAGGTAATTAAGGAAAAGGGGCTACAACCTGAAGTAGTGATTAGCTTGTTGTGGGACTACTCTTCCTCATTAGAGTCGATACCTGAAGGGTCAAACATTATTGGCCATGCTATGGGAGAGACAGTAGAAAAACAGGACGAAGAAGTCTCGCTGGAATCAATTTATCAAAGTATTCTTGATCATAGAGTCGTGACTCGGACAGAGAACTAAAAAAACACACACTGCGTGTCGGAAAGTACAGAATATAGAGAGGAGGATTGTCAAGGTGTGTAATGAATTTACGGATAGAATGAACAAAGCAGAAGTACGAATAGTCACGCTGGAGGATGAAATGGTGTCTCAAAAAGCGACTACGGAAGCTATGTGTTCTTCTAAAGATGATACGCAACTCAAGTTAGTGGATTTGGAGAATCGACTATGGAGGAATAACTTGAGGATATTAGGAACACCCGAGGGAGCGGAGGGACAGGACATTTGTAAATTTGTGGTTGAACTCTTTACAGAGGCTTTTCCTGAACTCTCGATGTGGAACTGGGCCAGTGAAGATCAAAGGGCACATAGGTTTCCATTCAACCAACCGACTGCCAAAGGGGGACAACCTGATCTCAGGCCAAGGGCGATTTCGATTTGTTTGAACAATTTCCTAGCACTCCAGGCTGTATATGAACTTCCACCACCAGCTCAAGTTCTCAGTTGCAACTTGTTTGTTCAGATTAAAGTCTCACGCTTCCTGGTTACGAAGTAGGACATCCTGGCTTTGCGAACTGCGGACGCGATACGCCTTTGGACTGAGACCCCCTAATGCTGCCCCTGTCAAGGGAAGTTTAGTGCCTGGAGGATTTTGACTCCGCCACAGCGTGAGACTTTAATCTGAACAAACAAGTTGCAACTGAGAACTTGAGCTGCTCCCTTGAGAACACAGTGAAAAAACAGGGCAGTCTTCTATTGATCTGCTACAAAATTCCTACAGTTAATATAAACAGTCATGAAGTAATATGACTACAAGTCAGGAATACACTCTGATTTCAGGAAGCTCCTTTCTGTCCTGATGATGATCTAGATTTATATAGATCGAAACGTCGTCGACTCAAACAAGAAAAATTTCCCTGTTTTATTGTATATATTTATGTGGATCTATCTTGTTGTTATGTGATGTCTTGTTTCACTTTGGTCACTTATGTTACGTCCTGCACACTGTCACTTATGTGAGCACCTGATACTTTTTCTATGAAAAACTAAAATTACAAATAAATAATTATTGAATGAATTCCCTATGTATTTAGCTCCTTAGCGTGTATTTACTAAACGCTTTCATTTTTCTGATGTGATGCTGTTGGACAGTTGTCGAACCATTGTTTGTTTATATACAAGAGTGTAGCAGGGCAGCCTTTATGAGTGCAGCAGGCACAGGTCTTATGAGTGCAGTCCAAGGGTCCAGCAGGGCAGTCCATATGAGTGCAGCAGGTACAGTCATTTTGAGTGTAGACCTCTATTGTGCAGTCCAAAGGTCAAACAGGGAAGTATTTATGAGTGCAGCAGATGCAGTCCTTATGAGTGCAGTCCTCTCCTGTGCAGTCCAAGAGTCCAGCAGGGCGGCTTTTATGAGTGCAGCAGGTGCAGGTCTTATGAGTACAGTCCAAGGGTCCAGCAGGGCAGTCTTTATGAGTGCAGTCCTCTCCTGTGCTAGTACATTTACTAGGGCTCCTCTCTGGCTGGGGGTGCAGGGTATGGGGGTGAGCCTGTGTCCTGTCTTGTCATTCCCTCTTTGAAGACCAGTTTAGCTACTCTAGCCCCATCCTGCCTTTTGCTCTGCAGCTGCAGACCCCCCCCCATATGCCCTTTGTCTCCATGCAGGCCACTTCACAACTCATCAGAGCAGTTTGTCTCAGCCTGCAAAAGGCTGACCAATCAGGAGAAGCTGCTGGAAGACCGCATTTTACCACATCAGAAAAGCAAGTTCTATAACTTCTTTTCTGTGATGTTGTTGGATTTATTCTATCATTTTCATACTTCGTTGTATTATTGTAGCTCACTCCTATCTATGGGTATACTTTATTAAAGTATTCCCATGTTAGCCTATGGAGCCAATGTGCTACATTGGGGGAAATATGTGTAATTGGCGGTCTTTGTCAGACCAGTTTTTTAGTCAACGTTTGAGGTGGGTGAGGGATTCTGGGTAAGGAATGCTGGTGAAAGCCACACAAGTCACCCTACCCTCGAATTCTCCAGGTATCTAGTTTTCAAAACTGTAGACGTTTTCTAGGTTTCCCTAGGTGCTGGCGTAGCTAGAACCCAAAATTTACAGCTACTCACTTTCCAAAGAATGGGTCGTTCTGAGACGAAAAATGTGATGTGACCACGTTGTGTTTTGGATGTGTCCAGTCATGGGCACTAGGACCTAGCAACACAATTGAGGAACCCTTTCTATCAGGAGACTTAGGGGAATGCTAAATTGGAATAAAGTTTGTGGCTCCCCTCAGATACGTGAGGAAAATGTGTTTTGAAGCCCAAGTTTAAGGTTTATAAGGGATTCTAGATACAAAATGCAAATGAAAGCCGTGCAAGCCACCCCACCCTGGATTCCGCTAGGTATCTAGTTTTTAAAAATGTGCAAATTTGCTATGTTTCCCTGGGTGTCGGCTGAGCTAGAGCCCAAAAATCCGCAACTATCAGTTTTCAGTGGACAAATGTGGTGTGTCCACATTGGGTTTTGGGCCACTTCCTGTCACAGTAACTAGACCTACTCACACAAGTGAGATACCATTTTTATCTGGAGACTTGGGGGAATGCTGGGTGGAAGAAAGTTTGTCTTGCCCCTCTAAATCCAGAACTTTCTATCACAGAAATGTGAGGAAATGTGTTTTTAGTCAAATTTTGAGGTTTGCAAGGGACTTTGGGTAAGCACAACCTAGTGAGAGCCAGACAAGTCACTCCATCCTGAATTACCCCAGGTGACTAGTTTTCAAAAATGTGCAGGTTTGCTATGTTTCCCTTGGTACCTGTTGAGCTGGAGCCCAAAATCCACAGCTAGGCGCATTACAAAAAAGGGTCAGATTTCAGAGGAAAGTTTGATGTCCACATTGCGTTTTGGTCTGTTTCCTATTGCGGGCACTAGGCCTACCCACACAAGTGAGGTACCATTTTTATTGTCAGGCATGTAGGAACATTGACTAGCAGAACTTTTGTTATTGGAGTTATTGGAGTTTGCTGCATGTATGCCTTGCAAATGTAAGACAGTCCGTAAGAAAGAAGACATTTTGAAAAATAGTCTTGAAATCATGTGCTGGTACGTGTACCCAAAAATTCAAAGATGTACAAATAAGCACTGCTCCTAAACTCTATTTCTTGTGCCCATTTCAGAAATGCAGAGGTTTCCTTGATACCCATGTTTCACTGTACATATTTCAACATATGAATTGGTCCACACTAGGTACACAATAACCATTGTTCAGTGCAGCTTAGTTGTAGGCTCTGGGTACCTTGGGTTATTGGAGAACCTACAAACCCTATATTCTTGAGATGTCTGCTTCAACGGAGACATGCTCCATCTGTGACATGCCTACAGTCTGATCGTATGCATTCCTGTCCCGAAACTGTGTTAATTCCTGTCCTGCAACTGTGTTGGCAGTGAGTGCAGCAAGTTATCAGACATTTTCTGTATCGTCTTCAAGAATTCCAGTGTTAATCGAGGAGGCTTCCTATTTATACTCTTTTGTGAAAGTCTTTTGACTTGCCGCACGTTTTCACACTGATTTTGCTGTGGCTTGAATTGTATCTGTGTGAGACTGCCACTTCCTACCACTCCGACTTCGTTCTTGCGCCTACTTTGCTGCGCTGTGTAAGCTATTGGGATTATTTTATGTTACCACCTCACTGATGAAATTTCCACGAAAGGCTCTACACTTCCGTGTACTCCTCAGCTACGTAATCCCGCTGAAGCTGCCAGGCGCCCTGCTTGGTTCCCTCCCCTTGCGCATCGACCGCTCCGCTCCTTGGTCTAGAGCGTTGAGCGTCAGAGGCTGGGTCCCGCCCCATCTTCACAGCTGACTTTTCCACAGCTGACGAGACCGCTACGCTCATTGATTGTGAGCGCTGAGCGTCAAAAGGCTGGTTCCCGCCCTCAGCTGACTAACGAGACCGCTCCGCTCATTGATTGTGAGCGCAGAGCGTCAAGAGTCTGATTCCCGCCCTCAGCTGACTCTTGTAAGTGTGCCATTTTCATCAGCTTGCCAGCGCTTTCTCCATCATTGACAGGCACAGCTTAATAATTCAAATTTTTGCGTGTTCACCTCAATGAAACACACGATTTTCAACACAACCTGACAGAAGTTATTTTGTTGATATCACATCATCTTATCGCTGACAGGCACAGTTTTGAAACAGTTTTATTGTTTTGCTCATTCACTCATTTATTCTAATTTTACAAATAACCCTCATTAATCTAATGTAGGAACATTTTCACAACCTGCTTCTGGTTAAATTAATGACAAACACAGCTTCGAACTTTCATTTTAGTCTTATTGTTATTTGGTTCACTTTACAATTCTTATGAAACACATAATATCGTCTGGAGGCAATTGGGATCAATGGACTCGCGTTAGAATGGTTTTGATCATTCCTGAAGGATAGATCTTTCCGGGTATCGGCACCACCGCATCTTTCCCAGCCCCATCACATAGGCCAGGGAGTCCCACAAGGTTCTGCAATCAGCACGTCTCTCTTTATTTAATCTTTATGTGCAGCCACTTGCGGCAGTGGCAAAAGAGTGGGACCTCACATTGGTATCATATGCTGACGATACTCAGCTGGAGGGTCATCGACATCAGCCACGAGGTTCAGAGACGGGATGGTAGCAGTAGCCCAATGGATGACCGATAATTGCCTGCAGCTTAATGCAGGCAAAACAGAGGTTCTGCTTGTAGGGAAGAACATCACCCTCTGGAATGAGCAATGGTGGCTGACTTCGCTGGGCATTATGCCAGCGTCTAAGTCATTAGTCAAGAACTTGGGAGTCTGGATGGACTCCTCGCTTAGCTTTCAGACTCACACTAAGAGAGTGGCAGCTACTTGTGTGGGTCTGTTACGAGGTCTTCATCCTATCCTGAAGTTCTTTGACTCTAAAGTGCGCCAGCTTATTGTCCAAGCCACTGTTCTATCACGCCTGGACTACGCCAGTGTGCTGTACCTGCGCACAAATAAAGCAGAGATAGCGCGACTCCAGCGAGTTCAAAATACGGCAGCAAGGACCCTGGTAGGACTTCCTCGTAGGTGTTCGGCCAGAACTACGATCAGAAATCTGCACTGGCTTCCGATTATTTCCCGAATCCAGTTCAAAGCTCTCTGCTTGGCGTTTAAGATCCTTAAATTTGGGAGTCCAGATCTCATGCGTCCTCTCCTGACTCCATATGTTCCTCAGCGTAGTCTGCGTTCATTAGGACAACACCAAGTGGTGGTGCCTCGGACTAAACTCTGCCGCATTGGTGGCCGTTCTTTTCGGGTTTTGGCAGCCAAGCTCTGGAACTCCTTGCCGGTTGGCATCCGTGGAATGGAGAATTTGCTTGCCTTCCGGAAAGCCATCAAAACCTTCTTCTTCCCTTCATCATAGGTTTGTACGGCCACGGTCGGCTAGTTTTTAGCTGATCAGTACCTCTTGATCTAGCAGCACCGGGACACCTCTTTGCTGGGGCAGCTGTTGCGCTTAAAAAATTATTAACATAACATAACATAACAGTACTCTGTATAAGGGGGACAGTTTCATTCTCCATGTGTATTGAAAAGTGTATAATGCCATATGTTACTTAATTTTCTACAAGATACAGCACTACTTTACATTTATTACAAATCACATAATTTATATTGATATCGTAAGCACTATTTTTGCAGTGTTTCTCCATACTTCTCCGTTCCTACATTTTCACTCACCACTATTTCTAGCTTCACTCTTTCTCTCTGTCTTTTTCCTCTTTCTTTTCTTTTACTTTTCCCCGTCTCTACCCACGCTCTATTTTGGCTGCTTTTGCAATGTCTCAACCCCCTCTCAACCCCATTTCTTAATGAAGCAGGAGAACCGCTTATACCATGGAAGAAATGGGTTTACCAATTTGAATCATATTTGATTGCTATAGGAGTTTACAGCTTTTTCTGCAGTATGCAGGCAACATATCCTCTTGCACAATTTAGGAAAACATGGCAGGGAAATATTTGATGATCTTCCTGATTCTATAAATAAAAATGTAAATCCTAACGAGGAAGGTGAAGGGGATGCACAGCATGATGTTTATCAAATCAGCCTTAAGAAACTAGAAGCGCAATTTGGAGAAAATAATCAACATTGTCTTAGAACATCACAAATTCTTTTCTAGGACAAAAGGCAAAAATGAGAGGGTGAATAATTACATTGCCGTCCTGAGGGGATTAGCCTCAACTTGTGATTTCGGAGGTTTAACAGAATCTCTTATTAGGGATCCACTAGTTAGATGTACATCAGACAAAAAGATTCAGGAAAGACTTTTAACAGAAGCACAGAATTTAAAACATGCCTTCGATATAGCAAAGAGCATAGAACACACTGCCTTCTGCATGAATGAGAAGAAAAATGCAATTAAGATCAAAGAAGTTGTGACAATGAAATAAATAAAATCTCCACAAAGGACTCTAAGCCCTCCTCTACAAAAGACTCTAAACTCAAATCTTCATCTACGGAGTCAGAGAATCAACATCAACATTCCAATGAAAACAAAGTTAGGTGTTATAGCTGTGGGAATCCTAATCACTTGGCAAACAATGTGAATTATCCAGCCAGAAGTATTACGTGTTATAAATGCAATAAAAGAGGGCATTTCTCCAATGTTTGCAAAGCATTTAGGAAAAAAGTTACTCATATGATGACAAGTGATCCAATACACAATAAAGACATTGTTTTCCAAGTATCCAAACAAGCTGGGTGTACTAATAATGTTCCGTAAATTGATATTTGCCGATTCTTGTTCTCCATATAACCTCATTGATGAAGCCACGTTTAATATCAATTCAAGAAGCAAGGAATACACTTTACTGCCTCCTTATATCATTCCAGGCGGATACAATTAGGACCCCATTCCCCTAGTTGGCATGCTGCTTATGCACATTGACTTCAAGGACACACCCACATTAGGAAAAGTTTACATCACTAAAAATGTTTCAAATCTACAGGGATGGAAACACCATTAGGACTTAGGGATCAAGCTGGATCCTAATGCACCTGAACCAGTTTACCGAGTAGAAAGATCAAACACTGGCAAATACATTTGTGAGAGCTTTCCTGAAGTGTTCACAGATAAATTAGGACTGTTACAATGTTTTCTACATAAAATGAAACTCAAATTCAAATACAAACCAGTAGTCCATAAAGCCAGATCTCTTCCCTTACTCATAAGAGACCCACTAAAAAAGGAACTTGATAGATTGGAAAACAACAAAGTAATAGAGCCCATTGAAAGCGTCGAATGGTTGGCCCCCATAGTAGTAGCATCGAAGGAAGGGGGAAGAGAATCTGCTTATGTGTGGACCTCAGAGACTTGAACCCCAACATATGGGTCGACATGCACCCACTCCCAAACATCAACGAAATGCTCACAGTCATGCAAGGTGCAAAATTCTTTAGTGTACTCGACCTCTCATCAGCCTACCATCAGGTTGCCCTACACCCTGACTCCAAATCCCTCACTTGTTTCATAACTCCTTATGGAGCTTACCAATTCTCAAGGATGCCGTTCGGTCTAGCATCCGCTGCGGCAGTATTTCAGCGAATAATGCACCATATATTACAAGCAATCAACAAAGTAATGTGTTTCCAGGACGACATCCTGATTTACGGAGAATCTGAAGTAGAACACAATAAAGTCCTAGAAGAAGTCTTAACAAGACTTAGCAAAGCAGGATTTACTACTCAAAAAGAAAAATGCAGAATAGGTGTTGAATCAGTAACCTACCTCAGCCACACCATATCGAGTGAAGGAATTAAACCTAAGGCAAGCCTAATAGACTCAGTTAAACTGGCTCCCGCTCCTACAAATAAAGATTAACTTAAATCCTTCCTTGGGCTAGTTGAATACATGTCCAAATTTGTCAAGAACTTTGCTGAACAAATTTGTTCACTAAGAGAACTTTCGTATCGTATCGTAAGGGGTGCTTATAAAGCGCACTGACACCATGGGTTTCCTGGCGCTGGTTGGAAATAGAGGGGACAGAGAGACTAACCAGATTGAGGGAAAAGCCAAGTTTTTAGAGATTTACGAAAAAGGGTCAGAGAGTTGGAAATTTTAAGAGAGAGAGGGAAAGAGTTCCAGAGCTTGGGGGCCAGGTATGCAAATCTCCGGCCTCCAGATCTGCAGAGCTTATAAGAGGGAACAGTCAAGAAATGGAGATAGGAAGATCTCAAATTGCGGGACGGGCAGTAGGGTCGGATGAGCGATTTTACAAAGATGGGGCAGGAGCCAGCCAAAGATTTGAAAATGAGGCAGCCGATCTTAAAGGCTGCCCTAGAAGCAACAGGGAGCCAGTGGAGTTTGACGAGAAGGGGCCTGGCAGATTGCCACTTCGGAATCCCTAAGGCCAATCTCGCCGCCTGATTTTGGACCACCTGTAGTCTGCCCATCGATGTTTTAGGCAGACCATGGTAGATCGAGTTGGAAAAATCTAGGCGGGAGAGGACGAGGGCCATGATAGCCTGCAGGAGGGCATCAGGTGTCAGAAGATATGCCACTTTCCTGATCCTGCGCAGTTGGTAGATGCAGGACGAGACCACGGTCCCCACCTGCGGCCCTAGGGATAGAGCGGAGTCAATAGTGACCCCTAAGCTCTTCACCGACGCCACAGGGGTGGGAGAAGGGCCCAATTCCACCGGCCAGAATTGAGGCCCCCAGAAAGTGGAGCTCCTACCAGGGAGGAGGAGCTCCGTCTTACCGGGGTTCAATTTTAACTGGTTATGGCCCATCCACTGAAGAATATGGGACATAGCTGACTGAAAGTTAGAAATAGCGGAGGGGGAATTAAGAGAAAAGATGAGCTGCAGGTCGTCCGCGTAATTAAACACGGTGACGTCCCACAGCCTCAGAGAAAAAAGAAGGGGACGAAGATAAAGATTGAAAAGAAGAGGGGACAAAGAAGAACCCTGGGGGACCCCACAGAGCGAATGCTCTCTAGGGGCCCTAAAAGCACCCAGGCTTAGGGTCTGAGACCTACCCGTCAGGAAGGATCTGACCCAGGCCAGAGCCAGGCCCTGGATACCAGCCTCCTCGACACGGTGGAGAAGGATGTTATGATCCACCGTGTCGAAGGCGGCTGACAGATCTAACAGTACCAGGGCCTGGGGGGTACCCTTGTCAACACCGTCTCTCAGGGCATCCAGCACGGCCAAGATCACTGTCTCCGTAGAGTGGCCGGGTCTGAAGCCAGCTTGGTTGCCCTCGAGGAAGGCTCGACAGACAGGATTACCGTTCAAATGGAACCATCAATGCCATACTGAGTTCACTCAAATCAAACAGGCTATAATAGAAGCACCTGTTTTAAACACATTCGAACCCAATGCCAACACTACACTAACTACTGATGCCAGTATGAATGGATTAGGAGCATCTCTCACACAGCATGTGAATGGACAAGAAAAAATAATAGATTTTGCATCCTGAACTTTGCAGGAAGCAGAATGGAACTACTCCACTATTGAAAAGGAAGCCCATGCCTGCTATTGGGCTATAAACCACTTCAAAATCTTCTTCTGGGGTATCCCGTTTATCTTGAAAACAGACCGCAAACCCTTACTTCCCTTATTTTCTACCAAATGTTTGGAAAACACTACACCATGAATTTCAAAATAGATACTGGGACTACAAGGCTTCAACTACTCCATGATCTACGTACCAGTAAATGAAAATCATGTAGCGGATTGCCTTTCTAGACTTCCAGTTACTAATGAGAATCCACAAGTCATTCCCCCTGATGAAACAATTCTTTCAATTGACATTCCTGCCATCAACAAGGAAGAATGGGAAAGAAGCGTGAAGGAAGACTCATCCCTCTCAGTACTGAAAAACAGCATTTACAAAGGTTAGCCGAAAAGTCTTCAAGAATTACCAGAGACCCTAAAATCCTTCTGGGTGGTGAAGAATGAGCTATCTGTCATAAATGACCGCATCTACAGAGGTAATAGGATCATACCTGCAGAAAAAATGTATGAGCGCATTATCCAAATCGCACACAAAGGTCATACAGGCAGAAACTTGACAAAGAGCAAAATCATTAACAACAACAAGAGAGAAAGGGCTTTAGGACACTCCCATACCCCAAGTCAATTATTACGAACAACAAAGGAGTGACTTCTCTGGAGACTAGACTAGTCACCAATCGAGAGACGAAAAGTGAGAAATAATAAAATAAGTGATAGTGAATGTGCAGAAAGGTGAAAACAAAATTGTTTGTTTTTAAAACCCTCACTCACCCGTCTAGTGGGTGACATGCTTCATCATTGGGTTTGTGTTCACCAGGCGGGCCGAATGCCTGCCTGGTGTGCTACGACACCTGCAGTTGCAGTGGAGCTGGTTTGAAGTGACCAGTGAAAAAAAGGTGTGATATAAGTGCAGATTAAAAGAGTGCTGATTCTGGCCGAAATTAAACTTTAATAGAGGTCAGAAAATGGCACACATTAAAAGCACAAGTGGACTAGAATGACTTTAAATTTGAGTCAAAAGAGTCCCATATGTATCTCATAGGGTCGACATGTTTCTGCTCATGTTTTTGCCAATTTGGTTGAGCTTTCCTCAGGACCGAGGTTTATGATAGGTGCAGACACTGGGCGGTGTGCGCACCCTAAGGCGCACCCTAACCTCAGTGTTTTTGACAGAGAGATGTGGTTCAAAACTCACGATTTTTTAATCGGATCAACCTACTAATTGCAGGTGTCCATAACCTGCGGATTAAATAAACAAAGGAAAAAGTTGTACAAGCAAGGATCGAAAAACAATACATGCAATCACTTGAATCCTAAGAAAATTATTCATGTTCATATTCATCACACAGTGTTAGGCACATTACTAATATTACACTTTTAAGGGTCCCCATACAAACTCTTAGCTGTTAGTCTGGTCTGTATGTTTAAAATAGAAATTAGAAATAGAAATATAAACATACAGACCAGACTAACAGCTAAGTGTTTGTATGGGGACCCTTAAAAGTGTAATATTAGTAATGTGCCTAACACTGTGTGATGAATATGAACATGAATAAGTTTCTTAGGATTCAAGTGATTGCATGTATTGTTTTTCGATCCTTGCTTGTACAACTTTTTCCTTTGTTTATTTCATCCGCAGGTTATGGACACCTGCAATTAGTAGGTTGATCTGATTCAAAAATCGTGAGTTTTGAACCACATCTCTATGTCAAAAACACTGAGGTTAGGGTGCGCCTTAGGGTGCGCACACCGCCCAGTGTCTGCACCTATCATAAATCTCGGTCCTGAGGAAAGCTCAACCAAATTGGCAAAAACATGAGCAGAAACATGTCGACCCTATGAGATACATATGGGACTCTTTTGACTTAAATTTAAAGTCATTCTAGTCCACTTGTGCTTTTAATGTGTGCCATTTTCTGACCTCTATTAAAGTTTAATTTCGGCCAGAATCAGCACTCTTTTAATCTGCACTTATATCACACCTTTTTTTCACTGGTCACTTCAAACCAGCTCCACTGCAACTGCAGGTGTCGTAGCACACCAGGCAGGCATTCGGCCCGCCTGGTGAACACAAACCCAATGATGAAGCATGTCACCCACTAGACGGGTGAGTGAGGGTTTTAAAAACAAAAATTTTGTTTTCACCTTTCTGCACATTCACTATCACTTATTTTATTATTTCTCACTTTTCGTCTCTCGATTGGTGACTAGTCTAGTCTCCAGAGAAGTCACTCCTTTGTTGTTCGTAATAAAGAGCAAAATCAGACAAAGCTATTGGTTTCCAAAAATGGATTCCATGGTGGAGGAAAGAGTTAGAGACTGTCTTGAATGTGAAACCAGCAATAAAACCAAAGTTATCCGCAAATCCCCACTATTTACTGTATCCATTCCCACCAAACCTTGGGACAAATTAGGCCTGGACATTATTGGTCCACTGAATTTACTCAACTACTCACAAAGGTACATGTTTGTACTTATTATCATTCCCACTGGATAACTACAAAAATGGTCACTAATATCACCACATCTTCATTGATTGAATTTCTCAGAGACACCTTCTCCAAAGAGGGCATATCGAGTACACTCATTACAGACAATGGAGTTCAATTCACTTCTGAAGAAATGAAACAGTTTATGACTATCTTATCCATGACCCACCTCAAATCTCCGCTCTACTGTCCAAAAGCCAATAGATTGGTAGAAAGAGCTAATAGGATGATGAAGGACACCATACAATTAGCTTTAGCATCCCATGAACCAGTGGAAGAAGCCATAAGAAAGATGTTCTGATCATATCACATCACACCAAATGCTGTCACTGGAATTACTCCTTTTGCCTCTCTTAAATGGCGTAATCCAGGTTCCAAACGCACACCCAACTGGCTCAATGGAGGATGTCCGCTCTGGGTAGACAGGAAATCTGTTATAGGAAATGTAGAGAAGCATCAATTAGAATACAAATCTAGATATTACCAGAAATGGGGTACAGCCAACAAGAGTTGGCAAGAAGGTCAGTGGGTAATCATTAAGTAACCTAACATTTCTCGAGCCAGAATTACCTCATTTTCAAAACCTTTAAGAATAAAAAAAGAGTCAACAAAAATTCAGTCGAGTTGGAAGACGGGAGCACCTGGTGTAGTGTAGTTACTATATTCCCAAAAGGCTCTGCGCATTGAAATAATATATCCTATAGATTAGACATAGGACTGAGGTCGACTAGGTGTCTATTGAATATACTAAACTTAATAGTGAGTGCCAGCTAGCTCAGAGGTCACTAGAAACTTTCTCGAATTCACAAGAAGGGATTTGTTTCTGACAACCGCATAAACATGACAACTTTGTTTCCCAAGAATAAGAAATATATCTCTAGAGTCGCGGAAACAATAAATAAGTATTTCACTCAGTCAATTGTGCATGCTTCGTTTCAACAGAGTTTTTAGAGAAATAGAGAGACAGGCGTTTTCAATAAAAAGGTTTATTGAACAGTCTTCTTTCTCATACAAGACAAGTGAACTGCTACAATCGTTAATCACACTGCAAAGTATAATGGGTACAGCGAGAATAGTATTATAAAATAATACTGTAAAAGCATTGTATGGTTTCTAAGCCATATAAAAGTACTTACATAAATAACATTGACTAAAAATGCTCAACTGGTGCTTCTAAATACGCCTACCCCAATGTACCTAACCTAAGTCTAGTACGCGGGAAGAAGTAAGTGTTGCATAGGTTTAGTTGTTTTTGCCAAGAATCTACCAAAGGTTTCTCTAGGTTCTAATCAGCTCCATACCTTTTTTTAGAATGAAGGAGGTCTGGTATCTCTGTCTCAGGACTCGATTTACCAACACCCCGCAAGGGGAGCTTGGAAACACCGGAACTGGATTCTCAGTGAGAGAAAGGCAGCCTCTTGATCAGTTCGTCAGCTGGAGGGTCGGCTTCCTTCTGCACTTGCTGAAGCGAGCTGCGTTGGGCAAGTAGATAGTCGAACTGCTCCGAACCCCCATAGTTTGCCATAGCACGTGAAGGTATACTTATACCTTGAAGGTGTTTAGGAATGCCATAGATTGACGTAAAGTCAGGCATAATAACGTCAGGAAAGAACCCCTAGGGAATAGTTGTTCTTTGCAAAGTACATGAGTTCTTGGACAAATCAATATTCGAGCAAGGGGAAGTTCCCTAACTGATTAAGACGATTTTCCAAGAAATTGTTGTGATGTTTGGTACGGGTGGAAGTAGCCATGCCTGTATCTGGTCTGCATGGGCTATGTCTAAATGAGGGATTGATTTCTATGCCTATATAAGGGCATGAATCGGGACAATTCACTCGGAGCTCTAAACGCCACACAACACAGGCGCATGGGCAATGTAGCAAGCTGCCCTAAAGTACAATCGTTAGTGTCTTCCAGTGAAGTATACCAAGGCGGATCAACATCCAACGCATCTATCTCCATTAAACCCAGGTCTCCTCGGCCACTGTCTTGGCCAGCAGATTATAAATTGTATCTTTAGCATGGACATTTATCTTTGTGCAATTATTAACTTGTTTCCTTTTGTTAGTGCAGTATATCCCTTATTCAAAGGGAGATGTGTTGTAACTTAATGTATTCTCCTTAGATTCTCCCTACTTCCTCCCACCCTTCTCCTTTCCTTCCCACCCCTGTTCCTTTCACCCATTGGTACATTCCACCTTAGAATGTTAAGTGAGAGTTCACCTTAGAAGGTTGATGAGAGACGAGGGGCTGGTGCTGAAGGATCTAACGGAATAAACTCCTGCTCTTACCTTCTCTTGTGGCCTCATTCTTAACAAATGGTTATTTAATGCGTAAGCCAAATTGACACACAACTAGCTTTGTGAATTTGTCCATTAATATTCAACATTCACATGTTCAGGCCTTCAGGAGTGGTGTGGCTCACTGGTTAGAGGCGGCAGACTCGGAAGCAGAGAACGGCCCGGGACCAGGGTTCAATTCCCGACGCGGCAGGGTCGTGGACCAGGGTCAGCGGACTCGATAATTCTCGCCTCGGTGCCTACTCTAACCAGGGATCACACTCGGCAACTCTGGGCATTAAGCTTGCCTCATCTCTACAACGGCCCCCCACAGACGCCGGGGATGCCTGGTTTCACCTTGGAGATACCCAGAAGGGACCATCTCATAGGGAAATCCAGGACGGGTTACCCAGCGGTCTCCAGCGACGGGACGCTTACGGGCAGCCGTGCGCTTTACAAGTCCAACACATTTACATTTACATCTACCGCAAAACTAGTGCATCGTTAGCAGTAATTGAATGTACAAAGATTATAACATACTTCAATATACAACCAATGGAAAGTGTAGCATCTTATATATGCAATATAATTAACCCTGTCTTTAGCTACTCAACTACTAAGCAATCCACATCACCCCGGAAGTGTGGATGGCATGAACAAACAAATCCGCATCACAAGTCATGTGAGTGAGTAGCATTTGCCCTATTGAGTATTAATCTATTTACCCAAGAAGTAAGCTTGTAAATGCTACATACCAAACCATTTATCCGAGGTCAGCATACTACTAGTAATAGACCTTTAAAACACCTCTCTTGTTTAGGTAATCCGTTGAACAGTCATGGACACGAAGAACAAGAGCTTGGTGACAGAATTCCTACTTGTGGGTTTCACCGGAAGTCCTGAACTGCGCATTCTAATGTTTATTATTCTTCTGTTCACATACATGGTCACAGCTGTGATGTATTCCTATAGGTTCTGAATCGATCCCCCTATTCCTGACCCTATTCTGGTTAGCAAACCAACAAGTTAACTAGCAGTCAGCCCATGAGGCAGCAAACCCCCATGATGCAGATACCGTTATCTGACGAAGCCACACTACGGCACAGGAACGTGTTATCTGATTAGGTCATAACGCTTGCGATCTAATTAGACAAGCGATATTCCTCCAGCCCCTGATAAGGCATATGGAGTTCTCATAACAAATCAAACCTATGACAACCTGGGAAAAACCCTGCGGCCATTGTTTTGATTTCACCGAGAACTTCAGCAAAAGAATGTGCTAACGACCTGGTCGTATGACATCCTTATTGACGTATCTATGTCCATCCTTACGTCAATCTCGGCACCTTAAAGGTATAAATATTACCGATATTGCCCTATGCAAACACACGCGGTGGTGACGAGACGGAGCAGCCATACTTGCCGAAGCCCAGAGCAGAGCAGACCCCGCTGGCGCAGCCCCGCCTTCCCGACGCGCTGAAATCGAGCAGCTGCCTATTTCTCCTGCCGAGAAATCCAGCTCTGGTGTTTCTGGGTAGCCCTCGCAGGCAGCCTAGAATATCGAGATCAGAGACGAGAGATACCATCCCTCATTCATCCTAACTTCCAGGTACAGAACTGAATAACCCCTCACAGAGAATTCTTTAGTCAGTCACTTGGCAAAAACAAACTTAACTTAAACTGTAACTTTCTATTCCCGCCCACGTATTAGACTTAGGTCAGGTACACGGGGTAGGCGTATCTAGAAACACCAGTTGAGTACGTTTAGTCAAATGTATATGTGTATGTAATATATTTTATTAATTTTAAACCTTCATATGGCTTAGAAACCATATCAATGTTTTTACAGTATTATTTTATACTTCTGCTTCTAATGTATGCACTTTACCTAACCATAAGTATTGCAATAATATCGATCCATTTCTCTTGTACGAGAAAAGAGACTGATCAATAAATAACACCTTTTTATTGAACACGCCCGTCTCTTCCTTTTCTCTACAATCTGATGAGACTAAGAATGCACGTACTGACTGAGTAAAATAAATTGCCTTTTGTTCACACGACTCTCGAGATACACTCTTGATTAGGGGAGAGCAAAGTTGTCATGTTCTATGGTTGTCAGAAACTAAATCCCTTCTTGTCTAATCAGGGAAGTTAATTCCTTCCTGAACATTCGAGAAAGTTTCTAGTGAACTCTGAGCTAGCTGGCAAACCCAAAACTTTAAGTCTAATATCGACAGTAGTAGACCTAGTTAACGTCTGGTCTAGGCCTATACTATTGAAGGTATTATTCCAATGCGCAGAGCCTATTGGGATAATAGGAACTACACTACATGGCGCCCAACGCGTTTGGAAAGGGCGATAAAACTAACGTAAGACATTTAGAGTAACTCAGTCGTGCTTTCTCACTCAGACCCCTTTTTCCCCATAATACTCCAAAGACGTCTGGAGTGGGTGAAAGGTAATATCCGCCAGACCTCGCAGGAGGGAACTCCTATGTATGGTTCTTGGTTTAGTCAACGTTGAAGGATAAACAGTTCCAAAATATTGTGCATTTAATCTTTGTTTCCATAAGAAACCTGATCTGCAAACAAACAAAATAACCATCCTGTCGGTAAAATGGTAGACAGTGATGAAGAAAGAGAGGCAGTTAGATTAGCAACTGAACTCGCAGCAGCTGATGCTGCTATACAAGATGCAGACCAGGATATAATACTCATCCCGGTCATCAAAAGGAAATCTATAACCTTAAAACTTATAGAAAATGGACTGACACCTAGAGGTGGCACAGTCATATTCGTAATTGAGGCACACGAATATCGGCAGACAGAGGTATACTATTCATGGATACATTTTCCAGCAGCAAATGCTGTAACAAAGTACTTCCACTATTACAAAATAGAGGAACCTCCTGAAACGTACACTCCTTTCGAGGAGGTGGAAGTACCACTCAAATTTCAAGAGCACCTGCTCTTATTTGATGGCGCCCTAAAACATAATAATCACATCACCAGGCTCGGTCCCTTAGGTAGACCAGGAGCAACGTGGCCGGTCCTAGCCGGATGCACACCACATCCAGACATCGATGGGATGTCTGCAGCAAACCTTTTAACACAGCTAAAACAACTAATAAAAATACACAGACAATTAGTCCAGTATGTGATGCGGACTTCAACAATTCAACCAGCAATTAAAATTCCACAGCTGACCCCTCACCAGGGGAACACAAATAAAATTACACCACAGAATATACAGTCCTGCCTAGGTAAAGTACCGGCTAAACGGGAACAAATACCATTCTGGTTGGCACAAAAAATCACCCAAATAGAGGCGGTGTTTCCTGACACCACCCCGTTAGAAAAACATAGGATTCTGACTATCTGTCTTCCAATGGGAATCGCACCACACATGGAGGACTGTGACACTTGGGGTACAGTCTTTGCTTCCATCTACACAAAAACGCACGGTGTTCCATCCATTTCGGTAATACCAGATGTGCTAAAACAAATTCAAGACGAATATGGTCCAGAACCCGCTTTAACTCTTGGTATGAAATGACTAAAAGACTTCAAGCAGGTCTCGGCTATATTACTAGCCAACATAAAGGGTGAAGCAGCAAACGTGGGGATCCGCCAGAGATTAAAAGAGACAGATATAGCAGACCAACCAGCTGAAATTGCCAGAATCATAGAAAAATCCTATGAGGAACTAGGTAGAGATAGTTTAGGTGGAATACCAGTAAAACCACAACTGATTGAAAGTCCTGAAAAAATATTTTTTAATAATAATTCAACATCACAGAAAAAGAGCTGGGATGGAAACAAACAATCCAATCCTAAAGAAAAGAAATTCCAGTCCAGAGGAAGGTCTCCTAGGCGAAGAGAAAAATCCCCGAACCAAAGACACAGGTCACCCCAGAGTGACCCCTCTGGGAAAAGATATAACCTTAGAAATAGGGATAATATAAAAAAGCCTGATAGATATCAAGACATTGATACACGTCCCTCTCAATCTTTTCAGACTTCCTCGCAGAAATCGGAAAGAAGGGGACGATCAGAACAAAGAGAAGAGCACGCCAAGTCCAAAGACAAGGAACCTGCTCAGCTAAAAAAGAAATTACAATTTCCAAAAAAGAAGGTAGCCAGTATCAAGGTAATTAACAATGCCGAGAATACTGAGGACACAACTGAAAAACGGAGAATGGGCTCAGACAATGCTAGACAGCGCAGCAGAAGTGAGCATAGCTCGCAAAGTCCTTATGAATCATCTGGAGACAGTGGACACGAATGAATATCTTCAAGTGGAAACTGCAGACACCAGAGTTAGCAAACCTCACAAAATATACGAAATAACATTACGTATAGAGGGAGATAAGACTAGAAAAATAAGGGGACTGTAGGAGAGTAGGGTCTGCTATCCTATGGTCACCCCAAATTTTTGCTTTTTGCTTCACTGGTTTTCGACTACTGAGGCTGTGGGCCTGCTGATCAGACCCCCAGCCTGCTGTTCTCTCACTAAATTACTGACACATGTGCTATAGGCACATACCAATTGGAAATGGACTCCTTGTCAGCCCCTGTATAATGCACTATAGGTGCCCAGGGCATAGGGGCCACCAAGGCCTACCAGGGGCTGCAGCATATCTTTTGCCACCCCTGGCTGGTTCTTAAATTGACACAACTGGCTGATCACTCAGCTGGGGTAAGGTGGTGTAATCACCCCTTGCTTAGATATAGTATACCTATATCTAAACCTATATCTGGACACATGTAAACCTGTGAGCCACTCCTATAGAAGGCCTCATCAGTCCTGGAGGCAGAGTGCGTGGTTTTATGTGAGATGGATCTCTAGCATGAGCTGAGCCTGTCTGCAGCTGTCGGGAACAACTCCCTAAGCTGTTTCAGGATAATGCCATACCATATACTCTTAAGTGCCTTATAATCCTCGCGGTTAAATAGCAACTTTGGTTTGGCTTTATCAAAACATGTCGTGTAAGGTGTCATACGATTTGGAATACTATCCCCTCGCCAGTTCTGGCGACGGGGATAGCATTCCACCCCTCTAGAGGGGTAGGACATGTTGCTTTACTTAAATGCGGTTAATTTCTCCAAAGACCTTAGATCCACAAAATGGATGCCTCTGCCACAGACAAATGTCTGGACCCCTGCAGCTGACCGAAACTCAGCCAAATGGGTCCTGGACAAAGGGTTTCCTGTCACAGGAGGGTGTCACCGCCCTCCAGACAGGAGATAGTGGATTGTAGCAGGGAGGTTTGAAAGAAACCAGACACTGCTTGGGGCGCACAAGGCTGCCCCTTGCATAATCCGGCCAAACCGGTTCTGGGGCACTCCAGCCCTCGTGCCAGGGCGGCCTGGATCAAAGGAAGGGGGTGTATCCACCCACTTCCTGGGTCCCTCCCATAGCGGGAGACCTAGCAGGTAATCACGCCCCCCAGATTCGAATAAGAGTGGGAGCAGTGCCAATGCACATCAGATTTTTCCTGGAAGAAACATTAGAAACGAAACTCTGGACCCTTGGACCTCCATCTCAACGTGGAAGCCCGAAGAATCTCCCTTGTGGTCAAGGAGTGACCACCCTGCAGCAGCAGGCACCATCCAGCCCTCGACGTCTACTTAGTTGCAGTTCCCGCCGGAACTCGAGCGACTGAGATCGACGAGATCAAGCTTGCCTGCCTTCCAACAGCCCGATCCACAGTCCCTGCAGAGCTGAGACCCGTGGAGGCGACCGGAAGCGTGGGGCACGCCATCTTGAATTGACCACGAGACGCTCACCGTGCAGCCCACGAGTGACCCTCGAAGCTGTGCACCGGGGTTTGAGAAGCCCCCTCCCTGAGCTACTCTTGAGCCGAAGTTCAGCACTCCACACTCGACGAGTGCTGCGTGGGGCCCTTCTGCTCCATTTGGCTCAACGCGTTGGCCCGGTCACTTGCCAGCCGGCTAGTGGTCCCTGTGCCGACGAAACTACAAAGAAGACTCGTGAATCTGGTTGCTCCAGATCCACACCAGCTCCCCTGAAAAGGAGCCCCCGCTCTGACCTTCCTGGTCCGAGTGAGAAGCAATCTCCTGGTTCCGCGTGGATTGCTCTTGCCAAGTGTTGTTTGCTCCAAACTTGAAGCCGACAGCGCTGACGGTGAGAGCCTGCGCGGGACAGATCGTGACCTGCTCCTGGACGTCGCAGATGCCCCAGAGCCCACGTGACAGCGGAGAGAAGCTCCTCGACGACCACCTGATTGCGCCCGACATTGCCTGGTTCCGTCCTGGTTCCACCCTGGTCACTGCTGAGTGACCCAGACTCTGTCCCCTCTGCTTTCAGGTACCCTTCGACTTGAGTCCACCCTTGGACTCCACCGGACACTTCATCTTCAACCCGCCTGCAGCCCTTTCAGCTTCAAGCACCAAGAGCCTGCGTGTCAAAACCCGACGCCACTTCGACCCTGTGCACCCACTTCCTGTGGGTGAGGTAACTTTGCTCCGCCGGTGTTCCCACACTGGTGCACATCTCTAGGGTCTGTGTGTTAAGTTTTGTTCCTCTAGGTTCAGCGGAAGTGTCCTTAAACTTTAAGTTTACAACTTTTACGCACCATTGGTTAACATTGGTGCATGCGTGCGCTTTCCGCACTGCTCCCGAATCCCGAGGGCCATTCCCGACTTCAGCATTGCTTGTCCTGACTGCTCCCAGCGATTCCCTAGGCCCTAGGCCTAACCACTGCTCGAGTGGCATCTCTTATACCACTTGTTTAGTATATGGTTTGAGTGGCCCCCTGCCCTCATCCATAATTGTGCAACTTTGTATGTTTAAACAGTGCTTTTGATTTAACGCTTGTGCCCCTTTATTCATAAAGAATACTGGGGATTGTTTTTAGTAATAAATACATATATTTTTATAATATATACTTGTGTGGTGTCCTTTCATTTGGTATTACAGGATTGTATGTGGTAAAACAGCTCGCTTAACACGACCTCTTAAGTTAAGCCTTTAGGCTGCTTAGTCCATGCTACCCCTAGGATAGCTTGTCTAATAAGGTTGACTTACAACCAGACACCATAAGGGATTGTTTGGTCTGATAACAGGTGGTTCCAGAATTGGAAACATCACCTATCAGGCCAACTTCTCACATTGGTGAGCAGCGGTGCGGATTTGAGCTTGCTGTTGTTTTACCATTGTAATCTTTGTATCAAATTGAAAGATCACATCAAGTACCTCTAGGTACATATAAATCAAAAGCTTAGCATATTAAGTTCTACTGAACTTAGTAGTTGTAGATTAAAGGGATTAGCACACCCTGACTACAACTCACTAGCAAGGTACAGTAGGAAAACACTTAGTGTAGGTAAGTGCACCACTTACACCTCACTAGCAGTCATGTCTGACACAGGAAAAGCCTCAGGGTCTACTCCTGTGACAGTTGACCTTACCCAGGCAACTTTCAGCTATGACAAACTAACCCGAAAAGACTTGGTTGCCTTGTGCAAATCAAGAGGGTTAAAAAGGGGCAGAAGTCCCACCTGCCAAATCCTGGTAGCCATCCTAGAGCAGGATGACTTAGAAAGGGCGAAGGAAGCTTCCCTAGAGACAGGAAATGGAGGGAACCCCCCTGTAACTGATCCCCCTCAGGAGGAAGATGAAGAAGAAGAGGAGGAGGAGGACTCAGAAGTTGAGGACCCAGAAGATCAGGATCAGAGGGGTAGCCAGGTCCCAGTTGCCAGGCTTAGCCAGGCCAACTTAGACCTACTGGGGAATGGAGAGGGCCAGCACCTCCCCAGATCCCACCATGTTATTCTCCCAGGCAACAGAAGAGTGAGATCTCCCTCAGGGGACTCTCATATTTCTAGTGCCTCCAGAGAATCACAGAGAGGCATGACTGCTTCTCAAAAGCTAGAGCATAGGGCCAGAATGAGGGCTGTCAAACTCCAGATAGAGAGGGAGGAGGTAGCCTTGGCTCAAGCTAGACTTGCCTTGGCAAGAGAGCAGAAATTAAGTGGTTTAGATGCCACTGGTGGCAGCAAATTTCCAAGAGAAAAAGACAGGGGCTATGACAATAGAAACCTGACAAAAATTGTGCCCCCCTTTAAAGAAGGGGATGACATCCACAAATGGATGACTGCTCTTGAGAGAGCCTGCATGGTACAGCAGGTTCCTGAGGATCAGTGGGCTGCAATTTTGTGGTACTCCTTTTCTGAGAAAGGGAGGGACAGGCTCCTCACAGTTAGACCTGAGGATGCCAAAAACTACTCTGTTTTGAAGAGTGCTCTTATTGAAGGGTTTGGCCTAACCACTGAGCAATACAGGTTGTTGTTCAGAGACACCCAAAAAGCACAGACTCAAGACTGGACTGATTTCGTTGAGTGTGCCACTAAGGCTTTGGAGGGTTGGTTGCAGGGAAGTAAAGTTTCAGACTATACAGGATTGTACAATCTTATGATGAGAGAACAGATCCTTAATAACTGTACAAACCAGCTGTTGCATCAATACCTTATTGACTCTGATCTGACCTCTCCCCAAGAATTGGGAAAGAAGGCAGACAAATGGGTCAGAACAAGGATTAAGCAGAAACCCCAGAACCAAGGTGGTGACCAGAAGAAAACAGACCAGAAGGGTGGTAATCAGAAAGATAAAGAAAAAGACCAGAAGTCTTCAGGCCCCCAAACTAATAGTAAGGAGGGTGGTTCCCAAAATGGAAACAAGAAGAAGAAGAACAAAGGTCCAAAGACACCTTGGTGTAATACCTGCAAATCAGTTTTACACTGGGGCAGTGAGTGCACCAAGGCAAATCCAGTTCCCACCACTCCAGCTCCTAAATCAACTGCAACCCCAAGTACAGTAAGCAGTGGTGGAACACAGTCCAAGGGTGTAGCTGGGTTGACCCTGGGTATTGAAGTAGGATCTGGCCTAGTCAGAATCCCTACACATGCAGTTCTCCTGTATGATGTGGACATTGAGTTGCCCACCGCAGTAAGCCCCAGTAACCTGGGCAAATACAGGCAGACTCCCTTAATTAATGAGAAACTGGCTCAGGCCTACAGGGACACATGTGCCAGTGTCACAATGGTGACACCTGACTTTGTGGACCCTGGACAGATTGTACTAGGTGAGAGTTACCTAGTGACCAATGCAAGCAACTGCACTACTTCCCATAGTGTAGCAGTTGTGAACTTCTCCTGGGGAGGGGTCCATGGCCTAAAGAAAGTTGTTGTGAGTGCAGACCTTCCAGTAGACTGTCTGTTAGGCAATGATCTTGAAAGCTCAGCATGGTCAGAAGTGGAGTACAGGACTCATGCAGAAATGCTAGGGATTTCAGAGCATGTCCTTGCCATGACAAGGGCTCAGGCTAAGAAGTGCCTTCCTGAACCAGTGGTGGATCTTGGAACAATAGACCAGCCACAACCCAAGAGAAGGAGCAAGAGAGGAAAGGCTGAGCCTTCCACCTTGCCCCAGGTTGAGGATCAAGTTTCAGAGGAAACTGATTCTGCAGTCCAAGAGGAGACTGTCTCTGAGGAACTTGAACCTGACCAGGTTGAGTTTCTGGGGACAGGGGGACCCTCAAGGGCAGACCTGAGGCAGGCTCAATTAGATTGCCCTTCCCTTGAACCCCTCAGACAGCAGGCTGCTGCTGAGGCTGCTGGGGATGCCCAAGGTACCCATACTGTGTATTGGGATGATGGACTCCTTTACTCAGAGGCTAGAGACCCCAAGCCTGGCATGACCAGGAGGTTGGTCATACCTCTGCAGTTTAGGGGGTTCCTTCTTACCTTGGCCCATGATATTCCCCTTGCAGGACACTTAGGCCAGAACAAGACGTGGGACAGGCTTGTTTCACACTTTCACTGGCCTCACATGTCAGAAAATGTCAAGGAGTTTTGTCGCTCCTGTGTCACTTGCCAAGCCAGTGGTAAGTCAGGTGGCACAACAAAGGCCCCCCTAATACCACTACCTGTGGTGGGAGTTCCCTTTGAAAGAGTTGGAATTGATATTGTGGGTCCAATGGACCCCCAAACAGCATCTGGGAACAGATTCATACTGGTGGTAGTGGATCATGCCACCAGGTATCCAGAGGCTATTCCCCTAAGGACCACCACAGCACCTGTGGTGGCAAAAGCCCTCATTGCAGTTTTCTCAAGAGTGGGCTTTCCAAAGGAGGTACTATCAGATAGAGGCACGAATTGTATGTCTAGCTATCTGAAAGCAATGTGGAAGGAATGTGGAGTAAACTATAAGTTTACCACCCCATATCATCCACAGTGCAATGGGCTTGTGGAGAGATTTAACAAGACCCTTAAAGGCATGATAAAAGGATTACCAGAGAAGCTCAGGCGGAAATGGGACATTCTTTTACCCTGCCTGCTCTTTGCTTACAGAGAGGTCCCACAGAAGGGGGTTGGCTACAGCCCTTTTGAACTTTTGTTTGGCCACCCTGTGAGAGGTCCATTGTGTTTGGTGAAGGAAGGATGGGAGTTACCTCTCAAACAACCCAAACTAGACATAGTGGACTATGTACTTGGTCTCCGCTCCAGGATGGCTGAGTACATGGAAAGAGCATCCAAAAACCTGGAGGCCAGCCAAGAATTACAGAAAGCTTGGCATGACCAAAAGGCTGTACTGGTAGAGTTCCAACCAGGACAGAAGGTGTGGGTACTGGAGCCAGTGGCTCCAGCAGCACTCCAGGACAAATGGAGTGGACCCTATCCTATCATTGAAAAGAAGGGAGAAGTCACCTACTTGGTGGACTTTGGAACACCCAGGAGCCCTCACAGGGTAATCCATGTGAATCGCTTGAAAGCATTTGTGGACAGGGAGGACATGAGCTTGCTCATGGCCACAGATGGGGATCAGGAGGAAGAGAGTGACCCTCTCCCAGACCTGCTTTCTCAGAACCCTGATGATGGTTCAGTTGATGGAGTAGCCTTGGCAGGCAGCCTCACTGACCAGCAACAGATGGACTGCAGACAAGTTTTGCAGGCCCACAGGCATTTGTTTTCACTCACACCCAGCCAGACTGACTGGTGTACCCATGTAGTGGACACTGGTGACAGTCTGCCTGTGAAGAATAAGATCTACAGGCAACCTGACCATGTCAGGGATTGCATCAAGGCTGAGGTGCAAAAGATGTTGGAGCTTGGAGTGATTGAGCCATCAGAGAGCCCATGGGCCAGCCCAGTAGTCCTGGTGCCAAAACCTCATACCCAAGATGGTAAGAGAGAAATGAGGTTTTGCGTGGACTACAGGGGTCTTAATGCTGTCACTAGGACAGATGCTCACCCCATTCCAAGAGCAGATGAGCTCATTGACAGATTGGCTTCTGCCAAGTTTCTGAGCACATTCGATCTGACAGCTGGCTACTGGCAAATCAGACTAGCTGAAGAGTCAAAGGCCAAGACAGCATTCTCTACCCCTAGTGGACATTATCAGTTTGTGGTAATGCCCTTTGGTTTGAAGAATGCACCTGCCACTTTCCAAAGGGTGGTGAACCAAGTCCTTACTGGGTTGGATGACTTTTGCGCAGCATATCT
The DNA here is from genome assembly GCF_964261635.1 of Lissotriton helveticus. Lineage (NCBI taxonomy): Eukaryota > Metazoa > Chordata > Amphibia > Caudata > Salamandridae > Lissotriton > Lissotriton helveticus. The sequence continues at coordinate 872,261 of NW_027611702.1, read as the reverse complement.
AGATGATATTGCTGTCTTTAGCTCCACCTGGGAGGATCACCTGATCCACCTGAAGAGAGTTTTGGAGGCCCTGCAAAAGGCAGGCCTAACTATCAAGGCCACTAAGTGCCAGATAGGGCAGAGTAAGGTTGTATACCTGGGCCACCTAGTGGGTGGAGGCCAGGTTCAGCCACTGGAGAGCAAAATCCAGGCCATACAGGACTGGGCTCCTCCAGTTACCCAGACACAAGTCAGAGCCTTCTTGGGCCTGACTGGGTATTACAGGAAGTTTGTGAATAACTATGGGTCTATAGTGACACCATTAAATGACTTGACATCCAAGAAGATGCCAAAAAAGGTTCAGTGGACAGTTAGCTGTCAGAAGGCATTTGATGACCTGAAGAAGGCCATGTGCTCTGCACCTATCCTGAAGAGTCCTGACTACTCCAAACAGTTCATTGTACAGACAGATGCTTCTGAGTTGGGGGTGGGAGCTGTGCTCTCACAAATTAATCAAGATGGTCAAGACCAGCCCATTGCTTTCATTAGCAGAAGGCTGACCCCTAGAGAGAAACGTTGGTCAGCCATTGAGAGGGAGGCCTTTGCTGTGGTTTGGGCACTGAAGAAGTTGAGGTCCTACTTGTTTGGAACTCACTTCCTAGTTCAGACAGACCATAAGCCCCTCTTATGGCTTAATCAGATGAAGGGTGAAAATCCCAAACTGCTCAGGTGGTCCATTTCCCTACAGGGGATGGACTTTACAGTGGAGCACTGCCCAGGGACTGACCATGGTAATGCAGATGGTCTCTCCCGGTACTTCCACTTAGAACATGAAGACTTATCTGGTCAAGGTTAGTTTAATGTCCCTGCGTTTGGGGGGGGGGTTGTGTAGGAGAGTAGGGTCTGCTATCCTATGGTCACCCCAAATTTTTGCTTTTTGCTTCACTGGTTTTCGACTACTGAGGCTGTGGGCCTGCTGATCAGACCCCCAGCCTGCTGTTCTCTCACTAAATTACTGACACATGTGCTATAGGCACATACCAATTGGAAATGGACTCCTTGTCAGCCCCTGTATAATGCACTATAGGTGCCCAGGGCATAGGGGCCACCAAGACCTACCAGGGGCTGCAGCATATCTTTTGCCAAACCCTGGCTGGTTCTTAAATTGACACAACTGGCTGATCACTCAGCTGGGGTAAGGTGGTGTAATCACCCCTTGCTTAGATATAGTATACCTATATCTAAACCTATATCTGGACACATGTAAACCTGTGAGCCACTCCTATAGAAGGCCTCATCAGTCCTGGAGGCAGAGTGCGTGGTTTTATGTGAGATGGAGCTCTAGCATGAGCTGAGCCTGTCTGCAGCTGTCGGGAACAACTCCCTAAGCTGTTTCAGGATAATGCCATACCATATACTCTTAAGTGCCTTATAATCCTCGCGGTTAAATAGCAACTTTGGTTTGGCTTTATCAAAACATGTCGTGTAAGGTGTCATACGATTTGGAATACTATCCCCTCGCCAGTTCTGGCGACGGGGATAGCATTCCACCCCTCTAGAGGGGTAGGACATGTTGCTTTACTTAAATGCGGTTAATTTCTCCAAAGACCTTAGATCCACAAAATGGATGCCTCTGCCACAGACAAATGTCTGGACCCCTGCAGCTGACCGAAACTCGGCCAAATGGGTCCTGGACAAAGGGTTTCCTGTCACAGGAGGGTGTCACCGCCCTCCAGATAGGAGATAGTGGATTGTAGCAGGGAGGTTTGAAAGAAACCAGACACTGCTTGGGGCGCACAAGGCTGCCCCTTGCATAATCCGGCCAAACCGGTTCTGGGGCACTCCAGCCCTCGTGCCAGGGCGGCCTGGATCAAAGGAAGGGGGTGTATCCACCCACTTCCTGGGTCCCACCCATAGGAGGGGACCTAGCAGGTAATCACGCCCCCCAGATTCGAATAAGAGTGGGAGCAGTGCCAATGCACATCAGATTTTTCCTGGAAGAAACATTAGAAACGAAACTCTGGACCCTTGGACCTCCATCTCAACGTGGAAGCCCGAAGAATCTCCCTTGTGGTCAAGGAGTGACCACCCTGCAGCAGCAGGCACCATCCAGCCCTCGACGTCTACTTAGTTGCAGTTCCCGCCGGAACTCAAGCGACTGAGATCGACGAGATCAAGCTTGCCTGCCTTCCAACAGCCCGATCCACAGTCCCTGCAGAGCTGAGACCCGTGGAGGCGACCGGAAGCGTGGGGCACGCCATCTTGAATTGACCACGAGACGCTGACCGTGCAGCCCACGAGTGACCCTCGAAGCTGTGCACTGGGGTTTGAGAAGCCCCCACCCTGAGCTACTCTTGAGCCGAAGTTCAGCCCTCCACACTCGACGAGTGCTGCGTGGGGCCCTTCTGCTCCATTTGGCTCAATGCGTTGGCCCGGTCACTTGCCCGCCGGCTAGTGGTCCCTGTGCCGACGAAACTACAAAGAAGACTCGTGAATCTGGTTGCTCCAGATCCACACCAGCTCCCCTGAAAAGGAGCCCCCGCTCTGTTCTTCCTGGTCCGAGTGAGAAGCAATCTCCCGGTTCCGCGTGGATTGCTCTTGCCAAGTGTTGTTTGCTCCAAACTTGAAGCCGACAGCGCCGACGGTGAGAGCCTGCGTGGGACAGATCGTGACCTGCTCTTGGACGTCGCAGATGCCCCAGAGCCCACGTGACAGCGGAGAGAAGCTCCTCGACGACCACCTGATTGCGCCCGACATTGCCTGGTTCCGTCCTGGTTCCACCCTGGTCACTGCTGAGTGACCCAGACTCTGTCCCCTCTGCTTTCAGGTACCCTTCGACTTGAGTCCACCCTTGGACTCCACCGGACACTTCATCTTCAACCCGCCTGCAGCCCTTTCAGCTTCAAGCACCAAGAGCCTGCGTGTCAAAACCCGACGCCACTTCGACCCTGTGCACCCACTTCCTGTGGGTGAGGTAACTTTGCTCCGCCGGTGTTCCCACACTGGTGCACATCTCTAGGGTCTGTGTGTTAAGTTTTGTTCCTCTAGGTTCAGCGGAAGTGTCCTTAAACTTTAAGTTTACAACTTTTATGCACCATTGGTTAACATTGGTGCATGCGTGCGCTTTCCGCACTGCTCCCGAATCCCGAGGGCCATTCCCGACGTCAGCATTGCTTGTCCTGACTGCTCCCAGCGATTCCCTAGGCCCTAGGCCTAACCACTGCTCGAGTGGCATCTCTTATACCACTTGTTTAGTATATGGTTTGAGTGGCCCCCTGCCCTCATCCATAATTGTGCAACTTTGTATGTTTAAACAGTGCTTTTGATTTAACGCTTGTGCCCCTTTATTCATAAAGAATACTGGGGATTGTTTTTAGTAATAAATACATATATTTTTATAATATATACTTGTGTGGTGTCCTTTCATTTGGTATTACAGGATTGTATGTGGTAAAACAGCTCGCTTAACACGACCTCTTAAGTTAAGCCTTTAGGCTGCTTAGTCCATGCTACCCCTAGGATAGCTTGTCTAATAAGGTTGACTTACAACCAGACTCCATAAGGGATTGTTTGGTCTGATAACAGGTGGTTCCAGAATTGGAAACATCACCTATCAGGCCAACTTCTCACAGGGACTATTTTGGGATAATCTCTCCAAGGGCTATGACATCCTTCTAGCTGAGAAAGACTGGCCACCAGAGTTTGTCAGGGATTGCCCTCATGGCGAAGAAATAATTATGCCTGCCTTCTCAAATCATATCCCAATTCATAAAAAATATACACTTGCTAGAAAGTGGGCAGTAGCTCTAGCTCCTGCTTTATATAAAAATCACGTAGGATGGGATGAGGACTCTCCTCCTCACAAAATCCAGTTAAAATCACAACCTACTGCACAAAGGCAGTACCCAATTAAGCAAGAAGCTAAAAAAACAGGTAAAAGAAATTCTAGATCAGCTAGAATACCAGGGGGTGATTGAAACTTGCACCTCACAAATGAACAACCCTTTGTTTCCGGTCTCCAAACCAGACAATTCATATCGTCTAGTTTTGGAAACTCATGTTGCAAAACTTTTGCAGTGCAAAACTCGCATAGTGCTGCACTAATGAATAACATAGTGCGCAAAAAATACAAAACAACCTTAGACATCTCTAATGGATTCTTTTGTCAAAACATAGCACCAGAGAGCAGATATTTGTCTGCGTTCTCAATAAATGGCACTCAAAAACAATTCTGTCGGTTAGCCCAGGGGTACAAGAACAGCCCGGGAGTATTCTCAGCGAGAGTAACAGAATTACTACAAATATATGACGACGAAGCATTATCGTATGTCGACGACATATACTTAACAGATGATGACTTGGAGACTCACTTGAAGAGAGTGAACACCATAATACTTGGGTTCGCAGCAGAGGGTTACAAATTCAACTTTAAAAAATCCAGAATTGCCCATCTAACAGTCCTGTTCTTAGGATATGAATTATCAAGTGAAGGCAAAAGCCTGGCTGACAATTTTCTAGAAAAATGTGCCGTACTCCAAGCACCTAGAACACTAAAAAACCTACAGTCAATTCTAGGCTTCCTAAATTTCGGAAGAACATACATTGCAAATTACGCAGAAAGGGTCAAACCCCTTTATGATCTAATAAAACCTGATTTTAAAAGATCCAATTGGACTCAAATACACACAGAAATTTTGAGATCCTTACAAACAGACATGCTAATTAAAACAAAATTAGAAACACGTGATAACACACGCAATCTTGTGATTCGAGTCATCCCAGGGAGATGCGGATTCACATACCTGACCTCTAATGAGGGAGAAAAGGTACCAATTGCATTCAAATCACACTTGTACACAGAAGCTGAACAGAAATTCAGCATTGAAGAAAAAATTGTTCATGCAGTTCAAACCATAATAGCTAGAGAAAAAGATCAAGCGGACGGTAGACACATCACAGTCAGAACAGCTGAATCAGCCTTTGAGGCATTAACAACACCGTGTAATTTACCAACAACAACATTGAATCCGGAATGGATACAATGGGTGAATTCAATCACAACGGACAAAGTATACTATTACTTTGATCCAGAACTAGAAGAAATGGAAAATTTAGAATATGAAAGAACATTCCCTCTGCCAATCGACATTCTGCCTTTACGACATTACGCCTGTGTAATTTATACAGACGGACATGCTCAACCCCCCGTTTGGGGAGAACAAGCATACAACCCCACATGTGGGATTACTAAAGAAGTGTGGCGCGGAGGTAAACTAAGACCTCTTTTAACAAAAACACACTCAGTAGAAACTAATTCAGAACAACAGACTGAAATAATAGCATTGAAAATGGCGCTAGATAATGCGGATCGCGAATTCCCGACACTTATAGTGTCAGATTCATATTACTGCGTCAAATCATATAACAAGGATTTGCAGACATGGATTCAAAACGGTTACAAAGATGACACAGATGCACCGATAAAGCAGAAACTGCTCTGGGAACAAATAGCTCTTTTACAAAAAGAACTACCAAAGACTCACGTGACACACTCACTGAGTCATCAACGTGATGGCGTTCACGTTGCAGGGAATTCATTGGCTGAAACAGCCACAGCGGCAGCCACTAAATCGGCTCCCGTAGTTCGAAAAAAGCGTACATTAAAATACATTGACGGTGAAACAGTGCTGGCGGTGAAAACGTCATCAAAAGGCGACTGCTCAGCGCTACCGATCAACTATCCACTCAATTATACATACATAATCGATGCAAACTCCGTCCCTTTTGCTCGAATCCCTGGAGTGGGGGATAGAGTGATTCCAAACATGGACAGAAGAAACTTGTTAATCGCAGACGCACATATGGGCGAGGGTCTCAGACACCTCAAACTAAAAGATTCTCTGGAAGAATTACAATCAAGGTACTGGTGGCCAGGCATGAGCCTGCACCACACCATGTTTGTAAAAAACTGCCCAAACTGCAACAGAAATCGCAGTGGGGAGAGAAACAGTGTAATACCTCGTCGTTTCACTCCAGAAAAAATCAAGAGTAAAAAGCAAGGCTTGCGATTAACATATACAGGCTAGTTTCCACTTATAATGTAGATCACCAGCACTCGGCTGATGTCTGGACTGTTATACAAAGATTTGCGAGTCTAAATGGCATATACGCTAAGAGCATGCTACGTTTGACCATTGTTTTCACTCTAGCCCTCCAGCCTGAGGGGAAACATGGCCAAATGAGCATAGCACAGCGGGAATCTTCTCACTTCCATCCTGAGGGATACGGTATGGTGTAAAGAAAAAACCAAGGCATAAAGCAATCTATAGCGGAAAGGATATTAGGTTCGGGAGCTGGGTGGGTCAAACATCTAATAAGTGTCCAACGTAGTCTAAATAACTTGCCAAGAAATTCTCCGAGGGGATTCAGTCCCTACGAATTATTATTTGGAACTAGGATGTTGATCTCTGACCTTGATAGTCAGACTTCAGTGGTGAAAGAAAAAAAGCTTTGATATCAAAGACCGTTTGGCTATTTTGCAGGACTTAAACAAAACAAGAAAAGACCTGAGCAACATAAAGTTGAAACAACAGCCAACAACCACTGAAGAACCACCACCTGTCCCAGCAAGACCTGTCTGGATTCCAAAAGTCGGGGATCTAGTCAGAGAAAAGATCGCGGTAAAGAAGGAATTTGGGCCTTCTTACAGAAAAGCAGTTCCTGTCTTGTCTGTCAACGGGACAAGATCAGTTGTACTACCGCCACTTGCTGGTAAAAAGGAGAACCGAGTTGTATCCATCGACCTGGTAAAACCACAATCATGTGGCCGATAACAAATAGTAGGCCAAGTGGACTCCCGATAAGTAGCAGAACACCAAGGTTTGCTACCAGTACAGAGGTCCTAACTAAGAGGCTCATCACATTCGAAACGCCTACAGAAGAACAACAAGGACTATGCAACAATGCAATGGAACTTAGACCTCTGAAAACCCAAATAAAAACATTTAGCAGAGACACACCAATCTATAATGAAGTACCAAGTGCAAATGCAAGAAACAGTGATCATGAACCAATTGGAACAATTGACAGAACTGCATCCGGCTACTTCATAAACTTCGATGATTCCTCTGAAGGCTTCAGTGAATCAAAGACACAGCCATCATCAAAAACCATTAAAGATAAAGCTAAAGAACTTTTGAACCAACTGAAAGAAACATATCTGATTTCTCCATGGATTGAATTTTGGGTGGGTTTTGGTGCATTTATCCTCATACTTTGGCTCATCATGATACTAACATTGGGACGCTTCATTGAGGGAAAATATGCTAAAATGGACACAGCAAGTCAGAAAATCAACTTGATCCTCAAACCACACACATCTTCACACGTCGAGAAAAGAGAACTTTCTTCAGCCAACTTCACAGCCAATCCTATACCGGGTGGGGTAGCATGGGACAACACTGACTATGAAATTTATGGTCCGGTCGAAATCCTGAAATATCCACACCAAATTAAGATCTCATTGAGTGACTTTGTAAAACCAAGCTCATTTGCTGATGATTGGGACTTCGAAAGCATTAATAATATGATGTCTGACTTAGTAATGTCTGCTAAATTTACCAAACATGATTATTTGCAGGGTTCTACAAATTATGATAGTATGTACTGTTATAACCACTATGGTAACCATTTTTTACATAGATCTGCACAACCTAGAAATGTTTTAAATTATAATCAATGGGAACATTGTGCAACCCCTCCAAAAGGAAGCTCAAGAACCGTTTACGACAAATATTCATACTTTTCAGGTTTTAACATAAGTAATGCTGAAACATTTTATTTCAAATTGTCAAATAAGACAGGGACAAAGACCATGATAACCAACACAAAATTGATATATTCAGACTCATTCTTTGAACAAATGAATACGTTTGGTTTTGATTATTGGGACAAAAATGTTGAATTGAAAAGTGTTTGGGGCACAAAAGAATGGCAGGTACAGGGTATAGAATCATTGTTTAGAGCCTGCATGATCCCAGAACAAATTATATTTTTAAATGACACTGTTCAACAAACCACCTGTCTTGGCTTAGCCAAAATCAAAGACTTGAATAAACCGTCTATTCCAAAACCAACAATGTACAGCAATACCTCTACAGATGAGGAGATAGACGTAAATTATGTATTAAACCAAAACAGAACACATCCAGATTGGAAAAAGTGGTTGATCTGGCCCACAGATACTAATAACTGTCAAGACAGATTCCTGAACAAAACACAGGGGTTCAAAATGACCAGGCCAGACCCTAGATATCCTCAAAGACAACACCCAGGGATAATAACCACCTACAGTGTGGGCAAATTATGCCTTCAATGGCTACAAACTTCCACACTGGCAGAAATTAAGCAACACCTAACTTTACTTACTGATGGTGCTGACTTGCGTGATTTCACTATGGGACCACGCAAACAGCGTCAAAAGCGTTTCATAGCAGCCTCTGTATATGCAGCACACAATGAGGCTTGGAAGGTTACTCAAATTGAAACAGCAGAGAGAATACGGGAAATTGACCGTATTAATTTGGAAAAATCCCTTTCTGTAGTGGACAATGGGTTAATGACTCTGTCCTCCAGAATTTTTTCTTTGGACAGCATTGTGTCTTCAGCAATCGACATATTATCGCAAGACTTACTGTTATTACAACACGGTCAGTCACAATTGCGTTCTATTGTACAGCTTGGCTGGACGTTACAAAATCTGCGTTCAGGCTATGTGCCTTGGCGTCTAATCAACACAACGTCACTATTCTATATCTTTAACCTTACTGATAGACAAATCAGTATGGCCCAAAAGGGAGCTGATTATACAATCCTGAGCATTGAGAAACTTGAGAGATTACCAGTGACAATGTCAGAACGACCTGTCAGTGAATGGATAATACATGGAATAATAAATATTCCAATATCAACCTTCAGGTTTCAATACTGCCAAAAATATATACAGGCTGGCATGTACGAGAAATTGGGAAAGGGGTACATTAAAACAACATGGAACCTGCCCTATTCACATGCATGTGTCAGTAATAAAGGACAGAAAGTGTTTCTTAGTGGCAATAATTGTGCAATGTCACTAAGCGGTACACTTCTGTGTAACGGAATTAGTTTGCATGGAGCCTGTGAAGGGAACTCAAATAACCTTTCATGTCACCAGCAAGGCGCACCTGCAACAGAGATAGAACCATTTTTTCAAAGACTCTATAATGGGAGTTACATTCTAATTGTAGATCGCAGATGTTGTAGTCTTATGCCCGGGACTCCTTATCTCGTAACTACGACTGCGAAGGTCAAGTGCTGTGGACACTCATTGTTCCCCAGCTCCTTTCCAGACAGGGAGGCAAGGGCATGGCCCAACTTGAAAATTACTTCTATTCGAATAGATACTTTAAGCAGAATGAAAACAGTGCTTCTTCAGACGCCGACCAGGCTCACGTCATCAAAAGAAACGTATGATCTACAAGTCGCAAGGACGACTGCAGAGATACATTCATTGTTATCAACTAATTCCCCCATACATTTCGCAGAAATCCTGAATGAAATCTTAAATATTTCTGATACCAGTGGGGTCTCATAAGTATTTAAGACAGTATTTTCGATGGCATTAACACCATTCAAAGCCATACTGGGTATTTTTCCAGATTTCGTCCACTCGATTTTTGGCGGACTTCCCCTCATTTTAGGACTGATTGCAGGAATCCTATTCCTAGTCCTCATTTTTCGTTATGGCAAACCATGTCACAGACAAAACACCTGCGACAAGGGAAGAAACAATCCTAGCCATTGGATACCGGGACCGGATATCAAGAATCCTGGGACTATCCCGGCTTAGAGACCTGAACATGACTTGGTTTCTATCATTTCGACCTATGTGGCAACGATGTGTTTTACCTGTATTAAGGTGCCTGCTATGCGGAGAAGAATGCGTGTTAGACACCTGTCTGACGCTACAATCGGATGCGCCAATGGATGCAGAAACATTGTTGAGTCCGATCAAGGCTCACGCTTTGTGCTGCCCTCAAAGGCTACCAATCCTGATGGCGGCATTCGTGGAAGCTTCACCACTACGATTAAGGGGTAGTGAAGTACAAGATGAAAGCAGCATCGATCAGGTACGACCTTCTGTCAGCAATCCAAATCAGAATGTCAATGGAGACAATCATGCGCACGAATGCATGGTTACACCTATTTCCGAGTTAGTGGAACTCTCCCAGGAAGCTGTTGACAACTTTTTCGAAAGCCTAAATGATATGATGTTCTCACCAGAGCAGAAATAGAGACTTTTGAACAAACTCGTACACGGCGTTCCCTGAATTTGGCCTTCAACTTTAATAATAGAGTCACATGAACAAACTTCGCTCCAGTTCACGGACAGCAACTTTTTCAGCAGCCCCATAATATTTTTGCATATTTTTCGGGACACTTATCTTCTGCTTAAAGTAAGAACTATTCTTAGAGAACTAAGATTTCTTAATTTAAATAGCTTATAGACATTAGCTGCCCCTGGGGAGTTCATTATTATTATATTCTGTGATGAAATGGTCTCGAACCTTTTTTCTGTATTAAGAGCCATTTCATGTGTAATTCTCATATACCAAATAGCAATAATGTATACAAATGCGTGATTACTTTAGCATTATTCTACGGCTTGAGTGCATACAATACATGTAACTGCTTTTTTTTACCGTATATTTGGAAATTTCGAAATGCATTTATGTATTTTGGGGTGGTAAGGTATACACAATACTCTGTAATATGTTTTACTATGCATAGATTAGTAAATATGACCATAGTTAGCGTGGAGTGGGTGTGATGTATTCCTATAGGTTCTGAATCGATCCCCCTATTCCTGACCCTATTCTGGTTAGCAAACCAACAAGTTAACTAGCAGTCAGCCCATGAGGCAGCAACCCCCCATGATGCAGATACCGTTATCTGACGAAGCCACACTACGGCACAGGAACGTGTTATCTGATTAGGTCATAACGCTTGCGATCTAATTAGACAAGCGATATTCCTCCAGCCCCTGATAAGGCATACGGAGTTCTCATAACAAATCAAACCTATGACAACCTGGGAAAAACCCTGCGGCCATTGTTTTGATTTCACCGAGAACTTCAGCAAAAGAATGTGCTAACGACCTGGTCGTATGACATCCTTATTGACGTATCTATGTCCATCCTTACGTCAATCTCGGCACCTTAAAGGTATAAATATTACCGATATTGCCCTATGCAAACACACGCGGTGGTGACGAGACGGAGCAGCCATACTTGCCGAAGCCCAGAGCAGAGCAGACCCCGCTGGCGCAGCCCCGCCTTCCTGACGCGCTGAAATCGAGCAGCTGCCTATTTCTCCTGCCGAGAAATCCAGCTCCGGCGTTTCTGGGTAGCCCTCGCAGGCAGCCTAGAATATCGAGACCAGAGACGAGAGATACCATCCCTCATTCATCCTAACTTCCAGGTACAGAACTGAATAACCCCTCACAGAGAATTCTTTAGTCAGTCACTTGGCAAAAACAAACTTAACTTAAACTGTAACTTTCTATTCCCGCCCACGTATTAGACTTAGGTCAGGTACACGGGGTAGGCGTATCTAGAAACACCAGTTGAGTACGTTTAGTCAAATGTATATGTGTATGTAATATATTTTATTCATTTTAAACCTTCATATGGCTTAGAAACCATATCAATGTTTTTACAGTATTATTTTATACTTCTGCTTCTAATGTATGCACTTTACTTAACCATAAGTATTGCAATAATATCGATCCATTTCTCTTGTACGAGAAAAGAGACTGATCAATAAATAACACCTTTTTATTGAACACGCCCGTCTCTTCCTTTTCTCTACAATCTGATGAGACTAAGAATGCACGTACTGACTGAGTAAAATAAATTGCCTTTTGTTCACACGACTCTCGAGATACACTCTTGATTAGGGGAGAGCAAAGTTGTCATGTTCTATGGTTGTCAGAAACTAAATCCCTTCTTGTCTAATCAGGGAAGTTAATTCCTTCCTGAACATTCGAGAAAGTTTCTAGTGAACCCTGAGCTAAGCTGGCAAACCCAAAACTTTAAGTCTAATATCGACAGTAGTAGACCTAGTTAACGTCTGGTCTAGGCCTATACTATTGAAGGTATTATTCCAATGCGCAGAGCCTATTGGGATAATAGGAACTACACTACACAGCATTGGGAAATGTTCTCATGATTACCTTAACCCCTTCGGCGCTGATGACGAGCTCAGCTCGTCATCAGTTGCGCCGCTCGCACGCTGATGACGAGCTGAGCTCGTCATGTAACGCGGCTTTTTGAAAAAAGCCGCGTAGCGCGAAAATCGCCGCAGCGCGCATGCGGTTAATAGGCATAGACCGACGACTACACATACCCATGTATTTCTTTCTCTGGAATCTATCCCTACTGGAGACCATTAACATCTCCAACATTGTGCCTCTAATGCTAGCGCAGATGCTCTCGCTGCATAAATCAATTGCAAAGGCCAACTGCTTCATACAGTCTTTTATCTTTGCTTATCTCGGATCCATTATTCTTTTACTTCTGCCAATCATGTCCTTTGATCGCTTTTTGGCGATATGCATCCCACTGCGTTACACCACCATCATGAGAGGCCGGCTCTGCGTACGGCTCATCATTGGAGCATGGCTGGGTTCACTCATTTGTATCCTCTACCCAACTATTATCATAACAGGGCTTCCCTACTGTGGTTCCAACGTCATAAACCATTTCTACTTTGATGGCTTGTCTGTCGTGAAGCTGGCTTGTATGGACACAAGGATCCTCCACACCATCGATATCATCTCAGCGCTCGCCTTCCTGCTGAGCTCTCGGGGGCTGACTGTCGTGTCCTACGGCTTCATCATTTCCAAGATTGTGCGAATCCCATCAATGAAAGGAAGACTGAAGGCGTTCTCCACGTGCAGCTCCCACTTGACCATGGTTATACTCGTCTATGGAGGCACCATCTTTCTTCAAGTTAGCCCAGCAATGCACCCTTCAGCCGAGGTCTACAAAACAGTGCATATGTTCGTTAGCATTATTTCTGCTTTAATGAATCCTTTTGTGTACACCTTGAGAAACGAAAAAGTCAGGAATGTGTTAAAAACACGAATACAAAGAGAAACATGCTGCAGGTAATATACACGTGGAGAAGTGTGGCTCACCGGTTAGAAGCGGCAGACCCTGAAGCAGAGGTCAGCCCGGGGACCAGGGTTCAATTCCCGACGCGGTAGGGTCTTGGGTCAATGTCCGCGGACTCGATAATTCTCGCTTAGGTGCCTAAGCTAACCATGGGTCCCACTCTGCAACTCTGGGCAATAGCTTGCTTAATCTCCACAAGGGCCCCAGCAACGCCGGGATGCCTGGCTTCACCTTGGGGTGCCCTCTCACAGGGAAAGCCAGGATGGATTCCCCAGCGGTATACAGCGCCAGGACGCCACGTAACGAGGTAACAGTGCGCTTTACAAGTATACATACATTACACATTACATTACATTACACATTACATTACATTACATTACATCCATTTATAAATTAGCTTATAATACACAACACAAACCAGCTTGCTATACTGAAAGCACTGAGTTCATCAGTCAAAGTTAACCTTACAGCTGGGGACAGTAGTGGTAAAGTGGTGATACTAACTAAACTTGTGTTAGTACTAAGGGCCCGATGTAGGTAGGCAAATACCGGTCGGAAACGGACGAAAATACCGATTTTTGGCAGTTTCCGACCGGTATGTGGATATTGAGATGTAGGGGCATGTCAAATTACAGAATCGGTAATTTTTCCGAATCTGTAATTTTACCGATTCGGTAAAATACCGAATTGGTAAAATTACCGATTCTGTAATTTTACATGTAGGTAGCACTGTAATCAGTGCTACAAGGGTTTAAGAATTCGCTATTTACCACCAACTAGAAGTTGGTGGTAAATAATGAAAACCCTTCAAATAGCATTTTTTTTGCTTTAAAAATGTGCCATGTTGCAGATATACATGCCCTAAAGGCATGTATGTCAGCAACATGTGCACCCATGCACAAGTGAGGGGTACAACAGGGTGTCAAAGTGACACCCTGTCCCCCTTGTAAATTCGGTACTTTTACCGAATAGGTATTTTCCGATTCAGTAATTGGCATTGATTCCTATGGGCCTCAAGGCCCATAGGAGTCAATGGCAATTACAGAATCAGTAAATACAGATTCGGTAATTACAGAATCTTACCGATTCAGTAATTGAATCGGTAAAAATACCTACATCCCGATTGCCAGTTCTTAAATACCGAATCGGTATGATTCGGTATTCAAGAATCGGTAATCTGGGATTACCTACATCTGGCCCCAAATATCCAGACTTGCCTTCCTCATTAAGGGCTTCCTTGACGCTAATCTCGATAATCCATCCAACTGTGCCTTGTTCGAGTTACCTATAACTTCTGCAACTAAATTAGTTCTATCCAACTGGAAAAGCATGCAGAAAGCAGTCTTTAACTCCTATATCAACTGGATATCCTACATCAGAGGCGCAGACAAAATCTCACTTAAAAACTCACCATGGAAGACACCCTCTAAACCCATCTGGGATACGTTGGACAACTACTCGGCCACAAGAAAGCCTCCTCGGAAACACCCCATATACAGTTATCTCTCCATATCAAAATCTCCCCAATCATCATATGTAACCAAACCTAAGACTACTACCATTTTTATGTCTTACCTTATTCTCTTTCCACAATTATCACTGGATAGTGCTTGACTAATCTCATCATTTATGAGTCTCTGTACTCCAGAGTTCACACCCACCCTATTCAGGGGACCAAAATCCTGCATAAAGCACATATACCCTAGGTATACGCAGATCAGAGGTTGCCACACTCCTGCACCTGACTTGCTGGCTTGCTCTACATACCAGGCTAACATACATGTATTACTGTGTTTACAACATTATGTTTTATCACTTACTTGCCAGCAACCTGGTGTCACCTATCACAAAACTCTTCAGAATTGTCAATGTCTCTACCACTGTCATTAATGCCTCTGCTCAAAAGTGAGTTAAGTAGCATTTACCAGCCCCCTCAGTAACCCCCACACCGTGACAAATTGTACCACTAATCTGACCCTGTCTCCTTAACCCCCTCTCCTTACCTTCTCTTACCCTTTAGGTTTATTTTGTATTTACCTATGTTCTCTCTATATGATTTGTTATATGATTTTATGTATAATTTTATGCATTTGTAGCCTTTAAAAACTCAATAAAAAGCTTTAAAATCTAAATACATCCTGAATTTCACTGTTCCTAAAAACACAACTTCCTCCTAAGAAATGTTTGGAAATAAGGGACGAAAGGGTGCATAGCGCTCAATTGTAACATAAATTGGCTAGGAAAGCAATATGTTCTGAAGGTGCACTGGAGAGGTATTCTAAGACTGTGTTTTTACCCTTATGACTACAGTGGACCTCCACTTAATGATTAGTGGAACTCGGGAACCCACACCGAGTCATCATTGGAAACCAGGCCCACTCTAATTCATTACTGGAAGCCAGCGACAATCACCTACGCATTTTCCATGATTTGATCTGCAAATAAATACACAATAAAGACTGAAATAAGTATTCTTTAAACAACACATAAATAATGATCTATTTTCTAACCCTGAGCGTAGCGGGCTATGCGGAAGACAAACTTCGTGAAACTCATGCGTAGCTCCACTTCGCTACCCGCCTCCCACCCCCCTTATTAACAACTGATTACAAATGAAATAAAAAGAGTTTAAAGTAAATTAAATCCACTTACCTTGGCTGTGGCGTCCCCGGGGTGCCCTCCTCCTCTTCATCACTGTCTCTCGGAAAACTGCGCGTGGTTTTAATTTACTTTAAACTCTTTTTATTTAATTTGTAATCAATAGATATTAGGGGGGTGGGAGCTGGCCAACCCTGCTCCGCCGCGGTAGTGTACGGAGATTTGTCTACTCTGCGTTCTCCGCGGCACGTGGAGTACGCAAATCTCCACACACTCCGCGAGCAGATTGTATTACTATTTTCTTTGAATCCCAAATAAATATACAATGCAGTCAAAATGTTCATTTTAATGGGAAGACAGTTTTCTTAAATTCAATTGAGTTCAGCCATTGTCCATGCTAGGTTCTGTTTGATGCACTTGCTCTGCTCTCATGAATCAATCTGAGGATTCTAACTTAATTTTTAGCATCCAATTTAAAATGTCTTTCCATTTACAGAATGTTTTACATTTTTCAATTTTGCTTCTATATATGCACTTTATTGGATCTGTTAATATTATGTAATGTTCTATGCAGTGGCAGGTGCCATGAGCGGGCTCTGTGGACCCCTTAAACAAAAAAGAATTTGATCTGTGTAAAGTTCATTGATTTTATGCATGCCACACATTTCAGTTTAAACCCAGCCATATGCAAATCAGTCTTGACCCTGTTCCCCATGGTACCAGTCCAGCCCGACCTTCCAGGCCAGGTCCTCTCGGGACCGGAAACAAGCATCCTAGGACCAGTTTCGGGGTTTCACACCTCATCAGCCAGGCTAGCTTGAATTCAGTGGCACAGTGAGCCAGAGACCCACAAAAAATGGATATACCTGGCGTACTTAGGGCGAGAAAGCATAAGACACCCAAATGATGGATGGAATGCAGAACAAATCAAAACATTTATCCCCAGTCAAGAGATCAGGGTTAATCCATTGTTCTTTTGCTCGCCATGCCGTGCTCGCTACACCACCTGATTCAAGCTAGCCTGGCTGTTGAGGGGTGTTATCCCGAAACCCGTCCAAGGATGCTTGTTTCTGGTCCAGGGAAGACCAGGCCTGGCAGTTCGGGCTTGTCTGTTCCCATGGGGAACAGGGTCAAGAGTGATTTGTGGCTGGTTCTAAACTGGAATGGCGTGGCATGCAAAAAAATGATGGATTTAACCCAGATCTGTGACTGGGGTGAATGCTTGATTAATTCAGCATTCCATCCACCATCTGCTCTTTTTGCATCTCTAACAAATGTGACAATTGCATGGCAGAGTTTGCTATGGTCTGTATTGTCAATTTTCATGCAGATCCTTGTAGGGGTGAAAGTTAGGAGGAGGCGACAAAAATATGTTTTTTCCCATTGAACTTCCCTTGCATGCTTGGCTTTCTGCTTTAGCCAAAACTGAAAAGCAAAGTTACACTGAACTTGGAGTGAAAGCACAACTTTGCTCTGAAAGCATGCATGTGTTGGTTTGGTGTAATTTCATTAAGCAGTTTTTGAGATATAAGTTATTTAAACAGTTACCTAGCAGGCTTTAAAGGGTTAACTCTTGTGTGTACCTTGGACATTTAGGAACAGTGGATCTTCTGAAAAGTCAGATATTAAAAATCAAAGGAATCCCATTGGATGAGGGAGGGTTTTCTCTCATTGCCTCTTTCAGACCCATAGTTCAGCGATTCAACCATGGATTACTTCTATGATTGGCTGATGCAAGAAAAAATGTTCTTCTGCTGCAGCCATTTCAGGATGCAAGGCTTGGTTCCCTTGCCCCAAACATAAAACAGAAAAGGCCATAAAAGGAGCAACCCTAGCCCAGGCCGTAGCGAGGGGTGGGGCGCATCAAAGGGCCTCCCGTGGGGTACATATGCTACCTACTATGGCACACTGATCTTGGTTGGCCACCACAGACGGTGCCCTCGGTTGGTGAATTCCCCAAAGAACAGTGGGGAAGATTTACAAGCCCCTTGTGCCACTTTTGTGTCATTTTTAACATGGGAAAAGTGAGACAAAAGTGGCACAAGGGGCTTGTAAATCTGCCCCTGTGAATCTAGGGCAAGACACATGCCAACCCAGAGCAACCTCGGCCAGTCCCTTTTACCACTTCCTGCTGCTTGTAGCCATAGGGAAAACTGTTAAAATTAAATCAAATAAATCAAGAGAGAGCTTTTGGAGACTGGTTCAACTCATGATCCTTCAGTGGTAAATTGAACATCCACTCAGCATTTGCAATAAAACACAACGAGTCAAACAAGGTAAAATAAGCTGCAGTCAGTTTTGAAATATAAATACCTTCGTCCTTTCTTCCAAGGCAGATCCAGGAGGAACTACAGCATGAATTGTTGTAGTAAAAATGGCTGGGCGTATAAAGGGACAATGAGAACAACTGTAGACTGCAGGGAAGATATTGGGGGGATGTGGGAGCTCGGGAGGAGGGGGGGTTAGGTGCCTCTTGTTGTACAGTTTGACACAGGATTTGTGAATCATCAGAAACTACGAGCTCTGTGACATTTTTTATGCTTGAGATCTGTGGCTCAGTTTTAGATTCTAAGAGTTCAAGGAACCAGCCAGAGCCATAGATTTCTGCCACTATTTTTTAATCTGCTGATTTTCTTATATTAAAACAGAAAGACCAACAGCATAGCTACACACAGTAACTTCCAGTAATACTTTGACTGTATTTAGGGCCTGGCCTTTGATCAGCCCCTGCTCCTACCTCATGCTGTACATGACTGAAGGCAATGTGCAGATGACACAAAGGACAGGCCCTGCTCCTATCTCAGGCTGCACATGACTGAAGGCAATGTGCAGATGACACTAAGGCCAGGCCCTGCTCCTACCTCATGCTGCACATGACTGAAGGCAATGTGCAGTAGAGACAAACGCCAGGCCCTGCTCCTACCTCATTGTGTATAATACTGAAGGCAATGCGCAGATGACACAAAGGCCAGGTCCTGCTCCTACCTCAAGCTGTACATGACTGAAGGCAATGTGCAGATGACACAAAGGCCAGGCCCTGCTCCTACCTCATGCTGAACATGACTGAAGGCAATGTGCAGCAGAGACAAAGGCCAGGCTCCTACCTCAAGCTGTACATGACTGAAGGCAATGTGCAGATGACACAAAGGCCAGGTCCTGCTCCTACCTCAAGCTGACAATGACTGAAGGCAATGTGCAGATGACACAAAGGCCAGGCCCTGCTCCTTACCTCATGGTGTATATGACTGAAGGCAATGTGCAGATGACACAAAGGCCAGGCCCTGCTCCTACCTCATGCTGCACATGACTGAAGGCAATGTGCAGCAGAGACAAAGGCCAGGCTCCTACCTCAAGCTGTACATGACTGAAGGCAATGTGCAGATGACACAAAGGCCAGGTCCTGCTCCTACCTCAAGCTGTACATGACTGAAGGCAATGTGCATATGACACAAAGGCCAGGCCCTGCTCCTTACCTCATGGTGTATATGACTGAAGGCTATGTGCAGCAGAGACAAAGGCCAGGCTCCTACCTCAGGCTGTGCATGACTAAAGGCAATGTGCAGATGACACAAAGGCCAGGTCCTGCTCCTACCTCATGCTGTACATGACTGAAAGTAATGTGAAGTAGAGACAAAGGCCCGGCCCGGCTCCTACCTCATGCTGTACATGACTTGTGGAAATGTACCTTTTTAGCGGTACACTGGTGCAGGGTCACCCTTTTTTCCATGGGTTCATAGACCAACAAAACAGCGATCAGCACTGGAGTTGGAAATAAGTAACAAGGTTATTAATCACTCATGAGTGGGACCACATCCACACAGCACTCTCAAGTGATGCCTGAGG
Source organism: Lissotriton helveticus (assembly GCF_964261635.1). Lineage (NCBI taxonomy): Eukaryota > Metazoa > Chordata > Amphibia > Caudata > Salamandridae > Lissotriton > Lissotriton helveticus. The sequence continues at coordinate 852,627 of NW_027611702.1, read as the reverse complement.
TAGTACACTGAATTCACAGAACACAGCTCTTTTTATACAGGTATACTGTAGTGTAAGCATGTGAACAGAAATATGAAGAACAAGTTTTAGAAAGTTATCAGCAAACAACAACAGTTGAAAAACCTGAAGGTCAGCAAAGTGGGAGGGGGAGCAGGAGTGCTTATGGCAGCAAGACATGATTGACAGTTAACATCTGAAACCAGGTACTCTGGCAGCTACAAACTCTCAGCATGTACACTGCTTTTAGCTGAGTCAGGAAGTCAATTGAAATAGATAGCACAGGCAGAAAAAGATGAGCAGCAGAGGATGGGAGAATTACGAAGGAAATTAAATGGACACCACAGCCAAAATGGCTGTTGCTTATGCCAAGTAAAATATTACACGTTTTCCTCAGACTGAAGGTAATGTGTAGTAGAGACAAAAGCTAGGCCCTGCTCCTACCTCATGCTGTACATGACGGAAGGCAATGTGCAGTTGCCTCAAAGGCCATACGCTTTTTCCACCTCATGCTGTACAAGCCTTTAAGGAACGTAGATGGCCCAATGCATTACAGCCACTTCAGTGCTATTTGCAGGACTTCCCCGGGTCACCTTTCACATTCTCTGTCCAAGCATTCCCTCATGCAATCTAAGATCTATCAGTCACCTCTTGCCCACACCAAACCTGCCCTGTCTACTGACAAGATTTCATTTCTTCCATCTTGTTGGACCCACACACTGGAAGGCACTCCCTGTGGATAGAACACTACAGAAATGTAGAACACTGTTAGACCAGGCATCCTTGGCGTGGTTTCCCCTGACTTTTTGCCTTCAGACCTCCTGTTTTTGCTGACTTTGTTTTTGCTGGCCTTAGGACTCTGGGCACTTTACCACTGCTACCCAGTGCTAAAGTGCTTGTGCTCCTTCCCTAAAACATGGTAACATTGGCATGTACCCAATTGGCATATTTAATTTACATATAAGTAAATGTGGTACAGGTGCCCAGGACCTGAAAATTAAATGATACTTGTGAGTCTGCAGCACTGATTGTGCCACCTACTTATTTGGGGGACAGCAATCTGGAATCTGATAGTGACCCCGAGCAAGAACTTCCATCAACAGCAGTTAGGTCTTTGACTGCATTAAAGGGGCAAGCTCATCCTCAATGAGAGATGAGTTGGGATCACTCATCCGCTATGCCATTGCAGGGAAGCCCCTCTGTGGAATCATCCCAAATTTCCCTCCTGGAGATAATCCATCAAGAAATCATCGCACATAGGGAAGATACACGCCAGGACAATCGTAAATCTGCAATGAGGAAGATGCAGGGCGTGGTCAGAAAGTTATCTAAGGCCTGCTCCAATACCACGGACAGAGTATCAAACCTTGAGGAGAGAGTGGTATCAACGGAAGCCGAGGTCGCGGATGCGACGAGCAAGGTCGATGCTCACTGTTCTCAGGTAGCAGACATACAGTGGAAGCTTGAAGATATGGAGAACAAGCTCAGGCGTAACAACCTTAGGATCCTGGGAATACCTGAGGGGGTGGAAGGATCAGACGTCAGAGCGTATATCATCAAGCTCTTTGAGCAGTCATTTCGAGAGCTCTCCAGCTGGATCTGGTCCGGAGAAATACAGCGAGCACACCGTACTCCTTTTAAAATACGAAGAAGTGCGAGGGAAGGGGACAAGCCCAGGGCAATTTTAATTTTTCTGGGGAATTTTGTTCGGAGGCAGGCAATCGCAGAAAAGGCTAGACCGGATGCAAAGAGAACCAGCGAAGGGGTATCATTCTTCTTCCGCCCGGACTATTGTCACACAACCGTAGAAAGACACTGGAGACTGAGTGTTGGACAGGCCACATGAAGGGCCGCTCTCCCCCGGCCCAACCAGGCCCGAACCAGCCACGCAAGTACCACACACCACCATTGCCCGTCCACCGTCCCCGCAGGGACCCCTACACTCGAACCTGTTGACCGCGTAGGCCGACCCACTACCGGCCTGCGCGCCCATCCTGGGCGCCATCTTGGACACTCCACCACGAGGCCGCCTGGCCCCCGATCGACCTCAACCCTGGGCCTGGCCAGGCCTCAGACATCCCGGCACCAACATCCACCCAGGAGGTGAGCGGGCTACTTGGTCAGTCAATGGGAGCAGGAGGTGTCGATGGCTCTCCCCCGCCAAGTGCCGCTCGCCCATCGCCTCCCCGGGCGCTGGCTCCACCCCCCTGCTGGGTGTCTGAACCCCCTCATCCCGGACCTCCCGACCTCCAAGTGCGAGGGTCCGGACATCAAAGCACACCAGCCCTATAACTGGGGCAGCTCCAGAGCAGGACGGGAGTTGTATCTTGGAGTCGAGAGACGCAAAGAAGAACTCATCCTTGACGGACTACTGGCGCTGCCGTAGCTCTGTCTTGTGCACCCTCGTCTTGCCTGCTGGCGCTGCCGCGGCTTTGGGAACCACCCTATCCTTCATCATCGTCGGGACCTGCTGGCGTGGCCGCGGACCGTTTGTAACCACCACCTTCATCGGGACCTGCTGGCTCTGCCGCGGACCGTCGTCTTCCTTCATCTATCTCGGGACCTGCTGGCTCCGCCGCGGCCCGTTCATCTACGCCACCGAGCTCGAGGATTGAGAGCTATTTTCCATCTTTTTGGTAACAAGACTGTCCCGCTACCCTTTTCCCAACCAGAGACCAGAATAGAGGGGACCCCTGAGTCCAGACCTCCTTGTACCATTCTACCGTACTTGAAGAATTGTCTATAAAGTATCGTTGAACTTTATCATTGTGTGGTGTCCGTCTGTGGGGGGGAAGTTACTTGTCTGTACGATTCACTGGAGACGGCTCTCCCCGGAGACCTCTCCCCGTATCCTCGGCCGACCCTCCCGGTCCGTCTAACATTGGTGGCAGCGGTGGGATCCGAATCACCGCATAAACCGTACAGAGAGTAGCTCACCCCACGGCGAATCACGATGTCAACTAAAGACAGCGGATCAACGGAGAAATTCCAGATGGAGAAATTGGGCGAGTACAGCCATCGTGAACTTAAACAGTTCTGTATCGAATTAGGTATCGCTACCACCGGACTAAATACCAAAGATGACTTTAAGCAGGCCCTGGAATCTTGGGCAGAAACCGGGGCTGCCGGAACCCCCGATCAAGACATCGCAGCACAAACCCCCATGGCCCCTGAAGAACGAAGAACGGGTCTCTCGCCAGACGAGATCCAGGAACGAGAAAGAACCCGACTACACGAGCTGGAAATGGCCCGGCTCAAAATGGACGTTGAACTAAAGTTGGCCGAACAGAAAATCAACTTAGAGCACCTGCGTCTCCGAGAAGAAAGAGAGGAGAAACAGAGACAAAGGGAGCTCGAGGAAAAGAAACTGGCATATGAACATGAGCGGAAATTAGCTGAAATCGACCTACGCAAACAGAATAAAGAAACAGGGGTGCCCGAGCAACCCCACACTCCAGGGGCAACAGAGAAGAAGGTACACATCCCCAAGGATGTCGTTCGAGAATACTTCCGAGAGGACGACATCCAGCAATGGTTTAAGGCCTATGAAATCGCTATGACTGCACACCGGATCGATAGAAGCGATTGGGGGGCCGGTCTGTGGGGGAGATTCCTCAATGAGGGCCGCGACGCCCTGCTGCAACTCCCGGACCAGCAGATGACCTCCTATGACCATATGAAAGCTGCACTCCTCACCCGCTATGGCCTCACACCCGAGATGTACCGTCAGAGGTTCCGAGACTGCACCCGCATCCCAGGTACAACTTGGGTGGACTATGTCAATTACTTTAGCCGAGCCTTCGAGGGCTGGATCAAAGGAAGCAAGGTCACAACCTACGAACAACTGTTCAATCTTATGGTATGGGAGCATCTGTCGAACAATTGCTTCATTGAACTTCGCCAGCACCTCCTCGACAGCAAGTTAACGGATCCCCGGCAGCTCGCAGCCGAAGCAGACCGGTGGGAGATCACCAGAGTGAGTCGAAATGGGTCCTCCGAACAGAACCGGAACAACAATGGTCAGCACCGTCCCCGAGGAGGTGGAGGCCAAGGACGCGGAAGAAGCAACGCTCCGGTCACCCCCACTACCAGCCCCACCACCCCGGCCAACCGGGGCAGCACCCCAGCGCGACCGGGACATCGAGCCAATGTTACCTGCCATCGATGTCAACGAGTCGGACACTATGCAAACGACCCAAACTGCCCCCAGTACCAGAGCCCAAGACCCCGCCAAGTAGCCGCTGCTGCTCTGGGGGAGGAACGGATCTCGGAGGAACAAGAAGAATATGAACAGGAACACCAAGAATGGGAGCCAGCCGCCATGGCTCTCGCCTGCCTAGGGGGGAGAGACATGGTCCCGCGGGTCCCCCTACCCGCTAATACCCAGAAGTACAGCCAATGGGTGGGCATCAATGGACGCCGGGCTGAAGCCCTTCGTGACACTGGGGCCAGTGTAACAGCCGTCCGCAGTCACCTGGTGACCCCCGAACAATACTTACCAAACATTCTCTGCCCTGTACGTTCAGCCGATAACTCAGAAAGTCTGTGTCGGATGGCCTGCGTCCCCTTCGAATGGGGAGGGGTCTCCGGCATGTTGAAGGTGACGGTCCGAGATGATGCCCCCGTAGACTGCCTCCTGGGTAATGACCTGGAAAGCTCTCCATGGGCAGCAGTCGAACGAAAGGAGCACCTGGGGATGCTGGGCGTCCCGGACTGGGCGTGCGTCACCACCCGGTCCATGACCGCCCGTGCCAACACCCGCCCAGAGGAACTCGAATGGCCGGCGCCACCGCCTCCGGTCGCCCCCGCCGAAACCACCGACCGTGACGTCCCCCCCGAACCAGCTCAACCTCCAGACCTCGCTAACCTCGACCAGTGGCCTCAAGAGGGGGGGCCCACGCAAGAACAATTTCGCCAAGAACAAAAGACCTGTCCCTCCCTCGAGGGACTCCGCCAGCAAGCGCTAGCCCAAAGCGCAGGGGATACCTCCGGAACTCACTGGGTCTACTGGGACAATGATCTGCTGTACAGTGAGCAAAGAATCGCGGAGCTGGGGGCCAGCCGAGTCCTAGTGGTACCCCTCCGTTTTAGAGACTTTCTGCTAAACCTGGCCCACGATGTCCCCCTGGCAGGACACTTGGGTCAAGACAAAACCTATAGCCGCCTGGTGACCCACTTCTTCTGGCCCAAAATGAGGGACAATGTACACCAGCATTGCCGATCTTGCCCCACGTGCCAAGCCAGTGGGAAGAGCGGCCGCAAACTGAAAGCCCCCCTGCAACCTTTTCCCGTGGTCACCACCCCGTTCGAGAGGGTCGGAATCGATATCGTAGGGCCCCTGGACCCGCGCACAAAACAAGGCCATCGATTCATCCTGGTGCTAGTGGACCACGCCACCCGCTACCCGGAGGCTGTTCCCCTGCGGACTGTGACAGCCCCGGTAGTCGGCCGGGCTCTGATGGGGATCTTCTCCCGGGTGGGCTTCCCCCGGGAGGTCGTCAGTGACAGAGGCACGAACTTTATTTCGAAATATATGAAATCTCTCTGGCAACAGTGCGGGGTTACCTACCGGTTCACGACCCCCTATCACCCTCAAGGAAACGGACTCGTTGAGCGGTTCAACCGCACGCTCAAAGGGATGATCGGGGGGTTGGAAGAGCCCCTCCGTCGCCAGTGGGATGTACTGTTGCCGTGCCTTCTCTTCGCATATCGAGAGGTTCCCCAGAAGTCCCTGGGCTTCAGCCCATTTGAACTGCTATATGGACACCCCGTGCGCGGGCCGCTCAGCCTAGTTAAGGAAGGCTGGGAGATGCCCCCTCTAAAGAACCCACCAGATGTTTTCCGCTACCTCCTAACCCTCCGCAACCAGACCCGGCGATTCCGAGAACTAGCAAAAGCCAACCTAGAGGCCAGTCAGGAGGACATGAAAAGGTGGTATGACCGGAATGCCTCCTCCATCGAATTTGAACCTGGACAACAGGTATGGGTGATGTCCCCCACCGAACCCTGCGCCCTACAAGACAAGTGGACAGGGCCCTTCAAAGTGGTCGAGCGCAAGGGTCCGGCTACCTATCTCATCGACTTGGAATCTTCCCGGAACCCCCTCCGGGTCCTCCACGCTAACAGACTGAAACCGCACTTTGTACGGACAGAACTCAGCCTCCTGATGGCCACAGACAATGGGGCTGAAGAGGACTCCGAGCCCCTCCCGGACCTCCTACGAACGCGGGAGAAAGACGGTTCCGTAGATGGGGTCCGACTCTCAGAGGCCCTCACCCGAGAGCAACACCAGGAGTGCCAAGTTCTCCTGTCACAATTCGCCAGCCTGTTCTCCCTCACCCCAGGTGTCACTTCCTGGTGTACGCACGATGTGGACACGGGGGACAGCCCCCCTATCCGCCACCGGGCCTACCGCGTGCCAGATCGGGTACGGGCCTGCATCCAGGAGGAAGTAGCCAAAATGCTCACGCTCGGGGTCATCGAGCCCTCAGACAGCCCCTGGGCCAGCCCTGTAGTACTGGTCCCCAAAGCAGCTGCCCCCGGCACCACACCAGAACTCCGGTTCTGCGTCGACTACCGGGGCTTGAATGCGGTCACCAGGACAGACGCACATCCCATCCCCCGGGCAGATGAACTAATCGACCGCATGGGAGCTGCCCGCTACCTCAGTATCTTCGACCTGACGGCGGGCTACTGGCAAATCGGCCTCACACCCCGGGCACAAGAACGTTCTGCCTTTTCCACGCCCGATGGCCATTACCATTTCACAGTCATGCCCTTCGGCATGAAGAATGCCCCAGCAACGTTCCAACGGCTCGTCAATCAGGTCCTGGCGGGGCTCGAAGGATTCAGCGCCGCCTACTTAGACGACATCGCTGTATACAGCAACCAGTGGTCCGAGCACCTCCACCACCTCCGAGCAGTACTGCACGCCCTTCAGCAAGCTGGCCTCACGATCAAGGCCAGCAAATGTCAAATTGGGCAAGGGTCTGTAACCTACCTCGGGCACCAGGTGGGAAGCGGCCTGGTGGCCCCTCTGCAGCTAAAAATTGCCGCCATCCAGTCCTGGCAGCCCCCCACTACCCAGACCGAGGTACGAGCCTTCCTGGGCCTCACGGGCTATTACCGAAGGTTCGTGAAAGACTATGGTACTATCGTGAGGCCCCTCACAGAGCTCACGTCAAAAAATCAGCCCCAGAAAGTCAACTGGACCCCAGAGTGTCAAGCTGCATTTGAACAATTGAAAGCCGCCATGTGCTCCACCCCTGTGCTCCAGGCCCCCGACTACAGCCGGGAGTTCATCGTCCAGACGGATGCCTCCGACCATGGCATTGGGGCAGTCCTGTCCCAAGTGAACACCGAAGGCCATGACCAGCCGGTGGCCTTCATCAGCCGGCGACTCCTACCACGGGAACAACGCTGGAGCACCATAGAGAGGGAGGCCTTCGCGGTGGTATGGGCCCTCAAGAAGCTCCGGCCCTACCTTTTTGGCACACCCTTTCGGGTACAGACCGACCACCGACCCCTGCAGTGGCTGATGCAGATGCGGGGGGAAAACCCGAAGTTACTACGCTGGTCCATCTCCCTACAAGGGATGGACTTCACAGTTGAACATCGGCCTGGGCCCGATCACGCCAACGCAGATGGCCTGTCCCGGTTCTTCCGCCTCGACGAGAAGAGTCCCCAAGAGAATGGGTAACTCTCCCCGCCTTCAGCTGGGGGGGACGCATGTTGGACAGGCCACATGAAGGGCCGCTCTCCCCCGGCCCAACCAGGCCCGAACCAGCCACGCAAGTACCACACACCACCATTGCCCGTCCACCGTCCCCGCAGGGACCCCTACACTCGAACCTGTTGACCGCGTAGGCCGACCCACTACCGGCCTGCGCGCCCATCCTGGGCGCCATCTTGGACACTCCACCACGAGGCCGCCTGGCCCCCGATCGACCTCAACCCTGGGCCTGGCCAGGCTTCAGACATCCCGGCACCAACATCCACCCAGGAGGTGAGCGGGCTACTTGGTCAGTCAATGGGAGCAGGAGGTGTCGATGGCTCTCCCCCGCCAAGTGCCGCTCGCCCATCGCCTCCCCGGGCGCTGGCTCCACCCCCCTGCTGGGTGTCTGAACCCCCTCATCCCGGACCTCCCGACCTCCAAGTGCGAGGGTCCGGACATCAAAGCACACCAGCCCTATAACTGGGGCAGCTCCAGAGCAGGACGGGAGTTGTATCTTGGAGTCGAGAGACGCAAAGAAGAACTCATCCTTGACGGACTACTGGCGCTGCCGTAGCTCTGTCTTGTGCACCCTCGTCTTGCCTGCTGGCGCTGCCGCGGCTTTGGGAACCACCCTATCCTTCATCATCGTCGGGACCTGCTGGCGTGGCCGCGGACCGTTTGTAACCACCACCTTCATCGGGACCTGCTGGCTCTGCCGCGGACCGTCGTCTTCCTTCATCCATCTCGGGACCTGCTGGCTCCGCCGCGGCCCGTTCATCTACGCCACCGAGCTCGAGGATTGAGAGCTATTTTCCATCTTTTTGGTAACAAGACTGTCCCGCTACCCTTTTCCCAACCAGAGACCAGAATAGAGGGGACCCCTGAGTCCAGACCTCCTTGTACCATTCTACCGTACTTGAAGAATTGTCTATAAAGTATCGTTGAACTTTATCATTGTGTGGTGTCCGTCTGTGGGGGGGAAGTTACTTGTCTGTACGATTCACTGGAGACGGCTCTCCCCGGAGACCTCTCCCCGTATCCTCGGCCGACCCTCCCGGTCCGTCTAACACTGAGGGAAATGATTAAGTTCTTTCAGGAGAAGAAGATTCAAGCCTTTTTGATAAATCCGGTACAAAAGGGGGTGGTGATGGACGGAGCATCTGAATCAATCAAACACTCTCACCCAGTCAAAAGATCAGGTTTAATCCATCACCGTTCTTTAGCCCACTCTGCCACCCCAGTTCAGACATGGCTATATGCAAATCAGTCTGACCCTGTGCCTCATGGGAACAGTCCAGCCCGAACTGCCAAGCCATGTCTTTCCTGGACCGGAAACAAGCTTCAGAGGACCGGTTTCTGGCATTCCAGCCGTCTTCAGCCCGGCTTGCTTGAATCCAGTGGCAAAGTGAGCAAGGGACTCACGTCTGAGCATACCCTGCACACACTTGTGGCGGCCAAAAGCGGTACAAAAGGGGGTGGGGATGGACGTAGCATCTGAATCAATCAAACACTCACACCCAGTCAAAAGATCTGGGTTTAATCCATCACCGTTCTTTAGCCCACTCTGCCACCCCAGTTCAGACATGGCTATATGCAAATCAGTCTGACGCTGTACCTCATGGGAACAGTCCAGCCCGAACTGCCAAGCCATGTCTTCCCTGGACCGGAAACAAGCTTCCGAGGACCGGTTTCTGGCATTCCAGCCGTCTTCAGTCCGGCTTTCTTGAATCCAGTGGCAAAGTGAGCAAGGGACTCATGTCTGAGCATACCCTGCCACACCTATCGCGGCCAAAAGCGGTACAAAAGGGGGTGGTGATGGACGGAGCATCTGAATCAATTAAACACCGTGAGTGTTTGATTGATTCAGATGCTCCGTCCATTTTGAATAGGCAACCTGGGATATGGAACAGAGGAAGCAGTTCACAGGTGAAGGCTCCTTAACCACCGCCTCCCCTTCCACACACCCACCAGGCATTTCCGCTCTGCCCTACTGGCCCTGGCCCCCACCCCATGGGTCCACAAGACCACACTGATGCTTTTGTAACACACAGAAAGGAAACGGTTGCTCGAACCTGATGACCCCTTACATACATACTGTCCTGATGAAGGTGTGACCAAATCTACGGGCTACAATACCGAAACACGTCGACGCATTTTTTCCATATTGAATTCATTAAAACCTAGGGGATTCCAGAGATACAACACTAACAATACGGGAAATCCCTTTGTATCTAGACTAAGGTCTTTGGATCAATTAATCGGTAGCAGTATCAAGTGCTTTATTGAAACAAGGGGGTTATGTTCTATGTTCTTTTGCTTTTGATTGATAATATAATGTGTGTTTACCTTTGCGGATTGTGATCTATGTACTTCGCCTTTCAATTTTTATGTTGAAAATTGTTTTATGTCACATGTACATGCATTGTTGTCTTTTTTAATATGTTAGACATTAGTATTTGTATTATGCTTGGTTTTTTAAACAGTAAATTTGTTTACACTATGAGATGATTTTTAATCTGATGTTGTCAGTAGAAATTCTTACAGATTTTTGTATGAGTACATTTTTAATAAAAATAGATTGTAAACGTTGTATTCTGGTCAGTGACCAGTGATTTAGATGAGTTACTCAGTGTGTGGGGTGAATGAGTGAAACAAGAGCACAACACTACGGTAGTGGCTCTCTTGTATAAAATGTTTCCAGGGATAGCCCTTTGACTTTCAATGTTAATAGTACCCTGTTCCCTGGAACTTGTGGGGTCCTCTCTCATATTTTTTCACTGGTAAACAGAGTGCTTCAGAACTGGTTTGGCCTAGGCACAGGCCCCTCTCCCCTCAGAGAACAAATGATTTCAGGGTATAAATATTGGGACCCTGATCCCATGAAATTAGATCACTTCTGGACTTACAAGACGAAACCTCTGCTGAGGAGAGGATCCTGAAGAAACAGAGGAGAGACTATTCCCAAGCTGAAGTGCTGCTTGGGGGATTGGCCTACAGGTGTTGCCTGACTGCCAAAGAGAGGAGAAAGAACTTTGTGGACTTTATTTTCAACTTGTGCTAAAGATCTCCAAGGGCCTGGAAGAGAGCTTGCCCCCTGACTGAAGTCCCAGGACCAGTGAACTTCACCAGCCTTTGTGAATTGCTGCTGGAAATGCTGTTTCAGTGGCTACAGAGGCAGGGAGCTGTGACCCACTCTCAAGACCGGCCCGGTGTCCTGCAGGCACGGCATCAAGCAACGTCCGCCTCGAACAACGCAAGCTCTGAGCTCACCGACTCCGTCTTGACGCCTTCACCGAGCCGTTGCCTGCACTGCAACTGGAAGGACACCCCGACGTGCAACTCCTTGCTACACCAACTCGTACTGGTCTGACCGACGCGTTCACTGCTGCTGACTCTGAGTCCTGTGAAAGCACCGGAGTTGGGCACCGCCTCACACTCGCACCACTGTCCGGACTGATCGACACTCGCTCCCGAACTCCGGCGCGGTCACCGCACCGCAAGCTGGAAGCACCGCAACGAAGCACCTTCTCGCCCTGTAACGCACGCCTTGGATCCACCGACTCCGTCAACAGGCCGCTGCCTGCACCGCATTGAGGGACAATGTGTCCTGTAATGCTTTCTTTTCTGCACCACGATGAAGAACGAGACCGGCTCGCACGTCTGTGCCGGCCGCATCAAGCAAAAGGTACTTTGACTGAGTCTGTTGACACTTGAGTGGGCCCGTATCGACGCGGTCTGCTGGATTGCTAGACTCTGTGTTATTTTCAACAACGCTGTAGCCGGACCAGGCTACGGACTTGCACAGTACCTTGATTTAAGCCTTTTAACAAGAACTCTTGAAATCTAATATTACTGTGTATTCTTTTTGTCGTTTATTGGTCTTGTGGTAAATCTATAGAAAATATACTTATTTTTTATATAAAACCTTGTGTGGTGTCCATTTGTAGTGTTGTCACTGGGTTACTGTATGTGGTCACAAATGCTTAACTTACGCCTCTGAGATAAAGCCTTGCTGCTCATTCCACGCTACCAAGGGGGTGAGCAGAGGTTATTTTAGGAGTGGTACCTCCTTACCCTGACTAGAGAAGAGGGTCCCTATTTGTCACAAGTACCTACCTGTGCTAACTAGAGACCCCCAATTCTAACAATGCCTTTCTTGGAGAAGACCTCCTTAAGAGGTTTGTGATTAGTAAGAATTCTGCACCTTTTCCCCCTCAAAACCTTTTTCAGCTTGAGCACCGCCCAGAAAACACCCAGAGCTTCTTTCTCTACAACAGAACAGTTGCATTCAGCACCCCTCAATGGCCTAGAGATGAAAAGAATCGTTTTAACCTCCCCATCAACCTTCTGCAAAAGAACTGCTCCTAACCCCTTCAAGCTGACATCAGTCATGAGATAAGATTCCTTTGTGAGGTCAAAACTTCCTAGAAAAGGTGCTTCATTCAGATGTTTCTTAATCCACTCAAACTCTTCCTCACAGCACTTGGACCAAACAAATGTGCTTCCCTTCAGGAAGAGAGACCTCAAACAAGAACTTTTGCCTGCAAAGTTAGGAACAAACTTGTTATAAAAATTCAGCTATGCCCAGAAAGTTTACAAACTCTTCTTTGTTCAAAGGGGTGCGCAAATTACAAAAGGTGCTTACCAATGAGTCTTTGGATTTGATGCCTGAAGCGGACTCAAAATGCCCTAGGTAGTCTATTTCTTTGACATCAAATTTGCACTGGTCAGTCCTAAGGGTGAGGTCAGCATCGACTTACTTGTTCAATACTGACGTCAGCCCCCCGTCATGCTCCTCAAGATCCATACCAAAGATGAGCACATAATCTGGGTACACCTTGAAATGTTAGAAAGGCGATCCCAGGGGAGACAGAAGATGTCTGACTGACCACCCCGAGACCGACCAATCCTTATGAAATAGGCCGAGCGCCGTCGAGAGGCCTCCTTGGCGAGGCTCCTCTCTTCTAATCGTAGCAGACGAGCAATCACACAACTAAAAAGGGACACCACACGAGAGTAGATTCTTAAGAGTCTTTATATAGAGAATAAAGGCAAGTTCTCGCAGCAATATGTACAAAGGGATCGAGGGGCCCTCAAAGTCTTGGTATCAGGTAAATGGGGTAGCGGGACAGTCTCGGTACCGACAGGTACTAGGATACCCGGCGCACAGCTCTCAATCCTTGAGCTGAGGGGTGCAAGTAGCCGCGACAGCATCAGCAGGGCTCCGAGGACGGTTCAGCGTAGTCGGGCCGCAACAGCGTCAGCAGGGCTTCGAGGATGGTTCAGCGTAGTTGGGCCGCGACAGCGTCAGCAGGGCTCCGAGGATGGTTCAGCGTAGTCGGGCCGCGACAGCGTCAGCAGGGCTCCGAGGATGGTTCAGCATAGTCGGGTCGCGACAGCGTCAGCAGGGCTCCGAGGATGGTTCAGCGTAGTCGGGCCGCGACAGCGTCAGCAGGGCTCCGAGGATGGTTCCAAGTACAAGAGTTCTGATCAGGATCAGCCGCGACAAGGTCAGCAGAGCTTCGACTCCAGATACAACTGGCGTCCTAATCCAGGGCTAGCCCAGATATAGGACTGGGATGAGGGTGTCCAGACACCAAGAAGGGGGGTGGAGCCAGCGCCCAGGGAGGCCTGAGGGCAATCGATACCAGGCGTCCGGGGACGGCCGGAGGGCCCTCGAAACTCCCCTCCTCTTAGATCCGTCGAGTGGCCACTCTACCACCTGGGTGGATCTTGGTGCCTCGATGTCGGGGCTTCGCTGGGGCCGTGGCCGGGGTCGGGCCGAGGCCACGCGCTCGGGACGTGATGGGCCCAAGATGGAGTCGGGCCTGAAGAGTTGGGGCGAGTAGGGTTTGCCGGGTTCCAGGGGGGAGAGCCGTGGGTTGCCATGGTGGCTGCTCTCGTCGAGAGTTCGTGGAGGGTAGTGCCAGGGGGGCGACAGCGGGTTGATGGAGGGCCAATGTCGTCCCGGGCCCGCCATGCGGGAGGGGTCAGACCACGCCACGAGGCCGGGTCCAACACACGTCCCCTCCAGCTGAAGGCAGGGAGAGTCACCCATCTTCTTGGGGGTTCTCCTCGCCGAGGCGGAAGAAGCGGGACAGGCCATCAGCATTGGGGTGGTCGTTGCCAGGGCGATGCTCCACAATGAAGTCCATCCCTTGGAGGGAGATGGACCATCGCAACAGCTTCGGGTTCTCGCCCCGCATCTGCATCAGCCACCGCAGGGGCCGGTGGTCGGTCTGTACCCGGAAGTGGGTGCCGAAGAGGAAGGGCTGGAGTTTCTTTAGGGCCCACACGTAGGCGAAGGCTTCTCTCTCGATGGTGCTCCATCGTTGTTCTCTAGCCAGCAGGCGCCAACTGATGAAGGCCACAGGACGGTCGACTCCCCCGGGGTTAACTTGCGATAGGACCGCCCCGATGCCGTGCTCCGAGGCGTCGGTTTGGACCACAAACTCTCGGCTGTAGTCGGGGGCTTGGAGCACAGGGGCGGTGCACATGGCAGCTTTCAGAGTCTTAAAGGCTGTTTGACACTCGGGGGTCCAGTGCACCTTCTGGGGTTGCCTTTTGGATGTCAGTTCAGTGAGGGGCCCCACAATGCTCCCATAGTCTTTTATGAAGCGCCGGTAATATCCCGTGAGTCCCAGGAAGGCTCGGACTACTGTCTGGGTGATTGGGGGCTCCCAGGCCACGATGGCGTACATTTTTTGGTTGGAGGGGAGCCACCTGGCCGCTCCCTACTTGGTGCCCCAGATAGGTCACAGACCCTTGGCCTATCTGGCACTTGCTGGCTTTTATTGTCAGTCCAGCCCGTCGGAGGGCCGTCAGGACCTCCCAGAGGTGCGTCAGGTGCTCGTCCCAGTGGAGGCTGTACACCGCGATATCGTCCAGATATGCGGCACTGAACTCTTCTAGCCCCGCCAGCACTCTATTTACCAGTCTCTGGAAGGTGGCTGGAGGGTTTTTCATTCCGAAGGGCATCACCTTGAAATGGAAGTGGCCATCGGGGGTCAAGAAGGCAGATCGCTCTTGGGCACCAGGGGTGTGGCTGATCTGCCAATACCCGGCCGTGAGGTCGAAGGTGCTGAGGTACCTGGCGGCCCCCAGGCGATCAATCGGTTCATCGGCCCGGGGGATGGGATGGGCGTCGGTCCTGGTGACGCCATTCAGCCCCCGGTAGTCGACACAAAACCGGAGTTCCGGGGGGGTGCGGGGGGCGGCGGCTTTAGGGACCAGGACAACTGGACTGGCCCAGGGACTGTCTGAGGGCTCGACCACCCCCAGGGCTAGCATCTTGGCAACTTCGGACTGGATGCAGGCCCGAACTCGGTCTGGAACCCGGAAAGCCTGGTGTCGCACGGGCGGGCTGTCCCGGGCTGTCCCCGGTGTCGAAATCGTGGACACACCACTGGGTGACCCCAGGAGTGAGTGAAAACATGTCCGCAAATTGCCCCAGCAGGTTTCGGCAGTCCTGGTGCTGTTCGGGGGTCAGGGCGTAGGAGAGGAGTATTCCCTCGACGGAGCCGTCTTTTTCAGAGCACTTCAGGAGGTCGGGCAGGGGCTCGGAGTCGTCTTCGGCTCCGTCATCCGTAGCCAACAGCAGACTCAGCTCTGTGCGGGCAAAGTGAGGCTTGAGCCGGTTGGCGTGCAGAACCCGGAGGGGGTTCCTGGGCGACTCCATGTCCACCAAATAGGTGACGGGGCTCTTGCGCTCCACCACCTTGAAGGGCCCCGTCCATTTGTCCTGGAGGGCACAAGGTTCGACCGGGGACATGACCCAGACCTGCTGACCCGGCTCGAACTCGATGGACGAGGCGTTCTGGTCATACCAGCGTTTCATTTCCTCAAGGTTGGCCTCGGCAAGTTCCTGTAACTTCCGAGTCTGGTTGCGGAGGGTCAGGAGGTACCGGTAGACATCGGGTGGAGCATCTCAGACTGTAGTCTCCCAGCCTTCTTTGAACAGGCTGAGGGGACCTCGGACAGGGTGTCCGTACAATAGTTCAAAGGGGCTGAACCCCAGGGACTTCTGGGGCACCTCCCGATAAGAGAACAGGAGGCAGGGCAGCAGGACGTCCCATTTGCGGCATAGGGGCTCTTCTAGGCCCTTGATCATCCCCTTGAGTGTTCGGTTAAACCGCTCCACAAGTCCATTCCCTTGGGGGTTATATGGGGTGATGAACTTATATGTGACCCCGCACTGTTGCCACAGGGACCGCATATATTTGGATATAAAGTTAGTGCCACGATCACTCACGACCTCTCCGGGGAATCCGACTCTGGAGAAGATCCCCATCAGCGCCCGGCCCACCACGGGGGCCGTTATGGTCCGGAGGGGGATGGCTTCTGGGTAGCGGGTGGCATGGTCCACCAGGACGAGGATGAAGCAGTGTCCCTGAGAGGTGCGGGGGTCCAGGGGCCCCACTATATCGATCCCTACCCGCTCGAAGGGGGTGCTTACCACGGGAAAGGGTTGGAGCGGGGCCTTGACTTTTCCCCCGCTCTTCCCGCTGGCTTGACAGGTCGGACAGGTTCTGCAGTGATTGTGCACATCATTGCGCATTTTTGGCCAGTAAAAATGGGTCACCAGGCGGCTGTAGGTTTTGTCCTGTCCCAGGTGCCCGGCGAGGGGCACGTCGTGTGCCAAGTTTAAGAGGAAGTCTCTGAATCGTAGGGGGACCACCAACACTCGGCTGGCCCCCAGTTCGGCAATTTTCTGCTCGCTGTATAGGAGGTCGTGGTCCCAGTCGACCCAGTGGGTCCCCAATGTGTCCCCGACGGCTTGAGCTGTGGCTTGCTGCCAGATACCTTCGAGGGAGGGGCAGGCCTTCTGTTCCTGCCAGAATTGTTTTTGGGTGGGACCACCTTCCTGGCACCATTGGGCTAGATGTCACCGAGCTCGGTGGTGTCGTCGTGGTGGGGCTCCGGTGGCGCGGACTCGGGGTGAGTTTCTTCATCGACGGCGGGAGGCGGCGGCGCAGGCCACTCCTATTCTTCTGTCGGGCGGCCTCGGTCGCCGCCGGGGCCCGGGCTGCCATGGATCGGGTGGTCGCGCAGACCCACTTGGGTAGTCCCAACATCCCCAGGTGTTCTCTCCTCTCGACTTGGGCCCAGGGGGAACTCTCGAGGTCGTTTCCGAGGAGGCAGTCCACGGGGGCGTCGTCCCGGACGGTCACCTTTAGCGTGCCCGACACCCCTCCCCACTCGAAGGGGATTCGGGCCATCTGGCACAGGGTCTCGGAATTGTCGGCGGCCAGCACGGGGCACAGTACATTCGGTAGGATCTGTTCGGGAGTCACTAAGTGGCAGCGGACGGCTGTCACACTGGCTCCAGTGTCACGGAGTGCTTCGGCCCGTCGCCCATTAATATTGACCCACTGACGGTATTTTTGGGTGTTGCTCGGGAGTGGGGCCCGGGGGACCATGTCTCTTTCGCCCAGGCAGACTAGGGCCATGGCGGCCGGCTCCCACTCAGTCTGGTCCTCGTGGTAGGCCTCTTCTTCTTCTTCTTCCCCTCCTTCCCCCAGGGCGGCGGCCGCGATCTGGCGAGTCGGAGGTCCGGTGGTGCCGGTACCCTGGTTCATTGGACAGTGGGGGTCACGGGCATAGTGACCTGGCCGCTGGCATCTGTGGCAGGTAACATTTGGGCGGGGCCCCGGCCGAGCTGGGGGGGCCCCTCTTCGGGTCAGGGATGGCGAAGTTTTGTTCGGTGGCGATCCCCGGTGCGGACTCCGGGGGGGCGCAGACAGAAGGTCTCGGCTCCTGTTCTGGCCTCCTCCGCTGCCTCGTTGGCGGGGGTGCCCCTGGGGGTTCCGTCCAGATTCTCCTTTTGGGATCCGGTGGACCCGGGTGCTCACCCATCAATTGGCCTCGACAGCTAGTTTCCGTGGCTCGGTCAGCTTGCTGTCGAGTAGGTGCTGTCGGAGTTTGACGAAGCAGTTGTTGGAGAGGTGTTCCCATATGATGAGGTTGAACAGCTGCTCATAGGTGGTCACTTTGCTGCCCTTGATCCACCCTTTCTGGGCCCGGCTATAAAAGTTTACGTACTCCATCCATGTGGTACCGGGGATCTTTTTACAGTCTCGGAATCTCTGCCAGTACATCTCAGGAGTGAGACCATAGCGGGTGAACAGGGCGTCCTTCATGTGATCATAGGAGGACATCACGTCGTCGGCCAGTTCCAGCAAGGTGTCTCTTCCTTCGCTGACGAACTTTCCCCATAAGCCGGCACCCCAATCTTTTCGGGGTATGCGGTGCGCGGTCATGGCGACTTCGTAGGCCTTAAACCACTGCTGGATGTTGTCATTTTTATAGTACTCCTTGACGACATCCTTGGGAATGTGGACCTTTGTGTCGGTAGGAGGTGGGGGGCTTCAGTTCACAGCGGCACCAGCTTCTTCGCTTTTGGCCTTGATCTCCATTTCTTTGAGGCCACGCTCGTGCTCGAATGTGAGTTTCTTTTCTTCCAATTCTCTCTGCCTCCGTCTCTCCTCCAGGTCTCCTTGCAGCCGGAGTTGCTCGATGGCCATTTTCTTTTCCGCTAGTTGGAGTTCTCCGTCCAGCCGGAGTCGGGCGAGCTCCAACTCATGGAGCCGACTTCTCTCTCGCTCTTGGGCGTCTTCGGGGGAGAGGCCCGTGTCTCGGTTGGCGGTTCTTTCTTTCGCTGGGGCTGTTATGGTTCCCAGGGGCACTTCTGGAACAGTGTCATCTTCGGTTTGGGGTGGTGTCGCTCCGGCCTCCACCCATGTTTGCAGCGCTTCCTTAAAATCCTCTTTGGTGCTTAGTCCGGTGCTAGCGACACCTAAGTCTTTGCAAAATTGTTTGAGTTCTTTATGGGTGTACTCCTCCAATAGTTCCTTTTGGAACTGTGGGGTCGTTCCGGCTTCTTTAGTACTCATGGTTGCTGTGGGTCTCTGTTAGTAGTGGGCGAGTTACTCGCTGCACGATTTGCGTCGGCTTGGATCCAGTCACCTGCCACCAATGTTAGAAAGGCGATCCCAGGGGCGACAGAAGATGTTTGACTGACCACCCCGAGACCCACCAATCCTTATGGAATAGGCTGAGCGCCGTCGAGAGACCTCCTTGGCGAGGCTCCTCTCTTCTAATCCTAGCAGACGAGCAATCACACCACTACAAAGGGACACCACACGAGAGTAGATTCTTAAGAGTCTGTATATAGAGAATAAAGGCAAGTTCTCGCAGCAATATGTACAAAGGGATCGAGGGACCCTCAAAGTCTTGGTATGAGGTAAATGGGGTAGCGGGACAGTCTCGGTACCGACGGGTACTAGGATACCCGGCGCACAGCTCTCAATTCTTGAGCTGGGGGGTGTAAGGAGCCGCAAAAGCGTCAGTAGGGCTCCGAGGATGGTTCAGCGTAGTCGGGCAGCGACAGTGTCAGCAGGGCTCCGAGGATGGTTCAGCGTAGTTGGGCCGCAACAGCGTCAGCAGGGCTCCGAGGATGGTTCAGCGTAGTCGGGCCGCGACAGCGTCAGCAGGGCTCCGAGGATGGTTCAGCGTAGTCGGGCCGCGACAGCGTCAGCAGGGCTCCAAAGATGGTTCAGCATAGTCGGGCCGCGACAGCGTCAGCAGGGCTCCGAGGATGGTTCCAAGTACAAGAGTTCTGATCAGGATCAGCCGCGACGAGGTCAGCAGGGCTTCGACTCCAGATACAACTGGCGTCCTAATCCAGGTCTAGCCCAGATATAGTACTGGAGTCCTTTGATGTCCGGTACCTCGCGCCTGGGGGATCAGAGGGGCTGGGATGAGGGTGTCCAGACACCCAGCAGGGGGGTGGAGCCAGCGCCCAGGAAGGCCGGAGGGCGATCGATACCAGGTGTCCGGGGACGGCTGGAGGGCCATCGAAACTCCCCTCCTCTTAGATCCGTCGAGTGGCCACTCTACCACCTGGGTGGATCTTGGTGCCTCGATGTCGGGGCTTCGCTGGGGCCGTGGCCGGGGTCGGGCCGAGGCCACGTGCTCGGGACGTGATGGGCCCAAGATGGAGTCGGGCCTGAAGAGTTGGGGCGAGTAAGGTTCGCCGGGTTCCAGGGGGAGAGCCGTGGGTTGCCAGGGTGGCTGCTCTCGTCGAGAGTTCGTTGAGGGTAGTGCCAGGGGAGCGACAGCGGGCCGATGGAGGGCCGATGTCGTCCCGGGCCCGCCATGCCGGAGGGGTCGGACCACGTGTTCTGCCTGGTTTTCTCAGATTAGATAGGACCAGCTCATCAGAGCATCACTAACTCAGCCAGAACGTTACCACCTCCCCCTCCCTAGGGCCTATTTAAAAGAGGTAACAACATATATCTACCACCTAAGGACAGGGAATTCCCAATATACATACCCAGACTTCCTATAATGTCAATCAATCGGCGGCCTCGCGGTCCCAGACGAACCCAGACCTCTCTACCCAGACGGCAGTATCAATATCGGCGGCCTCGCGGTCACTCAGACCCAGACCTCTCTACCCAGACGGCAGTATCAATATCGGCGGCCTCGCGGTCCCAGACGAACCCAGACCTCTCTACCCAGACGGCAGTATCAATATCGGCGGCCTCGCGGTCACTCAGACCCAGACCTCTCTTGTGGAATTTCTAATTGGGGGGCACTACCAACCAGAATATAAGATCCTTAATTATTGCCCGGCGGTGTCGCCTCTTGAACCCACAAAGAAGTTAAACTATTGAAGAGGCAGGCGCTGGAGACTGGAAGGCAGGAAACAAGGTTTTTATTCGCTCCGGAGGAGAACACAACGAAAACGGACAGAAGGTATCGTTCTGAGGTGCTCTAACTGCATCCCTGAGGCCTGGCCTCTTATACACAAGTTTATCTCTTTATTACATGTAACACATTCTCGTTGATACTTTGATGTACGGAAAGACATCCTCAGAATCCCCCCCTTCCCAGCCCGTTCCCACGCAAGGTTACAGTGGAAGTCCCCGCCCCGTTCACAACAGGTGATGATCATCGCGCAGCTGGGTATTCCGCCGATTCACGGAGTGTGCGGGTTTCGATCGGATCTCGTGGGATGGGGGGGGGCTTTGATCATCTCGGGGGTCCTTTGAGGAGGGAAGCTTTCTATTGTATGGGGAGGGGCAAGGGATTGGTATCGGCAGAGCTAGGTGTCGGCCTGGGAACGGGGAAGGCAAACGGGCACACGGGGAAAAGGGGTTTGCATCAAAAGGGCCGGAGATCATGACGGGGAAGCAGGGAGGTGTCGTGCTGGGAACAGGATGAGGGTCTGGGGCAGAGCAGCGCCGAAGAGGGGTTTATGACTCAAGGCAGGTGCAAGCAGGGGGTTGCCAGCGAAGCTAGGAGAGAGAGAGAGACGCGCTGGCTCTCGGCGAGAGCAGGGAAGCCATGGTGTCCAAAATGGCGGCTGTTTTACGCGCACAAAAGGTTTAAGGAGAGCAAGAGGGCGCCGATAATGTTGACGGTTTTCAGCCTAACTTTCAACAGTCCTCCCTTTTCAACATATCTAGCCAACTTGCTTACTCAATGTCAATTTTCATCAAATTCCTAACTTCGGTATCATACAATGCCCTCATATGTTCGCTTCCAATGTCCACAATTTTGGGAAAAATACAACTCGCACATAAAGAACACATAGGTGGCAAACATTGAATTCCTAAGCATAGGCCACATATTACAACTACGGGAATCAGGATAATGGTGAGCAGTCTCCAACCCCAGCTTTTGACGGGGTCCCAGAACCAACCACCAAGCGACCATTCTTCTTGCTCTTGGTGAACTTCCGAAGAGAGTCTGTGAAGATGTTCGATGGCTTTGTACACTGAGGGTGAGTTGTCCGGTATGTATGTACAACAGCTGGCCCCAATAATGCGGCATGCTCCTCCACGGTCCGCCAGAACCACATCTAGAACGAGGCGGTTCTGAAGAGCCACCAAACGGACCGCTTGGAGCTCGGCAGTGTTGTTAGCAAAGATGCCCGCTGTGATGTTCATGGTTGTCTCGACTGCCTGAGTCAAATGTCGGATGGCACGGCTGTTTGCCATCGGGCCCCAGAGGGGGACGAGTCCTTTCATAGCATCGAGGAACTGTGCCCCTGTTGAGTCGGCTTGCTCAACGTCTTTGGCTCGTTTTTGTCTGTGGTGATTCGCTGGGGCCACATAAGTTGGAGGAAGGACGAAGGAGATGTAGCAAGTGCCCCCCCAGCCTTTGGGGAGCCAGGTGTAGGCCTTCGTGCCACAGATGAAATACATGTTTGGGGATGACACAAAGGAAGGTGGATCCGTGGAGTCCAAAGTTCTGGTAAAGCGGCAAGCGCTGCGACCCACCAGCTGTGTCCCAAGTCCTTCTACACACATGTGGCCTGTGACGTTGATGACCGTCAGGGCCACAGTCAGAGTGGCAGCCGTTCGTTTCCGCAGATAGGAGAAGGTGGGTCTGGTTGGATTGTTGAACACCTGCATTTCGATTCGTTCTTTGGCCGGGATGTCCATTTGGATCGAGTCGCTGGGGGTCAGCGGGCAGAAGTGTGTCTTTGTCTTGTTTCGCCCGGCCCCATGAGAAGAATGTGCTGCAGTTCTGCTGGAGGTGGCATTGTCCGTATAGCTCTCTTGCAAGAGGATCAGCCAGGCAAGGCAGGAGCCGTGGACGGAGAAGGGTGAAGGGATGAATGGTATTGAATGTCCAGTGGCATGGGGTAGCAACCCACAGATCCAGCAGTTGGTGGCGTTGGTGGCAAGATTGTGCTGGTGAAGTAGTTGCACGAAAGAGTTGTTCCAAAACTCCTTTCGCCTCTCTCTTAGTTGAGGAGAGAGCGAAATTAGATAATGTTCCTTCATGGTGGTAGGCTGAGCAGTGGTTAGGAATGTTTCGTGAGCAGGTGCGTGTTCTTCCATAATCCAGAGCGTAGTCATGAGGAGAAAACAGAGGAGGATTACGATGAAGAGTGCAATTGTCTTTGAGCTATGGAGTCTGTCTATTCTCGGATTTCTGTAGTGGGCATTTCCTGTCGTTTCAGTCGGCTTCTTATTTGGCGCTTCCATCATCTTCTTATCTGGCGCTTCCATCATCTTCGTCTTCAAGGTGCTCGGTAGTGGGCAGGACCACAGACTTAGTTTTAGCTTCTCTCCAGGTAACCCTTGGTAGTTTGGGTCACCGTTCTGAGATTCTTTAACCTAGTCCGTGGCCTACTTAGCCGAAGCTCCCTCCTTTCGACGCAGGAAATACCCTTCTCGAGATGGCACAGTGGGGTCAGGATGTTTTGAAAGTTCAAGTGTCTCAGTATCAGGGTAGCAGTTCAACGATGGTCGGTCCTGGTTCAGGAGCTCTTCTTGGATGTTGACGGTGTCTGTCGTGGCCAGGGCTGGAGAGACCTTTTTGCAGTGATGAGCGTGCAGCCAGTGTTTCTTCCCCTCCACTCGAAGTGCGGTCCGAGTGGTGATCAGCACTTGCCAGGGGCCCGTCCACCGGGGTTCCAAACTCTTTGATCGCTGAAAATTTCGGATCAGCACGAAGTCCCCCGGCTGGATGGCGTGGCCCGGACCCCTGGAAGCATCGGGGATGGCCTGCTGCACCTGCTGATGAAGGACAGACAAAGTTTCAGTCAATTTGTACAGATAATCAGACATTAGGACATCCGGAACGTCATGAATGGAAGTTGGTTTCGGGGCAGACCAGACGCTCATGGGTCGGCCGAAGACAACTTCATAAGGGGTTAAGTGATGTCGGGTGGGAGTGGAGCGCATCGATAGCAATGCCAGTGGGAGGGCGTCTGGCCATTTCAGGCCCGTCGTAGCCACTATTTTGGCCAGTTTAAGCTTTAGTGTGGCATTGTGTCGTTCGACAAGCCCAGCAGATTGGGGGTGGAAGACTGCGTGGAATTTCTGTTTAATACCCAGCCCATTTAGGATGAGCTGGATAACGTTGGCTACAAAGTGGGGGCCATTATCACTCCATAAAACGCGACAGAGGCCATAACGGGGGAAAAACTCCTTTAACAGGACCTTTGCAGTGGCCATAGCGGTGTTGTCACGGGTTGGATATGCTTCCACCCATTTGCTAAATGCGCACACCACGACAAGTACATATTTCAGGCCTTGGCATCTGTCTAGCTGGATGTAGTCCATCTGCAGGACTTCAAATGGGTGGCTTGGGACCCCAAATCCCCCCCGGGGTACTACAGTTCCCTTCCCGGGGTTGTGTTGTAGGCATATTAAGCATTGTTGGACCAGGCGTTTGGCGGAATCTGGGATCTTGTCGTTGTGCCAAACCCTGGAGACAAGTTCGATCATGGGGGCTGATCCTATGTGGGCAGGGGAGTGTGCCATGGTTAATATGGGAATCAAGTATGAATCAGGTAGCAGCCATCTGTTCGCATCTTTTGTCCGCCAGCAGCCTTCATCGTCTTTCAATCCCACCCGTGCCCATTCAGTCAATTCGTGTTGTGTGCTAGCCGTTTGTATGTCTCTAATTGTGTCCTTGGCGTCAGTCCAGTTTTCTGCTTGTGACCTGGTCACGTACATATGTGTTGTCGTTCTATTTTCAGCTGTCGTCCGGGCGGTGATGTCGGCTAGTGCATTTCCCTGTCCGATAATGTCTGTCACTTTCTTGTGTGCCTGGCATTTGATAACGGCAAGTTTGTTGGGGAGGAGGACAGCTTCGATTAAGGCGGAGACTAAATCCCCGTGCAAAATGGGTGTGCCGTGTGAGGTCAAGTATCCTTTCTCCCTCCAGAGGAGCCCAAAATGGTGAACCACCCCGAAGGCATACTGGCTGTCGGTGTAAATGTTCGCCGTGGTTCCTGTTGCCAGGATGCAGGCTCTCGTCAAAGCAATCAGTTCCGCTGCCTGGGCAGATCGCTGGGTGATGCGGGCTGTTTCTACTACAGTTCGAGCCGTGGTGACTGCATAGGCAGCGGAAGTGGTACCATCGGAGAGTTTGATGCAAGAACCGTCCACCCACAACTCCCCGTCGGGGTCAGGGAAAGCTGTGTCTCTGAGATCGACCCTACTCCTGGTCTGTTCGTCCGTAAGAGTCACGCAGTCATGTACGGGGTGCACATTGGGATCGTTCTCTGGCAAGGGTAACAGAGTTGCTGGGTTCAGTGTGGTGCATCTTTTCAGGGTGATATGGGGGGCAAGCAAGGTCAGTTCGTATCCAGTCAGTCGTGCACTCGTCAGATGTTGCGTCTTGGTTTGGTTCAGGAGGGTGTCGACTGCATGGGGTACCAGTACCGTGAGGGAATTCGAGAGTACAATCCCCTCACTCTGTCGGATAGAGACTGCAGCAGCAGCTACAGCTCGAAGGCAGGCAGGCAAGGCTCTGGCGACAGGGTCAAGAGTGGCAGAGAAGTAAGCGCACGGTCGTTGCTTAGGACCGATGGCCTGGGTCAGGACAGATAAAGCGCACCCCTCCCTTTCGTGAGTGTAAAGGGAGAAGGGCTTTCTGTAATCAGGGGTACCCAGGACAGGGGCTGAGCAAAGGGCATCTCGTAGTTCCGTGAAGGAAGTTTGACACTCAGGAGTCCAAGGGAGTGGGAAAGGGACGTCTTTGTTTAGGAGAGAGAGCAGTGGTTTTACAACGAGGCTGAAGTTTGGCAACCATTGTCGGCAGAAGGAGGTGAGGCCTAATAGGGAGCGAACCTGCTTCTGGGTTTTAGGGACAGGGGTGTCTAGAATGGTCTGGATTCGATCAGGGGTGAGTTTCCTTCCATCTTTGGACAGAAGGTGGCCCAGGTAAGTGACCTGGGGTAGGCAGAATTGCAACTTCTTCTTGGAGACCTTGTGGCCATTTTCCGCAAGGAAGTGCAAGAGTTGAATGGTGGCGGTAACCGCTAGAGGGGTGGTGTCGGCTGCCAGAAGGATGTCATCGACATATTGTACCAACACCACCCCGTCGGGTAACCGGACTTGGTCTAGTTGCCTTTTGAGGGCCTGGCTGTAGATGCTAGGGCTCTCCGTGTAACCTTGAGGGGCTCGGCAAAACCTATATGAGCGGAATTTTAGGGTAAAGCCGAAGAGATATCGGCTGTCTGGGTGGATGGGGATGGAGAAGAATGCGTTCTTGAGGTCGATGACGGAAAAGGTGGTGGCAGTGGATGGAATCAAGGTCAGGATGGTGGTGATGTCTGAGACCACAGGGTACTGGGGTACCACCACTTTGTTGATCTCTCGGAGGTCGATGATGAAACGGTATGCTTTCTCATCTCCCTCTCCCTGCTTCTTGATAATGGGCAAGATAGGGCTGTTGCAAACGTTGCTAACCACTTCCTCTACCACTCCTGCGTCTATCAGTGACTGGATAATCATTACCAATGCCTTCTCGCCCTCTGGCGATATCCGATATTGTGGGAGTTTTGGGAGTGTTGCGTCTGGTCGGACAGTAATGTGCACTGGGTCAATTAACATACGCCCTACGTCCGAATCCGCTTTGGCCCACAGATACGGAGGTAGAGTGTCAAGCAGAGACGCATCGACGTCGGTGATGGAAAACATGTGTCGGGGGGAACAATGTTTAAGCAGAACGGGGTTGTCGTAAAGAAACACTCGAACTCCATCTTGAGAACACCTAATCGTCGCTCGGAAGTGTTTCAGTAAGTCAAGTCCCATAATGGCGTCAGGGCTATTGGAGGAAAGCAAGAACGTGGTGTCGGTGGTGTTGTTTTCTACGTCAAAGAGAATCGGGGCAGACAAAGGGTTGGTGGAGGGCGTTCCATCGAAACCTGTCGATGTTATGAGTGAGCCAGACAAGGGTGCCCTTGGAATCAGTCGTTTAGATAACGCACTACGTGTTGCGCCAGTGTCTACCAGAAATGGAGACTTGGTACCCAGGACCTTAGCAGTGACATAAGGGCCCTGCTGGTCAACATAGAGCTCGACTGGATCCCTCCCTCGCCCTTGGCTGTCCTATGCAAAGGTGTGAGTGTCGTCATAGTCAGATTGTTGATATTGGTTCTGTCTGGGTCGATCGAACGTATTTGGTCTGCTTGATCTGTCATTCGTTGCGTCATTTGGGGGCCCTCGTGGTGGTCCCTTAGGTCTCGGTCCGTTTGCTACATCCCTGGGGTCTCTGTTCCTGATCATTTCCAGAAGAACTGGGCACTGGGATTTCCAATGACCAGTCCCTTTGCAGAAAGCGCACTGATCGTCTCTAAGGTCTGTGCGTCCACTGTAGGAAGTCAGAGTGCGGTCCTGGGGAAATGTAGTCTTAGGGACGTTTGTCTGGTAGTTTCCCCGGTATTGGTCTCGTCCTATAGTCACCCCTTGCAGTTTGGCAATCATCACCCTCTCTTTTAAGTCTTTCTTCTTTCTCTCTGTCGCCCTATCGTTTTCATTTTTCTGATGCTCATAATATTGGGCCATTTGGAGAATCGCTGTAGGTTTGGAGGCTGCCCAACTACTCTCGCTGGCCTGTAGTTTCTGGGAGATGTCCAATGATAGGCCCTTAACATAATTCTGGACAAACAGATGGTGTCCGGTTGCAGTGGTCATGTCCTGGCCGCTGTAATCGGAGAACACCGTTTCAAACCGGGAGAAGTATTCCGATACATCCTCCTGGGGTTTTTGGCGACAGGCTGTTACTATCGACCAGTCCACTTTCTTTTCTGGGATTAGGGTTTTTAATTTCTCTACGATTTTATCTGGGAGGTCTAGAATGGATTTCAACGGCTTTTGTCCTGGTCACCGTTGTTTGTCCAAGTCATCGAGTTGTGACCAGGTGTGTCCGAACAGCTCAAGGTGGTCGACTTTCCGGATTTGCTTCCACACATCAGCTGGTAGACATAACCCGAAGAACAAGTCGATGTCAGCCAGGGTCATGATCGTTGAACCCAAGGCTGTACCTAATTCAGTATAGAAGGCAGTGGGGTTTTTACGTAGGTCGGGTAGAGATTTCCGGAATGTCAGTATCTCTTGCCGGTCCCATGGCTGGTAGACCCAGTTGTATACTACCCTTCCCTTCGCATCTTGGTTGTTTGCATCATCGTGAGTCCCTGTACCTCGAGGGGGAACCCAGTAAGGGGCAGCCTCTCGTATTGGCATCATGGTGTTAGATTGCTCGGTTGGTGGTTCGGTCACTACGGGGGCTGCGGATTTAGCTCCTGGCTTTCGTTCAGTGAGGTGGCGGAAAACCTCAAGCGTACGCGTAAGGAGGTCCGACACATCACACTCGCCCTCATCCCCGATATCGACCTTCCGGTACAGAGTCCTTAGGCTCTCGGGACCTTTGTCTCGATATCGGTCCTCGTATGCATTCAAGACATGATAACACAGTCGTACGGTAAAATGTCGTCTGTGACTCCCTATATACGAGCTGAACATATCTGTGATGTACTCTTCATCATCCTTCCTTTCTACCAGTGTCCTTGCTATTTTGTCGATCCCCGCTCGCTCATCTTTGTCTAGCCTGTTTGTTCTTGCAAGGCCAGCCCCTCGAGTCTCATGGTCGTCTAACGTCGTTGTTGATGCGGGTTTTAATACAAGGGGTTCGGCCGGCACAGAGGCCATTGGGGCCGACGCTGTGGCGGTACCTTTGTTTGTACCTGGGGGTGGCGCGTGCTGCGCCAAGGGTTGAGAGGGGGCATATGGAGGGGGCATGTAGATGATAGGAGGACCTAACAGCAGGTCCTCATTGGCTTGTCGTTTCGAGGGTAAATCAGGGTAGAGCATGGAGGAGGTTCTAACCGGACACTGGCTTGGCGTTTCCCTTTCTAGTTTCTGTTTAGCTTTCTCTCTTTCCTCTATCTCCTTTTTTAGTTTCTGAGCAGCTAGGTGGGCTGCTTTTTGCAGCTCTTTTTCCAACCTACTCTCAGTTTTCTTTTTACGCTGTTCAGTTTCTTTTCGCCACATGCCGAAGCTATCAAGCATAGTAGGTGTTGTCTTGTTTTTACCCAGGGCAGTTTCTAGCGTTTTTATTTTATCGTCATCGAAGGATCCTATCAGGGGCCATTGACTTTCTTGACCCTTTTTTGTATATTTATGCCATAGTTTACTATAGGCAATAGCGGTCAATCCATGCTTCATGAACATGTCCTTATTAGGGGTGCCTTCCAGTGGGGCTGGATGGTCCATCTCTAATAAGCGGTCCGGGCTAAACAGGCTACTAATCAGTGGGGAGAAGACAGACATGACGGCTCGTAACGAGGGACTAAAAAGTCAGCACTGCCTATCTTATCACTAGGTGCAAAGACTGGACAGAATATTTCTATTCTACGTTGTTTGCAGGCAGTGAATACCTCATGGATACAATAACAAAAGACCAATAAATAACAATGGGGAGAATGAGCAGGTCCGCAAAGATTGGCGTTACCTACCCTTTTCACTATCTGCAAAGAGGGTGGTCTCTTCCCTGTTTGCAGACAGGGAATCTCCAGGAAACAATAGTTTTTCGAACAACAGTTCAGTTTCAAGAGATTATTGAGTGGGAGAGAAAAAATAAGCACGGCTACTGCCCTACCTATCCTCCACTGTTTGCAAAGAGAGAGCCCGTTGTTTCTCCGTTTGCAGACAGTGAATCCCTCATAGATCAAGATAACATATCACGCATGGGAGGTAGATCCTTTGCCTACCTTGGCCCCTCCCTGTGGAACTCTATGCCACAGGCTTTGCGCTCAGAGGTTAATCATATCAGTTTCAGAAAAGCCATTAAAACTTGGCTGTTTAACATCTAGTCGGTTGTCCAAACTTCCTCCTCTGAATCACAAGCGCCGGGAAACCCTTTGTTGGGTAGCTGTTTGCGCTATACAAACTAAACAAACTAAACTAAACATAACAAAAGACCGATAAATAACAATGGGGAGAATGAGTAGGTCCGCAAAGATCTGCGTTACCTACCTTTTTCACTATCTGCAAAAAGGGTGGTCTCTTCCCTGTTTGCAGACAGGGAATCTCCAGGAAACAATAGTTTGTGAACAACAGTTCAGTTTCAAGTGATTATTGAGTGGGGGAGAAAATAAGCACGGCTGCTGCCCTACCTATCCTCCACTGCTTGCAAAGAGAGAGACCGTTGCTTCTCCGTTTGCAGACAGTGAATCTCCAAATAAACAAAAAGAGCAATACTAGTATTTTTTGAACAAACAAGCAATCAAACAATTATTTCGCGACTTGTCGTGGTTACACGACCTTACCCGGACCGCATGGACAGTTTCCTGTCTTCCGAATCCAGCGCCCGATCGTCCTCTCTTCTCCGTTATCCTCGCGGCACTCCTGATGGTTCCCAGTCAGGACCGTAGATCACTCGAGAGAGGTCTGTTCGGAACCAGTGAAGTTCGGATGATCGGCTGTCAGACGAGGGTCTATCGGACAGACGCGTTCCCGATCGTTGCAGTCGTTCACTTTGTCGTCAGGACCTCTCCCACTGGATCCATGGGTCGCTGATGGGCCCCACGCTTGGGACGCCAATTGTGGAATTTCTAATTGGGGGGCACTACCAACCAGAATATAAGATCCTTAATTATTGCCCGGCGGTGTCGCCTCTTGAACCCACAAAGAAGTTAAACTATTGAAGAGGCAGGCGCTGGAGACTGGAAGGCAGGAAACAAGGTTTTTATTCGCTCCGGAGGAGAACACAACGAAAACGGACAGAAGGTATCGTTCTGAGGTGCTCTAACTGCATCCCTGAGGCCTGGCCTCTTATACACAAGTTTATCTCTTTATTACATGTAACACATTCTCGTTGATACTTTGATGTACGGAAAGACATCCTCAGAATCCCCCCCTTCCCAGCCCGTTCCCACGCAAGGTTACAGTGGAAGTCCCCGCCCCGTTCACAACAGGTGATGATCATCGCGCAGCTGGGTATTCCGCCGATTCACGGAGTGTGCGGGTTTCGATCGGATCTCGTGGGATGGGGGGGGGCTTTGATCATCTCGGGGGTCCTTTGAGGAGGGAAGCTTTCTATTGTATGGGGAGGGGCAAGGGATTGGTATCGGCAGAGCTAGGTGTCGGCCTGGGAACGGGGAAGGCAAACGGGCACACGGGGAAAAGGGGTTTGCATCAAAAGGGCCGGAGATCATGACGGGGAAGCAGGGAGGTGTCGTGCTGGGAACAGGATGAGGGTCTGGGGCAGAGCAGCGCCGAAGAGGGGTTTATGACTCAAGGCAGGTGCAAGCAGGGGGTTGCCAGCGAAGCTAGGAGAGAGAGAGAGACGCGCTGGCTCTCGGCGAGAGCAGGGAAGCCATGGTGTCCAAAATGGCGGCTGTTTTACGCGCACAAAAGGTTTAAGGAGAGCAAGAGGGCGCCGATAATGTTGACGGTTTTCAGCCTAACTTTCAACACTCTACCCAGCGGCAGTTTATCCTATGAGTACCATTACATAAAGGGATCAGTCTCACTATTCATCAGGGGTATAGTACTACAATATTCTGGATCACACAATGATTGCCAATTTGGATGATGTACAACCTATCCTTCAATCCAAGAGCTCCTCTCTCCCTTATTCAGTTATCACTTACCTGATCAGGGGTAGCATCTGTTCACAGTAACATCTGACTAGAAGAACAGGTTACCTTTTCATGCAAGAATAAGAAGTACACTGGTTCACTATGCAAAGGTTATTATCAAATATAAGTTCTCCTCTACCCCCTTGCTCAGTTACCATTCACATGGACGGGAGATGCATCCGTTCACCTGACTGCACCTGACTAGAAGAAAGGTTAGCTTCCTTAATAATAACAACCTCTGCACAATGGTTCACTAAGAACTGGGGTATCTTTATTACAATAACAACAATAGCAACACATAATAGACACATACACAGATCTGCAGGGTCTCCGTAAAGACCACATCCACATCTAACTAACAGGGACTGTAAATAGACTGCACACCGCTGAAAGGAAAAGGATTAGTAATACAAGGTTAATGTTTCATGGGCACTAACATAACAGGACAGATATCACCTGATTAGTATGGAGTCTTGTTCTAGCTGTCATCTGGATTCCTCCCTCGTCTGTGATTCTCCTCTGCACTCTTGGACATGCATCTGCGCTGATCACTCTGCACTGGACACCTCTCCCCCACGAACTGTCTCCGCCTTCCAGCTTCAGTCTAATTGTTTCTGCCGCTCTGATAACCGTTCGCTCCACTAGCTTCTTCATTCTGTCTGATTATCTCTGTTCAAATGTCCAATTCACTCCAGCTGCTCTCACAGATTAATATAACTTCAGTCTCTTCCAAAAGGCATCACTTCAGACTCCAGCTGATCACAACTCCTCCTGATAAGTAACTACTTCTGACTGCTGTCTTCAGCTCCAAACATTGCTTCATCTCTCTCTGTTCAGAACACCATCTACTCACTACTGCTTCTAGTTTCTCTCTCTCTGGTTCCAGCTCACTGGCTGTCTGTCTTCCCTCTGTTCCAAGCATCCACTGTCTCTTCTCCCCTGCTCCATCTCCTCTCCTTCTGCACTCTAACGCTCTCCGTTCCAATCATCGACTGCACTCCTTTCAACCCAAAGTCTTTCTCTCTGACTCCGCCTCTGCACTTCAATAATATGGAATGCTGTTTCCTCATGGAAAGTTCCAGCCATCAGCCTGCCGCCCACCAAATTCTTGTACCTCCCCGTACCAAGGACACATCCCCAGCCGGCCGGCCCGATGTTGTGTCTTCGGCATGAAGAAAAATACAATCCTTCGACAAGGGCCGGCCTGAACCGGTTCTCTCCAAGCGAACAACACCTCATAACTAAAACATTACCTTTACCCTGCAAGCATCTCAGTTCTGCAGGGACAGAAAGCAAAATGGAGTCTCTCTAGTTCTGGGCCTTGTAGGCCTGAGAAGGATGAAATAACACCTAGCTCTGTCAGAGTACATACACAAACCATACCAATATGTAATATAAAGTCAAGACAACAGGATCCACCCTCTACTATAGGTAGAATCATGAAAGGACACATAATTATGTCAAAGCCAATAGGCAATAGATGGATTAGAGTCAACAATAAGGGATCTATCATCATATTAAGCAGCTATCCTCTAGTTTATGCTTCTAGGCCTGGCAAAAAGGCCTTAAAAGGACCAACACAAGGCAAGAATAGAGATTCAGGATGGTAGCAAGCTTAAAGTCACCATCACTCATAAATAGAGCCCAAAAATTGAGCAGTACATTGCACCCTTGACTTTAACTTGCTAACATCTATAAACAACAACAAACAAATAAACAAACATCAACATGATCTATCAACAAAATCAAAAACAAAAAGACTCCCTAAAATGAATGACAACCAAGGAAATACCACCTAAAGCTTGATATAGGGAATGTAAATCTGACAACCAATTGAAAACAAATCAACGTATCTGATAACCACAGAAACTAACCTAAGCACCCTTGAACTAAATGTGCCTCAACCTCTAGTGATAACTCATAAAATCTATTGATGTAGGGACATGTTTGTGAAATGAAAACAACAAAGGGCGTAAATGAGGCCTACCTACTTCGGTCAACTTAAGAAAGGATTTGGTAAAATCTGACAAATAAACATAACAAAGGGTCCTCAATGTCTGGGCAACTATTACTAGTAAATCTAGGACATGACCTAACTAAATGACACACCTCCCAGGACAACTTAAAGTCTAGGGTGACCACCCTTGTAACTAATCCCACTGCTCCGATTAAAAGTTGATGGATCAAAGTGAAAATGTAATAACAGGAAAACAAGGATAACCCCATTCCTACAAAATAGCTGGTGTAGCACTATGCATATCAAGCAAGAAAATCAAAAAAGTAATCTAAGTGTAGTGCATATACTCATCTAAAAGATAATTCAGACATAGTCTGTCCAGAAATCCCTATAGCTAAAATAGCTAAATCAGAAACTTAAACTTGAAAAACTAAGTGATAGGAGACCATGCCAAAGTCAATAGGCAAAGGTCATAAGTCATCTAACTCAGGAAACAGTGTGCACCTAATCCCTCTGTATCAATCTGTGGAACACATGTGTGCACCATCATGCAGAACACTACTTTCCCTTCATTGGCAAAACTGTTTTACAGAAAACAGGAAAACTATCCAATAGGTGAAAGATAGACAAGTGTAAAATCAATCTGTAATAGCATAGCATACTAAAATCAAAACATCATGTATCACAGGGCATCAGATTATTAAAGCAGCTCACTAAGTATATACTGCACCCTATGACTTTCAAACCATATCATTTGCATAACCAAAGGCCAAATCATTAATATGGGCAAGATGGTAGCAAGCTCAAAGTCACCATTACTCACTATAATGCACCCTTGACTTTAACTTGCAGGCCAAGGAATTACATTGTAGACTCCTTTCATAAAGGAACATCATTATAACCAAATACAAATGGGTTCTTTTAGATCATCACTTTCAAAAGTCAATAAAAATGTTTTCTTTTTTTCAAACATAGGACTATTGACTTTGTCACAAAAAAAAAATTTAGGGGGGAAATCCAAACAGGACCCATAGAGTTTTAACCTGACTGCTGAGGCAGCCAACTGTAGATTGTCAAACGTTCAGTTAATGTAAAAGTTCTCTTCTGTCTTAGAACAACAGTTCATCTTTATAGGCCACGATTCTCCATCTGTATCTGTATCACATCTGGTCTTGTCATCCATGGAACATCAACCATCCGCCGTAAGACACCGCTTCTCGCCATCACCTCCGGTGTAGTTTGGGTCCAAGCTGGTTCCGCATTTCAGAAAATAACAAACTAACATAAGAAATTGAAAATAAAAAAGACAAAATAACAAAGGGGGCGGGGCAGACCATCCATGCACTCCCGCACAAGCCATCAACCTGAAACGAGAGATAAGCATCAATCATCTTATAAAATAAAAACTTCAATTGAAAGGCACATTTCTTCCCTTATTATTTTATTTATTTATTTATTTTTAAATGTCCCTCTAAGGACCCTGTAATTTATAAAATCCTACTATGAGTCTGTAGCATAGTTTAGAAAAACTATCTACATTATGCTCTCTAAATTTGTTTGGGTAAAATCCCAAATTTTTTACACAAGTCAGAAGGGCTGGGGAGGTAACTTCGCTACGATCTTACTCCTTGCTCACCTACCCCTCCCTTCAGAGCCATCCGCGCTCAGGAGCTGGCTCAGTTTCAATCATAACAAAATAGGAGACAGCTCTCTCTCTCTCCTCTCTGCTTCTCTAAAATTGGGTTATGGCCAAAGGGAGCCTTCACTCGCACAAGGCCCCCACCATCTGGTCTGAGGACGGGCCTGAGCCATCCTTCCAAGGTCAAAACAACAACTTCTGCTTGTGGAGTTTCTCACACATTTTTAAATGCAACTCCATGCAGCCGGTATTTTATTTTTCTCCTCTCAGACAAGCACCGTATTTCTCTAACTAATTCAATCACATTTTTAAGCTAAAACAGCTAAAAAGCTATATATTTAAACTGAATACTTGTTAACTGAAAAGCAACACATAGGCAAGCCCTGCACTAAAGCAATTTTAAACTAATGTAAGGGATGTGAGTGTATTAAAGTCAAAATCAAAATAGAACCTCATGTCCACCCTTGAATTTATACACGAACATCAAAATGTTCCAGGAACATAGTCACATGCTAGCATTGCAAAACAATTCTGTCATAAGGTACTGCTACTTGCTGAAAGGGAAAAATATTAGAACAAGCAATGCATGCAGACACATTTCATTTCTTTCATAACATGTGAAACACCATCAAATTAAACAAGGGGCCACATGTAATTTTACAGTGCAGAACCAAGAATTCATAATCAAGTGTGCAAGCTTTTCCATTCCACCTATAAAAAGGGCCAGATTCATCATTTTATTTAAAAGCACACGGTTGCATTTCACCAATTAAAGCACATTCTACATTGAAATAATTTAATTTCCACAACCGAAGATTGCACCATCTGTGCACAGCTGAAAAACCACCAAAACACCCCCTCGCAGTTCGACAGGTTGATTTACACCTCCGAGTCAGACTCATTAAATCATGTGTTCAAGGGCAAAACCCACAGAAACCCGTGGACGCATTCCAAACAGTATGTGAAATGAACACTGCTGTCTCAATTCAAGATATTAACCCTTTGGCAGCTCAAACCTAAGCCTTCCCCGAGCGCTGCAGATACATGGGGAAGTCAAGATCTTATCTCTCACGTTTTCATTTAACACATTCACAGTATCATTTGATTTTTAACAATCTTCTTAAAGAATCAATTAAAACAGCTCTCGTAGCGTGCACTCCAACTGAGCCATTTCTCAACACTTTATCATTGTAAATCATGCTTCCAAAAATAATTCTCCACACGTCTGTGGATGCATATTAAGTAGCACATTCAAATGAACACTGCTCTATGAAACATTATCCCTCAGTCTGTCAACTTGATGACACATTATCCTCACTAGTCCATAGACTCATCGATGTTTACCTTCCAAGTGTCAGATAAAACAGGACACAGTAAATGAACACCGTACTCCAAACAATTGGAAGAGATCCAGCTTTCCCCTGCCCAACGTAACGATAACATGCACTGTACAAACCATAACCACATGGCGCTATTCACAAGCCATATGTACAAGAAACTCAACAAGTCATAACAATGACATGCTCTCCACAAGGCATATTAACAAGGCGCAATTCACAAGGAACTCAGCAAGTCAAAATGAGAACATGCTCCTTACAAGCCATATTCACGAGGCTCTACAAGCCAGATCCACAAGGCGCTACCCACAAGCAACTACCAGCTACTCACAAGGCGCTATACTTAAGAAAATTTAACAAACTACTCACAAGTCTGAATCACAAGGCGCTATTCACAAGCAACTATAAACCACTCACAAGGCGCTATACACATGGATTCAACAAACTATTCACAAGTCTCAAGCACAAAGCGCAATTCACAAATAATTCAACTAGTCACTCACAAGGCGCTATGTACATGGATTGAACAAGCTATTCACAAATCTGAAGCACAAAGCGCTATGCACATGGTCTTAAGAAGCCACTCATACATTTGAAGCACAAGGCGCTATTCACAAGAAACACAATGATAACACGCTATTCACAAGCCAAATATACAAGGCGCTACAGACCATATTTACAAGGCGCTACCAACCACATTTACAAGATTTAAAATCCTCAATCACAAAGCGCTATTTACAAAGATTCAAAAGCCTTAATCACAAGGCGCTATCTACAAAGTTTCAAAAGCCTTAATCACAAGGCGCTATATACAAGGAACTAAGCAAATTATCCACAAGCCTTACACATAAGGCGCTATTTACAAGATTTTTCAGCAAGTTATATCACAGAATACATTTCACACTTCACAGCATAAGCAAATGCAGCAAGCCATTTGATAAGCAATGTACAAGCCTTTTTCATACACAGTCACCCTTCAAGCCTGACAGTTCAAACACCAAGATGAAAAGCATTTCTCCTACACTGCATAAGTCAGATGCCATGATGTACTGCAATCTCCTTACACTCCAACTGTTCAAGCCCATAGGTCAGGGACCACACATCACCATGCAATTCACAGACTGTTCACAAATGTCAAATTTGAAAGGGTTTTAAGTCCAAATACATGTCGGGCCCCTCCCTCTGCGCTTTATTCGAAGCTGTCGACTACGCCAAATGTTCTGCCTGGTTTTTCAGATTAGATAGGACCAGCTCACCAGAGCCTTACCAACTCAGCCAGAACGTTACCACCTCCCCCTCCCTAGGGCCTATTTACAAGGTTTTCAACATATATCTACCACCTAAGGACAGGGAATTCCCAATATACATACCCAGACTTCCTATAATGTCAATCAATTGGCGGCCTCGCGGTCCCAGACGAACCCAGACTCCCCTACCCAGACGGCAGCATCAATATCGGCGATCTCGCGGTCCCAGACGGATCCAGACTTCCTACCCAGACGGCAGCATCAATATCGGCGATCTCGCGGTCCCAGACGGACCCAGACTTCCTACCCAGACGGCAGCATCAATATCGGCGATCTCGCGGTCCCAGACGAACCCAGACTTCCTACCCAGACGGCAGCATCAATATCGGCGATCTCGCGGTCCCAGACGAACCCAGACTTCCTACCCAGACGGCAGCATCAATATCGGTGATCTCGCGGTCCCAGACGGACCCAGACTTCCTACCCAGACGGCAGCTTATCCTATGATTACCATTACATAAAGGGATCAATCTCACTATTCATCAGGGGTATAGAACTACAATATTATAGATCACACAATGATTGCCAATTTGGATGATGTACAACCTATCCTTCAATCCAAGAGCTCCTCTCTCCCTTATTCAGTTACCACTTACCTGATCAGGGTTAGCATCTGTTCACATAGTAGCATCCGACTAGAAGAACAGGTTACCTTTTCATGCAAGAATAAGAAGTACACTGGTTCACTATGCAAAGGTTATTATCAAATATAAGTTCTCCTCTACCCCCTTGCTCAGTTACCACTCACATGGACGGGAGATGCATCCGTTCACCTGCACCTGACTAGAAGAAAGGTTAGCTTCCTTAATAATAACAACCTCTGCACAATGGTTCACTAAGAACTGGGGTATCTTTATTACAATAACAACAATAGCAACACATAATAGACACATGCACAGATCTGCAGGGTCTCTGTAAAGACCACATCCACATCTAACTAACAGGGACTGTAAATAGACTGCACACCGCTGAAAGGAAAAGGATTAGTAATACAAGGTTAATGTTTCATGGGCACTAACATAACAGGACAGATATCACCTGATTAGTATGAAGTCTTGTTCTAGCTGTCATCTGGATTCATCTCTCGTCTGTGATTCTCCTCTGCACTCTTGGACATGCATCTGCGCTGATCACTGTGCACTGGACACCTCTCCCCCACGAACTGTCTCCGCCTTCCAGCTTCAGTCTAATTGTTTCTGCCGCTCTGATAACCGTTCGCTCCACTAGCTTCTTCATTCTGTCTGATTATCTCTGTTCAAATGTCCAATTCACTCCAGCTGCTCTCACAGAATAATATAACTTCAGTCTCTTCCAAAAGGCATCACTTCAGACTCCAGCTGATCACAACTCCTCCGGATAAGTAACTACTTCTGACTGCTGTCTTCAGCTCCAAACATTGCTTCATCTCTCTCTGTTCAGAACACCATCTACTCACTACTGCTTCTAGCTTCTCTCTCTCTGGTTCCAGCTCACTGACTGTCTGTCTTCCCTCTGTTCCAAGCATCCACTGTCTCTTCTCCCCTGCTCCATCTCCTCTCCTTCTGCACTCTAACGCTCTCTGTTCCAATCATCGACTGCACTCCTTCCAACCCAAAGTCTTTCTCACTGACTCCGCCTCTGCACTTCACTAATATGGAATGCTGTATGGAATGCTGTCTCCTCATGGAAAGTTCCAGCCATCAGCCTCCTCCCATCGATCCCATGCACCAGGCTCCTTGCGCTAGACGCTCCCACAGTGACCAGCTGCTTGTTTCGTCTAGAGACCTGAGCCCAGAGACACTTCTTGATTAGATTCAGCTCTGGCCGGTTCTCTCTGGTTTGCAAAGAGTGAACAACACCTCATAACTAAAACATCACCTTTACCCTGCAAGCATCTCAGTTCTGCAGGGACAGAAAGCAAAATGGAGTCTCTCTAGTTCTGGGCCTTGTAGGCCTGAGAAGGATGAAATAACACTTAGCTCTATCAGAGTACCTACACAAACCATACCAATATATAATATAAAGTCAAGACAACAGGATCCACCCTCTACTATAGGTAGAATCATGAAAGGACACATAATTATGTCAAAGCCAATAGGCAATAGATGGATTAGAGTCAACAATAAGGGATCTATCATCATATTAAGCAGCTATCCTCTAGTTTATGCTTCTAGGTATGGCAAAAAGGCCTTAAAAGGACCAACACAAGGCAAGAATAGAGATTCAGGATGGTAGCAAGCTTAAAGTCACCATCACTTATAAATAGAGCCCAAAAATCGAGCAGAACACCATCTCAGTGTTTGTAAATATGGGGTCTAACAGATGACCTCCTTTATGTGTAAGGCTTTTAACTATTTGATGGAGCTGAAATGCGGCTAAATCGGCAAGCATAGTGCGAATAGTCTGATCCTGGTCCAGATCAAAGTGGAGGTTAAGATCGCCAAAAATGCTAAAATTAGCCGATTCCACGGCAAACCCTCCAACTGCCTCTAAGAGAGCATTGTTAGAACCGGAGGCAGGTCCGGGAGGCCTAAATATTAATAGACCGGAAAGGGTAAAATGAGTGCTCACAGAGATACTAAAGTGAGCACATTCACCTCCCTCCATATTAACTTTATCAAAAAGACAGGAGTAGCTAGACCTGGTGAATACCACCTCCCCTAGTCGCTCTATTCACCAAAGAAATCGAGTATTCAGGGGGTAGCGCCAGATTCGGTGTTGCCGTCATATCATCACTCAGCCAAGTCTCAGTCAGAAAGAAAATATCAGGAGTTTCATCAATGATACGGTCATATATTTCCGCATGGGGCCTCATTTATGAGGCCTTGCGTGAGTTTTGGGCTTCCGACGCGTCACTTTTTGTGACGCATCGGCAGCGTAAAACATGCCTCCTGATGCGCACTATTTACAAAGTGACGCATCTAAGCAGATGCGTCACTTTGTAAACCCCTGCGCTACATTATACCTGTGTCAGGTATAATGTATGCAGAGGGGGCGTTCACCCGCAAAAAGCCTCGTAATAGTGACGCAGTGAAATCTATGAAATTTCACTGCGTCACTTTTAGGACGCTGTTGCGTCAAAATCTTGCGCCTGCCTCACAGCAGGCGTAAGACTGATGCAAGCCCTTTCATATGGGGCTTGCCACATGTGAAAGGATACATTGCTGGAGTTGCGCCACTTTTGTGACACA
The DNA here is from genome assembly GCF_964261635.1 of Lissotriton helveticus. Lineage (NCBI taxonomy): Eukaryota > Metazoa > Chordata > Amphibia > Caudata > Salamandridae > Lissotriton > Lissotriton helveticus. The sequence goes on along the minus strand of NW_027611702.1, from coordinate 812,111 downwards.
CTCCAGCAATGCGTCACTTTTGCGCCTACAGATACGTCAAAAATACTGACGTATCTGTAACTCCTTGCGACATGATGCGTCATATTATAAATATGACGCATCAATCATGTCGCAGGGAGAGCGCAGTGAAAAGTGACGCATCGCTGTTTTCACGCAGCGATGCGTCACTTTTCATAAATGAGGCCCCTGGTGTTTAGCTAATGACCTTACATTTAACTGTAGTATTTTTAGCCGATGTTGAGGGAGTATGACAGGAGAAACAGATAAAGGCATAGGTTTAGAAAGTACAAAAGTGCCACATGGATAGCATAACGGGCCACTCAGGGGATGAAGTGGGGGAATGCTACAATGGTGAGATGGAGGTCGCAGATTAATAAAACCTCTTTGGAGTAAAGATAGCTACCTGGCAGATTTTGGCCAGCGTTTCTGGCGAGAGGCGACCTACTGGCGCGGACGGGCGCAGACCAGCTTGCCATTAGCGAGCCACCAGCGCGCCGCCGGCGCTCCCGTGCCATATTGGATATAAATAGTAGGCAGGGGGCGTGTAGAAACTAGAGCGCCGACCAAAATGGCGTGCTCCCAGAAGTGAGTGGTTCCCGTCTTTGCTCTTGTCTATGTCCTCCACATCAATCAGCCACAGGGCTGCGGTGCACCGGGGAGCAAGAGTGTATAATAAGTCAGGTAGGTGTTCAGGGTTATTCACGCTATTTTTAAAGCAATGACGAAATAAAATTGATCTTCCCTCCACCCACTGAACCTGAAGCCAAAATGCAGGAAATCGCCTTAACGATGTGTCCCCGTGTCAGCAGGATCGAAGAACTGAGTCGTGAGATGGCAAATGCTGCAATCGCCACAGGGGTAGTGACCTGTGACTTTGGGGAGGTTCCATACTAAATGTAGTGTAGGGTTGGTGGTGGTTTTCGTGGTTCTAGGCCGTGTAGAGATGAGTTGATCCCGTAGGCTGTTCGATTTTTTGTAGGCAAAGAGGGGCAGGTCCCAGTCTCGTTTGCCCGTGTTGATGATTCTCCAGTTTTTCTTGATGATTTTACCCACTGAATTGGAGATAGGGTTGTACGTAGTGACACAGGTCAATGGTGTTATTGTTTCTTGACGGGTCGGTGTTTCCAGGAGGGCATCTCTATTTTGGTTTTTTGCCTGTTTCTTGGTCCTGTCGATGATCTTTCTTGGATAGCCCGGTTGTTGTAGTCTGTGGGAAAGGTCTGTGGCCTGTGTGTTGTAGTTCTCGTTATTGCTGCAATTGCGCCTTATGCGTAGAAATTGGCCATAGGGCAGGTTCTCCCTTAGTGGTCGTGGGTGGAAACTTTCAAAGGCCAGTAGTGAATTTCTTGCCGTGGGTTTGTAGTACATGGTGGTTGATAGTTTGTCATTGGTGGCCTTGATCAGTAGGTCCAGGAAAGGTAATTGGTCTTTGCTGCTGGTGTACGTGAAGCGTAGGTAGGGATCACGTGAGTTGAGCCAGGTCAGGAAGTTCTTCAAGGACTCCTCCGAGTCTTCCTAGTTCATGAGGACGTCATCAATGTATCGGCGCCAGAAAAGTATTGATTCCGTGAAAGGGTTGTCTGGCTCGAGGATATGTGACTATTCCAGGTGGTAGACGTATAGCCCCACCACACTGGGCACAAAAATACTGCCCATGGATGTTCCGTTTGTCTGGAGGTAGTATGTGCCCTCAAATTCAAAAAAGTTCTCTTTTAATGCCAATTTTGCGCAGCCTGGGACAAATTCCCTCGGTTTGGTGTGTTCCCATTGTGAGTTGGTCAGGGTTTCTTCTAGGACCTTGAGGGTGTTGTCTTGGGGCAGGCTTGTGTACAGGCTTTTAATGTCCAGTCCCACAAGTAACTGGGTTGTTGGGTCAAAATCCAGGTCTAGAAGGAGGGACAGGAGATGTTTGGTGTCCTTGATGTAAGTGGTCGCTGCCTGTACTAGAGGGTTAAGAAAAAAGTCGCAGAACATTGAGAGGGGTTCAAGGAGTGAGTTGCAGCCTGAGACAATCGGTCGTCCCGGGGGTGGTCTCGTTTCCTTGTGTACTTTTGGTACTGTGTAAAAGTACGGTATCCGGGCTTGTGTGTTGCAGAGGAAGGTCGCCTCCTGTTTGGTGATGTGGTTGTTGTCTGCCGCTGTGGTCTCCAGGTTGGTGATTGCTAGCTTGAGTTGATTAGAAGGGTCGCCATTGAGGCGTCTGTAATTGCGGTTGTCATCGAGGACTCTCTGGCACTCCGCTCGGTAAGCCTCGGTGTCTTTTATCTCAATCCCACCGCCTTTTTCGGCGGGTTTAATGGTAATGTTGTCGTTGTCTCGGAGGGTTTTCAGTGCTGCCTGTTCTTCTTTTGATAGGTGTTGTAAGTCTCTGATTGATTGGTTTTCTCTATGTCATTGAAGACGACCTGCTCGAAGGCAATGATCTCTACAGGTATACTGAGAGGTAGAGGCATGAATGTAGATTTGGGTCGTAGACCAGTCTCATTGGTTTCCCTTGTGTCATTATTGGTGTCTTGTCTTTCAAAAAAGGCGCGGAGCTTCAACTTCCGGAAGAATTCGGCTAGTTCGGTATGCAGGAGGAATTTGTCAACTCTCTTGGTAGGGACATATATTTTGGTATGTCAGTATGTGCGAGTGAGGAAACCAGGCCTAGTGGAAAAGGGGGCACCTCGTTGGTCTGATCCATTGAGGGTCGTAAAGGTGTCGGAAGGTGCAGTGAAACTTGAAGATGGGAGAGTGCGGAATTTATGCCATGTGAGTGAGTGCAAGGAGGTTAGCGGATGTAGGAGAGTAGGGTCTGATTCCTATGGTTACCCCCACTTTTTGCTGTGTTTCACTGGTTTATCTAATTTAGTCTGGCTGTGGCCCTGCTAATCAGGACCACAGCCTAGCTGTTCTCTCTCTCTAAATTGGTTACATGTACTTTAGGTACACTCCAGATTGGTTACTGGGTTACCCTTATGAGTCCCTAGTATATGGTACCTTAGGTACCAAGGGTATAGGTACCCCAGAGGACTACCAGGGGCTGAAGCATGTGTTATGCCACCACTGAGAAGCCTTCAATAATGGCACCACAGGTCTGCACTTGCAGCCTGGATAAGGTGGTGTAAGCACCCCTTACTTAGATATAGTATACCTATATCAATATATATGAATCATAGAACAGCTATAAGGAAGGGTTTCCGAAAGCTGCAGAGGGGCTCAGCTCATGCTAGGGCACCCTCTCACACAAAACCAAGCACTCTGCCTTCAGGATTTTCGAGGCCTGCCATAGGAGTGACTTATAGGTTAATATGTGTGTATATATATATATATATATATATATATATATATATATATATATAGACACATATTAACCTATTAACCTATTTTCGAGGCCTGCCATAGGAGTGACTTATAGGTTAATATGTGTCTATATATATATATATATATTCCAGCTCCGAAGTACCCAACGTACAAAGGAGCACCCGGACCTCAGCTGCACACAAGGAGCCTTGAATGGTAAGCACGCCTCCAGCACAACGATATCCTTTAACTGTTCAAACTGCCCTGGATGCCTGACGCGTTTCGAAGTGTCCCCACTTCTCTTCAGAGGCTTTGGCAGTTATGAAGGAGCGCTTGAGGCACCACACCCCTTCTTGCTTAGATGCACGCCCTGGATGGGACTTGTGGGACTTGTAGTGCCTCACGTCGCGCTAATGTTCAGTTGGTAACTTTTCAAGCCCACAGATGGGCCTCGCTGTGTGGAATTCGTGCACAATCCATACGCTGCTGTCCCATGTTCTCGGCCCGTAGTCAAGACCGCATGGCCCCCGGTTCTTTCGGGGTGGTGCTCCTTCCGCGGCATGGGTCGCCGCGTAAATATTCCAGCTCCGAAGTACCCAACGTACAAAGGAGCACCCGGACCTCAGCTGCACACAAGGAGCCTTGAATGGTAAGCACGCCTCCAGCACAACGATATCCTTTAACTGTTCAAACTGCCCTGGATGCCTGACGCGTTTCGAAGTGTCCCCACTTCTCTTCAGAGGCTTTGGCAGTTATGAAGGAGCGCTTGAGGCACCACACCCCTTCTTGCTTAGATGCACGCCCTGGATGGGACTTGTGGGACTTGTAGTGCCTCACGTCGCGCTAATGTTCAGTTGGTAACTTTTCAAGCCCACAGATGGGCCTCGCTGTGTGGAATTCGTGCACAATCCATACGCTGCTGTCCCATGTTCTCGGCCCGTAGTCAAGACCGCATGGCCCCCGGTTCTTTCGGGGTGGTGCTCCTTCCGCGGCATGGGTCGCCGCGTAAATATTCCAGCTCCGAAGTACCCAACGTACACAGGAGCACCCGGACCTCAGCTGCACACAAGGAGCCTTGAATGGTAAGCACGCCTCCAGCACAACGATATCCTTTAACTGTTCAAACTGCCCTGGATGCCTGACGCGTTTCGAAGTGTCCCCACTTCTCTTCAGAGGCTTTGGCAGTTATGAAGGAGCGCTTGAGGCACCACACCCCTTCTTGCTTAGATGCACGCCCTGGATGGGACTTGTGGGACTTGTAGTGCCTCACGTCGCGCTAATGTTCAGTTGGTAACTTTTCAAGCCCACAGATGGGCCTCGCTGTGTGGAATTCGTGCACAATCCATACGCTGCTGTCCCATGTTTTCGGCCCGTAGTCAAGACCGCATGGCCCCCGGTTCTTTCGGGGTGGTGCTCCTTCCGCGGCATGGGTCGCCGCGTAAATATTCCAGCTCCGAAGTACCCAACGTACAAAGGAGCACCCGGACCTCAGCTGCACACAAGGAGCCTTGAATGGTAAGCACGCCTCCAGCACAACGATATCCTTTAACTGTTCAAACTGCCCTGGATGCCTGACGCGTTTCGAAGTGTCCCCACTTCTCTTCAGAGGCTTTGGCAGTTATGAAGGAGCGCTTGAGGCACCACACCCCTTCTTGCTTAGATGCACGCCCTGGATGGGACTTGTGGGACTTGTAGTGCCTCACGTCGCGCTAATGTTCAGTTGGTAACTTTTCAAGCCCACAGATGGGCCTCGCTGTGTGGAATTCGTGCACAATCCATACGCTGCTGTCCCATGTTCTCGGCCCGTAGTCAAGACCGCATGGCCCCCGGTTCTTTCGGGGTGGTGCTCCTTCCGCGGCATGGGTCGCCGCGTAAATATTCCAGCTCCGAAGTACCCAACGTACAAAGGAGCACCCGGACCTCAGCTGCACACAAGGAGCCTTGAATGGTAAGCACGCCTCCAGCACAACGATATCCTTTAACTGTTCAAACTGCCCCGGATGCCTGACGCGTTTCGAAGTGTCCCCACTTCTCTTCAGAGGCTTTGGCAGTTATGAAGGAGCGCTTGAGGCACCACACCCCTTCTTGCTTAGATGCACGCCCTGGATGGGACTTGTGGGACTTGTAGTGCCTCACGTCGCGCTAATGTTCAGTTGGTAACTTTTCAAGCCCACAGATGGGCCTCGCTGTGTGGAATTCGTGCACAATCCATACGCTGCTGTCCCATGTTCTCGGCCCGTAGTCAAGACCGCATGGCCCCCGGTTCTTTCGGGGTGGTGCTCCTTCCGCGGCATGGGTCGCCGCGTAAATATTCCAGCTCCGAAGTACCCAACGTACAAAGGAGCACCCGGACCTCAGCTGCACACAAGGAGCCTTGAATGGTAAGCACGCCTCCAGCACAACGATATCCTTTAACTGTTCAAACTGCCCTGGATGCCTGACGCGTTTCGAAGTGTCCCCACTTCTCTTCAGAGGCTTTGGCAGTTATGAAGGAGCGCTTGAGGCACCACACCCCTTCTTGCTTAGATGCACGCCCTGGATGGGACTTGTGGGACTTGTAGTGCCTCACGTCACGCTAATGTTCAGTTGCTAACTTTTCAAGCCCACAGATGGGCCTCGCTGTGTGGAATTCGTGCACAATCCATACGCTGCTGTCCCATGTTCTCGGCCCGTAGTCAAGACCGCATGGCCCCCGGTTCTTTCGGGGTGGTGCTCCTTCCGCGGCATGGGTCGCCGCGTAAATATTCCAGCTCCGAAGTACCCAACGTACAAAGGAGCACCCGGACCTCAGCTGCACACAAGGAGCCTTGAATGGTAAGCACGCCTCCAGCACAACGATATCCTTTAACTGTTCAAACTGCCCTGGATGCCTGACGCGTTTCGAAGTGTCCCCACTTCTCTTCAGAGGCTTTGGCAGTTATGAAGGAGCGCTTGAGGCACCACACCCCTTCTTGCTTAGATGCACGCCCTGGATGGGACTTGTGGGACTTGTAGTGCCTCACGTCGCGCTAATGTTCAGTTGGTAACTTTTCAAGCCCACAGATGGGCCTCGCTGTGTGGAATTCGTGCACAATCCATACGCTGCTGTCCCATGTTCTCGGCCCGTAGTCAAGACCGCATGGCCCCCGGTTCTTTGGGGGTGGTGCACCTTCCGCGGCATGGGTCGCCGCGTAAATATTCCAGCTCCGAAGTACCCAACGTACAAAGGAGCACCCGGACCTCAGCTGCACACAAGGAGCCTTGAATGGTAAGCACGCCTCCAGCACAACGATATCCTTTAACTGTTCAAACTGCCCTGGATGCCTGACGCGTTTCGAAGTGTCCCCACTTCTCTTCAGAGGCTTTGGCAGTTATGAAGGAGCGCTTGAGGCACCACACCTCTTCTTGCTTAGATGCACGCCCTGGATGGGACTTGTGGGACTTGTAGTGCCTCACGTCGCGCTAATGTTCAGTTGGTAACTTTTCAAGCCCACAGATGGGCCTCGCTGTGTGGAATTCGTGCACAATCCATACGCTGCTGTCCCATGTTCTCAGCCCGTAGTCAAGACCGCATGGCCCCCGGTTCTTTCGGGGTGGTGCTCCTTCCGCGGCATGGGTCGCCGCGTAAATATTCCAGCTCCGAAGTACCCAACGTACAAAGGAGCACCCGGACCTCAGCTGCACACAAGGAGCCTTGAATGGTAAGCACGCCTCCAGCACAACGATATCCTTTAACTGTTCAAACTGCCCTGGATGCCTGACGCGTTTCGAAGTGTCCCCACTTCTCTTCAGAGGCTTTGGCAGTTATGAAGGAGCGCTTGAGGCACCACACCCCTTCTTGCTTAGATGCACGCCCTGGATGGGACTTGTGGGACTTGTAGTGCCTCACGTCGCGCTAATGTTCAGTTGGTAACTTTTCAAGCCCACAGATGGGCCTCGCTGTGTGGAATTCGTGCACAATCCATACGCTGCTGTCCCATGTTCTCGGCCCGTAGTCAAGACCGCATGGCCCCCGGTTCTTTCGGGGTGGTGCTCCTTCCGCGGCATGGGTCGCCGCGTAAATATTCCAGCTCCGAAGTACCCAACGTACAAAGGAGCACCCGGACCTCAGCTGCACACAAGGAGCCTTGAATGGTAAGCACGCCTCCAGCACAACGATATCCTTTAACTGTTCAAACTGCCCTGGATGCCTGACGCGTTTCGAAGTGTCCCCACTTCTCTTCAGAGGCTTTGGCAGTTATGAAGGAGCGCTTGAGGCACCACACCCCTTCTTGCTTAGATGCACGCCCTGGATGGGACTTGTGGGACTTGTAGTGCCTCACGTCACGCTAATGTTCAGTTGGTAACTTTTCAAGCCCACAGATGGGCCTCGCTGTGTGGAATTCGTGCACAATCCATACGCTGCTGTCCCATGTTCTCGGCCCGTAGTCAAGACCGCATGGCCCCCGGTTCTTTCGGGGTGGTGCTCCTTCCGCGGCATGGGTCGCCGCGTAAATATTCCAGCTCCGAAGTGCCCAACGTACAAAGGAGCACCCGGACCTCAGCTGCACACAAGGAGCCTTGAATGGTAAGCACGCCTCCAGCACAACGATATCCTTTAACTGTTCAAACTGCCCTGGATGCCTGACGCGTTTCGAAGTGTCCCCACTTCTCTTCAGAGGCTTTGGCAGTTATGAAGGAGCGCTTGAGGCACCACACCCCTTCTTGCTTAGATGCACGCCCTGGATGGGACTTGTGGGACTTGTAGTGCCTCACGTCGCGCTAATGTTCAGTTGGTAACTTTTCAAGCCCACAGATGGGCCTCGCTGTGTGGAATTCGTGCACAATCCATACGCTGCTGTCCCATGTTCTCGCCCGTAGTCAAGACCGCATGGCCCCCGGTTCTTTCGGGGTGGTGCTCCTTCCGCGGCATGGGTCGCCGCGTAAATATTCCAGCTCCGAAGTACCCAACGTACACAGGAGCACCCGGACCTCAGCTGCACACAAGGAGCCTTGAATGGTAAGCACGCCTCCAGCACAACGATATCCTTTAACTGTTCAAACTGCCCTGGATGCCTGACGCGTTTCGAAGTGTCCCGACTTCTCTTCAGAGGCTCTGGCAGTTATGAAGGAGCGCTTGAGGCACCACACCCCTTCTTGCTTAGATGCACGCCCTGGATGGGACTTGTGGGACTTGTAGTGCCTCACGTCGCGCTAATGTTCAGTTGGTAACTTTTCAAGCCCACAGATGGGCCTCGCTGTGTGGAATTCGTGCACAATCCATACGCTGCTGTCCCATGTTCTCGGCCCGTAGTCAAGACCGCATGGCCCCCGGTTCTTTCGGGGTGGTGCTCCTTCCGCGGCATGGGTCGCCGCGTAAATATTCCAGCTCCGAAGTACCCAACGTACAAAGGAGCACCCGGACCTCAGCTGCACACAAGGATCCTTGAATGGTAAGCACGCCTCCAGCACAACGATATCCTTTAACTGTTCAAACTGCCCTGGATGCCTGACGCGTTTCGAAGTGTCCCCACTTCTCTTCAGAGGCTTTGGCAGTTATGAAGGAGCGCTTGAGGCACCACACCCCTTCTTGCTTAGATGGCCGCCCTGGATGGGACTTGTGGAACTTGTAGTGCCTCACGTCGCGCTAATGTTCAGTTGGTAACTTTTCAAGCCCACAGATGGGCCTCGCTGTGTGGAATTCGTGCACAATCCATACGCTGCTGTCCCATGTTCTCGGCCCGTAGTCAAGACCGCATGGCCCCGGTTCTTTCGGGGTGGTGCTTGTTCCGCGGCATGGGTCGCCGCGTAAATATTCCAGCTCCGAAGTACCCAACGTACAAAGGAGCACCCGGACCTCAGCTGCACACAAGGAGCCTTGAATGGTAAGCACGCCTCCAGCACAACGATATCCTTTAACTGTTCAAACTGCCCTGGATGCCTGACGCGTTTCGAAGTGTCCCCACTTCTCTTCAGAGGCTTTGGCAGTTATGAAGGAGCGCTTGAGGCACCACACCCCTTCTTGCTTAGATGCACGCCCTGGATGGGACTTGTGGGACTTGTAGTGCCTCACGTCGCGCTAATGTTCAGTTGGTAACTTTTCACGCCCACAGATGGGCCTCGCTGTGTGGAATTCGTGCACAATCCATACGCTGCTGTCCCATGTTCTCGGCCCGTAGTCAAGACCGCATTGCCCCCGGTTCTTTCGGGGTGGTGCTCCTTCCGCGGCATGGGTCGCCGCGTAAATATTCCAGCTCCGAAGTACCCAACGTACAAAGGAGCACCCGGACCTCAGCTGCACACAAGGAGCCTTGAATGGTAAGCACGCCTCCAGCACAACGATATCCTTTAACTGTTCAAACTGCCCTGGATGCCTGACGCGTTTCGAAGTGTCCCCACTTCTCTTCAGAGGCTTTGGCAGTTATGAAGGAGCGCTTGAGGCACCACACCCCTTCTTGCTTAGATGCACGCCCTGGATGGGACTTGTGGGACTTGTAGTGCCTCACGTCGCGCTAATGTTCAGTTGGTAACTTTTCAAGCCCACAGATGGGCCTCGCTGTGTGGAATTCGTGCACAATCCATACGCTGCTGTCCCATGTTCTCGGCCCGTAGTAAAGACCGCATGGCCCCCGGTTCTTTCGGGGTGGTGCTCCTTCCGCGGCATGGGTCGCCGCGTAAATATTCCAGCTCCGAAGTACCCAACGTACAAAGGAGCACCCGGACCTCAGCTGCACACAAGGAGCCTTGAATGGTAAGCACGCCTCCAGCACAACGATATCCTTTAACTGTTCAAACTGCCCTGGATGCCTGACGCGTTTCAAAGTGTCCCCACTTCTCTTCAGAGGCTTTGGCAGTTATGAAGGAGCGCTTGAGGCACCACACCCCTTCTTGCTTAGATGCACGCCCTGGATGGGACTTGTGGGACTTGTAGTGCCTCACGTCGCGCTAATGTTCAGTTGGTAACTTTTCAAGCCCACAGATGGGCCTCGCTGTGTGGAATTCGTGCACAATCCATACGCTGCTGTCCCATGTTCTCGGCCCGTAGTCAAGACCGCATGGCCCCCGGTTCTTTCGGGGTGGTGCTCCTTCCGCGGCATGGGTCGCGGCGTAAATATTCCAGCTCCGAAGTACCCAACGTACAAAGGAGCACCCGGACCTCAGCTGCACACAAGGAGCCTTGAATGGTAAGCACGCCTCCAGCACAACGATATCCTTTAACTGTTCAAACTGCCCTGGATGCCTGACGTGTTTCGAAGTGTCCCCACTTCTCTTCAGAGGCTTTGGCAGTTATGAAGGAGCGCTTGAGGCACCACACCCCTTCTTGCTTAGATGCACGCCCTGGATGGGACTTTTGGGACTTGTAGTGCCTCACGTCGCGCTAATGTTCAGTTGGTAACTTTTCAAGCCCACAGATGGGCCTCACTGTGTGGAATTCGTGCACAATCCATACGCTGCTGTCCCATGTTCTCGGCCCGTATTCAAGACCGCATGGCCCCCGGTTCTTTCGGGGTGGTGCTCCTTCCGCGGCATGGGTCGCCGCGTAAATATTCCAGCTCCGAAGTACCCAACGTACAAAGGAGCACCCGGACCTCAGCTGCACACAAGGAGCCTTGAATGGTAAGCACGCCTCCAGCACAACGATAGCCTTTAACTGTTCAAACTGCCCTGGATGCCTGACGTGTTTCGAAGTGTCCCCACTTCTCTTCAGAGGCTTTGGCAGTTATGAAGGAGCGCTTGAGGCACCACACCCCTTCTTGCTTAGATGCACGCCCTGGATGGGACTTTTGGGACTTGTAGTGCCTCACGTCGCGCTAATGTTCAGTTGGTAACTTTTCAAGCCCACAGATGGGCCTCACTGTGTGGAATTCGTGCACAATCCATACGCTGCTGTCCCATGTTCTCGGCCCGTATTCAAGACCGCATGGCCCCCGGTTCTTTCGGGGTGGTGCTCCTTCCGCGGCATGGGTCGCCGCGTAAATATTCCAGCTCCGAAGTACCCAACGTACAAAGGAGCACCCGGACCTCAGCTGCACACAAGGAGCCTTGAATGGTAAGCACGCCTCCAGCACAACGATATCCTTTAACTGTTCAAACTGCCCTGGATGCCTGACGCGTTTCGAAGTGTCCCCACTTCTCTTCAGAGGCTTTGGCAGTTATGAAGGAGCGCTTGAGGCACCACACCCCTTCTTGCTTAGATGCACGCCCTGGATGGGACTTGTGGGACTTGTAGTGCCTCACGTCGCGCTAATGTTCAGTTGGTAACTTTTCAAGCCCACAGATGGGCCTCGCTGTGTGGAATTCGTGCACAATCCATACGCTGCTGTCCCATGTTCTCGGCCCGTAGTAAAGACCGCATGGCCCCCGGTTCTTTCGGGGTGGTGCTCCTTCCGCGGCATGGGTCGCCGCGTAAATATTCCAGCTCCGAAGTACCCAACGTACAAAGGAGCACCCGGACCTCAGCTGCACACAAGGAGCCTTGAATGGTAAGCACGCCTCCAGCACAACGATATCCTTTAACTGTTCAAACTGCCCTGGATGCCTGACGCGTTTCAAAGTGTCCCCACTTCTCTTCAGAGGCTTTGGCAGTTATGAAGGAGCGCTTGAGGCACCACACCCCTTCTTGCTTAGATGCACGCCCTGGATGGGACTTGTGGGACTTGTAGTGCCTCACGTCGCGCTAATGTTCAGTTGGTAACTTTTCAAGCCCACAGATGGGCCTCGCTGTGTGGAATTCGTGCACAATCCATACGCTGCTGTCCCATGTTCTCGGCCCGTAGTCAAGACCGCATGGCCCCCGGTTCTTTCGGGGTGGTGCTCCTTCCGCGGCATGGGTCGCGGCGTAAATATTCCAGCTCCGAAGTACCCAACGTACAAAGGAGCACCCGGACCTCAGCTGCACACAAGGAGCCTTGAATGGTAAGCACGCCTCCAGCACAACGATATCCTTTAACTGTTCAAACTGCCCTGGATGCCTGACGTGTTTCGAAGTGTCCCCACTTCTCTTCAGAGGCTTTGGCAGTTATGAAGGAGCGCTTGAGGCACCACACCCCTTCTTGCTTAGATGCACGCCCTGGATGGGACTTTTGGGACTTGTAGTGCCTCACGTCGCGCTAATGTTCAGTTGGTAACTTTTCAAGCCCACAGATGGGCCTCACTGTGTGGAATTCGTGCACAATCCATACGCTGCTGTCCCATGTTCTCGGCCCGTATTCAAGACCGCATGGCCCCCGGTTCTTTCGGGGTGGTGCTCCTTCCGCGGCATGGGTCGCCGCGTAAATATTCCAGCTCCGAAGTACCCAACGTACAAAGGAGCACCCGGACCTCAGCTGCACACAAGGAGCCTTGAATGGTAAGCACGCCTCCAGCACAACGATAGCCTTTAACTGTTCAAACTGCCCTGGATGCCTGACGTGTTTCGAAGTGTCCCCACTTCTCTTCAGAGGCTTTGGCAGTTATGAAGGAGCGCTTGAGGCACCACACCCCTTCTTGCTTAGATGCACGCCCTGGATGGGACTTTTGGGACTTGTAGTGCCTCACGTCGCGCTAATGTTCAGTTGGTAACTTTTCAAGCCCACAGATGGGCCTCACTGTGTGGAATTCGTGCACAATCCATACGCTGCTGTCCCATGTTCTCGGCCCGTATTCAAGACCGCATGGCCCCCGGTTCTTTCGGGGTGGTGCTCCTTCCGCGGCATGGGTCGCCGCGTAAATATTCCAGCTCCGAAGTACCCAACGTACAAAGGAGCACCCGGACCTCAGCTGCACACAAGGAGCCTTGAATGGTAAGCACGCCTCCAGCACAACGATATCCTTTAACTGTTCAAACTGCCCTGGATGCCTGATGCGTTTCGAAGTGTCCCCACTTCTCTTCAGAGGCTTTGCCAGTTATGAAGGAGCGCTTGAGGCACCACACCCCTTCTTGCTTAGATGCACGCCCTGGATGGGACTTGTGGGACTTGTAGTGCCTCACGTCGCGCTAATGTTCAGTTGGTAACTTTTCAAGCCCACAGATGGGCCTCGCTGTGTGGAATTCGTGCACAATCCATACGCTGCTGTCCCATGTTCTCGGCCCGTAGTCAAGACCGCATGGCCCCCGGTTCTTTCGGGGTGGTGCTCCTTCCGCGGCATGGGTCGCCGCGTAAATATTCCAGCTCCGAAGTACCCAACGTACAAAGGAGCACCCGGACCTCAGCTGCACACAAGGAGCCTTGAATGGTAAGCACGCCTCCAGCACAACGATATCCTTTAACTGTTCAAACTGCCCTGGATGCCTGACGCGTTTCGAAGTGTCCCCACTTCTCTTCAGAGGCTTTGGCAGTTATGAAGGAGCGCTTGAGGCACCACACCCCTTCTTGCTTAGATGCACGCCCTGGATGGGACTTGTGGGACTTGTAGTGCCTCACGTCGCGCTAATGTTCAGTTGGTAACTTTTCAAGCCCACAGATGGGCCTCGCTGTGTGGAATTCGTGCACAATCCATACGCTGCTGTCCCATGTTCTCGGCCCATAGTCAAGACCGCATGGCCCCCGGTTCTTTCGGGGTGGTGCTCCTTCCGCGGCATGGGTCGCCGCGTAAATATTCCAGCTCCGAAGTACCCAACGTACAAAGGAGCACCCGGACCTCAGCTGCACACAAGGAGCCTTGAATGGTAAGCACGCCTCCAGCACAACGATATCCTTTAACTGTTCAAACTGCCCTGGATGCCTGACGCGTTTCGAAGTGTCCCCACTTCTCTTCAGAGGCTTTGGCAGTTATGAAGGAGCGCTTGAGGCACCACACCCCTTCTTGCTTAGATGCACGCCCTGGATGGGACTTGTGGGACTTGTAGTGCCTCACGTCGCGCTAATGTTCAGTTCGTAACTTTTCAAGCCCACAGATGGGCCTCGCTGTGTGGAATTCGTGCACAATCCATACGCTGCTGTCCCATGTTCTCGGCCCGTAGTCAAGACCGCATGGCCCCCGGTTCTTTCGGGGTGGTGCTCCTTCCGCGGCATGGGTCGCCGCGTGTGAGAAGTTGGCCTGGTAGGGGATGTTTCCAATTCTGGAACCACCTACTACCTGACCAAACAATCCCTTATGGTGTCTGGTTGTAAGTCAACCTTATTAGACAAGCTATCCTAGGGGTAGCATGGACTAAGCAGCCTAAAGGCTTAACTTAAGAGGTCGTGTTAAGCGAGCTGTTTTACCACATACAATCCTGTAATACCAAATGAAAGGACACCACACAAGTATATATTATAAAAATATATGTGTTTATTACTAAAAACAATCCCCAGTATTCTTTATGAATAAAGGGGCACAAGCGTTAAATCAAAAAGCACTGTTTAAACATACAAGTTGCACAATTATGGATGAGGGCAGGGGGCCACTCAAACCATATACTAAACAAGTGGTATAAGAGAGGCCACTCGAACAGTGGTTAGGCCTATGGCCTAGGGAATCGCTGGGAGCAGTCAGGACAAGCAATGCTGAAGTCGGGAATGGCCCTCGGGATTCGGGAGATGTGCGGAAAGCGCACGCATGCACCAATGTTAACCAATGGTGCGTAAAAGTCAAATAGTTAAAGTTTAAGGACACTTCCGCTGAACCTAGAGGAACAAAACTTAACACACAGACCCTAGAGGTGTGCACCAGTGTGGGAACACCGGCGGAGCAAAGTTACCTCACCCACAGGAAGTGGGTGCACAGGGTCGAAGTGGCGTCGGGTTTTGACACGCAGGCTCTTGGTGCTTGAAGCTGAAAGGGCTGCAGGCAGGGTGAAGACGAAGTGTCCGGTGGAGTCCAAGGGTGGACTCAAGTTGTAGAGTACCTGAAAGCAGAGGGGACAGAGTCTGGGTCACTCAGCAGTGACCAGGGTGGAACCAGGACGGAACCAGGCAATGTCGGGCGCAATCAGGTGGTCGTCGAGGAGCTTCTCTCCGCTGTCACGTGGGCTCTGGGGCATCTGCGACGTCCAGGAGCAGGTCACGATCTGTCCCACGCAGGCTCTCACCGTCGGTGCAGTCGGCTTCAGGTTTGGAGCAAACAAGCCTTGGTAAGAGCAATCCACGCAGGATCGGAAGATTGCTTCTCACTCGGACCAGGAAGGTCAGAGTCGGGGCTCCTTTTCAGGGGAGCTGGTGTGGATCTGGAGCAACCAGATTCACGAGTCTTCTTCGGTAGTTCGTCGGCACAGGGACCACAAGCCAGCTGGCAAGTGACCGGGCCAACGCGTTGAGCCAAATCGTGCCAAAGGGCCCCACGCAGCACTCGTCGAGTGTGGAGGGCTGAACTTCGGCTCAGGAGTAGCTCAGGGTGGGGGCTTCTCAAACCCCGGTGTACAGCTTCGAGGGTCACTCGTGGGCTGCACGGTCAGCGTCTCGTGGTCACTTCAAGATGGCGTGCCCCACGCTTCCGGTCGCCTCCACGGGTCTCAGCTTTGCAGGGACTGTGGATCGGGCTGTTAGAAGCTGGGCAGGCTTGATCTCGTCGATCTCAGTCGCTCGAGTTCCGGCGGGAACTGCAACTAAGTAGACGTCGAGGGCTGGATGGTGCCTGCTGCTGCAGGGTGGTCACTCCTTGACCACAAGGGAGATTCTTCGGGCTTCCACGTTGAGATGGAGGGCGAAGGGTCCAGAATATCGTTTCAAATGTTTCTTCCAGGAAATCTGATGTGCATTGGCACTGCTCCCACTCTTATTCGAATCTGGTGGGCGTGATTACCTGCTAGGTCCCCTCCTATGGGTGGGACCCAGGAAGTGGGTGGATACACCCCCTTCCTTTGATCCAGGCCGCCCTGGCACGAGGGCTGGAGTGCCCCAGAACCGGTTTGGCCGGATTATGCAAGGGGCAGCCTTGTGCGCCCCAGGCAGTGTCTGGTTTCTTTCAAACCTCCCTGCTACAATACACTATCTCCTGTCTGGAGGGCGGTGACACCCTCCTGTGACAGGAAACCCTTTGTCCAGGACCCCCTTGACTGGGTTTCGGTCAGCTCCAGGGGTCCAGACATTTGTCTGTGGCAGAGGCATCCATTTTGTGGATCTTAAGGCCTTTGGAGAAATCAACCGCATTAAAGTGAAGTAACATGTCTTACCCCTCTAGAGGGGTGGAATGCCATCCCCGTCGCCAGAACTGGCGAGGGGATGGTATTCCAAAGCGTATGACACCTTACACGACATGTTTTGATAAAGCCAAACCAGAGTTGCTAAATAACCGCGAGGATTATAAGGCACTTAATAGTATATGGTATGGCATTATCCTGAAACAGCTTAGGGATTTGTTCCCGACGGCTGCAGACAGGCTCAGCTCATGCTAGAGCTCCATCTCACATAAAAACCATGCACCCAGCCTCCAGGATTGGTGAGGCCTGTCTATAGGAGTGGCTCACAGGTTTACATGTGTCCAGATATAGGTTTAGACATAGGTATACTATATCTAAGCAAGGGGTGTGTACACCACCTTACCCCAGCTGAGTGATCAGCCAGTTGTGTCAATTTAAGAACCAGCCAGGGGTGGCAAAAGATATGCTGCAGCCCCTGGTAGGCCTTAGTGGCTCCTGTGCCCTGTGCACCTATAGTGCATTCTACAGGGGCTGACAAGGAGTCCATTTCCAATTGGTATGTACCTAGGGTACATGGAATCCATTTTACAGAGAGAGCAGATGGCCTGGGGCCCTGATTAGCAGGGAACCAGGTCAACTAAGTCAAAAAACCAGCTAAACACAGGCAAAAAATCTGGGGTAACCATAGTCAGGTAGCCACCTTCCTACATAACCCCCCCCCAAACGAAAGGAGATAAGGCTATCCTTGGCCAGGTAAGCCTATATTGCCTGAGTGGCCATATAAGGAAGTACCTGCACTAGCATGGGTACCCCCTGTCTCATGGTCCACTAAGCAGTCCCTCACCCTTTGGGTATTAGAGGGTCTCCACCATAGGGAATCACTACCTTGGGTGTGTTTATGCAAAGTTAAAGGCTGGTTTGGATATGGAGTATTGAAGTGAGGCTCTACTAATTTAGGGCTTAGCTTCCTCCAATTATCTTCCACCATGTGTGCCTTTCTTTCTTTAACTGAGTTGCACAGTGCTCTCAGGGTCAACCTCTGGCTACCTAAAGCTGGAGGCTGGGTCCCTCTGTTTGGCTTGCTGGAGGGACAGTTCAGGTTTGGGCCCTTTGGGTCCCAGGTTTGGCTGTGCCCAACAGAATCCATCTGGGGGAGGTCCCTAACTGTTTTTAAGGGGGCTCCCTCAGGAGTTTTTAAAGTTTTCACCTTACTAGGGCTACTAGTTTTGGTGCACCTAATCTTTTGATGGGGGTGCTTTATTTGACAGGGGGCCCTCTGGGTCTCACTGTCCTTCTTGTCCTCTGCAGCCCTGGGCTGGCTAAGGCAAGGGAGAGAGGGGCAGGTTACCTGCTCCAGACTGGGTCCCACCTGAGAAGGGTCCACTGACATCAGAGGTTCTGTCAGGCTAGGCCCAACCACCTCTGGGGCAGTTCCTTCATCAGGGGTAAGATCAGTTCCCTGAGGAGGCTGATCCTGTCCTAAAGTCTGGTGAGGGGGAGATTTCTCTTCCTCCTCCATGCTCTCAGTTTGTGTGGAGTTATCCATCATTTCAGGTTTCACAACACACGTGTCAGTTTGAGTTTGGGCTGTGGCCATCACAGCCCCACCAACCTTTTCAGGAGGAGACTCAGTTTGGGTTTCTGCTGTTATCATAACAGCTTTGCTATTCTGTTCAGGAAGAGCTTTTGCTAAAGATGGGGCAGGGAGTATCTCCGCCCTACCAACCTTTTCAGGAAGGACATCTTGAATTGGGGCTGTAGCCATTACAGCCCCACTAACCTTTCCATTGGAATTTACCATTCTAGAATGGATTTCCTGTTCAACCCCAGCCCAGGCTGAGATTTCTAAATCATTACCCAGTAGACAGTCTACAGGCAAGTTTGGGGACACTGCCACTCTCTTTGGGCCAGTGACACCTCCCCAGCTGAGACTTACTACTGCCATGGGATGATTTGTTTGGATGCCATCAATGTTTATTACCTGGTATGTGGCACCAGGTAAAAGTTGCTTAGAGGGGACTATGCCATCAGCCACCATGGTGATGCTAGCCCCTGTGTCTCTAAAAGCTTCAACTCTTAAACCATTGATGATGGGTTCTTGTCTATACTTGCTCAAAGTATTTGGGCAAGCAGAGAAGTTGGCAAACCCCATGCCAGCCTCATAAACAAGATCATTGGGTGAGGGGGACCTGGATAGGCCAGGGTCCACCTGATTTCCAAAAGTAAACCCACCCAGATTCCTGGGTGTGCTTCCACTTCCTGGGGGATTACTGCTGACAGTAACAGGAGGTGTTGAAGCTGGCTTTGGAGGTATATTTTCTTTATTGTTATTCTTGGGACAACAGCTGTCTGTTTTGTAATGCCCCACCTGTTTACAGGGATAACAATAGGGTTTTTTCTCAGTTGAAGAAGTGTCTTGGGACCCACCCCCATCCTTGGAGTTTTGGGGCCCTGGGGAAGTCTTTTCTTTATTTTTATCCCCACCCTTATCTTGAGGCTTGGTAGACTCCTTCTTCTGGTTACTGTCCTGATTCTTAGGCCTTATCCTGGTTCTGACCCATTTGTCTGCCTTCTTTCCCAATTCTTGGGGAGAGGTCAGATCAGAGTCTACCAGGTGCTGGTGTAAGAGCTGGTTCTGACAATTACTTAGGATCTGCTCCCTCATAATCAAATTATACAATCCTGTAAAGTCATGTACTTTGCTGCCATGTAGCCAACCCTCCAGAGCCTTAGTAGCACAATCTACAAAATCAGTCCAATCCTGAGTCTGTGTCTTCTGGGTATCTCTGAACTTCAACCTGTACTGTTCAGTGGTTAAGCCAAACCCATCTATCAGAACACTCTTCAGGATTTTGTAATTGTTTGCATCCTCATGTCTAACAGTGAGGAGCTTGTCTCTCCCTTTCTCTGAAAAGGAGTACCATAAGATTGCTGCCCACTGTTCCTCAGGAACCTGCTGTACCATGCAGGCTCTCTCAAGAGCAGTCATCCATTTGTGGATGTCATCCCCTTCTTTGAAGGGGGGCACAATCTTTGTCAGGTTTCTACTATCATAGGACCTGGGTTTCTCTTTAGGAATATTGCTGCCACCAGTGGCATCTAAGCCACACAATTTTTTCTCTCTTGCCAAGGCAAGTTTAGCTTGAGCTAAGGTAAGCTTAGCTTGACTCAGGGCTACCTCCTCTCTCTCTATCTGGAGTCTGACAGCCCTCATTCTAGCCCTATGCTCAGCTTTCTGAGAAGCACTCATGCCTCTCTCTGATTCTCTGGAGGCACTAGAAAGATGAGAGTCCCCTGAGGGAGATCTCACTCTTCTGTTGCCTGGGAGAATCACATGTTGGGTTCTGGGGAGGTGCTGGCCCTCTCCATTCCCCAGTAGGTCCAAGTTGGCCTGGCTAAGCCTACCAACTGGAACCTGGCTACCCTGATCCTGTACTTCTAAGTCCCCAACATCTGAGTCCTCATCCAAGTCATCATCATCCTCCTCTTCAGGGGGATCAACTACAGGGGGGTTCTCTCCATTTCCTGTGTCTAGGGAAGCTGCTTTAGCCTTCTCTAAGTCATCCTGTTCTAGGATTTCTACCAGGGTTAGGCAGGTGGGGCTTCTGCCCCTTTTTAACCCTCTTGCTTTGCACAAGGCAATCAAGTCTCTGCGGGTTAGTTTGTCATATCCAAAAGTTGCCTGGGTAGGGTCAACTGTCACAGGAGCAGACCCTGAGGCTTTTCCTGTGTCAGACATGGTTACTAGTGAGGTGTAAGTGGTGCACTTACCTACACTAAGTGTTTTCCTACTGCACCTTGCTAGTTAGTTGTAGTCAGGGTGTGCTAATCCCTTCAACCTACAACTACTAAGTTCAGTAGAACTTAATATGCTAAGCTTTTGATTTTATATGTACCTAGAGGTACTTGATGTGATCTTTCAATTTGATATAAAGATTGCAATGGTAAAACAACAGCAAGCTCAAATCCGCACCGCTGCCACCAATGTGAGAAGTTGGCCTGGTAGGGGATGTTTCCAATTCTGGAACCACCTACTACCTGACCAAACAATCCCTTATGGTGTCTGGTTGTAAGTCAACCTTATTAGACAAGCTATCCTAGGGGTAGCATGGACTAAGCAGCCTAAAGGCTTAACTTAAGAGGTCGTGTTAAGCGAGCTGTTTTACCACATACAATCCTGTAATACCAAATGAAAGGACACCACACAAGTATATATTATAAAAATATATGTGTTTATTACTAAAAACAATCCCCAGTATTCTTTATGAATAAAGGGGCACAAGCGTTAAATCAAAAAGCACTGTTTAAACATACAAGTTGCACAATTATGGATGAGGGCAGGGGGCCACTCAAACCATATACTAAACAAGTGGTATAAGAGAGGCCACTCGAACAGTGGTTAGGCCTAGGGCCTAGGGAATCACTGGGAGCAGTCAGGACAAGCAATGCTGAAGTCGGGAATGGCCCTCGGGATTCGGGAGATGTGCGGAAAGCGCACGCATGCACCAATGTTAACCAATGGTGCGTAAAAGTCAAATAGTTAAAGTTTAAGGACACTTCCGCTGAACCTAGAGGAACAAAACTTAACACACAGACCCTAGAGGTGTGCACCAGTGTGGGAACACCGGCGGAGCAAAGTTACCTCACCCACAGGAAGTGGGTGCACAGGGTCGAAGTGGCGTCGGGTTTTGACACGCAGGCTCTTGGTGCTTGAAGCTGAAAGGGCTGCAGGCAGGGTGAAGACGAAGTGTCCGGTGGAGTCCAAGGGTGGACTCAAGTTGTAGAGTACCTGAAAGCAGAGGGGACAGAGTCTGGGTCACTCAGCAGTGACCAGGGTGGAACCAGGACGGAACCAGGCAATGTCGGGCGCAATCAGGTGGTCGTCGAGGAGCTTCTCTCCGCTGTCACGTGGGCTCTGGGGCATCTGCGACGTCCAGGAGCAGGTCACGATCTGTCCCACGCAGGCTCTCACCGTCGGTGCAGTCGGCTTCAGGTTTGGAGCAAACAAGCCTTGGTAAGAGCAATCCACGCAGGATCGGAAGATTGCTTCTCACTCGGACCAGGAAGGTCAGAGTCGGGGCTCCTTTTCAGGGGAGCTGGTGTGGATCTGGAGCAACCAGATTCACGAGTCTTCTTTGGTAGTTCGTCGGCACAGGGACCACAAGCCAGCTGGCAAGTGACCGGGCCAACGCGTTGAGCCAAATCGTGCCAAAGGGCCCCACGCAGCACTCGTCGAGTGTGGAGGGCTGAACTTCGGCTCAGGAGTAGCTCAGGGTGGGGGCTTCTCAAACCCCGGTGTACAGCTTCGAGGGTCACTCGTGGGCTGCACGGTCAGCGTCTCGTGGTCACTTCAAGATGGCGTGCCCCACGCTTCCGGTCGCCTCCACGGGTCTCAGCTTTGCAGGGACTGTGGATCGGGCTGTTAGAAGCTGGGCAGGCTTGATCTCGTCGATCTCAGTTGCTCGAGTTCCGGCGGGAACTGCAACTAAGTAGACGTCGAGGGCTGGATGGTGCCTGCTGCTGCAGGGTGGTCACTCCTTGACCACAAGGGAGATTCTTCGGGCTTCCACGTTGAGATGGAGGGCGAAGGGTCCAGAATATCGTTTCAAATGTTTCTTCCAGGAAATCTGATGTGCATTGGCACTGCTCCCACTCTTATTCGAATCTGGTGGGCGTGATTACCTGCTAGGTCCCCTCCTATGGGTGGGACCCAGGAAGTGGGTGGATACACCCCCTTCCTTTGATCCAGGCCGCCCTGGCACGAGGGCTGGAGTGCCCCAGAACCGGTTTGGCCGGATTATGCAAGGGGCAGCCTTGTGCGCCCCAGGCAGTGTCTGGTTTCTTTCAAACCTCCCTGCTACAATACACTATCTCCTGTCTGGAGGGCGGTGACACCCTCCTGTGACAGGAAACCCTTTGTCCAGGACCCCCTTGACTGGGTTTCGGTCAGCTCCAGGGGTCCAGACATTTGTCTGTGGCAGAGGCATCCATTTTGTGGATCTTAAGGCCTTTGGAGAAATCAACCGCATTAAAGTGAAGTAACATGTCTTACCCCTCTAGAGGGGTGGAATGCCATCCCCGTCGCCAGAACTGGCGAGGGGATGGTATTCCAAAGCGTATGACACCTTACACGACATGTTTTGATAAAGCCAAACCAGAGTTGCTAAATAACCGCGAGGATTATAAGGCACTTAATAGTATATGGTATGGCATTATCCTGAAACAGCTTAGGGATTTGTTCCCGACGGCTGCAGACAGGCTCAGCTCATGCTAGAGCTCCATCTCACATAAAAACCATGCACCCAGCCTCCAGGATTGGTGAGGCCTGTCTATAGGAGTGGCTCACAGGTTTACATGTGTCCAGATATAGGTTTAGACATAGGTATACTATATCTAAGCAAGGGGTGTGTACACCACTGTAGGAAGGTGGCTACCTGACTATGGTTACCCCAGATTTTTTGCCTGTGTTTAGCTGGTTTTTTGACTTAGTTGACCTGGTTCCCTGCTAATCAGGGCCCCAGGCCATCTGCTCTCTCTGTAAAATGGATTCCATGTACCCTAGGTACATACCAATTGGAAATGGACTCCTTGTCAGCCCCTGTAGAATGCACTATAGGTGCACAGGGCACAGGAGCCACTAAGGCCTACCAGGGGCTGCAGCATATCTTTTGCCACCCCTGGCTGGTTCTTAAATTGACACAACTGGCTGATCACTCAGCTGGGGTAAGGTGGTGTACACACCCCTTGCTTAGATATAGTATACCTATGTCTAAACCTATATCTGGACACATGTAAACCTGTGAGCCACTCCTATAGACAGGCCTCACCAATCCTGGAGGCTGGGTGCATGGTTTTTATGTGAGATGGAGCTCTAGCATGAGCTGAGCCTGTCTGCAGCCGTCGGGAACAAATCCCTAAGCTGTTTCAGGATAATGCCATACCATATACTATTAAGTGCCTTATAATCCTCGCGGTTATTTAGCAACTCTGGTTTGGCTTTATCAAAACATGTCGTGTAAGGTGTCATACGCTTTGGAATACCATCCCCTCGCCAGTTCTGGCGACGGGGATGGCATTCCACCCCTCTAGAGGGGTAAGACATGTTACTTCACTTTAATGCGGTTGATTTCTCCAAAGGCCTTAAGATCCACAAAATGGATGCCTCTGCCACAGACAAATGTCTGGACCCCTGGAGCTGACCGAAACCCAGTCAAGGGGGTCCTGGACAAAGGGTTTCCTGTCACAGGAGGGTGTCACCGCCCTCCAGACAGGAGATAGTGTATTGTAGCAGGGAGGTTTGAAAGAAACCAGACACTGCCTGGGGCGCACAAGGCTGCCCCTTGCATAATCCGGCCAAACCGGTTCTGGGGCACTCCAGCCCTCGTGCCAGGGCGGCCTGGATCAAAGGAAGGGGGTGTATCCACCCACTTCCTGGGTCCCACCCATAGGAGGGGACCTAGCAGGTAATCACGCCCACCAGATTCGAATAAGAGTGGGAGCAGTGCCAATGCACATCAGATTTCCTGGAAGAAACATTTGAAACGATATTCTGGACCCTTCGCCCTCCATCTCAACGTGGAAGCCCGAAGAATCTCCCTTGTGGTCAAGGAGTGACCACCCTGCAGCAGCAGGCACCATCCAGCCCTCGACGTCTACTTAGTTGCAGTTCCCGCCGGAACTCGAGCGACTGAGATCGACGAGATCAAGCCTGCCCAGCTTCTAACAGCCCGATCCACAGTCCATGCAAAGCTGAGACCCGTGGAGGCGACCGGAAGCGTGGGGCACGCCATCTTGAAGTGACCACGAGACGCTGACCGTGCAGCCCACGAGTGACCCTCGAAGCTGTACACCGGGGTTTGGGAAGCCCCCACCCTGAGCTACTCCTGAGCCGAAGTTCAGCCCTCCACACTCGACGAGTGCTGCGTGGGGCCCTTTGGCACGATTTGGCTCAACGCGTTGGCCCGGTCACTTGCCAGCTGGCTTGTGGTCCCTGTGCCGACGAACTACAAAAGAAGACTCGTGATTCTGGTTGCTCCAGATCCACACCAGCTCCCCTGAAAGGGAGCCCCGACTCTGACCTTCCTGGTCCGAGTGAGACGCCATCTTCCAATCCCGCGTGGATTGCTCTTACCAAGGCTTGTTTGCTCCAAACCGGAAGCCGACTGCACCGACGGTGAGAGCCTGCGTGGGACAGATCGTGACCTGCTCCTGGACGTCGCAGATGCCCCAGAGCCCACGTGACAGCGAAGAGAAGCGCCTCGACGACCACCTGATTGCGCCCGACATTGCCTGGTTCCGTCCTGGTTCCACCCTGGTCACTGCTGAGTGACCCAGACTCTATCCCCTCTGCTTTCAGGTACTCTACAACTTGAGTCCACCCTTGGACTCCACCGGACACTTCGTCTTCACCCTGCCTGCAGCCCTTTCAGCTTCAAGCACCAAGAGCCTGCGTGTCAAAACCCGACGCCACTTCGACCCTGTGCACCCACTTCCTGTGGGTGAGGTAACTTTGCTCCGCCGGTGTTCCCACACTGGTGCACACCTCTAGGGTCTGTGTGTTAAGTTTTGTTCCTCTAGGTTCAGCGGAAGTGTCCTTAAACTTTAACTATTTGACTTTTACGCACCATTGGTTAACATTGGTACATGCGTGCGCTTTCCGCACATCTCCCGAATCCCGAGGGCCATTCCCGACTTCAGCATTGCTTGTCCTGACTGCTCCCAGCGATTCCCTAGGCCCTAGGCCTAACCACTGTTCGAGTGGCCTCTCTTATACCACTTGTTTAGTATATGGTTTGAGTGGCCCCCCGCCCTCATCCATAATTGTGCAACTTGTATGTTTAAACAGTGCTTTTTGATTTAACGCTTGTGCCCCTTTATTCATAAAGAATACTGGGGATTGTTTTTAGTAATAAACACATATATTTTTATAATATATACTTGTGTGGTGTCCTTTCATTTGGTATTACAGGATTGTATGTGGTAAAACAGCTCGCTTAACACGACCTCTTAAGTTAAGCCTTTAGGCTGCTTAGTCCATGCTACCCCTAGGATAGCTTGTCTAATAAGGTTGACTTACAACCAGACACCATAAGGGGATTGTTTGGTCAGGTAGTAGGTGGTTCCAGAATTGGAAACATCCCCTACCAGGCCAACTTCTCACATTGGTGAGCAGCGGTGCGGATTTGAGCTTGCTGTTGTTTTACCATTGCAATCTTTATATCAAATTGAAAGATCACATCAAGTACCTCTAGGTACATATAAAATCAAAAGCTTAGCATATTAAGTTCTACTGAACTTAGTAGTTGTAGGTTGAAGGGAGTAGCACACCCCTGACTACAACTCACTAGCAAGGTCCAGTAGGAAAACACTTAGTGTAGGTAAGTGCACCACTTACACCTCACTAGTAACCATGTCTGACACAGGAAAGGCCTCAGGGTCTAGTCCTGTGACAGTTGACCCTACCCAGGCAACTTTTGGATATGACAAACTAACCCGCAGAGACTTGATTGCCTTGTGCAAAGCAAGAGGGTTAAAAAGGGGCAGAAGCCCCACCTGCCTAACCCTGGTAGAAATCCTAGAACAGGATGACTTAGAGAAGGCTAAAACAGCTTCCCTAGACACAGGAAATGGAGAGAACCCCCCTGTAGTTGATCCCCCTGAAGAGGAGGATGATGATGACTTGGATGAGGACTCAGATGTTGGGGACTTAGAAGTACAGGATCAGGGTAGCCAGGTTCCAGTTGGTAGGCTTAGCCAGGCCAACTTGGACCTACTGGGGAATGGAGAGGGCCAGCACCTCCCCAGAACCCAACATATGATTCTCCCAGGCAACAGAAGAGTGAGATCTCCCTCAGGGGACTCTCATCTTTCTAGTGCCTCCAGAGAATCAGAGAGAGGCATGAGTGCTTCTCAGAAAGCTGAGCATAGGGCTAGAATGAGGGCTGTCAGACTCCAGATAGAGAGAGAGGAGGTAGCCCTGAGTCAAGCTAAGCTTACCTTAGCCCAAGCTAAACTTGCCTTGGCAAGAGAGCAAAAATTGTGTGGCTTAGATGCCACTGGTGGCAGCAATATTCCTAAAGAGAAACCCAGGTCCTATGATAGTAGAAACCTGACAAAGATTGTGCCCCCCTACAAGGAAGGGGATGATATCCACAAATGGATAACTGCTCTTGAGAGAGCCTGCATGGTACAGCAGGTTCCTGAGGAACAGTGGGCAGCAATCTTATGGTACTCCTTTTCAGAGAAAGGGAGAGATAAGCTCCTCACTGTTAGACATGAGGATGCAAACAATTACAAAGTCCTGAAGAGTGTTCTGATAGATGGGTTTGGCTTAACCACTGAACAGTACAGGTTGAAGTTCAGAGACACCCAGAAGACACAGACTCAGGACTGGACTGATTTTGTTGATTGTGCAACTAAGGCTCTGGAGGGTTGGCTACATGGCAGCAAAGTACATGACTTTACAGGATTGTATAATTTGATTATGAGGGAGCAGATCCTAAGTAATTGTCAGAACCAGCTCTTACACCAGCACCTGGTAGACTCTGATCTGACCTCTCCCCAAGAATTGGGAAAGAAGGCAGACAAATGGGTCAGAACCAGGATTAGGCCTAAGAATCAGGACAGTAACCAGAAGAAGGAGTCTACCAAGCCTCAAGATAAGGGTGGGGATAAAAGTAAAGAAAAGACTTCCCCAGGGCCCCAAAACTCCAAGGATGGGGGTGGGTCCCAAGACACTTCTTCAACTGAGAAAAAGCCCTATTGTTATCCCTGTAAACAGGTGGGGCATTACAAAACAGACAGCTGTTGTCCCAAGAATAACAATAAAGAAAATATACCTCCAAAGCCAGCTTCAACACCTCCTGTTACTGTCAGCAGTAATCCCCCAGGAAGTGGAAGCACACCCAGGAATCTGGGTGGGTTTACTTTTGGAAATCAGGTGGACCCTGGCCTATCCAGGTCCCCATCACCCAATGATCTTGTTTATGAGGCTGGCATGGGGTTTGCCAACTTCTCTGCTTGCCCAAATACTTTGAGCAAGTATAGACAAGAACCCATCATCAATGGTTTAAGAGTTGAAGCTTTTAGAGACACAGGGGCTAGCATCACCATGGTGGCTGATGGCATAGTCCCCTCTAAGCAACTTTTACCTGGTGCCACATACCAGGTAATAAACATTGATGGCATCCAAACAAATCATCCCATGGCAGTAGTAAGTCTCAGCTGGGGAGGTGTCACTGGCCCAAAGAGAGTGGCAGTGTCACCAAACTTGCCTGTGGACTGTCTACTGGGTAATGATTTAGAAATCTCAGCCTGGGCTGAGGTTGAACAGGAAACCCATTCTAGAATGGTGAATTCCCCTGGAAAGGTTAGTGAGGCTGTACTGGCTACAGCCCCAATCCAAGATGTCCTTCCTGAAAAGGTTGGTAGGGCTGAGAAACTCTCTGCCCCATCTTTAGTAAAAGCTCTTCCTGAACAGAATAGCAAAGCTGTTATGATAACAGCAGAAACCCAAACTGAGTCTCCTCCTGAAAAGGTTGGTGGGGCTGTGATGGCCACAGCCCAAACTCAAACTGACATGTGTGTTGTGAAACCTGAAATGATGGATAACTCCACACAAACTGAGAGCATGGAGGAGGAAGAGAAATCTCCCCCTCACCAGACTTTAGGACAGGATCAGCCTCCTCAGGGAACTGATCTTACCCCTGATGAAGGAGCTGCCCCAGAGGTGGTTG
This sequence comes from Lissotriton helveticus, assembly GCF_964261635.1. Classification (NCBI taxonomy): domain Eukaryota; kingdom Metazoa; phylum Chordata; class Amphibia; order Caudata; family Salamandridae; genus Lissotriton; species Lissotriton helveticus. Next base: position 784,094 of record NW_027611702.1, on the reverse strand, counting down.
GGCCTAGCCTGACAGAACCTCTGATGTCAGTGGACCCTTCTCAGGTGGGACCCAGTCTGGAGCAGGTAACCTGCCCCTCTCTACCTTGCCTTAGCCAGCCCAGGGCTGCAGAGGACAAGAAGGACAGTGAGACCCAGAGGGCCCCCTGTCAAATAAAGCACCCCCATCAAAAGATTAGGTGCACCAAAACTAGTAGCCCTAGTAAGGTGAAAACTTTAAAAACTCCTGAGGGAGCCCCCTTAAAAACAGTTAGGGACCTCCCACAGATGGATTCTGTTGGGCACAGCCAAACCTGGGACCCAAGGGGCCCAAACCTGAACTGTCCCTCCAGCAAGCCAAACAGAGGGGCCCAGCCTCCAGCTTTAGGTAGCCAGAGGTTGACCCTGAGAGCACAGTGCAACTCAGTTAAAGAGAGAAAGGCACACATGGTGGAAGATAATGGGAGGAAGCTAAGCCCTAAATTAGTAGGGCCTCGCTTCAATACTCCATATCCAAACCAGCCTTTAACTTTGCATAAACACACCCAAGGTAGTGATTCCCTATGGTGGAGACCCTCTAATACCCAAAGGGTGAGGGACTGCTTAGTGGACCATGAGACAGGGGGTACCCATGCTAGTGCAGGTACTTCCTTATATGGCCACTCAGGCAATATAGGCTTACCTGGCCAAGGATAGCCTTATCTCCTTTCGTTTGGGGGGGGGTTATGTAGGAAGGTGGCTACCTGACTATGGTTACCCCAGATTTTTTGCCTGTGTTTAGCTGGTTTTTTGACTTAGTTGACCTGGTTCCCTGCTAATCAGGGCCCCAGGCCATCTGCTCTCTCTGTAAAATGGATTCCATGTACCCTAGGTACATACCAATTGGAAATGGACTCCTTGTCAGCCCCTGTAGAATGCACTATAGGTGCACAGGGCACAGGAGCCACTAAGGCCTACCAGGGGCTGCAGCATATCTTTTGCCACCCCTGGCTGGTTCTTAAATTGACACAACTGGCTGATCACTCAGCTGGGGTAAGGTGGTGTACACACCCCTTGCTTAGATATAGTATACCTATGTCTAAACCTATATCTGGACACATGTAAACCTGTGAGCCACTCCTATAGACAGGCCTCACCAATCCTGGAGGCTGGGTGCATGGTTTTTATGTGAGATGGAGCTCTAGCATGAGCTGAGCCTGTCTGCAGCCGTCGGGAACAAATCCCTAAGCTGTTTCAGGATAATGCCATACCATATACTATTAAGTGCCTTATAATCCTCGCGGTTATTTAGCAACTCTGGTTTGGCTTTATCAAAACATGTCGTGTAAGGTGTCATACGCTTTGGAATACCATCCCCTCGCCAGTTCTGGCGACGGGGATGGCATTCCACCCCTCTAGAGGGGTAAGACATGTTACTTCACTTTAATGCGGTTGATTTCTCCAAAGGCCTTAAGATCCACAAAATGGATGCCTCTGCCACAGACAAATGTCTGGACCCCTGGAGCTGACCGAAACCCAGTCAAGGGGGTCCTGGACAAAGGGTTTCCTGTCACAGGAGGGTGTCACCGCCCTCCAGACAGGAGATAGTGTATTGTAGCAGGGAGGTTTGAAAGAAACCAGACACTGCCTGGGGCGCACAAGGCTGCCCCTTGCATAATCCGGCCAAACCGGTTCTGGGGCACTCCAGCCCTCGTGCCAGGGCGGCCTGGATCAAAGGAAGGGGGTGTATCCACCCACTTCCTGGGTCCCACCCATAGGAGGGGACCTAGCAGGTAATCACGCCCACCAGATTCGAATAAGAGTGGGAGCAGTGCCAATGCACATCAGATTTCCTGGAAGAAACATTTGAAACGATATTCTGGACCCTTCGCCCTCCATCTCAACGTGGAAGCCCGAAGAATCTCCCTTGTGGTCAAGGAGTGACCACCCTGCAGCAGCAGGCACCATCCAGCCCTCGACGTCTACTTAGTTGCAGTTCCCGCCGGAACTCGAGCGACTGAGATCGACGAGATCAAGCCTGCCCAGCTTCTAACAGCCCGATCCACAGTCCATGCAAAGCTGAGACCCGTGGAGGCGACCGGAAGCGTGGGGCACGCCATCTTGAAGTGACCACGAGACGCTGACCGTGCAGCCCACGAGTGACCCTCGAAGCTGTACACCGGGGTTTGAGAAGCCCCCACCCTGAGCTACTCCTGAGCCGAAGTTCAGCCCTCCACACTCGACGAGTGCTGCGTGGGGCCCTTTGGCACGATTTGGCTCAATGCGTTGGCTCGGTCACTTGCCAGCTGGCTTGTGGTCCCTGTGCCGACGAACTACAAAAGAAGACTCGTGATTCTGGTTGCTCCAGATCCACACCAGCTCCCCTGAAAGGGAGCCCCGACTCTGACCTTCCTGGTCCGAGTGAGACGCCATCTTCCAATCCCGCGTGGATTGCTCTTACCAAGGCTTGTTTGCTCCAAACCGGAAGCCGACTGCACCGACGGTGAGAGCCTGCGTGGGACAGATCGTGACCTGCTCCTGGACGTCGCAGATGCCCCAGAGCCCACGTGACAGCGAAGAGAAGCGCCTCGACGACCACCTGATTGCGCCCGACATTGCCTGGTTCCGTCCTGGTTCCACCCTGGTCACTGCTGAGTGACCCAGACTCTGTCCCCTCTGCTTTCAGGTACTCTACAACTTGAGTCCACCCTTGGACTCCACCGGACACTTCGTCTTCACCCTGCCTGCAGCCCTTTCAGCTTCAAGCACCAAGAGCCTGCGTGTCAAAACCCGACGCCACTTCGACCCTGTGCACCCACTTCCTGTGGGTGAGGTAACTTTGCTCCGCCGGTGTTCCCACACTGGTGCACACCTCTAGGGTCTGTGTGTTAAGTTTTGTTCCTCTAGGTTCAGCGGAAGTGTCCTTAAACTTTAACTATTTGACTTTTACGCACCATTGGTTAACATTGGTACATGCGTGCGCTTTCCGCACATCTCCCGAATCCCGAGGGCCATTCCCGACTTCAGCATTGCTTGTCCTGACTGCTCCCAGCGATTCCCTAGGCCCTAGGCCTAACCACTGTTCGAGTGGCCTCTCTTATACCACTTGTTTAGTATATGGTTTGAGTGGCCCCCCGCCCTCATCCATAATTGTGCAACTTGTATGTTTAAACAGTGCTTTTTGATTTAACGCTTGTGCCCCTTTATTCATAAAGAATACTGGGGATTGTTTTTAGTAATAAACACATATATTTTTATAATATATACTTGTGTGGTGTCCTTTCATTTGGTATTACAGGATTGTATGTGGTAAAACAGCTCGCTTAACACGACCTCTTAAGTTAAGCCTTTAGGCTGCTTAGTCCATGCTACCCCTAGGATAGCTTGTCTAATAAGGTTGACTTACAACCAGACACCATAAGGGGATTGTTTGGTCAGGTAGTAGGTGGTTCCAGAATTGGAAACATCCCCTACCAGGCCAACTTCTCACAACCACCTTACCCCAGCTGAGTGATCAGCCAGTTGTGTCAATTTAAGAACCAGCCAGGGGTGGCAAAAGATATGCTGCAGCCCCTGGTAGGCCTTAGTGGCTCCTGTGCCCTGTGCACCTATAGTGCATTCTACAGGGGCTGACAAGGAGTCCATTTCCAATTGGTATGTACCTAGGGTACATGGAATCCATTTTACAGAGAGAGCAGATGGCCTGGGGCCCTGATTAGCAGGGAACCAGGTCAACTAAGTCAAAAAACCAGCTAAACACAGGCAAAAAATCTGGGGTAACCATAGTCAGGTAGCCACCTTCCTACACCGCATAAATATTCCAGCTCCGAAGTACCCAACGTACAAAGGAGCACCCGGACCTCAGCTGCACACAAGGAGCCTTGAATGGTAAGCACGCCTCCAGCACAACGATATCCTTTAACTGTTCAAACTGCCCTGGATGCCTGACGCGTTTCGAAGTGTCCCCACTTCTCTTCAGAGGCTTTGGCAGTTATGAAGGAGCGCTTGAGGCACCACACCCCTTCTTGCTTAGATGCACGCCCTGGATGGGACTTGTGGGACTTGTAGTGCCTCACGTCGCGCTAATGTTCAGTTGGTAACTTTTCAAGCCCACAGATGGGCCTCGCTGTGTGGAATTCGTGCACAATCCATACGCTGCTGTCCCATGTTCTCGGCCCGTAGTCAAGACCGCATGGCCCCCGGTTCTTTCGGGGTGGTGCTCCTTCCGCGGCATGGGTCGCCGCGTAAATATTCCAGCTCCGAAGTACCCAACGTACAAAGGAGCACCCGGACCTCAGCTGCACACAAGGAGCCTTGAATGGTAAGCACGCCTCCAGCACAACGATATCCTTTAACTGTTCAAACTGCCCTGGATGCCTGATGCGTTTCGAAGTGTCCCCACTTCTCTTCAGAGGCTTTGGCAGTTATGAAGGAGCGCTTGAGGCACCAAACCCCTTCTTGCTTAGATGCACGCCCTGGATGGGACTTGTGGGACTTGTAGTGCCTCACGTCGCGCTAATGTTCAGTTGGTAACTTTTCAAGCCCACAGATGGGCCTCGATGTGTGGAATTCGTGCACAATCCATACGCTGCTGTCCCATGTTCTCGGCCCGTAGTCAAGACCGCATGGCCCCCGGTTCTTTCGGGGTGGTGCTCCTTCCGCGGCATGGGTCGCCGCGTAAATATTCCAGCTCCGAAGTACCCAACATACAAAGGAGCACCCGGACCTCAGCTGCACACAAGGAGCCTTGAATGGTAAGCACGCCTCCAGCACAACGATATCCTTTAACTGTTCAAACTGCCCTGGATGCCTGACGCGTTTCGAAGTGTCCCCACTTCTCTTCAGAGGCTTTGGCAGTTATGAAGGAGCGCTTGAGGCACCACACCCCTTCTTGCTTAGATGCACGCCCTGGATGGGACTTGTGGGACTTGTAGTGCCTCACGTCGCGCTAATGTTCAGTTGGTATCTTTTCAAGCCCACAGATGGGCCTCGCTGTGTGGAATTCGTGCACAATCCATACGCTGCTGTCCCATGTTCTCGGCCCGTAGTCAAGACCGCATGGCCCCCGGTTCTTTCGGGGTGGTGCTCCTTCCGCGGCATGGGTCGCCGCGTAAATATTCCAGCTCCGAAGTACCCAACGTACAAAGGAGCACCCGGACCTCAGCTGCACACAAGGAGCCTTGAATGGTAAGCACGCCTCCAGCACAACGATATCCTTTAACTGTTCAAACTGCCCTGGATGCCTGACGCGTTTCGAAGTGTCCCCACTTCTCTTCAGAGGCTTTGGCAGTTATGAAGGAGCGCTTGAGGCACCACACCCCTTCTTGCTTAGATGCACGCCCTGGATGGGACTTGTGGGACTTGTAGTGCCTCACGTCGCGCTAATGTTCAGTTGGTAACTTTTCAAGCCCACAGATGGGCCTCGCTGTGTGGAATTCGTGCACAATCCATACGCTGCTGTCCCATGTTCTCGGCCCGTAGTCAAGACCGCATGGCCCCCGGTTCTTTCGGGGTGGTGCTCCTTCCGCGGCATGGGTCGCCGCGTAAATATTCCAGCTCCGAAGTACCCAACGTACAAAGGAGCACCCAGACCTCAGCTGCACACAAGGAGCCTTGAATGGTAAGCACGCCTCCAGCACAACGATATCCTTTAACTGTTCAAACTGCCCTGGATGCCTGACGCGTTTCGAAGTGTCCCCACTTCTCTTCAGAGGCTTTGGCAGTTATGAAGGAGCGCTTGAGGCACCACACCCCTTCTTGCTTAGATGCACGCCCTGGATGGGACTTGTGGGACTTGTAGTGCCTCACGTCGCGCTAATGTTCAGTTGGTAACTTTTCAAGCCCACAGATGGGCCTCGCTGTGTGGAATTCGTGCACAATCCATACGCTGCTGTCCCATGTTCTCGGCCCGTAGTCAAGACCGCATGGCCCCCGGTTCTTTCGGGGTGGTGCTCCTTCCGCGGCATGGGTCGCCGCGTAAATATTCCAGCACCGAAGTACCCAACGTACAAAGGAGCACCCGGACCTCAGCTGCACACAAGGAGCCTTGAATGGTAAGCACGCCTCCAGCACAACGATATCCTTTAACTGTTCAAACTGCCCTGGATGCCTGACGCGTTTCGAAGTGTTCCCACTTCTCTTCAGAGGCTTTGGCAGTTATGAAGGAGCGCTTGAGGCACCACACCCCTTCTTGCTTAGATGCACGCCCTGGATGGGACTTGTGGGACTTGTAGTGCCTCACGTCGCGCTAATGTTCAGTTGGTAACTTTTCAAGCCCACAGATGGGCCTCGCTGTGTGGAATTCGTGCACAATCCATACGCTGCTGTCCCATGTTCTCGGCCCGTAGTCAAGACCGCATGGCCCCCGGTTCTTTCGGGGTGGTGCTCCTTCCGCGGCATGGGTCGCCGCGTAAATATTCCAGCTCCGAAGTACCCAACGTACAAAGGAGCACCCGGACCTCAGCTGCACACAAGGAGCCTTGAATGGTAAGCACGCCTCCAGCACAACGATATCCTTTAACTGTTCAAACTGCCCTGGATGCCTGACGCGTTTCGAAGTGTCCCCACTTCTCTTCAGAGGCTTTGGCAGTTATGAAGGAGCGCTTGAGGCACCACACCCCTTCTTGCTTAGATGCACGCCCTGGATGGGACTTGTGGGACTTGTAGTGCCTCACGTCGCGCTAATGTTCAGTTGGTAACTTTTCAAGCCCACAGATGGGCCTCGCTGGTTGGAATTCGTGCACAATCCATACGCTGCTGTCCCATGTTCTCGGCCCGTAGTCAAGACCGCATGGCCCCCGGTTCTTTCGGGGTGGTGCTCCTTCCGCGGCATGGGTTTTTGCGTAAATATTCCAGCTCCGAAGTACTCAACGTACAAAGGAGCACCCAGACCTCAGCTGCACCCAAGGAGCCTTGAATGGTAAGCACGCCTCCAGCACAACGATATCCTTTAACTGTTCAAACTGCCCTGGATGCCTGACGCGTTTCGAAGTGTCCCCACTTCTCTTCAGAGGCTTTGGCAGTTATGAAGGAGCGCTTGAGGCACCACACCCCTTCTTGCTTAGATGCACGCCCTGGATGGGACTTGTGGGACTTGTAGTGCCTCACGTCGCGCTAATGTTCAGTTGGTAACTTTTCAAGCCCACAGATGGGCCTCGCTGTGTGGAATTCGTGCACAATCCATACGCTGCTGTCCCATGTTCTCGGCCCGTAGTCAAGACCGCATGGCCCCCGGTTCTTTCGGGGTGATGCTCCTTCCGCGGCATGAGTCGCCGCGTAAATATTCCAGCTCCGAAGTACCCAACGTACAAAGGAGCACCCGGACCTCAGCTGCACACAAGGAGCCTTGAATGGTAAGCACGCCTCCAGCACAATGATATCCTTTAACTGTTCAAACTGCCCTGGATGCCTGACCCGTTTTGAAGTGTCCCCACTTCTCTTCAGAGGCTTTGGCAGTTATGAAGGAGCGCTTGAGGCACCACACCCCTTCTTGCTTAGATGCACGCCCTGGATGGGACTTGTGGGACTTGTAGTGCCTCACGTCGCGCTAATGTTCAGTTGGTAACTTTTCAAGCCCACAGATGGGCCTCGCTGTGTGGAATTCGTGCACAATCCATACGCTGCTGTCCCATGTTCTCGGCCCGTAGTCAAGACCGCATGGCCCCCGGTTCTTTCGGGGTGGTGCTCCTTCCGCGGCATGGGTCGCCGCGTAAATATTCCAGCTCCGAAGTACCCAACGTACAAAGGAGCACCCGGACCTCAGCTGCACACAAGGAGCCTTGAATGGTAAGCACGCCTCCAGCACAACGATATCCTTTAACTGTTCAAACTGCCCTGGATGCCTGACGCGTTTCGAAGTGTCCCCACTTCTCTTCAGAGGCTTTGGCAGTTATGAAGGAGCGCTTGAGGCACCACACCCCTTCTTGCTTAGATGCACGCCCTGGATGGGACTTGTGGGACTTGTAGTGCCTCACGTCGCGCTAATGTTCAGTTGGTAACTTTTCAAGCCCACAGATGGGCCTCGCTGTGTGGAATTCGTGCACAATCCATACGCTGCTGTCCCATGTTCTCGGCCCGTAGTCAAGACCGCATGGCCCCCGGTTCTTTCGGGGTGGTGCTCCTTCCGCGGCATGGGTCGCCGCGTAAATATTCCAGCTCCGAAGTACCCAACGTACAAAGGAGCACCCGGACCTCAGCTGCACACAAGGAGCCTTGAATGGTAAGCACGCCTCCAGCACAACGATATCCTTTAACTGTTCAAACTGCCCTGGATGCCTGACGCGTTTCGAAGTGTCCCCACTTCTCTTCAGAGGCTTTGGCAGTTATGAAGGAGCGCTTGAGGCACCACACCCCTTCTTGCTTAGATGCACGCCCTGGATGGGACTTGTGGGACTTGTAGTGCCTCACGTCGCGCTAATGTTCAGTTGGTAACTTTTCAAGCCCACAGATGGGCCTCGCTGTGTGGAATTCGTGCACAATCCATACGCTGCTGTCCCATGTTCTCGGCCCGTAGTCAAGACCGCATGGCTCCCGGTTCTTTCGGGGTGGTGCTCCTTCCGCGGCATGGGTCGCCGCGTAAATATTCCAGCTCCGAAGTACCCAACGTACAAAGGAGCACCCGGACCTCAGCTGCACACAAGGAGCCTTGAATGGTAAGCACGCCTCCAGCACAACGATATCCTTTAACTGTTCAAACTGCCCTGGATGAATGACGCATTTCGAAGTGTCCCCACTTCTCTTCAGAGGCTTTGGCAGTTATGAAGGAGCGCTTGAGGCACCACACCCCTTCTTGCTTAGATGCACGCCCTGGATGGGACTTGTGGGACTTGTAGTGCCTCACGTCGCGCTAATGTTCAGTTGGTAACTTTTCAAGCCCACAGATGGGCCTCGCTGTGTGGAATTCGTGCACAATCCATACGCTGCTGTCCCATGTTCTCGGCCCGTAGTCAAGACCGCATGGCCCCCGGTTCTTTCGGGGTGGTGCTCCTTCCGCGGCATGGGTCGCCGCGTAAATATTCCAGCTCCGAAGTACCCAACGTACAAAGGAGCACCCGGACCTCAGCTGCACACAAGGAGCCTTGAATGGTAAGCACGCCTCCAGCACAACGATATCCTTTAACTGTTCAAACTGCCCTGGATGCCTGACGCGTTTTGAAGTGTCCCCACTTCTCTTCAGAGGCTTTGGCAGTTATGAAGGAGCGCTTAAGGCACCACACCCCTTCTTGCTTAGATGCACGCCCTGGATGGGACTTGTGGGACTTGTAGTGACTCACGTCGCGCTAATGTTCAGTTGGTAACTTTTCAACCCCACAGATGGGCCTCGCTGTGTGGAATTCGTGCACAATCCATACGCTGCTGTCCCATGTTCTCGGCCCGTAGTCAAGACCGCATGGCCCCCGGTTCTTTCGGGGTGGTGCTCCTTCCGCGGCATGGGTCGCCGCGTAAATATTCCAGCTCCGAAGTACCCAACGTACAAAGGAGCACCCGGACCTCAGCTGCACACAAGGAGCCTTGAATGGTAAGCACGCCTCCAGCACAACGATATCCTTTAACTGTTCAAACTGCCTTGGATGCCTGACGCGTTTCGAAGTGTCCCCACTTCTCTTCAGAGGCTTTGGCAGTTATGAAGGAGCGCTTGAGGCACCACACCCCTTCTTGCTTAGATGCACGCCCTGGATGGGACTTGTGGGACTTGTAGTGCCTCACGTCGCGCTAATGTTCAGTTGGTAACTTTTCAAGCCCACAGATGGGCCTCGCTGTGTGGAATTCGTGCACAATCCATACGCTGCTGTCCCATGTTCTCGGCCCGTAGTCAAGACCGCATGGCCCCCGGTTCTTTCGGGGTGGTGCTCCTTCCGCGGCATGGGTCACCGCGTAAATATTCCAGCTCCGAAGTACCTAACGTAAAAAAGGAGCACCCGGACCTCAGCTGCACACAAGGAGCCTTGAATGGTAAGCACGCCTCCAGCACAACGATATCCTTTAACTGTTCAAACTGCCCTGGATGCCTGACGCGTTTCGAAGTGTCCCCACTTCTCTTCAGAGGCTTTGGCAGTTATGAAGGAGCGCTTGAGGCACCACACCCCTTCTTGCTTAGATGCACGCCCTGGATGGGACTTGTGGGACTTGTAGTGCCTCACGTCGCGCTAATGTTCAGTTGGTAACTTTTCAAGCCCACAGATGGGCCTCGCTGTGTGGAATTCGTGCACAATCCATACGCTGCTGTCCCATGTTCTCGGCCCGTAGTCAAGACCGCATGGCCCCCGGTTCTTTCGGGGGGGTGCTCCTTCCGCGGCATGGGTCGCCGCGTAAATATTCCAGCTCCGAAGTACCCAACGTACAAAGGAGCACCCGGACCTCAGCTGCACACAAGGAGCCTTGAATGGTAAGCACGCCTCCAGCACAACGATTTCCTTTAACTGTTCAAACTGCCCTGGATGCCTGACGCGTTTCGAAGTGTCCCCACTTCTCTTCAGAGGCTTTGGCAGTTATGAAGGAGCGCTTGAGGCACCACACCCCTTCTTGCTTAGATGCACGCCCTGGATGGGACTTGTGGGACTTGTAGTGCCTCACGTCGCGCTAATGTTCAGTTGGTAACTTTTCAAGCCCACAGATGGGCCTCGCTGTGTGGAATTCGTGCACAATCCATACGCTGCTGTCCCATGTTCTCGGCCTGTAGTCAAGACCGCATGGCCCCCGGTTCTTTCGGGGTGGTGCTCCTTCCGCGGCATGGGTCGCCGCGTAAATATTCCAGCTCCGAAGTACCCAACGTACAAAGGAGCACCCGGACCTCAGCTGCACACAATGAGCCTTGAATGGTAAGCACGCCTCCAGCACAACGATATCCTTTAACTGTTCAAACTGCCCTGGATGCCTGACGCGTTTCGAAGTGTCCCCACTTCTCTTCAGAGGCTTTGGCAGTTATGAAGGAGCGCTTGAGGCACCACACCCCTTCTTGCTTAGATGCACACCCTGGATGGGACTTGTGGGACTTGTAGTGCCTCACGTCGCGCTAATGTTCAGTTGGTAACTTTTCAAGCCCACAGATGGGCCTCGCTGTGTGTAATTCGTGCACAATCCATACGCTGCTGTCCCATGTTCTCGGCCCGTAGTCAAGACCGCATGGCCCCCGGTTCTTTCGGGGTGGTGCTCCTTCCGCGGCATGGGTCGCCGCGTAAATATTCCAGCTCCGAAGTACCCAACGTACAAAGGAGCACCCGGACCTCAGCTGCACACAAGGAGCCTTGAATGGTAAGCACGCCTCCAGCACAACGATATCCTTTAACTGTTCAAACTGCCCTGGATGCCTGACGCGTTTCGAAGTGTCCCCACTTCTCTTCAGAGGCTTTGGCAGTTATGAAGGAGCGCTTGAGGCACCACACCCCTTCTTGCTTAGATGCACGCCCTGGATGGGACTTGTGGGACTTGTAGTGCCTCACGTCGCGCTAATGTTCAGTTGGTAACTTTTCAAGCCCACAGATGGGCCTCGCTGTGTGGAATTCGTGCACAATCCATACGCTGCTGTCCCATGTTCTCGGCCCGTAGTCAAGACCGCATGGCCCCCGGTTCTTTCGGGGTGGTGCTCCTTCCGCGGCATGGGTTGCCGCGTAAATATTCCAGCTCCGAAGTACCCAACGTACAAAGGAGCACCCGGACCTCAGCTGCACACAAGGAGCCTTGAATGGTAAGCACGCCTCCAGCACAACGATATCCTTTAACTGTTCAAACTGCCCTGGATGCCTGACGCGTTTCGAAGTGTCCCCACTTCTCTTCAGAGGCTTTGGCAGTTATGAAGGAGCGCTTGAGGCACCACACCCCTTCTTGCTTAGATGCACGCCCTGGATGGGACTTGTGGGACTTGTAGTGCCTCACGTCGCGCTAATGTTCAGTTGGTAACTTTTCAAGCCCACAGATGGGCCTCGCTGTGTGGAATTCGTGCACAATCCATACGCTGCTGTCCCATGTTCTCGGCCCGTAGTCAAGACCGCATGGCCCCCGGTTCTTTCGGGGTGGTGCTCCTTCCGCGGCATGGGTCGCCGCGTAAATATTCCAGCTCCAGCATCCAGGGCAGTTTGAACAGTTAAAGGATATCGTTGTGCTGGAGGCGTGCTTACCATTCAAGGCTCCTTGTGTGCAGCTGAGGTCCGGGTGCTCCTTTGTACGTTGGGTACTTCGGAGCTGGAATATTTACGCGGCGACCCATGCCGCGGAAGGAGCACCACCCCGAAAGAACCGGGGGCCATGCGGTCTTGACTACGGGCCGAGAACATGGGACAGCAGCGTATGGATTGTGCACGAATTCCACACAGCGAGGCCCATCTGTGGGCTTGAAAAGTTACCAACTGAACATTAGCGCGACGTGAGGCACTACAAGTCCCACAAGTCCCATCCAGGGCGTGCATCTAAGCAAGAAGGGGTGTGGTGCCTCAAGCGCTCCTTCATAACTGCCAAAGCCTCTGAAGAGAAGTGGGGACACTTCGAAACGCGTCAGGCATCCAGGGCAGTTTGAACAGTTAAAGGATATCGTTGTGCTGGAGGCGTGCTTACCATTCAAGGCTCCTTGTGTGCAGCTGAGGTCCGGATGCTCCTTTGTACGTTGGGTACTTCGGAGCTGGAATATTTACGCGGCGACCCATGCCGCGGAAGGAGCACCACCCCAAAAGAACCGGGGGCCATGCGGTCTTGACTACGGGCCGAGAACATGGGACAGCAGCGTATGGATTGTGCACGAATTCCACACAGCGAGGCCCATCTGTGGGCTTGAAAAGTTACCAACTGAACATTAGTGCGACGTGAGGCACTACAAGTCCCACAAGTCCCATCCAGGGCGTGCATCTAAGCAAGAAGGGGTGTGGTGCCTCAAGCGCTCCTTCATAACTGCCAAAGCCTCTGAAGAGAAGTGGGGACACTTCGAAACGCGTCAGGCATCCAGGGCAGTTTGAACAGTTAAAGGATATCGTTGTGCTGGAGGCGTGCTTACCATTCAAGGCTCCTTGTGTGCAGCTGAGGTCCGGGTGCTCCTTTGTACGTTGGGTACTTCGGAGCTGGAATATTTACGCGGCGACCCATGCCGCGGAAGGAGCAACACCCCGAAAGAACCGGGGGCCATGCGGTCTTGACTACGGGCCGAGAACATGGGACAGCAGCGTATGGATTGTGCACGAATTCCACACAGCGAGGCCCATCTGTGGGCTTGAAAAGTTACCAACTGAACATTAGCGCGACGTGAGGCACTACAAGTCCCACAAGTCCCATCCAGGGCGTGCATCTAAGCAAGAAGGGGTGTGGTGCCTCAAGCGCTCCTTCATAACTGCCAAAGCCTCTGAAGAGAAGTGGGGACACTTCGAAACGCGTCAGGCATCCAGGGCAGTTTGAACAGTTAAAGGATATCGTTGTGCTGGAGGCGTGCTTACCATTCAAGGCTCCTTGTGTGCAGCTGAGGTCCGGGTGCTCGTTTGTACGTTGGGTACTTCGGAGCTGGAATATTTACGCAGCGACCCATGCCTCGGAAGGAGCACCACCCCGAAAGAACCGGGGGCCATGCGGTCTTGACTACGGGCCGAGAACATGGGACAGCAGCGTATGGATTGTGCACGAATTCCACACAGCGAGGCCCATCTGTGGGCTTGAAAAGTTACCAACTGAACATTAGCGCGACGTGAGGCACTACAAGTCCCACAAGTCCCATCCAGGGCGTGCATCTAAGCAAGAAGGGGTGTGGTGCCTCAAGCGCTCCTTCATAACTGCCAAAGCCTCTGAAGAGAAGTGGGGACACTTCGAAACGCATCAGGCATCCAGGGCAGTTTGAACAGTTAAAGGATATCGTTGTGCTGGAGGCGTGCTTACCATTCAAGGCTCCTTGTGTGCAGCTGAGGTCCGGGTGCTCCTTTGTACGTTGGGTACTTTGGAGCTGGAATATTTACGCGGCGACCCATGCCGCGGAAGGAGCACCACCCCGAAAGAACCGGGGGCCATGCGGTCTTGACTACGGGCCGAGAACATGGGACAGCAGCGTATGGATTGTGCACGAATTCCACACAGCGAAGCCCATCTGTGGGCTTGAAAAGTTACCAACTGAACATTAGCGCGACGTGAGGCACTACAAGTCCCACAAGTCCCATCCAGGGCGTGCATCTAAGCAAGAAGGGGTGTGGTGCCTCAAGCGCTCCTTCATAACTGCCAAAGCCTCTGAAGAGAAGTGGGGACACTTCGAAACGCGTCAGGCATCCAGGGCAGTTTGAACAGTTAAAGGATATCGTTGTGCTGGAGGCGTGCTTACCATTCAAGGCTCCTTGTGTGCAGCTGAGGTCCGGGTGCTCCTTTGTACGTTGGGTACTTCGGAGCTGGAATATTTACGCGGCGACCCATGCCGCGGAAGGAGCACCACCCCGAAAGAACCGGGGGCCATGCGGTCTTGACTACGGGCCGAGAACATGGGACAGCAGTGTATGGATTGTGCACGAATTTCACACAGCGAGGCCCATCTGTGGGCTTGAAAAGTTACCAACTGAACATTAGCGCAACGTGAGGCACTACAAGTCCCACAAGTCCCATCCAGGGCGTGCATCTAAGCAAGAAGGGGTGTGGTGCCTCAAGCGCTCCTTCATAACTGCCAAAGCCTCTGAAGAGAAGTGGGGACACTTCGAAACGCGTCAGGCATCCAGGGCAGTTTGAACAGTTAAAGGATATCGTTGTGCTGGAGGCGTGCTTACCATTCAAGGCTCCTTGTGTGCAGCTGAGGTCCGGGTGCTCCTTTGTACGTTGGGTACTTCGGAGCTGGAATATTTACGCGGCGACCCATGCCGCGGAAGGAGCACCACCCCGAAAGAACCGGGGGCCATGCGGTCTTGACTACGGGCCGAGAACATGGGACAGCAGCGTATGGATTGTGCACGAATTCCACACAGCGAGGCCCATCTGTGGGCTTGAAAAGTTACCAACTGAACATTAGCGCGACGTGAGGCACTACAAGTCCCACAAGTCCCATCCAGGGCGTGCATCTAAGCAAGAAGGGGTGTGGTGCCTCAAGCGCTCCTTCATAACTGCCAAAGCCTCTGAAGAGAAGTGGGGACACTTCGAAACGCGTCAGGCATCCAGGGCAGTTTGAACAGTTAAAGGATATCATTGTGCTGGAGGCGTGCTTACCATTCAAGGCTCCTTGTGTGCAGCTGAGGTCCGGATGCTCCTTTGTACGTTGGGTACTTCGGAGCTGGAATATTTACGCGGCGACCCATGCCGCGGAAGGAGCACCACCCCAAAAGAACCGGGGGCCATGCGGTCTTGACTACGGGCCGAGAACATGGGACAGCAGCGTATGGATTGTGCACGAATTCCACACAGCGAGGCCCATCTGTGGGCTTGAAAAGTTACCAACTGAACATTAGTGCGACGTGAGGCACTACAAGTCCCACAAGTCCCATCCAGGGCGTGCATCTAAGCAAGAAGGGGTGTGGTGCCTCAAGCGCTCCTTCATAACTGCCAAAGCCTCTGAAGAGAAGTGGGGACACTTCGAAACGCATCAGGCATCCAGGGCAGTTTGAACAGTTAAAGGATATCGTTGTGCTGGAGGCGTGCTTACCATTCAAGGCTCCTTGTGTGCAGCTGAGGTCCGGGTGCTCCTTTGTACGTTGGGTACTTCGGAGCTGGAATATTTACGCGGCGACCCATGCCGCGGAAGGAGCAACACCCCGAAAGAACCGGGGGCCATGCGGTCTTGACTACGGGCCGAGAACATGGGACAGCAGCGTATGGATTGTGCACGAATTCCACACAGCGAGGCCCATCTGTGGGCTTGAAAAGTTACCAACTGAACATTAGCGCGACGTGAGGCACTACAAGTCCCACAAGTCCCATCCAGGGCGTGCATCTAAGCAAGAAGGGGTGTGGTGCCTCAAGCGCTCCTTCATAACTGCCAAAGCCTCTGAAGAGAAGTGGGGACACTTCGAAACGCGTCAGGCATCCAGGGCAGTTTGAACAGTTAAAGGATATCGTTGTGCTGGAGGCGTGCTTACCATTCAAGGCTCCTTGTGTGCAGCTGAGGTCCGGGTGCTCGTTTGTACGTTGGGTACTTCGGAGCTGGAATATTTACGCAGCGACCCATGCCTCGGAAGGAGCACCACCCCGAAAGAACCGGGGGCCATGCGGTCTTGACTACGGGCCGAGAACATGGGACAGCAGCGTATGGATTGTGCACGAATTCCACACAGCGAGGCCCATCTGTGGGCTTGAAAAGTTACCAACTGAACATTAGCGCGACGTGAGGCACTACAAGTCCCACAAGTCCCATCCAGGGCGTGCATCTAAGCAAGAAGGGGTGTGGTGCCTCAAGCGCTCCTTCATAACTGCCAAAGCCTCTGAAGAGAAGTGGGGACACTTCGAAACGCATCAGGCATCCAGGGCAGTTTGAACAGTTAAAGGATATCGTTGTGCTGGAGGCGTGCTTACCATTCATGGCTCCTTGTGTGCAGCTGAGGTCCGGGTGCTCCTTTGTACGTTGGGTACTTTGGAGCTGGAATATTTACGCGGCGACCCATGCCGCGGAAGGAGCACCACCCCGAAAGAACCGGGGGCCATGCGGTCTTGACTACGGGCCGAGAACATGGGACAGCAGCGTATGGATTGTGCACGAATTCCACACAGCGAAGCCCATCTGTGGGCTTGAAAAGTTACCAACTGAACATTAGCGCGACGTGAGGCACTACAAGTCCCACAAGTCCCATCCAGGGCGTGCATCTAAGCAAGAAGGGGTGTGGTGCCTCAAGCGCTCCTTCATAACTGCCAAAGCCTCTGAAGAGAAGTGGGGACACTTCGAAACGCGTCAGGCATCCAGGGCAGTTTGAACAGTTAAAGGATATCATTGTGCTGGAGGCGTGCTTACCATTCAAGGCTCCTTGTGTGCAGCTGAGGTCCGGATGCTCCTTTGTACGTTGGGTACTTCGGAGCTGGAATATTTACGCGGCGACCCATGCCGCGGAAGGAGCACCACCCCAAAAGAACCGGGGGCCATGCGGTCTTGACTACGGGCCGAGAACATGGGACAGCAGCGTATGGATTGTGCACGAATTCCACACAGCGAGGCCCATCTGTGGGCTTGAAAAGTTACCAACTGAACATTAGTGCGACGTGAGGCACTACAAGTCCCACAAGTCCCATCCAGGGCGTGCATCTAAGCAAGAAGGGGTGTGGTGCCTCAAGCGCTCCTTCATAACTGCCAAAGCCTCTGAAGAGAAGTGGGGACACTTCGAAACGCATCAGGCATCCAGGGCAGTTTGAACAGTTAAAGGATATCGTTGTGCTGGAGGCGTGCTTACCATTCAAGGCTCCTTGTGTGCAGCTGAGGTCCGGGTGCTCCTTTGTACGTTGGGTACTTCGGAGCTGGAATATTTACGCGGCGACCCATGCCGCGGAAGGAGCAACACCCCGAAAGAACCGGGGGCCATGCGGTCTTGACTACGGGCCGAGAACATGGGACAGCAGCGTATGGATTGTGCACGAATTCCACACAGCGAGGCCCATCTGTGGGCTTGAAAAGTTACCAACTGAACATTAGCGCGACGTGAGGCACTACAAGTCCCACAAGTCCCATCCAGGGCGTGCATCTAAGCAAGAAGGGGTGTGGTGCCTCAAGCGCTCCTTCATAACTGCCAAAGCCTCTGAAGAGAAGTGGGGACACTTCGAAACGCGTCAGGCATCCAGGGCAGTTTGAACAGTTAAAGGATATCGTTGTGCTGGAGGCGTGCTTACCATTCAAGGCTCCTTGTGTGCAGCTGAGGTCCGGGTGCTCGTTTGTACGTTGGGTACTTCGGAGCTGGAATATTTACGCAGCGACCCATGCCTCGGAAGGAGCACCACCCCGAAAGAACCGGGGGCCATGCGGTCTTGACTACGGGCCGAGAACATGGGACAGCAGCGTATGGATTGTGCACGAATTCCACACAGCGAGGCCCATCTGTGGGCTTGAAAAGTTACCAACTGAACATTAGCGCGACGTGAGGCACTACAAGTCCCACAAGTCCCATCCAGGGCGTGCATCTAAGCAAGAAGGGGTGTGGTGCCTCAAGCGCTCCTTCATAACTGCCAAAGCCTCTGAAGAGAAGTGGGGACACTTCGAAACGCATCAGGCATCCAGGGCAGTTTGAACAGTTAAAGGATATCGTTGTGCTGGAGGCGTGCTTACCATTCATGGCTCCTTGTGTGCAGCTGAGGTCCGGGTGCTCCTTTGTACGTTGGGTACTTTGGAGCTGGAATATTTACGCGGCGACCCATGCCGCGGAAGGAGCACCACCCCGAAAGAACCGGGGGCCATGCGGTCTTGACTACGGGCCGAGAACATGGGACAGCAGCGTATGGATTGTGCACGAATTCCACACAGCGAAGCCCATCTGTGGGCTTGAAAAGTTACCAACTGAACATTAGCGCGACGTGAGGCACTACAAGTCCCACAAGTCCCATCCAGGGCGTGCATCTAAGCAAGAAGGGGTGTGGTGCCTCAAGCGCTCCTTCATAACTGCCAAAGCCTCTGAAGAGAAGTGGGGACACTTCGAAACGCGTCAGGCATCCAGGGCAGTTTGAACAGTTAAAGGATATCGTTGTGCTGGAGGCGTGCTTACCATTCAAGGCTCCTTGTGTGCAGCTGAGGTCCGGGTGCTCCTAGGTACGTTGGGTACTTCGGAGCTGGAATATTTACGCGGCGACCCATGCCGCGGAAGGAGCACCACCCCGAAAGAACCGGGGGCCATGCGGTCTTGACTACGGGCCGAGAACATGGGACAGCAGTGTATGGATTGTGCACGAATTTCACACAGCGAGGCCCATCTGTGGGCTTGAAAAGTTACCAACTGAACATTAGCGCAACGTGAGGCACTACAAGTCCCACAAGTCCCATCCAGGGCGTGCATCTAAGCAAGAAGGGGTGTGGTGCCTCAAGCGCTCCTTCATAACTGCCAAAGCCTCTGAAGAGAAGTGGGGACACTTCGAAACGCGTCAGGCATCCAGGGCAGTTTGAACAGTTAAAGGATATCGTTGTGCTGGAGGCGTGCTTACCATTCAAGGCTCCTTGTGTGCAGCTGAGGTCCGGGTGCTCCTTTGTACGTTGGGTACTTCGGAGCTGGAATATTTACGCGGCGACCCATGCCGCGGAAGGAGCACCACCCCGAAAGAACCGGGGGCCATGCGGTCTTGACTACGGGCCGAGAACATGGGACAGCAGCGTATGGATTGTGCACGAATTCCACACAGAGAGGCCCATCTGTGGGCTTGAAAAGTTACCAACTGAACATTAGCGCGACGTGAGGCACTACAAGTCCCACAAGTCCCATCCAGGGCGTGCATCTAAGCAAGAAGGGGTGTGGTGCCTCAAGCGCTCCTTCATAACTGCCAAAGCCTCTGAAGAGAAGTGGGGACACTTCGAAACGCGTCAGGCATCCAGGGCAGTTTGAACAGTTAAAGGATATCGTTGTGCTGGAGGCGTGCTTACCATTCAAGGCTCCTTGTGTGCAGCTGAGGTCCGGGTGCTCCTTTGTACGTTGGGTACTTCGGAGCTGGAATATTTACGCGGCGACCCATGCCACGGAAGGAGCACCACCCCGAAAGAACCGGGGGCCATGCGGTCTTGACTACGGGCCGAGAACATGGGACAGCAGCGTATGGATTGTGCACGAATTCCACACAGCGAGGCCCATCTGTGGGCTTGAAAAGTTACCAACTGAACATTAGCGCGACGTGAGGCACTACAAGTCCCACAAGTCCCATCCAGGGCGTGCATCTAAGCAAGAAGGGGTGTGGTGCCTCAAGCGCTCCTTCATAACTGCCAAAGCCTCTGAAGAGAAGTGGGGACACTTCGAAACGCGTCAGGCATCCAGGGCAGTTTGAACAGTTAAAGGATATCGTTGTGCTGGAGGCGTGCTTACCATTCAAGGCTCCTTGTGTGCAGCTGAGGTCCGGGTGCTCCTTTGTACGTTGGGTACTTCGGAGCTGGAATATTTACGCGGCGACCCATGCCGCGGAAGGAGCACCACCCCGAAAGAACCGGGGGCCATGCGGTCTTGACTACGGGCCGAGAACATGGGACAGCAGCGTATGGATTGTGCACGAATTCCACACAGCGAGGCCCATCTGTGGGCTTGAAAAGTTACCAACTGAACATTAGCGCGACGTGAGGCACTACAAGTCCCACAAGTCCCATCCAGGGCGTGCATCTAAGCAAGAAGGGGTGTGGTGCCTCAAGCGCTCCTTCATAACTGCCAAAGCCTCTGAAGAGAAGTGGGGACACTTCGAAACGCGTCAGGCATCCAGGGCAGTTTGAACAGTTAAAGGATATCGTTGTGCTGGAGGCGTGCTTACCATTCAAGGCTCCTTGTGTGCAGCTGAGGTCCGGGTGCTCCTTTGTACGTTGGGTACTTCGGAGCTGGAATATTTACGCGGCCACCCATGCCGCGGAAGGAGCACCACCCCGAAAGAACCGGGGGCCATGCGGTCTTGACTACGGGCCGAGAACATGGGACAGCAGCGTATGGATTGTGCACGAATTCCACACAGCGAGGCCCATCTGGGGCTTGAAAAGTTACCAACTGAACATTAGCGCGACGTGAGGCACTACAAGTCCCACAAGTCCCATCCAGGGCGTGCATCTAAGCAAGAAGGGGTGTGGTGCCTCAAGCGCTCCTTCATAACTGCCAAAGCCTCTGAAGAGAAGTGGGGACACTTCGAAATGCGTCAGACATCCAGGGCAGTCTGAACAGTTAAAGGATATCGTTGTGCTGGAGGCGTGCTTACCATTCAAGGCTCCTTGTGTGAGAGGTGTGGCGCCGCGGCCAGGGCGACTGACGCTGGAATCTGGGGACCACGGTTCGATCCCCGGCTCCGGCGGCAGGGTAGCCCAGCACCATGTGACTCTGGGCAATAGCTCGCTTAATCTTCCCGACGGCCCCCAGCGCCTAGAGACCCTTACGGGTGATTGTGCGCTTTACAAATGTGGACTTTTACTTTACTTGTGAGCAGCTGAGGGCCGGGTGCTCCTTTGTACGTTGGGTACTTTGGAGCTGGAATATTTACGCGGCGACCCATGCCGCGGAAGGAGCACCACCCCGAAAGAACCGGGGGCCATGCGGTCTTGACTACGGGCCGAGAACATGGGACAGCAGCGTATGGATTGTGCACGAATTCCACACAGCGAGGCCCATCTGTGGGCTTGAAAAGTTACCAACTGAACATTAGCGCGACGTGAGGCACTACAAGTCCCACAAGTCCCATCCAGGGCGTGCATCTAAGCAAGAAGGGGTGTGGTGCCTCAAGCGCTCCTTCATAACTGCCAAAGCCTCTGAAGAGAAGTGGGGACACTTCGAAACGCGTCAGGCATCCAGGGCAGTTTGAACAGTTAAAGGATATCGTTGTGCTGGAGGCGTGCTTACCATTCAAGGCTCCTTGTGTGCAGCTGAGGTCCGGGTGCTCCTTTGTACGTTGGGTACTTCGGAGCTGGAATATTTACGCGGCGACCCATGCCGCGGAAGGAGCACCACCCCGAAAGAACCGGGGGCCATGCGGTCTTGACTACGGGCCGAGAACATGGGACAGCAGTGTATGGATTGTGCACGAATTTCACACAGCGAGGCCCATCTGTGGGCTTGAAAAGTTACCAACTGAACATTAGCGCGACGTGAGGCACTACAAGTCCCACAAGTCCCATCCAGGGCGTGCATCTAAGCAAGAAGGGGTGTGGTGCCTCAAGCGCTCCTTCATAACTGCCAAAGCCTCTGAAGAGAAGTGGGGACACTTCGAAACGTGTCAGGCATCCAGGGCAGTTTGAACAGTTAAAGGATATTGTTGTGCTGGAGGCGTGCTTACCATTCAAGGCTCCTTGTGTGCAGCTGAGGTCCGGGTGCTCCTTTGTACGTTGGGTACTTCGGAGCTGGAATATTTACGCGGCGATCCATGCCGCGGAAGGAGCACCACCCCGAAAGAACCGGGGGCCATGCGGTCTTGACTACGGGCCGAGAGCATGGGACAGCAGCGTATGGATTGTGCACGAATTCCACACAGCGAGGCCCATCTGTGGGCTTGAAAAGTTACCAACTGAACATTAGCGCGACGTGAGGCACTACAAGTCCCACAAGTCCCATCCAGGGCGTGCATCTAAGCAAGAAGGGGTGTGGTGCCTCAAGCGCTCCTTCATAACTGCCAAAGCCTCTGAAGAGAAGTGGGGACACTTCGAAACGCGTCAGGCATCCAGGGCAGTTTGAACAGTTAAAGGATATCGTTGTGCTGGAGGCGTGCTTACCATTCAAGGCTCCTTGTGTGCAGTTGAGGTCCGGGTGCTCCTTTGTACGTTGGGTACTTCGGAGCTGGAATATTTACGCGGCGACCCATGCCGCGGAAGGAGCACCACCCCGAAAGAACCGGGGGCCATGCGGTCTTGACTACGGGCCGAGAACATGGGACAGCAGCGTATGGATTGTGCACGAATTCCACACAGCGAGGCCCATCTGTGGGCTTGAAAAGTTACCAACTGAACATTAGCGCGACGTGAGGCACTACAAGTCCCACAAGTCCCATCCAGGGCGTGCATCTAAGCAAGAAGGGGTGTGGTGCCTCAAGCGCTCCTTCATAACTGCCAAAGCCTCTGAAGAGAAGTGGGGACACTTCGAAACGCGTCAGGCATCCAGGGCAGTTTGAACAGTTAAAGGATATCGTTGTGCTGGAGGCGTGCTTACCATTCAAGGCTCCTTGTGTGCAGCTGAGGTCCGGGTGCTCCTTTGTACGTTGGGTACTTCGGAGCTGGAATATTTACGCGGCGACCCATGCCGCGGAAGGAGCACCACCCCGAAAGAACCGGGGGCCATGCGGTCTTGACTACGGGCCGAGAACATGGGACAGCAGCGTATGGATTGTGCACGAATTCCACACAGCGAGGCCCATCTGTGGGCTTGAAAAGTTACCAACTGAACATTAGCGCGACGTGAGGCACTACAAGTCCCACAAGTCCCATCCAGGGCGTGCATCTAAGCAAGAAGGGGTGTGGTGCCTCAAGCGCTCCTTCATAACTGCCAAAGCCTCTGAAGAGAAGTGGGGACACTTCGAAACACGTCAGGCATCCAGGGCAGTTTGAACAGTTAAAGGATATCGTTGTGCTGGAGGCGTGCTTACCATTCAAGGCTCCTTGTGTGCAGCTGAGGTCCGGGTGCTCCTTTGTACGTTGGGTACTTCGGAGCTGGAATATTTACGCGGCGACCCATGCCGCGGAAGGAGCACCACCCCGAAAGAACCGGGGGCCATGCGGTCTTGACTACGGGCCGAGAACATGGGACAGCAGCGTATGGATTGTGCACGAATTCCACACAGCGAGGCCCATCTGTGGGCTTGAAAAGTTACCAACTGAACATTAGCGCGACGTGAGGCACTACAAGTCCCACAAGTCCCATCCAGGGCGTGCATCTAAGCAAGAAGGGGTGTGGTGCCTCAAGCGCTCCTTCATAACTGCCAAAGCCTCTGAAGAGAAGTGGGGACACTTCGAAACACGTCAGGCATCCAGGGCAGTTTGAACAGTTAAAGGATATCGTTGTGCTGGAGGCGTGCTTACCATTCAAGGCTCCTTGTGTGCAGCTGAGGTCCGGGTGCTCCTTTGTACGTTGGGTACTTCGGAGCTGGAATATTTACGCGGCGACCCATGCCGCGGAAGGAGCACCACCCCGAAAGAACCGGGGGCCATGAGGTCTTGACTACGGGCCGAGAACATTGGGACAGCAGCGTATGGATTGTGCACGAATTCCACACAGCGAGGCCCATCTGGGGCTTGAAAAGTTACCAACTGAACATTAGCGCGACGTGAGGCACTACAAGTCCCACAAGTCCCATCCAGGGCGTGCATCTAAGCAAGAAGGGGTGTGGTGCCTCAAGCGCTCCTTCATAACTGCCAAAGCCTCTGAAGAGAAGTGGGGACACTTCGAAACGCGTCAGACATCCAGGGCAGTTTGAACAGTTAAAGGATATCGTTGTGCTGGAGGCGTGCTTACCATTCAAGGCTCCTTGTGTGAGAGGTGTGGCGCCGCGGCCAGGGCGACTGACGCTGGAATCTGGGGACCACGGTTCGATCCCCGGCTCCGGCGGCAGGGTAGCCCAGCACCATGTGACTCTGGGCAATAGCTCGCTTAATCTTCCCGACGGCCCCCAGCGCCTAGAGACCCTTACGGGTGATTGTGCGCTTTACAAATGTGGACTTTTACTTTACTTGTGTGCAGCTGAGGTCCGGGTGCTCCTTTGTACGTTGGGTACTTCGGAGCTGGAATATTTACGCGGCGACCCATGCCGCGGAAGGAGCACCACCCCGAAAGAACCGGGGGCCATGCGGTCTTGACTACGGGCCGAGAACATGGGACAGCAGCGTATGGATTGTGCACGAATTCCACACAGCGAGGCCCATCTGTGGGCTTGAAAAGTTACCAACTGAACATTAGCGCGACGTGAGGCACTACAAGTCCCACAAGTCCCATCCAGGGCGTGCATCTAAGCAAGAAGGGGTGTGGTGCCTCAAGCGCTCCTTCATAACTGCCAAAGCCTCTGAAGAGAAGTGGGGACACTTCGAAACGCGTCAGGCATCCAGGGCAGTTTGAACAGTTAAAGGATATCGTTGTGCTGGAGGCGTGCTTACCATTCAAGGCTCCTTGTGTGCAGCTGAGGTCCGGGTGCTCCTTTGTACGTTGGGTACTTCGGAGCTGGAATATTTACGCGGCGACCCATGCCGCGGAAGGAGCACCACCCCGAAAGAACCGGGGGCCATGCGGTCTTGACTACGGGCCGAGAACATGGGACAGCAGCGTATGGATTGTGCACGAATTCCACACAGCGAGGCCCATCTGTGGGCTTGAAAAGTTACCAACTGAACATTAGCGCGACGTGAGGCACTACAAGTCCCACAAGTCCCATCCAGGGCGTGCATCTAAGCAAGAAGGGGTGTGGTGCCTCAAGCGCTCCTTCATAACTGCCAAAGCCTCTGAAGAGAAGTGGGGACACTTCGAAACGCGTCAGGCATCCAGGGCAGTTTGAACAGTTAAAGGATATCGTTGTGCTGGAGGCGTGCTTACCATTCAAGGCTCCTTGTGTGCAGCTGAGGTCCGGGTGCTCCTTTGTACGTTGGGTACTTCGGAGCTGGAATATATATATATATATATATATAAATCCCAAAGTGCCTGAAGCGTTAAATACAAACCTTCATTGCAACGTGAGGCGAGTGCTCCTAAACTGGTTGGGAGCATTGCACAGAACTCCTATTTAAATGTACAGCGCGCAGAACCTCGAGTGCCACCTACTATAGGTTAAGAAAATTGCCTTATGTGACATTAAACACTCGACTTTACTATAAAGAAAAACAAACCTACAGGCATCTTATTGGACTACAAATCCCAGAAATTATGGTGCGATGCGGAACTCATCCTGCGCATACCATGTGATTTGTGCTAATAAATATCCAAGAAACTGAAGATGCCTATACGTGTGTTTCCTGTTGGCAGCCCCTGATGATGGGATTCTTTCCCTGAAACGCGTCGGGCAAACATTTTTGCAAAGAGGGGAAATGCGCTGATAAAGAAGCCCGGATGGCGGAGGACTGTGGAGTGCCTCCTAAAAGCTTCAGGCACTTTGGGATTTATATATATATATATATATAGACACATATTAACCTATAAGTCACTCCTACGGCAGGCCTCGAAAATCCTGAAGGCAGAGTGCTTGGTTTTGTGTGAGAGGGTGCCCTAGCATGAGCTGAGCCCCTCTGCAGCTTTCGGAAACCCTTCCTTATAGCTGTTCTATGATACAGCCATGGACGGCAGTCAGAGATGTGCGTTCTATGGGACAGTCATTGATGCCAATTAGTTGTAATATAACTAGTGAGGCCTGGGTGAATCATTTTGCAACTATTTACTGTGCCCCACCGGAATATGAATTGACTCCTATCTCTGGCGACCCTAAACCACTAGATATTGACATTGCAGAGGTAACGGAGGCTATAGACCAAAGTCTTGGCAATAAAGCGCCTGGTCCCGACGGGCTGCCGATAGACTTGATTAAGTGGATCCCGGCATTCTGGGCCCCCTTACACCTGAACATTTTTAATAACCTGATTTTGATAAGGATTCCTGATACATGGGCCAGAAGTATAATTGTACCAATTTTCAAAAAAGGCGACAGATCACTACCGTGTAATTATCGCCCAATCTCCCTAATAGACAAGACCCTTAAAATATTAGGTCGAGTTCTTTACAATAAAATTCTAGACTGGGCTGAAGAAACTAATATCCTGGATCCTTGTCAGCTAGGTTTTAGGAGTAAGGTGGGAACTAGAGAGCAATGTCTCAATTTGAACTTGATTATTAGTAAATATGGCATTGCCAGGAAATTCCCACTGTACATGGCCTTCATGCATTTGTCCACAGCTTTTGACCTAGTTAATAGGTCTAAGCTGTGGTCAATCCTTTTATCCAAGGGTCTGGACGAAGCCCTCGTCCACTTCCTGGCCTATCTACTCAGAGACCTTAAAGCTCAAGTTAGGATGGGGGCGGGAGGTGAGGTTTCAGGATTCATCAATATTGGCAGGGGGGTCCGCCAAGGCTGTGTTTTGGCCCCCCTGCTTTTTATCATATATATTAATGACCTGAGTGCTTCACTGAAACTGGCTACCCATGATATTCCATACATCAATAATGTACCCATCCCTGCTCTGCTTTACGCCGATGATGCGGTTTTAATAGGACGCACATTAAATTCTTTACGCCTCCTCGTCCAAAGTTTTAATAATTTCATGACAAGTCTGGATCTGCAAGGTAATTTAAAAAAATCTTTTTTAATGAGCAGTGGACCGGGAAAACGGGCCATAAGACCAATTATAATAGATAATCATAAGATGACGACGGTAAAATCTTTTATATACCTGGGTTTGGCCTTTGCTGCGAGCAGCTCCTGGAGTGAGCATTTAGCCCACGCCAGAAGCAAGTTCTCAAAGGCCAATAACTCCATTTTAAGTATCCCTCGTCCTAGAAGGATGGGCGCAGTTTTAGCTCTTCAAAAAATTTATAAAACCCAGTGTTCATCATTGGCGACCTATGGTGCCGAGATATGGGGGACGGTTAGTTGTTCTGGGATTCAGCAGGAAGAGAATCGATTCTGCAGAAAAGCTATGAATGTACCTATTTCAACCTCCCACTATATAACCCACAAAGAGCTCAACATCAATTTTATCACCGATTTTATTAGGGCCCGTCCGGCACTTATGTGGATCGCAGTCTGGAGGAATGAAGCAGCGACCCTGACCCAGTCTATTATCAAGGATTGTTTGGGTTGTGCAAGGGGTCTGGAAATCCCATGGCTGTGTGGTGTGTTGAACAGTCTCCGCAGCATAAATATGGAACGTATCTTTTGGGACCCTACACTTGTTGCCTCAGTTACGAGTAAGGATATACAGAATTTATTATATTCCTTATACAAAAATGAGCGGGAGGCAGTGGAAGCTAGTAAGACTACTGTGCGTAATTACATGGATATTGAGCACTATAGGCACCCACTACATATTTATCTGTTATTACCAATGACACGCTGGGAGACCAGTTTACTGTTCCGTTTAAGGGCAGGCACAATCCGTTTTGCATTATCCTTTCCTTTGGGATACAGCCCAAATTTAAACTTGATGTCGTGCCCTTGCAATGGAACAAGTGAGCAAACTGTAAAGCATTTTATATCTTCATGTAAGTTTTATAACAAATATTTTAAACAGTTTTTACTTATGTATTTTGTAAAACAGAGACCAATTTGTTTAGAGGCTGCATTTGATCTAATGGTAACTTTGGATGAAGAGGATCTTATTTTTCGTACTTGCACTTTTTTAAATCAGCGGTTAGGGAACGTAGATCCATGGCTGAAGCCTGGGAGTAAAACTCATAATGTCGATCTGTGAAAATGTTAAATTTTTCACTAAGTCACTTATGATCTGTATAACTTATGAATTTAGCCTATTTTTGAATGTCTGTTTTATATAATGTTAGCATTTGCACTTTTCTGAAATCAGTGGTTAGGGCATTTAGATCCATGGCTGAAGCTAGAGACTAAAGCCCATAACGCTGAACTATGAAAATTTTAAATTATGCACTAAGTTACTTATGATCTGTATAACTTATGAACTTAGCCTATTTTTGAATGTCTGTGTTTTTTTTTTCTAAAATGTATTGCTTTTGCACTTTTATGGGTACTGCCGTACCCGAATAAAGATTTTTGACTGACTGACTGATACAACCATACTATATACTCTTAAGTGCATTATAACCTCGCAGTAAATGCTAACTTTGGTTAAGCTGCATCAAAACATGTTGTGTTTGGTGTCAACACTTTGGAATCCTACCCCAACCCCCACCAGTTCTGGCGGCAGGGGTAGATTTCCAACCTTCTAGAGGGAGAAGACATGTACACACTGGTATACCCGGTAAATGTTTAAAAGAGCCTCAGCATCACAAAATGGATACTGCTGCCACAGACACGAGTCTGACCTCCTGCTGCTGGATGAAACTCAAAGCTGAGACCTGTAGCTATCACAAGAGACGTGGGACCGGAACTCCTGGACATCCTGCACATTTGCTAGTGCATCTACTTCCCAAGCTTACCTGAAGTTGTGCATTGGGCTACTTGTAGTCCAAGCCCTGAGCACCTTTTGCCTCGAAGATTGCGGGCCTACACTCCACGAGTGTTCCGTGGGCCCGCTTTCAGCATTTCCGCTCAAGGTGTCTTCGTGATCCCTAGTCCGTTGGCTAGTGGGTCCCCCTGAAGGAATCTACTTTGTTTCTATGGCTTCCCTGGTTGCCCCAGACGTGCCCTGACTCCCCTCCAAAGGGTGAGTTCCTCAGACCTTGCTGGTCTGCACCGAAGCCAATCTTGTCATCTTGTCATCTTGCGTGGGTTGCTGTTGCCAAGGCTTGTTAGGTCCAATCCAGATTTGTTGTTTGTTTCTTTACTCCAGGGTGGAGTAAACCGGAGCAATGAAATTCTGACATTTCCATTTCACTTATAATTGGTGATCATAACTAGCTCACTCTCAATAAATCACTCGCTAACTCTCTCACTCTCACTAACTAAATCTCACTCTCCCACTAACTCAATAACTCTCTCTCACTAAGTCACTCACTAACTCTCTCACTCTCACTAACTAACTCTCCCACAAATTGTATCACTCTTACTAACTCTCTCAATCGCTCACTAACTATCTCTCACTAATTAACTCACTAAATCTATCACTCTCACTAACTAACTAACTAATCTTCACTCTCCTGTTATTTATACCCACTCCTTTCACAATAAACACCATAAAAAGCAACGAATAGAACAGGCATATACAAGTTGCCAGCATTCAAACATATAAAAAACCTCAAATCATTACTTCTAATTAATAGTTTTTTATCATCGTCATTTTGTATCATAACTAAACTAACAAAAATGCTTCTCACACTTCTTTATTATAACATTTCAGCATACTGCAGACTTCTGCACAACACAGCTTAAAAACAAACACAATCTTAATATCTCTGTCTTAACACTTATTAGTTCCCAAAGGCAAGAGCTATTGGCTATGCCAATGCTTGTTTTGTTTATTTCAGCAGGATTACTTCTAGTGGGACTTCTAGTGTCACTTTTTGTCACTATTAAATTAGCTTCACACATTCCCTTTATTGCTGGATTTTGAGACTCTTCACCCCCTGGACCCAGAGCACAAGTCCCCAGGGGGCTGCTGCAGGAGCCTTGCTGGCACTGGAGGGGGCGTGCCCAGGCACCAACATTTGCATACCCAGAAGCCTCTGCGGCAAACACCCGATTCATCAGTACAGGCGACATAGGCGTTTGTTTAATAGCAGAAGGAATATCTGTAGCTGTGCACACAAAGGCATTCATGAAAGTGACCGGCACGTCACCGCTGCAAAGTCACCCTACTAGTAGTAAGTGATATTTTTTATCGTGATTGCGCGAACAGATCAACATGGTATTCGCAAGTTATACAAACTATTGTTCTTAATATTTCACGGATCACGCGCACTTCGAGGGGCCGTGAGAAGCGGAACTTGCTCCAATTTTTGAAGAGTTTCTGTACAAGAAACTCTGTGATTGGTCAGAAATGTGAGCTTCTTGGGGCGGTCGGGCCTCCTCGGCTGCTGAGGAGTGGAGGCTCCCGCAGGCGCCATCGGAAGGCGTCAAAGGGTCACGTGACGCAGTACGAGGTGCCGTGCTTAAACACGCGCCTGTGCGAAGGAGCGGGAGGTGCAACGCTCCCTCCTGTCGCTAGAGGCCAGGATGCTCGAGAGGAAGAGTCAGAGCGTAACCATCACTCTGCATACCCACAATCCTGTGCGCGCCTCATAATGCTGCTTTACTTTCATATAAATGCAGGGCTCTTTATGGCATTGAATATGATAAAGAGCAGACGTTTAACCCCTTCGACGCTCATGACGAGCTCAGCTCGTCATGAGGTACACCTCTCGTACGCTCATGACGAGCTGAGCTCGTCATGAACCGCGGGTTTTTAAAAACTTCAGCGCACAGCGGGAAAATGTGCCGCACGCATGGTGTTAGGAACGTGGGGGCAGAGTACTCAGCCCGCTAGTAGGTAGACACGAACCGTAGTTAGGCATACTACTTTTCTAAGGGAAGTTTCCGGGTAATTTGCTACTTGAGTGACATTTAAATAAGCATTGGTAAAATCAATAAATTCAGTCAATGGCATTTGTATCCTTTTAGGAATGCTTGGGAGCGTCTGCCTCGCGCATTTCATTGGGCAATAAAAGCAACAACAGAAAAGTGGGGAAGAATGTATGGAAAAACCATTGACACCGCTCCAAATCTGCTGGAAAGCATATTTCAGAAACTTGGGGCAGATTTACAATAACTGCTCCATCCCTTTATATCAGCAGGGATGCGCCAGTTATTGTGCGCCATGGCTTCGCCAGCATGGGTGCGCTGCCACAGGGCAAAAGCGGCACAGATGCGTGACGCATCTGTGCCGTAAAGGCGGCTCATTGCTGCGTGACACAGCTCCAGCAATGGGGCCCTATCTGTCCAATGCTGCGTCAATCCTTACGCCTGCTTCAAGCAGGTGGAGGGTTTTGCTGCAGCATGGACGTAAAAGTGACTCAGAATATCACTCAGCCACTTTTAGGAGGCGTTCCTGCACCAGAAGGCCCCCCCTGAGCCGGAACGCCTCCTTCTGGCACAGGGCTTTACAATGTGACGCATTTCCCAGATGCGTCACGTTGTAAATACCCCGCACCATGGTGCATCTTTTGCGCCGCCGCTGTGTCACAAAAGTGACTCAACGGCGGCGTAAAAGATGCGCAAGGGGTTTGTATATCTGCCCCTTCCTCTACAAGGTGGAAATGTAATTTTTTTTGTATTAATGAGGAGGCATATACTCAAGGGCTTATCGCCAAGTTAGCAGCCAAAGTAGCGTGCTAATATCCGATATCACCAATTTCCCTGCGATAGCAACCGCAAAAAGCATCGCCACAGATGAAAACCGTCAAATATCGCTAATGAGATGCAGAGTAGGCGTTCCCGTGCACACCACTTCTTAACATTCTCAACGACCAGCCAAATCGGCCATAAGAACACAAAACATACGATAAGGCGCGTTAGCAGTAGGAATTTAACACCTACTCTTACCTGGTGTAAAGTCAGACGACAACCTGAACAAGACAGGGAGCGAGAGAAAGAGAAAGAGGGAGAGAGGGAGAGAGAAAGAGAGGGAGAGAGAGAAAGAGAGGAAGAGAGAGAGAAAGAGAGGGAGAGAGAGAGAGAGAGAGAGAGAGAGAAAGAGGGAGAGAGGGAGAGAGAAAGAGAGGGAGAGAGAGAAAGAGAGGGAGAGAGAGCCGACACTGAGGACCCAGGCCTCACTGCTCACCTGCTACCACCGGTGTGTGTCCAACCACGTGCCGGTATACACTGCAGTCCACCAGGTCCCTTATCTGAAACAGAGTCCAGAGTCATGAATGGCAGAGTCCATACAGTTGCACACGCCATCATCGCTTGCCCGCCCCTGCGCACACAGGCTGCTGCACCCCAGCCCCTCCCACTGCCCAGCGATAATTGCCCACCCCTGCACATCCAGGCCTCACTGCTCACCTTCCGACACCGGCGGGTGTCCAAGAGGGCCCACCATGTGCCGGTGCAAGCTTCAAGCCTGGGGCCCGTGCCCAGGGCAGCCTCAGCATCATGCAGCCCCACACCGCGGGCCACCAGGCCACACACTTGAGTCTGGGTCTTAGGTCAGAGATCATATCAGTGCACACGGCATCATCGCAGGCTGCACACCTGCTCCGCCCTTTAGGTGCCACTACCTCTCTTTGCCCGAGAGGCAATGCCATGTGGCAGTAGGCCCAAACTGCCTGCTGGCTCAGGCCAACACTGCAGTCCAGCAGGGCTCACCAAATCCTTACCAGTCCGGACCGCCCGGATGGGGTATCATCGCAGGCTGCACACACGCTTAGCTCTTTAGGTGTCCCTACCTCAGTGCACTAAAAGTCACCATCCCGAAGCGGTGTGCCTGTGCCAGCCGCAGTGTATCCAGTGCCACCAAGTCTATGCCCCAAAAGTCATGGACCCTTTATGAATGAGTCTTGTGGTGCTGACACCATCATGTCACCTCCGGCACTGGGGAATGTGATGTGGTAGGGCCCTAGTCCCTCACGCTTAAATAATAACCACACGGATACAACCAGATAGAGAGTGGAAATGGTGTCCAGCACGTGCGCCCTGCCCTTTTAATTGGCAGGGTCACATGTCCTGTGAAGCATGTCCCGGATGGGTGTGGTGTGGGTCTAAACCAGCCATGAGGGAGTGGCTGTGACATGCTGACAACTAGACCTGTGATCAGCAGATCACTACAGGGAAGACCTGGGACATGAAGCGTTGTCGCCACGCCTGTGAGCGTAAGAGGAGTGGACTGGCCTTGGCGTATGCCAGTCCAACGCAAGGGTGTGAACAATGACCCCGGGGCTCTGGGCGTGGTTCCATCCTGGGCTGAACAAGGAAGTAATAAATGCGTGTATCTCTGTTTTAGTGTCGCGCCACCCGGACCGCAATTGGCAATGTATCTCCCTGTGACCCAAGTCCCACAACATGAGCAACATGGACGTAAGGGGGAACCACTGACCCTACACTCATCCGTACTTCCACACGTGAAAGATCATAGACATGACACATCTGTGTGAATATGAACGCTTAATGCACATTCAGTGGAGTGTTGCAGCTGGAGCAGTACAGGGCCATGCAAACCCCACTTTACATTTTTGGCCCGTGGAGGGCCAGCCAGAGTCATTTAGGGAATGTCAAGTTCATCAGAAGAGGAAGAGTACAGTCCGCAGTCTGAATGCTGTGTCATTGGCGACCAAACAGAATATGGCAGTCCATGTCGAGGTCCAAGGTGAGTGTTGCAGAGTGTATCGGGGGACAGTGGAAGGTGATGGTGCAGAGGGCAGAACCAAGCAGAAACCAGCCATATGGCGGAGATAAATGCTACTGCGTCCTGCTTACCACAAAGGCAGATTCATCCGCATCTTCATCCTCTGCTGTTTCATGTGCCTCACATGCGGGTGGTGTTCTGTCTCCAGCACTGTGTGGCAGTGATACCGCAGGGGCTGGAGGTGGTATGTTTGCAGCACTGTGTGGCACGGACACTTCAGGGGGCAGAGATGTGGATGTAGTCGTAGTAGCAGCATTCATCATCGCTAGGCCTTGTGGCAGCAATGTCATGAGGAGGGTGTTTAGGGCATTGAGGAAACCAGATACCTCTCGCTGGTGTGCAGCTCCATGGTCCCCATTATCCTCCGCATGTGTCCCAACTCCCGGGTGACATGGCTAGAGCCACTCTGACTAGACAGTTGTTCTTGTCTCTGAGTGAGGACTCCAGCGATGTCAGCCATGGTTCATTGGAGAGCATGGAGCGGACCCTGGGTGTCCATTAGGGACTGTGAGTGGTCCCTGATGGGACTTAGATACCCACGTATGGCATCTAGTTTCGCTGTCATGCAGTAGAACCCCGCCCGCACCTGTTCAGCCAGTTTCTCCTGGCACCCCAATACACGGCGTTGGGAGGCCAGGTGTTCTTCGTGGGGTCCTGGGAGGCAGCCGTGGTGGTGCCTGCTGAGTGGTCTGTGCCGGGGGTGGGGTCTCCTAGATGCAGCTGGGCTGCCCTGCTCCTGGAGGTGGGGTGCGGGGGCTGTCAATGAACTCTTGGATGGCGTTGGTGTCGAAGGGTTGGTGGTCCTCTTCATCATCAGAGAAGAGAGGCCTGCTCTGTAGGAGGTGTTGGTTTTCCCTCTGCAATGTGATGGGGAAATGCAGTTTAACATTGTGTTCGCATGTATGGTGTCGCATTGTACATGTTTACATACAGACTGCATGACAGTGTACATTGTGACTGTTTGGGAGGAGCTGCCTATTTGATGCGGGACAGTGGACATTTCGACAACATCACAGATGTGTGTTTGTACATTGTCGACACACATTTCCCTGCTATGCCAAATGTGATTGACCAGTATCTACACACAAGCGGCACCAGTTGTGTCCTCTGTTCTGTTGGGGACGTGTTGCGGATTGTAACTTATTGTTGTCAATGGTGATGTGCTCAGCATGTTATGTGTTTGTGCTGCATTTTGGGATAGTCGCCCCTGCAGCTCTGATTTTGCTGCCCCTTATCCCTTTCATGCGGTGTGCCTTTCACTTCTCTGCTTATACAGTGCTGAGATGTTGCAGACTTGGGTACATTGGTCTCTTGGTGGCAGTTGGGGGTCTGGGGCATGGTTTATCTGCAGATGTGCTATACTTAGTTGTGCATTTGTGCCATTGTGCCCATCTCTACCGTCCCCCCCAGTCCCTGGTTGTTACTCACCCTGGTGCTGTTGTGTCAGGTCATGTTGAGCGGTGTCCGGTCCCCCAACTCCTGCCACCGTCTCCCCACTGATGACGGTGGACACCATTTCCTCCATCTCGTCCAGCTCCTCCTGTGGCTCTGGACTCCCAACTCCAGTCTGCATTGCTGCTTCTGGTTGTTAGCAAGTTTCTGCTGGGTTTTGCGCTTCACATTCTTCCAGCGCCTCTTAACTTCTTCCATTGTCCTCTTCAGCACTCTGACTGCATTCACCTTGTCCATGATGGACTGCCATATTCCATTTTTTTTGCCAATGACGCAGTGGAGGTGACAAACAGTTGTTGATGGTGTTCTACCACATCCGTTATCAGTATCCTGTTTGCCTGCGGACTGAACTGCGTCTTCCTCTTCTTCTTGTCCTTGGCCTTCCCTGACCTCAAGGTCCCAGGCTGGTCCTCCAGGGGGGCTTGTGGGGCTCTGGTTTTCCTCTCTACTTGCTCCGGCTACCTCGATTGTGCTTCGCTGATGTTTTGCTTTTGTTTGTATGTTTTTTTCTACTTTTATAGTGATTTTTCCCACCTGCCGTATGTGACTTGCAGGCCCGGTGAAGATTATTGCTGATTTATTTATCACGGTTAAACCCATCGCAACTTCATTTGCATTGGGGTTTACATTTTTATCGCCGTCCTGGTGACTTTATCGCGGACATTTTATGTGTAATCGGAAACATATCGCATGTAATCATCGTGTTGGAAATATAACGTTAACACAGAGTTATTTTCCCACGAAGGACCGCGATATGAAACATTGCGATAACCGATTTCGCCGATGATTATCACATGTTTTTGAGAAGATCCCCCTGAGATGCGAAGAGATAAGCCCTATACCAAGAAAATAGACGAGGACATGAAGTGGGCAAGACAAATGGAAGACCTACCTAACCCAAATGATAGAGTACCAAAGCGAGTGACTATCATGAACGCAGCCAACGTGAATGCAGAGGACAGAATCAGGAGGGACCAACCTCTGGCTCTAATAAAGATAATGAATGAATACAGTAAACAAATGGACGGCTCGAACTGGGCTCCCCTGCTGCACCTCGGTTAGACAACATAAAGTATGCACTCTTCACACTCTTACAACTCTCAGAGTTTCAAAATGTATTGCCAGTCACTTAAGGAAAGAACATTTTACTTTAACATTTGATCTACGCCCGGCCTTTAAAGTGTAAGAGGTTAAAGTGTGCAAAACATGTTGGCAGAAGAATCAGTGGATGTCCTTAGCAGACTAACACCAGCTGGACAGGGTATGCAAAGGAACAATGTGCAGGCACAGAAAGACCTGAAATGTGTGTTGCTGCCCCACTGACATCCCTGAGTGCACACACAAATAGCTAAAAAGACTGCACATTTGAATGAACAGTTTGCACAAAATGTATCTTATTGGGGTAGACGGGTGGATTGTGAGGGCAAATAATCTTGACAGTATGGGAGATGTGGCCACCACTATGGCTTAGCAATCCTTGCTGCTGACTCAGGGAGCTGTAATCCATCCGTGTAACTTTTTCATTAGTAGATTCACACACACTGAGCTTTGGAGATTCAGGAGTGATCCATCGACTGCCAGTGGATAGGATTTTCTGGATTAAAATGAACATAAACTAATGTCAGATATTACACCCTTAGATAACAGAAGCGTTTATGACGCCATTAATTAAATACTGTCCAGGGCTTGGTATGCCAATTAGGGATGGACTGAACTGGGACGCCAATGGCATAGAACTGGATTGTGCCTCCGGCCCCAACTGTGCCACATATGACTTTGAAAAATGCATTTTTGTGCATTTTCAATGCATGTGCAAATTACCATCAACTTGAAGCTGAAGGTAAGCAGCGTTTTCTAAATGCACAGTTCGCATTTAGGCTACGCGCATCGGCATTAGGGAAGGACAAATTGCAATTTCCTTAATGCATTCGCAATATAGGTGATCGCAAAAAATTGCAATTACCTAATTTGCAAATACAAAGCCTTTCATGCTTCAGAAAAGTCCTTTTTGCCCTCGCGAGGGCAAAGATGCTTGACGCATGTGGCTCTTTGTCTTCTAAAGCTATATCTCTGGGGCTTGACCTGTGTGATTTCCGACAGGTCCATTGAGAGTGTTTTAAGTAGCATCAAAGGTAATTATCCACAACATGATGTTCAGAAAAGCAGTAAACTGCATGTTTTCATATGTGCTTGAAGTGAAATTCCCAAAACGTGCAGACAGAAAATAACAAGAGACAAAAAGGGGTTCCAAATCCCCAAATAGCAAAGAAAGCTTTGGGGATTTGTGGCTAGGTTAACAATGAAACACTTTAAAATATAAGCTCTTCGTAAGGAAGAAAGAAAGAAAGGAAAGAGGATAAAGGCATTCAAGCAGCATGCACGGCGCTGCTCGATCCAGAGGCAATACTCACTGGGAGTTAACTTGACCCTACCAGGTAGGCCGCTCCCCCTCCGCGAAGCACCGCCTGTGTGTCCCTGCCCCAGCCGCCGCTGCTGAGGAAGGTTGAGGCCCCCCTCAACCCGCTGGCTACCACCTGTGCCTCATTCCTGGTGGCCAGTGGCAGGCCATAGGTTTGTTCATCTCTGCTATTTTTCCGCTATTCATTGTATTGTATCTACTGTATTGCCTTTATTATCATTTTTTTGTGTGCCTGTGACTGCTGTTCTCTGTCTTCCCCTGCTGCCGGTACTTGATCTGTGCCATTTTTTCACTCTGTTCCCCTCGCTGTCCCAGTGTCGCTCTGCCCGGTTTTACCTTCTGTACCCCTCGCTGTCTCTGTGTCTCTCTGCCCATCTTTACCTTTTCTTCCTTAAGCTGCCCCTGTAACCCTCTGCCCTTTTTTGCCTTCTGTTCCATTTGTTGCCCTTGCATTGCCGTGCCCTTTTGCCTTCTGTTCCTCTCGTTGCCCCTCTATTTTGTGCCCTTTGCCTTCTGTTCCCTTAGTCGCCCCTCACCGCTCCCGCCGCTGTGCCCCCTGTGGTCCGGCCCCCCTGACTGCCCTTTCGCTGCCCCCACCTCCTGCCTCCCAGCTTCTCCTCCATCCCATCTCCCATATATGCTGGCCGCTGCACAGTGAGGAGAACGACCCTTGACCCTACCAGGTAGGCCGCTCCCCCTCCGCACTGCACCGCCTGGTTGTCCCTGCCCCAGCTGCCGCCGCTGAGGAAGGTTGAGGCCCCCCTCAACCCGCAAGCTACCACCTGTGCCTCATTCCTGGTGGCCAGTGGTAGGCCATAGGTTTGTACATCTCTGCTATTTTTCCGCTATTTATTGTATTGTAGTGTATTGTATTCACTGTATTGCCGTTATTGTCATTATTGTGTCTGTGACTGCGGTTTTCTTTCCTCCCCCGCTGCCGGTACTTGATCCGTGCCGTTTTTTCCCTCTGTTCCCCTCGCTGTCCCCGTGTCTCTCCGCCCGGTTTTACCTTCTGTACCCCTCGCTGTCTCTGTGTCTCTCTGCCCGTCTTTGCCTTTTGGTCCTTAAGCTGCCCCTGTTACCCTCTTCCCTTTTTTTAGGTCTCGTGTTGGACAGCGCATGCGCCGCATGCGCTGTCTCAGCGGGACTAAAGTAATGTAAATGTTGAGTGAAACTCCGCCTATTGGCAGCTAATATGTGCTGCTGCTTGCCATTTGTTGAACATTGCATTGCTTTTTCTTATCTTGCTTATGGTTGGTTTGGGATGCAAAACGTAACTTCCTTTGTGCTGCCGTTTTGCAGGAAGCAGCACCGACTAACTACTGTTTAGTTACGCTGCTCGGCTGTAATCAGTCTATTTAGGGACTACTTTTTCTTAGCTCAGATCCCGTTTTATGGCCGCCATCTGCTTCTACTTACTTACGGAGGTTTTGCCCTCCCCTAGCCCCCATCAAGCTCTTCTGTTCCACTGGCACGCTCGCTGCTCCCATTTCACGGCCGCTGTTTATTTTATTTTTTTGGGACCTCCCCCGATCCCATGTGCGAAAGTGGCAGGGCTCGCTAACCCCGGGATGTACTCAGCTGGCGCTGCTCTGACTAATCTCAGTCAGCGTCCAAGGGGGGAGGGGGCTTTCTGCTTCGTCATTTTGCTCGCGGCTCCCATTCACGGCCCCTCTGCCCGAGAAAGAATTGAAAGTATGCCGACTGGACACGTCATGGGGATTGTGGGTAAAAGCAGGCCGGTTAGATCTCTTTTTGTCTGGAAAAGCAGGTTTTGTGTGATCTTCGGCAGCGTGGTGATGTTCCTTTGCCTATGAAGCTGCAGCAGGTCAGGGGGCAGCTGCATCCGAGGTAGGAGTGAGGCATCGCCGCAGAGGAGGAATCAGGCTGGCTGCTGGGCACTGAGCAGTGAAAAACCCAGGAGCAGCAACCCCCACCCCCCCACCTCCGGAGTCCGGTTCGTTTCACTCTTGTCTCATTTCTGTGCCTGTCCCCTTGCTCAGCGCTCTGTCTTTTTCTGCTCATCCTCCCTCTCTCAGTTTATTCAGTAGAGCTTCGCTGGCGTGACTTGTTGCCGACCTTTTGATTTTTTGCTTAAAATACAATTCCCGTACATTCCATCATTAACGGGGACACTTTTCATAGAAAGAAATGCATGAACTGTCCAGCTGATACCAGGGGGCCATTCACTAAAAATAGATCCAGCACATATTGTGAAAGTGTACTACTCAGTTCTGGGCTGTCAGCGCTCTCATTGCAGACTGTTCTGGTGCAGGTCTCACCGCACACTCCTATCAGACCTGTCTTATCACTTATGTCAAAGAGCAAAACATGCTCGAGGCAACAACAGATGTCGCTACAAATAGTCATCGCTGCTCTACAAGGCGGGGCCACGTCCTCCGCGGTTCGAGGTCTCTATATCTGTACACATATACAGGAGGTTGGTGAGTGCCCCACATCCTGTGTAAAATATTGTGCGCTTTGTACACACACATTGTAATGACACTCTTGGAGGCGTCCGTATGGTAATGTTAATATAGCCCTATAGCCCGCCGTAGAGGGCTATACTGGCTATTAAAGGCAGTCTCCAGTATTAAAGGCCCCGAGCCGAAGGCGAGGGCCTTTAACAAGAGAGAGGGACTTTAATAGCCGGTATAGCCCAGCTACGAAGGGCTATAAGGCTATTAGAGCATTCTGCCACTAGAGGGCAGAATGTTCTACCAAAAAATAACAAAGCCTTATGGGAGCGTGAGGGGATTGGAATCCCCTCAGGCTCCCTGAAGCCTTTGTTCACAGCCAGAGCTGAGAACAAAGAAGCATTGGAATGATGGAGCTCCGGGCTTATACCAGCCGTTATAAGCCCGGAGCACTCCATTGTTTTCAATGGAGCTCCCAACATTGTAATGTTCTAATGAGTGTTAACCATTCACCACTCGCTTTCTCTGTATGTAGATGCAAGTGCCACGCGGTGTATTTAGAAGTCCTTGAGTGGTAGAAAGAATAAATCACAACTCCACTTGGGTAGGAGCCACCTCCTCGTGCTTCAGCGTTCGCCCAAACATGCCGCCAGCAGTGATCCCTCCTGCAGGCATCTCACTGAGCCGCATTACAGAATGAATGATGTTGTTGATGTTGACCAGCGACTCCCAAAGGGTTAATATCTGCAGCATACTCAAGTGGCCCTTTGACAGCGTCTTTCCCGTGAGCGTTTGCTTCAGGGCGCTTTGGAGAGACAAGTGACACGACGAAAAGTTTGGAAAAGACCGGTTTTAATCAGTACCAATAAACACAGAGAACAGAAAATGAATTCCACAGGAAAGATCCTCATCTGCTGCTCTTAAGAGACTTTTCAATGCCAGTGCTTAATTTGTAAACAAAAATAGTGCCAGGGCTCTCCTCAGGGGGCCACTGCAGCCTGCACCACCCATTGCCCCTGCTGGTGCTGCCTATGATAGTAACAACACAACTGCTAACTATCACAATCTTACAAGCGTGACAATTCGGACTATTCCAGGCCCCCAAAGCTATAAGAATGGTTTGGGCGGCAAGTAATAGTCATTTTTATTGTATACTGAATTAATAATTGACTGTTGTTGTGGTCATCTCAGACAGCACCCCTTTGTGGCACACTGCTACAAGCGCTGCTGGTGTTGACAATTAAGTTCTGCTGCTGAGCACTGGAAACCTCCGGCTCAAATTAAGCACTGTTCAATTCTAATCAGGGTCGGACTGGCCTCTTGGGAAATCAGGCAGTGCCTGATGGGCTGATCTGAAAGGTCAGTATATGGGCCAGTGTTTTGACTGCTTGGTTTTTTTTTGCAGACATTCACCGCAGCCTCTGGCCAGTGCGGGCTGATCCACTCTTCCTGGCTCCCTCGACTCCCGTCCACTTCCTTCCACGCAAGTCACGAGTTTGTTGCAGAGAGAAATACACTTCCCGTCGGAGGAATGTGTTTTTTCAGAGCAGAATTGTTAACGTCATCGCATAGCACCTAAATCGTATTTAATATCGGTATAAAGCTGAAAATGTTATTTGCCAATTAAGGACTGGAGTGTCAGCAAATCATATTTTCTTGAAAATAAGGCGCACTTCGAAGTAAGAGAGTATGTGTCTGTGTGCTTGCTTCTTTGCGCATATGGACATTTCTTTCTTGCAGGCAACATGCAGTTCTTTTACAGGATAAGTAAACATACATATATTGTTCGGCTTTAAAATAATTTCTTCCGCAAAGAGTGAGAAGTATCGTACGCTTCGCTGAAAAATAATCCCTTTCAACAAAGTTTAATGAAATAGGTGAAATTATTTACATTTATAAAAAAATCTGTGAAATAATTGCGTAAAAGAGATTATGCAATGTTCTAATTCATGCAACTGTTTACTAAAAGAAAACAAAACATTATTCTAATGTACATATTTTGGAAACCATCTAAAAAACCACTACAGCCATATATGCATGATTACACTTAAGCTCCAGAAAAGGAAAAACAGCACACTCTCCGCAAAATGCTTACATTCTGGTAGGGATGGGGACAGTTCTGTGCTTTGTGACATTGTACATATGTCATACACATAGTACATTGCAGAAAAATAGCATATGTACAGCAGTTTCTACTTCTTCATCGCACAAGCAACACAATCTTTTGAACCATAATAATATGAGCCATCTGCCCTTAACTTCTAAAGCTCACAAATGAAAACTCATCAGTAATAAAAGTTGGATATTTACATATGTAGCTGACGCTAAGCGTCATAAACAAGGGAGCAAAATGGCCTATACATTTTTCAGAGGATAAATAATGCAGATTAATTATGTGAAGCCAGGCCTTTATTCTTAATGGTTGCCTTTAACAACAAGCATTGAAAATGCAATTGGTCTCGCCTTTGATTAAGTTAAAGCCATTTGCTTTGCTCATGGCATTGTATAGCAAAGCAAATGGCTTTAACAATGCAATAGGTCTGGCATTACTGAATGTTTGAGCTATTGGTGTTGCATTATTATTAGCAATGCCAAAAGCTCAAACTTTATTAATG
Organism: Lissotriton helveticus; assembly: GCF_964261635.1. Lineage (NCBI taxonomy): Eukaryota > Metazoa > Chordata > Amphibia > Caudata > Salamandridae > Lissotriton > Lissotriton helveticus. Next base: position 741,762 of record NW_027611702.1, on the reverse strand, counting down.
CGAGACCTATTGCATTGCAAATGCTTGTTTGCCTTCTGGTCCATTCATTGCCACTGCATTTTCGTGCCCTTTTGCCTTCTGTTCCACTTGCTGCCCCACTATTTTGTGCCCTTTGCTTTCTGTTCCTTTAGTCGCCCTGCTCCCGCTGCTGCATCCCCTGTGGCCCCGCCCCATTCGCTGCCCCCACCTCCCAGCTGCCTCCTCCCTCCCACCTCCCCATATATGCCGGCCGTTGCATGGGCACATGCAGCGGGCGTGCCATTGGGGCGCCAAAGGCTCGCTTAAGACAACGCCCAGCGCCAGAACCCCTGGTTCCCGCACCCACCACAAGGAATGCTGCCACTGCGATGCCAGCACTTTGCACGCCCTCAACCCCGGATGGACCCACACCTGCCTCAAGGCCGCCCGAAACACACACACGGCCCCTTCACCTGCCAGAACTGCAGCTACACCAGCCTCAGACCCAACGAACCACCTGCCAAGACATACCTCAACCACCTCCAATGCATTCTACTAAACACCCGCACTGCACGCAAACACGCCGTCGAGCTCTGGGACCTGCTTGACACAACATCCCCAGACATCACCTAACTGACAGAGATGTGGATGAACGACTCCTCCGCAACCGACATCGCCATAGCCATCCCAGACGACTACAAGATCACCCGCAGAGACCGCACAAACGGAGTCGGAGGAGGAATTGCCATCATCCACAAGAACACCATCAGCGTCTCGTCCAGCACCGATGACACTCTCAGTACCACCAAACACATGAATTTCCAGAACCACACAGACCCCAACTCCACCCTCAGAGGCCCCCTCGTCTACCGACCCCCAGGACTCCGCCCCCAGTGCAGCGACTCCATCGCCGACTTCATCAGCACACACCCCATGACCTCCTCTGACTACATCCTCCTCGGAGACCTGAACTTTCACCTTGAGAACAACAACGACAGCAACTCCACAACCCTAATCGATAACCTCACCAACCTCGGACTGAGACAACTCGTCACAACGCCCACCCACTCCGCCGGCCACACGCTTGACCCCGTCTTCTACTCTAGCCTGCAAGTCTCCTTCAACCACACCACCTAACTCCTCTGGACCGATCACCGCTGCATCCACTTCACCTTCCAGAAACCCACCACTCACCATCACATCCAACAGATCCCCCACCGCTGCTGGAGCAATATCACCGAAGACCAACTACATGCAAACCTCGCTCTCAGCCCACCCACTGTACCCTCCAACACCGACGATGCTGCCCACAGCCTCAGACGCTGGATCGAGGACTGCGCCAACACCCTCATCCCGCTGAAGAAACCCCCCCACAGAGACACCAACAAGAGGGCCAGCTGGTTCACCCAGAACTCCTAGCCTCCAAGCGAGCTTGTCGGAAACTAGAGAAGAAATGGCAAAGTGAACAGACCCCGGACAGCCACGCAGCACACAAGTACGCCATCCGCAACCACCACCATCTCATCAGGGCTGCCAAGAGGACATCCTTCAAAGACCGACTCGACAACACTGCACACAATAGCAAAGAGCTCTTCTACATCGTGAAGGAACTCTTTAACCCCATCTCCAACACCGATATACCACCGTTGCAAGCCCTGTGCGACTCCCTCGTCACTTTCTTCTACCGCAAGATAGCAGACATCCACGACAGCTTCAACACCCAGACAGCCCCAACAGACAGCAACAGAACAGACTCTCAGCACATCTTCGACCACGACCCCATGCTAGCCTCGGCCAGCGTGAGCACCGATGACACCATCAAGACCATGAGCACAATCCACTCAGCTCTCCGTTAGACCTACTCCCGCACCACGTCTTCAACAAAGCAAGCAGCTCCATCACACCCCACCTGCGCAACGTCATCAACCTCTCCCTCAAGACCGTGACCTTCCCAGAGAGATGGAAACATGCCGAGATCAACGCCCTACTCAAAAAACCCAAGGCAGACCCAAGAGACCTCAAGAACTTCTGACCCATCTCTCTGCTCCCATTCCCGGGCAAGGTCATCGAGAAGATCATCAACAGACAGCTAACTCGATACCTCGAAGACAACAGAATCCTGGACCCTTCCCAGTCAGGGTTCCGCAGCAACCACAGCACCGAGACCGCCCTCATCGCCACCACCGACGACATCAGGACCATGCTGGACAACGGGGAGACTGCAGCACTCATCCTCTTAGTTTCTTGCTGGTCTGCACCGAAGCCATTCTTGACATTCTGCGTGGATTGCACCTGCCAAGGCTTGTTGGGTCCAATTAGGAATCCGACACTGCAGTCAACCAGATAGATCCTTTGTGGAACAGCTCGAATCCAGCTCCTAGTTGTCATCTCACCTCCTGGACCACGTGGCTGAAGAGACAAACTTCACCTCTTTCACCTGAATTTACCCGACATTGGTTGGCAGCTTCCCATCGCCATCCTGGTCACTGGCTAGTGACCTAGACTATGTCACTTCTGCTTTCAGGTTCTTCAGATCTTCGATCCACCCTTGGATCCACCTGGACACTTTTCCTCTGGTTGCCTGCAGCACTTCTTCGCAGCTCTCCTTTGGAATCGACGACGAAACCTGACACCAAAAGGCACCTATGCAACCGGCTTCCCTGGGTGAGGTAACACGAGTACTTCGATGCTACTGTGGGTCTTGACTCTCAAAGTGTTCTAGTCTAAAAGTGTTCCATCGTAGTTAACCTAGAAGTGTCCTTAAACTGTAAATTTGTAACTTGTTCGTTCTCCATAAATAGTCAATGGTAACCCACAGCTGTGTTTAGACACTGCACACGTCTCCCGTGGGTCTCCTACTTCCTAACCTTTGGTTGTCCTGAATAGCCCCAGCGATTCCACAGGCCCTAGGCCTGCTTTCTATTCCAGACGTGGTTCTTATACCACTATTTTATTATATGGTTTGTGAGGCCCCTAGGGCATAACATATACTGTGCAACTTATCGTATGCTAATTAAGTTCCTTTTATTGTACTTTTACCTCTGACCTCATAAAGAGTGCAGAGGGGTTGTGTTTAGAATAAATACATATATATTTGATATATACCTTGTGTGGTGTCCTTTCATTTGATCATTCAAGAGATTATACTTGGTAAAAACGACTTGCTTAACTCGTCTCCAAGTCTTAGCCTGAAGGCTGCTCTCCATAGCTACCACTAGGATAGCTTTCTATAAGGTTGACTTTATAAGCTACCATCAATAAGGGTCGTTTGGACTGGTTCAAGGTGCCCACTAGAATAGTGGACATTATATACCAGGCCACCTTCTCACATGCACTACATACCTATGAGGGTCTCAAGGCGCTGAATAATGTGGAACCATAGAGATGCTGTTGACAGTTGAGAGGTACCAGAGCGACTATTCTGCTCATTTTGGAGCCATAACTGACCTTTGAACGCCTGCCATCCGAGTCACCTTCTGTCACTCCTTTTTTAGGTCTTGCCTAGGCAGCACGCATGCGCTGCTCTAGGAAAAATTACCTCTTGGAATCGCTCTGGACTTCCGGCCTATTGCTTGCAGTTATGTGCATCGGCTCGCAAGTGCTTGTGCACCACTCGCGGGACTTCCGGCCTATGGCTTGCTGTTTTGAGCAGCGTCTCGCAAGCGTACACGCACCACTTGCGGGACGCTGCAGTTGTATTCGCGGCTGGGATTGTTTAAAATCAAATACGTGAATTGTTCCCGCTTTGCTGTGCCTTTCTTGTCTACATGTGTAAGTGCATGCATTCCTCAAGCTAGGGAGGGTGGGCGTGTCCCTTCTCACTCTTTCTTACTTACACCAGCTGTCACAATAGGGATCACTGGGTCAGTATTCAGGGCTGGCTAATCTTCACACTTCGGCAACATTGACCGAAATATACCAGTCGATACCTGTTGAACCACTGTGTCCACAGATGTTGGAAGGCCGCCGTGCTTTGCCGTCCATTGACTCTCTCAAAGATGGCGTGTCTTGACCAGGGAGTTACTTTTGTCCAGTGTGAGTGGTGTGTGTGCTGAAGCTCTTGTTATGGGTGTTGGGATACGCGTGTCCTATCCGTGGGAGACTGCAGCGAAGAATACAGTTCTGTCCCGGGAGCTGGGCGCTCTGTGAGCAGAAAACAAAGTCCCCCGAAAACACGAAACTCCTTTTATCCAGACTCTGTTCTGTTTAAGCACAGTTTGTTTTATTTTCTGACGTGTAAATGGCACATTTGGGATGCCCTGACTTTGCACTCGTGTTCTTCAGTGTAGCACAATTTGGCAGGCGTGAAGTTCAAAAGAAAGAGACAACTTTTGCCATTTCAAATGGTACACGTAGAGGGTGGCTTGGCAGGTGGTAAATATTGTCTAGGTGCTCCAGTGTGTTTTTTTGTTTTTTTGCGTCTGGGAGAAGTGGGGGCTGGTAGGTAAGCTCTTTGCTCCGAAGCCCACATTTTGGTCATGTGGAGATGAGTGGTTTGGAGTCTAGGTGCCCTTCGGCAGTCTTCAGTGTGGCCACTCCACTCACTGCCTTTTTGTGTAGCCCACACATGGGTGCATGGTAATGAACCCTATCTCCATAGGCAGACCATGCAGTACGTACCCCAGTGTTTGTGTCTCTTTTAGTTTCTGAAACTGGATTCTTTACATATATATTGGCGACCCAGTTAGCTTGTGTCATAGGTGACTGCCTAGTACTCTCATATGGATGCACCACTCCTGTATAAACCTTCATCTGGGTGATTGCACCATAAAGGCAGAAACAAGCATGGTCCTTCATAACACAAAACTTAGAATTCTGTTTTTGATTGCATTTTTTTTCTGTCTCTTGTTCCAACTAGCTTCTGTGAAGTGCCATTTCAGCTGCCTGCAGTTTAAGTGCTGGGTTAAGTGTGGTCTCCTTAAGAAATGATAAAATGCCTGTGAGAACTGAAAGCATTGGCATTTGTAAAATATCACTAGTAAAACAACCACGAGTGGCTGTTTTTACACTGCACATTTTTATTGCAAGCACATGGGGGCAGTGTTTATCATTTGTTTTCAGTTTGTGACACATGCTTCCAATAAAACTAAGAGTTCCACCTTCTTGCAAGGCTAGCACCATTGGTTTTGCAAATGCTTGCTTGATCTTGTAATTAGCTCCTGTTGGTAAGAACTCCTGCGGCAAGCTAGAGCCTCGAAGGGCTGCATGATTTGAGGGATTTGTTATTTGTAGACGTGCAATGAAGTCTGTACTGGCCAGCCTGTGGCATGTTTATGCAGACTCGAGGGGGTGCTTTTCCTACAGTCCCCACTTTGTTTCTAGAACTCAGAGTTTGTTGCTTCGGCCTGCATTGGGGGGGGCTCTCAGGGGGCACTGTGGATGGCAATCCCCACCCCAGGTGACCCCTACATGTACATCATTCAAGGTGATCAGTAAAAGGCGATGTTGATGAGCTGGTGTCGGAAGGGTGTGATCCAAACCTTGGCTTCTCCACTTGACCACGATTGCATGAACCTGTGTCTCGTCCTGCACCTCTGGCTCTCTACCTGGCGAGCACCGGCAGCAGACTGAACCTCAACTTCAAGAGTATCTGTTTGGATCAGCCACGCCTAGAAGTGTCTCCCTCGCCTTATACTGTACTAGTCTCACTATTCACCATCTGGTGAAGTGAGACCACGAGAGCTGTCTCGTCTGCTACAATAATAACCTTTATGAAGCGCTGCGCCGGTGTCTAGGCGCTGTTCAACGGGTGAGGTGCATGCTAGGTGGAGGCCACGATCATGAAAGGCTTCTGCTGTGTCTTAAGAGGTTGGCGAGATGCTGCGTGCTTGCGCTGCCGCAGTCCACAGGTGACCGGCCACTTCGACGAGTACAGTGGGAGTTGTAGTCCGTGTGTGCTGTGCTGTGCATCCTGCTTTTTCCTTCCACACCGGCTGCTTTTGAGTGTAGTGGGAGTTGTAGGCCGTGTGTGCTGTGCGGTGCATCCTGCTTTTTCCTTCCACACCGGCTGCTTTTGAGTGGAGTGGGAGTTGTAGGCCGTGTGTGCTGTGCGGTGCATCCTGCTTTTTCCTTCCACACCGGCTGCTTTTGAGTGGAGTGGGAGTTGTAGTCCGTGTGTGCTGTGCGGTGCATCCTGCTTTTTCCTTTCACACCGGCTGTTTTTGAGTGGAGTGGGAGTTGTAGGCCGTGTGTGCTGTGCGGTGCATCCTGCTTTTTCCTTCCACTCCAGCTGTTTTTGAGTGGAGTGGGAGTTGTAGGCCGTGTGTGCTGTGCTGTGCATCCTGCTTTTTCCTTCCACACCGGCTGCTTTTGAGTGGAGTGGGAGTTGTAGGCCGTGTGTGCTGTGCGGTGCATCCTGCTTTTTCCTTCCACACCGGCTGTTTTTGAGTGGAGTGGGAGTTGTAGGCCGTGTGTGCTGTGCTGTGCATACTGCTTTTTCCTTCCACACCGGCTGCTTTTGAGTGGAGTGGGAGTTGTAGTCCGGGTGTGCTGTGCGGTGCATCCTGCTTTTTCCTTCCACACCGGCTGTTTATGAGTGGAGTGGGAGTTGTAGTCCGGGTGTGCTGTGCGGTGCATCCTGCTTTTTCCTTTCACACCGGCTGTTTTTGAGTGGAGTGGGAGTTGTAGGCCGTGTGTGCTGTGCGGTGCATCCTGCTTTTTCCTTCCACTCCAGCTGTTTTTGAGTGGAGTGGGAGTTGTAGGCCGTGTGTGCTGTGCTGTGCATCCTGCTTTTTCCTTCCACACCGGCTGCTTTTGAGTGGAGTGGGAGTTGTAGGCCGTGTGTGCTGTGCGGTGCATCCTGCTTTTTCCTTCCACACCGGCTGTTTTTGAGTGGAGTGGGAGTTGTAGGCCGTGTGTGCTGTGCTGTGCATACTGCTTTTTCCTTCCACACCGGCTGCTTTTGAGTGGAGTGGGAGTTGTAGTCCGGGTGTGCTGTGCGGTGCATCCTGCTTTTTCCTTCCACACCGGCTGCTTTTGAGTGGAGTGGGAGTTGTAGGCCGTGTGTGCTGTGCGGTGCATCCTGATTTTTCCTTCCACACCGGCTGCTTTTTAGTGGAGTGGGTGTTGAAGGCCTTATAGCTACCTGCTGGTGTCCCTTCTATCCACCTGGCCCACCCCCTCCCATGCATACTGTTTGCACTACGTGCCTGCACCACTGAAATCCTTGCACTGCCCCTACCTGCCCGCCACTGCCAGGGCATCGAGCTCTGGTGTCTGTTGCAGGGCAGGAAGGCAATTTCCTCTTCTTGCCACTACATCTTCACTGGATGGGGCTTGGAATAAACCAGATCATTCTCTGCACCCCTCTTCTCGGTCAGTCATCTATTAAACTTTACTCCTCCCAGAGCAGGGTCTGCTATCTACCCCTGTTAGGGGAGCTGTTCCGGGGTGGACCTTACAAAGCATGTTAACAAATTGCTGTATTTAGTGCATGCCTTCGGGTCCCTCACCTCTGTCCTGAGTAGACTCTGCCATGGATGCGTTATCCTGTCCTTGCCGTCGGTTGGACAGAGTAGAGAATGTACCGTCTGTAGCCTGTCCCTGTAGAGGGTGCTTCACCGTCACGCCTGTGTGGCCCCGGTACAGCTTTACTGGCTGCCTGTAGTTAGTGTATGACATGGTTTACTGGAGTTGTTTTTTTTCTTTATTCCTGGGTGGAGTAAACCGGAGCAATGAAATTCTGACATTTCCATTTCACTTATAATTGATGATCATAACTAACTCACTCTCAATAACTCACTCACTAGCTCTTTCCCTCTCACTAACTAAATCTCACTCACTCTCACTAACTCAATAACTCTCTCTCACTAACTAACTCACTCACTAACTCTCTCACTCTCACTAACTCAATAACTCTCTCTCACTAACTAACTCACTCGCTAAATCTCTCACTCTCACTAACTCACTAACTCTCTCTCACTAACTCACTCACTAACTCTCTCACTAACTCTCTCACTCTCACTAACTCAATAACTCTCTCTCACTAACTCAATAACCCTCTCTCACTATGTCACTCGCTAACTCTCTCACTCTCACTAACTCTCTCACTAATTTTAGCACTCTTACTAACCAACTCTCTCAATCTCTCACTATCTCTCACTATTTAACTCACTTAATCTATCACTCTCACTAACTAACTAACTAACCTTCACTCTCCCGTTATTTATACCCACCCCTTTAACAATAAACACCATAAAAAGCAACGAATAGAACAGGCAGATATAAATTGCCAGCATTCAAACATAAAAAAAACCTAAAATCATTACTTCTAATTAATAGTTTTTTATCATCGTCATTTCGTTGTATATTATACATCATAACTAAACTAACAAAAATGCTTCTCACACTTCTTTATTATAACATTTCAGCATACTGCAGACTTCTGCACAACACAGCTTAAAAACTTTTTGTCACTATTAAATTAGCTTCACACATTCCCTATATTGCTGGATTTTGAGTCCCCATGGGGCTGCTGCAGGAGCCTTGCTGTCACTGGAGGGGGCGTGGCCAGCCACAAACATTTGCATACCCAGAAGCCTCTGCGGCAAACACCCGATTCATCAGTACAGGCGACACAGGCGTTTGTTTAACAGGACAAGGAGCGCCTGTAGCTGTGCACACAGAGGCATTCATGAAAGTGACCGACACGTCACCGCTGTAAAGTCACCCTACTAGTAGTAAGTGATATTTTGTATCGCGATTGCGCGAACAGATCTACGAGTTTATTGAATTTTTGATTGTACCTTTTCGCTGATCACGCGCACTTCGAGGGGCCGTGAGAAGCGGATCGTTTGTACCAATTTTTGGAGGGTTTCTGTACAAGAAACTCCGTGAATGGTTGAAATGTGATCTTCATGGGGGCGGCCGGCCCTCCTCGGCTGCTGAGGAGAGAAGGCTCCCGCAGGCGCCACCGGAAGGCGTCACTCGGTCACGCGACGCAGAACGAGGCGCCTGCACGAAGTACAGACGCGTGCCTGCGGGAGCTGCAACGCTCCCTCCTGTCGCTAGAGGTCGGGAGGCTTCGGAGGGAGAGGCAGCGCGTCACCATCACTCTGCATACCCACAATCCTGTGCGCGCCTCATAATTCTGCTTTACTTTCATATAAATGCAGGGCTCTTTGTGGCATTGAAAACGAGAAAGAGCGGACATTTAAGAACGAAGGGGCCAAAGTATCAGCCCTCTAGTGGGAAGGCACAAATCGTAGTTAGGCACACTACTTTAGTAAGGGAAATTTTGGGTAATTTCCTTCTTGTGTGGTAAAATCAATAAATGTAATAAATTGTATCCTTGAGAAATGCTTGGTAGTGCCTGCCTCCCGCGGATACTGGATACTGCTGCTTTGATGGGGACGCCTATCATTTGTACTATCAATTTGAATTCTAATAATATGTCGGTATTCATTGCAGTTCGTGTTGTTTATTTGCGGCATCTATTTCTGATTCTCCTGATTCAGTAGCACTTTTCCTCCAAGGCGCTGGGCCTGCGTCACCCTGGCGTGTCCGTGGCCAGGCTGCGTGTCGGGGAGGGGGAGGGTAGATAGTCCAGTGCGGACCCTCGGCTACTAGACCCTGCGGCTGGGCCTTCGACCTCTTGCTTGTCCGGGGCCAGGCTGCGTCAAAGGGAATAGGAACTTGGGTGAAGGGCTGCTACAGGGCATTATCGTCGCCAGCCGTCGCTGAGAGGGAGGGGGGAGCCGACCCCGTCGAGGATACCCTGGCCGCGAGCCAGGCAGGGTCATTTCTGCGCTTTAGTTCGGAGATTTACAGTAATCCCTCTCGGGGCTACCATTTGACCAGGGGTCCCTAAGGAAGGTGCACGAGAATCCATTGCGGCCTGTGGGGACCTCCGGCCACAGCTTTGCACCAAAGCTGACCAAGGATCACCGGCCACAAGGGATTTGAGGCGTCGCCCCTTGCCCCTGACCTCTGCAAAGTGCCCCCACACCCCCGAGGAGAGCACACACGGACTTCGAAGTAGCTGGAGGCACACGAGAGAGGAAGGCTTCTCCCCCCCTTTAACACCGCGGGGCAGGAAGCTCTCCCTCTACCCGCCCGCAAACCCACCCCAAACAGCAGTGGGGACTCGCACCACCACCCGAGTGCACCCCGGTTTGAGGCGCAGAAAAGCCCTAGCCTCCATCTGGCGTGGACCTGTTCTTTCCCAGCTGAGCACTCGGGATTCCTTGGTTATTTAGGCCCACGCCCCCACATTTCTGCCAGAGCGCTCCTCGACGGCACCTCGGCTCACATCTGCCTTAAAACGAGTGGCAGACAGAGGCGCTGCATCCTTGGCACAACGAGTGAATTTCTGAACACTGACTTTGAACTTGGCTTAAAACTTGTGTGGGCAACTACGGAACTCGGTCACATTGGGCTTAGAATCACAGCACAAAAATGTTGCCCTAAGCACAGGGAGAAAGTGCACAGATAAGATGGCGAAACAAATGCTCCAGTATGGGGAGCTTGCCATTAAAATCGAAATAGAGGAAGAGTACAGAGGTACTAAGGATCTAGAGTATGTAGTGAACTAAATACTTGAAAAAGTATTCAAATTTACTGCGAAGGATTTAAAATGTGTACAGCAAAACAAAGATAGAGGTTTTTTTGAAATTACGTTTTTACAGAGCTGAAATATGAATTTTTTTTACAGGGTGTGTGACTCATGTGTTCACATGAGAACCTCAAGGGGGTAAAAATTACTGCTATGGCAGCAGCAAAGGAGGTGCCAGTAATTGTCCATATGTATAATGCCCATGTGTCTACATGGGAGATTGAATGTTTTTTAAACCGGTTTTGCGCAAAGGTGAGAGGAGGTATATTACAGAGAAATAAGTTTGGAATCTGGAATGGCAAGAGGAAGTTTTTTGTGATACTTAAACCAAACCCTGCTGGGGGAGTGACCCACCTCCCACAAACCTTTGCATTGGGCCCAAACAGAGGCTATTTAAACTACCCAAGCCAACCACAATATTGTAGGAACTGTTTAAGTTTTGGCCACCTTAAAGAAGAATGCAAAAATGAGGGTTGCAAGTTCTGTGGGGACATAGGCCACAAACACACTGAATGTAATGCCCCCAAATCATGTAACCTATGTGGATCCAAAGAGCACCTTTATAGAGCATGCCCAAAGCAAAGATTCTCATATGCGGCATCTGCAGCTGCCAAACATCACCAGCCAGGGGATAGTAAACCTTACGCCGCAGTACTGGCACCATTAATCTTTAAGACAGTTAGTGATGGAGGCACCGGGGAAACACCCAACACAAAAAAACAAGGAATACAGGTTGAACCTACCCCACAGGCAGAACAGGAACAAACCAAGGAAAGTACACAGGTAGTAGAGGAAACTCAAATGACAGAAATAGTGGAAAGTAAAAAGAAAGTTAAAGGGATGTCAGACATAGACTCACAAGTGGAAGACAGGGAAATAGATTCAGATTGTACTCTTATCCCTACAGATATATATAACATCATCAAAGAAGCCAAGGACAGGGCACAGGAAAAAAGGGAAAGAGAAGAACAGACCTCCTCAGAAGAGGAAACAAAAACCACAGAGGGCCAAATGCAGATGGTTAAAAAAAGAAATAAAATCAAAATTAAAAAACAAACGGCGGACCCAAGTGGTCCGGCCGCTACAGAACAGAAAGAAACTAGGAAGAAAACTCTACCAAAAGAGAACTGCTCAGGGTCCAGGTATAGTGTACTAGGGGACCTCTCAGACTCAGAAGACCTAGGATATAGCTTATTCTCACAAGAGGTAGGAGTAACCCCCCACAAAGACCTTTTTCTACAGTCCCCATACTTAGGGGGAGCAGAAGAAATTGGCGGGCAAGAGACGCAAAATAGTGAAAGTAATCAGCAAATATGTGACAGCATCTGGTCGCCATTGAGCTTTGAAAATGTTCAGGTTTAACATGTATTGTATACCGTGCAAAGTAATCACCATTGCAAATATAATGTTTAACATCATATCATGGAATGCCCGAGGAATGGGCTCACAAGTGAAAAGAGCGTCAGTGTTTGAGCTCTGCAAAGTACAAAAAGGGGACATTATATGTTTACAGGAATGTGCAATTCCCCACTCCACGGACTACAGTCACATATCCAAATATTGGGAAGAAGGCCCTTCCAAATGGTCTGGGGGTGGAAACAAGAATGCTGGAATAGGCATTCTCATAAAAAACAAAGAAATGTCAATCCTTGATACTAAAATTATACAGCCAGGCAGGGCTATGATGGTCACCATACAATACAGAAACACCACCTTTAAGGTCTGTAATATTTATGCACCAACCGACAAGAATGAAAGAATGTCCCTGTTTGAAATGCTCCCACTTTTTATTGCAGGTGCAACCCCAATGGTGTTAACAGGGGATTTCAACTGCATCATAAACCCCACAGACAGATGTGGCAAGAAAAATTGTTACGAAATTGATAAGTCTGCAAAATGTCTCAAAAAAATGTGTAAAGATTTGCAACTGTCAGATACAGGGGCAAAATCAGGGTCAAAACAAAGGTTCACCTGGGAAGCAGAAAGTGGCAAAGTCAAATCAAGAATTGATTTCATTTTCACCTCCAAAAATATAAAAGCAAGGAATTATGAAACAAACGAGAGTGGTATGTCAGACCACAAAATCTTGAAAGCAACCGTTGAAATCTCAAACATGTGTCAAATGGGAAGGGGTGTGTGGAAAATGAACATCTTGTTGTTACAAGAGGAAAATATATGTAAAAATTACAGTGATATGTACAACAACTTAAAAACCAGAAAGGAAAGTTTCCCATCCTTAGCAGAATGGTGGGAAGAGGTAAAAAAACAAACAAAACTTTTTTTCAGAAAACAGAGCATGATCAAAAGCAAGGAAAAGTTTCAAAAATGTGATGAAATACAACAAAGAATGATCACGCTAGAAAACCTGGAAAGGGGTGGAATGGAAGTAGGGGAGGAAAGACAAAAAACAAAAACAGAACTGGCAGAATGGCTGAAACAACGAGGGAAAGAACACATTTTTAACTCCAGGGTCAAGATCTTTGAGGAAGATGAAAAGTGCTCAAGGTTCTTTTTCAAAAAGGCACAGCAAGTGCATAAGGTAATGAATGAACTGAAAGACACAAATGGACCAACACAAAAGGGCACAGAGAAAGTAGGGAAAATAACAACAGCCTTTTTTTCCCAATTGTACAAAAAAGAGCCATCAGATATAAGTGCATGTGAAGATTTTCTAGGGTCTTTGCAGAGCTCTTTATCCCAAGAGGAACAACATTTTCTAACCACCCCCATTTCAGGAGAAGAACTCTTCCAAATCATTCAGGAAGCCCCAAAAGGATCAGCCCCTGGGCAAGACGGCCTTCCATGGGAGTTTTATAAAGCTTTCTGGGGGCTTATTGCAAAGGATTTTTGGAGTCTGTTGAAAGAATGCTTGGAAAAAAATGTTTTACCCCCCTCCTTTCCACAGGGAATCATCAAACTGCTGGAGAAAAAGGGGGACAAGCTGGACATCAACAATTGGAGGCCAATCACCCTCTTGAATGTGGACAGTAAGATCCTAAGTAAAGTCCTGGCAGGAAGATGCAGAAAGGTGCTGGCCTCCATCGTGCACCCAGACCAAACATGTGCGGTCCCAGGAAGGAAAATCTGGGACAGCTTGACCATCATTAGAGACACCTTGTGGTTAGCGAAAGACAGGGGGAATCCACTAGCTATCTTGGCCCTTGATTTCCAGAAAGCCTTTGACTCCCTAAGTCACGAATACCTTTTCAAAGTGCTCAGGAAAATGGGATTCCCAGAAGGTTTCATCAAAACTATTGGCTTAATATACACTGGATGTGAAAGCCAGGTCCTTATAAATGGTACACTATCTGAGGGGTTCCACGTTGAATCAGGGGTCAGACAGGGATGCCCCTTATCACCGGCACTCTTTGTATGTGCAATTGAACCTCTCCTATGTGCCATCAGGAAGGACAAGTGCATAACTGGCCCTCTGGTACCGGGCAGCCAAGGCAAACAGGTCAAATGTGTAGCATACATGGACGATGTCACCATTGCTTGCACTGACGCTAGATCCATAAAAAGAACTTTCCTTATAACCCAACTCTTTTCCCTAGCAGCTGGGCTACAGGTGAATGTGGAGAAAACACACTGCATGACGGTGGGACAATGGGACAAACTGTCTCAGCTCCCAGTGAAACCTTCCAAAGACCCAGTAAAAATACTGGGGATTCTTTTTTCACAGGACATGAAGGGAGAAATAAACTGGGAGAAGATCCAGACAAAGCTCAAGCAGAAAATGGCGCTCTGGACGACAAGAAAACTTTCCCTCGAAGGGAAAGTCTTGGTGCTGAAAGCAATATGTCTACCAATCCTGATGTTTATTGCCATGATTTTCCCTCCATCATACAGGTGGACAAAAGTGACACAAAGACTTTTTGCAAACTTCTTTTGGGGGTCAAAAATTGAAAAACTAAAAAGAGACACTGTTTTCAAACTACCCACAAAAGGAGGGAAAGACCTGCCAAACCTCCATGACTTCCTGATGTCACATTTTGTTAAAAACGTACTGGGGAATGCAAAGAAAGACTCACATGTGGCTGCATACACACTGTTTGCTACAGGCTTCATCTTATCAAGAGTGGGCATATGTAAACTGGACAATACAAAGCCTTTTTTACTAGAACCACCCCCTGCGTACAAAGGCATCAAACCTTTCTTCAAGAAGCTGGAAGAGAGGCAAATTCAAGCGAAGGACATCACACCCCAGATGGCCTTAAGCAAAGAACTGAAAGAAACGGACTCAGTGACAATGGTGAACAACTTATCAGAGAAGCAATCAGGGAAGGTTTGGGAGATGGTGAACCACAAGGACTTGACAAACTCCCAGAAAGACTTGGCATGGATAATGGTATCCAAATGCCTACCAGTGAAGCAATTCCAACATGCAGGGAAACTGGCAAAAACAGCAAGATGCCCAACACCAGGCTGTGCAGCAGATGAATCCCTGATGCACTTCATTTGGAACTGCGGCGGAGCACAAAGCATGTGGAAGGCAATGGGACAGCTCATTAAAGAATTAACAGGACAGGCATCCCTGTCCTATGAACTGGTTCTCTATGGTTTGGGCATGAATTGCAATGCAAATAAAGAAAGGACGCTATGGAGAATAATAAACTGCGTGAAAGAGGCGATGTGGGAAAACAGGAACCTTTCCTTGTACAAACACCAAGCAATCACGGAAAAAGAATGCCAAAAACTTGTTTTCACTAAAATGTTCTCTTACATGTGCATAGACACCCATAGATTTGGACAAGAGTGGGCAAAGGAAACCTGGAAAATCAGGAGTTGGTCTGGATGGGTAAAATGAGAAATCTTGATGGAAAAAAACACCAAAGATAGCCTGCGTGCGCTTCTTTGAGAATGGTTAAATGTACAGCACCCAAATAGAAGGGACTGCTTAAAATGTAAACCTGACAAATAATTTTAAATAAAGTATATTTTTCCAAAAAAAAAAAAAAACTGTGACAGATGGTGCGGAGTCTGAAATGACGCTCTGACAAGGAAGGGAACAAATGAAGTGCAACAAGGTGGTCTTACTTTTGTTTACATACTAGTTATCAGTGTAATTACAAAAATTATCTGCTGGCACCATTATTAACATTACAAAATGTGTTTTTAAGAAAATGGAAACCGACTCGAGACGAAATTTATACATTTAGGATGCAGAGCACAAGTCCCCATGGGGCTGCTGCAGGAGCCGAGCTGTCACTGGAGGGGGCGTGGCCGGCCACATACATTTGAATACCCAGAAGCCTCTGCGGCAAACACCCGATTCATCAGTACAGGCGACATAGGCGTTTCTTTAATAGGAGAAGGAGCGCCTGTAGCTGTGCACACACAGAGGCATTCATGAGAGTGATTGGCACGTCACTGGTGTAAAGTCACTCTAATAGTAATAAGTTATAATATTTTTGTCATAGGCGAGCAGGACATCCTCACTCTAAGATTAAATTTCCAATTTGCCGCGGTTCACGCGCACTCTGAGTGGCCGTGAGAAGCGGAAGTTGTTGTAATTTTTGTAGGGTTTCTGCACCAGAAGCTCCGTGATTGGTTGGGAATGTGAATATCTGGGGGCGGATGGGCGCGCTCTTTTAATTGCAGTAATCCCCAGCTCCCCAGCACCCCTGCAAGCTGCCCAGACCCAGTGTGGGGTCTGCTCAGTCATGCATTTCCTCTTTGGAGCTCGGCTGGGGGTGCGGCGGGTATTGCAGCACCGGCGTTGGGCGCAGGGACAGGCTGCTGATGACAGGGAGGGAGACATCCTTTGAATCCTGGATTCTCCATTTGATTCAGTTGTGTGATTCGAGGCAAAATCCACTCTCTGATTCTCAGCGGGTGCCCAGAAGTGAGACTTCATTTTAGCAGAGCGCATGTGCAAGAAGGAATCTCCATTAGGACACTTTAGAAAACTGTTAGTATTTGTTTTACACGTTAATTTACCCAACTGATTTATTTCCTATTTTCTGAGAGATAGACACTGCTTTCTGCCCACTAGTCCTATATAACCCTTTATTTTGGCATTGTTTCGGCGTGTCAAATGCCAGTACAGAGTTTTAAGTGGTTCATATCTGGGGGTGGCGAAATAATTTGACAAGTGTTACTTCGATATTGAAATTAAAGATATCATTTTATCAAAGCTCCTTTAACGTTATAATGGATATATTATCCTGTCAACAATGCTCCTTGTACTTTTCTAAATTTGCAAAGACGCAATTATTCCCCATGAGTCTCACGGGTTACTGACAGATATTAGATTAGGGGAATAACTGCCCAGTAGTGATACACTTCAGTGATCTTTACCATCCAGATGTTAATTTCAGGCCAGATGCTGCCAGTGCAGTGCAGATTAGCCACATGGAGATCTGGGGTTCAAATGTCAGATGATGAATTCTCCCAAAATCTTCCACATGTTTCCACAATTCAACCATTTGTGACGATGTCAGTTGGGGACACAGCAGTGCAGTGGCGGCTGGTGGAATTTGAAAGTAGTGAGGCATAAAACCAGTGAATGTCTTGTAGTGCAAGTGAAGCTGATGTTTATGAGGGAATGTTTTGGGGGGCCGGAGGGTCTGTACCCCAACAGTCCACGACGCTGCCTTTCAAAGAGGCCCAGCTGTAGCTCTTTCTCTGCATTAACGCTGTAAACAGAATACACGAGGCTCAGAAGCATGCGCGGTGTATTCTGTTTAGAGCACAAGACCATCTTGCAAATGCTGCAACCCCATCCTATCCAAGTCGTCGCAGTGTGAGGACTCGGAAAGGGAGGAGTGGTAGAAGGATGCTGATATTGGACAAGCAGCTTCGGGAGTACAGGGTTGATGCTGTAGACACCCAGAGCTGCATTGGAATACGACTCTTTTGTAACTTGTGGGCAGGCCCAGAGCAGGGGTTTAGAAAGGAATAGAATGCTTGTCCATGGGACACGTTGCCTTATAAATCCACTTGTCATGTAACAAAGTCCACTTCATATAATCTATCCCTCCGCGCTATAGGAATTCCACACCCCTGTCAGAGGACCCCAATTATTGCAGAATCGGGCTGCCAGCAGCTCAGCCCATACTGCTTACCTTTCAGTTCCATCAATGCTGCCAGCAGGCTCTTGCACATGTGTCTACTTAAGACTACCTGACGTCCGTTTTGGAGAACGGAGCAGGCTGGCCTTGACAGTCTGTACTTTTCACCAACACAATAATCATTTAGGTGCAGTGGACCATTAATACATCCACCCAAGCACCTCACGCAGTTTTTACGATAAAAATTCGAAGGAGTTGGTTGGGAGTTTTCAAACGAAAAGCTTTGACCACTTAAGGGTGATGTGGCATGTCTGAGGCAAGAAGTTGGCAGGGAAGGTATTAAACCAAAGGAGAAGTTGATGGAGTCAATTAACACTGCCCCTCTGCCCAAAAGTAAAGAAGATACAGGGGCTCTTTTATACCTCGTGGAATTTTACACAAAGTTTGTGAATATCTTTCTAGAAAATGCTTACACTGTCACGCAATTGCTAAATAATACGTATATATTTGAATTGCCAGTAGTGTTGGGAAGGGTTTAGTGAACTAAATAAAGACTTTTGTAGTGCACCGCCTGAATGTGGTTTCAGTCTTGAAAGGTTAGTAACTATTGCTGCAATTGGTAATGGGTTAGGAACAGTACTGACCCAAGTGGTAAGAAAGGATGTGAAATAGTTATAACCTTTGTGTTTGACCTGCAGAAACAAAATATTCCTTGCCAGAGAGAGGGCTTTAAACCTTTTCACCAGTTTCAATCAATCAACAGGTTGGTGAAGCGCAACTATTCACCTGAAAGGCTCTCAAGGTGCTGGGGGTGCTCCTGGAAGTTCTCGGTGATTCGTCGAAGAGCCAGGTCTTGCGTTCCTTCTTGAACTTGTAGAGTGTTTGTGTCTGCCAGAGGTGGAGAGGGAGGGTGTTCCATTCCGTGGCTGCGAGGAAGGGGAAGGAGCGACCTGCTGTTCTGGTCTTCTTAATGCGCAGCACCGTCGCCAGGGAGAGCTGGGCTGAGCGGAAGGATCTTTGGGGTGCGTGGAGCGAGAGGCGGTGGTTCAGGTAGGCGGGTTCGGTGTTGAGGAGGGCTTTGTGGGCGTTGGTGAGAAGCTTGAAGGTGATTCTCTTCTCCACAGGGAGCCCGAGAAGTGTCCGCAGGTGTTGGGTGATGTGGCAATGACATGGTAGGTTGAGGACTTGTCTGGTGGAGGCGATATGGAGTTTGCTGGTAAGGTTCTTGTTGATCCCGATGTTGGGTGCATTACTGTAGTCCAGTCTGCTGCTAACGTAGGCGTGGGTGACGGTCTTTCTGTGCTCTAGAGGAATCCAGTTGAAGGTCTTTCGTAGGAGGCAGAAGGTATGGAAACAGGAGGAGACAGCATTGATTTGACGGTCCATTTTGAGTTCGGAGTCCAGGATGATTCAGAGATTGCATGCTTGGGTGGTGTGGGAGGGTGGATTCCCAAGGACGGGGGTGCCACCAGGTGTCTGTCGTACCAGGCATCAGGTATGGGTCCTTCATGAGTATTTCGGTTTTGTCCGTGTTCAGTTGTAACCAGCTGTTCTTCATTCACCTGGCGACAGATTCCATCCCTTCTTGAAAGTTTTGTATGGAGATGTTTGGTTCGTTGGATAGGGAGAGGATGAGTTGGGTGTCGTCTGTGTAGGATACAATGTTGAGACCATAGGATCTGACGATGGGTGCGAGCAGAGCCATGTAGTCGCGGTGTGGGGCTGATGGAGGATCCTTGGGGAACTCTGTAGCTGTTCAGTGTGGGATCTGAGTGGAAGGGCGGGAGTCTGACCCGCTGTGTCCTGCTGGACAGGAATGAGCGGATCCAGCTGAGGGCCATGCCCTAGATTCCTGCGTCATGTAGTCTGTGGGCTATGTTGCTTTGAGAGACTGTTGAAGGCTGCGGATACGTCCAGGAGGCTAAGTGCCACAGTCTCTCTTCTGTCAGGGATGGAGCGGATGTCTGTGGCGGCGAGTAGGGTGGTTTCGGTGCTGTGGGTTTTCCTGAAGCCAGATTGGGACGAGTCATGGATGTTTTCTTCTATGAAGGATGCGAGCTAGCTGTTGATGACTTTTTCGATGACCTTCGCTGGGTACGGGAGTTATGAGATCCGTCTGTAGTTTTTGAGGTCGGTGGGATCCGCCGTGGGTTTTTTCAGGAGAGGGTTGATCTCTGCATGTTTCCAGTCGTCGGGGAAGGAGGCTGTCTCAAAAGAGCTGTTGATGATTTGACGAAGCTCGGACGAGGATGTCAGCTGGTCTGTGGTAGATCTGGTGGGGGCCCCGGAGTGGGTTGACTTCATAGTCTTCAGGGTGCCTTCAATGGTGACAGCTGTCCAGCTGTCTAGCATAAGCTGCGTTGTGTATGGGGGTGGTGGGTGTAGGTTCCTTGTGTAGGTTGTTGTTGTTGAAGTTGTCATAGATGGTCCTGATTATGTGGTGGAAGAAGGTGCAGAGTCTGTCGCAGAGGTCCGGGCGGGATGTCGGTTGTCTCACTGTTGGATGGGCGAACTCTTTGATGCCAAAGAGTTCCTTGCTGTTGTGTGTGTGGGTGGAGATTCTGTCCTGGATTGCTTTCTTCTAGTGTATCTGATGAGGTTGTGGTGGCCGGCGGTGGCTGCATTGGCTCACATGGCCATTAAGTTGTTCGTCTAAATTACACTGTACAATATGTGCCAAGTGTGGAAAAAAGTTTCTGATGCCATTACCTATCAAAAAAGTACCAAAGAATGAATGGGGATTTTTTTTAATTGCATGATTGTAAAAGGAAAAAGATCCGTTGCCTCAGCCATGAGAAAATGGGGGGAAAAACTTATGGAAGACAAAAAATTGATAGGCATGAATGAATATATTAGATGTTATTGGCTTATGAGTGATGGACTGAATGAGAGGTAAGGAAGAATTGGCCGAAGAGGATGGATTATTGTTGCGGGCGGACTTGTGATTTCTCTGGAAAGTTTGAGAGAGAGCACTCTTGACACTTATCACAGGGGGAATTTAGATATATGAAAAAAAAGGGCTAACTAACGAATATTGTATTGGGGGCCTAGGATAGACAAGGAAGGTGAAGGATTCTGTGGAAGCATAAATTCTGATAAATCACAGCTCACATTCAGTCCAACTTTATTCCCAGTAAACAAACCCCCTATGTCGTGGTAAAGAGTTAGCGTTGAGGTGATGGGACCCATATGGGAGAATGGTCGGTAAATCAAATGCATATTAGGGATCTATGGACATTTCTGAAAATGGCCTGAAGTGGAAGTTGTGATGTTTGTGGGCTCTTGGTTCCTGGATACGGTTTTTCACAGGCAATATGTGCCGAAGTATCTCATGAGTGGTAATGGCTAACAGTTCTGATCGAAAAAATTCCAAAGCTTTTTGAGCAGGAATGTTGCTATGCACAGGACCACATCTATTTATCAACCAGAAGGAAATGGAAGTGTTGAGCACTTCAGTAATGTGATTCAGGGTATAAAGCTGGCACAGAGTAATAGAAAGTGGGGGGTATGGCCTGTGCATACCACATCACACCATGTGAGGTCTTGGGCTACAGTCCTTTTGTCTTGATGAATGGGGGGGCTGCCAGTCACCATGGACAACCGTGGGTGGAGGCCAAAGGCTAGATAGGTGGAATAGTCACCAGAAGAGAGAGGAGTCATTTCCATATAAATTATGGTATGATGCAAAGCACGGAGGTAAAGCCGGTGAAATTCAGTGCTGGATTTTGGATCAGGGATGGAACTGGATGAGGCAGTGAGAGTAAGTGGTCTGTAACACAGTGGTCTAGGGTAGAGCTGTCTTCATCCAGGGCTGAAGGTATCCACTGGGGAAGATTTGGTAGTCCGACCAACAAGCCTAAGAAATTGTAAGATTATGTGTGTTAACTTCTGGCTTCATGTGATACCTGTATATAGGGTGTACCTTTTTGTTTCTTTTGTTTCTTTTTTTCAATTTATTTTGTTGTTTTCTGAAAGAAAGGAGATGTGTGGAATCTCTGTGTAGTTGAGTGGTATCTCCTTTGATCCACCATAGTTCTTTTTGGCGCATATTAAAAGCTCTTCCTCCAGATCTAACTCTTCTAAACCTGGATACTCTCACCAGTTTAGCTGAGGAGGAGCGAAGGTTACGTGGGGGGACATACCATTCAAACCTGCTCTGTAATGGCTTGGGCCCAATGCCATACAGAGCCTTAGAGACTATGCACATTGACTTAAACTGTACCCTCTGCATAATTGAGAGCCACTGGAGCTCGGCCAAGGCCTGAGATGATGAAGACTGGTGTGGTCTCTTTAGTGCGAACTTGGCGGCCATCAACTGTATTCTCTGGAGTCTCCCTATCAGATATTTAGGAGACTCCAACAACAATGTTCTGAGATTGACACTGGATTCTCTAAATGAGTTGGAGGAAATAGTCTGGATCTTGGATGGTGGGAGAGAAGGTTTATTATGGGCGGTATTGTAATGAAGTAGAATGGAGTGAATGTCAGCATCAGACATAGGGTCAGTGATCCTATGTGGCATGGCGTGATGGTTAACGACTTTTATCAAGAACACAGGTCCTAAGCTTAACAAATAATTATCTTAAATGGCAAACATAGAATTAAATAAGAACTATGGCTTGTTTTTCTCCAATGTCCAGCCGGACAGGGAATTATTTATTTTCAAAAGTTTTCAGGGATTTACAGAATACGTGAGACACGACATGAATCAAAAAACTGGGTACAAGCCTGTACCAAGTGAGGGGAAAAAAACAATAAAGGGAAAAGGATAAGGATAAGGAAAGTCAAACAGGCAAAAGAGTTGGAGCAAATGGCGGCTTACAATACAATGCAATCTTGTGTAAGCACGCACAAACAGTTACTGCAATAAAATGTACAATTATAACATGCAGTTCTGTTAAAGCAGTCGACGTGACGTTTTGATCCCTAGCTCCAAATATGAACTGGGATCATCTTCAGGACTAGTGTTAATGCTATTGCCTGAAATGTTAAAAGCCTGATAGCGATTAACGCAGGAGGGGCATGAGGCCTCTGGATGTGAAGCCTTTGCGGTGAGTAGAGTCACCTGAGCGTGTCCATGCGAAGCCTATTGAGGCTTCTGTGCATAGTTGGGCGGGACGGCAGCAAATTTCGTCAGTGGTCCTCTTCCTGATATGGAACCTGTAATTTAGGTCTGTAGCCAATTGAATTTCAGAGCCTTGATAATGTATAACGGGCGGCTGCACGAATATGCAATCTGCTTTCCGCTGATCCGCAATGGGATGGCGTGTTCCGCTTGGTCCCGTCCGTCCTGCTCGATGGCAGCTGACTACAGACACGGCGCGAGTGGGAGAGAAGGTTTATTATGGACGGTATTGTAATGAAGAAGAAAGGAGTGAATGTCAGCATCAGACATAGGGTCAGTGATCCTATGTGGCCTGGCGTGATGGTTAACAAGGCCTAGATTTCCAGGTAAAATTTGTCTCGTTTTCCAAGATGAGTCTTGACTTTGGCAGAGTTTAGCTGTGGTGGCCGTAGGAAACGGTAGGCAGTAGTTTGGCACGCACAAATCAAAATATTGACTTGGCCGATGGACTGTGTAGGTGTTAGTTTAATTTGCAGAGATCAAATATGACTGCAGACGCTCTTCTCTTAAGATACTGTAGTTGTGTGCTTGCTCTGCTCGCATTTATTAGGGAACCATACTCCCAGATAGTTATAATTTGATGAATTATTAATCTTCAATTCTAACCTCCAGTGCTTATTCGACATATGTTTTTAGTTGCCGAACATCTCGACCATAGTGTTTTCAGCTTTAGCAGTAAGCATATTATGAAAGGTAAATGAAATCAGCTGGTCCAGTGCTCCGTGCGTTTATTTCTAGTGCGGTCGAGGAAGATTAGGTTTTCAGCATATTGAAGTACAGGGAGTCTGTAAGACCCGATCCTTGGTGGTATTGTTTTATCTTTTGACATGACTTGGCACAGGTCTGCTGTATATAAATTAAACATAATCTGTGCTAACACACACTCCTGTTTTAGGCCTCGATTTATCTGTATTTTAAATGTTACTCTGTTTTACGTTGTTGAGCTTAATGTGGACCCGTGTTAGAATAGAGATAAATAATAACCTTCTGTAGGGAAGAATGCCTAAAATCAATTTGGAATTACAGAATTATATATTCCTCTACAGACCCTCAAATTGTTGCAGTAAAATTTTTGCCTACGATTTTGCTTCTAGATCTCACATGCAATTAATCGATAGTACGATGGATGAATGGTGGATCCCTTTTTAGGTCTCGCCTACGCAGCGCGCATGCGCTGCATAGGAGGACCTTTAGCCATCGCTCTGCTGTTTTTGGAAGCACATACTTGTGCTTGTGGCAGCATCCCCCTTACGGGAGCGAGCAGCGGCGCGCATGCTAATTGTCTGTTGCTCGCTCCTGCAAGGCGGATGGTGCCACAAGCATGAGTGTGCTTGAAAACAGCTGCTGCTTCTTAGCGCGATCGCTTTCACTGTCGTGGCCGCGTTGCTTTCACAGTCACGCGGCCAATGCTTGTTTATATTTGTATTTAGTCATTTGAAAAGTGTCCACGCGATATGCATTCTTAATTTCTTGAAGAGTATCAACATTCTAGTAGGCAAAATATCGCAGGATACAAGATTAAAAGCGAAAACATAAGTATGATTTTTGGGCCAGGAGCTGTGACTGTGTTATCTTGCTGACGTGACTGTCAAACATGCAGTCTCTTGCGTCACTTCTTAGCCTCCATATGTCCTGGTCTTCTTGAGGCACCTCGTCCTTCAGCCATACCAACTGCGTAACATTTTAAAAATTAGGTTCGACAGTCCCACTTGTGAGCTAGTGCTTCGAAAACAGTCAAAGGAGCTGCGCATCCCCACCAGTGCAAAACTTAGTAGCCGGCGCAGATCCACCCCAGTGCACACGCTAAAGCCAGTCAGGGCTCCGAGAGACCATACCCTCTGCTAATTAACATGAAAGCCAAGCCGTTGCAAACGAATGCATACAGAAGCAGTATTTTCTTTCTCCCGCTCACCAGTCAGACTAAAAGAGTACAGACCAGCCCCTCCAACAAAGGCCCACCTGAGAGGTACACAACTACCCCCTTGGGTGGCATGGAGATGCGGAGGTGCTCCTGAGCAAACCTAGCACTGTCAACGGACACCAAATATTGGTTGAGATCAGAACAACGCATTCCGAGACTTTGAGGCCCATACGCTGGAAGGCGGAAAGGAGATGTGCACTCTACAGTCGGCTGAAATCCCGTACTCGCTCAAGGGCAAATTAAAATATTCGCTGATCAAACATCATCTTGTTCGGAAGTTTAATTTTGTTATGAATTCCGGGATTCTCCCCGTGAACACCTTAGATTCCAGTTTTCCTGCTGCAAACCACTGCAATCTAGCAATTTAATCCAATTGAGGTTAACAAAACTACAACCCACAGAATGCATTTGGTTGTTTAGACAAGAAAATCCGGGACTGGATATGACTTTCCTGAAAACAATAATCCATCTATTAATTTTGCTTTAAACGCTTTTCTCCCATCATACAAAATGAAAGTAACACTCATGTCTTGAGCAACCAGATGCTTAAAATGCATGAGTATATTATACGCAAGTAAACTTCTGGGTTCCTCTCAAGGAGAAATGGGTACATACTGTACTATCGATCAGTCAGTCGTCCCTCTTTTACAGAACTTCGCTGTAGCGCGTGCAGAAAACACGCGCTCACTTTCTGCACCGGCCTTACATATGCACACTAAGGCGGGTGCCCAGATAACGCGTTTTCCGCAGTGGCAGAAGATAGATATCTGTACTTTGAAACACTGGTTGCATAATATGTAAACAGCCACAAGTGCCGGACCCGCCCACCGCCTCGTGAGACTGGAGAAGTGAAGAGACACACCGCGAATGACAAAAGGCACACCCCCCCTGCACACCGGTGACGGATTTCAGGCCAGAATCACGCAGAGTCAAAGTTGTGAACGTGCATGTTCCCACTGAAGAGGCTGACTTTTGACCTAAGAGTACAACAATTAGAAATACTCAGAATATTTTGCTCTCATGGCAGCGTCTGCGTTTCACGTCTCAACCAAAAATTAACCTCTCTTTAGTGTTTATTTAATCTGCGCTGGTGGCTGCAGGTGGCAGAAACTAGCACACTTTATTAGGTCATAGCCTACCTGATAGCACAGCTGTCTTGTTTGTTACCAACATCTAGGGAACATTCAGAAAAGTTCCCTGGGAATGCTTCCGTCCATTGCTTACTACTGGCTTTGTGGTTTATAACGCGCATGTGCCTGTTTTTTATTTGTTGACTCTGTGTGTTTTGGCTGTTCAGCACAAATTTGTCCCTTCCCTTGCCCAAGCCTTACTTAGTGAATTAGTCACCCACGCCACTTCACTAGCTCTGCACCACCACTCCACACAATGCCACTCACACCATACTGCATTGTACTTTGTACCACTTCACGCCATTGCACTCTGCCTAGCCACTCGGCGCCACTCTAATCTACTCTACGCCACTCTACGCCCCTGTACTCTGCCATGCACCACTCCACTCTAAAACACTCCACTCTGCGCCACTCCACTCTGCACCACTGCACTCCGTGCCGCTATACTCTACTCCGCGCCACTCTACGCCACTGTACTCTGCCGTGCCCCACTCCACTCCACTCTGCGCCACTCTACTCTGCGCCACGCCACGCCACTCCACTCCACGCCACTCCGTGCCACTATACTCTACTCCGCGCCACTCTACGCCACTGTACTCTGCCGTGCCCCACTCCACTCCACTCTGCGCCACTCTACTCTGCGCCACGCCACGCCACTCCACGCCACGCCACTCCACGCCACACCACTCTGCGCCACTCCACTCTGCACCACTGCACTCTGCACCACTGCACTCTACTCAGCAACACTTTATGCCACTGCAGTATATGCCATTGTACTCCAAGCCACTCTATTCTACTCTGCGTCACTGTGCTCTATGCCACTCTAGTCTGTACCACTCTACGCCACTCTACTATACACCACTGAGAAGTGTGGCTCACCGGTTAGAGGCGGCAGACCCAGAAGCAGAGGTCGGCCCGGGACCAGGGTTCAATTCCCGACGCGGTAGGGTACGGAACCAATGTCAGCGGGCTCGATAAATCTCGCCTCGGTGCCTCTCTAACCATGGGTCCCACGCTGCAACTCTGGGCAATAGCTTGCTTAATCTCCATAACGGCCCCCTCGCTGCTGGGGATGCCTGGCTTCACCTTGGGGATGCCCAACAGGGACCATCTCACAGGGAAAGCCAGGACGGGTTCCCCAGTGGCACACAGCGCCAAGAAACCATGCGGTGAACGTGCGCTCTACAAATTCAGACTAACACTGGGCTCTACAACAGTCTACACTGCACTCTGTGGACCACTATGCTACTGCACTCTACCCTGCATCACTCCTCACTATGTCACAGCGGTCTACGCCATTCTCCTCTGCAACACTGCACTCGCCGCCACTGCACTCCACTTTGCACCACTCTACAGCGATGCACCAAACGCCAAAAAAAACTTAAATACTCTAGACAACTGCTCTCTACAACACTGCCCTCTACTCTGAAACAATCTATTCTACGCCACTGCATTCTATGCCATTTTATTCCACTCCGCGTCATTCCACTCAACGTCTCTGAATCAACCTTGTGCCAATCCATTATATTCTACGTCGCCGCATTCTATGCGACTGCACTCCCTGCCAATTCGGTCTACACCACTTTCCTCAAAGCCAATACACTATATGCCAGTCATTCTTAACCTTTTGACTTCTGTGGATCCTCATTTAATCATTACTTGAATCTGGGGACCCCCACCAAGTCATTATTGAAAGCAGGTGACTGACTGAAGCATTTTCGATCATTTGAACTACAAAACAATACACAAATACAGAAACAAAGACCCAACCACATAAGTTATGAAATATTTTATTTATTTCACCAACAAATCTCAACATTTTATTGGGAAGGCTGCAGCCTTTCTAAATTCAATTGAGGCCACAACCATACATACTCCATTCTGTTTGATGCACGTGCACTGCTCTAACAAATTAATCTGGAGGACACTAACTTTTTTTGCCTTAAATTTGAAATTCCTTCACATTTATAGAACATTTTCAAATGTAAAATGTTGCCTCTATATTTGTATGCTCTTTATTAATCTATTTATATTATTTCACTATCTGTGCAGTCACAGACCGCCTAAGTAGGCTTTGCGGACTCCCAGGCTCCTTCTTGGCCAATAGGTCTCGCCTTTGGGACCTTATAAGTGTTTAGCTATTCAACAGTTGATCTTGTTGCACCAAGGATATTGTGCTGGATAACTAAACACTCACAAGGTCCCAAAGGCTAGACCTATTGGCTATGCCAATGCTTTTTGTTGATTGGGTGTAATATGGATCCTCTCCATGAGTGTGGAATTCGAGCTGACTCGGAGCAGTAATAATATTGGTGACTCGGGTAGTTGGTCTCCTTGTCCAGACAGTCCAATCGGGCCGGGTGCCCCATACCTTCAGAAAGTTTTTTAGACTTTACTAACAGCTTTCTTATTAAACATGATCGCTTGTCCATCTTTACCAATGTTTTCTGTGATCTTCATCTCTTCTGCCACATTTAAAGACTTAAAAGGAAATTTGATTGGTTTGCCGTACGGCTGGTGGACAGAATTTGATGGAGTGTGGGGGTGCTAGTTTTTGTTCATTATATAAGACTTCAGCGGTTTTAACCCATGATTCCATGGCAACCCCGTTTCCCCTTACGCAGGGTTTACTATCTAATTTGTAAATGTATAAATGTACTATGGTCGCTGGTAGCAGCTTCCTATCCGGTCTACCATTCATAGTCCAGTTCTGGGTCATGGCATTGATCTGTGCCATTTGTGGTGGCCTCTGTATATCTGTTCTTATCTGTGACTTTGCTCTGGGGTTATGTTGCGGGTTCTTTGAATGATTCGGTCAGTTCATTCTGGAGGTGCGCTGTAGAGTGCTTACGGAGCCCTACGCGTTCTTCGGTTGGGAGGGCCGTTCCCTCCGCTCTTGCCCTTCTATGAACTTGCTCCAGTGGCAGTGGGGATGCCCCTCAAGTGATCTCCAGCACATCGCTATTGCTTGGCGGGCCGTGATCAAACCTAAGTCCATAAATCCAGACTGCACTTTCTGGGGCTGCGAGTGGCGATACAGGCCAAGTAGACATGTCTCCATGGTTAACACGTGTGCTTTCTCCCGGTTGCCCACTCCCCAAGTCTGCTGTGACCTCTCGCCAATGGATGGGCAGGCCCATATCCCATGTTTAAAGTCCGCATCTGTTCTGTGGAAACTGGGGCATTTATTGTCTGTTGTCAACAAAATAGGGAGCATGTTGGTGTCCCATAGGTCAAAAATTGTGATTCTGGGAGTGTGTCCTCATCAATCGGGGAGGATAACTCTTGTAGTTGTCCCTCTGCGTAGCAGTCTCCACTGTGCCAACCATCAGAAAGAGCTGAGCTGGACCCAGAGCCAAGTCACCAGTGTTCTGGGCCCGGCTCACCCTGACTGGGCCACATTAAAAGGTTGCCAACACTAACATTGACATGACACACGCTGCACTGAGATCAAAGCACAACTCTGCCAAGTGCCACGCTTGCAGGGTTAAGCGCTTTGAGCAAGCATGAGGAGCCACATATGTATAACATTTGCGTTTTAGTGGGGTGATGAGGGACATGACCTTATCTGCTACTGGAGATGGCTCTTCTCACTGGGAGTGGAAGTTGCCAGATCCAAGTCTGCGCTTCACAGTTTTACGCCAATCGTATTGAATGCATCTAGCTCATTCCCACTCAGCACGGAGGCAGCTTACGTTAAAAGAACATCTTGGGAGTAAATATGTGCTGGTGTCTCAGCTGACTATTGTGGAACCTGGGGATCTGGGTGCTGGTTCCAGCTTCAGCGCTTTCCTGAAAATCTTAAGATCTCTTAATCTTCCTTTGCCTAAATGTTAATTCAAGAAATGTAATGCAGCTGTAGAGTTCAAATGTGTAAATCCTCATTTGATGGGCACAATATTGTTCTGTCTGGAAACACTTGCATCGTTGTATTGTGCTCTGTTTCTCTTTAGCTAGGGTAGCAACATAAAAATACCAGCACCCACACCTACACACAGCAAGGTGGACATCTCAACATGCAAAGTGAGGCATAGGCACTCCTCCAAAACCTTTTTCTGTTTCTTGACTGCTGTCATTTCTTCCAAAGTTGTAACATTCACCCCTAATTGACCGCTTCTGGTCCATGTCAGGTTAAAGGTCACTCATCTATGTTCAGCTCGCCTGATGGTTACAGGCCTTCTCATCTGTCCATGTTTGCTGACACTGCTCTGAAGCTCGGCACTTTACTCATTTTTACAATTCATCATAATAATTTGGGATCTGCAGCATTACACCCCCTGCCTGCACGCCTTTATTCTTATGGCAAATAGTAATACTATCTTTAGCACAAGAAATGTCTTCAGATCTTGTGCAGGATGCCTTTGGAATGAGCGGAAGGAGCACTGTGCTTACATTAAATGGCAGTGAGGCTGTCACAACTTCCTCGTTAGTAGAATGATTTCTGGGTATAGGAAACATTCCTAGCACTGTAAGCTTCCCTAGGTCTCCAGTGTTTGCCGTTGTATGTCAGGGGAACGCGCACATGGATGTAAACTTATTTGGTCTTACGTACGCATGACCCAAATGCAAATCATAAGCTTTGCTTCAGAAAGTGGAGACTCACAAAACTTAGTTGTTAAATATTATAAACTTCAAGATCAAGTTTGGATCTTCTGTAGACTTGTATAGCTCAAGCCCTTTCTACTGTAATCTAGGGGAAAACAGAGACCTTGTTGGGGGTGATCAGTCCCATTCTGTTCTAGCCTTCTGTTTGGACGGCAGTCCTCATGACGGGTGCCCAAGTCGGTTCAGCGGTGCAGTAGTTAAATTTAAATTTGGTTTCTGTGTAATGAGCAATCTAGGTGCATCAAATCTAATCGCTTTGCTGTTCGGTAACTGGAATGTTTGTTTTTTAATATTCATTTAAAGTACTAGAATGGTGCTCAAATGCCATGTTAAAGAGTTACAATGGAACCTAGACTGCAAGTAGGGCATCAATATGTGAGAAAACTGCGGGTAGTTCAAATGGCTAGTGGTAACATGCTAAACAAGCATTGCAAAGCTTAAGATTTTACTACCACTTATCCGTCATTATTTGTAAGAAATTGGATTGTTATTTGGGGTGGAAGGTTGACTTCCCACTTCAGGGAATAATCACAACCCTTTCCAGGGTTAACCCTCAGCGTCACTGAGCTCGTCCCCATGGTCCCTTTGGCACAGAGCAGACAGGCTCACCTAAGGGGAATACGCAAGGTATTTATGCAGCACTGACCCTCAGCGTCCCTGAGCTCGTCCCCATGGTCCCTTTGGCACAGAGCAGACAGGCTCACCTAAGGGGAATACGTAAGGTATTTACGCAGCACTGAAACAGTAATAACGCTGAAATTCAAAACCATACAAATATCAAGCCAAACTAGAAAACGAGTGTACAATTATAAAGCAAAATGAAAAAATCCATTAAGGGCACCGGTGAAATAGGAATTTTTAAAGTTTTATGTGAGAAACAAAGTGCCAATAGACGTGGTGGGCAGCACCTAGGTGTAAGTAGAGGCTGGCTGTGATGGAGCACAGATGAAATACACCAACCAGGTTCGCCCTGGTCAAAGATTTTACCTACTGATTTATCCCTTTAATCCCCAACCCACCACAGAAGTAAAAAGCTAAAGCCCCTCAGGGGTGGTACCTAGACACTCTGAGTGTCAGGCAGAGGGTCCAGTTGGCACTGGTCACCTGAGCAGTTGGAGGAAAGGCTTATTGTAGCTTATTGTATACCTGTAGCTTGAACATGTGGTCATCCAACTAACCCTTGGAATCCACTTCTTTTTCTTGGATTTAAAAGAAAGCCGGTCCAGTGCCTCAGGGTTCCTCCTAGGTTGCCAAACAGCAGGTTCAGTCATTTTCTGATCTTCATCAGATGAGGAGTGTTCTGTAGTATGTGCCTGGAGGTGTCACATTTATGCCTTTCGCATGCTAGTGGTTGAGAATGACAGCTGGGCAACCCCTAGCCAGTGAGGTTAACGTTTCTAGGGCCAATCGTCCCCAGTTTTAGCAATTCCTCATTCACCCTATATATTTTTTTTTATCTCATCTTTGGAACTTCGATGGATCGGGTGCTGGCATCTTCAATCTTCTCTCTGTGCAACAGGCCTTCGATTTGACCCGCCATGAGTTCTATACAGATTTTGTCCTGGAATATAAAAAATATACTTTCTTCATTCTTTAAGAACATGGTGTTATATTAACAAAGGAGAAATGTAAATTCAGCAAGAATGAAAGAGTAGCTGGGGTGCATTATTTTGGCGGAGGTGTTTGTCCAGCGTTATGCATAAAGATCTGGTGGAATCCACAACATGTGGAATGCATTTGAGGGCCGTTGGTGGTTTGAGCCAGTCTTGAATGGGGGTAGTATGATTGTGGGGGGCAATGAGTAGGAATTCTGTCTTGAGGGTATTCAGCATACGGTGATTGTGAGGTAGCCAATGTTGAGTTTTCACAAGGACACAAGGAGTTAAGAGTTTTGATAATGTCAAGTGAAGAGACTTTTAGGTATATTTGAGTGCCATCTGCGTACATGTGATAAGATATGTTCGAGCGGTTCAGAATTTCTGTAAGTGGTTCCCTGTACAAGTTGAAGAGCGTGGGTGATAATGCAGATCCTTGCGGGACCCCTGTTGAGATCGGGGTAAGGTTAGAAAGGGAATGGTTGACTTTGATTCTCTGTGATCTATTGTGTAAGGAATGAGGCAAACCAATTTAAAACTGTGCCTGAAAAGCCCATCCTTTTTTCGAGAAGATCAATCAAATTATAATGTTTGACGGTGTCAAACACTGAGGAGAGATGCAGGAGAAAAATGTAGGCAGCTTTCATTTCGGTCAAGAAATCTGAGTGGCATCAGTAATGTGTGTCAGGGCAGATTTGGTACTGTGACCTGCTTGGAAACCTGATTGGAATTGATCAAGGAGTTGACACTTATTGATGTGATTACGCAGTTGTGTGTGAACATATTTCTCAAGTAGTTTGGCTAGGGTCATGATATTGGAAATGGGCCTAAAGTTGTTAGGATCATTTAAGTCTGCATTTGGCTTTTTAGGTATGGAGGAGACTTGGCCAGTCTTGAGGCAATCTGGAATCCTGCTTTGAAGGAGAGATTCATGGACAATCTTGGACCAGAGTGGGATTATGGAAGGTATAAGATCTTTGAAGAGCTTGGCGGGCATTTGCCCGAGGCTTTTTAAGAAGACGCGCAAGGGTTTTGCCGACCTGGTCACCCTCCCCGTATTGGCGAGCGCGCTCCTCCTGACCTAGGAAATGCGTTTCTCTGTGTTCAGCATCCTCAAATTCCGCTATCTTAGCCTTGATCTGCCCATGGGTCGTGAGCTGATTGGACTTGAAGAATTCTAATTCAAGCGAGTAAATCTTTCTCTAGCCACTGCAGATCATTCCTCAGTGAACGTGGAACACCAATTTGTTTAGCAATACACTTGCCCCTAATGACTGCCGTAAACGCCTCCCATAGAGTGGACGGGGTGTCCGCAGAGCTGACTTTGGTGTCAAAGTATGGCTGATCCAATCTCCTCTCACAACACCTGGTCCCAGAGGGCACCAGCTGGAAGTCTCCAGCTGAAGGCTCTATTCGGCTCGCCTGTTAAAATAAATTCTAATAGTACTGGAGCGTTATTCGATAGGGTTCAGGCAAGATAGGCACAGTGTCTAACCCAAGTGTCCACGTCACTGGATATGAGTTGGTAGTCCATTTTAGACCACGAAGGGCCCGCAGAGGAAATGCAACTCCCCTCTCGGCTGGATTGGTGTTGGCAGCGCCAGACATCTATCAGATCATGGTCTTCCAGAAGGGCCTGCAGTTGCGCCGCAGCTCAGGCGTGAGGCCGGCGAGAACCATTTGACCTGTCCTAATTGGAGTTGAGAACCACGTTAAAATCACCTCCCCATAGCACTGCCCCGGGGCCTAGGGAGTCCGCCAACCGCCGCATCTCGCTAAAAAACAGGGGCTCCTCGGTGTTGGGGCCGTATATTTATATGAGTCTCACTGGGTGACCTACAAGAACCCCCTCCACTATCACATACCGACCCTGGGGATCGCATATTGGAGTGCGCGTATGCCAAGGGAAGCCCTTTCTGAGAATGATGGCTGTGCCCCTGGCGTAGTTGAAGTATCCCACATCCTACTGGGAGCATTGACCGCCCTGGGCATTGGCGGCAATGCTCTAAAATGGCTGGAATCATTTCTAACCGATCGGACATTTAAAATCTTCTCTTAGTCCTCGACATCCATGGTTCACTCCTCACCTTATGGAGTACCCCAGGGCTCAATTCTAAGCCCTCTCCTCTTCAATCTATATGTCACTCCCTTGGTGCTCATCGCCGAGCATGCAGGGCTCACGCTGTTTACCTATGCGGATGACTCGCAGATCGTTTTCTCCCTAACTCACCTCCCTCCTTCAGACGGGCCTCAGAGATATAGCCATCTGGATGAGTCACAACTTGCTGAAGCTGAATGGAGGGAAGACGGAGGTTCTGATCCTTGGGGGGGAAACAGAAGCTGTGGAGTTCTAAGCACTGGCCAGCCGAAATGGGCCCTATTCCAGTGGCATCTGAGCATGTTCGCAACCTGGGAGTGACCATAGATAACGGGCTATCAATACAAGCCCAAGTGAAGAAAGTAGCGGCCATCTGCTTCACAATCTTGCGTTGGCTGAGGAAGATTCTCTGGATGCTGCCCGTGGACACCCAGAGGTCTGTGGTTAATGCCTTGGTGACCTCCCGATTGGATTATGGTAACGTGCTCTACCTGGGGGCGACCAAGGCAGTTACTAGGAGTCTCCAACTGGTCCAGAACGCTGCAAGAGAAACGACTATACCTCAGGGCGCCTAAGGGAGCTTCACTGGCTTAGAGTGGAGAGCCTTGTGAAGTTTAAAGCCCTAAGCTATATGCACAAAATTAAATCTGGTTCGGCTCCCAGATATCTGCAATCCCTGGTAAATATGTATTCTCCTGTACGCACACTCAGCTCATCCTCCCAAGTTCTTTTTTGCGTGCCAAAGGTCAGACTCTCAAGGATAGGTGGGAGGTCCTTCACCTTTATGGGTCCCAGGCTCTGGAACTCCCTCCCCTTAAACATTCGATCCGAAAGCTGCTACGGCCGCTTCCGGAAAGCCATCAAAACCTGGCTATTTAATCAGTAACCTGTGGTTCTGCCGTGTTATGTGGCTCTTGTCTCCGTCAGCGCCGGGAAACCCTTTTTGGGTAGCTGCGGCTCTATAAGCTGAAAAAATAAATAAATAAATAAATCCCGCTACGAACTTTTCACCCATCCTTCCCGCTTGCAGGCGCGAACACGAGGCTCCTATCAGATTCAGCTCTTGTAAAACGCAGAGTCTGCTCTAAATAACCGCATCTTTCTACCGCAGTTCAGGCCCTTCATATTCCAGGTTACAGCTTTTAGCGTGAGTGTCTTGTCAGCAGTTTCAGTCATCTCTGCATTATCATGCATCCACGCGCGCCAAGAGGGAGAGCAGAAGCCAGCAGCTTCGGACTCGTGATAGAGAGAGGAAGGCAAAAGAAGAAGGGAGAGAAAACGCAAATAGAGAAAAGCAACCAGTGACAGTTGAGCCAGAGAGGCAAGCTACGCCTCCACCAACTTTGTGAGGTCTGTACAATGTGATTAGGTTATATTCAGGGGGAACTAGAATGTCCAAAATTGGTGAGGAGGATACATTAGGCCAAGTTTGTGGTAGGATCAGGAGGTCCAGATCTTGCAAGAATAAGAGGTCGGCTATATTCTCAGCATGCCTAACCGCTGACCTGCAATTCAAAAGCATTGACTTGAGGTGGGATTTGGTAACCACAGCTTCTTGGGGAGATGTGGAGACTGGTGGTAAATTATCAAGGTTTAAAGTATTTAATGTATTGTATTCCGTATTTATAGAGCGCACTGTGACCCTACAGTATCCTGGTGCTTGAACACGTGAGATCAATTAACCTTGAGTGTAATAGCGAGTACAGGGTCAAAAAGGATAAGAAAGTCACGGCCACATACTTACGCCCTAGGAAAGAGCCAGGTCTTTAACTTCTTTCTGAACGGCAGCAGATTACCTATCTGTCTAAGTTCGGTTGGGAGTTTGTTCCAAGCC
This sequence comes from Lissotriton helveticus, assembly GCF_964261635.1. Lineage (NCBI taxonomy): Eukaryota > Metazoa > Chordata > Amphibia > Caudata > Salamandridae > Lissotriton > Lissotriton helveticus. Next base: position 705,931 of record NW_027611702.1, on the reverse strand, counting down.
GAAGCTGCTGCAATCCTAAAAGCTCTTCCTCCATATCTAACTCTTCTAAACCTGGATACTCTCACCAGTTTAGCTGAGGAGGCGCGGAGGTTACGTGGGGGGACATACCATTCAAACCTGCTCTGTAATGGCTTGGGCCCAATGCCATACAGAGCCTTAGAGACTATGCACATTGACTTGAACTGTAACCTCTGCATAACTGAGAGCCAGTGGAACTCGTCCAAGCCTGATACGCTGAAGACTGGCGTGGTCTCATTAGTGCGAACTTGGCCGCCATCAACTGTATTCTGGGAGAGAAGGTTTATTATGGGCGGTATTGTAATGAAGTAGAAAGGAGTGAATGTCGGCATCAGACATAGGGTCAGTGATCCTATGTGGCCTGGTGTGATGGTTAACGAGGCCTAGATGTTTCATTTTCCAAGATGAGTCTTGACTTTGGCAGAGTTTAGCCCTAGTGGGGAGGCATGATTGATTATTCTTGAAGGACATGTAGAGATTCCAGCGCTCCTCCATCATTGAAGAAAAGTGTAGTAGGTTCAGAAGACCCTGCTTGATGTCTGCTTGATGTCTTTCAGTTCAACCTCAAGGGGGGTGCGGGGGTATAAGGAGTGGTTAGTTGGCCTGGTGATAGGAAGGGAGTGAAGTCTCCTCGTAAAAGGAACAGAGGTAGGTAATGTAGGTTCCACATAGTCCCGGATGAAAGTATAATTGGAGGTTTTTTGGAGGTTGGGGGCTGTTGGTTGGTGACATGGAGGGGGTATGAAGAGTAGAGGGAAGTGGTGTTCTACAGTTTTCCTCCATGTGTCATGTGCTATAGGGCAGTTGAGTACCAGGTGTTGGGAAGCACAGTAGGTGAGTGGGGTGCTGCTTGAGGTAGGAGTGATGAGAGGAGGGGAGTTTAGTAGGCTTAGTTATCTAGAGTGCTGTTATTTATTGTTATGGGGGTGAGCATAGGATGATCATATGTGAGTAGCAGGAGAAGGCCAGTTCCCTCCATAGGTGAAAAGGTGGTCCTCAATGGGCTTCTTGTGTTGAGGGGCAGTAAAGACCCAATGGTTAGGGGGTCTTGTGGATGGGTTGGGTTCCACCTTGAGCGAGGGTGGGGAGGAAGAAGGGTAACGATTGGAACTCAGGACCCCTAAATTGCTAATGATGAAAGTTTATCCTGGGTGAGCATTAAGAGCCAGTTTTGCAGTGAGCTCAACCACATTTAGTTCTGTCTGCAGCAGTCGCTCCCTCACCTTATGGCGATCGAAATATTACTATCAATGAATATGGAATCCATTTATTCTTCTAGCATCTGTTTCAGTTGGGTAATAGCCATCAGTATCTGGGGAGTGGACATTTCATCCGCTCGTGGAAATAGGCCTTGTCTGCTCTGCGAGTTCCATGCAGGGCCTCCTCCCACCTCTGTATATCTGTACATTTTTGGTTGTTGGCCTGTTCTAGAAGATCTATCTCGGCCCATAACTACACAGAATAGTTTTTGCCACAGGGGCGTATCCCGCTCCTTCAAATTCTATGTCTCAGCAGGTGCTCTGCTATCCCCTGGGTACCCTCTCAAAACAGCGGCCCAGCCCACTGCAGGTCAGACTGTCTTCTTCAGGTCTGTCTGCCACTTTTTACCTCCAGAACCAGAACATGAAGGAGAACCAGGCAATGTCCCCCAAGGCATGAGCAAGGACCTAGCCCTCAAGCCTCACTCTCATCCACTACCGCCCACGTTTCAAAGTTTAGTAGCTGGAAGATCCCTTCTTAGCAACCTCTTATCAGTTGGAAGCTCAGGGTTACTGGGTCGCCGCCCAACTATATGATCACGTCAATGGGGAGGGAGGAGGGGTTGCACAGGTGGCACCTGTATGTCAACTTGTATGCACTTCACAGGCCCGGCCCTCTATGCCTTCTCAGGCAGGCCTCCTGCAACTGTATACGCTCTCTGCATCAGCAGTCCGCAACGCAGGAATGGCAAGGACAGTTACCGCCTGGGGACTGTACTGACCTCATCTCCATTATCTAGCCGCTGTCATTGTGGCAACCATCCTCCAGGCTTCTAGGCTCCAACCAGCATTGCGTGCCCCAGCGATCAGTTTATTTCTAGGAAGCCATTCAGCCCCAGTGTGCCCGGTTGTGCCAGTACATCTCAGCCAAGCCACTGCAGGCGTCTATGCGCTTCCCATCATGGTTTCGTAGGGCTCGGGAAGTGGAGTCTGTGGCCCCCTTGGTCCGCCAAGCTCAATTTGCAATTGTTGGGCTGCCACTGTATGGCACTCACCTTGGCATCTGTGCGCTCGATCATGGTAGGAAGTCAGTCTGAGCCCCCTCTACCACATGGAGGGCTCTAGGCGTGGGACCTCCTCTAGGGGTCTGACCTCTAACTCCTTTGGAGAGTACTGGATTCTGTAGGATTAGGCTGAGTGCCCGGCAGCGCAATCGTTCAAGTCTTTCATTCAGCCATCTTCCTGTGTCTGCCTTTTACAAGATTATGCAAGTTTCAAATTTAGTTTATTCATTTTGATATCATTCGACATGGCAAAACAATTTGTTTTTAATTCTTTTACGGTCTATACAAAATGTAAATAGATTTATCATTTTATGTTACTGATATGAGTGAGTGCACACTTATTGTTAACATACCAATCTGCTTTATTTTATGTTGGTTTCATTTATCCTTGCCTCAAAGCACTACCAACTCTATCCCATCAGAAAAGTACATGCATTACTTCCAGAATGCTGCCATTCACTGTTAAATAATTTCGTTAAAATGAGTTTACACCTTGAAAGATATTTCACTTTAATTCTTTTTTTTTTTATATTGCAGGTGGCTTCAAGTGTGGACAGGAACAAAACTTAAGGATTCTGTCATTTGCTGCAAATAGACTACAAAGAGAGAGATGTTCCAGAGATTTTAGAAGAAACCAATTTCTAAAAGCTGGATTTGGCCAGGAAGTAACGACAATACAGAGCAGAGTCGCTTACTGATTGTAAATGCAGTTTCTGGATTCTCTCTAATTTCTTATGTTAATGAACCCTTAAGTTGGGGGCAGCAAGGACACAAATGATCGAGGAGATGGAGGGTTTTGTGACTGTAAAGCAAGAGCCAGAACAACAGCACAATTTGAATAAAAAAACAGTGTACATTATTTATAAGACTGTGCAGATTGCCGAAGTAGTGTACCCATGCACTTCACAAGAGACAAACCTAGCTTGTAATTTGAACAGGACAGTACAGAAAAAGAGGTGCACTGGAGAGATACCTTATCAATGTTCCGAATGTGAGAAAACCTTTACTCAACAATCCTACTTGACTCGACATATGAAATCGCACTCTGAACAAAAGCCTTATCAGTGCTCTGATTGTGAGAAAAGATTTAGTCAAAAACACTATCTGACACGACATGAAAGAACACATTTGGGACAAAAAATATATCAGTGCACTGAATGTCCAAAAAGTTTCAGCAAAAAAGTGAGTTTAATTCAACATGAAGGTGCACATGCAGGAGAAAAACGGTATTTGTGTTCTGAATGTGGTAAAACATACCGTCATAAAATCAGTCTCACATTACATGAAAGATCACACTTGGGACATAAACCATATCAGTGCACTGAATGCCAGAAAAGCTTCCACGATAAAAGTACTCTTGCTAAGCATGAAAAAATTCACACCGGAGAAAAGCCATATCAGTGCAATGAATGTCAAAAATGTTTTACTAAGAGATGTAGTCTAACTCAGCATGAAAAGACACACACCGGAGAAAAATCCTATAAGTGCACAGAATGTGAAAAAAGCTTCAGTCAGAAAATCCATCTCATACATCATGAGAGAACCCACACAGGAGAAAAGCCCTATCAGTGTGAAGAATGTCAAAAAAGCTTCAGTCAGAAAATTCATCTGACCCAGCATGAGAGAACTCACACAGGGGAAAAACTCTACTGGTGCAGTGAATGTCAGAAAGGATTCAAACACAAAATTAGCCTGACTCACCATGAGCGAACGCACGCTAGTCACGCCTCCGCTCAGGAATGATGTTCATTCACATAATTCCATGTAAACTAAAAGAAAGTACAACATATGGACATTAACCTGAACTGAACCCCTACAAGTGATGTGAAATCAGTCTTACTGATGAGATAGCATGGAATTGCCCAAAAACAGTTAGCAGTGCGCTGCAAAACCAAGCGGCTAGTCATAACAGTGTTTGAATGTATGATTAACTCAGTCTGCCTAGGCGTATGAGGGAGAAAATATCCGGTTTGCATGAGAAATAATATCTTTGAAAAGCTAAAGTGAGAATGGTAATCTGACTTAATGGGTGAGCGCAAATCTACCTTAGTTGCAAACCTGTTTAAGGTGGAACTTGTAAGGGCTTTTTTTTTAATTACAAAATCCCCCAACGCCACTGCATTCCCCCAACGCCCCCGCCTCCACCAACGCACCCGCATCCCCGACGCACTCGAGTCCCAATGCACTCTCACCACACACCCCATTCACCCCTAATCACACCCCCCCCACCCACACACATCCCACCCCAACACACATCCCACCCCAACACACTCACACTGTTTTATAAACATTCCCTTGCCAAACGTTCAGCAGATTGACATAAAATAAGTTGCAGTAGTAAGAGAGCTGCTCCCTCCTGTGAGTTTGCTCTTGGAAAAGATCAAGGCGATTACATATATAAAAAAGAAAATTGTGATGAGCAAAAAAGTGGAAGCAGTTAACTGAAATGCTCTTCTCTAAATTCCTACAACAAGCTAATGAATGAAAGCCAACAGGGTAATTTAAATGTGCTGCTATTCAAAAAGCCAAAGAGACTCTAGCCTTGGGACGTTGTCATACTAGTAAAACAAATTGAAACCAGTGAAATGATTTAAGCTGATAGTTATTGAAACGTCCTGACTCTGGTGAACAGTATATTAATGTGGCAAGTTGTGTATGGACTCTAGTGTGGGAATTGTATAATATGTACCAGAAAACAATGCATGGAGATTTTTTGAAGAGTGTCAAATGTTGGAATATGCCTTTAGGGACAAAAAAACAAAAATCACAAACCATTGTGACCAAGCGTAATCGATTGCGACCAATTGTCGCCCAGTATGGCCTATTAAAACCACTTCAAAGATATTGCCTGTGAAAGTGAAAACACAATCAATTCTACAAAAGTATCTATTTTTGCACGGATGATATTGATGCTATTTGTCAATAGTGTAAAGATTAGTAATGTAGAACATTTCACTAACGTATTCTTCCTCATGGAATCTTTTGTTATGACTCCTGCTGTGTGTAAAATGAAAGCCTATTCAGAGACCTGAATCAGAAGAAAACATAAATAGTCTATCTATAAAGATGAAATCACTCAAACATCCGAAATATGGTAATATTGCCCCTGGGCACAAATTAAGAAGTGCAGGTGTTTGAAAAAGCTACTGCAAAACTGATCCTAATGTTTAATAGTGCAGAATAAAAATGGTCCGTCATTTTTCACGATAGATGCAACTTTGCCTCGGGGGTGGGGGGTCATCCAGCACCAACAACCCAAACTGACATCTGTTACCAAAACCCAGAACTGACATTAGACACCAACAACCAGTACTCACAATAAGTTAACATTTTCCAACAACCATAGCTGACATCAGTCAACAACATCCAGCACTGACATCAATTATCAGCATTCATCAACTGATCCGTGAGTGAGACTGAGGCCCGGCTGACTGACAGTTGTTGAAGCTTAACTCACTGGAAGCTAAGGTAGAAACCATTTTTGCAGTCTGGCCGTTTCTGGCCCCAAAACATACTTTTACATATGTACAAAACATACTTTTACAGATGTACAAAACATACTTTTACACATGTACAAAACACAAGTTGTGATTCGGTAGCACATTTCTGAATTTCAATTTGTCTTTGCGATTCAGTATTTGAAAGCGGCGTGTTTAGGACGTCCCTCCCAAATACTGAATCTGAATGGGATGTATGAATGTTTTGCTACCAAATTACAGTTGCATAATTTTCAAGTTTTACTGACTCCTTTAAGGAGGTGTTAACCCATTCACAATGGGACCCCTTCCCCTTTGAGAATAAAAAAAGAATATATTTTAACAGCATGGAGTGGTCCTATGGGGACCACTGCCTAATCTAAAAAAAAAACCAATTAAACTTCAAGGTTTTTTTTTTTGAAAATGCATCCTGTGTTCCTTTAAAGAAAATGCATTAATAAGCAATCACAGACATGGTGTTCTATAATGGCTGCTATTCCCACTGGGTCTCAAACTGCGACTTACCTCATGAATATTCATGAGATAGGGAGATTTGCAACAACCTAAGAATCGCTGAATAAAACTGAAAGAATTTCATACATTTGGGATAGCGATTTCCTAATTGTGATTCACAGAGAACCGCAATTAGGAAATCGCTATCCCTAAAATCTGTACATATGGCCCTAAGCTGCTTCTTATATCACCTGAACCTGCTGAAAATACCTGAAATACATCAATTTATGTTGTTCTTGAATCCTCGGGTGATTAAGTCCACACATCCATAAATGTTCGCTTTCATTGGTTCAGGCAAAGTGATCTACTGAATCAAGGCGGACAACTTATTGGTGGTCTGCGTTTCCTGCCCCCAGTCCCTTCTCAAAGCAGTGTTAGCGCTGCAGCCTGCTGAGTATAAGGGGTTAATTACCAGGGCCTGTTCACCCTCAGTTACAGAACTCTATAATGTGCCGAAATAAAATTAAAATGTGTCTCTGAGGCAAAGTCTTGTCACTCATGTTCAGTTAAAAATAAAATGAAAAGCTCAGGAAGCACACAAGAGCTGAGACATTCACCGGAAGGCTGTAAAACTCTACATTTGGGAACCAGACAGTATTCCGAACATCTTGGCTTCTGTGGTGTGGCTTGGAGTGACTGTCCTATAAATCTGACTCCTCCCACATATTCTGAAAATTTTTACTGATTTTGGATATCACAGACCCTGAACATGGGGATTGTTTCCACTGTAAAAAAAATCCCACTCATCACCCTTTACCCTGGTTTTTCTGCATAATGACAGAAGCTGAGCAGTATACATTATCCAGTCTAACACGATGAAGGTCGTTTAACTAGGGTTTCTCCCCCCATTCTGTGTTATGTAATATGCTCTTCCCTGTGTTCCTCCTTTGTTTTGTAAGCCTTTCTGTTGTAAAGCATAATGTTTTCATTTCAGTCCTTTGAAACAAATAAAGCCTAGAAATTGTACTTTGTCATGTCCTGTATAAAACAACCTCCCCTTGAAGGCATCAACACGGAGGGAAACCATTTCCATTGCCCTATATGGATGGGAGAATTATTTCTATTGTGACACTCATTCTGCCTGCACACAAGAAGATCCCTCGTTTGTGGCACCTCATCCAGGTATTATATGATTACATGCATTGGTGGCCTGCTTCCTTCAATGCAGGCGATGTTCTGGTACTGCTCCCTTAACCCATTTGCTGTGTTTGTCGGCCAACAGCGGTCGCGAGCACCACCTCGGTAGTGCTGCGCACGTCTGTTGGCCGACACGGCCCCGCCCACTCTGCTAAACTGCCGCACTGTGTCGGAATTGCCGCCACAGTTAAGCAGTTAAGAAATACATTTACTGGACCTCTTTCCGCTGTTTCTGTTGAGGAGAGCTCTGTATACTTTTGTCTTCTCAGTGCATCTGCACAGCTGCGGGCATGCCATGATGTGGCCGGGGCACTAATTTGCCCTAGGATCAGTTAAATCACCATTGTTTGTCCCTTTCAGCTAACTTGTAGATGCATAGCCCAGTCAACCTTTTGCTCTACATACCAGGCCCCTTCTAAAAACAAATGCTAACATTTTGATGCCACTAAACAAAAGAGTTGCATCTCTGAAACGCTTGGACGTGTTTTAACTCTTTACAGCTTGACTTAGAGTTACTCACCGGTGTACTCTAGTTCTCCTTTTACAAGCTCCTGCTTGGCCCACTGGCATTTTATGACTAGTTTGGACCCAGAAGAGGGAAGAGTCCCTGCTAGAGTCGAAAGGAGGTTGTTGCATCGAGAGGAACTTTGAAAAGGGTCTCTCTCCATGTGCCTTGAATCTTTGCCTTCAGGGCTTGATTCTGATTCACAGGATTATTTGACCAGAATCTGTTGCAAACACTGTCGGTTAGATGAACTTGCTTCAAGAAGCTGTGAGATGAGATGTTGCAAGGGTTTTTTAACCAGAGGAGTACAGATGATCACAGAATACCCCGAAAGGGCTCTAGGTTTGGCAACTTCTAGAACTCTCCTGAAGAGGAGAATTATGTGAAAATGGCTTACCCATTTTAGACCAGTGGCAACATGCATGTTGAGCCATGATCCACCACCTCTGTGCCAGCTTTGAGCCAAGCCAACAGTTTTGCTTCTTTGCCAATTATCTGCCCGGCACCAGCAACAGTTTTAAATGATGGACTCCATCTGTGATGCAGAGGGCCATACTGAATGGCGCTCGTTCCCACCCACGTCATGAACATCAGTCAAAGGGGCGTTCAGTCCACAGGGCCAATAGCCGCTTCCACTCCTTTCACAGAGATGCGGCTACTTTTTTAAACATGTTGTTTGGCACCTTTGAGCTGAACTGCAAGCACCTGTACGCCACCTTGCTCCTTGCTACTCTCTGCCACCCACACCTAGGTTGAATATCCCTTCAGGATTACAGTTCGAACTGAACAACACTCCCCAGCAGAAGTGGAAAATGCGCTTTACTTCCATAAGATGTCTGTAGGTGTTATCCCCAAATCAGGGGTTATTTTTATAGACTTTTGTACATTTTGAATCCCAAAAATGAGCTCCAGGAGCATTATTTGTATTCATTCATTTTTCTCTTGCAACATTTTAATCTGGCCTGGAATGTTACATTCTTAATTTCATAACTGTATTGTTTGTGTTGCAGACAATACATCCCACTACAAACACCCACCACTCCCGGATGAAAGAAGAATCAAAAGGTTCCTTTTGACTGTCATAAATCTCACCATGTGGACAGGTCTGTTCATTCTGCTCGGGCACTAGATAGTCACCAGATCAATACTATTGAGACATTCCTCTTGTTGAGCTGGCAGCAACCCAAGAATGCCCAGGAACACACAACACAGAATATTTCCCACAAGTTGCTAGTTCCTTCCTCGTCCCCAATAACTCCATCCAAAGGACTACTATTCTCTGAAACCACCTCTCGGGTACTTGCAAATTATAAGTGTGATTATTAGTCAGATGGTAAATGGATATTTATTTATTTATTATTTATTTGAAAGTTTTATAGAGCGCGAACAAGATCCTGGTGGATATCAGAGCGCTATACAAACAATAAATGTTACTTTATACATCAAATAAGAGCCAATCCACACAAGTGAATAAAGCATGTAGTAAAAACAACATAGCTAGATTTAACATCAAGAATTGTCTTGTGGTTGGGAGCGTGTATGCATCTCGTATCAGGGTTTCAGCAAACCCTACTCATATGTATTTGGCCATGAGGATGGCTATAACTTCCTTTTTAAAAGAGGTAGTGGACGGGTTGAGTCTGGTTTCTGGGGGTAAGGCGTTCCAAATTCTAGGTGCCATCCCCGAAAAGGATCTGTTATTAGTTTTTTTCTTATGGAATTTTTATGGTTTCAGTAGTAGTTTGTCCTCATTTCTTGAGGGTCTGGACCCACTCGATATCGTCAATTTCTGTGCCAGGTAACTGGGTGTCTTTTGATGCATGGCTCTGTGCATCATGCACGCAATTTTTAGCTGAATTCTCGCCTCTAGGGGTAGCCAGTTCAGGGATTGAAGGTCTGGGGAGATGTGGGAGCTACGTTTAGATCCAGTTATGAGTCTTGCTGCGGCGTTGATTGAAGCTCTCAGAGGTGCAGATGATGCCTTGGGTAGACCACAGACAGAGACACATCCGTATTGCACTTTGGGTATAACCAGAGCTTCTACTGCCTGCTTGAAGTCATTGTGTGGTAGCAAGGGTTTCAGTTTCCTAAGTGTGTTTATCTGGAAGTTGGCTCCCTTTGTAGCACTACTGATATGTTTTTGCATTTTGAGATTACTGTCTAACGTTATTCCTAGTGACTTTGCTGAGTCCACAATGATAGGTTGAACGTTGAACGCCGTAATATGTTTGATCCAGTCTTGCATTTTCGTGATTTGAGCCGGTGGAGCTACTAGTAGGAATTCAGTCTTTAGGGCATTCAGTTTAAGATGATTTTCTGCCAGCCAAGTTTGGGGATTCCTAAGAGCTGTATTAAGTAGTTTGATGTTCTCTAGGGTGTGTATCTTGAGGTATAGTTGTGTGTCATCTGCGTACATGTGATATTGCACGTTAGAGGTTTGTAAAATGTCAGTGAGGGGTTCCAGGAAGAGATTAAACAGTGTTGGGGATAGTGCGGATCCTTGCGTTACACCCAGGGATACTGGAACGGGCTTGGACAGGCTGTTATTGACTTTGAATTGTTGTGTCCGATTTTGGAGAAATGAAGTGAACCAGCTTAGCACTGCCCCAGACAGGCCAATTCTGTGTTTCAGTAGGTCCAGCAGGTTCTCATGCTTGACCGTATCAAAGGCATCTCTAGTTCAAATCATTGCAAAGCTCCACATTTCACATCTATCTGTGTGACCCTCACTGTAATCTGCAAGAGCTTGCCTTGTACAAGCCTAAAGTCAACCACCAGACCGAGGACTACCAGCGGCGGGCCAGGTGCCACAGCTTTCATCCTAATTTGAATATCATCATCTCTCCAGCACCTTATGCAGGCCCATGTGATATCGGCGCCATTAAACAATTATTGAATAACTTAAAGTCATAGGGATCAATTGAAGATAATTAGCCATGCTCGCTCATTGATTATTACAAAATGTGTATTGTTACAACTGCTACACCTATTGTTATATACACTGTCTTATGCTTCACATGCAATTTATAATTACAGTAAGCGTGTGAATAATATCCTTCCTGATCCCCAACTAACATACCAAATACTACATCTATTCTTGTTACTGTCGCTATTCATAAAATTGGTAAAATTTCAGTTGTGAGCTAAGGCAGTTTCTGTTGCATCTATTGAAAATCAGATGCAACAACTCACACTGACAGCTTGAACATCAATAATATTATTGTGGCTCTTTTTAATTAGTGAAGTAAAAAGCGAATTAGTTACTGCCGCGCTGATGGCAAACACAATTCAGACGTCTCACCCATATCTTCACGGCTCTACATAAGACTGGTCCAGAATAACTCAACAATCACATCTGCTTTCACAAACCTTCCAGACACCTCTACTCATCCAGACTCCAACTTGCACAAATCTCAGGCATAGTGAAAACCAGATTCAGTGGTCGAAATGTCTCGTACATAGATCCTAAAACTTGGAACAAACTGCTGCTACACAGAAAGACCTCCTCCTCAGTTCTTGAATTCTGCAAGAAGCTGAAGAACCGGCTCTTCGAGTAGTCCCACTAGGCCCAAGGGATGCCTAGACTCACAACTACTCTGCGTCGGGCTACCCTGCTGGGTGATAGTGCGCTCTACAAATCTGCATACCAAGACAACCTTGCTCTCCTCTTACTCACAAAATGAAGTAATTGAAGGCATCAGGACAATCAACAAGAACATTTTATGATAGTTTTTATCTATTATTCTAAATGTCATGAATATTTGTTCTAGGAAAATATATTCACCATAGCTTTATTTGATCACAAAAAATATAATAAAATCATGAAAGCAATAAAAACACGCAAGATATTAAATACATATAATGCATAAAAACATCCAAAGGGAAATGTGGCCATTCGCTCATATTAGCATAAGCAAAATAATGATTACAACTCTGACTTATTGATCTATCATTGCCTGTGATGACATTCAAGGACATATGTTGTTCTTAAAACCTTAGGTTGTTCCCAGAACATTCATGATTCCTATTTACACCATCCGTCAGGTCCACCTGCTTAATACCATTGCCTGCATGTTATTTTTAATGTATATTTTAATATTAATATCATTAGTAGTATGTTATATTCTAGTAGCAATTCAATACGTTTTATTTCGACAATTCATGTCATAAAATCATTTTGCAGTTACATTCGGCATATGAAGTATTACATTTTTTTCAAGCATTACATAAATTACATACTTTTTTTTCTCATATGAGAGCCAGAGCATTGCAGCATACAAGTAGGTTAGATTCCAAATCTGGGCACCATCCATTTTCCAATGTCCTCCAATAATGCTCCACAGTGTTGACGTAAGGCATCTCTATGATACATTAGATTAGAGTAGGGCTAAAATATGTTTAGTTATAAAGAATTGTATTCACCTGAGTCCCATTTGTTGGTCAAAGATTTCAAAGGTGAAGTGCCAACTCTGAAGTGGAAATAGAGATTTCTTTCAAGAGGCACAGCGATAATGTCCCAGTAGGATTTCAGTAAGAAGTGACGTTTGAAATCTAGGAACCTTCCTGTCCATGGCTCTCCACCTCTTGCTTCGCATTGTCAGATCCATAGCCAGTAATGAGATTTCTGATGAGGGGATAGGTTTGCAGGATGGGTTTCCCCAAAGTTCCCTCATACCCATATCTAGTAGAAGGCTTTTAATTTGCTGTAGCCACTTGATTTTGTGAAGCCTTTCGGCATCTCTAACATCCCGCTGAGCCAAAGCTTAGTGAGCAAGTTCAGGTGTGGACCATACCCTTCTCCAGTATACTAACGGGTGTAGTTAGACTTTATTAACTAACCCTTTTCTGCCCAGATCAAGTATCAAAGGTGGGGGAAGGTGAGTTGCACTTCTCAGAAACTTGTTCTCTGAGAGGGTTAGAGAGGAAATGTTGGGGAACTCCCCGAGTTCTGAAGCATATGGAACTGATCCCAACACTTTAGCATCATAGATTTTTAAAGTTGGACCGATTGATTTAGAAAAAGAGCGCCTGTGTTCCTTCACTATAACTCAGATAATCTGTCTGTGCTTAGGAACCGTGGCATCCACTTGTGCTTCCAGGATATGGTCGAACACAAGGAGACACCAAGATAATTAAATACATCTGCCCTCTCAAGTGGCTTGTCCCCCTAACATTAATCTTCCCTTGTAAGATCTATGTTGTGTGAAAGACATATATTGAAGGCATTTGTCTCCAGACCTCGCACTCTGCAGAACTCCTTGAAATGGTGCAGGTAACGTTGCAGACATCCTGGTGTTTCCGAGATCAGCAAAGTATCCCCTGCAAACAACAATATGGGGTTTTTCGTCCTGGCCAGAGTAAGGGCGTCGGTAGGAAAGCAAGAGAGAAAATGAACAGTGCCATTTAGGAACAAGGAGAACAGAGTAGGGGTCAAAACACAGATTTGGCAAACACTTTTGTCTATAGGTAGCTGATAGGTAAGTTTACCCAGCCCACCCCTACAAACCTGGGCAAAATTACCTTGATGCATATAAGTTACCAAAGAAAGCAGGTCTAACGTCATGCCCAATTCAAGGAGTAATGACCATAACTACTTATGGGGAACCAAATTGAATGCCGATTTGAGGTCGACGAAGTTAGCATACATGCCGCCTCTGCTGATTTTCACTACCCTCCAGTATAGAAGTAAGAAACGGAAAATGCGATCGATAGTGCTTGTCTTGCGGTAACCTGTTTGCAAGCATGAAAGGATATAATTATCAATTATGAAATCCTGCATTTTAAACAAAACAAAGTCGGGCAAAGATTTTTGAGCTGAGTCAATTAACTAGGCCACTAGTTCCCAGGCAGGCACTGGTCTTTTTTATAAATAGGAATTAGTGCAGCTCCCTTGGAGGAAGCAGGAATGGTGACTCCACTCGAGATGGTGTTCGCCAGAATGAGTAGATACTTAGATCACTTTGCCTAATCTTGCAAAAATACCTCAGCAGGAATGCTGCCTGGGCCTGGCTCTGCCAACTGCATATAGGGCTTTAGCGACATCTGCACCATCATATGGACCTCAGACTGAGGCAACAGGGAAAGATGCCAATGGATCATTTAGCTCACTCCTGGCAGCATTAGAGGAAGTGACCTCAGACTATAGTTGGAAAAAATGAGCAACGGACAAGGGCAATAGAATTATGGGGTGGATGGGCTTGCCCGTCTCTCCCCCACTTAACTAGGGTCCAGAATCTAACAGAGTCTTGGCAGAAGAAGCAGCTTGGAGGTCTTTCCATCTCCCCTCATCCATCTCTCTTTTCACCTGGGCCTGAGTTTTATAGAGTTTCCTTGCGAAGTGGACCTGCTGCATATCTTTAGCTTTTATTGCCCTGACCAATAGGGAACGATTCTACTGTGCTCCTTATTAAACCAACTTTTTGTTGTGAAAGGGGGCCTGTGAGTTATTGATGCAGGATTGAGGAAGTAAGGCTATTATTAGAGCCAATAATTGTCCCTATGTCCCCAACACTAGATAGCCTAGTGGACACCTCCTCTGAGCCGGACGCTTGGTCCTCAGTAAGTGTAAGCAAAATGTCCGGGAGTCAACAACTTGGGCCCATTTAATGCACCGCGTGTCATTTGACCAGTATCCATCCTTGAAGTGAGTTGGGCATCTTTTTTAATACAAAAAGATTCCATAGTGAGACAGAGGGGATTATGGTTCAATCTCTATAGGATACACGTATCCAGAAGTAGTGACTAAAGGATCAAGTCTAGAAACATGTAGTCCATGCGACTAGAATGAGATATTATTGTATGTTTTGGCCATTTTCCTGCCAGAGGAGGATTTACCATTGACTGCTCTGATGCTCATGTTAAGACTTTGTACCATCTGGCCATGGAGCACATCCGCCTGAAATTCCGGGTAAGGAAGTTGTACCTAGAGGGTCGTGTCTGCATTACGTGTGTTGCTCATATGTTAACCCCCCCTTCTCCTACTCCTATCCCCTGAATATAGGCATCACAGTCCCCTCCTAATAAGCTTGGGTACAAGTACAAGAAGAAAACGTAACTTCCCCATCCCAGACTGAGCTGGCAACAGTCAGCTGGCCAAACCGATGCATAGAACAGTACAGGGGAATGGTCCGGCTTACCTCAGAAAACAACTGAAACCGTATATTCCATCCCGACAATTGAGGTCGCGCGATCAGCGGCTGCTGTGCCCTAAGAGGGTTCATAAAATCTGAATGGGTGGCCGCTTAATTTCACATCTTGCTCCCTACCATTGGAACAAACTGCCAGACGACATTCGCGCTTGTCCCAACCTCAGTCAGTTTAAAAAACTTCTTAAAACCTGGTTGTTCAGTCACTAATCAGTTGTCTCTTCTGTGCTCTGCATGATTAAGTGGCGCCGAGAGATCCCCTTGGAGATGATTCGTTTTACGCCTAACAAATAATAATAATAATGTGCAGAAAGTAGAACAGGGCTGATGCAAACCTAAGGGGCCAAGTTTATCATTCACACAACTGAGGTTCATGATTGCTAATGCGGGGTTCTTGTGACATGTTAATCAGACTTGAAGCAGAGAGGTTCATAAAAGGCTCCATGATTTCAGAGCATGTTATCAGTTATGTGTACTTTACGTAGCAGGAGGTGTATTTGAAACATCACTATGTACCATACAGTACGTAGTGCTGTTAGCTTGCTTAATCTTCCCACAGCCCCCAGTGCCGAAATACCCCTTCAGGGGTGATCCGTGCATTATACAAGTACTGGATTTACTTTATAACACTACTGCCCAGTCTTCTCATATCTAGAAGTTCATAATGTAATTTTCTAAGTTATAGAAAACAAATAATACATATTGTGAAACAATTCGGGTGAAATAAGGGTTTTGAAAAAACCTACTACTGATAGACTATTCTAATTAGAATACAGAACCTAAAAACTTTGACTTTCATTCATGGTTGGATGCGGTACCAAAGCAATTCATCTCTCCTGATCTACAGACATACTCTGTGTCCACAACACTCCTCCTGTGGTCATCTCTGGCCATGGTTGAGCCTGGCAGGCACTGAGCGGAGGTACTCTGCTGCCAGTGCACTGTGCCCATGGCTGTTTCCAATGGGCACTGAGCCTGGAGCATGGACTGTACCATTGCCCGGAGCATGCATGGCCTGTACCATTGCCCGGAGCATGGACTGTACCATTCCCCAAAGCATTGACTGTACCATTGCCCAGAGCATGGACTGTACCATAGATGTTCTTGGTGTCTAAACAACCACCGTCTCACAACCCTTTGTTGTATTCTCCCCCATGCAACTCCTTGGCCCAGCCCGGCTTCTTCATGGTCCTCCCCGATCCAGAATCCTCGAGCCGGGCTTGGCTGACATATCTCTCAGATCTAGATGGATGCAATGGCAGTCTGTCTTGGGTGGGTGTAGGCCAGTCCTGGACTCCGTACCAAACGCGACTGCGCCTTTCAGGTCACATTTGCCTGGACCACTACTGGGCTGTTAATGACAGGTTCACGTGGGTGCAGAGAGGCTCTGGGAGTCTGAAATGATCTGCTAAGGTTTTACATCCGATTCATGACAAATATCTGTCATCGAAGGTAGAGCTTGAAGAGCACAGATAATGAGCAGAAGGGGGAACCCACACCCACAGTAGAGCAGGTCACTGGTAGGATATTGAGATTATAAATATCAAGTGACAGAAATATTGAGTAAAAAAAATATTATTAGTAGAAGTATTGTGGTCCAAGACTTTGAATGTAAACAACAAAAATATTTTGTAAAAAAAATATCGTTTGTAAGAATCTTAAACAAAAACAAGGGAAGAAAAAGAATTTTGGGACCCCTCTTTTTCTCGGCCCCCACTTGACGGATCACTCCAGACAGCAGCTGATATGACTGACCCATTAGTGATGAAAATTTCATAAAGTCATCAAACGGCACCAAAGTTATTCGCAAATCAAAAAACAATTTTCCCGTGGAAACTAGGTCCTAACTATAACTACCTACTGGCGACCGCCAGTAGGTAAAATATATATATATATACATATATATATATATATATATATATATATATATATATATATAGTCACTGAAAAAAACAAAGGCTACAGGGACATAATAGTTAGAAAATAGAATTTAAAACACCTTAGAAATTAACCCCCCCAAACAAATTGGTTACAGGGGCGTTATAGTTAGGTTCACAATTTACACAAAAAACATAGAAACCATTGAAATTCAGCAATTAGAGAGTTATCTCAAGAAACTATAATTCGTGCCCTAAGGTAACTATAACTCGCACCCTACCATGCACAGTGTTCACATCAATAATTTCACTGCAAATGTTGCAGTGATATTGTCAATGATGTCATAGAAGATGTCATGAGTGATGTAATGTGTAAGCATGGGCGAAATCTGCGAAATCGCGGTCTGCGAAATCGTGCGAAAGCGAATTCGCGATCCGCATAATTCGCGAATTCGTGCGAAATTGCGAATGTTGGGGTTTTTGTGTGTCCGTGTTTTTATGCGTGTTTGCGGGGCTTTGTGCGTGTTCGCGAGCCGCTAGCACGGCGAAGTTACCCATGCGGTCGTGTATGGGCACAGCACCCTCTGGTTCACCACTGCCACCCTCTGGTTCACCACTGCCACTCTCTGGTTCACCACTGTCACCCTCTGGTTCATCCCTGTCACCCTCTGGTTCACCACTGCCACCCTCTGGTTCATCACTGCCACCCTCTGGTTCATCACAGCACCCTCTGGTTCACCACTGACACCCTCTGGTTCACCCCTGCCACCCTCAGGTTCAGCACTCACCACTGCCACCCTCTGGTTCATCACTGCCACCCTCTTGTTTGCCACTGCCACCCTTTGGATCATCACTGTCCCCCTCTGGTTCATCACTGCCACCCTCTGGTTCATCACTGCCACCCTCTGGTTCATCACAGCACCCTCTGGTTCACCACTGACATCCTCTGGTTCACCCCTGCCACCCTCAGGCTCAGCACTCACCACTGCCACCCTCTGGTTCATCACTGCCACCCTCTGGTTTGCCACTGCCACCCTCTGGATCATCACTGTCCCCCTCTGGTTCATCACTGCCTCCCTCTGGTTCAACACTGCCACCCTCTGGTTCATCACAGCACCCGCTAGTTCACCACTGACACCCTCTGGTTCACCCCTGCCACCCTCAGGTTCAGCACTCACCACTGCCACCCTCTGGTTCATCACTGCCACCCCCTGGTTTTCCACTGCCACCCTCTGGATCATCACTGTCCCCCTCTGGTTCATCACTGCCACCCTCTGGTTCATCACTTCCACCCTCTGGTTCATCACAGCACCCTCTGGTTCACCACTGATGACCTATGGTTCACCCCTGCCACCCTCAGGTTCAGCACTCACCACTGCCACCCTCTGGTTCATCACTGCCACCGTCTGGTTTGCCACTGCCACCCTCTGGATCATCACTGTCCCCCTCTGGTTCATCACTGCCACCCTCTGGGTTATCACAGCACCCTCTGGTTCACCAGTGCCACCCTCTGGTTCATCACTGCCACCCTCCGGTTCACCACTGCCACCCTCTGGTTCATCACTGCCACCCTCTGGTTTGCCACTGCCACCCTCTGGATCATCACTGCCCCCCTCTGGTTCATCACTGCCACCCTCTGGTTCATCACAGCACCCTCTGCTTCACCAGTGCCACCCTCTGGTTCATCACTGCCACCCTCTGGTTCATCACTGCCACCCTCTGGTTCATCACAGCACCCTCTGTTTCACCACTGACACCCCCTGGTTCACCCCTGCCACCCTCAGGTTCAGCACTCACCACTGCCACCCTCTGGTTCATCACTGCCACCGTCTGGTTTGCCACTGCAACCCTCTGTATCATCACTGTCCCCCTCTGGTTCATCACTGCCACCCTCTGGTTCATCACTGCCACCCTCTGGTTCATCAGAGCACCCTCTGGTTCCCACCGACACCCTCTGGTTCACCCCTGCCACCCTCAGGTTCAGCACTCACCACTGCCACGCTCTGGTTCATCACTGCCACCCTCTGGTTTGCGACTGCCACCCTCTGGAACATCACTGTCCCCTCTGGTTCATCACTGCCACCCTCTGGTTCATCACAGCACTCTCTGGTTCACCAGTGCCACCCTCTGGTTCATTACTGCCACCCTCAGGTTCACCACTGCCACCCTCTGGTTCACCACTGCCACCCTCTGGTTCATCACTGCCACCCTCTGGTTCATCACAGCACCCTCCAGTTCATCACTGCCACCCTCTGGTTCACCCCTGACACCCTCTGGTTCACCCCTGCCACCCTCTGGTTCAGCACTCACCACTGCCACCCTCTGGTGCATCACAGCACCCTCTGGTTCACCACTGCCACCCTCTGGTTCACCACTACCACCCTCTTGTTCACCACTGTAGATTATGGTGGGGAAAGCACACCTTCCCAGCCTCAACTGAGATGAATTAATATGGGGCTGGTTAATGTGTCACTGAATTTGAGCTTCAAGCCTGGCACCTGCTTCCTTAGCTGTAAGTGCTTCCTGTTGCAGTTTATTTTTTTTTACATGAGCATTGTGCCATACTTGTAACTATTCTCTGACCCTTTGAGGGTCAGAGCAGGGTCAGAGAATAGTTGCAAGTAGGCAACTGAACTCTGGAGGGGCCCCTCAGGAAGCACTACAGGGAATGGTTACAAATTAGCTTGAACTTTTGCACCTGCTAAGTGCTTTCAGTTTTCCAAAATTCGTTTTTCTGCCATTTCGCGAGATTCGCGGGGTGCGAATTCGTGCGAAATCGAACTTGCAATAATCAAATTCGTGCAAATTTGCGGATTTCCTTTTTTTTGCGTGTTCCCGTGGTTTTTTGCTTATTCGCGGACCGCAGCGCACCGACCCCGAGGTTGCCCATGCGGTCGTGTATGGTCGCGGCCTACTTGTTTGCGTGACGTGCTTCCGTTTCCAGCCACTAGTTGCATGCTCGCGTCGTATGCGGCACGCGATTCCGTGTTCGCAGGCGTTTTCGCGTGTTCGCAAGGGAAATATCCCGCGAACTTACCCACGCGGTCCTCAATGGGCACGGACATCTTGTTTTACATTCATTGCTATGGTTCTGTGCATGCTTTCTAATCCTCCTTTCATCTGTTCAATCCTTTGTTTCTTTGGACTTTTTTTTATCTTTTCTACTCTATATCTATCCCTATTTTTTTCTAGATCTATATTTTGTGTTTTTTTCAACTTTTCGTTACTTTTAAAGCTACTTTAAAAAAAAATGTACTTTACTTTTTTCCTTTTCTTTCCATTTTTTTTCTTCCTGCTGTACAGGACCATGGCAAAGGGAGCCGGGAAGGGGAAGGGTCCCGCACCCCGTACCCGGCTCCCATGCGGGCGATTGCGGGGGGAGAACGTCACAGTCCGGGAGATCTTTAGCGCGGAGGAGGTGGCCGCACTGGTTTTTTATGTCCAGCGCCGCCTCCCCAAGTCCATCGCGGCAGGCGGCAGAATCGCTGGCGGGTACGGGCTCCGGGAGCGTCGGAAGCAGTGGGAGAAGGTGTGCCGGGCCATGTATCAACACTCTCGGGTCCGGCGCACCTACAACCAGGCCACGCACCGGTGGTCCGACCTCCTGGACCGTGAACGCGACCTGCTCGACCTCCTAGGCATCGAGATCCCCGGGCTTGGTGAGTATTAGTAGCTATTTAATCACTACTCTGTTTTCTCCTGCTCTATGTGTTATCATATTGCAAATTCTTTTTTTTTTCCATAAGAGCAATAATGCTGCCGATTAGATTGTAGGTAAATTATGTTTCAAAATGTTCTGTGATTGCATTTCAGGTGCACTGCTCTCCTGCTCAGTGGCGGTGCTACTATGCTTATTTGTTTTTGATTTTTGGTGTTGATTTCATTGGCCTGAGTAATTATGTATGAGTGTACTTTACAGAACTGCGTAATGCTAGACACCAAGGGGCAGATTTACAATTACTGGCGCATCCCTGCAAATTAGCAGGGATGCGCCAGTAATTGTGCGCCACGCCTCCACCACCCATGGTGCGCTGCATTTACAATGCGGTGCACCATGGGGCAAAAACGACACAGAAGCATCACGCATCTGTGCCCTAAAGTCAGCGCATTGCTGGAGTTGCGTCGCAACCATGACGCAGCTCCAGCAATGCTCTTGGGTGCCCTATCTCCCCAATGCTGCGTCAAGCCGTACGTCTGCTTCAAGCAGCCGCAGGGTTTCGAGCGACGCAGCATTGGCCTAAAAGTGAATGAGTGAAATCTTGTAGATTTCACTCAGCCACTTTTAGGATCCGTTCCTGCTCCGGAACGCCCTCCCTTGCTCCGGAACGCCCCCTGATGGCGCAGGGCTTTACAACATGATGCATCTCCCAGATGCGTCACGTTGTTAATATACCCCGCACCATGGCGCCTCTTTTGCGCTGCCGCTGCGTCACAAAAGTCACGCAACGACGGAGCAAAAGAGCCGCAAGGGACTTGTAAATCTGCCCCTAAAGACTCAAGTCCAGTCCTTCCTTTGTACACCTGCCACTAATAAGAGTGGTGGTGGATTGATAGTTTGAGTATTTTAATGACTGGTTATGTAGTAGGAAACTTACTTTAGTGTTCTCACTGGTCTGCAATCACGATGGACTTTGTCTGTCACTTCGCGTGCTGCGGAATGCTGCCTGCCAGTCCTATTCGAACCTTTTTGTAGTTTGTTTAGTGAGTTACATAACTTTCCAAGTCGACGGTCCGCGAATCCAGCAATACTAATATCCTAGTAGATCACATCAGATAGGTCAATAAATGTAGTGCAATTGTTGTCTATTTCCCCGAAATTATTTGTTATTGTTCTTTTGAAATGATGGATTTGGTTGACAACAATCATCCATGTTTGGGTCTTTCTTTCATGTTGTACATCAGCTGCCCCCAGGGGCAAGAGGACAGAAGAGGAGGTAGCGGCGCCGGCGGAGCAGGAAGAGGAAGGCCAGGATCGGTCCGGCGAGGGCTCCTCTGCTGGCCCCAGTAAGTTTTCATGTTAATATTAATAATTATACTTCCCTATCTTTTAGAGTACCTATTTTTTATTAACGTTCCTCATTCGATTTTTTCTAAACCGTCTTTGATCTTCTTGTAGACTGTTTCTAAATTCTTATCCTGCCTCTACTATGACTCCCTGTGGTACTACTAGATTATTATTATTAGTCTGTGTAGCTAACTAAGCTTGCACAGTTGGCAAAAGGTGTTAAACAAAACTCCCATTCTATTCAGCAATAGCTCTATGCACTGAGTGCAGTCCTCTGGGTTGTCCATAATGTCTTTTGAAGTCTTCTAAATGTTTATGCTTTGACAATTCCCAACAATAAAATGTCAATGACCACCAAGAAAGAATAAGATACTAGTATACTTTTTGATTGGATAGGAGGACAATCCATACTACTATTGTTGCAGGGACTATTCTGCACAAACAGAACTATGGACACTAAATAGTGCATTGTTTATCAATTATAATAGGCGCAGTTAGACTTTCCACATACCTCAGTCATAACAGAATTTGAACCCCCAATCTCCTTACTGACTAGCTAGTGTGGCAGAGTCATTTAGCTCCCTAATTCCTCTATGATTGATCCCCAATGATGATTATCCAACCCAGGACACAAGACTACGGAGTCAGAGTCCAGAACTGTCAGAGCCACCGACTCATGCTTGCAAATTGCAAACCCTTTTGCTCGCTCACTCATGACCAAACATCACAGAGTCTATGTAAGTTTTAAAGCTTTCTTAAAAGTAAAAACATTTATTAAAATCAAGTTCATCATACAACATAAATGGTGGATTGAAAATGGAAAAGTGCTTAGTGATTTCACACATTAATTGTGGGCGAGCCCTCACCTGGTTGGAACTTCAAATCTTCTTTGTGGTGCTGCATCGTTGCTGACTCCGTCCTAGTGATGATGAACTGATCTTGCTCTTGTTCTTAGAAGGGAAGCTTCTGTCTTTTATGAGAAAAATGGTGCGTGTTAAAAAAAGCAAGCATTCCTCAGTTGTGCCAAAAAGTGTAGCAAGACAACACCCTTCCCTGAAAAAAGGCTAATTTTTTGTTTTTGACTAGACAGTCACAAATTATTAAATTTGTTTGTGTAGCCGTAGTGACATTTTTTCATTCCCAGACAAAATACTAGGGAGTGGTGTATATGGCATCTAAGAATCTCAAATGTATTTTCTAGGCGGAACATCGGCACAACCATCCACCGGTGCCGGGGCCAGCGTGGAGGTGGGCACTCCTGGGGCGGAGGCGGTGCAACAGCCAGCGGAAACTGCTGTGGGGGATGCCACGGTAGTGACAGACATTGGTAAGCTATTATATTCCTTACTTATTGAGATTACAGACTGCAGAGTGTGCTCTCTGCATGGGTGTCTATGTTGCACAGTACAAGTATACTATACTGTTAAGAAGACTTACACATTTAGAACTACGTTTTTATCAACCAGGTAGAAGCCTCATCTAAATTGACTTCAACTCAGCTGTGAACGTTTTTTCGAGAATCCAAGTCAGATCAGAGATGAACTTGATGGATGGGATGAACGAAAAGGAAAAAAAGGGTGTAAGTAAGTGTGGAAGGACGAGCGAGTTAAAAGTAATGATGACTGCCAAAGAATGATACGTGTTTGATTGCTGCCCGAGGTGGCTGGGAATATGATGCATGGCCGGTTGAAGGATGAAGCAAGGATGGGTGGAAGGAGAAAGGGAAGAGGACTGCCTGGGTGGGTGAAACAGAAACTGTATGTGTGCGCAATATATCCTTTGGTTGAAATTCAAATGCAAGGCAAGCACGGATGCATGGCTTGCGGTTTCCAAAATAAAATGAAAATGTTGTTTTCCCTGCTAGAAAAAGTAAGGTTTGTCCAGTTGAGACATTAAGAAGAAGGATTGACATTTACTTTGAATGGATGGATGCCTGGATCATGGTACTATCTGACTCATAGATAGCATATGTGTATGGAGAGAGAGTAGACGGTCTCTGGATGAACTAAGTGTTACTTTGAAGAGCATGTAACTCCGCACCCGCACATCCGTTCCAGTGTAGGAAAGTCAAGGAAAAGAAGTTTTAATTTTTCCGAATACTACCATGAATAGTAGCAGTAGTTTGTATTGCAAGCACAGCATATATCCAGCGATTACGGGGGCCACTCACTACCTCTGTTAATAATTTTAGTACAACTCTGTCATTCATGTGTGGCCTATCAGTGTTCACTCAATAAAAAACAAAGCACCTAAAGACATCGGATATGCAAGCAAATAATTATCCTGTGAAGGTATAGATAATCATATTATTTATCTTCTTCATTTTCTTTTTCTAGTAGTCATTGGCACTGTAGGGTGAAAGTTAAATTAATTAAGCGGTGGCCCTTGTAACAGACTATTCTCAGTGCCACCCATAATAGAATAGTAAGAGCTTCACCACCTGCATGTACTTGACTGGTACAGTAACGTAAGCCTGTGTCATCATGGCGTGCGTCTTTTTTTCTCGGGTGCAAGTTGACTGCGCTGGCATTATGCCGGCTTCCAGAAGTTTACATACCAATTTCGCTAAACAAGAGAGAAGAAGAAGAAGAAGACTTGTGTACTGTCATAGTCAACTCTAATGTAGTGAGTCCACAGTGCTCGTAGAATTGATTCCTGAAACTCCCACTAATGTTAGAGCAAGGCTGAAGAAGTGGGAGGTTAGATAGATACAGGCCACAAATGTTATGTACTGTGCGTGCAAGTTGCTAGTTCTACTGTGACACAACTGCTTTCTGCTGAATTATTTTGTGTTAATCTTAAAGAGCAGTGGTTACAGACTATGTCTTTCTTTCTTCATATAGATGCTCCTTCCAAACTGTCACGGAAGGAGCTGGCTAGACGGGCCCGGCAACGGAAGCTGGAGGCGACTGTCGCCGCATATCGGCGGCTGGTGGCCCAGGAGGAGGAGGACACGCAGTCGACCTCCACAACATCCACAGCGGCAGCTGCATACTCCTCCGCGCTCACTGGGTCAGCCAGTCAGCGCAAGCCTCCAGCGGTACGGAGCCGTGGTACCGCAGCCACCCGCCACCGCCAAGCAGCCAAAAAATCAGCTACCCCCCACAGCACTTCAAATTTAAAGGCACGCGTGCACCGCCTAACCCTCAGGGTGTCCTACCTTGAGCAGGAGCTGAAGAAAACGAGAATCCTGCTCAAGAACCTCTGCAAGGAGCATGACCACCTGGCTAAAAAAGTACACCGCCGGCAGCATTAGAGGAGGAGAGACTGTCCCTTGCCCCTTTTTTAAAGACTTTTCGGGGGTGGGAATTGGGAGTTAGGTTTTTGGACTTTGGGGACTTTTCATTTCACGGACATTATTTGGGGTTAGGGGGGGTGGGCCGGGTCTTGCGGGATAGTTTATTTTTGTTAGGGATATAAATCATTATTACTTTCAACTTAAACATAGCATACGTGTTTTTACTGCAGTTGAGGCTGGGTGGGGGGGTTTACCTGTAAGTTTGTTTTCCTGAAACGTAAGTGGCTTCTTGATTCAAATTGTGTAAATAATTGCCCAAATGTTTACAAAACTAAGTGCCTCTCACAGAGTTAGTGAATTCAATTGTCCTAGGACTTTACTAGTACTACCGTCAGTCTCTCGTCTCTCCTACTACTCCATTATTCTTTCGCCCCCAAACGCTTATCTTACCTGTAATTCGTGTTTGAAAATAGGGCTAGGCACAGGGCTGGCTGCATGGCAAATGGCGATTAAGTTTGGCAAGCCTGGGCGGATGAAATGGCATCATTGCAGTGGTACTAGTGGTGGTACACAGTGGCAGTTGCAGCATATGAAAAAAAAGAAAATGAAACCTTTATTGGCCTGAGCGGAGCATTAGAACGGTAAGATAGATACTATAGCACGTGACAGTACACTAGAACAGTGCCATAATGTAGCCTTACCAATTCTAAAGTATTGAAAGTATAACTACTACTTGCGTGGAATTTGACATTGGCTACTACTACAAGAAATAGTACTGAAGGTGAAGGACACAGCAGCGTAATCATTTGCCACGTGTAGGAGGAGGATGTTCTTGATGATCAATCCAGTTGATGGCGCCCATGAAAATCTGCTTTGATTTGCCAATAGTCATGGGTCTGTGTCAAGCTGAGTAAGAATATATCCTCAGATTCCTTCACCAGCCTTGAAATGTAATTAATTTTCTGTTGCTATGACCTTATCCTCCCCAGCAAGTGTGTGGAATTATTGCTGTTATTTACTCACACATCAATGAAAACCACACAGCCATGGGGAAGAGGGTTAGGGTTTGGAAATTGGATGGGAATGGGGTTTCTTGGGAAAGTTGTTGAGAGAAGAAAAAAAAAGCACATCATGGACAAACAACAAATGAAGATAAACAAATCTTTGGATACGAAGCTATCCATAAATCTTTTAAGTGGAAGTGCATCAAGCTACATGGATAAGTTACTGAAAAGTAAGTAGTACTTTCTACAACGTACTAACTAGGAATAAAAGAATGCGACAGTACAGGGCTGCAGTAATTATGCGTTTTCACTTGCCTATCTCTACACTCAGAGAAACACTTTGTACATTAAATTAGTTTGAAAAATAGCAAAGTAAAACCTATGCAATGGCTGGAGGGATGAATTTAGAAGCAGCGAGCAAAGAAATGCAGAGTCACACTCATAGAAGTTCACAGCAAAAACATTACTTAAAAGATAAGTAGAAATGAATGGATACTGTTACTGTATGTTGTTGTAGTTGTCCTGTTGAATTTGGGAAGTTGCATGCATCCAGCCATTCCTCTTATTTGCGGTACTCCTCCCTTCCCTCTGACGCTCCGTCGAT
The DNA here is from genome assembly GCF_964261635.1 of Lissotriton helveticus. Classification (NCBI taxonomy): domain Eukaryota; kingdom Metazoa; phylum Chordata; class Amphibia; order Caudata; family Salamandridae; genus Lissotriton; species Lissotriton helveticus. The sequence continues at coordinate 679,146 of NW_027611702.1, read as the reverse complement.
CAATGTTGGTGACCAGAAGACACCCTGTCCACTGCCTGCCTGGCGGATGCTGAATTCAATTACGGCTCGCTAATGTGAAGCCTGACTTCAGCCTTTTTCCCATTGCACAGGGTGAAAGCCGCCCTGTAAATGTTGATGGAAAAACAGGAAGTGATATTACAACACCACTGAGAAAAAAATATAAGGTACGTATGCTGTGTAATGCAAAAAGTCACACTTTCAGTTTCAGAATCGACAGTACAATAGTTTCGAAAGGGCGTACTCTGAGTCTCCTTTTGAAGGATAAATAAGTATGGGCGAATTTTGCGGATCTTTCCCCTCAAGCTAGGTGTACTGTAAACTGCGATTTTAGAACAAAATTAGACCTTCCCAACAGTGCTCCCAGACCCTTAAACCCAGTCGCAAAAATGTAGAAGACCCCCAATCAGACCCCAAAAAACATGTGATACTGCTAACTGTCTGAGGCGAGGCCTAGTGGAAAATGGTGACAAAAGAACGTACTTTGAAAGTAAAGTAGGTCCAAATCCATCCCCCCTTTTCCACCATGGATTTTCTTCAAACCACTTGCAACCAAAATTATACATTTCTCGACAAGTGCTCCAAGAGTAAACCCCAGAACCCAGTTGCGAAAATCACGAACACCCCCAAACATATGCAATACTGCTAACCCTAACGAGCCCTAAGTTAAAAATAGTGTCAAATGCTTTCTTCAAGTAAATCAAATTGCCCCTTTCCCACCATGGATTTTCTTCACACCACTTGCAGCCAAAATTAGGCATGCCCAGCGTTGCTCCAAGACCCCTCAACCCCCTCCCCAAACACCAGGAACCCCCCCCAAGCAGCCCCCCCCGAAAACACGAAAGTGAGCAAAATCGCTGAAAAGTGGAAAACTTTTTCACCATGGAAACCATTTATCCGGTATTAGTCCTTCCCAGCAATGCCCACAGACCTGTCAACCCAGGCGAAAACAAGTGGAACACCCCCAAACAGGCAAAAAGCAAAACCAGAATAAGTGAGACTTACCTGGAATTCAGTCCAAATGCGCTCTGCAGCTACGCCCTAACTCCCCTTTTCCACCATGGATTTTCTGAAAAACAAATGCAATCAACATTAGACTGTGCCAGCAGTGCTCCCAGACCCCAAAACCCACCCCCAATAACCTAGAAGCCCTCCAAACAGCCCCCTAAAAACAGGCAAGTGAGCAAAAACGGAAACACTTTTTCACCATGGATTTTCTCCAAACCACTTGCGTCTGATATTTAACCTTCCCAGCAATGCCCCCCGACCCGTCAACCCACCCACAAAGAAGTAGAACACCCCCAAACAGGCAAAAAGCAAAAGTGGAAAAAGTGACACTTACAAAAATGTAGGCCTAGTTCCCAAATCAATCCATGCGCGCTCTGCAGCTGTGCCCTAACTCCCCTTTCCCGCCATGGATTTTCTTCAAACCACTTGCAACGAAAATTAGACCTTCCCACGAGTGCAGAGTCCCAGACCCCTCGACCCAGTCACAAAAATCTAGAAGACCCCCAAACAGACCCCCAAAAACATGCTATACTGCTACCTCGCAGAGGCCTGCCCTTCCACCTCTATGAGGCTGTGATTGTTTTCAGTTTTTTTCACCCTTGCAGCATATCTAATTGTATGCAGCAACTCCAGCAAGCAACATAGCCCCAATTTTACATTAACTGATGTCTGGACTCTGCATGGCATAACAACAGTACACTGGCTCGAACACTCCACCACGAGTTGATAAACTTGTAGTTCTGCTGTAGTAGTTGTTGTTGTTGACTGGTTTACCTGGTTGCCACTCACGAATTGGACATACTTCTTCTGTAAACCGACGATGATGACGAGCCATCCATCCCAGCGAGTGACTGCAAGAAAAAATATATATTATTTAACTTGGTATATTGGCAAACAGTGAGTCCAAGGACATTTAACATATTGTAAAATGCAACGTAGTGTGCCCTACAGTTGAAGTAAAATTTCAATTAAACAAGGTAAAAAAAAGCATAGTAGACTTTAATTACTTTAAGTGTGTAAAAGATTACATAATAACAGAAGCGATTCATTTCAGTCACAACAAACAAACAGCAATTGCTTGCTTCCATCAGACACAGACAGCCATTGATGTCCACTGCATGCCATCTTCTCATTATTCGTTCATTACCTGTTCCACTTTTTATCCGCATCTTCTTCTAGAAGTGAAGCCCCACAAGGCAGCATCTCCTGTCAATTTCAGATGATCTGTGTCAGCCATCATTAATGTGGACTCATTCATTCCAGTCCCACTTGAGGGGACTCGTCTACGAAGACAACGTTCTTTCTTCATTGGGCGTAATCCAGCCATCTGCATTGAGGGAAATAGGAGTCTGGAGGAGGAGGATAGAGGAGCATGTTCTTGTGAACTTGTGAACCTGAGGAATGCAGACTGCGGCACCTTCAAATCAATAAGGAAATAAGTGAAGACAGTTCTGCTGATGGGCTTGTTGTTGTGATTAGGTGATTAAAGTTGTGTTTTGGTAAAAGTTGCAAAACAAAGAAAGACACACAGGAATAAAAGTGAATAAGGACGAAAAAGAAAGTAAGTCATTGACTCATTTTTAGGGCTCGGGAAGTAGAGCTCGTCCTCAAACTCTGCGAATTCCGACGGGAGTAGGTCAGTTAACAGAGAAGAACGTCCCTCATCTAAGTCGGTGTCCTCTTCTTCCTGCGTGCATTCTCGTATTTTGTAATCTGGTGGTATAAAGTGCTGATTCATCTTGATCATTGTTAATCTCGCCACATTTTTGGGCGAGAGACGGGTCCTTTTGGAAGTTACAATGCCACCAGCAGCACTGAAAACACGTTCAGAAGACACGCTTGCGAGTGGGCAAGACAAGTAATTTATAGCCAGGTTGGTGATCTCTCGCCATAGATTTCTTTTCCCATGCCAATACGCCAACGGGTCCTGATTAACATAGACCTCTGTTGAGTCATCCAGATAGGCCTGCACAATCGACTCAAGGTTCTCCAGGGTTCCTCCACTTTACATACTTTGTTCTGTGCCCTTTGCATCTCTGGGACGAGCAAACCCTTGCTGAGTTAGCTAATCCGCTTCAGACAATATTATGGTTGGGCCTGGTGCAGGTAAGGATGATGATACGGTTGCTGGTGTCGTTAACGGCTGAGAGGGAAAGTGACTCACTTCTGAAGTGGAACTTGACGCCGGATGGCCTGCTGATTCACTACTACTACTGCCTTTTCCTTCAATTTCCCACCGGTCTCTTTCAAACCAAGTGGCTGACACAGCTAGCCAATGTTTGTACTTTGTAACATTTGCTTCATCAAAAGGAATGAATGCTCTGCTCGCCACTGCCTTTTTGTACCGTGGATCCAGAATAGTAGCACAAATGTAATGTTGTTCTGTGTGGATATTTTCAAGCCGTTCATTGTGAATTAGGCGGCATAATAAGCTCTCCGCCAACTTATATGCTTCTTTCTTTTCAGCATCATTTTGTAATGTTGAAGACACGCCTTCCGTTGGTGCTCTAGCATGCGCAACAATGGGATAGCTTTGCCCAAAGTACAGTCCTCCCTGCTGACGTCTCGCGTGAAGACCTCAAAAGGACGAAGCATGTCTGTCAGGCTTTTAACTACCTCCCCTTACTCCACCTGTAGCTTCATGTCTTTCATAGTAGAACCCAGTTTAAACACATACTCATTGATTACCGAACACTGCTCATACAGACGCTCAACATGTAGAAGGTTGAGTTCCAACGTGTCACCACCTCCTGTATGAGTGCTTTCACGGGCACTCTAGGTACATGTTTCAGGCGCCTCAGCTCCTTCCGGGCCTTAAAAGAATGGTTGAAATGTGTGCAGATTCTTCGGCAGGTGGTCAGTAACTTGGAGACTGTGTCTTCTTTTTTCAAGAATTCTTGGACAACCAGGTTTATACAGTGCGCCAAACACGGCACTCTGAAATAGTCACCCTGCTGCATGGCCTTAACTACATTGGCGCCATTATCTGTGGAAAAATAACCAATCATGCGGTTTCTTGGGGACAGCCATTGCAAGACCTTTGTGTTAAACTCTTGCAAAATGTTTACTGCAGTATGAGTTTTCTCCATGCCAAACATGGCTACTGTTGCATGTTTCCGAGCAGCTTGAAAAATTTTGTCCTGGTCACCACCTGCGTTTAGCTTTGCTACAACCCCTGAAAAAGAGACCCAGTGTGCAGTGATGCACATGTAATCAAGGGCTTGGCAACTGGTCCACATGTCTGTTGTCAGGTGTATAGTGTGAACAACACTCTTCTGCAAAGCTGCCCCAATCACCTCCAGCACATCTTCATGTAGTGCTGGAACCGCAACTCTGGCAAAATAGGACCGGCTAGGAACCTTCCATTTAGGGCAGAGTGTTGCCACCAATTCACGAAAAACCACCCCTTCCACAAAAGAAAAAGGTCCAGCGCTAGCATTTTAGCCAGCGTAGTGTTATACAGACGCGCCGTTGGGTGGTTGCGTACAAATGGCGCCTTCATCCAAAACATGCTTCTAATGGTGGGCAGGACCATTTTACGGGATGATGATGATGACTTCTTCAACCCAGTTAGGCTCAGTGATGAACTTTTTCGCATTGGTGTCTCTCCCACACTTTTAGTCTGGCTCATATACGTTGCAGGGGGTGTGCTGCTGACAGGGGTACTGGGTGTAACTGAAGAAATGTCTGTCGCTTCTTCACTACCCACCCACCTCGTCATCATCAGATGCAACATCAAAGGATACATTTAGATTATTTTCACTTTTGGATGCCTCGATTATCCTTAGATGCGCTTCCCATTCGACAGTGTGGTGTGTTACGAGATGACCTCTCTGGCCTCCGGTACCATAGTTGGTACCAAGCTTACCACGACTAACTGAAGCCTTACAAATGGAACAAATGCCATGTTTTCCACCTTTGGGCTAACAGTAAAGAAGTCCCAAACTGGGGACTGGAAATGTCTGCTGGTGACGGAGGAGGTGATACTGCTAATGACAGATGAAGTGGAGGATGGGCGTTGCGGAAATTTACTGTGTTGTGCACTCATTACAGCACCACTACTTGAGGAAATGGAGGTCAAGCTGGATGGAGGTCCATGTCGGCACTTCTGGCGAGAAAATATGGAAGCTGTAGGTGGTGTTGGTGTACTAGTTAACTGCGTTGGTGGTGGTACCAGTGCCAAGTCGCCAATATCAGGCTCAGCAGCACGTCGGGATAGGGAAAAAATATTTGTCTGCTGCATGCCCGGTGAGGCTGGAGTGACGTCTGTGATGACTGGGTCGTCGTCAGACTGTTCATCAGCAGAAGAATACGCCACTTCTTGTTCGGCGTCATCACCCATAACTATGAGCCTTTTGGGGATCTTCCTTTTAGGCTTAGCTACCTTTGTCAGCTCATGGTGTGCCTCACTCTCAGACAGCACTAGTGGTTCCCAATTTTGATCAAGATCATCAGAAGGAAGGGGGCTTGAAGAAGAACTTGTAGACACCCTCCTTGATCTTTTCCTTGCTGGGGATATGGAAGACAATGAATCATCAGGATGAGTGGCTTCCTCAGATGATACCTCGGCTTGAATGTCGATTTCCTGATGTGCCCCTACTTCTGGAGAAACAAGCATGTGGGCACTTGTGCAGCTCCATGCGCCTCTCCATGCGCCTCTCCATGCACCTCTCCATGCGCCTCTCCTTGCGCCTCTCCTTGCGCCTCTCCTTGCACCTCTCCTTGCGCCTCTCCTTCCACATGTACTTGGGTTTCTACTTGCTGCTCCTGTGGGTGTTGTTGCGGCTGTGGTTGTTGAACACTCGTCAGATGAGTTACAACCTGTGTTGATTCAGGGATGCTACTTTCTTGCGATGAGCCAACATCACTGGTTGATGGTGATTGAACAAGTATACTGGCTGCCTCTCCAGCACTCAAGGGATTGGACCTAACTTGGCGTGGTGGTGGCACTGAGCCCAATGAAGTGGAGGAGCTGTTCCCAGCTTGGTCCCCAGCAGACCCCGCTGCTGCTGCTGCAGGCATAGTTTTTTTTCCCAATAAATGTGGCGGTCGGCACACCAGTATCCTTGGTAAGTGGTGCCACTTGCTTCTTCTGCTCCTTCTTACTGGCAACTTTCTTGCTAGAGGAGCTACGGGCAACTTTTTTTTGGGGCCATCTTCTTCAGATGTCAGAACAGCAGGCCGCAGTTGCACGAGTTGCAGAGTTGTCTGTGGCCACACGTGATGTTGTGCTGCACACACCGCAGCAGGACTTCTCCCTGGCACTGATGATGAACAATGAGGCTGATTCGTCTTTGTGCACCTAAAAGCAAACGAAGCCAGAGGAACATCAGTTAAATAAATGTTGCATAAGTCGCGCTTCAATTAATAGTTTGCAAGAAAGCAATTATTAATACACACACCCCAAAATGGAAATTTATTTGTAATAAAAAAAGGATGTTTACATTAATAGAAGAGAGACCACACAGAGAGGGTTGTTTCATGCACCACTGACTGGGTACTGAGAAAGGGTAAATCTTGACCCTTTCGGTCAGTGGTCACCACCTCAGGTGTGGACACAAATCACCAAACAGCATTCCACTGAGAGACAAGGAATAAAGATGTAAGATACCAGAATTTCAAGTTTGCAGTGGCACTTTTTATTAATAGTTCACAAGCAGAAAAATAAATGCATATCAGTTCAGGCTCTAAGGCAAGTTCCTACAAAGGATCCAGACTTCACTCTGTCTGGAGTAAATGCTAGATGACAAATGCTCAAAATATCTCAAGGCAAGACTGGAATAAAATGTATACAAATGAACACGAGCACAGATGATCAAAGATCCTATGCTACTGAGCACATTGATGTAGACCTCTAGTGCATTCAGGCAAAATATTTAAGACAGATCTATACTCATTAGGTTAAACATTTCTATCAGGACCCTGAATTATGGGATCAAGGCTAGGAAGGCACCAGTAGAATTAGCTCAGAATAAAACATTTTGCTATTAAATTCAGAGTCTGGTGGTTTCTGGAAATGAGACCAGTCCCATAATGACTAGGAGAGAGAGATAGCTAAAAGGTTATATCAAAGATATAAAGGAGCAGAAGGGGTCTCTGCTCTGGGAGATCAACAACCTGAGAGAGGCGCCGGTGTCCCAAGTCAGAGATTCGGCTAGCCGGAGGACAAACCACGCTTAATGCCAGGCCTCCGCAGGAGAGTCCTGCCTTAGAATCTGACAGTTGGGTCTGATATACTTGAAATTGAGGAACCATGGTTCTATGGTGACGCACTGGCCTACGCCCATTCAGTGCAGGCAGTTTAACCACATGTGTCCTAGGACACCGGAAGGACGTCTCTAAGGAACATTTTGTTACGGACATTTTGAAATAGAACAATTTGTACATTTCTGAAAAAATAACATTTTTGTCACGTACATTTATTATTGCGAGAGGTTGCTGTTTTTTACTTCGTGCAAGCTATGTTTCAAAATATTACTCTAGCAATGTTTTCAGGAAGCTGTACCAACGAGCACCAGTCTGTGTATGAGTGGGTGTTGGCCTTTGTGGAAAATTACTACTTCACCTTAAGCCAATTTGCCATGTTATTTTCAGTGCAGCAGAGAAATGTTTTATTCACATTATTGTGGCCTATTGCATTTTGTTAGGCCAAGACATGTCTTCTGGGCCTCAGCCTTGGGTCTATAACCCCAGGATTCAGGGAGTTAGCGGGATTAAATATGTTGATCATGCCTAGCAAAAATTGAGGGTTTTTAAGCATATTTCAGGTTCTCCGTGGCAGGGCCTTAGGCGACATTTCGCTATCAAGACAGCTAAGAGATGCTCTTCCTGGTGATCAGATGGTAGAACGTGATTTTAACCCTTCATCATCACCCCCGTCTTGTTCATTTATGAACACACTCTTTACTGAGTATCTTGGCGACCCTACAGCCAGTGGGGGTATCCAGGGCATGTCGTTAACATAACACTTAAAGCTACCTTGAACCTGATCTTTCTTCTTCGGTGTTTCTCCGTCTGACCTAAGGAGTATTTTGACATATTCTGCATCTCGGTCATTAAGCAGACGCTCATACTGGGCGGCTGTAGGGCTCTTGTTCAGGGTGTCCCTGCCTGGGGGAAGATGGGGAGCAGTGGGTATGTCATAGTGGGTGCCAGGCTCTGTTATCTCGCCCATTTCTAATTGTACCCCCGTCCCATCCCCAGGAACCCTATCCATGACTTCATACTTCGCTATCTGGTATATCCCTGTGCTAGCATAATTCATCCCAACTGCCTTGGAACCTAATCTTTTAATGCAATGGCTCCCAATCTGAAAAGCGCAACACAGTATTATGAGAATCCCAACAATCGGTATTATTAGTTTCAAAATTCCTGTGAGCCACGAAGGCATCCAGTCAAAATTGAACCAGTCTGTTGGAATAATGTCCGCAGGGGCACCTCCTTCATCGACCATTTCTTTTCCCAAGTTGGTCAATTCCTCAATGGCTCTTGCGATCGATCCGTTGTCCTCGTCATTTCCTGGTATGAATGTGCGGCAAGACTTCCCTATTTGGTGACACAAACCACCGTCTTTGGCAGTCAGCATGTCCAGGAAGTAGTGATGTTCCAGAACCATTAGTCTCAATGGGCGCAGTTCTTCCCTAATGGCATTTAGTCCGTCTCTGGTGCTGTTGATGGCTTTCATGACCTCATAGCGCGTCACTTCCAGCCAGTGGGCATTAGCCTGAGTTTGGAACATTGGGACTGCTCCTCCAAAGAAAAGTTGGGCCTCGTTGAAGAGGCAGAATTCTTCTGGAACTTTACCAAGAGCTTCGCCTGCAAAGTACTCCGCTGTTCGCCGGTGGCGGTGAAGGAATGTCACGTCGCCTGACATGGGGTGTGTCAGTATGTGAGAGGCATTTGATGCTGGCACAACCAGATGTACTTCATGCAAAGTCACCAGAGAGCACAGTCCGAGCCACTGAGGAGGTAGGTGGAGATAGAGGCGTTCTCCACAAGCCCAGTAGTAGTCCATTAATGCGGAGGTGCCAAACTGCATATCGAAGTTGAAGACCGTTTTATTACAGTCTGTGTTACGCCCAACAGAGATGGAGCCATTGCCTAGGAAACAAAGAGAAGGGTTTTTTAGTTCAAATGCTTTTTTATCTTTGCACATTCTCTCCCCACCCCAGGTGTATCTGCTTGCTGCCTCATTCCAAATTTGTTTACAGTTATCCTCTACATCCCAGTCAATATTTTCCTCCCATATTGTTTCGCCAGTCCAAGGGGGACCTAGGGACGCTGCTTTGCAATATATGTGGCCAGTTTCGAGCCACTCATTCTTGTAATATACTCGGGCTAGTACTTCAAGAAGTGTTCTGTTCTGGCATTGACAGTGTGGGCCGGGAAGGCCCCCGGGTGGCGGTGGCCATGGAGGCGTGGGTGTGTGTTGCATGTTGCTAGTGGTGTTGCGATCGAAACGTATTTCATTTGCCTGAACAGCTGCGCTCGGTGATCCATGTTGGGTATATTTTTTTTGTACTTCTCTTGTATCATCTGTTCTATTTCTACTTTGTCAGAGGTAACCCGGAATATGATATTGTTGTTATCCCATTCTGTTGTATTCACAAATCCAATCCATATTCCAACCCCTCCTACTATTTGGACCGGTCCCTCCACGCGGCAAAGATACAGGTGTAGTAGGCACATCACTATGTGTGGTGGAACCTCTTTAGGTCAGCTCCTACAGCATGGGGAATGTAGGAACACACATAGCAGGACTCATTTGTAATCCTCTTCCCTACGGCTGTCATGTCTCTGTACCAGGAGTTGTCTACCAGGGAAGAATGGACTGAATGATCTCTCACTGATAGCTGTAGGCCTAGTATGGGCCCTAAGCCCTCTTGTATCTTCACACGATGATCGAATGTTTTGTGCCCTGCCTTCTGGTTATTTGCATTCTTGCGGGGGACAAGGGGTTTTGTTCGGTAAGGAGAAATAGCAAATCGGCGTGTTCTATGGTGACGGGAAAGGCGTTGGCGGGACACTTGTTGTCTTTCTGTGATGTTGGCAGACCTCTCACATGACCTATTCCTTTCCCCTGGGGTGATGAGTGCGTATTCAGGATGCACACTGGTGGGTGTGCTGCTGGCTGTACTATTTTCTGGGAGTTCGGGACCTATTGTGTGTTGTGTTGCTGTCTGCTGTTTGAGTGTGACCGCTGGTACAGTTGCTGGAACAGTGGATGGTAAGGCATTTCTATTACCTATCTCATTAAAGCTCTTTACAGCAAAAAAATAGACGCACCAGTTAAAAGTTATTAGTGCCACTCCAACAATGATACAAAACATAAATGTGACAAGAGTACATAACTTCGCATCGTGGCTGCTGTATCCCTGGATCAGCACGGGTATGCCTTCTTCTTCTTCTTCTTCTTCGGCAGTGGACGGTAAACCGCTGTCCTCATTCAGGGGGACCATGGTCATGTCTCTTTCCTCTCTTAGTTAATTGTCTATTGCTGCGGAGGCACAGGAGCGAGACGAACGTCTCGCCGGTGTATCCATGCTTTTCGTTCTACTATGCGGACGGCAGTTGGAGATGAATCAGTCATTACAAAGGGGACGTCGAATTTGGGGTCTTTCCACTTCCTGACCTGCCTCCGGATAAAGATCAGAGTCCCAGGACGGATAGGTGGGAGCTCAGGATGGATGGGGCCCTTCTCCTTCCTTCTGGATACCTGGACAGAGAGGAACTGCGCAGCGCGGGTTAGTGTGCACAAGAAGTCATAAAGCTCAGCCTTAACAATCTCGGAGGATGACTCAGTATCTGTTTTGGGCCTGCTGGGAGGGACCGCTACATTTATGGATCGTCCGGTGACAAGCTGGTGGGGCGTGAGGTGGTGATCCGAGCTTGGGGAATTTCTTAATGAGAAGAGGGCCAGCGGGAGACAGTAGAGCCACTTTTTGCCAATGGTGGCGCTAATTTTGCTTATTTTGTTTTTGAGCAGGCCATTGAGGCGCTCACAAATGCCATTGCTTTGAGGGTGGTAAGCGGATGTCAGCTTGTGTCTGATGCCTAGCATTGTGGTGAGAGAGGAGAAGATGGCGTTTGAAAAATGGCTTCCGTTGTCTGTTCTAATGGCGGAAGGAATTCCAAAGCGGGAGATGACGTCACGGAGTAGGAATGTGTCTGCTGCTTTGGCATCGCAGTGGACGCATGGTCCAGCTTCGATCCAATGTGAGAATGGGCATACTACCACGATGAGATATTGGTAGTTTTGGCATCGATCAATCATATCGACATAGTCAAGGTGGAGTTCTTTGAATGGGCCAGAAGGTTTAGGAATAGTGGAGGCAACTGTTTTGAGAGTTGGGTTTGGTGAATACTGTTGGCAGATGAGGCATTTATTAACAAAGAGCTGTATTAGTTCATAAGCATTGGGAATGAACCAGTCTGCTTGCAATGTGGTGGACATGTTATCTCGGGAGACATGTGCGGGAAGGTGAAGTTGATCCAGTGCCACCTGCAGTAAGGCTTGTGGCATGACAGGTTTTCCTGACATGGTCTGTCTATAGATAAAATCAGCAGTGTCCTGCTGTACTCCCCTCTTCTTCCACAGCTCTTTCTCTTGTTGTGGTGCACTTTCTTGTACTTCCCTGAGATGTAGTTGGGCAATGTGATCGTATTGTTGTGTGTCATCGATAGGGCATAAACGAGGTGCGTCAGAATGGTCATTATTTGTGTCTGAGTGCTGGGCTGGAGCTACACTATTGTCCTGCTTTTGTACTTGTTCCGTTAGTGTTATTGTTTGTTCTGTCTGTTCTGACGGAGCAATAGCCTGAGCAAGTAGGATAGGGTGATATGGTGCAGGTACGGGTAAGGGGCCCCTGGCCGCAGCTTTAGCTGCCCAATCAGCCAGGGCGTTTCCTCTGGAAACAAAGTCCTATCCATTAGTGCGCGCTGCGCATTTAACAACGGCTACCTCAGTTGGAAGTGTGAGTGCTTCAATCAAGTCTTCCAGCAAATCTTTGTGGCACACGGGTGTTCCGTCTGATTTGAGGAACCCGCGCCTTTTCCAGCGCAGGATGCTTGAGTGTGTCGTTGTTGTGACATATGCAGAGTCTGAGTAGACTGTGATGCTGTCATCGGCCCCACAGTTTAGAGCGGCTATTAGTGCCACTAATTCAGCAGCTTGAGCTGAGTAATGTGGGGGTAATGTGATGTGCTGTACAATGTCAAAGCAATCGGAGGACTTGTGCTGCTGAGCTCTAACCACTGCGGCTCCTGTGTATCTTATCCCTGTCTCCTGGTCAATGGTGGAGGAGCCGTCAACAAAGTAGACTGTGCTGTCAATCAGGGGGTCCTCTTTTGCTGCTCCTGATTCATCTGGGGAGTATGTGGCACAGTCATGAGTGTCATCGTCTGATGCTACAATGGGATGGGCAAAGAAGGTGGCAGGATTGACTGTGTGACATTTGACAACCTTCAGGGAGGGCAGTGACAGGATGACTTCGTAACCGGACACTCTCTGTGTAGTCAATGTCGTTTTGGCTTTCTGAATTATAGCAAAGACAGCGTACTCGGTGTACAGTGTCAGCGAGGATCCCATGACAATGGGGGTGCTTTTCTCCACAGCAAAGGCTGCAGCAGCCAGGGCTTGTTCGCAGGGGTAATGACCTTTCATGACCGAGTCTAGCATGCCGCTGAAGTAGGCAATGGGCTTATGGCCCATGGGGTATTTCTGAGTAAGGACTGCAGTCATGACCTGACCATTGCAGTGTGTGAACAGGTAAAATTCCTTTGTGTAATCAGGTGTGCCTAATACTGGTGCGTTTGTGATCTCATCTTTGAGTTTTCTGAAGGAAGCTGTCATTTCAGGTGTCCAATCTACTTTTTTTCGCCTATCTTTTGCTGCTTTGACTGCCTTCAACAAAGGGGCAGTTATTGTGGAGAAGTCAAAGACCCACTGGCGGACATAGTTCACTAATCCTAGGAACTTCTGCATGTCTTTGACAGTTTGGGGCTCTGGTGTCATTTTTATGGCTTCGACTCTGTCTGGCGTGACTCGTCTCCCTGATGCTGAGAGTATCTGGCCCAGATATTGTACCTCTCTTTGACAGTACTGGAGTTTGTTTTTGTCCACTTTATAGCCTCTGTGGGCTAGCGTGGTGAGCAGGGAGACTGTATCAGTTCTGCACTCTCGTTCTGTAGTGCTGCAGAGCAAAATGTCATCGACATATTGCAGCAAGGTGCTGTGACATTGGAAGTTCGATAAATCCTCTTTGACGACTCTGTTAAGGACGCTGGGAGACTCGCAGTACCCCATTGGGAGCCTTCGGTACGTCATGTGCACCCCATTGAACGAGAAAGCCAATAGGTACTGACTGTCTGGGTGAAGGGGGACGCTGAAAAACGCATTTTTCAGGTCAATCACGGAAAAGTATTGTGCATTCGGGGGAACATTTGTGAGGATGACAGAAGGGTCTGGGACGATGGGAAACTCTGGTCCCACTATGTTATTTATGGAGCATAGATCATGAACTAGGCGCCACTGGTTAGTCTTGCCCATGCGCACAGGAAAAAGGCAGGTGTTAACCGGGGATACACAGGGGTATATGATTTCTTGATCTAGCAGGGCTTGTATTGTTGGGGCAATGCCTTCCACTGCTTCCTTAAAAAGTGGGTACTGTTTAACTCTTGGTAGAATAGCGCAGTTTTTCAGTGTTATTTTAAAAGAAGTGGCTGAACGGATGAGGCCTACATCATTTGGACCAGTGGTCCACAGATGCGGCGGGACTTGTGCCAAGTCTGCCTCACGCACTGAATCAAATGTTGGTGGGGCACCGGGTGTTCTGTTTTCCACTGTCACTGAGAGGGGTACCTCATACTGATATATTATCTCTGTTATAGGGTATTTGTCAGGATTACCAAAGAGCTGGTCGTCTGCAATGTCTCTCACTTGGTGTTCGGGTTCGATGAAAATTACACAGGCCCAGGAGCGCATATCGTCGTCTCCGGCTATAAATGCCCCATAAGTAGGTGTAATGTGAAGAGCGAGTATGCCTAGGATCATGCTTTTGTTCGATATTTGGTAGTGCTGGGACTGCGGGCGAAAGAGAAATTCCTTTGGGAGCTGGACAGTGCGCTGGTGTAATTCAGGGGTGTTGGCTATAACGATGTGCACCGCGGTGGAGAAAGCTTGTTCATCCACAGGGCGAGCCCTCATTTGATCTGAAGAGTCCACCGTGAGTGCCATCATCCGTGCTAGGGGTGTACCTGGCATAGAACAAACCATTGTACCGTTCTCATGGAAGTGAATTGTCATATTTAATTTTGCCATGAGATTTCTCCCTAACAAGTTGACTGGAGAGTGTGGTGAATAAAGCAGTTGTTGCTCCAGCACCCGGTCTCCTATTTGTAGGGGTACTGGCTTTGTAAAGGGGACCCTTGCTATCGCCCCAGAGAATCCCTGTGTGCCCGCTACTTGATCAGAAATAGGCAGGTGTCCGCCTGTAATGCAGGAGTACGTGGCGCCTGTGTCAATGAGGAAGCTATATTTTTTGTTGTTTATCGTGACCAGGACGGTGGGGTCATCTTCACCGCTCATGATACATGATAAAACCGGGCACACAAGAGAAGTCTGTGGGCTATCCTAGCACGAGTACCCTCCAGCTTGGTATTGCTGGATTGTGCCTTGTGCAAATGGATTATTGGAGGTGACTCCCATTCCACCTTGATGGGTAGCAGTTTGGGCTTGGGGCATCACTTGGTATGAGGACGCCTGTGGCTGCTGTTGCAAGGGAACTTGCATCAGAGGGGATGGCTGTGGAGCATGGGCCATTACGGGTGTTTGGAGCTGTGCCTGCTGCATAGTCTGCTGTGGTTGTTGTTGGGCATAAGCATATAACATCTGAGGTTGCTGTGCATACATTTGTTGTTGTTGTTGGAACTGTGGTGGTGCTTTCTGGGGGGGCCCATAGATTGTTGGCCTTGGTCCCGAAGCCTAGAACGGCAATCTCTTTGCATGTGGCCCACTTTGTGACAGTAGAAGCAAGTGCGTGGGCCTGACTGTTGCTGGGCCCTTTGCTGTCCCATTCCATTGCCTCTTCCCTGCATCCCAGTGTTTCTATTGTTGTCGAAATACTGGTGTTGGCCATTACCGTAGGCGGGTTGTGGTGATAAGTACTGTACCGGGGGCTGATGTTGGAGGTACTGCACTGAGGGCTGCTGTTGGGCTTGCACATACTGGACAGCGTGTTGTGGGGGGGTCTGCACATACTGTACACGCTGTTGTGGTGGGGTCTGCACATACTGTACTGCCTGGTGTGTTTGTGGCGTCTGTGGCAGCGCATATTGTACGGTAGGCTGCTGCACTTGCTGCGGAGTGGACTGGGTATTAGTGGCGAGCACATTTTGAGCGGCCTGAGGAAAAGTTGTAACTGCTGTCATTTGGCTGACAGGTGCGGCCAAAATGACAGAGTCTATGGCGTCTTTTTTCTTATTCAGTTTCTGCTGTACCAACTTTGCAGCTGCATTCTCTATAGCTAACTGTCTACTTTTTTCCCGTTCTATTTTCTTTTTGCAGAAATGTATAATGTGGTCTTGTATTTCAGGCCATGGTTTTCCTTCCATGGCTACTACTCCATCCAAATTCTCCTGCACATCGTCTGGTAGTCCTCTTTTAACCCTTTGGCAAAAGAGTCTGCTATTCCCTCCAGTGCTATTCCAAGAGTCACCTAACTCCTGGTGCCATTTTTCTTTCATCCTGGCAATAAAGTTAATCGGGTCTTCATTTGTTTGCATTGTTAGTGACATGAGAGACCCAATGTCTGGAACGCCAAGGTATTTTAATCGCATTTTAGTCCAGACTGCCGCCCTTATTTTATCAAACGGTTCTCCATCGTATGTTGTGTCGTTCATAGTTATCAGTCCTCTACTGATACTTGTGAAAATTTCTTCTGCTTCCCCTCCCATTAGGGAAATTAGCAAACTTTTCATATCGGCAACCTCTGGTTTGGTGCCTGTAGTATTTTTCTCTAGGGCCACTATCCATTTACTTGCACCCTCCGTGAGGGGTGGGAGGTTCTTTTTAATGGCTTCCATCTCCGCATAAGACCAGCAGTTATATATGGGGGGGCCTTTTGCTGTTTTGTATATTAGCGGCATCTGGCGGCTAATCCCTACACCTAGGAGCTTCGGTCTTGTGGTGTCATATCGTATAGCATATTTCTGCCAAATTTTTAAACTGGCTTCCATATAATCATAGTCCCAATCCTCATCCCCTACACCCTGCAGTATACATTCCACTGCGGTGGCCATATGTTGAGGGTCGAAACACCCTTCTCTTGGCCAAGGGATCATCTGTGGGGCCAAGGATTCTGTCCATCCTGCCAAATTGTCCGTGAAGGGAATGACCGCGTAATCTGAATTTTCCCCTTATTCCACTATCTCGTTGGGAGTTAAGTCCTTGTCCCGCAGGGCACATGGCTTGCTGAGGAACATGCCATTAGTTGGTCTAGTACGAGTGTTTCGCATGGCGGCGGTGCCAGTGACCTGGTAGTTAATGTGGGCTTCAGTTCCAGGGACATCGTATACGATGCCCTCAGGTCGTCCGTGTGTTCCCAATACGGTTAGTCTTTCTACCTCTGTTTTTCTCTTATTCTTCCTGTTCCCGCCCATAACCCCCGATTGTGGGAATTCCTGATGTTGGTAGAACGGGTTTGTTGATGTGTTTGTCCCATTGGTGGCGTGTGGCTGGCTGGAGAAATTGGTCATGGCTGTGGCGGATGGTGGGGCAAACGGGTCTGCTACAGGTGCGGGGTGCCGTGGGGGTATGCCTGGGGGTGTAGGCTGGAGCTGAGCTGTTCCAGCCGTCGTATGTGTGTTGTCTGGTGTAGCTGTCTGGCGGCAAGGGGAGGGGGACCTATGGTACTGCACTTCCGGCCGTCCTTCATAATCTCTTATGTCCCGAGAGGGACCCACACTTGGCAAAGGTGTGGATGGAAAATGGGCTGTTTGCTGTTTACTATTGCCTAGTTCCCCAGCCCCTCCCGTGCTTTCAAAGATGTCTGCCTGTTCGGTGTGTTGTCGCGAAGTGTTCATTGTTGCCTGGGTATTTGATGAGTTAAAGTGGGCAAACTTGAGGGTGTCGGACAACCTTTCACTTATCTGTTCTAATTTTAATGAGGCACGTCGGACTACCTGGGATATATCGTCGTGTTCAGTGTTGTGTGGCCCTTCTCTGAGGAACATGTCAGGTCGGGCATTTCCATTGGGACTGCACTCTAAACTTTTATTGAATTCTGTGGCTGCTCTCCAGTTTGCATAATGGACTAGATATGGTGCTGGCGGGCCCTGTACTTCTCTAGCCTTATCCTGTTGTTGGACAGTGGCGAATGTGATCAGTGGCTCGCCTGTGTGTGGACCGCAGAATAGCATGTCGTCTTGTGAGGTGGCCTCAGGCTCCGGAAGTTGTGGAGCATTGGGGCCACGGAGGCTGTTCAGATCGGGGTAGTGGGAGAGTGGTTGGCGAGGCGAGTCGGATGAGTGGTGAGATGACGTGCGTGAGTTGTTTGATGAGGCGACGGACACATTGTTGGTCGCCTCCTCTCCCTCCTCAACAGGCAGGACTGAGACAGAAGTGGGGTTCAGTTGTAGCGAAAACTGCGCATTTATTTGCCCTGGTAACCCTGGCACCGTGGCGTGCAAAGTTGGACTGCCACTGGTGACAGGTGTACCAGGTGGGGGTCTGACTGGGGCTGGAGCTGGCACTGTAACAGGTGTTGTTGGGCTACTGCTAGTGCCGGGTGGTGTCAATGGGGCAGCACTATCATCAGTGGCAGGTGGAGGGTGTTCGAGCGTGTTAAGGAGATCAATTGGGAGTTGACTATACCCCACAGTTGCCATATTATTAGTTGTACACTGTAAGTCCAGTTCTTTATTTTCGGCGGATACTATTGCGGGATACATGCCACTGGCTTGGTACGGTGGGGGCGCCGGAGGGGCAGTGGGCTGGGTGGCAGTGTGTTCTGGCGTATTGTCCTCTTTAAAGATACGCCAGAGACTTAAGGTGTCCTTCCTTTTCTGTAATTTGGAACCGGAGTATTTGGTGTTTAGGAAGGTGGTGGCGAGCTCAAGGATAGTTACGTCAAAACTCCCTTCTGAGGGCCATGGATAAGTCATATTTTTAGTTAACTTGTGAAGTTCCCTACAATGTTTGAGTATGCGTTGTTCCTGCCCACTAAACATTATCAGGACATGTTGGAGTGGTGTTGCCATAATGAAATGTTTGTGTGGAAGCAAATTAGGCTCTGCAATGGGGGGCGATTCGGTCTGTGCGGTCCTAGAGGTCACGTATGAGTTCACCTGCTACTGCCTCAAGGATACAGTCATATATGGTGCTTTGTAATTCAATATTCTGGAAGGGAGTGCACCCGGGGAAAAGAAGTTGGCCTCCAAAGCAAGCGTCAGCTATTTTAGATTGGTGTGGGTGTCTGGGGAAAACACTAGATAAGACTGTCGGCCCCTCCTAACTTGCAAGGAGCAAAATAAAATATATATAATAGCCCGTGGGTGTCTTATACACAGTGGAATTCAGTATCCTATTCATAAAATTACTCAATGCATGTGCTGGTGCTGGGCACCACTGTGTGGGGTACAGTCTGATGTTGGAACGGAGGGACAGTCAAACCCTGCCTGGGTGTTTTCAGGGCTACAGACGTGAGGATGCAGATCCCTGATAAGTTCCTCTCCTATTTCATTACAGACAATATTATAGAGTATGTATCTTAAATCTAATTCGTCGGGTCCTCTGTATCTCCCTTCTGGGGATAAGTCAGGGAACTCGAGATTATGACGGGCAAAGGTATAGCGAATTTTGCTTTGCAGTGGGTTCCGTGGCCAGGAGGACTCGAATACAGTGGGTAGCTCTAAGCCTGGGGATAGTAGGCGTATTCGTATGTAAATCCACTCTGGTGTTTTGTGCACTGAAGTGCCGAATATTCAGGGCCCACAGTATGTTATGGGTACTCGGACAGTAGTGCTCTTAAAAGGGGTGATGTATCGTTTTGAAACTGTGGGTGATAGGAGTAGGAGTTAGAGACGGAGGCCGGGGGTAAGTTTGGGCCTTTCCCTTCTGCCGGTGGGATGAACGCTACTTCAGATGTAGCACCTGACTGTATGGAATCTACTGAAGACTCGTCGTCAGTGATGAGAATGGGTGTGTTAGCCGGGTGGTTTGGATAGCCTGGGTATTCAAGGGGGAGAGAGTGGGGGGCAGACAGAGTTGACAAATCAGAGGCCTCTACTGTATACAGCTGCTGAGGGTCGATAGTGTCTGGAGATGGTGGGGTAAGAAATATGTCTGGGCAGATGTCAAGAGATTGGGTAGATATGGTAAGCTGGGTGCCTGGCGTAGGGGTAATTCCTAAAATTGCCCAGGCGTCTGTGAGTATCTTGCGGAGTTTGCACTAAGTTTAAAACTGTTGGTCCACTATCTGCCGGTCCCTAAAACTTATGTTTCATTTGTTTAGATTTCAGGCCCCGGAGGAAGAGCCTCGTCAGGCTCGAAATGCATCGGGCATTCATATAAAAATGTTATTGACAATGTGTTATGTTTGCTTATCATTCTCATTCTGCTGTCAGATGTGTAAATATTTGAATATTTGAATTGATTTGGAAGGTTGTTTCCAATGTTTTTTGAGTTAAAAGCTCTATGATCATGTAAAAGAAAGTTAAACATCAAGTGAAAATTAAAACTAAATAAGTTTGCAACAGTGCACAGTGGTCGGGTGTGAATTCACTCGAGGTAGGTAGGTTCAGTCAAGGCACGTGAGGACAAACGAGCCACCACGGTTGCACGCATTTGATATAAAGGGTAAAAGCTTAAATAGAAGATTTAAAATTTGTACATACAGGTGTGCTTCTCCACAATATTCATTCAATGACAACACAATCACGTGTCAACCACGCCCCAAAGCCGAAAACCTGAACACACCCAGGGAACACCCAGCACCCCAGACTCGAACTGGGATAGGGATCGCGAACCTCCCCACAAAAGGGGAGGCTGGGACTTGAACCCGATTCTGGACCTGCAATGACCGGAATACACCCAGCTCACAGACTTGAACTGTCGAGAGGGATCATGAAGCTAGGGGAAGTCGACACCACAAAAACCCACACCACGACCCGCTCCCTCTCTGCTCGAACCGGCAGGGAGAAGGGCCGGAAGGCGACAAGCCACAAGCCACAAGTACAACTGTGAATAGCAATCGAGCAGAGCACCTGACAAGAAAGCGTGCAAAATGTGACCACTGAGAGACACAGAGGGTTCGTGAATCGTGACCCTAGGCAATGCCGCGGTGGGGGGGGGGGAATCGGAGTCCTAACCAGAGCTAGCCACAAGGGGACCGCACACAGCCAAGTAGCCAACACCACGGAAACTCAAGGGAAAAAATAAAATGTTCCTTGACTCACCAATGGTATGCAAGAGACTGCGGCGGGGACCCCTCAAGGCAGCCCGTGGAAACCCACCAGATCCACCGCAGGAATGGGCCAGGCACGATGGACGGTTGGGCGCCAGCTGAGAAAGGGTAAATCTTGACCCTTTCGGTCAGTGGTCACCACCTCAGGTGTGGACACAAATCACCAAACAGCATTCCACTGAGAGACAAGGAATAAAGATGTAAGATACCAGAATTTCAAGTTTGCAGTGGCACTTTTTATTAATAGTTCACAAGCAGAAAAATAAATGCATATCAGTTCAGGCTCTAAGGCAAGTTCCTACAAAGAATCCAGACTTCACTCTGTCTGGAGTAAATGCTAGATGACAAATGCTCAAAATATCTCAAGGCAAGACTGGAATAAAATGTATACAAATGAACACGAGCACAGATGATCAAAGATCCTATGCTACTGAGCACATTGATGTAGACCTCTAGTGCATTCAGGCAAAATATTTAAGACAGATCTATACTCATTAGGTTAAACATTTATATCAGGACCCTGAATTATGGGATCAAGGCTAGGAGGGCACAAGTAGAATTAGCTCAGAATAGAAAATGTTGCTATTTAATTCAGTGTCTGGTGGTTTCTAGAAATGAGACCAGTCCCCCTAATAACTAGAAGAGAGAGATAGCTTAAAAGGTTATATCAAAGATATAAAGGAGCAGAAGGGGTCTCTGCTCTGGGAGATCAACAACCTGAGAGTGGCGCCGGTGTCCCAGGTCAGAGATACGGCTAGCCGGAGGACAAAACCACGCTCAATGCCAGGCATCCGCAGAAGAGTCCTGCCTTAGAATCTGACAGTTGAGTCTGATATACCTGAAATTGAGGAACCAAGGTTCTATGGTGACGCAGTGGCCTACGCCCTTTCAGTGTCGGCAGTTTGACCACAAGTGTCCTAGGACACCGGATGGACCTCTTTAAGGGACATTTTGTTCCGTACATTTTGAAACAGAACAATTTGTACATTTCTGAAAGAACATTTTGGTCACGTACATTTAGTATTGCGATAGGTTGCTGTTTTTCACTTTGTGCAAGCTATGTTTCAAAATATTAGTTAAGTAATGTTTTCAGGAAGCTGTACCAACGGACACCAGTCTGTGCATGAGTTGAGTGGGTGTTGGCCTTTGTGGAAAATTACTACTTCACCTTAAGCCAATTCGCCATGTTATTTTCAGTGCAGCAGAGAAATGTTTTATTCACATTATTGTGGCCGAATGCATTTTGTTAGGCCAAGACATGTCTTCTGGGCCTCAGCCTTGGGTCTATAACCCCAGGATTCAGGGAGTTAGCGGGATTAAATATGTTGATCATGCCTAGCAAAAATTGAGGGTTTTGAAGCATATTTCAGGGTCTCAGTGGCAGGCCCATCACGATATTTCGCTATCAAGACAGCTAAGAGATGCTCTTTCTGGTGATCAGATGGTAGAGCGTGATTTTAACCCTTCATCAGAACTGAGAAGCACAGGTATTCTCCTTTTCAAATTGCTCAGTTCCGGACCATTTAAAGCACTGCTAAAGCCACAACAAATCACTAGTTTAGGTGAGCGCAAGTGTGCATTGTCAATTTAAATAAATGTGGAAAAATACTAGCTGTAGCATCGTCTTTTGCTTGTGGAAAAAATAAATGTGGATAAATACCGAAAAAATGCCCCAAAAATAAATATGGATAAATACAGACGGAAATGGCAAAAAAATAAATACCATAAAACCGGGAGCCCTAATTATAATGCACTTAAGAGTATATGGTATGGCTATATCATGGAACAGCTATAAGGAGATGGTTCCAAAAGATGCGAGGGGCTCAGCTCATGCTAGGGCACCCTCTCACATAAAACCAAGCACTCTGCCTCCAGGATTATCGAGGCATGCCATAGGAGTGGCTTATAGGTGACTATGTGTCTATATATATAGGTAAATATAGGGATACTACATCTAAGTAAGGGGTGATTACACCAACTTACCCAGGCTGTGTGAATAGACCTGTGATGCCAGTTTGGAGGGCCAGCCAGGGGTGGCATAAAACATTCTGCAGCCCCGGGTAGGCCTAGGGTGCACCTATGCCCTGGGTACCTATGGTACAATATACAGGGACTCACAGAGAGGACACAATACCCAAGCTGGTATGTACCCAAAGTACATGGAGTCCATTTTAAAGAGAAAGCAGAGAGGCTGGGCCCTGATTCGAAGGGTCCCAGCCCAACTAAGTCGAAAAAACCAGCAAAACACCAGGAAAAAAGTGGGGGCAACCATATAGTCAGATTCCAAATCAAATTTCAAAGCTTTATTCGACATTTGTCATAAAAGCATTTCCACCCTAACACTATACAAATAAATACTACATCTAAAATGAGCACATTAAAATACATATTAAACAGTTGACAGTCGAATACACTACACAGATAAAAATACTTGGTTAGTTCAAAAATTTGTTAAAAAACAATGTAGCCATGGTAACCGTATTTCCTTATGTTACATTAGCCAATAAAGTGCGAGTGCGAATCACCCATGCCCAGCCAAGAAATTTAGCTACAGCAATCGCAAAGAGTGGAGAACAATCTGATGACACCGAAGTCATCTGCGGCGTTCCTCAAGGCTCCTCGCTCAGCCCAACACTCTTCAACGTCTACATGAGCCCCCTCGCAGCCATCGCACGCCAGCACAACCTCAACATCATCTCCTACGCCGACGACACCCAGCTGATACTCTCCCTCACCAACGACCCCGCCACCGCCAGAGCCAACCTACACGAAGGGATGACAGACGTTGCCAAGTGGATGATGAACAATCGCCTGAAACTGAACTCGGACAAGACGGAAGTCCTCATCCTGGGATCTTCACCCTCCGCCTGGGACGACTCCTGGTGGCCCCCCGCCCTGGGCAGCGCACCCAAACCCACAGACCACGCACACAACCTGGGCTTCATCCTGGACTCCTCCCTCTCCATGACCAGACAAGTCAACGCCGTCTCCTCGTCGTGCTTCAACATCCTGCGCATGCTACGTAAGATCTTCCGATGGATCCCCACCGAGACCAGGAAGACAGTCACCCAGGCCCTCGTCACCAGCCGTCTGGACTACGGCAACTCCCTCTACGCCGGAACCACCGCCAAACTCCAGAAGAGACTCCAGCGGATCCAGAACACCTCAGCACGACTCATCCTGGACATCCCCCGCCGCAGCCACATCTCCGGACACCTGAGAGACCTGCACTGGCTCCCGGTCAACAAGAGAATCACCTTCCGGCTCCTCACCCACGCACACAAAGCCCTACACAACCAAGGCCCAGGATACCTCAACAGCCGCCTCAACTTCTACGCTCCCAAACGCCAGCTTCGATCGACCAGCCACGCCCTCGCCGCCGTCCCCCGCATCCGAAGAGCCACCACAGGAGGAAGGTCCTTCTCCTACCTGGCCGCCAAGACTTGGAACTCCCTCCCGACCCACCTCCGCCTGACCCAAGACCACCTCGCCTTCAGGAAGCAGCTCAAGACCTGGCTGTTTGAGCAGTAGCGGACCCCCTCCCCCCAGCGCCTTGAGACCCTCCGGGTGAGTAGTGCGCTATATAAATGCTTTGATTGATTGATTGATTGATTGATTCTAATATTCTGAGAGCAGTCGATTGACTGGGAGTGCCAATGTTTAGACAAACTGGGCGTAGCCATTTCCGCCGTGGACTAGCATATAAGGGGCAACAAAACAACAAATGGGAGATATGCTCTGTTTGTTGTTTACAGTGATAACAGTGCTCATCCCGCGGTGGGAACCAACGTCTCTTAAAAGCATTTCCTGGGAGTGTTCCAACTCGAAATTGAAAATATAACTTCCTGTCATGCGGGCTTTCAATTATGTCCCAATAGGCTTCGCAGGATGGAACCATTTTAATGTCCAGAAAGCGGGCTGACAAATTGGCTATTGGCCCAGTACAATAGATTGTGGAATACACCATCTCCCAGTATATTTCTTTCAATTTTGCTTTTGTCGGGAAGCAAGCCACATCCCTGTTGCTCCAAAGATGATCCAGTTTTAACTTTACCAATAGACCCCTCAGATCTTTCAGCCATACAATGCAGTGAAAGCAATCAAACTTAACGACATCTAACAATGCTGCAGCGTAATGGGCTAGCTCAGGGGTCACCATCAGGCGCCTCCAATACAACAATGGCCACAGTCGAGCTATGTCCTCGATACTTTTCCTACCAAGATCCAGTTTCAATGGGATTATAGGTGTGCTTTGCGGGGCCATTATCAGCCCTCGCAAAAATCTATTTTCCGCTAGAACCAGATCTGCTAAATTTAAAAAACCCCACAGTTCAGAACCGTACAAGCAGGCGCTCAAGACTTTCATATTGTAAATTTCAAGGGCACAGTTTATTGGTTTTGTCAGTGAGGCTCTATGTTTAAGTGCAACTGCGCCTGCAAGCTGGTTAAACTTTAATACTGCCGTGTTGATATGTGATTTCCATTTTATATTGCCCTGTAAAATTATTCCTAAATAGGAAAAAGCCTCTACTTTCTCAAGGGGAGTACCCTTATACGTAATTACACCTTTAAATGTGGATTGTCGGTTCAGACACATACATTTTGTCTTGGTTGTGTTCAGCTCAAGGCCCCGGATATCACAGAATTCGCCAAATGCATTGACAGCCTTTTGGAGACCGCTCGGTGTGCGTGAAAGTATCAGCGTGTCATCCGCAAACATAAGGACGGGGACGTATGAGCCTGCTATAATTGGGGCATCACTTGGAGATTTTTTCAAGTAGTCCACAATACCATTAATATAGATGGAGAATAGTGTTGGGGCCAGGACACACCCTTGCCGCACCCCCCGCTCCACAGGAAATGGCTCAGTCACTTCTCCCTGCGCCCCCCACCTGATTTTGGCATAATTATTTTCATGCAGGCGCACAAGAAGAGTGAGAAGATCTGGACTTATACCTGCTTCAGCCAAAGTCCTCCACAGCTTTTCTCTTGGCACTAGGTCGAAAGCTGCTTTTAAGTCCACAAAGACGGCGTAGAGAGTGCCATTTTTCAATATTACGTTTCTCCAGTAAATGGCAATGACGTAGAAAACCTGGTCTATGGAACTAGTCAAGGGGCGAAACCCCGCTTGGTATGGCGACAAGATGTTGTTTTCCTCTATCCATATTTGCAGCTTATTCTGTACTAATCGGCCCATCAGTTTCTGTGCTGTGTCTATGAGACTGATGGGTCTATAATTATTGGGAAGGGATTTGTCGCCTTTTTTAAATATAGGGATAATTTCAGCTCCCTTCCAGGAGGGAGGCACTTCCCCTCCCATGGCCACTGCATTAGCCAGCCATGAAAAATACATGCACCATGAGTTCCGGTCGCTTAGGAACAGATCTGCCGGAATGCCTTCCATACCCGGAGCTCTTCCCCCCGTTACACAGTCCAGAGCGATGCTTACATCGTTTACGTTAAATACTTTGTGTTTAAAGTGAACAGTTGGAGGGGGAATATCAATGACTTGCGTTGGGCTACGGGCATATTGTGGCTTGAAGAACTCGATCCATTTGTTTTTGGCAACATGGTTTTGTGGTTTGGCAGCTATTCCTCCCCTATCCCATTTTACCGTGGACCAAAATAGCTTGGAATCTTTAGCTGCGCAAGCATGTTTCAGCTCGCACCAGCATTCCTCGTCCCACCGTCTCTTGGCTTGTTTTTGGGTTAGTCTGTATATATCCCTCGCCTTCCTAACTGCATCAGAATTACCCCTTCTTAGTTCACTACTCAAATTTTGTCGTGCCAATCTGCAGCTTTTGTCGTACCATCCCTGTTTTGGTAGGTGTTTTTTACCCTTGCTTTGGTCTACCGTTTTTAGGAAGAAACCTTGCAGTCTGCGGAAGAATTTTGTGTGGGCCTCTATCATGTGGTCTTGGAAGTTTGGCTTCCCAATATGATGTTTGATGTTATTTATTTCCTCTACCACTGCTCTCTTGAGGTCATCTAACTTCCCTACATCTTCTATCAGCCTTCTCCATTTCAGGTGACGCCGGTTGTTTGAACAGACTACATCCTGGGTCACCCGCTCAACCTTGGTGCTATGCCCCACAACCCCCTGATATGGATGAAAAGCCATACACATAGGGTTGTGATCACTTTCCATTCTTATTTCCACGGCCATGTCTATAAATTTACTCCAGTCCCTCACATCTACTAAAAAATAGTCTATTCTACTGGATGCCCGACCGTTGTCAAATGTGCTGTTCCCATTGCGGTCAGAGGGCGTATGCCCATTAGCCGCTCTTAAACCTTTTGCCAGGCAGAGACTCTTCACTTGAATGGCCACAGCACTCCATTTTTTAATGGCAGGCACCTCAAGCTGGGGTATTCCCCACTTACTATCCTCCTCCTCAGACAGAATCCTATCCTCCTCACCCAATGGTTCAAAGGTCGAATTGATGTCCCCCCCACAATGATATGTAATTCCAGGGGTAGCAGCTCTAACTCATGTTCTAGGGCCGATACTACTTCTGAGGATTTCCCACCCCCAACCCCCCTGGCATATATGTTAAAAAGAGCAAACTCTTGGCCGTTGTCCCATCTAATATTAAGTGCTAAGATATCATTGGTTGGTAGGGATCTTTGTCGTATTGTACAGTTCAACGACTGGCGTATCCAGATCAGCAGGCCTCCTGAAGGGCGACCTGTTCGTTTTTTTGTTGCTGGAATATAAAAGTTTATGTACCCCTGCCGAAAAACTGGGCTTAGAGACCAAGTTTCTTGTAGAAGAATGATATCATAAAGGTCAATAAAATCGCACCATTCTGGGGTTGCCATTTTGTTCGCTATACCCGCAATATTCCGTGACATAAAGGTCAGATTGGGTTTACCCAAATTTGACCCTACCTGGCCCAGCCCTGTAACATTTTCTGCAGGCTCGGCTATTGGGGTTATTCCAGCCTCCAGAATTGCTATGGAGGTATCTATTGGGTCAGATAGATCCTGTTCAGTCAACCGACCATCGCTCCTTACATGTTCAGGATTTCTATATCTATCATATGAAACATTATCCACCCCCATTGCATTAAAATCTAGGGATTCCCTGCATCTTACTACCTGTGTGTTACTTTGTGTGCACACCATATTGACAGCAGTTAAGTTTGTTGTCATCCCCTGTATGTTACCTAGCAAATTTTTTGACCCTTCGAGTCAATCGCACTCATTTAAATTAGACAGAGCAGAATATCTGTTTTCCATGCTCAACCCCCAGTCACAAGTTGGGCCACTCCTTGCCCTTCTGCTACCCACAACTGACCACTTGGTCCTTAGTACACTTGGGTTTGCTTCAAGACCTCTTCTACTATAGAAGAAGTCCAGTGTGAGTGGAATTATTTCTGCTGTTCTACGTTGGGGGGGAATAGGTTAGATAGGATTTCAGGCAGTACTTCAGGGCCTTTGAAATTCAGTACCACACAGTCGCCCACAAATTTCTTAGGGCTACTCCCTATCCACTTCACTCTTCTCGCTGTTGACAGATCCTCTGATAACTTTTGTTTGCCCCAAGGAGAAATGTGCATGTTGTTACTCAACCAGAGCAGTGCTTTATTTAGTAAAGATTGGGGAAATTCAGTCTGGCCTGTTTTCAGGGGTGGAACATTGGCAAGAACCAGGATCAGAGGGGAGGCTTCTACAATTAGTTCCACCGGGCCTGCTTCTAATCCTAAACCAGATTCTTCGATCCTCACTGGTTTTGCTGTGGGACCATCAACTAGAGGGATGTTTGTACATAGTCCTAATTTTGGTGTGGGGGGATGAATTGAAGCTTTTGACTCTGCTCCCTCCCCTGGTGGATTTTCCGTGATTTGCTTTCGCTCAATCTTACTTACAACCAGATTTGGTATATCCCCCACATTATCATTGGTGCTTTTCAGGAGGCTCTCAAGTTTGTTAACTTTGTCAGTGAGGTGGTCAATCTTGGATAACAAAGGTTTAATAATCCGACTTAATTTTGAGTTCAACATACCCATGAGTTTTTTGATATTGGCATCATCCCACCCCATACTACCATTGTCTTCTCTCCCTGCATCTTCTGTGACGCTTTTACTCGGAGGAGATGCTGGTCTTTTCCTGCTAGAACGCAGCCCTCCTCTTTTCGGTTGGATCTTGGTGGCCCCTCTGGCTTTTCCCAGCGCTGGGACAGGCGCTGGTGGGGAGAAGTCTGTCTCAACTAGTTCTAGATCTTGATGCAGGTCATCTAGGTCATCCTCCACTATTATATCTAGGTTTGAGTTGGTAGAAGCATTTAGCAGAGGCCTATCAGTATCGGGTTGAGAAAGTGCTGCAGCTTCATTCGTTGGATCCTGATCCAATAGATTCACAGCTGAGCTCTCCATTTGCGTGACTATTGGTATGGGACTAAGTCCCAAATAAGACCTTCACTCGTTATTTATCTTAGCCACCACCTGGACTAAATAATTGTCCATGGTGTTGGAGGGAGCGATAAGTGGTTTTTGCTTAGACATGGCCAGGAGCTACATACAGTAAGGAAATATATACAGTGCTAGTGTCCCACTTCCAATTGCAGTACAATCTCACTTTTCACACACTTTTCACACTAAACAGGCAGTAACGAAGCCTAAAAGATTTCAGCAGTGTAAAAATACCTCACAATGGGAAATTGACAAGAATCCTGGTCCAGTTCAGTCGTGGCCAGTCGTGGCCAGTCTTGGACTGTCTTAGACTGTCCGCCCTTTGTCCGGGCTTCGTCCGGGCGTCCCGCTCGCGTCCCGCGTTGCGGGTGGACCCGGGCTTTTCAAGCGCCTCCTGGCGCAAGGTAGTGACGCGCACTGCCTGCGCCGATGCAAGGCCCCCTGGGAAGCTGAGTCCGCTCTGCGGCCGCTGGTGTTTCAAGGTGCTGCGTCGGCGGTATCTCGGCGTGTGCCCCAGGCAACTGACGAACAGGCAAGAAGGGTCTCCAGTTCAGGCAGAGATTTCGGAAACACAATCTGGTCGGGAGGACCCGGGCTTTTCAAGCGCCTCCTGGCGCAAGGTAGTGACGCGCACTGCGTGCGCCGATGCAAGGCCCCCTGGGAAGCTGAGTCCGCTCCGCGGCCGCTGGTGTTTCAAGGCACGGCGTCAGCGGTAGCTCGGCGTGTGCCCCAGGCAACTGACGAACAGGCAAGAAGGGTCTCCAGTTCAGGCAGAGATTTCAGAAACACAATCTGGTCTGGAGGACCCGGGCTTTTCAAGCGCCTCCTGGCGCAAGGTAGTGACGCGCACTGCGTGCGCCGATGCAAGGCCCCCTGGGAAGCTGGTCCGCTCCGCAGCCGCTGGTGTTTCAAGGCGCGGCGTCGGCGGTAGCTCGGCGTGTGCCCCAGGCAACTGACGAACAGGCAAGAACGGTCTCCAGTTCAGGCAGAGATTTCGGAAACATAATGGGCATAATGGATGAAAGCTAGGCAAAATGGGTGCAGGCCTCAGAACACTGCCTGTCTTCAAAATGGCCCCTTGCACCCCAAACACATGGCCAGGGCCTGCCTGTACCAGCACTGAAAATGGCCACCACCCACATGGCCAGTCCCCATCAACAGTACACCCCCAAAAAAACGAAAAACACACAAAAATCACCACAATCCAAAGCCATCCATGATGTTTACATTAAAGAGAGACCCCACAGACAGACTCAGTCCATGCACCACTCACTACCCCTGGGCAAAAGGCCCCAACAGCAGCCCAAACAAAATCGAAAAAAAATACACAATTCAGCACAATCCCAGGCCATCCATGCCCTCAATGATGTTTAAATTCAAGAAGACACGCCACAGAAAGACTAGGCCCATGCAACACTCACTACCCCTGGGCATAATGGATGAAAGCTAGGCAAAATGGGTGCCAGGCCTCAGAACACTGCCAGTCTTCAAAATGGCCCCTTGCACTCCAAACACATGGCCAGGGCCTGCCTGTATCAGCACTGAAAATGGCCACCACCCTCATGGCCAGTCCCCATCAACAGTACACCCCAAAGAAAACGAAAAACACACAAAAATCACCACAATCCAATGCCATCCATGATGTTTACATTAAAGAGACCCCACAGACAGACTCAGTCCATGCACCGCTCACTACCCCTGGGCAAAAAGCCCCAACAGCAGCCCAAAAAAATCGAAAAAAAACACAAAATTCAGCACAATCCCAGGCCATCCATGCCCTCAATGATGTTTAAATTCAACAAAACGGTTGTATCATGCACCCATAACTAACCCTGGTCCTACTGGATACTGTGGCTACGCACAATATATTTTATTTAATGTTCTGAAAAAGTTCCAAAATTGTAGTTGCAGCAACTGTAATGCCCCAAACAAACTTACTTGTGAAAGTTGATTTCTAATCCAAAAGTGATCCAAAGAAAGTCAAAAAGGCCTCAAATCCAAATATCCAGCAGCATCCACAAAAAGTAATCCTTCCAGGTCAAGATCCAAATGAAAGTGACCAGCACATGAAGAAAGCACTGGGAGGAGCCTGCTGGACAGGAACAGGAAGTTGGAGACTGTGGGGCACTTCCTTCCTCCCACCCCCCCCCCCAAAATGGACTCCTTGCAAAAAAAAGTGCATGCAAATGTCAACCTTAGGAGTTATTCTGATAAAAAATCATCATTTTCAGAAGGTTTATGCTGCTTGCTGGTGGATTTCTTGTGCAGAATTGCAAATTTTGCAATTTCGCGAGTGCGAGATTGTTGCTGCCCGCCGCATCTACGTGTTCGCAATTGTTTACTCCTGCGATGCGTGATCGCGAGCCTTTATGACGTACTCGCGTTGACAAACTCTCGCTGTGCAAGGTGGCGGGCGTGATGACGTAATCGCGGTCGATAAACTCCCGCGGGATCACGCAGCAAGATTCAAAATGGCGCAGCACACGCAAACATGGCGAAAAACAACTTTTCAAACGCTGAATGACAGTAAGTGAACGCCGTGCGCCACAATATTGTATTTGTCAACCGCGACCAAGCAAAAATAAATCCGCTGCGTGCAAATTTACGAATTTTCTGCAAATTCGCGAGAGTTCACGGATCGCGAATTTGCCGAAAATCCGCAAATTCCGCGAGCGGAACGGATTTTACGCCCATGCTTAATCTGTATATGTAACATTAGCCTGAGCTGTAGGAAGATGTACGCTTCTGTTGTTTGTATATGTAATGTTACCTAGCAGCCTCGGCTGTGCAGCACTAGATCTGTATATGTAACATTAGCCTGAGCTGTAGGAAGATGTACGCTTTTGTTGTTTGTATATGTAATGTTACCTAGCAGCCTCGGCTGCGCAGCACTAGATCTGTATATGTGACATTAGCCTGAGCTGTAGGAAGATGTACGCTTCTGCTGTTTGTATATGTAATGTTACCTGGCATCCTCGGCTGCGCAGCACTAGATCGGTATATGTAACATTAGCCTGAACTGTATGAAGATGTACGCTTCTGTTGTTTGTATATGTAATGTTACCTGGCAGCCTCTGCTGCGCAGCTCTAGATCTGTATATGTAACATTAGCCTGAGCTGTAGGAAGATGTACTCTTCTTTTGTTTGTATATGTAATGTTACCTAGCAGCCTCGGCTGCGCAGCACTAGATATGTATATGTAACATTAGCCTGAGCTGTAGGAAGATGTACGCTTCTGTTGTTTGTATATGTAATGTTACCTGGCAGCCTCGGCTGCGCAGCACTAGATCTGTATATGTAACATTAGCCTGAGCTGTAGGAAGATGTACGCTTCTGCTGTTTGTATTTGTAATGTTACCTGGCAGCCTTGACTGCGCAGCACTAGATCTGTATATGTAACATTAGGTTGATCTGTAAGAAGATGTACGCTGAGGCTATAAGATTTATTTGCGCTACACTGAAGCTGGTTGGTGTGCCTAAGTTTGTTTTTTCCTGCACAATCTGCGCATTTGCTGCCCCTGTCGGTGCTCGCCTTTGACCCTCCATTTTGTGTTGTTTCCCCCTGGTCCGCCCCTCCTCCCGCCACCGCCTCCCAGCTGCTGCCCCTCCCACGCTCCGCCCCCTCCACCATCCATTTATGGCCAATGCCTCCACGCGCAGCGTCCACGCGCTGCGGCCGCGCCGAAGGTGCGCCAAAGGTAAGCCCGTCTACGCCCGTCCGCGCCTGGACCGCGCCCAGGGCCCGTCCCCCTGCCCTATGCCGCTCCCAACCCCCCAGAGTAACTTATGATGCAGCTACTCTCCTCGCCCTCAACCCCGGACGCACCCCACTTTGCTGCGAAGCTACCCCAGGACGTACCCACGGCGAATTCGCCTGCCTTTCCTGCAAGTTCAACTGCTTCAGGACCATCACCAAACACACTTCCTCCACGTACAGCTCCGAACCCAACGACTTGAAATGCATCCTACTGAACACCCGCTCGGTCCACAGACATGCAACCGAACTCTGGGACCTAATCGACACTGCGTCACCTGACATAGCCTTCCTTACTGAAACATGGATGAATGCTTCTTCTGCCCCCGACATCGCCATAGCCATACCGGACACTTACAAGATCATTCGAAAAGACCGCACCGATCAAACTGGAGGAGGCATCGCCATCGTCCATAGAAACACCATCAAAATTACATCCAGCTCTGACGACAAACTTGCAACCGCCGAACACCTCCACTTTCAGATCCACACCGACCCCAGGACCACACTTAGAGGAACCCTCATTTACAGGCCCCCAGGCACCCGATCTCAATTCAGCGACGACATCACTGACTTCGTCAGCCTGTCCAATCTCGGACTCAAACAACTTGTTGACACCCCCACTCACATAGCCGGACACACGCTCGACCCTATCTTCACCTCCAGCAAGCACATCTCCTTCAATCATACTACAGCTCTCCACTGGACGGATCACAGCTGTGTTCACTTCAGCTACAAAACAACCCTGACCCACAACCGTCCACAACCCATTCCCCGACGAAAATGGAACAAAATCACCACCGACCAACTCCTCACATCACTCAGCCAAAACACTCCCACCCTAGCAACGGACCCAGACCTAGCGGCCACAAACCTCAGGCATTGGATTACCCATAGTGCGGACGAACTAGCACCCCTGAAAAAACACCAGTCGAAATCATCCAGCAAAAAAGCTCCCTGGTTCAATGATGACCTTAAAAAATCCAAGAAGACATGCCGCACCCTGGAGAAGAATTGGAGAAAAGAACCAACCTCAGACAACATGGCCTCCCTCAAGTCAGCCACCCGCAAACACCACCAACTAATTCGATCCGCCAAGAAATCAGCATTAAAGGACCGTCTGGACAACAATTCTCATAACAGCAAGGAACTCTTCAATATCGTCAAAGAATTCACCAACCCCCCCGCAGCATCCAACGACATCACTAACTCCCAAGACCTCTGCGATGCGCTATCCTCCTTCTTCTACAACAAAATTGCCGACATCCACAACAGCTTCAAGAATACTCCCAATGACCAACTCACCCCACCCCCTTCAGATCCCACCCCTCCAACTAACTACCTCAACTCCTGGAACCCAATCACCATTGAAGACACCATTCGCCTCATGAACTCAATCCACTCTGGCTCGCCTTCTGACCCCTGTCCCCACTACATCTTCAACAAAGCTGACTCCATCATCGCTCCCCAACTCCGCGATGTCATCAACTGCTCCTTCAACTCCGCCACCTTTCCAGAAATATGGAAACACGCCGAACTCAGCGCCCTTCTGAAAAAACCAACAGCAGACCCCTCAGAACTGAAAAACTACCGACCCATTTCCCTCCTCCCTTTCCCGGCCAAAGTCATCGAGAAAGCCGTCAATAGCCAACTCGCAGCCTTCCTTGAATCCAACAACTCCCTGGATCCCTCACAGAATGGCTTTCGAGCCAAACACAGCACCGAAACCGCCCTCATTGCGGCGACCGACGACATCCGAGCACTCCTGGACAACGGTGAAACAGTGGCCCTCATTCTACTCGACCTCTCCGCCGCCTTCGACACGGTCTGTCACAACACCCTCATACAACGCCTCAACAACATCGGCATACAAGGAAAAGCCTTGGACTGGATCATCTCGTTCCTAGCCGGGAGAACCCAGAGAGTCCGACTCCCCCCTTTCTACTCAGAGCCCACCGAAGTCATCTGCGGCGTACCTCAAGGCTCCTCACTCAGTCCCACCCTCTTCAACGTCTACATGAGCCCCCTCGCCTCCATCGCACGTCAACACAATCTCAACATCATCTCCTACGCCGACGACACCCAGCTAATCCTTTCCCTCACCAAAAACCCCAACACCGCCAAAAACAACCTTCACGAAGGTATGAAAGAAGTAGCCGAATGGATGAAACAGAGCCGCCTAAAACTCAACTCAGACAAAACGGAGGTGCTCATCCTAGGATCCTCCCCCTCAGCTTGGGACGACTCCTGGTGGCCTTCCGCTCTGGGATCGGCGCCCACACCCACAGACCATGCACGTAACCTTGGCTTCATTCTAGACTCCTCCCTCTCAATGTCCAGACAAGTCAACGCCGTATTGTCCTCCTGCTTCAACGTCCTCCGCATTCTCAAAAAGATCTTCCGCTGGATCCCCCTCGAAACAAGAAAGACTGTCACCCATGCACTGGTCACGAGTCGACTGGACTATGGCAACACACTCTACGCCGGAATTACAACAAAATTGCATAAAAAGCTCCAGCGCATCCAAAATGCATCAGCGAGACTCATATTAGACATCCCGCGCCGAGAGCACATCACCGGTCACTTAAAAAACCTCCACTGGCTTCCCGTCAACAAAAGAATTACCTTCCGCCTTCTTACCCACGCACACAAGGCCCTCTATAAGCTAGGACCCGAATGCCTCAACACCCGACTGTCCTTCTACAATCCCACCCGCCAACTAAGATCATCCAAACAAGCCCTCGCCGCAGTCCCGCGCATCCGAAAAACCACCATGGGTGGCAGATCCTTCTCCTTCCTGGCTGCCAAGACCTGGAACTCACTCCCCACCCACCTCCGCCTTACTCAGAATCACATCTCCTTCAGAAAAGAACTGAAAACATGGCTATTCGATAAACAGTAATCCCCTCCCTCCAGCGCCTTGAGACCCTCTGGGTGAGTAGTGCGCTTTATAAATGCATGAACTTGAACTTGAACTTGTTGTTTGTATGTGTAATGTTACCAGGCAGCCTCGGCTGGGCAGCACTAGATCTGTATATGTAACATTAGCCTGAGCTGTAGGAAGATGTACTCTTCTGTTGTTTGTGTATATAATGTTACCTGGCAGCCTCGGCTGCGCAGCACTAGATCTGTGTGTGTAACATTAGCCTGAGCTGTAGGAAGATGTACTCTTCTGTTGTTTGTATATGTACTGTTACCTGGCAGCCTCGGCTGCGCAGCACTAGATCTGTGTATGTAACATTAGCCTGAGCTGTAGGAAGATGTACGCTTCTGTTGTTTGTTTATGTAATGTTACCCGGCAGCCTCGGCTGCGCAGCACTAGATCTGTATATGTAACATTAGCCTGAGCTGTAGGAAGATGTACGCTTCTGTTGTTTGTATATGTAATGTTACCTGGCAGCCTCGGCTGCGCTGCACTAGATCTGTATATGTAACATTAGCCCGAGCTGTAGGAAGATGTACTCTTCTGTTGTTTGTATATGTACTGTTACCTGGCAGCCTCGGCTGCGCAGCACTAGATCTGTGTATGTAACATTAGCCTGAGCTGTAGGAAGATGTACGCTTCTGTTGTTTGTATATGTAATGTTACCTGTCAGCCTCGGCTGCACAGCACTAGATCTGTATATGTAACATTAGCCCGAGCTGTAGGAAGATGTACGCCTCTGTTGTTTGTATATGTAATGTTACCTGGCAGCCTCGGCTGCGCAGCACTCGATCTGTATATGTAACATTAGCCTGAGCTGTAGGAAGATGTACGCTTCTGTTGTTTGTATATGTAATGGTACCTGGCAGCCTCTGCTGCGCAGCACTAGATCTGTATATGTAACATTAGCCTGAGCTGTAGGAAGATGTACGCTTCTGTTGTTTGTATATGTAATGTTACCTGGCAGCCTCGGCTGCGCAGCACTAGATCTGTATATGTAACATTAGCCTGAGCTGTAGGAAGATGTACGCTTCTGTTGTTTGTATATTTAATGTTACCTGGCAGCCTCGGCTGCGCATCTCTAGATCTGTATATGTAACATTAGCCTGAGCTGTAGGAAGATGTACGCCTCTGTTGTTTGTATATGTAATGTTACCTGCCAGCCTTGGCTGCGCAGCTCTGGATCTGTATATGTAACATTAGCCTGAGCTGTAGGAAGATGTACGCTTCTGTTGTTTGTATATGTAATGTTACCTGCCAGCCTCGGCTACGCAGCACTAGATCTGTATATGTAACATTAGCCTGAGCTGTAGGAAGATGTACGCTTCTGTTGTTTGTATATGTAATGTTACCTGGTAGCCTCGGCTGTGCAGCACTGGATCTGTATAGGTAACATTAGCCTGAGCTGTAGGAAGATGTACGCTTCTGTCGTTTGTATATGTAATGTTACCTGGCAGCCTCGGCTGCGCAGCACTAGATCTGTATATATAACATTAGCCTGAGCTGTAGGAAGATGTACGCTTCTGTTGTTTGTATTTGTAATGTTACCTGGCAGCCTTGACTGCGCAGCACTAGATCTGTATATGTAACATTAGGTTGATCTGTAAGAAGATGTACGCTTCTGTTGTTTGTATATGTAATGTTACCTCGCAGCCTTGACTGCGCAGCACTAGATCTGTATATGTAACATTAGCCTGAGCTGTAGGAAGATGTACTCTTCTGTTGTTTGTATATGTAATGTTACCTCGCAGCCTTGGCTGCGCAGCTCTGGATCTGTATATATCTAACATTAGCCTGAGTTGTATAAAGATGTATGCGTCTGTTGTTTGTATATGTAATGTTACCAAGCAGCCTCGGCTGCGCAGCACTATATCTGTATATGTAACATTAGCCTGAGCTGTAGGAAGATGTACGCTTCGGTTGTTTGTATATGTAATGTTACCTGGCAGCCTCTGCTGAGCAGCACTAGATCTGTATATGTAATATTAGCCTGAGCTGTAGGAAGATGTATGCTTCTGTTGTTTGTATTGGTAATGTTACCTGGCAGCCTTGGCTGCGCAGCACTAGATCTGTATATGTAACATTAGCCTGAGCTGTAGGAAGATGTACTCTTCTGTTGTTTGTATATATAATGTTACCTGGCAGCCTCGGCTGCGCAGCACTAGATCTGTGTATGTAACATTAGCCTGAGCTGTAGGAAGATGTACTCTTCTGTTGTTTGTATATGTAGTGTTACCTGGCAGCCTCGGCTGCGCAGCACTAGATCTGTGTATGTAACATTAGCCTGAGCTGTAGGAAGATGTACGCTTCTGTTGTTTGTATATGTAATGTTACCCGGCAGCCTCGGCTGCGCAGCACTAGATCTGTATATGTAACATTAGCCTGAGCTGTAGGAAGATGTACGCTTCTGTTGTTTGTATATGTAATGTTACCTGGCAGCCTCGGCTGCGCTTCACTAGATCTGTATATGTAACATTAGCCCGAGCAGTAGGAAGATGTACTCTTCTGTTGTTTGTATATGTACTGTTACCTGGCAGCCTCGGCTGCGCAGCACTAGATCTGTTTATGTAACATTAGCCTGAGCTGTAGGAAGATGTACGCTTCTGTTGTTTGCATATGTAATGGTACCTGGCAGCCTCTGCTGCGCAGCACTAGATCTGTATATGTAACATTAGCCTGAGCTGTAGGAAGATGTATGCTTCTGTTGTTTGTATATGTAATGTTACCTGGCAGCCTTGGCTGCGCAGCACTAGATCTGTATATGTAACATTAGCCTGAGCTGTAGGAAGATGTACTCTTCTGTTGTTTGTATATGTAATGTTACCTGGCAGCCTCGGCTGCGCAGCACTCGATCTGTGTGAGAAGTTGGCCTGGTAGGGGATGTTTCCAATTCTGGAACCACCTACTACCTGACCAAACAATCCCTTATGGTGTCTGGTTGTAAGTCAACCTTATTAGACAAGCTATCCTAGGGGTAGCATGGACTAAGCAGCCTAAAGGCTTAACTTAAGAGGTCGTGTTAAGCGAGCTGTTTTACCACATACAATCCTGTAATACCAAATGAAAGGACACCACACAAGTATATATTATAAAAATATATGTGTTTATTACTAAAAACAATCCCCAGTATTCTTTATGAATAAAGGGGCACAAGCGTTAAATCAAAAGCACTGTTTAAACATACAAGTTGCACAATTATGGATGAGGGCGGGTGGCCACTCAAACCATATACTAAACAAGTGGTATAAGAGAGGCCACTCGAACAGTGGTTAGGCCTAGGGCCTAGGGAATCGCTGGGAGCAGTCAGGACAAGCAATGCTGAAGTCGGGAATGGCCCTCGGGATTCGGGAGATGTGCGGAAAGCGCACGCATGTACCAATGTTAACCAATGGTGCGTAAAAGTCATAGAGTTAAAGTTTAAGGACACTTCCGCTGAACCTAGAGGAACAAAACTTAACACACAGACCCTAGAGGTGTGCACCAGTGTGGGAACACCGGCGGAGCAAAGTTACCTCACCCACAGGAAGTGGGTGCACAGGGTCGAAGTGGCGTCGGGTTTTGACACGCAGGCTCTTGGTGCTTGAAGCTGAAAGGGCTGCAGGCGGGTTAAAGATGAAGTGTCCGGTGGAGTCCAAGGGTGGACTCAAGTCGAAGGGTACCTGAAAGCAGAGGGGACAGAGTCTGGGTCACTCAGCAGTGACCAGGGTGGAACCAGGACGGAACCAGGCAATGTCGGGCGCAATCAGGTGGTTGTCGAGGAGCTTCTCTCCCCTGTCACGTGGGCTCTGGGGCATCTGCGACGTCCAGGAGCAGGTCACGATCTGTCCCACGCAGGCTCTCACCGTCAGTGCAGTCGGCTTCAAGTTTGGAGCAAACAAGCCTTGGTAAGAGCAATCCACGCGGGATCAGAAGATTGCTTCTCACTCGGACCAGGAAGGTCAGAGTCGGGGCTCCTTTTCAGGGGAGCTGGTGTGGATCTGGAGCAACCAGATTCACGAGTCTTCTTTGTAGTTTCGTCGGCACAGGGACCACTAGCCAGCTGGCAAGTGACCGGGCCAACGCGTTGAGCCAAATAGAGCCAAAGGGCCCCACGCAGCACTCGTCGAGTGTGGAGGGCTGAACTTCGGCTCAGGAGTAGCTCAGGGTGGGGGCTTCTCAAACCCCGGTGCACAGCTTCGAGGGTCACTCGTGGGCTGCACGGTCAGCGTCTCGTGGTCAATTCAAGATGGCGTGCCCCACGCTTCCGGTCGCCTTCACGGGTCTCAGCTCTGCAGGGACTGTGGATCGGGCTGTTGGAAGGCAGGCAAGCTTAATCTCGTCGATCTCAGTCGCTCGAGTTCCGGCGGGAACTGCAACTAAGTAGACGTCGAGGGCTGGATGGTGCCTGCTGCTGCAGGGTGGTCACTCCTTGACCACAAGGGAGATTCTTCGGGCTTCCACGTTGAGATGGAGGTCCAAGGGTCCAGAGTTTCGTTTCTAATGTTTCTTCCAGGAAATCTGATGTGCATTGGCACTGCTCCCACTCTTATTCCAATCTGGGGGGCGTGATTACCTGCTAGGTCCCCTCCTATGGGTGGGACCCAGGAAGTGCGTGGATACACCCCCTTCCTTTGATCCAGGCCGCCCTGGCACGAGGGCTGGAGTGCCCCAGAACCGGTTTGGCCGGATTATGCAAGGGGCAGCCTTGTGCGCCCCAGGCAGTGTCTGGTTTCTTTCAAACCTCCCTGCTACAATACACTATCTCCTGTCTGGAGGGCGGTGACACCCTCCTGTGACAGGAAACCCTTTGTCCAGGACCCATTTGGTCGAGTTTCGGTCAACTGCAGGGGTCCAGACATTTGTCTGTGGCAGAGGCATCCATTTTGTGGATCTTAAGGTCTTTGGAGAAATTAACCGCATTTAGTAAAGGAACATGTCTTACCCCTCTAGAGGGGTGGAATGCCATCCCCGTCGCCAGAACTGGCGAGGGGATGGTATTCCAAATCGTATGACACCTTACACGACATGTTTTGATAAAGCCAAACCAAAGTTGCTAAATAACCGCGAGGATTATAAGGCACTTAATAGTATATGGTATGGCATTATCCTGAAACAGCTTAGGGATTTGTTCCCGACAGCTGCAGACAGGCTCAGCTCATGCTAGAGCTCCATCTCACATAAAACCACGCACTCAGCCTCCAGGATTGATGAGGCCTACTATAGGAGTGGCTCACAGGTTTACATGTGTCCAGATATAGGTTTAGATATAGATATACTATACCTAAGCAAGGGGTGTTTACACCACCTTACCCCAGCTGAGTGATCAGCCAGTTGTGTCAATTTAAGAACCAGCCAGGGGTGGCAAAAGATATGCTGCAGCCCCTGGTAGGCCTTGGTGGCCCCTATGCCCTGTGCACCTATAGTGCATTCTACAGGGGCTGACAAGGAGTCCATTTCCAATTGGTATGTGCCTATAGCACATGTGTCATTAATTTAGTGAGAGAACAGCAGGCTGGGGGTCTGATCAGCAGGCCCACAGCCTCAGTAGTCGAAAACCAGTGAAGCAAAAAGCAAAAATTTGGGGTGACCATAGGATAGCAGACCCTACTCTCCTACACAACCCCCCCCCCCAAACGCAGGGACATTAAACTAACCTTGACCAGATAAGTCTTCATGTTCTAAGTGGAAGTACCTGGAGAGACCATCTGCATTACCATGGTCAGTCCCTGGGCGGTGCTCCACTGTAAAGTCCATCCCCTGTAGGGAAATGGACCACCTGAGCAGTTTGGGATTTTCACCCTTCATCTGATTAAGCCATAAGAGGGGCTTATGGTCTGTCTGCACCAGGAAGTGAGTTCCAAACAAGTAGGACCTCAACTTCTTTAATGCCCAAACCACAGCAAAGGCCTCCCTCTCAATGGCTGACCAACGTTTCTCTCTGGGAGTCAGCCTCCTGCTAATGAAAGCAATAGGCTGGTCTTGACCATCTTGATTAAGTTGTGAGAGCACAGCTCCCACCCCCAACTCAGAAGCATCTGTCTGAACAATTATTATTATTATTATTATTTATTTTTATAAAGCGCATAGTCACCCGGAGGTATCCCAGCGCTAAAGGAACCCTAATTCAGCAGAACTGAGGACCGGGAGCTGAGAGCAAAAGAGAGGGAGGATGAACTGTTTGGAGTAGTCAGGACTCTTTAGGATAGGTGCAGAGCACATGGCCTTCTTCAGGTCATCAAATGCCTTCTGACAGCTAACTGTCCACTGAAACTTTTTTGGCATCTTCTTGGATGTCAAGTCATTTAATGGTGTCACTATAGACCCATAGTTTTTCACAAACTTTCTGTAATACCCAGTCAGGCCCAAGAAGGCTCTGACTTGTGTCTGGGTAACTGGAGGAGCCCAGTCCTGTATGGC
Source organism: Lissotriton helveticus (assembly GCF_964261635.1). Taxonomy (NCBI): domain Eukaryota; kingdom Metazoa; phylum Chordata; class Amphibia; order Caudata; family Salamandridae; genus Lissotriton; species Lissotriton helveticus. Next base: position 637,173 of record NW_027611702.1, on the reverse strand, counting down.
CTGGATTTTGCTTTCCAGTGGCTGAACCTGGCCTCCACCTACTAGGTGGCCCAGGTATACAACCTTACTCTGCCCTATCTGGCACTTAGTGGCCTTGATAGTTAGGCCTGCCTTTTGCAGGGCCTCCAAAACTTTCTTCAGGTGGATCAGGTGATCCTCCCAGGTGGAGCTAAAGACAGCAATATCATCTAGATAAGCTGCACAAAAGTCATCCAACCCAGTAAGGACTTGGTTCACCAACCTTTGGAAAGTGGCAGGTGCATTCTTCAAACCAAAGGGCATTACCACAAACTGATAATGTCCACTAGGGGTAGAGAATGCTGTTTTGGCTTTTGACTCCTCAGCTAGTCTGATTTGCCAGTAGCCAGCTGTCAGATCAAATGTGCTCAGAAACTTGGCAGAAGCCAATCTGTCAATGAGCTCATCTGCTCTTGGGATGGGGTGAGCATCTGTCCTAGTGACAGCATTGAGACCCCTGTAATCCACGCAAAACCTCATTTCTCTCTTTCCATCTTGGGTATGAGGTTTTGGCACCAGGACTACTGGGCTGGCCCATGGGCTCTCGGATGGCTCAATCACTCCAAGCTCCAACATCTTTTGCACCTCAGCCTTGATGCAATCCCTGACATGATCAGGTTGCCTGTAGATCTTATTCTTGACAGGCAGACTGTCACCAGTGTCCACAACATGGGTACACCAGTCAGTCTGGCTGGGTGTGAGTGAAAACATTTGCCTGTGAGCCTGCAAAACTTGTCTGCAGTCCATCTGTTGCTGGTCAGTGAGGCTGCCTGCCAAGGCTACTCCATCAACTGAACCATCATCAGGGTTCTGAGAAAGCAGGTCTGGGAGAGGGTCACTCTCTTCCTCCTGTTCCCCATCTGTGGCCATGAGCAAGCTCATGTCCTCCCTGTCCACAAATGCTTTCAAGCGATTCACATGGATTACCCTGTGAGGGCTCCTGGGTGTTCCAAAGTCTACCAAGTAGGTGACTTCCCCCTTCTTCTCAATAATAGGATAGGGTCCACTCCATTTGTCTTGGAGTGCTGCTGGAGCCACTGGCTCCAGTACCCATACCTTCTGTCCTGGTTGGAACTCTACCAGCACAGCCTTTTGGTCATGCCAAGCTTTCTGTAATTCTTGGCTGGCCTCCAGGTTTTTGGATGCTCTTTCCATGTACTCAGCCATCCTGGAGCGGAGACCAAGTACATAGTCCACTATGTCTAGTTTGGGCTTTTTGAGAGGTAACTCCCATCCTTCCTTCACCAAACACAATGGACCCCTCACAGGGTGGCCAAACAAAAGTTCAAAAGGGCTGTAGCCAACCCCCTTCTGTGGGACCTCTCTGTAAGCAAAGAGCAGGCAGGGTAAAAGAATGTCCCATTTCCGCCTGAGCTTCTCTGGTAATCCTTTTATCATGCCTTTAAGGGTCTTGTTAAATCTCTCCACAAGCCCATTGCACTGTGGATGATATGGGGTGGTAAACTTATAGTTTACTCCACATTCCTTCCACATTGCTTTCAGATAGCTGGACATAAAATTGGTGCCCCTATCTGATAGTACCTCCTTAGGAAAGCCCACTCTTGAGAAAACTGCAATGAGGGCCTTTGCCACCACAGGTGCTGTGGTGGTCCTTAGGGGAATAGCCTCTGGATACCTGGTGGCATGATCCACTACCACCAGTATGAATCTGTTCCCAGATGCTGTTTGGGGGTCCATTGGACCCACAATATCAATTCCAACTCTCTCAAAGGGGACCCCCACCACAGGTAGTGGTATTAGGGGGGCCTTTGTTGTGCCACCTGACTTACCACTGGCTTGGCAAGTGACACAGGAGCGACAAAACTCCTTGACATCCTCTGACATGTGAGGCCAGTGAAAGTGTGGAACAAGCCTGTCCCACGTCTTGTTCTGGCCTAAGTGTCCTGCAAGGGGAATATCATGGGCCAAGGTAAGAAGGAACCCCCTAAACTGCAGAGGTATGACCAACCTCCTGGTCATGCCAGGCTTGGGGTCTCTAGCCTCTGAGTAAAGGAGTCCATCATCCCAATACACAGTATGGGTACCTTTGGCATCCCCAGCAGCCTCAGCAGCAGCCTGCTGTCTGAGGGGTTCAAGGGAAGGGCAATCTAGTTGAGCCTGCCTCAGGTCTGCCCTTGAGGGTCCCCCTGTCCCCAGAAACTCAACCTGGTCAGGTTCAAGCTCCTCAGAGACAGTCTCCTCTTGGACTGCAGAATCAGTTTCCTCTGAAACTTGATCCTCAACCTGGGGCAAGGTGGAAGGCTGAGCCTTTCCTCTCTTGCTCCTTCTCTTGGGTTGTGGCTGGTCTATTGTTTCAAGATCCACCACTGGTTCAGGAAGGCACTTCTTAGCCTGAGCCCTTGTCATGGCAAGGACATGCTCTGAAATCCCTAGCATTTCTGCATGAGTCCTGTACTCCACTTCTGACCATGCTGAGCTTTCAAGGTCATTGCCTAACAGACAGTCTACTGGTAGGTCTGCACTCACCACAACTTTCTTTAGGCCATCAACCCCTCCCCAGGAGAAGTTCACAACTGCCACACTATGGGAGGTAGTGGAGTTGCTGGCGTTGGTTACTAGGTAGCTCTCTCCTAGTACAATCTGTCCAGGGTCCACAAAGTCAGGTGTCACCATGGTGACACTGGCACATGTGTCCCTGTATGCTTGAGCCAGTTTCTCATTAATTAAGGGAGTCTGCCTGTATTTGCCCAGGTTAGTGGGGCTTACTGCAGTGGGCAACTCAATGTCCACATCATACAGGAGAACTGCCTGTGTAGGGATTCTGACTAGGCCAGATCCTACTTCAATACCCAGGGTCAACCCAGCTACACCCTTGGACTGTGTTCCACCACTGCTTACTGTACTTGGGGGTGCAGTTGCTTTAGGAGCTGTAGTGGTGGGAACTGGATTTGCCTTGGTGCACTCACTGCCCCAGTGTGAAACTGATTTGCAGGTATTACACCAAGGTGTCTTTGGACCTTTGTTCTTCTTCTTCTTGTTACCATTTTGGGAACCACCCTCCTTACTATTAGTTTGGGGGCCTGAAGACTTCTGGTCTTTTTCTTTATCTTTCTGATTCTGGTTACCACCCTTCTGGTCTGTTTTCTTCTGGTCACCACCTTGGTTCTGGGGTTTCTGCTTAATCCTTGTTCTGACCCATTTGTCTGCCTTCTTTCCCAATTCTTGGGGAGAGGTCAGATCAGAGTCAATAAGGTATTGATGCAACAGCTGGTTTGTACAGTTATTAAGGATCTGTTCTCTCATCATAAGATTGTACAATCCTGTATAGTCTGAAACTTTACTTCCCTGCAACCAACCCTCCAAAGCCTTAGTGGCACACTCCACAAAATCAGTCCAGTCTTGAGTCTGTGCTTTTTGGGTGTCTCTGAACAACAACCTGTATTGCTCAGTGGTTAGGCCATACCCTTCAATAAGAGCACTCTTCAAAACAGAGTAGTTTTTGGCATCCTCAGGTCTAACTGTGAGGAGCCTGTCTCTCCCTTTCTCAGAAAAGGAGTACCACAAAATTGCAGCCCACTGATTCTCAGGAACCTGCTGTACCATGCAGGCTCTCTCAAGAGCAGTCATCCATTTGTGGATGTCATCCCCTTCTTTAAAGGGGGGCACAATTTTGGTCAGGTTTCTATTATCATAGGCCCTGTCTTTTTCTCTTGGAAAATTGCTGCCACCAGTGACATCTAAGCCACTTAATTTCTGCTCTCTTGCCAAGGCAAGTCTAGCTTGAGCCAAGGCTACCTCCTCCCTCTCTATCTGGAGTTTGACAGCCCTCATTCTGGCCCTATGCTCTAACTTTTGAGAAGCATTCATGCCTCTCTGTGATTCTCTGGAGGCACTAGAAACATGAGAGTCCCCTGAGGGAGATCTCACTCTTCTGTTGCCTGGGAGAATAACATGTTGGGTTCTGGGGAGGTGCTGGCCCTCTCCATTCCCCAGTAGGTCCAAGTTGGCCTGGCTAAGCCTGCCAACTGGAACCTGGCTACCCTGTTCCTGAACTTCTAAGTCCTCAACATCCTCCTCCTCCTGAGGGGGATCAGTTTCAGGGGGGTTCCCTCCACTTCCTGTGTCTAGGGAAGCTGCCTTTGCCTTGTCTAAGTCATCCTGTTCTAGGATTTCTACCAGGATTAGGCAGGTGGGGCTTCTGCCCCTTTTTAACCCTCTTGCTTTGCACAAGGCAATCAAGTCTCTGCGGGTTAGTTTGTCATATCCAAAAGTTGCCTGGGTAGGGTCAACTGTCACAGGAGCAGACCCTGAGGCTTTTCCTGTGTCAGACATGGTTACTAGTGAGGTGTAAGTGGTGCACTTACCTACACTAAGTGTTTTCCTACTGTACCTTGCTAGTTATTTGTAGTCAGGGTGTGCTAATCCCTTCAACCTACAACTACTAAGTTCAGTAGAACTTAATATGCTAAGCTTTTGATTTATATGTACCTAGAGGTACTTGATGTGATCTTTCAATTTGATATAAAGATTGCAATGGTAAAACAACAGCAAGCTCAAATCCGCACCGCTGCTCACCAATGTGAGAAGTTGGCCTGGTAGGGGATGTTTCCAATTCTGGAACCACCTACTACCTGACCAAACAATCCCTTATGGTGTCTGGTTGTAAGTCAACCTTATTAGACAAGCTATCCTAGGGGTAGCATGGACTAAGCAGCCTAAAGGCTTAACTTAAGAGGTCGTGTTAAGCGAGCTGTTTTACCACATACAATCCTGTAATACCAAATGAAAGGACACCACACAAGTATATATTATAAAAATATATGTGTTTATTACTAAAAACAATCCCCAGTATTCTTTATGAATAAAGGGGCACAAGCGTTAAATCAAAAGCACTGTTTAAACATACAAGTTGCACAATTATGGATGAGGGCGGGTGGCCACTCAAACCATATACTAAACAAGTGGTATAAGAGAGGCCACTCGAACAGTGGTTAGGCCTAGGGCCTAGGGAATCGCTGGGAGCAGTCAGGACAAGCAATGCTGAAGTCGGGAATGGCCCTCGGGATTCGGGAGATGTGCGGAAAGCGCACGCATGTACCAATGTTAACCAATGGTGCGTAAAAGTCATAGAGTTAAAGTTTAAGGACACTTCCGCTGAACCTAGAGGAACAAAACTTAACACACAGACCCTAGAGGTGTGCACCAGTGTGGGAACACCGGCGGAGCAAAGTTACCTCACCCACAGGAAGTGGGTGCACAGGGTCGAAGTGGCGTCGGGTTTTGACACGCAGGCTCTTGGTGCTTGAAGCTGAAAGGGCTGCAGGCGGGTTAAAGATGAAGTGTCCGGTGGAGTCCAAGGGTGGACTCAAGTTGTAGAGTACCTGAAAGCAGAGGGGACAGAGTCTGGGTCACTCAGCAGTGACCAGGGTGGAACCAGGACGGAACCAGGCAATGTCGGGCGCAATCAGGTGGTTGTCGAGGAGCTTCTCTCCGCTGTCACGTGGGCTCTGGGGCATCTGCGACGTCCAGGAGCAGGTCACGATCTGTCCCACGCAGGCTCTCACCGTCGGTGCAGTCGGCTTCAAGTTTGGAGCAAACAAGCCTTGGTAAGAGCAATCCACGCGGGATCGGAAGATTGCTTCTCACTCGGACCAGGAAGGTCAGAGTCGGGGCTCCTTTTCAGGGGAGCTGGTGTGGATCTGGAGCAACCAGATTCACGAGTCTTCTTTGTAGTTTCGTCGGCACAGGGACCACTAGCCAGCTGGCAAGCGACCGGGCCAACGCGTTGAGCCAAATAGAGCCAAAGGGCCCCACGCAGCACTCGTCGAGTGTGGAGGGCTGAACTTCGGCTCAGGAGCAGCTCAGGGTGGGGGCTTCTCAAACCCCGGTGCACAGCTTCGAGGGTCACTCGTGGGCTGCACGGTCAGCGTCTCGTGGTCAATTCAAGATGGCATGCCCCACGCTTCCGGTCGCCTCCACGGGTCTCAGCTCTGCAGGGACTGTGGATCGGGCTGTTGGAAGGCAGGCAAGCTTAATCTCGTCGATCTCAGTCGCTCGAGTTCCGGCGGGAACTGCAACTAAGTAGACGTCGAGGGCTGGATGGTGCCTGCTGCTGCAGGGTGGTCACTCCTTGACCACAAGGGAGATTCTTCGGGCTTCCACGTTGAGATGGAGGTCCAAGGGTCCAGAGTTTCGTTTCTAATGTTTCTTCCAGGAAATCTGATGTGCATTGGCACTGCTCCCACTCTTATTCCAATCTGGGGGGCGTGATTACCTGCTAGGTCCCCTCCTATGGGTGGGACCCAGGAAGTGGGTGGATACACCCCCTTCCTTTGATCCAGGCCGCCCTGGCACGAGGGCTGGAGTGCCCCAGAACCGGTTTGGCCGGATTATGCAAGGGGCAGCCTTGTGCGCCCCAGGCAGTGTCTGGTTTCTTTCAAACCTCCCTGCTACAATACACTATCTCCTGTCTGGAGGGCGGTGACACCCTCCTGTGACAGGAAACCCTTTGTCCAGGACCCATTTGGTCGAGTTTCGGTCAACTGCAGGGGTCCAGACATTTGTCTGTGGCAGAGGCATCCATTTTGTGGATCTTAAGGTCTTTGGAGAAATTAACGCATTTAGTAAAGGAACATGTCTTACCCCTCTAGAGGGGTGGAATGCCATCCCCGTCGCCAGAACTGGCGAGGGGATGGTATTCCAAATCGTATGACACCTTACACGACATGTTTTGATAAAGCCAAACCAAAGTTGCTAAATAACCGCGAGGATTATAAGGCACTTAATAGTATATGGTATGGCATTATCCTGAAACAGCTTAGGGATTTGTTCCCGACAGCTGCAGACAGGCTCAGCTCATGCTAGAGCTCCATCTCACATAAAACCACGCACTCAGCCTCCAGGATTGATGAGGCCTACTATAGGAGTGGCTCACAGGTTTACATGTGTCCAGATATAGGTTTAGATATAGATATACTATACCTAAGCAAGGGGTGTTTACACCACCTTACCCCAGCTGAGTGATCAGCCAGTTGTGTCAATTTAAGAACCAGCCAGGGGTGGCAAAAGATATGCTGCAGCCCCTGGTAGGCCTTGGTGGCCCCTATGCCCTGTGCACCTATAGTGCATTCTACAGGGGCTGACAAGGAGTCCATTTCCAATTGGTATGTGCCTATAGCACATGTGTCATTAATTTAGTGAGAGAACAGCAGGCTGGGGGTCTGATCAGCAGGCCCACAGCCTCAGTAGTCGAAAACCAGTGAAGCAAAAAGCAAAAATTTGGGGTGACCATAGGATAGCAGACCCTACTCTCCTACAATCTGTATATGTAACATTAGCCTGAGCTGTAGGAAGATGTACTCTTCTGTTGTTTGTATATGTAATGTTACCTGGCAGCCTCGGCTGCGCAGCACTAGATCTGTATATGTAACATTAGCCTGAGTTGTAGGAAGATGTACGCTTCTGTTGTTTGTATATGTAATGTTACCAGGCAGCCTTGGCTGCGCAGCACAAGATCTGTATATGTAATATTAGCCTGAGCTGTAGGAAGATGTACGCTTCTGTTGTTTGTATATGTAATGTTACCTGGCAGCCTCGACTGCGCAGCACGAGATCTGTATAAGTAACATTAGCCTGAGCTGTAGGAAGATGTACGCTTCTGTTGTTTGTATATGTAATGGTACCTGGCAGCCTCGGCTGTGCAGCACTAGATCTGTGTATGTAACATTAGCCTGAGCTGTAGGAAGATGTACGCTTCTGTTGTTTGTATATGTAATGTTACTTGGCAGCCTCGGCTGCGCAGTACTAGATCTGTATATGTAACATTAGCCTGAGCTGTAGGAAGAGGTACGCTTCTGTTGTTTGTATATGTAATGTTACCTGGGAGCCTCGGCTGCGCAGCACTAGATCTGTATATATCTAACATTAGCCTGAGCTGTAGCAAGATGTACTCTTCTGTTGTTTGTATATGTAATGTTACCTGGGAGCCTCGGCTGCGCATCTCTAGATCTGTATATGTAACATTAGCCTGAGCTGTAGGAAGATGTACGCCTCTGTTGTTTGTATATGTAATGTTACCTGCCAGCCTTGGCTGCGCAGCACTAGATCTGTATATGTAACATTAGCCTGAGCTGTAGGAAGATGTACGCTTCTGTCGTTTGTATATGTAATGTTACCTGGCAGCCTCGGCTGCGCAGCACTAGATCTGTATATGTAACATTAGCCTGAGCTGTAGGAAGATGTACGCTTCTGTTGTTTGTATATGTAATGTTACCTAGCAGCCTCGGCTGCACAGCACTAGATCTGTATATGTAACATTAGCCCGAGCTGTAGGAAGATGTACGCTTCTGTTGTTTGTATTTGTAATGTTACCTGGCAGCCTTGACTGCGCAGCACTAGATCTGTATATGTAACATTAGGTTGATCTGTAGAAGATGTACGCTTCTGTTGTTTGTATATGTAATGTTACCTCGCAGCCTTGACTGCGCAGCACTAGATCTGTATATGTAACATTAGCTTGAGCTGTAGGAAGATGTACTCTTCTGTTGTTTGTATATGTAATGTTACCTCGCAGCCTTGGCTGCGCAGCTCTGGATCTGTATATATCTAACATTAGCCTGAGTTGTATAAAGATGTATGCGTCTGTTGTTTGTATATGTAATGTTACCAAGCAGTCTCGGCTGCGCAGCACTATATCTGTATATGTAACATTAGCCTGAGCTGTAGGAAGATGTACGCTTCGGTTGTTTGTATATGTAATGTTACCTGGCAGCCTCTCCTGAGCAGCACTAGATCTGTATATGTAACATTAGCCTGAGCTGTAGGAAGATGTACGCTTCTGTTGTTTGTATATGTAATGTTACCTGGCAGCCTCGGCTGCGCAGCACTAGATCTGTATATGTAACATTAGCCTGAGCTGTAGGAAGATGTACTCTTCTGTTGTTTGTATATGTAATGTTACCTCGCAGCCTTGGCTGCGCAGCTCTGGATCTGTATATATCTAACATTAGCCTGAGTTGTATAAAGATGTATGCGTCTGTTGTTTGTATATGTAATGTTACCTGGCAGCCTCGGCTGCGCAGCACTAGATCTGTATATGTAACATTAGCCTGAGTTGTAGGAAGATGTACGCTTCTGTTGTTTGCCTGTATATGTAATGTGACTCTCATTATTAGAAATATGAACCCTCTCGCTGTTAAACTGACCAACTAACAGCAAATTGTGTGAGCTGAGATTATATGCTTTGTGTTTTATCTCTGCCTTTGGAAACCTATGTCATGTTCCAAATGTTGCTGCATGATTTTGAAGTGGACTTTTCACCTTCTTAAATATAAAAAGGAAAAAAGCATTAAAAAAACTATTCTCTTGAACAAGAGATACACAACATCTGTGATTTACAGATCTCATGACAAGTTGCAACTATTGATACATTGGAAAGGGTACCCCGCTTGTGAACAATATTGTGAAGATGCTTCTACTGTTCATGCTCCAGACTTGTCCGTAAGTTCTTCAGACAAACCCAGATGGGCCAGGAGGGGGGTATACTGTCATGCTTACCCCTGCATTATGTCACCTGAGACTATGACCGAGAATGCCTCAGACACACAAGGGTGGGGAGGGGGCTTTAGTTCTTACCCGCAATGTCAGAACTTCCAAAAGTGTGCTTCTCCATTTGTTGACCCATGCCGCTCTCTGGGGTTACTCGCTGTCCATGCCTCCTTCTTCAGGTGGCCTTGCAGGAAGCGTTGCACAGTCTTTGCTATTCAAGATGGCTGCTGGTCTATGTTTCTTGCTTCCTATTAGCTCATTCAAAGATGGCAATGGAGAGTATTCTGGTAAAACATCCTGTCTGGGAGTATTTTAGGAATCAAGGCTTGAAGGAAGGTGTGCCGCAACTCTTTCGGATTTCTTTCATTGCCTACTTCTCCCTTTCTGTGCCTGCCTTGTCTTCTCCTTCCAAATCCTGGTTCATCGCCATCATTTTAACTTTATTTCAATCTTCAAGATCATAAAAGTTGAACATACATAAATCCATCATTATAAAAGACATACAAATATAAAGACCATTAACATTGTTGTAGAGCTTTGAGAATAGTTGCTCCCACTCGGGCACTTCTAGTGCACTGGGTTCACCCCAAGACCCTACTTCAGGGCAGCAAAACATACAATACACAAAGTCATTCAAATGAGCCATTTCAATGTTTAAAAACCGTATTAAAAAAGATATTTGAAAACTTGTAAGAGCTATTCTTATTTAGGCCTTGCCAGAGTGCACTATGCACTATTTCCCTTCTCCGAGGAGAGGAGTGCAACAATGATATCCAGATCTTGGTCCCTAGTTCTTTCTTTATAAACATTCACTTTAAGTAAACACAGAAAGTGCGCAACAGGAAACGGCGAAGAGACCACATTCAACAGTAGATTAAAGTGCATGCTCCTGATAGTGGACAATAAAGTTAACACTAACGAAATCAAATTGACTTATTTTAACCCAAATAGGGTGGTACAGGAGTTTAGAACTAACCTATCCCATTAATTGGAAAGTGTAAGAGTGCAAAGAAGAATAAAGTGCAATTAGAGTATACAAAACAGTATTCAAACTGGGGTTTTTAAGTTAGGGGGCAGGGCTCATTCCATATTTCAGGGTAATACATATGTTTCTAACAGCACAACTTCCTTGTTTAAAGAGTGCAAGAATACAATAGGCAGTAAAGTGCAATCACAGTTTAAAACCTATTCCAACTCAGGTACTCTGACCTAACGACACACATTACTACCAAATAGGCCCATATTAGTATAGGAGTGCAGGTTAACACAGCTCAACCCAGCAAGGGTCTCTGTACATTATGATCTCTAAAAGTTTTAATATAGAAGACCGAAAGGTCAACTATGTTAAATACTTGGGGACGACAGCAGCTCCTTGCCTTGGATACACTTACGTCGTCTAATCTATACTGACATCAAAACTTTGACCATAGAGTAGAGCCCCACTCTGGAGGGGTCAACACTTAGGATCCTAAAGGCCTCCCTGTGACTCCATAATGGAACTACCCATTCTATTCTTTGGTGCGATAAACGGGACAAAAGAAAAGAATATGGGTTAAGGATTCCGGCACCTTTGCACAAGCAGGGCAAAGATAACCCCATTGGGTTCCGATAAACATTTGCTAGAAAAATATTTAGTTGGGAGAGTCTTGTATCTGAACTGGATGTACAATGTACATGCAAGAGGAGGAGTGAATTAGTCAATTGTAAACTCGTAGTACGCACATGGTTTTACGTCTATGAATTCCAATAATAGAGTTCCTCCGCACTAGGTCACTGAACAGCTACATGCTCCCAATACTTTTCTTTTAAACTGCTTTGAAGTAACACATTTCTACAGGGGAAAACCAAAATTGCGTCATAACCAGTTTCCCCAATAATGATTTAACACAGGTGAGCCATGGAGTTTTCCTCACACATGCTGGAGACATAAGATCTCTAAGACCCACCCAGTACTGGGTTCTAGGGCCGGTGAATTTCATTGACGATACCAGAAGGTCCAAAGTCTTCGCTCTTATCTTCTGGGATATACCCCTTCGAGCCAAATCCAGGCACACTGGGATCATTGGTGCTAACTGGGAATCACAGAAGAGATCTAATAAACTTATTTTCAACTGGTAACAAGATCTTAGCGTTCACACCCCCTCAGATTTCTGATCGTTACAAGGCGGACACTCAGGGCTTTATATTATATATCTCGAGAGCAGGGGCCACCCTCTTGGATGTTGTCTGTCTATGGATCTTGACAATGCTCACTATGTGATGGATTAGTAGAGTGTGAGTTTTTTGAATTTGTGGAACCAAATTTAGATTTGGTGTGAGTCTTACATCTGGTCAATTGTGTTAATTCCCACATACATCCTACTCTTTTGTTTTTTATGGAGCGCAGTGTTGTGGGATAGCATAAATTTAACTTTGCACTAGTCAGCTCTAGACCTCTGTCGACACAGTTATTAAACTTGTTTAGCAGCTGTCGTAGTCCTTCATGTGACTTAGAAAGCAGTAGGGTGTCATCAGCAATGAGTAGAGCAGGCACCATCTGACCCTCCTCTTTGGGGGAGTGACACCAATCCCTACCTAAGTTGTCAACCACCCCATTAATATATAGTGAGAGCAGTGTGGGGGCAAGGAGGCAGCCTTGCCTTACTCCACGTTGGGTACAAAAGGGCTCGGTCATTTGGTCACTGGCTTCCCACCAACCTTGGGCATCATTTTCAAAATGTAACCACACCAAGATATCTAAAATATTTATGGGGATGCCTATTGCATCCAGGACCCAGCACAGCTTGCCTATAGGGAATCGGTCAAAGGGAGCATGTAAATCAACAAAAACTAAGTTGCCACTGTTGATTACTGATATCTTCCAATAAATACAGGTAAAAGAAAAGACCTGGTCAGTGGTGCTATCATTACTCCTAAAGCCTGCTTGGAAATCAGATAACACCTATTTCTCAACAATATAATCTTGTAGGTGGGCAAGCACTTGTTATCAAACGTTTTTGTAGAGAATTTAACAAACTGATGGGCCTGTATTTCCTAGTGTCATTGTGTTGCCCCTTCTTGAAGATTTGAATCATCTATGCGATTTTCCTGGAAGAAGTAATCTTCATGCCGACTAGATTGCATTCAGTAAATGGTTAATGTAAGGATCCCATACTTCAGATTTAGCCACATACAGATCATTTGGGATCTGGTTGGGTTCAGGGGCTTTAGACGCAAGACAGGTGTTAGTAGCTGGTATAGTTTTGCTTAAGTCAAATTCTAGTATGCTTAAGGAATTCGACTCAACTACTATCAAGGAATTTTCTCTCTCTTGCCCCAGTTCTATATTAGATGAATTTAAGCTAGTAAAGTGAGTAAGCCACTCTTGACGTTGGACACAAAATCCCAGATCTCCCTTAGGTCCTTTGGCACAGATTGAATCTAGTTTCCAGAAAGATTGGTTATCAGGATGCACACAGAGCATCCAGCTACCTCCTTTCACCTCCAAACCCAAGAACATTATATCAGGCATAGCCCAAGGACCATCCCTCAGCCACAACTTGTTCAACACCTACAAGAACCCCTTGCAGACATGGTAACATCCCATATGAACCTATCCAACACACACCTAACCGGAATACAACTAGCAGTCCTGGAAAAAGGCTTGGGTTTCGTGCCTACACCTACTTTGGACAGATTCCAACTCAGCTGTGAATTGAAAGAATTCATGAGAAAACTAAAACTAAGGGTGTTTTTTTTAATAAAAACAATATGGAAATGGAAAAAGGAGACATTGGTTTCCACCCTAAGTCTACCTTCACTCCCCCTTCAGTGGCACTCCCTGTAGAAATACTGGCCTTTGAGAAGGCAGTATTAAGAGAGGTGGGAGATTTAGACCCAACAACCTTGAAAGTGTTTCATAACACATCAAGACAGGAACTAGAAGCAATCAAAATACTGGGCAACGAGAGAAACATCACCATAAAACCAGCGGACAAAGGCGGTGGGATCGTCATACAAGATACAGAGAATTACTGGCAGGAATGCCTGAGATTACTTCCTGATGAGAGGAACTACAGACAACTCAAGGAGGATCCGACTGAAAGACTCAGGATTGGTATCACCAGCGTGGTGGAGCAAGCACTTGCCCACGATTGGATAACAAAGAAAGAAGGGGAATTTCTGAATAGCGAAAAAACCGAAAATCCCCTACTTCTACACAATCCCAAAGATACACAAATCTTTACAAAATCCCCCAGGAAGACCAATTGTCTCCGGGATTGGATCAAGTTTGGAGCCACTCTCAAAATTTGCAGATGCATTTCTGCGTCCATTAATACAATCCACCAACACCAACCTGAAGGACATGAAGGCAGCACTATGCCTACTGAGGGATCTCAGTTTTGACCCCACTAATCACATCCTGATAGGGCTGGATGTAAAAAGCTTGTATACCAGCTTACCCCACAAAGAAACATTAGACATCCTCAAGGAAACTATCTACAGTTCAACTTGGCCCTACCACACTCCACAACATGTGGTACTCGAATGCTGCAAATGGGCACTTAGAGAAAACTATTTTCAGTTTGAGGACCTTTTGTTTAGACAACAACATGGCACGAGCATGGGAAGCACATTCGCGCCGAGTGTGGCTGGACTGTACGTCCACCACCTGGAGGTGCAGAAAATTCTTTCACAGCAGAATCCAAAAGATTTTAGAATGGAAGAGATACATCGACAACATTCTGGTGATATGGGAAGGTGATGAAACAGTAGCTAATATCTTCATCCATTGGCCCGAATACACAGGACCCCTTTCTGAAATTCACCCACACAATGAGCAGGTCAGAGCTAGTATTTCTAGACCTCAACATTTTTGCAAAGTATGGCACTTTAAAAACGACGACACATTTTAAACCGACTGCAAAAAATTGCCTCCTACTGTATGACAGTTTTCATCCGAGCCACCTTAAAGAAAACCTCCCCTTCGGTCAGTTCTTGAGATTGAGAAGGAACTGCTCAGACACGGCTGATTACGACACACAAGCAAAAGAACTTGCTGACAAACTAAAAGTACGTAAATACCCAGCAAAAACTATAATGAGGGCAAAGAAAAGGGCAAGGAACAATCACAGGGATGCCCTTTTAGAGACTTATGAAAAGAATGAGACAGAAAAAGAGAAAAGACCAATATGCATAACAACATTCAGCATAGCGTCAAACAATGTTGCAAAACTTGTAAAAAAATATTGGCAAATTGTTAACAGTGGCAACTTGAATATACCCACACAAATGTTTTCCCACAAGCGGGCAAAGAACCTAAGGGACATATTAGTACACACCCGCCCTAAGCCACAGAACAGAAATAACCAGCAGGTTATCAGTACTGTACCTACAGGCCACCATTTCTCTGGCAACTGTAATGTGTGCAACCTTACAAGCGACACAAAAAAAAGTCATTTTCAACACAGGGCATACATGGGAACTGCGCAAATTCACAAATTGTAACACAGTGGGAGTTGTGTACTTCATTACATGTATTTGTGACTTACACTATGTGGGTATGACCACTAGAAAAATAAGCACAAGAATGTGCGAACATCGCAGCAACATTCGATGCCACAGGGTGAGCACCAGGATGTCAGCTCATTTCAATGAGAAACAACATACCCCAAACAACTTAAGATGGGTAATCCTGGAACACATGAAACAATGTGACAATTTGGAACAAGCACTGTTAGAAAAAGAACAGAGATGGGTGTTTAAACTCCACACAGACATCCCAGGGCTCAACGAAAACATACACTGGGGACAGTTCATGAGATAATGCCTGTTACAAATATAAACACACTAGATTCCAGCTTGGAAAATCATCTCCTAAGTAGCCTGTTTATTTTAGGGGAAAGCTGAAACAGAGAACATCAGCTCTACTACAACAGACTTAAAAAAACGACCAACACGTGTACTGATTGATGTGTTTAAAGAAATTATGTGTTTATTGCTAACACTAAAATACCCTCAAAATATAGGTGCACACCCTTTTTCTCACACTAAATATTAAGGCTAACACTTTCAAAATGGCCGCCAGTATTTTAAGCAGGAAGTGGGTTTGAAACCCGACATCGTAAATCAAACCATTCCCCCAAATAAGCCCTTGGTATACATCTCACTGTTTGTAAAACAACGATAAAAAATGATCATCAATTTAGACCACTGTTCTAGTTCCTCTACCCCCACGAATCACTACACGAAAAAAAATGGCTTCCAATATGTGCCGTCTCACTTTCACTATAGACGTGCACTAGCTTTTTAACAACACGTGTAGGATAATGACGGGGCAAACGCTAATACTAAAAATGGCCACCAGGCTCAGACACGCTAAGATGCGGTCGAGCCGGGGACTCAGCAGGTTGAATAGATGGAGGGCTGCCAAGACAAGTAAGAGTTCCTTATTATATTGCCAGCATGTTGTTCTCCCGAACCAGTGTTTTCTTTAAAACAGACGCTGGGCAAACATTAAATCTAAAAACTGGCATGGGACTCAGACACGCAAAGAGGCGGTCGAAGCCTGAGATTTTCATGCAATTGTAGCAGCGGTTGGCCGAGATTAGTAAAAGCTCCTTAGTACTTTACTTAGCACTTATTTTTCCTGCACAGGTACCTCGATTGGGAGTTTGTAATACCGATATGAACTACTTAATTTTGACACGTTTTTCAACCGCTCGGTTTTTCAATTGAAACCATGGCGAATTACACCTCTTGCCTATTTCCTTTTTTTTTTTTCTTGCACCAACAGAGTGTACAGGCCCCTCCACCCAGGCGGACCATGGGGCATAATATTGCTAACTAAAAAGTATGTTTTCTTCCCCTAACAACAGGGAATAAATGTTAAATGTTGCATGTTGTGTCTGTCATTTAAAGTGTCCAGTTAAAACGAGTGTATGTACAATATGTTTTTAACTAAATCCTTTGAACAGGAACACCAGGAACAGACACAGATGGAGTAAATAAGCTGTTTGCCTATTTGTTTTAGGAGCACCAGAACACGCACCATTGTTTTTATTATATAGGCACAAACCACTATTTACCAACCATTGCCTGCTAGCGTAGCCTGCCCAAAAGGGCAGGCAGTATGTACTAACCTACTATCTACGTTTCTCTCCCACAATACAGATACTGCGGGTACAGCGTTAACCGTATGTATAATTGATAGACACACACATTAGGTGTGTTTTCTACTTTTTCTACCTTAATTTTGGTTCATTCACAGGAGTGGCATACATGGGGCTGGTCCTCATGTTGTCCTGAAGAAGAGGTGTAGGGGACACTTGAAACATGTTGACAGGATATTAGGGACTATGACCACATAACAGTTATATTTCCTTTATCTTACCCTTTTTATTATACCAACTAGGAGCAGGAATAAAAATGTAGCTTACTGGCTAGGTATTTTTAATTAGCACTAATCACCACTCCACCATACACTGCACCACACATAGTTTCACAAAGCCAGTGCTCCTACGTATCCTTCACAAGTCGCAGCACGCCCCAAGCAGTATATTCTTGGGATGGCCCCAATGATGAAGCATGTCACCTAGGGGCAATCCTGGGTGAGTGAGGGCACTCAAGAAAATATTTTTTCTTTTCTGGTAAGGCGAACCCAAATTTTGGGAAAACCTAAAATATCTCCCTGGCTAGGTTCCCACGATCCATCATATATGGATTTTTGTGTTGTGCACATCCCATGGCCTCAATATTAATCACTTATCCTCTCGCTCACCAAAGATCCTTCCACCACCAGAACAAAGCTCTGCAATGCCATGACCAATGTAGCCAGCTGCCTTAAACCCAAGTCTGACAAGACAGAAATGCTGATGTTCGGGAAACACACATCCATATGGGGCCACAGTTGGTGGCCAGCAGAACTCGGACCCACACCACGTCTACAGACTCAACCTAGGCATCATTCTCGGCAGTGAACTGACCATGAAATGGCAAATCAACGCAGTCGTCTCCTCCTGCTTCCACTCCTTCCGCACACTCCGCATAATCATCAGATGGATTCCAGTAAACACCAGAAAAACCATCACATAGGCTCTAGTCACAAGCCGCCTCGACTACGGCAACTTCCTCTACCCCGGCATCTCCACCTGGCTCCTCTGAAGACTCCAGACCATACAGAACACTGCAGCCAAACTCATCGTGGACCTACCCAAATTGACCCATTTCACCCCCCACCTCAGAGACCTCCACTTTCTCCCTATCCAGGAGAGATGCTGGTTCAAGATCCTCATGCACGCCTACAAATCCCTACATGATCAAGGACCAACCTACAGCAACCTCCGACTCAACTTCCATTTACCTGCAAGACACCAGCTCTCCTCCTCACTAGCCCTTCCACACAACCGCAGCCTTTGCAGCATCAGTGGGGGCCGCTCCTTCCCCTACGTCTCCACTGGAACGACCTGTCCATCCACCTCTGAAAAGCACCCTCCCTAGCGGATGTCAGAAAGAAACTCAAGACCTTTCTTTTCTGAAGAGAGACACCGCACCCAGTGCCCAGATACCCCAGGGCGATAGTGCAGCGCTCTACAAAGGCTGATTGATTGATCCTTGACTTCGAGTGGATTGTTATGTTTTTATGAGAGGCCACTCTCCCAATCCCTCTTGGCTTTAGGCTGTTCTCTCCTATAGAGTGTTCTACATCTCACCAATTTACATCTGCATTATGACTTAGCTGCTGCTAATAGTTCTGATTAAGCTATCCTGCATTCTTTGGGGTACTAAACCAGCTCCCGGGGATTACGACTGATAGCCCTAATATCATGGGATAAAAATCCCCTAATTTGTGAGTGGAGCTTTTCATGAATTTTCTGCAATGTAGATGTCCTAGGCTTTAGGGCAAGGGTATTTAGATTCTCTACTACCACCTTAACCTTTGAGAGGACGGATTCTAAGGCTGGGGGTGTTTAACCACCCAGTCCCACCTTATGGCTTTGCCATTATTTGTAGTATAAAGGTTTCCAATGTCTGGTCTAGCTAAAATTGGAGAATTCACTGCCAAGCTGCCCGTTAATATTCTGCACAAAGCATTATGTTCACTATCTGTCCTATCCAGATCCATCAGGTTAGGTCTAAGGGTTAGATCAAGTAGAAAGTGGTCAATTCGATTGAATGCCCCAGTCTGTTAAATGCTAGATTACCATCGCTGTCTGAGAGTGTTCTACCACTGGCCGCACGCAAGTTTCAATTTAGCGTAAGAGCCAACACTTGCACTGCTCAGCGTTTCACATTTCAGTTTAATCTGTGGGATCTTCCACTCGCGGTCTTGGTCCAAGAACAAATCGTGGAGGGTGGGGGGGTGTTTGACATAGGTTCAAAAGTTGCATTTAAGTCCCAAGGTGCTATTGGGGAACTCTTTCCGGGTGTCTAAAGAAGAGTATTCTCTAGGATATCAATTACCAATGTCTCTGCTTTGTGAGATTCTGCCCGGTTATATACATGAAAGATTTTCAAGGGCATGCTTGACAAGAGCACCAGGCTAATTGCTAAGGTCTCTAACGAGTTGATGGGGATACAACTAATATATTGGAGCGAAGTTTTGACCCAGAGTGCTAAGCCCCCGAAGGTCTACCCCTACCTAAATGTCCCAAATTCACATAGAAAGACGTATACCCATTCCTAAAAAATAGGAGCAGGGCACCAGGTCTCCTGAAAAACACAAATGTCATGTGCATCTATAAACGGACTCCAGTCGGCTTCTAAAGACAAGAATTTGATCTGGTTCAAATGGGCTTCAGAGGACCTATCAAGGACCCCTTAGACTCTGTACCCCATTAGGTGGTATGCTACAGATAGCCTCTGACCCCAATAAATTCCCAGTCATTTGTCCTTGGGGCAGGGATACCTTTACTTCATCCATTCAAAGTACCAGATCTCTCTTTGGGTAAGTCCGTGGACATAATTAGTACCCCAGGTTTCTCCTGTTAGCGCCTCCTTTGAAGGGGTGTTAACTTTTGGTGCAAAACCATGTTTGCAAATCTTTATAAATATGGTTTTGTGTCAAAAGGCATTGGGGGTTGCATGGGAACGCCCATGTTCCAACGATGTAATGCCCCCTCGTCGCAAAGTAACACAAAGCAATGCCTTCCCATCTCTTCCCATCTCTTCCCATCGTGGCCCTTTCCCTTCTTTTGTCTCTCCTCTACTCATCTCCTTTCATCGCTCTCTTCCCCTCATGTTCCTTTCCCTTCTTTAGTCTCTCTCCTCTACCCATCTCCTGTCGTCTCTCTCCTCCCATCGTGGTCCTTTCCCTTCTTTAGTTTCTCTCCTCTACCCATCTCCTTTCATCTCTTACTTCCCATCATGGTCTTTTCCCTTCTTTAGTCTCTCTCCTCTACCCATCTCCTGTCGTCTCTCTTCTCCCATCGTGGTCTTTTCCCTTCTTTAGTCTCTCTCCTCTACCCATCTCCTTTCATCTCTCTCTTCCCATCATGGTCCTTTCACTTCTTTAGTCTCTCTCCTCTACCCATCTCCTTTCATCTCTTACTTCCCATCATGGTCTTTTCCCTTCTTTAGTCTCTCTCCTCTACCCATCTCCTGTCGTCTCTCTCCTCCCATCGTGGTCTTTTCCCTTCTTTAGTCTCTCTCCTCTACCCATCTCCTTTCATCTCTCTCTTCCCATCATGGTCCTTTCACTTCTTTAGTTTCTCTCCTCTACCCATCTCCTTTCATCTCTTACTTCCCATCATGGTCTTTTCCCTTCTTTAGTCTCTCTCCTCTACCCATCTCCTGTCGTCTCTCTCCTCCCATCGTGGTCTTTTCCCTTCTTTAGTCTCTCTCCTCTACCCATCTCCTTTCATCTCTCTCTTCCCATCATGGTCCTTTCACTTCTTTAGGCTCTCTCCACTCTACCCATCTCCTTTTGTCTCTCTCCTCCAATTGTGATCCTTTCCTTTCTTTAGTCTCTTCCCTCTACCAATCTCCTTTTGTCTCCCTTCTACCATCGTGGTAATTTCCCTTCTTTAGTCTCTCCCCTCTAACCATCTCCTTTCTCCTTTCGTCTCTCTCCTCCCATTGTGGCCCTTTCCCTTCTTTAGTCTCTCTCCTCTACCCATCTCCTTTCATCTCTTTCCTCCCATCGTGGTCCTTTCCCTTCTTTAGCCTCCCACCTCTACCAATCTCCTTTTGTCTCTCTTTTCCCATCGTGGTCTTTTCACTTTGTTTGTCTCCCCTCTACCTATCTCCTTTTATCTCTTTCCTCCCATTGTGGTCCTTTCCCTTCTTTTGTCTCCCCTCTACCATCTCCTTTTATCTCTTTCCTCCCATTGTGGTCCTTTCCCTTCTTTAGCCTCTCCCCTCTACCCATCTCTTTTCGTCTCTCTCCTCTCGTTGTGGTCCTTTCCCCTCTTTTGTCTCCCTTCTACCCATCTCCTTTCGTCTCTCTCCTCCCATCGTGGTCCTTTCCCTTCGTTAGTCTCTACCCATCTCCTTTAGTCTCTCTCCTCCTATCGTGGTCCTTTCCCTTCGTTAGTCTCTACCCATCTCCTTTAGTCTCTCTCCTCCTATCGTGGTCCTTTCCCCCTCTTTTGTCTCCCTTCTACCTATCTCCTTTCGTCTCCCTCCTCCCATTGTGGTCCTTTCCCTTCTGTAGTCTTTCTCCCCTCTACCCATCTCCTTTTGTCTCTCTCCTACCATTGTGGTCCTTTCCCTTCTTTAGTCTCTCCCCTCTACCCATCTCCCATTGTCTCATTCTTCCCATTGTGGCCCTTTCCGTTCTTTAGTCTAACCTCTACCCATCTCCTTCCGTCTCTCTTCTCCCATTGTGGTCCTTTCCCTTCTTTAGTCGCTCCTCTCTACCCATTTCCTTTCGTCTCTCTCTCCCATCGTGGTCCTTTTCTTTAGTCTCTCCCCTCTACCCATCTCCTTTTGTCTCATTCTTCCCATCGTGGTCCTTTCCATTCTTTAGTCTAACCTCTACCCATCTCCTTTCGTCTCTCTCCTCCCATTGTGGCCCTTTCCTTCTTTTGTCTCACCTCTACCCATCTCCTTTCATCTTGTTTCCCCCATCGTGGTCCTGCTCCTTCTTTAGTCTCTCCCCTCTACCCATCTCCTTTTGTCTCATTCTTCCCATCGTGGTCCTTTCCATTCTTTAGTCTAACCTCTACCCATCTCCTTTCTTCTCTCTCCTCCCATCGTGGTCCTTTCCCTTCTTTTGTATCTCCCCTCTACTCATCTCCTATCATCGCTCTCTTCCCCTCGTGGTCCTTTCCCTTCTTTAGTCTCTCCCCTCTACCCATCTCCTTTCGTCTCTCTCCTCCCATCATGGTATTTTCCCTTCCTTTGTCTCCCCTCTACCTATCTCCTTTCATCTTTTTTCCCCAATCGTGGTCCTTTCCCTTCTTTAGTCTCTACCCATCTCCTTTCGTTTCTCTCCTCCCATTGTGGTCCTTTCCCTTCTTTAGACTATGTCCCCTCTACCAATCTCCTTTTGTCTCTCTACTCCTATCGTGGTCCTTTCCCTTCTTTTGTCTCCCCTGTACCCATCTCCTTTCATCACTCTACTCCCATCAGAACCCTTTCCCTTCTTTAGTCTCTGTCCCCTCTACCCATCTCCTTTTGTCTCTCTCCTCCCATTGTTGTCCTTTCCCTTCTTTAGTCTCTCCCCTCTACACATTTCCTTTCGTCTCTCTCCTCCCATCGTGGTCCTTTTCCTTCTTTAGTCTCTCCCCTCTACTTATCTCCTTTTGTCTCATTCTTCCCATTGTGGTCCTTTCCGTTCTTTAGTCTAACCTCTACCCATCTCCTTTCATCTCCCTCCTCCCATTGTGATCCTCCCCTTTCTTTAGTCTCCTCCTCTTTTGTCTCCCTTCTACCCATCTCCTTTCGTCTCTCTCCTCCCATTGTGGTCCTTTCCCTTCTTTAGTCTCTATCCATCTCCTTTGTCTCTCTCCTCACATTGTGGTCCTTTCCCTTCTTTAGTCTCTCCCCCCATACCATCTCCTTTCGTCTCTCTCCTCCCGTTGAGGTTGTTTCTCTTCCTTAGTCTCTCCCTTCTACCAATCTCCTTTCATCTGTCTCCTCCCATCGTTGTCCTTTCCCTTCTTTAGTCTCTCTTCTCTACCCACCTCTGCTCTGTTGTTCCACAAAGACCCCTATACAGCAAGAAGCCTTGCTTAAACTCTCAGTTGCTAGTGCTTAAACACAGAAGAGGTACCCACAATCAATGATACAAAGATTTAAAGTACACCTGTGATTTTTGTCAATAAATACAGTAATTATTTATTTGTGGACTATTAGGTGCTCCGAGGGTTGGATTGGGAAGGTGGGCATTCGGCCGATGCCGGAGCCAGGATGTGGGCCATTTTCCTCATCCTGAGCTGCAGCAGCCCCTCCCCATCCTAGCACAGACTATTGATTGGCCCATTGTCATTCTGTTGGCCGGCCCATTGCCACATACAGACTGACAAGGGGTCAGCCCAGCAGGCACAGCATGTGCTGCGCCTCCTCTCGTCCCAGCTTTAAGGCATGAAAGAGAGGCTTTGCCAAATACAGACTGACATGGGTCAGCCCCCGCAGGCACAGCATGTGCTGCCCCTCCTCTAGTCCCAGTTTTAATGCATGACAGAGAAGCTTTGCCACATACAGACTGACAAGGGGTCAGCCCCCGCAGGCACTGCATGTGCTGCGCCTCCTCTTGTCCCAGCTTTAAGGCATGACAGAGAAGCTTTGCCTCATACAGACTGACAAGGGGTCAGCCTCCGCAGGCACAGAATGTGCTGCGCCTCCTCTTGTCCCAGCTTTAAGGCATGACAGAGAAGCTTTGCCACATACATGACCGCTCAGCCCTCCACAGGGCTTGGTCGCCCCACTCACTGCTGCCGCTCCTGCCTGCCTTTGCCGCCTCCTGCCTGCAGATTCCTTCGCTCGCTGCCCGCTGCTCCTGGGAATTTCCCGCTGCTCCTGGGAATTTCCCGCTGCCCGCTGCTTCTTGGAATTTCCCGCCGCTGCCTCCCTGCGGCCCCGCCCCCTTGTGATTCCATTCGCCGCCCCGCTCCCGCCACCCAGCTGCTCCACCCTCCCGGCTCCTTACTTAAGGGGACCACAGAGTGTGACCGCTCAGCCCTCCACAGGGCTTGGTCGCCCCACTCACTGCTGCCGCTCCTGCCTGCCTTTGCCGCCTCCTGCCTGCAGATTCCTTCGCTCGCTGCCCGATGCTCCTGGGAATTTCCCGCTGCTCCTGGGAATTTCCCGCTGCCCGCTGCTTCTTGGAATTTCCCGCCGCTGCCTCCCTGCGGCCCCGCCCCCCTGTGATTCCATTCGCCGCCCCGCTCCCGCCACCCAGCTGCTCCTCCCTCCCGGCTCCTTACTTAAGGGAACCGTAGGGGACCACAGAGTGTGACCGCTCAGCCCTCCACAGGGCTTGGTCGCCCCACTCACTGCTGCCGCCTCCTGCCTGCAGATTCCTTCGCTCGCTGCCCGCTGCTCCTGGGAATTTCCTGCTGCTCCTGGGAATTTCCCGCTGCCCGCTGCTTCTTGGAATTTCCCGCCGCTGCCTCCCTGCGGCCCCGCCCCCCTGTGATTCCATTCGCCGCCCCGCTCCCGCCACCCAGCTGCTCCTCCCTCCCGGCTCCTTACTTATGACGCCCCCAGAGGGACCGCGCAGCAGACGCGCGCAGCGGGAGCGCTGATTGAGCGCCGAAGGTGCGCCAAAGGTAAGCCCATCTGCGCCCGTCCGCGCCTGGCCCGCGCCCAGCGCCAGGACCCCTGGCCCCCCCGCCGAGGCAAGACGACCTGACTGACCTACGACGCCGCCACTCTCAGCGCACTCAATGCCGGCCGGACCCACGCCTGCTGCCGAGCCACCACGAGACGCACCCACGGACCCTTCACCTGCTGCACCTGCAAGTTCACCTGCCTACGAACCTGCCCCGCACCCGCCAAGACAAACACCAGCAGCAACCACCTCAAGTGCATCCTGATCAACACCCGCTCCGTCCACAGACACGCCGTGGAACTCTGGAACCTCCTCGACGCTACATCACCGGACGTCGCCTTCCTCACGGAAACCTGGATGAACGCCTCCTCTGCACCCGACATCGCCATCGCCATCCCTGACGGGTACAAGATCATCAGGAGGGACCGCATCAACCAGACCGGAGGTGGCATTGCCATCGTCCACAGGAACACCATCCGCATCACGACCGACGCCAAAGACTCCTTCGCCGCAGCCGAACATCTCCACTTCCAGATTCACACCGACCCTAAGACGACCCTCAGAGGCACCCTCGTCTACAGATCCCCGGGACCACGCACACAATTCAGCGAAGACATCACAGACTTCATCAGCCCGCACGCCCTCCCCTCCACTGACTACATCCTCCTCGGGGACCTCAACTTCCACCTGGAGAACAACAAGGACCGCAACACCACCGCCCTGCTGGAAAACCTCGCCAACCTCGGACTCAAGCAACTGGTCAACACCCTCACCCACTACGCCAGCCACACACTTGATCCCGTCTTCTCTTCCAGCAAGTACATCACCTTCAGCCACGCCACCGGACTCCACTGGACCGACGTCAGCTGCGTCCACTTCAGCTTCAAAAGATCCACGACCCACCACCACCCGCAACAGGTACCTCACAGGAATTGGAGCAAGATCACCGCAGACCAGCTCACCACCTCCCTCAGCCAGAGCCCACCCGCCAACACAACGGACCCCAACGAAGCAGCCCGCAACTTCACACAGTGGCTGACCGCCTGCGCCGACGACCTTGCGCCACAAAAGAACCCTCCCAGCAGACCCAGAAGCAAGAAGGCATCCTGGTTCACCGACAACCTCAAGGACTCCAAGAAGACCTGCCGCAACCTCGAGAAAGCCTGGCTCCTCAACCGGACCACCGACAACATGACCGCCCTCAAACACGCTACCAGCAAGCACCACCAGCTCATCCGCACCACCAAGAAGAAATCCCTTAAGGAACGACTGGACAACAACGCCCACGACAGCAAAGAGCTCTTCACTATCGTCAAGGAGTTATCCAACCCCAGCACCGGCACCAACGACATCACTCCGTCACAAGACCTCTGCGACTCCCTCGCCTCGTTCTTCCACCGCAAGATCGCCGACATCCACAACAGCTTCGGCGCCCCACCCACGCACCCAACCGTCGAACCAACGCCCCCCACCACCACCCTTCGCACCTGGACCACGGTGACCACCGAAGACACAGCCCGCACAATGAACACCATCCACTCCGGATCACCGACCGACCCCTGCCCACACCACGTCTTCAACAAGGCTGACTCCACCATCGCACCCCAACTCTGGAACATCATCAACGCCTCCTTCAACACCGCCACCTTCCCGGAGAGCTGGAAGCACGCTGAGATCAGCGCCCTCCTGAAGAAACCTACAGCGGACCCCACCGATCTCAAAAACTTCCGCCCCATCTCGCTACTCCCTTTTCCTGCTAAAGTCATCGAGAAGATCGTCAACAGACAGCTGACCGCCTTCCTCGAGACAAACGAATCCCTCAACCCCTCGCAGTCTGGCTTCAGAGCCAACCACAGCACCGAGACCGCCCTCATCGCAGCCACCGACGACATCCGGACCCTGCTCGACAAGCGGGAAACAGTGGCCCTCATCCTCCTGGACCTCTCCGCTGCGTTCGACACGGTCTGCCACCGCACCCTAGTCCAGCGCCTCAGCAACATCGGTATCCAAGAGAAGGCACTGGAGTGGATCATCTCGTTCCTCGCCGGAAGAACACAAAGAGTCCGCCTCCCCCCGTTTCGCTCCAAGGCCACCGAAGTCATCTGCGGCGTCCCGGAAGGATCTTCACTCAGCCCCACCCTCTTCAACATCTACATGAAACCTCTCGCAGCCATCGCACGCCAGCACAACCTCAACATCATCTCTTACGCCGACGACACCCAGCTGATCCTCACCCTCACCAGAGACCCCGACACCGCCAGAACCTGCCTACACGAAGGGATGAAAGACGTCGCCGAGTGGATGAAGAACATCCGCCTGAAACTGAACTCGGACAAGACGGAAGTCCTCATCCTGGGATCTTCGCCCTCCGCCTGGGACGACTCCTGGTGGCCCCCAGCCCTGGGCACCGCACCCAAGCCAACCGACCACGCACGCAACCTGGGCTTCATCCTGGACCCCTCCCTCTCGATGACCAGACAAGTCAACGCCGTCTCCTCATCGTGCTTCAACACCCTGCGTATGCTTCGCAAGATCTTCCGCTGGATCCCGACCGAGACCAGGAAGACTGTCACCCAGGCACTCGTCACCAGCCGACTGGACTACGGAAACGCCCTCTATGCCGGAACCACAGCCAAGCTACAGAAAAGACTCCAGCGCATCCAGAACGCCTCCCCCCGACTCATCCTGGATGTCCCCCGACGCAGCCACATCTCCAGCCACCTGAGGAACCTGCACTGGCACCCCGTTGACAAGAGGATCACGTTCCGGCTCCTCACCCACGCACACAAGTCTCTCCACGACCTGGGCCCCAAGTACCTCAACGACCGCCTGACCTTCTACACGCCCACCCGCCAGCTACGGTCCACCAGCCTCGCCCTCGCAGCCGTACCACGAATCCGAAGAGCCACCGCCGGAGGAAGATCCTTCTCTTACCTGGCTGCCAAGACTTGGAACTCCCTCCCCATCCACCTTCGGCTGACCCAGGACCATCTCGCCTTCAGGAAACAACTCAAGACCTGGCTGTTCAAGCAGTAGCATACCCCTCCCCCCAAGCGCCTTGAGACCCTCCCGGGTGAGTAGTGCGCTATACAAATGGCATGATTGATTGATACATACTGGCAACGGGTCAGCCCCCGCAGGCACAGCATGTGCTGTGCCTCCTCTTGTCCCAACTTTAAGGCATGACAGAAAGGCTTTGCCACATACAGACTGACAAGTGGTGAACACCCGCAGGCACAGCATGTGCTGCGCCTCCTCTCGTCCCAGCTTTAAGGCATGACAGGAAGGCTTTGCCACATACAGACTGACAAGGGGTCAGCCCCCCGCAGGCACAGCATGTGCTGCGCCTCCTCTCGTCCCAGCTTTAAGGCATGAAAGAGAGCCGTTGCCACATACAGACTGACAAGTGGTGAACACCCGCAGGCATAGCATGTGCTGCGCCTCCTCTTGTCCCAGCTTTAAGGCATGACAGAGAAGCTTTGCCACATACAGACTGACAAGGGGTCAGCCCCCGCAGGCACAGCATGTGCTGCGCCTCCTCTTGTTCCAGTTTTAATGCATGACAGAAAGGCTTTGCCACAGACAGACTGACAAGGGGTCAGCCCCCGCAGGCACAGCATGTGCTGTGCCTCCTCTTGTCCCAGCTTTAAGGCATGAAAGGGAGGCTTTGCCACATACAGACTGACAAGGGGTCAGCCCCAGCAGGCACAGCATGTGCTGCGCCTCTTCTAGTCCCAGCTTTAAGGCATGACAGAAAGGCTTTGCCACATACAGACTGACAACGGGTCATCCCCGCAGGCACAGCATGTGCTGCGCCTCCTCTAGTCCCAGTTTTGAGGCATGACAGAGAAGCTTTGCCACGTACAGACTGACAACGGGTCAGCCCCCGCAGGCACAGCATGTGCTGCGCTTCCTCTTGTTCCAGTTTTAAGGCATGAAAGGGAAGCTTTGCCACATACAGACTGACAAGGGGTCAGCCCCCGCAGGAACAGCATGTGCTGCGCCTCCTCTTGTACCAGTTTTAATGCATGACAGAGAAGCTTTGCCACATACAGACTGACATAGGGTCATACCCCGCAGGTACAGCATGTGCTGCGCCTCCTCTAGTCCCAGTTTTAAGGCATGAAAGGGAGGCTTTGCCACATACAGACTGACAAGGGGTCAGCCCCCGCAGGCACTGCATGTGCTGCGCCTCGTCTAGTCCCAGCTTTAAGGCATGACAGAGAAGCTTTGCCACATACAGACTGACAAGGGGTCATCCCCCGCAGGCACAGCATGTGCTGTGCTTCCTCTTGTTCCAGTTTTAAGGCATGAAAGGGAGGCTTTGCCACATACAGACTGACATGGGTCAGCCCCCGCAGGTACAGCCTCTTGTCCCGCTATGAATGCATGGCAGGGAGGCTTTGTTTCAGGAGATGCTGCTTCTGAGCAGAAAGGTTCACACTCATCTCGCAAGGAAGGTGGGGGCATTGAGGACATTCTGCTTGTGTTCAGGGGCCGAACTAGCACGGATGCAGCCTGTGCAGTACACCAGGTCCTGAGGGAAAGTCTTCCCACCCAACCTGCAATGGCGGTTCTTACGTTAGCCGCTTGGTAAACCCCTTCAAACCGATCTATTAAATAAATGGTCCAATCTTTTAAATAAATGCTTTAAGGAGGAATGCAGCTGGCAGAACTGCAGAAGCTGATCGTGTAAGGGATTTATAGGAAGGAAAAGCCTATAACTGAGGGTTTTCTTTTTATTGTTAGACTAGCTTATCCGTCGCGCGTTGCTGCGTTCTCAGAAGAAAGGAAATCCAAGTAAACTCGTTATGATAACATTCAATTTACATTGTGTCATTTTTATTGAAACTTATTCATTTTAATATGGAAAACATTTCAAAGTGTCGTTGTAATTCTATTTATTTATTCGAGTGCTTGGGGCTACACAATATTTATTTTTTTTCCGTCTGATGCGTACACGAATAAATCAGGTTTCCTGACGCGTGAGCTGGCCACATACAGTTGTCCATGTGAGAAGCACGGATTCTCCAAATGTAGTCCACACACTTGCAGCGATTGTCCTTGTGCTTTGTTGATGGTCATTGCAAAAGCGAGTCGCACCGGAAACTAAACGTTTGAATTCAAATGGCATATCTGTTGGGATCATTGGAATACGTGGCAACAGTACATCTTCCCCCTTGAATTTCCCATTCAAAATTGTAGCTTCGATGACATTGTTCATCATCTTTTTCAGCGAAAGACTTGTACCGTTGCAAAGTCGTGGTTGCAAATTCAGTATTCGAAAGATTATGAGGGCCCTGACTGGCCGATCTTTAAAAAATGTTTCTGCCAGAAACCTTCGAGTGAGGGTACTCAATAATTTCCCATTCAAAATTGTAGCTTCGATGACATTGTTCATCATCTTTTTCACAGAAAATCTGGTACCGTTGCAAAGTCGTGGTTGCAAATTCAGTATTCGAAAAATTATGAGGGACCTGGGGGGCCGATCTTTAAATCTTCAAGCTATGCAGTCCAGTTGAGTCCTTTGAGCAGCACAGCAGTTTCTCTGACATAATCTATTCTATTACATTCCCCAGTTTTATAGAGCGCATGGCTATCCGACACGAGATTCCCAGTGCTGTCAATTCAAATTAGAATGAAGGAAATTAAAAATAATTAGGGGAAGAGATACGTTTTTAGCTTCTTTCTAAAACTCATAAAATGGTCATCCATTCTTAGGCTGAGAGGCAGCAAGTTCCAGACTTTAGGTGCAAGAAATTTAAAGGAACGTCCTCCACTGCTAGCATTCTTGACTCTAGCGACAAGAAGATCGAGAGTTCAGTTGTCGGTCCAGAAGTGTTTATTTTGTGTAGGTCAGGGACCAGGGACTTATACCCAATAGTGACTTTTAAGTAGAGGTGACATCCAGGACAGGGCACGAGTCCTAAAAAAAGAAGTGGGGGGATGCTCCACATTAGGTGGTATCACAGGAAGAGACGTCACGACAGGAAGTGACGTAACGAAAGGTAGTTCCCTCTTATTACAGGAAGTTGTGACGAGCAATGGCCTAGTTTCCGGCATCAGTATCGGTGTTTCTCCCTCTACCGCCAGACAGCTGCTGTCCTAAATATATTGTTCCTTTCCTGAGCCTCACCTGCCTTGGTATTGTGAACTGTTGGTCGTCACTGGCCTGAGGGCTGGCAGTGTCGCTTATACATTAATCCGATTGTGATGATACTGGCACAGGGGCGTTTTAAATGCTTTATCTGTCAGACGGCCAGCCTTATTGTCTGCAGAGCAGTGAAATGACTGACCCTATCCCAGCATGGTGACTCATTCACCCTGAGCCTCAATCAACCCACTTGACATGAGAAATCCTTCCTGTCCAGAGGCGGGGACTGGCCGAGCAGCACTGCTGGTTGAATACAGCCAGCCCTGTACTTGGGAGGACGACGGGCGGCTGTGCGGGCAAGTAACGCCATCATTGGAAGTCCAGCTTTTGGGCAACTGGGACGGTGTCCACCCATTAAGATAAGTTCGGGGACGCCATCCACCCGCGTGGTACCCCGACTTGAGCCCTGGTGACATCAAAGGCTGGCCTCTGAAGTGCACACAGATCTCTTTCAGCGCAATCCTGTCTGCCAGCCAAACCCTGGGGCAAAAATCTGTGCTTTGTGTGTGGACAGGACACTACCTATTGAAGTATAAATTTCAACCACTCCTATTCTTCCCTGACCATCAGAATGCATATAAAGGAGATTATTTTCACCTTCCTGTGTTTGTGGCTGTCTATAGAGAATGCACAAAGCGCACCTGTCACCCAACACAGACGTGTATTGGAGACAGTCGAAGTAGCTACTTGTGTGGAAGGCAAACTAGTATCATTTAATTTATAGGACCTGGGTATATGGTATACCACTTCACAAGGAGCTTATTTGTAAATTAAATATACTAAACAGGTGTGAACCAAATATAACATGTTTAGGGGAGGGAGCACATGCACTTTAGCACTGGTCAGTGTGCAGAGTCTTATAACCAGCAAAACTAGGTCAGAAAAGTAGAGGGAGGAAACCAAACGTTTTGGGAAGACCACCCTACGGTTGTCGGGTCTAACAGTGTCCATGGACCTCTTACCCTCATCCTGGGGCATTACCACAGTGATGATAACATGGGCATACTGCTTACTGACTCCCTGCAGTGTAGCAACGCAGTCCACGGTGAGCTCAGCACTCCGCATAGTACCAGGCAGAGCTCACTGACCTCATGTGGTCAGCCCTGAGGTGCAAGCATGAGTGCCATCCTCCAGATGTTTTTACTCAAATCAAGTAGCACTGATGCTGCCAGAGACTTTTGCCAATGCTTGCTGCTGATCCGCGCAGTTTCTAACCACCAGTGCCCACACTTCTCATCTTCACTCAGCTAGTGCAGCTCAAGAATAAGGGACTAATACTCCCATCCAACACAGACTGTCTATGTGGTGGGACCAAGTACACCCTTCACCTCCAGGGCTGACAGGATCTCCAGTCGCCATGGTATCACTCCCAGCAACGGATCCCTTTGCCATGACCGGGACTCCAGCTTATCTCCACCGTTTATCTCACTTTTATATTTTTAACAAAACATAACATAACTTTCGACTCTGTAGAATGACAATTTGTACGTGATCGTACTTTCAATACACCTGTTCTTAATAAAGGTCCGTCTAGTTCTCTCCCCTTCCCACTCTCTATCGGGGATAACTCCAGTCTCCCGGCTGTGACTGGCTTGGGTGCTGGTCCACTGGTGGGATCGTGGAGTGAGTCTCCGGTTACTATCCCACCCCCCTACCCTTCTTCGTCTTCCGAACTATCCCCCTCATCCTCCGACAGGGGTTCACACAGATCACCCCGATATTGATTCCAGGGTGTCCAGATCTTATTCCACTTGCGTGGGTTAGCTCTCAGTTTATAAACCGCTCTCTCAGTCACCATCATCGTGTCCATATTTCTGCACCATAGGGCCAGTGTCGGGGTTTCCACCGCCCCCCATTTCTGCGCTATGTCCCTCTTGGCTACCATTAGGCCGATAATAACCCATTGTTGGTCGTGTCGTGTAAGGTCCGTAGGGCCCCATATATGTAAAAGGCATGTGCGGGGGTCGGGTAGCAGCGTCTTTCCCAGTGTCTAAGTGATGGTGCGGAAAATCTGACGCCAGTATGAGGTAATAATCGAGCAGTCCCATAATGTGTGTTTAAAGGAACCCTCCTCATTGCAACCCCTTAGACAGAACGGGTGCTCAGCCCTATGTAATCTATGCAATAGTGTTCTAGTGAAGTAGACCCTATGCAGGACCTTAAGCTGCACTAATCGGAATCTAGACAAAATGCCAGCCTCCCTTGGGGATGCCAGAGCCATATTCCATTCCAATTCACTCATGTCTCCTAATTCTCCCACCCAGGTCTCCCTCAGTTTAACTAGGGGGTCCGGCAGATTATTCAGGAGTTTACGATATGTCAGTGAGGTGGCGTGTGTTTGTAGAAAGTCAGTGAGCAAGCGATCTTCTAATGGAGACGACTCTGCGATCTGGGTTCCGGTTGGTATAGCCGCCTGCAGCGCATGCCTAATCTGGAAATATCTGTACGTTTCGGTTGAACTCAGGTTGTAGGTCTGCTGAAGGTGTGTGAATGGCACCACTCCATCACTCGTCCACAGGTCCCCCACCGTAGAAAGGCCTATAATATCCCATTGGGTGAAACCTTTGGTACGTAGCAAGTGGCCCAGCGCCCTGGTGTCCCACAGAGGTGTCATTTTTGTTATAACTCCCTCCCATTGGAGCCTCTTCTGCGCCCTGTGCCACAGCGTGACCGTATGTTTGGTCGGACCTATCAGTTTCCCCAGTAGTCCCTTGTGGTATAGTGGAGCCAGTAGGCTGTGTGTGCCTAGCTGTATTCTGTCTGCCCGGTAGGCCGGGTCGTCTTGCGGTGCATGCAGCCAGTGGTTGACAACCTTAAGTTGTGACGCCCAGTAATATAATTGTATGTTGGGCAACGCTATCCCTCCTTCGTACCAGCTCCTGTTGAGTTTCAGATGAGCTATGCGTGCCGGGCGCTGCCCCCATAGCAAGCTATTCACCACCGCCGCAATGCTCCGCAGATACTGCGGTGGCACCAAACTCGGTGTATTCTCAAGTACGTATAAAAGTCTGTGCAGGGCCATCATCTTATATAAAGCTGCCCTCCCCAGTAGTGTCAGAGGGAGGGTCATCCAGTGACCTACATCCTTTCTCAACCTGGTTAGGGGTGGCATCAGGTTCCTGTCCTAAAAATCTGTAGCGTTACGGGTGATGTGTATTCCCAAATATTTAAATGAGGCGTCTGCTATCTCTAATTGGCACTTGCTCAAGAGGACCGGTGGGGGTCCCCGCAGCTCGAAGAGCACTGATTTTGCCCAGTTGATCCTGTAACCTGATGCCCGTCCGTGTTCCTCGCACAGTGTGAGGAGTTCCGGGATGCCCTCTTCCGGGTCTGACATATAAATCAACATATCGTCAGCATAGAGGGACACTCTATCCTCCCAGTCGTCCCTCCATCTGATTCCCTTGAGCAGCGGGGTGGTTCTAAGGATCGTGGCTAAGGGCTCTAGGACTATGGCGAATAGCAACGGGGAAAGCGGGCAGCTCTGTCTCGTCCCTCTATGCAATAGGATCGCACGAGAGATATGCCCGTTCGCCGCTACCCGCGCCACCGGTGCATTGTATAGCAGTTTGATCCAGGTGATGAAATTGGGACCAAATCCCATATGGGCTAGCACCGCAAAAAGATATTTCCACTCCACCATATCAAACGCCATTCTGGCGTCAAGAGAGAGTATGGCCGCAGGTTCCGTAAGCGAGGGTGCCCGCGCCATCACTCCGTGAACCCTCCGGAGGTTCAATGCCGTGCTTCTATGGGGCATAAAGCCCGATTGGTCCGGGTGGATCAGCTGAGCAAGGTGGGGTTGTAGTCGAGTGGCTAACAGTTTTGCCAATATTTTGGCCTCAGCATTAAGAAGCGAGATGGGGCGGTAAGACCCGCAGTCAGTGGTCGGTTTGCCCGGCTTCGGAATCGCCACGACAGTCGCCAGCCGCTGGTCAAGGGGCAGGATTCCTCGATCAAGACTATCCACATACATGGCTAGCAGCGGCGGGCTCAAAGTGTCTGCCATTGATTTGTACCATTCGGTAGGTATTCCGTTAGGGCCCAGTGCCCTCCCAGAATGTATCATATTGATAGCCGCTTGCACCTCCTCCACCGTGAGGGCTGCGTCGAGGTTGTCAACTGCGTCTTGCGACAGAGTAGGCGTCGGTACCCCAACGAGCGCCGCCACCGCTATCTCGGTCGTGACTTCGAAGTCAGGGGTGTACACCCCTTGAAAGTGATCCGCCAACGTCTCTACAATTGCCGCTGGGCTCGTGTGTATTCGCCCGTTCCCATCCACTATCTGTAGTATGTTCCTATTTCCACTCTCCTTTTTTGCTAACTAGGCTAGGAGTTTATTTGCTTTATCCCCTACATCGTATATTTTATGCGTGGTCGCCGCCAAGGACTCCATAGCGCGCTGATTCAGATGATTGTTATGTAGTTGTTGGCAGAGTTGAAGGGAGTGTAGCGTTTCCGTCGTGGGGTCCGCCATATGTGCAGTGTTCGCCTCGGCTAGGTCGAGGTCCAACTGTAGGAGTTCTCTCCCCTTTTCTCGTTTGTATCCCGCTATCGTGGAAATGGCCTGTCCCCGCAGAACCGCCTTGTACGCTTCCCACAGGACCGTGGGGGACTCTACCGATGCCTGATTCTCCGCAAAGTAGTACAGTGTAGTCTTTTTCAACTCCTTTCTCACCTCCGGTATCTCAAGATACCCTGGGCGTATCTGGTAAAACTGTCTACGGGCCCTTTCCGCACATGAGAGAGTTAATGTTAGTGGTGAGTGATCTGAAATTCCCCTGGGTTTGATTTGTACCTCGTCAATGGTAAAGAGGCCACCGCCTAAGGTAAGGAAGTAATCAA
This sequence comes from Lissotriton helveticus, assembly GCF_964261635.1. Lineage (NCBI taxonomy): Eukaryota > Metazoa > Chordata > Amphibia > Caudata > Salamandridae > Lissotriton > Lissotriton helveticus. Next base: position 601,954 of record NW_027611702.1, on the reverse strand, counting down.
TGCGGGACATACTGTTATGTGTCGCTGAATAGTAAGTGTACTGCTGCTCAGTGGGGTGCAGCCTTCGCCATATATCTACCAGTCCTTGTGCTTCCAGGAAATCGCTAAAGCGTGAAGGACCCGGGGTGTGTGTCCTAACCGGGAACCTATCTCGTGTGTTGTGCGCAACCGCGTTGAAGTCCCCCCCAATGATTAGGTCTCCCTCCGGGAGCTCCAAGAGGAACTTCCCCAAAGCAGGAAATGCTATGGCATGCAGCGCTGGAGGAATGTAGACCGAAACCAAGGTCAAAGGTTTACCCTCCCACTGCCCGTGCACAGCCGCGAATCGGCCTTGATCGTCTGTTTTGGTGTTCAGGAGCAGAAATGGGGATGACCTACGCAGCAATATACCTGTCCCACGTGACCCAGACGTGAACTCGGAGTGCACTATCATTTGGTATCCCCTTCTATTTAAGGCCTTACTCGCAGTGCCCACCAAATGTGTCTCCTGAAGTAGCACCAGGGACGGGTTCAATCTCCTAATGCCCTGCATGACTAGTCCCCGTTTGATCTTGTCCCCAAGGCCCCTTACATTTCAGGACATGAGGTGTAGTGGTGCCACTGGTGTCGTCTGAGGTCCGCCCTGCGGGGTCTCAAGTGGGGGTTCTTGTGTCATGGGTGGTACGTGGTTAGTTCTCTATGGGTGTCATGGGGGAGTATCCGCGTGACCATCCCAGTGTCAATATCAGTAGGTGTTCAACACTCACAGCATGTGTCCTTCTATATCGAGTCAAAACATAACCAAACAATACCCCCTGTCCAGAGGTGCAAACTTGAACAACCACCCCCTCCCAAACTCCCCCCCTCCCTGCCCTCTTGCTACACGGACCTACAACCGCCCGCCTCCCCAACTTCGCAGAGTGCTTTACCCTCCCCACAGAAGAAATACTTGCTCGTTGAGGCGAGGAACACCCCATAGTCGGCGGCCTCTCAGTACGCTCTTCGGAGGCCCTCCGCCCAGTGTCCTGTGGCAGCCTCCCAGGCAGCTAACAATAAGAATAGTAGTCCATCTTCCGCCGGGTGCTCAGTGTTCCGAGGCAGCCTCGTCCTCCAAACCATCTCCCAACGAGGACTGCTCCTTATCCCCACGGTCTGAGGTCAGTGAACCTTCGCGATCTTCTGCACTTCTGTGTCCCTGCGTCCTGTTCGATCGGCGCGGCCGTGTGGCAGGACGCCATCCGTCTAGCCATTCTCTGGCGAGTTCAGGTGTGTCAAAAAAACAGGTCTTATTTTCTGCCACTACTCGCAACCTGGCCGGAAAGAGCATCGAATACGGCAGTTCTCGTGTTCTCAACTCTTTTTTGATCTCTAGGAACGTCCGCCTGCGCCTGGCGACGTCTGCCGTGTAGTCCGGGAAGAAGGCCAGTGTCGCATTTTGTAACCGGACCGGAGGAGACTTTCTCGCAGCCTGGAGGATGACATCCCTATCACGAAAATTAAAAAGGCGCGCTATAATGGGTCTCGGGGCTACACCTTGTTTAGGCCGTCCGCCCGGCACTCTATGTGCCCTCTCTACGGAGAAGAAGGCGGAGAGACCTTTAGGTTGCAGTTTAGTCTTAATTAAGTCCTCCACAAAAAGATCCGTCGCTCCCGTACCCTCCGATTCCGGAACGCCAAGAATCCTGATGTTATTCCGCCTGGAGCGCCCTTCTTGGTCATCAAGCTTTTCCTTCAGTGTTTTGTTCTCTGCCATCACATGTTCCATCGCAGTTTGTAGTTCCGAGACGTCCTCCACCAGCGATTTAGTGACCACTTCAAGCGAGCCCACCTTCTCTGACATCTTGTGGAGATCTGCCCGCAGGAGAGTGATTTCGGTGGATATGGAGCCCACCGTAGTTTGCACTTGGGACAAAGCTCGCATGACATCGTCCAGCGTCGCCTTCTTCCCTCCTGGTCCGTCTGCAGATTTACCGCTGGGTGGCCGCCCCTCCGGCGGGGAGGAAGCGCCTTTATCGTAGGCAAATTTTTCCAGGTGCGCCTGTGTCACGCCGCCTTTGGTGCTTCGACCCGCCATCCTGGCGCCTAGTGGGGTGCACTGTGGTGTCCGATCCGGCTGAGGCTATCAACCCCCCCCCCGTGGCTTCCGACAGTGAGGGTACGGGGGGTCTGGGTTGGGTGTCGGTTGGCTGGTCGTCTCGGGCTATCCACGGCGGTGCTATCAATCGCCCCTGTACGCCGCAGACTCTGGAAGCAGCAGTGAGTCCAGGCCGTTGCCAGGCCGTCAGTGCGAAAGGATTCTTTTCCACCGGGGGTAGGAGCCACCCCGGCAGACCGCAGACGCCGGCACTCCACTCGCGAAGGTCTTCCGTGCGGGCCCAGTCGGTGTGAGCACCGTGGTGATGCCCGTCGCAGGCGTCTCTCACTCCGACCCCCCTCAGCCGAGGGCCGGGGGCGCTCACAGTGACCCCCCCGCCGGGCAGAGTAATGCACCGGAGTTCGTCTTCCGAACGATGCAGGCGTGTCCCGCCGCTGTGCCTCACCCACGATGTGTCCGCGCCGCTTTTGCTCTCTCGCTCGTGGATTCCGTCATAGGCCCCTATGCGGAGCGATGTCGCCCAAGATGGTGATTCGGGCCGGTCGCCGTGAATGCGTTGGTGTTCCGCCACTGCGGTCCTTCGTTCACGACCCCTCCAATAGCATGGTCGCAGTTATCGAGTCACCCAGCACACTTCCTGCATTATAGTCCGAGCCCCTTGGCTTGTCTCCCTGCGCTCGGGCACTTCCGGTCGGGCCGCCCCCGGCTGCTGGCACTTCCGGCCGGGTCGGTCTGGAACCGCAGTCCCCGGCTTTCCCCTGCTTCGTAGGCCGCTCAGATAGTCGGCGGTAACTCGGTCACTCAGCCTCCGAATGGAACCGGAAACACTGCCAGTGATGCTGCCCGGTCCCGGGCGTCGGGACCCTCCATCAGAGGTCTGTTAAGTGTTGGATGTGAACACGGATTTATGGAGAGGCCGCTCTAACCACGGAGCTCGTCCTCTAGGCTGCCGCCATGATCGGCTGCAGGCCACGCCCCCCTAACAAGATGATTTTAGAGGGACGGTGGAAGCATTTGTGTGCCATGACTCTAGCTATAAAACACACGCAACATTCAAAACCTTTAGTCAAACATGGTTATCCTTTTAGAAAGGATTCCAGTACATTTTCTTTTCTGGGTGAAACTGCAGTTTCTAAACACACCTATTAGATGCCCCCACTTGTTACACATAATAGCCTTACAGTGAGCCATTTTAAGTTTGATTATCCCATAGCACGTAGAAAACAGAGAAGCGATTTACAAAAAAGTAAAACAAATTACATCTATACTGTTCACGCTTTATTTTTGTTTGTTTTTTATTTTGTCTGTAAGCACTATTTTCTTTAATGAGTTTCTCCGACATGCTTTCCTGCAACGTTCAGTGCATCATGCACATTTTCACTTTCTGAGCACCCCGGGACAATGGCAGCCACTTCTTTGAATAGGTCTCGCATTTACAAGAGTTTGAACTATTGGCATTGTAAATAACACCCAGCGAGGCGCGGGGCAGCGTCTCTCGGCGGCCGTGCCTCAAAGCGTGGGGAAGCCCTCAAGGATGGGCCAATCCCTGCGCTGCATACCTGTGACGCCGCGGGAGTCCCTGCCGGATGGGACCAATCCCAGTGCAGCCCAGGATGACATCTGCGACTCCACTCCTCAGCTTGCTGTTGGCCTCGGTGTTGCGGCAATAATTTCTCGGGGTAGGCCGAGGAATGCGAAGTCCCTGGTGGGATGGGCACCCGTTAGGGATATATATATAAAAAAATAGAGATAGAGCGCTAACAGGCGCTGGAGTCACAAAGTCCAGGGAAAGTCTGTTTAGCAGAAATGCAGGGGGGTCAAAGGCTGGGCCCAGGGGCCAGCTCACAGGGCCCTCCAGCAGGGAGGCAGTACCCAGTGGTGGTCCTCCTGGCTCCCAGCAGCAGCAGCAGGCCCCCTTCAAGTTAGGATCCAGAGAGAACTTGCATGGGGCCACAGCCCCTTTTAATACACACATTTCCTTTGTCTGGAGGGTGCAGGGTAGGGGGAAAACCAGACGCAGCTGGATCTGGAGCACTTTGTTGTGCTCAGCCCCTCTCCCCATTCACAGGACAGGCTAGGGACATCAGTCGCAACACATGGGGCGGAGCCAGCATTGTGTAGGGAAGGCCCAGCCCTTTTCAGGTCCCAGGTGCACTCCTCTTTTCCATCAACATGCAGATCTCTCCATTCACCACCGGGGCAGACCCATCCTGACTCCTGGAGCCAGGCACACCAGCCAGCTCCAGCCAATCACAAGCCAAACAGTCAATTCACATTTACTACGCAGACATGCCAACTTCTAGAAGTGGCACTTCTACACTAGACACATTAAATCTGTGCACACCATTGCGCAGCATTTAATCTCACGAGTTTGCACATAACAAACTCGCCCTTGCACTCCCCACGCATCAGGAACTACCATAGACACACACATTCCCCATGCATTCCTATGGGAGGGGAGGCCAATCTCACCACATGCACTCAGACTACGCACACACTTTACACTGGGACACAGTATTAAAGTGCGCAGTAGCCAAAAACACCAAGTCACATTAAAAAGCAAAAAGTTTAGGGGTGAACCTGCCAAAAGGGTCAAGTCCAACAGCTCCCATTGGCTGTAGGCAATGCGACATGGCGGTGATTTACCGCAGGGGCCAGGGGTGCGCTACAGCGATGGTGCATCTTTCAAAAGCATCCAATGACAGCCTCCGCGGTGGTGGAGCACGTCTTCCACGATTTTCAAAACTATACCATGCCACCACAATCATCGCTCCCATTGGCTGCAGGCAATGCCCCATGGCGGTGTCACACCACCATGGCCAGGCAGAGTTACCGCGGTTTGAGTGGCGGAGCATGCCCACCGCCATCTACACATTTCTCCATGCCAATGGCTACCGCACTTGTGAAGGGGCTGGTGCTGGTGTCACACCGCCATGGCCAGGTGGTAGCTACCGTGATTTGGGTGGCGGAGCATGCCCACCGCCATCTACACATTTCTCCATGCCAATGGCTACCGCACTTGTGAAGGGGGTGGTGCTGGTGTCACACCGCCATGGCCAGGTGGTAGCTACCGTGATTTGGGTGGCGGAGCATGCCCACCACCATCTACACATGTCTCCATGCCAATGTCTATCGCACTTGTGAAAGGGGTGGTGCTAGTGTCACTCCGCCGTGGCCAGGTGGTAGCTACCAAAATTTGGGGCACATGCAATGGCAATCTCCATTGTGAACATTGCATCAGTACACAGGGGCAACATGGTTCAGGGCACATCATTGTGCACACAATGCCATTAAACCATATAATCCACAGGTGGACGCACATCCCATGATTGGCTATGTGTCATGTACATTGGTCTGTGGTCCCTGCCATGTCACTTATGCATTGGATGGTTGATGCTTCTTGACAGTGTTAAGCCGGAGTAAATAATGTGTAACCAATCAATGTGTTGTGGGTCAGTGCTGACCTTGGCAAGGCTTGTCTCACTGTATGGTGTTGTTACTTACTTCTGCTTTCATATCAGCTCATGCACACAACTGACAGTGTTCCGCCTACTGTGATCATTGTGTTGTGGATGTGTGGCAAGTTTACATGAGGCATAGAGGTGTGACAGGTACAGCAGATGAGTGTGAGACAGTCATGTTCATTTTGCACACATTGGTGGATGGTACGCTACAAGGCGTGCACATGTGAAATGTGGGGTACAGTATGTGTGCCACATTGACCTATGTGTTGTTTGCGGCACTTGTATATGGTAAATGGAGTGGTGTGCCCTCTGTGTGTCTCAAATGTCCACACATGTAACCTGGTGTGCCACGCATTTCTCATGGCAGTCTTTGTTTTTCTGTGAAATCCATAACGGATGTGCTGTGGCCATCTCATGATGGTTGTCATTGACATGTGTCCATTTTCATCTCAACTAGGAGGAGGCCTAATCTCATACGTCACCTGACACTGCTGGAAGACATGGAGGATATTGTGATCATTCGCAAATTCCGCCTCAACAGACCAACACTGAAGACCCTTTGTGATCTGTTGGAGCCCCACCTGCAGCCTTGTCGCCACTACCCAACAGCATTCACAAGCACGTACAGTGATAGCAGCCCTCCATTTTTTTGCAACCGGATCGTTCCAGGAGACCGTGGCCAGCGCTGCAGGAATGTCGCAATCCATGTTCAGCCTGGTGCTGAGGGATGTTCTTGCAGCCATGATGATAAGGATCGATACATAAATTTCACCAGGGGAGCAGAATTGGCCAGTGTGAAGGGTGACTTCTATCCCCTTGGGCACATCCCCCATGTTGTTGGTGCCATCTATTGCACCCATGTCGGTCTGGTGCCACCACAGGCGAGTGAGCACATTTTTAGGAATCGTACACATTATCATTCAATCAATGTGCAGGTGGTGTGCCTTGCGGACATGACCATATCACATGTGTGTGCGAGATTCCCCAGCTCAGCCCATGACTCGTACATCCTGAGAAACAGCATGGTGCCCCCGGATGATGGCAAATCTGCTTCCATAGTGTGCTTGGATTGTGGGTGAGTATGCCTTGTGATATGGCGTGCCGTGTGTGTGACCTGCTGCCCTCTTCCTGTGCAACATTGCAATGTGTGTTCGTCATTACTAAGAGACTCTGCATATCCCAGCCGTTCAAGGCTGCTGAGCCCACTACGGAATCCCAGGACCCCGGCTGACATCAGGTACAATGAGGCCCATGGCAGGACCCGACATGTCATTGAGCGGACTTTTGGCCTGCTCAAGTCAAGATTCCGCTGCCTTGACAGGACAGGAGGTGCACTCTTATACTCGCCTGGGAAGGTCTGCAAGATCGTTGTGGCATGCTGTATGCTCCACAACATGGCCATTCACAAGGGGATTCCCCTGCTCCTGGATGATGGTGAGGACCCAAGGCCACCGCCTGCTCAAGGACCTGAGTCCAGTGATGAGGACAGTGGAGAGGAGGAAGGAGTTGGCATGCGTCAAAAGCTCATCACCCGCTACTTCACTTGAAGGTGAGTGACGCGGAACAACTTGTACATTGTCTGGTGTGATTGCTGTTGTCGTGAAGGGCTATGTGCAGATGGTACAGACAGGCACATGTGGAGTCACCTGTGGGTGGAAATGTGGCAGTGACATTTCACCTGTGAACGTATACAGAACTCTGTTTGTTGACACGTGTTGCACATTGTGTTGTCTGCCTCTTCACTTGTGTAGATTGTTGGTGTAGTGTAATGTCTTTGATACCACACTCATGCCAGTGACTATTGTTCTGTTGTGTCTCCCTAGGTGCCTTGAAATTATCCAGGCTTACGTACTGTACATCTTTTGGAATACATTATGGACTTTTTGAACACTGTAAATATTGCACTAAAGACAAAGCTGCACCAATTGAAGTGTGTAAGGTGTTTTATTTACAAAGTTGACATGTGAGCTGTGTGGGCAGATTTACATGAAGGTGGTGATGGAGCAGTGAGTTGACAGTCATGGTAAATGAGATGTAAGAGTAGACACCTCACGGATGTGGTGACCCAGTCCAATAGACAGGTGCCATTCACAAGGCAGTGTGGGGAATGGCAGTCCAAACACTCAATGCAGTGGGGAAAAGGGTTGCCATCAGTGACTGGCGTTTGTCTGGTGCTTTGCCTCCAGAGACTCCCAGGCTCTTCTTTGGACGCTCCCTTGGTCACTTGGCCGGGGGGGACCCTGATGCATGGCCAGCGGTGTCTGACGACTCATCCCTCTCTGTGGCCGCAGGGGAGGATGGCGCACTGTCATCCTGCAGCACAACAGAGGGGGCGGAGGTGTTGTTTGGGATGCAGGCCTGTCCCTCAGTAACGCCACTTGCTGGCCCATGAGGTCCACCATTTGTCCAAGGCAGGTGTCGATGGACCTCATCAGCAGGATGAGCTCACATAATAGTTCGTCAGACAAGCCACTTTTCCCTGGACCTGTTCGTAGGCCCCGATGACTCTATTGAAGTGGTCCAGGGATGGTGTGCCAACCTCCTGAGGTCTGGGGGTGACCCTGGCCCTCCCACCTGCCCTGCTGCTACGGACCTGTTGCCTCACCACTGTGGGTCCTCGCACACTCTCCCTGCCATCCATGGTTGTTGGTGTGGGATGGTCATCCCCTGGTACAGGGAGGGTGCTGCAGGTGGCACTGGTGGTGGTGGTGGAGGTGGTGGTGGCAGTGGAGGCACTGGCCATAACTTCAGGGGTCTGCTGTGCAGTTGTTGTTGCAGCAGACATGGTAGTGGGGGGGGGATGGGGGCCTAGGACCTGTTGCTCCCTGACACACCAGATGGGCCAGCCTGGAGCTCATCGTCCAGAGAATCCTGGGCATCTACATCCGAGAGTCCATGTACCGGGGGTGGAGACAGGCTCTGCTGGTCATTGTTGTCCTCAGCAGTAAGTTCTTTGTCACCTGCGGATTAGATGGGGAATGGTCAGGGTTGTGCACTGTGCAAGTATTCCGTTAGCTGCATGTCATACATCCTGTACACTACACAATTTAATGATCTTCACTATTTTCAGTAAGTGCAATACTGTGCCTCATTACATGATGCAGAGGTACATCAATTACTGGTAAATTGCAGGTATTGATGCATTGGATGCAATTGGTGTTGTGTGTAGTGATGCAGGCCTCCCTCCCCCAAACAGCCAGCCCAGTGAGGATGGCTACCCACCTGTAAGTTTGTTTGGTGAACAGTGCAATGGCTTCCAGGTGCTCCTGAGTGGGGAGGTGCTCTATCCTGCTCAGGTGTGGGACAGGGGGCATGGTGGGAGTAGCAGTGCAGGCCTCCCTCTCCAAACAGTCCTCACAAGCAAGATGGCTACCTACCTGTTAGGTGAGGGTGCACAATGCAATGGCTTCCAGGTGCTCCTGGGTGGGAGGGAGTGCTCCATGCTGCTGGGGTGTGGGACGGGGGGCATGGTGAGAGTAGTAGTGCAGGCCTCCCTCTCCCAAACAGGCATCACAAGCAAGATGGCTACCTACCTGTTAGGTGAGGGTGCACAATGCAATGGCTTCCAGGTGCTCCTGAGTGGGGGAGGGCTCTATCCTGCTCAGGTGTGGGACAGGGGGCATGGTGGGAGTAGTAGTGCAGGCCTCCCTCCCCCAAACAGGCCTCACAAACAAGATGGCTACCTACCTGTTAGGCGAGAGTGTACAATGCAATGGCTTCCAGGTGCTCCTGGGTGGGAGGGAGGGTTCCATGCTGCTGGGGTGTGGGGCAGGGAGCATAGAGGGAGTAGTAGTGCAGGCCTCCCTCCCCCAAACAGGCCTCACAAGCAAGATGACTTCCTACCTGTAAGTTTGTTTGGTGAACAGTGCAATGGCTTTCAGGTGCTCCTGGGTGTTCCTGGGTGGGGGAGGGCTCAGGTGTGGGACAGGAGGCATGTTGGGAGTGGGAGTACAGGCCACCCTCCCTCAAACAGGCCTCACATGCAAGATGGATACCTACCTGTTAGGTGGGGATGTACAATGCAATGGCTTCCAGGTGCTCCTGGGTGGGGGAGGGCTCTATCCTGCTCAGGTGGGGAAACAACCTTTACAACGCAACTTTTATAACGGACTACCATTACAATGAAACTTTTACAACGCAAGATCCATTACACCGCATGCCATTAAAACGCAACCATTACAACGCATGCCACTACAACGCATACCATTACAACGCATGCCATTACAAAGCAGTCATTACAACGCATACCATTACAACGCGTACCATTACAATGCATAGTACCCCTACACTATCCATAACATAACCTACTGTTTCACCCCCTGGTGTTAGAATAGTAATTTTTACCCCTACACTATCCAATGCTTACCCTACTGTTGCACCCCCTGGAATTAGAATAGTAATTTTTCCCCCTACACTATCCAACACTTACCCTACTGTTGCACCCCCCTGGTGTTAGAATAGTAATTTTTACCCATATACTATCCAATACTTACCATACATGCAGTGTAGTAGTATGCGTTGTACTGGTATGCGTTGTAAAGGTAGTATGCGTTGTAATGGAATGCGTTTCAAAGGTAGTTTTTAGACAATTAGTTGCAATGGCATGCGTTTTAAAAGATTTTGCGTTGTAAAAAATGCGTTGTAAAGGCATGCGTTGTAAAAGTATGCGTTGCAACGTCATACATCCCTCAGGTGTGGGACAGGGGGCATGGTGGGATTAGGAGTACAGGCCTCTCTCCCCAAACAGGCCTCACATGCAAGATGGCTAGCTACCTGTTAGGTGAGGGTGGACAATGCAATGGTGTTTGGGTTGTGCAAGGAAGTACTTATCAGTGTGTTGCTTGACATTTGTTTGTACTTACCAGCCTCCACTTCCCCGGATACTCCTGTGAGACTCTCGGGATGAAGTATGGCAAGCACCTTTTGCTCCCATGGTGTGAATGTTTTTGGTGGAATGGGAGGGCCACCGCCAGCTAGGGCAAAGAGTATAGAAGAGAGGACAGCCTTGCCTGGTGCTCCTATGTATCGATATTGGAGAAGGCAATAAATTGTTGACCTTTATTCTTGCCTTCGAAGTGGTGTATAGTAGAGTGAGCACAGCTTTGCACACTGCCATCTTTTCTATTAGTGTGAGTTAGAAGGGCCATTCTACGGAATCAAAATCTTTGTAGGTGTCTAAAAACACTGCAACTGCCTCAATATCTGCATCGATTTGTAAAGTAACCGCAAAAAGGGTGCTCAGGTTATCTGTGGTCGATCACCCTAGAATTAAACCGGACTGTTCCGGCAGAACCAGGCAAAGCAAGAGGGGAAGTAACCTGTTACCAATAATTTTAGCTAGTATTTGATTGTCAACATATTTAGGGGCAATGGGTGGGATAATCATACCTAAGAGGTAAATTATCGGTTTTTGTAATGTAATGACAATGGCTTCTCACACAGTTGGGGGAGCGTACCGGTTTCAAGCCTCATTGTACACTTCTAGTAGAAATTAGGAAAATTCTGTAGCATATTCTTTATAAAACTACACCGGGAGCCTGTCACCACCTAAGGCAGAAACATTTCTCATTGATTTTATAACAGACTTAATCTCTTGAGTAGTGGTGGGGTGCACAGTGGATCCCTTTGGACAGGACTATCCAGATACGTACGTATGCTCTCGGCAGGAATTTTCACTGTTGCAGTGTAAAGTTGTGGATAAGAAAAATCTCTAAATTCCTGTACAAATCCAATTGGGGGAGGGGCTACAAACAGCCTCCCGGGTTTATATTGCAACTATATCTGAAAGGAAACCAACTGGTCGAATCACTCTGGGCCGTGTACAGCAAGTGTGTGCCCCCGCACCTCCTGCACCTCCTGCACCACTGGTAACTAGTATGTTTATCTAGGAATTAAACTTCAGTGTCCCCTGCACCAAAGAAATCCAGTATTTTTAGGCTCAATATAACTTTGTATTGGTTAGACTGAAGTACTCCCGTATTCTCACTCTAGAGATGATATCTCTTGCTCTGGGTGTCACATTTTATCTGTCAGCCATCTTAATATCATGTGACTTTATATGTGCATTCATTCCTAATAATGGATTTAAACAGTTCGTACAGGGCAACCGAAACCTGGCTGACTGTGAGGTAGGATAAAATTGATTGGAGGTTTTCTGTTTAAAGACTGGGTCTGGCAGCTGCTCTATTTTGTTCATTCCCACGCAGCTAGCGATGGACAAAGCTATCAGAACTGGAAAATGATCAGACAAAGTCCTAGGTAAATGTGTAATAGTTTCACCCTAGCGAATCTTATCTCTAGATCCTAACCAGCAATCGATCCTGGACGATATTCCATGTACTACGGAATGCAATGTATGCACAGTGGAATTTGGGCATTTAGTACAGTAACTGTCTAGCACTATGTGCTGGTGCATAATATCTCACAGATCTTCCCACATGCGTGTTGGCTGAAACCACTGCCAGTGCTATCCAAATAGCAGTATAACATTAAAGTCTCCTCCTTGTATTCAGAGTGAGAAGAAGTGGCCACAAAACTGTTCCTATTTTCAGTGTTAAACAAAAACAGGGTTGTCAAAGTTGGGGTCATACTTATGGAACCTAGCAACCTCTGCTCAACCACACACCGGCCCTATCCATGACAGAATGTGTCCGGAGGCCTGACCCACAAACCTGGTTTAACCAATAACTCCACTCCCATAGCAAAGGAGGAATAGGAAGAGTAATAGAGATACACACCCCAGCTTTTGGCAAAATTATTTACCCCCACGGAAGCAGCTTGCATCTCCTGAAAATAATGCAACATCCACTTTAGGTCTATTAAGGGAAGCAATCACCATCCAGGCCTTGTGGTGGTCATTCACCCTTCTCACATTCCAGAAAAGCAGCCTTGGCTTGCCCCAATTATAAATGTTGTGTCTGCTGGTTTCACTCCATCTTTCATCTAAATGTATCTGTCAGATCAGAAGTTTTTCGGCCATCAAAATCCTGTGCCACCTGTATTCTAGTAATATTCGCCCAAACAGCTCTTGCAGCAAACCCCTACCCACATTGCCTTATAACCGTAGAAGAGCATTACAGTCGAGCCTCGGGTGGCTAAACTGGCATCAATCCCATTGTTGCCCATAATCATGTGATGCTCTGCAGTGTTGGATATACCAGTAGTGTTAGAAGCCTGTCCTTCTTGCATATCGATGAGAGATGTAACTTGTCTTGAGACTGTGGGTGGTTATTCGAGGATTAGTTGCTGGTGAATTGAGGGGGAACTTTTCTAACTCAGACACTGTTTGAGTGCCTCCCTCTTTTGTAATCTTTACAGCACGAGAGCAAGCCTTGTTCACCGTGGAATTAACAACAGGTAGCCTTTCATAAACAAGGAGACGATTGAATTGTTTTTAATAGTCTCTATCAAGTATCAATGTCTTCAGGATGGGGAAACAATGACCTAGTAATTGCCCACTTAAGGCTATTCAAAGACTGAGAATGTATCTCTGTATTCTCCCAACTGTGGCTCTTCGGTCACCAAATGGGCCCATTCCCTTCAGTAATATCATGTTTACAATTTTTACTGTGTAGGAGCCCAGTTGGAAATCTGGTCTGATATGAGCATGGTACAACGCTTTTGCATTGGTCATGAAAGTTTATCATAATTAAGACTCCCAGTTTTCTGTTTGTACAGATTTTTACCGAGAAATACAGACAGAAAACAATGTGAGTCATCTGTATATATATTTAAAAGCTAAAAATACTGAAAATTCTTCTTTAAATGAGTGACGTTCCATAAGGGCGGTTGAGAATTCCAAGATAAGCAGATAGACAGCATGGGAGTTTAGAAAATAGGTTAACATAGCATTCTATACAGGCATATGTTAAAATATATTTGTAGTAAATTGTTAATATTTACTTGTGGGAGTAGTATTTTAGTATTAAATCTGTTTTGACAGAACACAATCAGTAGAACATGAGCAGAACACCTACAACCAAGCGGGCTGGCTAGCTGCAATTTGGGTATACCAGCAGGGCAAAGAACAAAGCAAAACTTCTTAGAGATTAAACACTGCAATCCGGCAACAACCCATCCGGGACGGCCGCGTCCACAAAGGTAGAAATCGTAACAGTTTGGCGGCACCAAGGACAAGCAGGCAGATCAATTAAGAAACAATGAGTCCATGGTATCGGGAATGCGATCTGCTGAAGTCCGTAGCCTCTAATACGTGTTCCATATTTGAACAATAAACGTAACCTAGAAACAATAGAAAACAGCAACAACAAAAAACTTAAAACCCATCCCACCCCCACCCCTCTGTTCAGTGAGCATAAAAGAAAATCAAGATACGCGCGTCATTCCGTGGGCCCTAGGTGCTACAGGGGGTCATCACTTTCAGGGGAGGGAAAAATCCGACAATTCACACACTTATGGGGTGGTTGCAGTGGCAACTGGAACTAAGTTCAGGATACAGCGGTATTGCGGGCAGGTAAATTCTCGGAATTCAGTGGAGAGAATAGTTAGAAAAGAGGCCCAAGTTTTGGCATAATCTTTACCCTTCCCTCCTGCCACCATGGAATGTCTCTCCATCGCTAGAGGATTCCATAATTGGTGTAGCTAGTTTGTTTGATCGGGTACTTTGTCTGATTTCCACCTTGTCAGTATTACCCTATGAGCAGCATTCAGTGCAAGTGCCATCTGTCGCCCCCTAGTCGAGCGCAAGGAAAAGGTTATCATATTGGGGAGGCCTAAGAGTGTGTAAGCAGGAAGCCGGGGCATGGAAGTGTTGAAGGCCAGGTCTATGCCATCTAGGATCTGTTTCCAGTAGCGGGTTAGTTTGGGGCAATGGCAAAGTAAGTGAAGAAGAGTCCCGGGAATGCCGCACCCCCTCCACAGAGGCCGTTACATTGGGATTGCCATTTGGCTAGCTTTTCGAGGTATAGTACCATGGGTAGCGATTTTAAAAGCTGTCTCAGTGTGGCTCACAGAGTACGTAGTGTGGCATGACCGGTAGAAAATGTCTTCCCACTCCTTATCTGACAGTGCGCGCCCTAGCTCTGTTTACCAGCGTTTCTACTGGCAGTGCGGGACCGTGAGAGGGCTGAGGTAAGGAAGGAGTAAGTTTTGGAGATATGGCTTTTATCATCTTTTTTGGTAAGTATCCATTTCTCAAATAGCTTAATTGGCCGGAAAGCTAGGTGACGCGTCCCAGGTTCCGAAATCCAATGTATCATCTGTGAGTGTAAATAATATCAGTGGCTGGTAATTTTTAGCCCGTATCCTTAAAGGGGATAAGGCCCTGAAGGTCAAATAAGTGCCCCAATCGTTTACACCCCGCCTCCACCCACCTCGCTACAGCCTTGGCGGACATTCCCGGCGGGAAGGCAGATTTGAGATAAGCGGGGTCAGGGGAGAAGGGAATGAGGTCAGGTTGGCTCTCTGAGAGACTCTGTCCCAAGCTAGCATTGTAGATTGTGTGACTGGTGAGGAGTAGAGTCCCCAAGCGCGGGCCGACCTTGGAAACCAGGCATGATGTGGTGGCCCGTGACCGTCTGATCCATGAATACCCAATATTTTTCTGTCATGGGACGGTTCCATTCCACTAAATACCATAAGAGTGAAGCATGGAAATATCGAGTGATATTAGGAAAGGCTAGTCCCCCATACTTCTTGAGTTGTGGGAGTTGGGTTTTGTGTAATCGCGGTGGGATCAGGACCCAAATGAAGACCTCGATTGCCGCCTGTATTTGTCGTAGGGCTTGTGGCGGGGGTTCCAGCGGCAGGGTTTGGAACAAGTATATGGCGCCTGGTAGGGCGTTCAATTTAATCACGGATAATCTCCCAAACCACGTCACGGGTAGGTGACGCCAGCGGTAGAAGTCCACGTGGATTTGGGATAGAGCAGAGTAGTTCATCTCTGCTGTTTTCACTAGACTCTTGTGGAGAGTCAAGACAAGGTATGTGAGTCCCCCGGATACCCAGTAAAAGGGAAACTGAAGCCGGAGAGCCTCTTCCGTGTTTTGGCTAGTGGAAAGATTGAGTACTTTGGATTTCTGTGTATTTTAAAGCCAGAAAACTGACTGAATGTCTGAAGGTCCTGCATGATGGCCAGTAGAGAGGACAGAGGGTGTGCAATTGAAAAGATAATGTTGTCTGTGTATAAGCTAATGAGGTGATGGTCTAAACCAAAGGGGATACCCTGTGCTTGGCGGTTATCTCAAAGTCGCTGAGCCAAGGGCTCCATATATAGAGCAAAAAGTAGGGGAAAAGGGGGCACCCCTTTCGTGTTCCACGCTCCACTCCAAATTGCTCACAGAGTAAGCCATTGCCTTGAACAGCCGCCTGGGGGGCACTGTAGATGCTCGCGATCCAGCATCGGAATCAGGGTCCCATCCTGGAGTGTTCTAGAGTGACGAATAGATAAGGCCAGTGCACATGGTAGAAAGACTTTTCGGCATCGATCGACAGGAGAAAGGCCTCCTCTTTGGACCGCAGTACCTTATCGATTAGATGGCAAAGGCGTTTAGTATTGTCTCCACATTGCTGTCCTGGAATGAAACCAGACTGATCTGGGTCGACTAGGCCTGGCATGTGGGGGTTCAACCTATGTGCTAAAATACTGGAAAAACAGCTTTGCCTCTATATTCAACAAGGAGACCGGCCGGTAGGAACTACAAAGTTCAGGGTCCTTACCCAGCTTGAGGATAACCGATATAGACACCTGTAGCATAGAGGGGGTGAGGGATCCCGAGTCTGCGAACGAGTTAAACTGGCGGGTGAGTAGAGGAGCGAGGTCAGCGCAGCAGGTTTTGTAAAAAAAGGCACTGAAGCCATCCGGCCCGGGGGCCCTTCTGGAGCTTCAGCCAGGTGATCGCAGAGATAACTTCCTCAATGCGAATAGGCGCTTCCAGGACAGCAGCTTCGCTCTCGGGCAGAGGTGTCACTGCAGCATCTCTCAGATATTCGGTAGGATCAGGCAGCAGGGAGGGATCAGCTACATAGCGGGAGTGGTAAATGGAACGGAAGGATGAAACTATGTGGGCGTCACCAGTTGGGAGTCGACTGGACCCATCACGCAGAGATTTAACTGAGTGAGCTTCTTGCTGGCTCTGCGAACAATGCGCTAACATGCGGCCCCCTTTATTGGAGCCAACAAAATATTTATGTTTCAGGTCGATCACAGCATGTTCAGCCTGGTCGAGGTCCAAACGGCAGAGCTGAAGGCGCTCCTTTTCTAGCTGCCGCCATATGCGGGGAGCACCAGTGCGTTTATGTATGGTCTCTAATTCTTTAACGGTGGCCTCCAGTTCCACGCGTTTCTCCCATCTGGTCTTATTCTCATAGGTGGCTTTAGCAATGAGGGCACCTCGCGCTACTAGCTTAAGTGCCTCCCATACCTAAGAGAGTGGTGTGTCAGCCCTGTCATTAGTTGCTATATAATCACTAATGCATCGCCTGACGTCGGTAACCACATCTGGGGACCTGAGCAAGGAATCTCGCAGGCGACAGCGTGGTTTGAAAGCAGGACGCGCAGTGGGGAAGCACAAAGCTAGGGTAATGTGTGCGTGGTCCGAGAGGACCTGAGCTTCAATAGTAGAGTCCGTAACCAGGGCCCAAGCAGCTGGAGTAACTAGGAAGTGGTTGAGACAAGCATACGTTTTTTTCTTTCGCCATCTCTTCCGGGCCTGGTTTGGTGGAGGTCGACGGTTTGCCAACTGTCTGCCATTGGGGAAGTTTACTCCTGACATGCTTGAAGGGACTGTCTTTTGGCACCTGATTCGGCTCAGCAGCAATTCCCAGGAGGTCCGAACCTTCCGTGAGGGAACGTATCTGCCTTAACTTCCCTTGATGCTTGAAGATGAGGCAAAAGGGATGGCCCCAAGAGTACGGAATCCCTTTGTCCCGGAGATGGGATATGACGAAGCGGAAATCCCTCCACTTTGCAAGAGTCACTGCGGCCAGGTCTTGAAAGAGGGCCGGTGTGTGCCCCTGGAACTGAATCGGCTGGGCAGCTCTCACCATCCGTAGGATCTGCTCCTTCAGCTGAAAGTCATGCACACAGACTAGCACATCGGGCAGGGGGGCTTTCCCGCCTCTGAGGGAGGCCCACACGGTGAACGCGGTCCACCTGGATTTTTTGTAGACAATCTTCATCTAGTATTTGCTGGAAGAGGGACATGACATAGTCTCACAAGTCCTCACCCTCCAGGGCACCGCACGCATGCGGATGTTATTTCTCCTGGACCGGTTTTCAAAATCCTCCGTGTGGGCCCGGTTGTCTAGATCTTGGTCCCACAGTCGAAGAACCTACTGTTGTAGTTAGTGAAGATCATCCTCTCTCACCAGCTCATGCTCCTCCAGTGCAGCTACCCTCTCTCCCACCTCATCAACATCCCATCGTCCCTCATTGAGAATGGATGCAAGCTCCCCTTTCAGCTCCAAGAAGTCTCCCTTAATGGCAGAGAACAGTTCCAGCATGAAGGCCTTTGTGACGAGGCTATCAGCCTCTTAAACGAGGTCAGCGTGTCTTTGGTCTTTAAATGTTCTTTGGGAAGTCTCGGAGCCCCCGGTTGCTTGAGCAAAAGTTCCTTAAGGGATTCTTCCCTTCGCGCTCCGGCTGTGGCCATCTCTGCACACCAAAGTGTAGCTAAACGCTTCACAGCCGCCCCCGCTACAGAGCCTGGCCCGCGATCAGGGTTCAGCCTTTAGTTAAAAGGGTGCTGAGAGTGTGGGGGCCGTCGAGTCTTCTAATCCCAGGAGAAAGCTGCAGTGCTACCAACGGCAGCGCCTGACGTCAGAGCACCCTCTGCTGAGGGACGAAGCGCCAGATCAGGCGGTACCCAGAGTAATGTTAGGGCCCAGCAGAGGTATCCAATGGGCCTATCTCTTCTATCCGGTCAAAGACCCAAGTGTCACCGAGCGAGGAGCACTGGCTAGGGCAGAGGGCACCTTGGTTGCATAGCAACGCAGAGTGGGTTGGATGGGGAGTGCCGTTTCTTTAGAAGCCTTCTTGCCGCGATCTAATGTCTCGGGGCTATATGTGTAAGTGTTGCGCGGGTGCACCAGTAGTCCCGACACCCAATGCCCCAGCGCAGAGTGACTCACCAGGGAGCGGCCATCCGTCAGGCAACGGGCAAGGAGTGATGTTAGAGCCTAAGAGCAGCGTTCAAAGGACCCCCCCATTTATCCGATCATCTCCGTGCGACTCACCCGTGAGTAGTCAGCCAATGGCTGTCGGGCGAGGAATATCTCACAATCAGACGTCCTGGGCTCGCTGCGGGTCTGGCGAGCCTCTCAGTGAGCTCTCTCCTCCCCGGTATGTCAAGTAGGGCCCCCTAACCAGGCTTTGGGCCCCACAGTCTGTAGCGGGCGGAAAGCAAAATGGCGGCTCCTGGGTCTCCCCGGACCGGGCCACGGATCCCGCGGGTGCAGGGTGGAGAACGCACCTGCAGGTCGTTACGGACTGTCACAGTGATCTGCTAGTTGCTTAGGCCCTCAGGAGGTTGCTGCCAGTGTCCATGCAGGCCAACGCTAGAAGGGCGAGTGGATGGCGATTGCCCGTCCAGCCGCGTCCCGGGAATACCCACTGCTTCCGGATGAAGGAGTCTCCCGGGTCTCTGGGCTTTCAATCTGTGTTGCGGTAGGCGGCCATGGAGTGGTGGGTGCTCAGGTCCATTGTGTGGGTGAGGCAGAGCGCACTTCTGGAGGCCTTCCGCCAGGCATGGCCGTCCGCTGGGTGTCTCCCCAGGAGGGAGTCAGTAGCTTCAAAGTAGATGGGGCCAGCCGATGCAAGCCCTGGCGAGGAAATCAACAAGATGGTGGCCGCCCGATAGGTCGTGTCCGGGGCCTGGCATGCCACCTCAGGTGGTTGAGGACACCCGGTTCACAGGACCTACAGATAGTGGTAGGGGCGGCAGTCAATGCTCACCAGCCGTTCTGTTGCTCTATGGGGCCGGTGCCGGGGCTCTCGCCAGAGTTGGTCTCGCGGCTTCTGCCTTGGCTGCAGGACCATCAGGGCGCTTTGCCGAGGGATCAGGCAGGCGGGCTCAGGCGATCCAAATACTGCCTCACCGAGGCACCAGGATAAGCAGGAGTCGATGTCAGGAAAGTTCTATGTCGGGGAATGGGGCAAATACAAAGTGGATGATTTGGCAGGGCCGGAGGAGAAGAGTCTGGCGTCCTACCGTGCCGCCATCTTGGCCAAGCCCCTTGGGTGTAGTATTTTGCTAAATTTGACTGCTGGATTTGCTAAAATGTGACAGATATCAAAGAACATGTGCATGTTTATAAGTTAACTAAATGTGGAAATGTACCAATTTTAACTACATTTACTTGCAAACCAATAAATATGGATGAATACTAATAGGAAGGCCAAAAAATAAATATATATATATATATATATATATATACAGGCAGAAATGTTTTAAAAAAATACCATAAAACCAGGAGCCCTGATTATAACAGACTTCAAAACAGGAAAAGGGCTTTGTCATGATGCGCGGCGACCAGGAGTCAACTTTGTAAACAGCACACACCACTGGATGTGCTATCCAATCACCTGCCTCAATCCAAATATGCGGGTACAGAGTTGCTAAAATTGATGCAATGTCTCTCTCATTGGTGGTTTAAAAATTGTACTGCGCTTAAATATGAAACCAAAACAATTTTTTCGTATGCACTGGTTTCTGATTCTTTTGGATCATGTACAAGCTTTATAAAACCTCTTAAGAAAATAAATAATTTATTTTTTAGAAAAGATCAGGAAGGAATGATTTTTTGTCTCATTCACATCATTGCAAGGCACCGAGGGTAGTACTAGACCATTTATTCACATTGGAAGAAACTAAGGGGGTCTATCAACCAGGGGCTCACATTTTATGAGACTGAAAGTTGGGGTACACATTGCTGACATTTCTGATCCCTCTCCATGGTTTCTAAATATAAATCATCTGTTTGATTCTCCTCATTAACCCCCTCCCTCCCCTCCAATGGTGGCCAGAGAATGTATCCTTTTGGAACAAGGCTCGAGGAGAGATATGAACAGCTTTGGCTTTCCCTATTCAGGCAAACAGATTTATTTATTTGTTTTTTTCTATTAAGCGGACATAGTCTGAAAGGACATTGGAGCGCTATAGAAAGGTGATTAACTCTATACACTGTATAGTATAAGATAGTCTACAGTGTTCAACCATCTAGGATTGCAGTCGGTACTTTCAGCAAATATTTATTTTATTACAGATCAGTATGTTAAAAAAAATACATGGTGCAAAAGGAGAAGAATACAATTGTTGCCTACATGTGATATAGTAGATTGTAATCACTGCTCTAAGTAGAGGCCTTTTATTCGCAGGTTGTTCAGCAAACTGTCATGCAATGTCTGTACAAATGGTGGCACCTCCTGTCCCACATGAAACCATAAACCGGATACACACATACTTCAGGCTGCAAATACCTAAGGCCAGTAGCATCTGACTTCCATCTGACCCCAAAACTCCACTTGCCTCTCCTGGGTAGTATTGTTTAATGAAATTAACAAAATGCCAACGATATACAGCATGAACATAACATCCTAGATAACAAACTGCACCAATGTGCCCAAAACTGTGGATACGAGCCCTAGAAGGCCTTGCAGAGCAAATCTAATAACTGAGTAAATAGGCAGCACCAGGTCCTATCACGAGGTAGCTAGAATAGCCCTTATACCTACAGCAGACTGGGTGTAGGTAAAGAAATGTAGCTGTTGCTTTCTGTCCATTTGCTGCTATCTGGAGAGTGCATATTGTCACCTCTGTAGGAAAGGGGCAAGTTGTCCTGGAACCTTTTCTTGACTAATCCTTCGGCACCTTTGATGACTGCCACTGTTTATGTTCCTTTGTTCCACATTGTGCTCAGTTACTTCATCCCCCTATAGCTGTTGTCGTGTAGTTCCTATAAACATATATAGGATCTGCACGTTCAGACAACATACACTGTGGGATTGGTGTCCAGATTAATTCCAGACACCCCCACCGGGTATTTTAACCTGTATACCAGCTAGCTCACAGTGCCACTATAAACCCTTCTTACCAAAGAGAGAATAGTTTTTAGCAACTATTGAACATAACAACTCTGTCCCATCAGGGATCGTGGAAACAGTGCAGTACTTTTCGCTCAGTTACTCGTGCTCACTTTTGTTTCAGAGTAATGCACAGAATAAACAGTAGGGACCTTTTTCAATAAGCATTTATTGAACCAGCGTCATTCTGCTGTAAAATAGGTGTGCTGAAACAACCATAAGACAAACAGATCTAAATGATTATAAGCACCAAAAGAGTAAAATGATGGTAGATTCCTACCATTGTGCTAGAACAATGAATACAGACCAGAATATAAAATACATGACAGTAATAAATTCCTACTCCTACAATGCAACACTATCTTGATGTACCTACGTGTACCTAACATTTATGTAGGTGTAGAGCCAAGAATCCCCCTAGGATAAAGCCAACCCCATTACCTGAAATGAGAGACTGTGTGACCCTGTCTTGGTCTGAAGATGGACACACTGCGAGGGATGTCACACCACTGCGATCTGGAGTGTCTGCCTGCAGGAACCTCAGCGTCTCGCGTCAATGTGTCAGTATGAAAGTCCTTCTTCGCCTCCCCCTGCCTCAGGAAAGATATGGTGTTTATATGCCCAAAGTGGTACCCTCAGGGGATCTACCTTGCTGTGTCATGTCGGACTAGGATGACGGAAGGAATAACCCTTATACGTAGTTATTATGCAGGAGATGGTAGTCTTGCTGAGATTCCAAGAATCCTCATGCATAATGGATGAGGCTAGTTTTTCAGAAAAAAAACCCACGTCCTGTAAGCAGTACCGTAACTAGGTATAATGTCACTACCAAGAACCGTTATGTAGTGTAATGGCAGGGAAGATATAGGTAAAAGGTTCGGTAATTCCCTGAGCCTATATTGGGGTATCTGTATGAAACATAACACTGTGAGCAGGTGTGGGTTTTTTAAACAATGCCTTGTCTCAGTAAGTGGTAAGTGCATGCATATGGTTTTACTTCTATGTGGAACTTCTGATGTTATATAGGCCGTGTCCTTCTAATAAATGCCTTGTCACTTTCTTTACATTCATACGGTTACGTCATTAAGAACACTGTTGCATTTTGTTCACTCATACAGATTTTCCCAGAGACTTTCTGATGTTGTTTTAACTCTCCCTTGCTAATAAATGCCTTGTCACGTTCAGTGTAGTCTTAAGTGGTGACGTTTCATATTGTGTTAGCTCTCCATTTCTTATGAATGCACTCTCACGTTCAAAACATTGATATAGTTTCTCTTCAATGTGAGCATTCTAAAGTCATATCAAATGTTGTTTTGTAGCAAATCCCTTGTTGCATTCTGTGCATTAACATGGTTACTCCTTAGTGTAAATCTGTTGATGCTGTATTAGCTTATTCTTCCTATTTAAGACTCCATCACATTCTGTATGTACATAGCATTTCTCTCCATGTGGATTTGCTAATGTCATTTTAGATCGCCATTTGTCATGAATGTTTTGTGAAAGTCAATACATTGATATGGTTTCTCGCCTGTGTGAACTTTCCGATGTTAAATAAAATTTTGCTGTCTAACAAATCCCATGTCACATTCTGTACATTGATATGGTTTCTCTCCAGTGTGGACTTTTGGGTGTTGTTTTTAGCTCTCTATTTGTTAAAAATGCTTTGTCACACTCCGTACATTCATTCAGTTTCTCCCAAATAGATTTTCTGATGTCGCTTCAGATCTCCATTTATTAACAATGCTTTGCCTCACTCTGTACATTGATATTGTTTCTCCCCAATGTCGCCTTTATGTTGTTTTAACATTCCATTTGTACTTAATGCTTTGTCACACTCTGCACATTGATATGATTTCTCCTCAGTATGGATTTTCTGATGTCGTTTTAGCTTTCCATTTGTACTTAATGTTTGCCACACTCTGTACATTGATATGGTTTCTCCCCAGTATGGGTTTTCTGATGTCAATTTAGTTGCCACTTTCTTATGAATGCTTTGTGACACTCTGTACATTCATACGGTTTTTCCTCAGCATGGATTTTCTGATGTTGCTTCTGTTCTCCATTGGTTATAAATGCTTTGCCACACTCTGTAGATTGATATGGTTTCTACCCAGTATGGATTTTTTGATGTCCTTTTAGCCCGCTATTTGTTATGAATGCTTTGTCACACTCTGTACATTGATATGGTTTCTCCCCAGTATGGATTTTCTGATGTTGTTTTAGCTGCCACTTTCTTATGAATGCTTTGTCACACTCTGCACATTTATATGGTTTCTCCCTAGTGTGGATTTTCTGATGTACTTTTAGCTCTCCATTAGTTATAAATGCCTTGCCACACTGTGCACATTGATATGGTTTCTCCCCAGTGTGGATTTTCTGATGTCGTTTTAGCTCTTGATTTCTTATAAATGCTTTGTTGCATTCTGTACATTCATATGGTTTATCCCCAGTGTGGATTTTCTGATGTTGATTTAGATGCCACTTTCTTATAAATGCTTTGTCACACTCTGTACATTGATATGGTTTCTCCCCAGTATGGATTTTTTCATGTCGTTTTAGCCCTTCATTTCTTATGAATGCTTTGCCACACTCTGTACATTGATATGCTTTCTCCCCAGTATGGATTTTCTGATGTTGTGTTAGCTCAGGATTAGTTATGAATGCTTTGCCACACTGTGAACATTGATATGGTTTCTCCTCAGTATGGATTTTTATATGTCGTTTTAGCTCTCCATTTGTTATGAATGCTTTGTCACACTCTGTACATTGATATGGTTTCTCCTCAGTATGGATTTTCTGATGTTGTATTAGCTCAGGATTAGTTATGAATGCTTTGCCACACTGTGCACATTGATATGGTTTCTCCCCAGTGTGGATTTTCTGATGTCGTTTTAGCTCTAGATTTCTTATAAATGCTTTGTTGCATTCTGTACATTCATACGGTTTTTCCCGAGTGTGGATTTTCTGATGTTGATTTAGCTGCCACTTTCTTATAAAGGCTTTGTCACACTCTGTACATTGATATGGTTTCTCCCCAGCATGGATTTTCTGATGTTGCTTCTGTTCTCCATTGGTTATAAATGCTTTGCCACACTCTGTACATTGATATGGTTTCTCCTCAGTATGGATTTTTTTATGTCGTTTTAGCTCTCCATTTCTTATGAATGCTTTGCCACACTGTGAACATTGATATGGTTTCTCCCCAGTATGGATTTTTGTATGTCGTTTTAGCTCTCCATTTGTTATGAATGCTTTGTCACACTCTGTACATTGATATGGTTTCTCCCCAGTATGGATTTTCTGATGTTGTATTAGCTCAGGATTAGTTATGAATGTTTTGCCACACTGTGCACATTGATATTGTTTCTCCCCAGTATGGATTTTTGTATGTCGTTTTAGCTTTCCATTTGTTATGAATGCTTTGTCACACTCTGTACATTGATATGGTTTCTTCCCAGTATGGATTTTCTGATGTTGTGTTAGCTCAGTATTAGTTATGAATGCTTTGCCACACTGTGCACATTGATATGGTTTCTCCCCAGTGTGGATTTTCTGATGTCGTTTTAGCTCTAGATTTCTTATAAATGCTTTGTTGCATTCTGTACATTCATACGGTTTCTCCCGAGTGTGGATTTTCTGATGTTGATTTAGCTGCCACTTTCTTATAAATGCTTTGTCACACTCTGTACATTGATATGGTTTCTCCCCAGCATGGATTTTCTGATGTTGCTTCTGTTCTCCATTGGTTATAAATGCTTTGCCACACTCTGTACATTGATATGGTTTCTCCTCAGTATGGATTTTTTTATGTCGTTTTAGCTCTCCATTTCTTATGAACGCTTTGCCACACTGTGAGCATTGATATGCTTTCTCCCCAGTATGGATTTTTGTATGTCGTTTTAGCCCTCCATTTGTTATGAATGCTTTGTCACACTCTGTACATTGATATGGTTTCTCCCCAGTATGGATTTTTGTATGTCGTTTTAGCTTTCCATTTGTTATGAATGCTTTGTCACACTCTGTACATTGATATGGTTTCTCCCCTGTATGGATTTTCTGATGTTGTGTTAGCTCAGGATTAGTTATGAATGCTTTGCCACACTGTGCACATTGATATGGTTTCTCCCCAGTATGGATTTTTGTATGTTGTTTTAGCTCTCCATTTGTTATGAATGCTTTGTCACACTCTGTACATTGATATGGTTTCTCTTCAGTATGGATTTTCTGATGTTGTGTTAGCTCAGGATTAGTTATGAATGCTTTGCCACACTGTGCACATTGATATGGTTTCTCCCCAGTGTGGATTTTCTGATGTCGTTTTAGCTCTAGATTTCTTATAAATGCTTTGTTGCATTCTGTACATTCATACGGTTTCTCCCGAGTGTGGATTTTCAGATGTTGATTTAGCTGCCAATTTCTTATAAATGCTTTGTCACACTCTGTACATTGATATGGTTTCTCCCCAGCATGGATTTTCTGATGTTGCTTCTGTTCTCCATTTGTTATAAATGCTTTGCCACACTCTGTACATTGATATGGTTTCTCCCCAGTATGTATTTTTTTATGTCGTTTTAGCTCTCCATTTCTTATAAAAGCCTGTCCACACTGTGCACATTGATATGGTTTCTCCCCAGTGTGGATTTTCTGATGTCGTTTTAGCTCTCCATTTCTTATAAATGCTTTGTTGCATTCTGTACATTCATAAGGTTTCTTCCCAGTGTGGATTTTCTGATGTTGTGTTAGCTCTCCATTAGTTATAAATGCTTTGCCACATTGTGCACATTGATATGGTTTCTCCCCTCTGTGGATTTGCTGATGTAGTTTTAGCTCTCCATTTGTTCTAAATGTTTTGCCACACTCTGTACATTGATGTGATTTCTCCCCAGTGTGGATTTTCTGATGTAGTTTGAGCTGTCCATTAGTTATAAATGCCTTGCCACACTGTGCACATTGATATGGTTTCTCCCCAGTGTGTATTTTCTGATGTCGATTTAGCTCTCCATTTCTTATAAATGCTTTGTTGCATTCTGTACATTCATACGGTTTCTCCCCAGTGTGGATTTTCTGATGTTGTGTTAGCTCTCCATTAGTTATAAATGCTTTGCCACATTGTGCACATTGAAATGGTTTCTCCCCTGTGTGAATTTTCTGATGTAGTTCTAGCTCTCCATTTGTTCTATATGTTTTGCCGCATTGTGTTGTCATCTTCTACATATTCACACGGTTTCTCTTATTTGTTTTCTTTCTTATACTTGGTTAGTTCTTCCTTCGTAATGAGAATCTCATTCGACTTGCTTCAGTTTGTTCAGTGTGTTATGTCTTTTATGTATATCAGCTGATACCTAAGTGCCAAGTGCAGACCTCACTGGATAGTACAGGTTTTCAGCTGTAGAAAAAGACTTTGGCACGGCATTAGCCTTCATGGGAAGTGATCTCCAGCCATACTGTTTTTCCATCACTTCCTAAACAAGTAACGTTTACTGCCTTCACCTTTTTCGATCATTATTGCATTTGTTTTACCTATAAGAAAAAGATTTAAAAATAAAAACACACTGGATAAGTTTAAATGCAGAGGCCATCACAAAAATCTATTGGCATGTAATTGTTCATAAAGACAAATGCGCTGAAGAAATTTTAGATTACACTTTCAATGTGAAGATGCAGTAGACAGAGTAAAGGCATACGATCCTTCAATGATCCCTTTCTATCGAGGAGTAAAATAGCAACCAAGACACCAGAGAAGGTTCCTTGTTCATTGAGTGAGACCCTCACCCTACGACGCGCTACAATGCCAAATACATAGCAACACAATGCCTCCGTTCTTATCAAGGGAATGCTTCCTATTCTCACACAGGTTTAACAAAAATACAAAATGGAGCCTTTTCCGGTGAATGGACCATGCAAGACAGAGCATCACAATAACGGCAGGAAACATAAGCGACTGCTGCAAGGGAGTCCCTTTATAGTATCAGAGAGTCTGGAATAGGCTAGACAGGTAATCTGAGTATCTTCAACATAGTGTAATTTCAGAGATCCGAGACTCTGACCATATCTAGTCAAGGAGCAGGCGGACTAGAACCATTTTACGTCAATGTAATAGAAAGAGGCCCTGTTACTCCAAGAGATGGGATTCCATGTAAGACTTAATCGTCACAAATAAATTCTCTTGGAAAACTAGATTCTATTACCTCCATTGTTCATCACCTCTTACACCGTCACACACTAATATACACCAGTCATCAAATGTACCACCAAAACAATCCTTGATTATCAAGTTTAATATCAAACAGTATATATATATATATATATATATATATATATATATATATATATATATATATATATATATATTACCTACTGGCGGTCGCCAGTAGGTATATATAGTTAGGATTTTTTCTCTATGGGATTTTTGAAAATTCTATGTCTAATAACTTTGGCGTTTGTAGACGGAATTGGCTGAAATTTTCAGGAAAATGGCACATTTTGTTTCTGAGCAGCCCTTGAAAATTTGGGGGGGGGTTCGTCAAGGGGGGGCCGAGAAAAAAGGGGGGTCCCAAAACGTGTTTTTAACATTGAGTTTTCCATAGGGCGGTTGGCCTCACTTTTAGCCCGAACGGCTGAATGGATTTGCACGAAACTTGGCAAAATTGTAGGGACTGGTAGCCCGATGTGCCTTTTGTAGGTCTCAATATATGTGCTACAGTGGATTTTGAGAAATTAACGTTTAAAAAAAGATATATATCTGTAACAGCGGACCGGGCAGCGCTCCGGTTCGCGGACTTTTCGCGCAACGGAGCTTTGTGAAGCGAAGCTGATTGGTTCTCCGGCGTCTGTAAACATTCCAAACAGTCCGTAGCGGCCGCCATCTTGTCTCTCGGTAGGATCGAGAGACAAGAGGAGGCCAAAGCGAAGGGGCAAATGACCATAAGGGGGCATAGTAGATCCTCGCTGAC
The DNA here is from genome assembly GCF_964261635.1 of Lissotriton helveticus. Taxonomy (NCBI): domain Eukaryota; kingdom Metazoa; phylum Chordata; class Amphibia; order Caudata; family Salamandridae; genus Lissotriton; species Lissotriton helveticus. The sequence continues at coordinate 573,424 of NW_027611702.1, read as the reverse complement.
CCCCTAGGTTTGATGTGGAGACTTTAAAAGGGCCCCGCGGGGCAAAAAAAAATAATAATAATAATAATCGAACGGCTGAATGGATTTGCACGAAACTTGGCAAAATATTAGGGACTGGTAGCCCGATGTGCCTTTGCTAGGTCTCAATATATGTGCTCCAGTGGATTTTGAGAAATTAACGTTCAAAAAAAGATATATATCTGTAACAGCGCTCCGCTTCGCGTACTTTTCGCGTTACGGAGCTTTGCGAAGCTGATTGGTTCTCCGGCGTCTGTCAACATTCCAAACAGTCCGTAGCGGCCGCCATCTTGTCTCTCGGTAGGATTGAGAGACAAGAGGAGGCCAAAGCAAAGGGGGAAATGACCATAAGGGGGCATAGTAGATCCTTCCTGACCTCTTAGGTTTGATGTACCATTTTGCCAAGTTTGGTGTAATTCCGTTCAGCCATTCAGGCTGTAGACGTATGTAAATGTCCTATGGAAAATTGCATGGGGAAAACACATTTGAAAGTGTTGAAATTTAGAACCAATTAAAATGTTACTTTGGTTTTGTATTTGTGTGTGATGAAAGTTAATTGGTTATGTATATATGTCAAATGAGAGGAAACCACAGCCATTTTGTGATACTACTGTCTGAGGTACATTTGTGAGGAATTTTTGGTGGTGAATTTCTGGTGTTTGATTTACACAGTACTAACACTTCTCCTACTTTTAAAAAGGTGAGTTGTTAATTTGTAAGGGGAACTATGTTGTACACTTGAAGATAATTTGAAAAAAAAATTCTGTTATTTATTTGCAGTCCTTCTGTTATACTAAATACTTGATAAAGTTAGTTTTATATTATGTATTACTAAAAACGATAAATGAAAGTGATTATTTTTTTCTGCAATTTACAGCAAGCAATTTCAAAATAAATGGCTCACAATGAAGAGACCGTGGCAATTTCTTTGTAAGGGGAACTATGTTGTACACTTGAAGATAATTTGAAAAATGTTTTCTGTTATTTATTTGCAGTCCTTCTGTTATACTAAATACTTGATAAAGTTAGTTTTATATTATGTATTACTAAAAACGATAAATGAAAGTGATTATTTTTTTCTGCAATTTACAGCAAGCAATTTCAAAATAAAATGGCTCACAATGAAGAGACCGTGGCAATTTCTTTTGAATTGTCCACTACATTGATTGAAATTGAGAGCACCAATAATGAAATATTGTCACAAGGAGGAGATGACTTGTATGATTCCATTAGATTGATTGAAATGGACAGCACCAATAATGAAATATTGTCACAAGGAGATGACTTGAATGATTCCACTACATTGATTGAAATTGAGAGCACCAATAATGAAATATTGTCACAAGGAGGAGATGACTTGTATGATTCCATTAGATTGATTGAAATGGACAGCACCAATAATGAAATATTGTCACAAGGAGGAGATGACTTGAATGATTCCACTACATTGATTGAAATTGAGAGCACCAATAATGAAATATTGTCACGAGGAGATGACTTGAATGATTCCACTACATTGATTGAAATTGACAGCACCAATAATGAAATATTGTCACAAGGAGGAGATGACTTGAATGATTTTTTTGATCAATCTGTTGATGGCGAATTTATCGAATGTTTGGAGACCATAGAGTTACAAGAATCATCATTGCAGACTTTTCATGAGGAAATTGCTGATGAGGACATGTTACTAGTTCTTTCAAATTTAGAAAATTCTGAAGAATAAATTTATATTTAGAAATCAAAAATTGTTTGAGACATTATTCATTTTTATTTTTAATTTATGAGGTTGTAGCGAAGTGATTGTAGTATAAAATGAGACTTATAGTATAGAGTGCAACATTTTTATGTTACATGGTAAGTTTACTCATATTTACTTCCCTTCTGCCACTAGATTATCTCCAATGTGTATTTGACATCTCTTCTTCATCTCCGGCCTCCTTTCTCTCACTGTGTGTCTCCGATGCATCTTATCGCTGCTATTTTGTGTAATTACAGAAGAGAGTAAAATAAAATAGTTCGGAACGTGAAAAGGGGGCAAAGTAGAGTACCCCTCACCCCCTAGGCCTTTTTAGGCGGTCCCAAAAGGATCAGTTTCTGCTTTCCTGAGAGATTATGGTATGAGTTCCATATACCACAATAATTTGCATTACAACATGCAAGATATCTATCTCCTATTACCAACTTTTGGAGATATTCGCGCTAAGCGCGAATATCTCCAAAAAGTAACACCTGCCCTGAGCAGTTCTTAGCCATGTTATCCAATGGGAGGTGGATAACATGGCTAAGAGCATTAGCTCGGTAATGCATGAATATCGCTGACTTTTTAGCGATATTCATGCATTGCGGCCGTTTATTATCGCATTTGCGATAAACCTTGATAATAGCAAGGTTTATCTTCGATAATTTCTGACGATGCTTAGCGGTAAAAAATTCGTTGGTAAGCATCGTTAGCGATAAATATCGCTTAACTTTGGTAATATGCACCAACGTCTGTTAACGTTCGATTCGAAGGAAATGAGGAAGTGTTGAAAAACATTGTCTGCGCCATCTTGCCTTTTTTGAAATGCCACACTTTTGTCGTGCACGGCAGCCATTTTAGATGCCTTCACCAGACCCACTCTCTGCACGCTGTCGATTCGTAGCATGGCTCCCCACCCTCGCAAGCATCTTCCCCAGGCACTGGTCACCCCCGCTCTCTGTCTTATGCATCGGCAATAAACCTCCCCCCATCTGCGCTGCTCTTCCCTGAAAATCACACTCTGTGCCCGCCCGACACCTCCCTTTCGCCCTATTCACTACCGCACCCTCTGACACTCCTCTTCCTCTGTGTCCGATTGTCCAGGCCGGTCCTAGGCTATCAGCTAGCCCTGCAGATGTAGTTTATGGCCCCAGCTGTAAAGAATCACCCCTCTTCAAAGGAGTTATAGTAGATCAAGGCCCACACTCGATGAGATTCGTCACAGCAGAAGCGTTCCTATTATCTGAAAACCATCCTGTATTGTGATTGGGGAGGGGACCGAGCCTGAAGCGGAAGATTCCAGGAATGACTCTTTGTACATCAAAGTTTTTACAATTATGTGTCACATTAAAAATATATAGCACTCCAACAAAGTAGTAGGAATATAAAACTTTAATAACATATAAATATATACAACAAAACAAAAACAGTAAAAACATTTAAACAACGAAGAGACCGTGGCAATTTCTTTTGAATTCCTGATGAGGACATGTTACTAGTTCTTTCAAATTATGAAAATTCAGAAGATGTTGCCTGGGGGTGGGTCGTCAGTAGCAGTCTGTTGTGCGAATAGTTCCAAGGCAGCAGAACGCGCTGAAATCTAGATGGCACGAAAGTGATGTCTAGTAAGTTGCCGCCCAGCAAATAACGGCGTGGGGCGCCGCGGGGGTGAGTGAGTCCAGTAGGCACCACAGCTATTCTTACCGGCATTGCAGAATTACTGCTGGGGACAATGCCTGTGCTGTAGCAGGGTCACAGCAGAAACAAAAAGGATTCTGTTGAAGATGTTGTTGGTTTTCAATTTGAAAACAGTTCTGGTGTCAACTGCTATGCTAATGTAGTGGTTATTTATTTATTTATTTATTTAAAATATTTATAAAGCGCAGCTGTCACCTGGCAGGTATCCTGGCGCTAGTAGCTACTCTTGTGGTTTATTGACGAGGGTGGACTAAGGCTGGCCGATTCTTTTATAGGGGTAGAGGAAAGAGCCATGTTTTAATACGTTTCCTGAAAGAGAGGAGATTGGGGATATGGCGAATGTCGGCAGGTAGGCTGTTCCATAGCTTGGCTGCAGCTACTCTAAACGATCTACCTCCCATCCTGGCCTTCTTACATCTGGGCACTCTCACAAGGCAGGCAGTTGTGGACCTAAGTGTTCTGGTGGGGGTATACCAGGTGAACAGACGTTGAAGAGGTCTGGGTCCTATTCCATGTAGTGCTTTGAAGACCAAGCAGAGGGCCTTGAAGGCAATACGTTGCCTCAAAGGCAGCCAATGCAACTCGGCCAGTGCGGCCGTGGCCGAGGATCTCCTGGTCCATCCGAGAGCCAATTTGGCTGCTGCCGACTGGACTCGTTGGAGTCTGTCCAGTAGTGTCGCAGGAGATTCAAGCAGCAGGGCATTGCAGTAGTCAAGGCGACTAAGAATAGTACACCTGACTACTAGTGCTCTGGCGGAGGATGGAAGTAGAGGCAAAACTTTGCGCAGTGAGCGCATAAGGCCAGAGCAAGTGGCGACTGTTCTTGAGACCTGTGTTTCCATGCTCAGTTGATGGTTTAGCATGACGCCCAGGTTACGAACTGTGGTGACTGGTGGAGGGTTGTTGGAGTTCTCCGGGGGCCAAAACTCAACGGGCAGAGGGCGGGGTATACGACTCGCAGGGCAGTACATCACCTCGGTTTTCGCGGAGTTGAACTGAAGTGAGTTCCGGTGCAACCAGCTTGCCGTGTCTCGTAAACAGTCATGCAAGGCTAGCAGGGAGATGGAGTCTTCGCCTTCCCACGAGAGGAGGAGCTGGGTATCGTCCGCGTAGTTTACTGTGGTCATGTTATGTGACTTAATTAACGTGACCAAAGGTTTTAAGTAAACATTAAAAAGAATCGGACTGATAGAGGAGCCCTGGGGGACACCATGAGGGACCGGGAAAAAGACCGATTGGAAAGGGGGGAGGGAAACAGCCTGTTTTCTGTCACTGAGGTAGGAGTGGAACCAAATCAGGGCTGTGCCGTCGATCCCTACCTCTCTCAACCGCTCGAGCAGGATCCTGTGATTGACAGTATCAAATGCGGCAGATAAGTCAAGTAATATCAGGGCCACGGCTTGGCCCCTATCTGCGCGCATTCGAAGCTCCTCCATGGCCGTGAGCACCGCGGTTTCAGTGCCATGGGCTGGGCGAAACCCGAATTGGAATTCGTCCAGAAAATGGTGCTGCTCGAGATGGGTTGAGAGGCATTTACTGACCCAGCGTTCGAGCACTTTCACCGGAAAAGGCAGGAGTGATATGGGGCGGAAATTAGACAGACAATCTGGGTTTAACGTAGGTTTCTTTAGCAGCGGGGTTATAAGCGCTTGCTTCCAGGAGCGGGGAACAACGCCACAGCTCAGGGATTGGTTACAGATCATCTGGAGAGTGTGAAACAGTTCGCACCCACAAGATTTCCATATTTTCGGCGGCAGAGGGTCAAGGGGGGAACCAGAAGTGATACCTTGTGCAACTATTTCAAATTCTGTTTGAGAGATACGCGGGAAAATGTTAATGTTAATGTTTTGTTTTCTCTAGAAAATGTAAAAGAGGGGGAGGCAGTCCAAAGTTCCGTTAAAAGGGCAAAAGAAAGGATCGGTGGTTTGAACTATCAGTCAAAAAGGGGAGGGGGTGCAACAATTTTTCCTACCGGGTCACACTGTGCTTTCACCGGAACTGAGGTCTGCAGGATTCTAGTAATTCAAAGTGAGGCTGGCGCCAGCATGGGAGCGCCGACGTCCCGCGGATACAGTTTCGTCACTCCACGGGCGATCATGGCAGTCATTCCCCATCGGGGGTCGGAGACTCCCGCGGCTCCTCTAGAATCTTCAAGGTCGTGGAGGACTACGGTGGTGGAGTCAACCAGTGACCGGGCCATTTCTTTATGCTGGGCCCGCTCTTGCCAGGTCGACCGCCATTTTGAGAGTTCGGTAGCTACTGGCGATCGCGGGGTCAAATGAGCGGACGGGCTCCACCCTGCCGGGCGAGACGTTGCAGCATGGCCACAGTGGAAGAACCCTTTTCCGGGCGCCTGGAGCGCTGAGGGTGCAGCTGGGAAGCCTCCACCTGGGGAGGCGGGAGAGGCCTGTTCGCACCGTCTCTCCCTCCCAGTGCACCCCACGGCGTCTCGCTTGAGATTTGTTATGGCCGGACCAGGCGATGAGGACGAGGGGGGGGGGTCGGAGGCATGTGCAAGACATCCCCCCCCAGTGTTGTCGCAGCCATTATTCAAGACAGAAGAAGTGTCCCGTCCGTCTTCGGGCCGGGCTTCCGGTAGATGTCGGCCGGACGCCCCTGGCTCTGGCCCCATGAACGGGTTTCTTGGTTTATCGGCTACAGCCGGATCCCGTCGGCCTCGGCCCCCCGACCGTTGGTGGCCGGACCGGAAGAGCATGTGGCGGGACTACCTGCAACTCTCAAGGGCCACCGCGGCTGGACTGGGAGAGAGAGGGGAGGGTCGAGGAGACATTCCCCCCCCCCTGCAACTGTTCAGCGTTGTAAAGGCAATCCCCTGGCCGGGTCCCGCTGGCCTCGGCCTCTCCTCCGGCTACACCCTACGTTAGGATCTCCTGGCCGAGGCGTGGCAGCAGGACCCGCCTTATATGGGCTGCTCCCGGCTGGGCGTAGCCGCAACCCTGCCCCACCTTGGAAGTTTCCAGAGTGGGGGCGGATGTTCTACTGACTTGCATTTTCCCTAGTCTATCGATTTTTTTGGCGTGGCAGGCGGTGGGACAGCGAGGGGTGATTTGGTTTCTCTTACTGTTTTTCTGGTATCTCACCACTGGCATATTTTAACGTTTTCTTGTTTCTAGGACATTAATAGGTTTTATCATTACGTTATGTTATCGTTTCTTTGTTCGTTGTTTAATAAAAGTTCATGTTCATCAGTGGCCTACTGATTTTCGTTTTCCTATTCTTTTCTTTCCAGGTTGTTTCATGCTAAAGTTTCTGTTAACAGGATACAGTGATCACTTCGTTATTATTGCATATGTCCTTTTCACTAGGGGTGCTCTCTGGTCGGGCCAGATGACGTATCTCTAGTAAATGGTCCGGGTGAAACAGGTGCATCAATCAGTGGGGAGTAGATAGGCATGACAGATTACAACGGGGGAGAAAGGTCCGCATTACGTACCCTTTCACTATTTGCAAAGATTTTCCTACGTATATTTGCAAACAGGGAATACCTCCAAAAAGAACCAATTCCCAAACAGTCAATGTTTGGGGAAACAATCAATCAATGAGGAACGAAATAGGCACGACGTGTTAAAGGTTTGCGTTACCTACCCTTCACTATCTGCAAAGGGAGAGAGAATATTCCTATTCTTCCTCGTTTGCAGGCAGAGAAGATTCTTAAGAGAATCAACTTCGAACAATTCAATGCTCGATTCAAACAATCAACAAGGGGTACTGTGAACACAAATGAACGCCGCTTATGTACATACACATTGGTATTATCAACAGGTTGTTCCTAATGTTTCTATTTTAGGGAGGTCAAAAAGAGATCCCATTAGTGGCCTACTGATTTTGCTCGATTCCTTTTGTTTTTTTACACGATTTTTCGCTATCTGCAAAGACTAAACAGAGTATTGCGACTCTGTGCTTGTTTGTAAATAGAGAATGAACCAAAGAGAACAATCAATCAAATGGAGAGAAAAGCAGGCACGATGGATTACAACGGGGGCAACGGGGGCAAAGGCCTGCGTTAACTACCCTTCACTATCTGCAAAGAGAGAGTACTCCTAATAGAAATGAGGGGTGGGGGGCAGCATTCAAAGCAGATCAGTGTGCATAAACACGAAAATGTTTTTACTTACCACGTACTTGACATTCGACAGCTTATGATATTTGCTATTAAAAAACCATTGAAATTCACTGAAAAAACCATAGGTTATAGACCATATATAGTTAGGAATTAGCATTTAAAAAACCTTATTTTACTCACACAAAACCATTGAAATTCCATATATAGTTAGTTGCACTAACTATATATCGCGCACCCGCAATCCACTGCTGATCATGTCACATATTACATCATTCATGACATGGTCAGTGACATCACTGATGACATCACTGATGACATCTCAAATGACATCACTGATGACATCACTGATGACATCTCATTTGACATCATTCTTGTGCTAATACGATAAACCTCTTCAGACTCTAATATAACCTTAGATACACTCAGTGTATACAGACACTCACACAGTGCCACTCATCCATGGAGTTACTCACACACCCAGTCAGTCATGCAAAGAAACAATCTCACCTCCATTTCTTCAACTATACAGTTAAACACACCTTACTTATTGAAACATATACTAACACATATTTACTCTCTTATACAATCCCTGATACAAGTTCACAATGATCGATACAACCACTCACTCATTCAGTGGCTCTCATGCACAGTTATTTATATATGCCAACTCTCACATGTACTGTGTTTAACATATGTACTTACTATGACATGTAGCATTGAGATATCCATTCACTCATCAATACACTCATGCACACAGTCAACTGCCCATGTAGCTGTTTCCACATGCAGTCTTGAACTCATACACCTAGTGAATAAACTGCTCACACATCTATGCATAGAGTCACACACCTTCCAGCCACCCCCACACAAACTCAATCTCCCATAGAAATACTTGGGCAACCAATTAATAACACATATAGCTTCTCGTATAGCTAATGATCAACACATGCAGCAGTTTACATCACAACAGACATAATGATGCACAAATTAAGACAGTTTAGTCACTAACCCATGCATTCAGTGAGACACATTTAATCACTCACTCATACAGTCAGTCACGCACCTACTAAATCCTTCATCCAGACACTTATACATCCACTCATTCTTCAATATGTAAGACATATTTTAACTTTACAGAAACATACAGTCACTGGATGTTGTCATCAGTGATGTCATCAGTGACGTCATTTGAGATGTCATCAGTGATGTCATCAGTGATGTCACTGACCATGTCATGAATGATGTAATATGTGACATGATCAGCAGTGGATTGCGGGTGCGCGATATATAGTTAGTGCAACTAACTATATATGGAATTTCAATGGTTTTGTGTGAGTAAAATAAGGTTTTTTAAATGCTAATTCCTAACTATATATGGTCTATAACCTATGGTTTTTTCAGTGAATATATATATATATATATATATATATATATTCACTGAAAAAACCATAGGTTATAGACCATATATAGTTAGGAATTAGCATTTACAAAACCTTATTTTACTCACACAACACCATTGAAATTCCATATATAGTTAGTTGCACTAACTATATATCGCGCACCCGCAATCCACTGCTGATGATGTCACATATTACATCATTCATGACATGGTCAGTGACATCACTGATGACATCACTGATGACATCTCAAATGACATCACTGATGACATCACTGATGATATCTCATTTGACATCAATGGTCACATCAATGATGATATCATTAATGTGACAATACAATGCATCTCCTCACACTTTAATATAACCTCTGTTACACCCAGTGTTAAATACAGAGTATAATTTTTGAAACCATTGACACACCAATACTAGTTACTACATACGCACTCACTGATTCCTACGTCTACACACACATTCACTCATTCACCCATACAATCATTCATACATACAATCACTCATCTTTACAACACTATCATATGCACTCATACACCTATACAGACACTCACACTCTGCCACTCATCCATGGAGTTACTCACACACCTAGTCAGTCCTGTAAAGAATCAATCACACTTCCATTTTCTAATCTATACAGTTAAACATAGAGTACCTTACATTTTCAAACATATACTAACACATACTTACTCTCTTATACAATCATTGATACAAGTACACATTGATCTGCACAGAGTCACACATCTCCCAGCCAGCCACACATACACTTAGTCTCCCATACAAATACTTGGACAATCAATTAATAACCCATATAGTTACTCATATAGCTACTGATCAAAAAATGCAGCAGTTTACAGAACAACAGACATACTGATGCACACATTAAGACAGTTTAGTCACTAACCCATGCACTCAGTGAGACACATTTAATCACTCACTCATACAGTCAGTCACCCACCTACTAAATGCTTCATCCAGACACTTATACATCTACTCATTCTTCAATATGTAAAACATATTTAAACTTTACAGAAACACACAGTCACTGGATGATGTCATCAGTGATGTCATCAGTGATGTCATTTGAGATGTCATCAGTGATGTCATCAGTGATGTCACTGACCATGTCATGAATGATGTAATATGTGACATCATCAGCAGTGGATTGCGGGTGCGCGATATATAGTTAGTGCAACTAACTATATATGGAATTTCAATGGTTTTGTGTGAGTAAAATAAGGTTTTGTAAATGCTAATTCCTAACTATATATGGTCTACAACCTATGGTTTTTTCAGTGAATTTTCAAGGTTTTGTAAATGATAATTCCTAACTATATATGGTCTATAACCTATGGTTTTTTCAGTGAATTTCATTGGTTTTTTAACAGCTAATATCTGTAGCTGTAAAATGTATTCTTCTTTAAATCCAAAAATATATTTTATATGTTTATGAATAATTTTTTTTTAAAATATTTTTTTTTCTTTGTTCCCGCTTCGCGAATCGGGAAGCTTCCCGTTAGCTGACCTTGATGCCGCGAAATAGACCGCGAGCCGGTAAACGTTTCTTTACCGCAACTGCCGCGTTAGAAAACAACATCGTGACGCCTCCCGTCCGCATGACGTTTCACGTTGTCGCGTGATACGTCATGTGACGTGCTACGTTAGCGAACTGGTACGCGAAGCGAGTCGCAAAGCGCAGGTTTCTGGAAGCAAACCGGGAGGCCCTGCAAAGCGCTTAACGTAAACACAGCAGGTCATGTGACTTGGTAATAACACTTTTCATTGGTTCATTTCACTTTTGGTTTCCTAATGATGTAAGACTAGGTCATATAATCTAAAATGAACACTTTTCATTGGTTGAGAACTCTTGTTTTTCCCAAATGATGAAAATCCCTCCTTCTTTCCTCACTCTGACTTTCATCATTGTGAGAGAAAGACCCTTTGTGATCACTGAGCAATGGCTTCTTTAGTAGCTTCAGCTGGTGCTTCCCCACCACCTCCACCACATCCAAGGAAGAGTGGACCACCTGCTCAAGTTATAATTCAGCAAGAAGAGGAAGAAGAGGAAGACGAGGAAGAGCAGGAAGAGAGGCAGTTTTTGCCTGAGGAGCCCAGGACGTCTCACCGGAAAGAAAACTTCATTTGGCAATTTTTTTAAATTCCCAAAGGTCAGAAAAAAGTAAATGCAAGATACGTAACTTGCCTTATATGTCAAGATAGACTGTCCAGAGGAACCGAGAAAAAATACAGTTTCGGAAACTACACAATGCATCGCCATATGACTAGGTGGCATCCTAACAACTACAGTGCTGCACAGTTTCGGAACGACCTAGATAATCTCCCTATTATGGCCAGAAGATCTGTTGTACCGGAAGTAACAGGACCAGAGGGCAGGGAGATGGTGCCAAATATACAAATGAGATTTGGTGAAGTAAAACACATCTGCGTATATTGCGATGGATTCATTTGCTACGGAGAAAGAAGCATCACTCTGATCAACAGAGCTATTGACTATCATATGCAAGTTTGTACGAAACGCCCCAAATAATAAATACTTTTTTTTTGTTTTGTTGCTCCTGTTGAGCCCTTTACAATGAATCGTTTTCATTGCCCCCTCCAAGAAAAACCCAAAAAAATATAAAACTGTTCAGAAAAATTCAAAAAAAGTAAAAAAATGTTCCGAAAAATAATAAAAAAAATATAAAACAACAAAAACAATTAAAAAAAAACGTTCTTTTCAGAACTACCTCCCCGTTATTAAAAAATTGGTACAATATTTGGAACTGTGCCAACCTCTATTTCTCTTAGTTCGCTTCCCAGTTCGCTCGCCGGTACGCGAACCGGAAGCGAACCAAAAACAGTAAGTATAAGGGAAGGAAACAGACACTTATGTTAAAAGAAAGACAGCTATAGGGGAGTAAACTAGAGATACTATTACCCGTAATCCACTGCTGATGATGTCACATATTACATCATTCATGACATGCTCAGTGACATCATCAGCAGAGGATTGCGGGTTTTTTGGCAACGTGCCTTATCCACGGTTTAATAACGCTGCCTTTTGCTTTATATAAGTTTTCAAATTGTATGAAATATATACCAATAGCTCGTTATGAACCTTTAGGTAGTGCTTTTCTTCATGAGGTCTGGTCGCTTCCATACACATACAGATGTTTCAAAGATGATCAAGAAGTTTATCTGAATGGAGAGGAATGCACTGAGACGCCAGATCATTCACTAATGTGTAGGCACATACAGTTACACGGTTCATGCAACAAACACCGACCAAATATGGCTTGCGTGTTGCAAGGCACGCCAGTTCCTGCTATCATCCCCACGTTCAAGTTGTTGGAAAATGGTAGTTATTTGATGCTCAATAATGAAGATTGTTCTGGGTTAATTAAAAGTATTCCTTTTATCGTAACAGTAAGTGAACGGGTTATTTGCTGCAGAAATGTTCTATTTCCTCCCACACATGAACATAGGGAGTGTTCAATCTCGCCACAAATACCAACCTTGGGAGCAGATTTCAACGGCATGGCAAGAATAAGAGCTCTTTTGTCTCAGAGAGAGGTGGCCTTGAGTTCGGCCCGTGAAACTTTCGTGCTTCACATAGCGAACACCCGTACAGAGGTGCAGACCCTTTTAAATACAGATTCGCCTTTGCATTTCAGCAAGATGGTTCGGACTATCTTTAACGCATCCTCCACAAAGGCCCTGGCGCACTTTTTTAAAGTTGTTACCAGTGGTCTCGTGACTTCATTTGAGAAAATCTTTGGAGTCATCCCTGCTTTCTTTCATTCTATTTTCTCCACTCTGCTTCGTGGATTGCCATTTTTACTTGCATTACCAGCGGACGCTCTTGTGCTTTTTTACATTTTTAAATATGGATGTCCCTCCTATGCAACCTCCCGCCCTGCAGCTGCTGACACTGTTCCGCAATCGCATGCTAGAATATTATGGCACAATGCCGTTGGCGATATTAAGCACGGCATATGGATTATCTTTTCGATTCTCCTACTTCACCTGTGTCCAGCCTGTATTTCACTGCCTGACCTGTGATTTCGATTGGGCCATTGATTTGTGTCTCTGCGGACCGGTTTCTCCTGACGTCGACTTTAATCAGCTGATGACTCCTATCATTACTCACGAGTTGGTTTGTCCTGGCGAAAGGATTATGGCTGTGGCATTGATGCATGGACTAATTGGTCCCTGGAATTTACTGGCGGCAGCACAGTCTTTCTTGGAACAGAGCTTTCTTGAAAACCCACCGAGCTGTCCTCTGATGGTGATAGAGGATCCGGTGCTGGGAGAGCACGTATGTTCTTTTCCGCTTTTAAATTGGATGGCTGAACTGTTTTCGGATGAAGACGGTGACTTCCTATTGGAGGCTGTTGCAGCTTATTTTGCATACACAGTTATGTCATAGACCTTTTTCATGTTTGATATGCTGAGTACTAGCATTTCATTGACAATTCATTGACTTATTTGTCAAGTTTTTATTATTTACCTTGCCTATTGGCTTAAGACTCGATAAAGTACTTGGCTGTTTTATTTTTCTTTAGCATTACATTTTCCTAGTTTTTAATGCTTTACCTTGCGGACCGTCCACATATAAACTTGCAATCTGCTCTCATGAGATGGCACTTCTATTATCTTATTCAGTTTGTTTCCGGATCATGGGGAGGTGTCATCTAGGTCCTGGATATCTTTACACCGTGTTAAGTTAGCATGGGCTCATTACCGGTTTAAACGCCATTTTTCCTTTTTTGCAACTTCTGCACACAACACTTAGTTGTTGCTTTAGCTTTCAACCTAGTAGTTCATCGTGGTTTACATGAGAATAATATGTTATTGCTCTACTATCTGCTTTGCTTGTTAAACTATATCTGTACAGCGAGTGCTAAAGTTTCAAGAACAACACGATACAGAATTGTTATGAGGTCTGATCTCCACGACTTCATACTCATAACATAAGTGCAACTTCTGCCAATTCTGGGCATGAGGCGGGTTTTATATTGCTTTGCCGAACACACATACACAACACTTGATGCGGTTCACATGAAGAGAGAGCTGGTGTATGCTGATGTGATTCCTTCAAATCTAAGACACTAAAGTATGGGCACGCCCTAAACCAACACAAAGAGACCTTCTTAGCAAATAATATAATATGTGTATTAGGGAGGGTGAGATATAAGCAGCCGCGGGCCGTGGAGGGAGTTACGGTGAGGCAGGGAGGCAGGGACGGGGAGAAGCAGGGTGGAGCCCTCTCCACCCTGCCCCTCCCCCTCCCCGCCTCCCTGCCCCACCGTAACTCCCTCCACGGCCCGCGGCTGCTTATAAGTGTTGCTAACTCTTATTCATTTACAGCATGTTAACATACTGTCACCATTCGCTTTTTATGTACTAGTAACTATGCTGGTAATTTTGCTACTGATAATATGTGTACTTGTATTATCTAAGATACTACGCCGGAGAAGACGCCATTAGTAAATAAACATTTCAAATACACATGTGTTCTTCTTAACTCCATGTTCTGGTTTCTAAGAAATATATAACGACCGACTGTTCATGAGTTCCACGTATCCTGAGGTACTATAAGTTCATATTCTGGATTGTCTAAACATTGAGAGTTTGTTATATCCAATGTGACACTGTACCTAGCTTGCTAAGGGGTTTTTGATTACTAAGGTGAGTTTTGGGACACCCTAATTCGCCGAGGTTCCAATCCTCTGTCCACAGTTCTGTGTGAGAACAGAAACCCTGCGACAGGGGCACCCCCGACCCTTGCTGGAGCTTCATCACACTTGCGATACAACTCCAGCAATGCGCCACCTTTACGGCACAGATACATCACGCATCTGTGCTGTTTTTGCCCCATGATGCGCCGCATTGTATATGCAGCACACCATAGGTGACGGAACAGCGGCACAGAATGACTAACACATCCCTGGTGATGCGCCAGTCATCATAAATCTATCCCTATGCTTCTTATCTTGTTAGAGATGAACCGCCATATGTATCATCAAAGTTTTTTGCATTTCCTAAATAGCGAACTTTAAGGAATAAATAGCGATTCTTTACCATTCCTAGTTTGCGATGAGCTATTTGCTAATTACAAATTACCCATTCATTTCCTTCATTTCCATAGGGCGGTTGGACTCACTTTTAGCTCGAACGGCTGAATGGATTTCCACGAAACTTGGCAAAATTGTAGGGACTGGTAGCCCGATGTGCCTTTGCTATGTCTCAAGATATATGCTCCAGTGGTTTTTACGAAAATTAACTTTGAAAAATATATATTGGGCTACATTGGCCTATATATATGTTGGAGCCCAAATGTAGCCCAATGTAGCCCAATGAAGCCCAATGAAGCCCAATGTAGCCCAATGTAGCCCAAAGATGGCCGCCAGAGACGAAAAAAAACAAATGTAGCCCAAATATCAGCCAGATGTAGCCCAACTATAGCCCAGTGACAGAATGACCAATCAGCTTCGCAAACCTCCGTTACGCGAAGCGGAGCGCTGTTACAGATATATATCTTTTTTTGAACGTTAATTTCTCAAAATCCACTGGAGCACACATATTGAGACCTAGCAAAGGCACATCGGGCTACCAGTCCCTAATATTTTACCAAGTTTCGTGCAAATCCATTCAGCCGTTCGATTATTATTATTATTTTTTTTTTTTTGCCTCGCGGGGCCCTTTTAAAACCTCCACATCAAACCTAGGGGGTCAGCGAGGATCTACTATTCCCCCTTATGGTCATTTGCCCCTTTGCTTTCGCCTCCTCTTGTCTCTCGATCCTACCGAGAGACAAGATGGCGGCTGCTACGGACTGTTTGGAATGTTGACAGACGCCGGAGAACCAATCAGCTTCGCTTCACAAAGCTCCGTTGCGCGAAAAGTACACGTCCTGGAGCGCTGCCCGGTCCGCTGTTACAGATATATATCTTTTTTTAAACGTTAATTTCTCAAAATCCACTGTAGCACATATATTGAGACCTACAAAAGGCACATCGGGCTACCAGTCCCTACAATTTTGCCAAGTTTCGTGCAAATCTATTGAGCCGTTCGGGCTAAAAGTGAGGCCAACCGCCCTATGGAAAACTCAATGTTAAAAACACGTTTTGGGACCCCCCTTTTTTCTCGGCCCCCCCTTGACGAACCCCCCCCACATTTTCAAGGGCTGCTCAGAAACAAAATGTGCCATTTTCCTGAAAATTTCAGCCAATTCCGTCCACAAACGCCAAAGTTATTAGACATAGAATTTTCATAAATCCCATAGAGAAAAAATCCTAACTATATATACCTACTGGCGACCGCCAGTAGGTAATGTATATATATATATATATATATATATATTATATATATATATATATATATATATATATATATATATATATATATATATCTATATATATATATCTATATCTATATATATATATATATATATATATATATATATATATATAACCTACTGGCGGTCGCCAGTAGGTATATATAGTTAGGATTTTTTCTCTATGGGTTTTTTGAAAATTCTATGTCTAATAACTTTGCCGTTTGTGGACGGAATTGGCTGAAATTTTCAGGAAAATGGCACATTTTGTTTCTGAGCAGCCTTTGAAAATTTGGGGGGGGTTCGTCAAGGGGGGGTCGAGAAAAAAGGGGGGTCCCAAAACGCGTTTTTCCCATGTTAATTTCCATAGGGCGGTTGGCCTCACTTTTAGCCCGAACGGCTGAATGGATTTGCACGAAACTTGGCAAAATTGTAGGGACTGGTAGCCCGATGTGCCTTTTGTAGGTCTCAATATATGTGCTCCAGTGGATTTTGAGAAATTAACGTTTAAAAAAAGATATATATCTGTAAGCGCGGACCAGGCAGCGGTCTGGTTCGCGGACTTTTCGCGCAACGGAGCTTTGTGAAGCGAAGCTGATTGGTTCTCCGGCGTCTGTCAACATTCCAAACAGTCCGTAGCGGCCGCCATCTTGTCTCTCGGTAGGATCGAGAGACAAGAGGAGGCGAAAGCGAAGGGGCAAATGACCATAAGGGGGAATAGTAGATCCTCGCTGACCCCCTAGGTTTGATGTGGAGGTTTTAAAAGGGCCCCGCGGGGCAAAAAAAATAATAATAATAATAATCGAACGGCTGAATGGATTTGCACGAAACTTGGCAAAATTGTAGGGACTGGTAGCCCGATGTGCCTTTGCTAGGTCTCAATATATGTGCTCCAGTGGATTTTGAGAAATTAACGTTCAAAAAAAGATATATATCTGTAACAGCGCTCCGCTTCGCGTACTTTTCGCGTTACGGAGGTTTGCGAAGCTGATTGGTTTTTCGGCGTCTGTAAACATTCCAAACAGTCCGTAGCGGCCGCCATCTTGTCTCTCGGTAGGATCGAGAGACAAGAGGAGGCCAAAGCAAAGGGGCAAATGACCATAAGGGGGCATAGTAGATCGTCCCTGACCCCCTAGGTTTGATGTGGAGGCTTTGAAAGGTTCTCGCAGGGCAAAAAAATATATACCGTTTTTTTAGTTTTTTTGCGTGGAGTGCGCTCGGTTCGCGAACCGGGAAGCGTTCTGGGGAGCGTACTTTCTTGAAAATTAGTGAAAAAAGTTAGAGTACAATAATAATTGTGAGTGATCAGATGTAGGGTAGCTCTGAGAAGAGCTTTTGGGTTTATGGTACATTTAGGTACTTATAAGTAGGTACCAATGCACATTCTTAAATTCAGAGTGAAAACTCTGTTGCCCTCATCTGAGAAGTGAACTCCATCTCCTCTGTAGATATCTTGCATGTAGTAACGCAAGTTATTGTTGTACAGGGAGCCCATTCCATGGTCTCTCATGTAAGCTGAAACAGATTTGTTTACATGCTTCCTCGATTTCTCAATTTGTGGACAAAATTGGTTCGACCACCTCCATTTCTGTCTTTGGCATATATTTGAATATACCAAGGCAGTCTGAGGAAAAAGTGCCATCAATTGCTCAAAGGTGTCCTTTAAAAGCATTTCCAGACCTACCCCAGTCAAAGTGCCCAAATCATTACCTCCACAGTGCACAATTAACAGGTCAGGTTTTGGCAAATGCATAAAGGTTTTCACCAATGGTATCAATTGGTGACATTTTAATCCTCTGTGGCCAAACCACTTAATTTCCACATCTTGTAAATTGAGGTTAGGTAAATTCCTGTTTTCAGCGTACCTTTGAGCCCAATAGATGTAGCTATGTCCAACAATCCAGACAGAAAACATGGCGAGAGAAGGTTCTCCTGCAGTCAGATGAAGTGTGGCAATGAAATGGCAGTTGAAAAAATGAGAGTGTAAAATGAAAAAAACTGAGGAGTTTCTGTGTTAATGAAGCAGTAAGAGTGATTGGTGGATTTTGATTGCTGAAAACAGAAAGTTAGTGTGCATGGATGAGTTCGTTGAAAGATGTATTTTGAGTGGCGAAGAAAAAATCATTAAATGAAAGAATGCTCTGGATATGCAGGTGCACTGAGAGTTCAGAGTTCAATTGCAACATTGTTGTGTGAGAGGTCTTGCAAGAGGTGGTTGCTATGCAGAAAAAGCAGAGAGGGGGCAGAGGGGGGAAGGGTTTTGCTTTGAAAAAAAGTGAGGGAAGAGTTTTGATTGGGTGACATGAGAGATCTGTGTGAGGAATTACAGCATTTCTGTGCTTTTGATAGCTGCAGACTCTGGAGTGCATACCTTTTGCTCTGCTGAAGACAAATTGGTGTGTTTCTGAGACTGTTTTGAAACTCAAAGTATTTGCTAAGGTGAGAAAAAATTTCTTTAATTTAGATAGAAAATAGTGTGCTTTAAGGAGAAAATTATGAAGAAAGTTGTGTTTTTCAAATGTTGCTTTGTCTCAAGTGTTTCACAAATAGATTTTGTTTCTTTGAGAAATTGTAATTGGAGAAAATGTGAAGTATTAGTACTGACAGGGTTTTTATGTGCATAGGAGCTGTGGAGTGTTTTCAAATTATGACTTGTAAATCGTTTTTGAGAAAAAGCAATGGTTTTAATATTGATGAGAAGGACATAATGGTGTCTGCTTCTTTATAAGGTAATTGAGAGTCTCTGATGTTATTTTTCCCATTTCAATGTAAGAAGTTTGTCTGTGGAGCAAATTGCTTGTAAATATGCTCCCACCTGTGCATGGCAAATTTAGATTTTGAATGTTTCCGTTACATAGGCATGTTAAAGGTGACTGAAACATGCTGCAAAGGCAATCAAAAAATGCTTTTATGTGTCTTAAGGACATTTTAAGTCATTTCCCCATGTGCAGTGTTTTAAAATTATGAGTTGAAAATAGTTTTTGAGGTAAAGGAATGTTTTCAAAATTTATGTGCGCCATATGACCCCAAATTTTTTTTTCAGGGGTGCAGCAGGGTGTTCTTGAGATACCCCTGCACCGTCGGAAAAATTCGTAATTTGCGATGAGGTAATTGCTAATCGCAAATTGCACCTTCATTCCTATGGGCCTCCTGCTGCATGGAAATGAATGGGTAATCTTGCTGAAATGCAAAGTCGAATCTGTATTTAAAAGGGTCTGCACCTCTGTACGGGTGTTCGCTATGTGAAGCACGAAAGTTTCACGGGCCGAACTCAAGGCCACCTCTCTCTGAGACAAAAGAGCTCTTATTCTTGCCATGCTGTTGAAATGTGCTCCCAAGGTTGGTATTTGTGGCCAGATTGAAAACTCCCTATGTTCATGTGTGGGAGGAAATAGAACATTTCTGCAGCAAATAACCCGTTCATTTACTGTTACGATAAAATGAATACTTTTAATTAACCCAGAACAATCTTCATTATTGAGCATCAAATAACTACCATTTTCCAAGAACTTGAACGTGGGGATGATAGCAGGAACTGGCGTGCCTTGCAACACGCAAGCCATATTTGGTCGGTGTTTGTTGCATGAACCGTGTAACTGTCTGTGCCTACACATTAGTGAATGATCTGGCGTCTCAGTGCATTCCTCTCCATTCAGATAAAGTTCTTGATCATCTTTGAAAATCTGTATGTGTATGGAAGCGACCAGACTTGATGAAGAAAACCACTACCTAAAGGTTAATAACGACCTATTGGTATATATTTCATACAATTTGAAAACTTATATAAAGCAAAAGGCAGCGTTATTAAACCGTGGATAAGGCACGTTGCCAAAGCAGTCAACCTTTTGGATTTATACTGGAAATGTTAAAGGAAGAATTACGGAGTAGGGCCTGTAAATCTTTAATAGACAACGAGTAAAATTACTCCAACCATCGTATTCCTCTAACTCCGGGATAGTAGGGGTGTTTAATTTTTTAGAAGTAGCCAATCCAAAGCATTTGGTCTGGGAAATTGTTTCATTCACAAACAACATATGTTTTGGGATGAGACATGCACGGTGGAAAGCCTCAGTGCCTTGTACCTGCCAGGTTCGTGAACCCCAAACTGATGTAGATCCTGGATATTTTTACTCTGTATTACGTTAGCATGGTCTCATTACTGGTTTAAACGCCATTTTTCCTTTTTTGTAACTTCTGCACACGACACTTAGTTGTTGCTTTAGCTTTCAGCCTACCTGCGTCAAGATCTATGCCTGCTTCAAGCAGGCGCAGGGTTTTGATGTAGCTTTGTCCTATCTGATTGTAAATGCGGCACACCGTGGGTGGCAGAGCAGCGGTGCACGTTAACTGGTGCATCCCTGGGGATGTGCTAGTTAATATAAATCTGCCCCTTTACATTTAATTATGTGCAGGGGACACAGAGTAGGTGAGGTTTATCCAAGGTTAAGAAGAGATGAGTCCTGTTCAGTGAAAAATTGGAGATAGGCTTCAGTATATTATATACTTAAGTAGTGTGTTAAGTTTTTGATGACTGTTATTAATTTACTGTTGGGTAATAGTGGTTAATAACATTTTTTATTATATTTTACCACAGATTCAACTGCAGATTATTTCAAGATTTTAGGATGCCTAGCAAAGAAAGAGTAAGAAAGGCTGGAAAACGTCAAAGACAGCAGGAGCATGGAATATTGCAGCAGTCCTCTAACAAAAAGATTTGTCAAGTCACCAAGAAAGCACCGGGTAAGAGTCGAAAAACAGTCATAAGAAATATGTGTAGTAAAAAAAATATTACTACAGAAAATGTTTCACTCCAGAAAAGGAGAATGAATTCAAATGGTAAGGAAAGGCCAATGAGAAATGTTACTGCTAGAGTAAGAGATAACTCTATGCATGAAAGTAGAAGGAAACAACAGTTTAGGGATATTCGTAAACGAATGTTCCGCAACAGGATAATTGGGAATTTGTTAAAAAATATTAAGAAAGGTCAGCAGAAAGTGTTTTTTTATAAGAGAAAAAAAATAGTTGAGAAAGTTATTGATCAGGCATTTGAAATTAAACGTAAGTTATTTATTTTGACAATCAATAGAATTAGGAAGCTAAACAAGGTAATTTATGATTTCAAAAGAAATAGTAGATGGAAGAGAATAGTTAATCGTAGTAATTTTTGTGAAGTTTTTTCTGGAGAATGGATGCATAGTTCAAGCTCTGAGGCATTTTTTAATGAGGAGAGTTATTTCCAGGATAATGATTTGGTGCATGCAGTTGACACCAGTGGTCGAGCTTATGAAGTGAAAGATGGTTGTCCAGTTGAAAAAGAAAAACTTGTGAGAACAGAGATAGAAGAGGTGTTAGGTAATGAGGTTTTAGGGAGACGTCCTAAGGGTCCTGTGTACACCTGGAAGTGTAGTAGTATTTGCAGTGTACGACAGGATTCCATCAATTTGCTTTGTGATTTTATACGGTCATTTACTAAGAAAAGTTTGAAGCAGAAAATGAAGTTGTTGCAAGAATTAGATCCTTGCAGAGTGAGAGAAGTGATAGGTTTGCATGGTCATTCACTGGCTTGTCTTTCCAGGAGAGTATGCCAGAGTGTTTTTCATCATTTCAGGATGCTAGCAGTGCATCATAATAAAGTGAGGAAATTAGTTAGAATGTTGTATTATGCTAAGAGTCCAGCAATTATGCTAAAACAATTATGCGCTGCTCTTTTGCATGGTTCTGAAATAGATGTGAAGAATATATGTGAAGAAATTGAGTTTTGTTACTTTGGAAGTAAAGAGGAGAATGTTGAAATTGACCAAGAAGAAGAGAGTAATGTGGAAGATAGTGTACAGGTTTCCAGTACAGATAATTTCCAGAGGGAAATTGCGACGTTTGAGGTGAAATCAAGTGAGAGGCCAAATTTCACTTGTGTGTGTTGTCGACGCACTTATTATAAGAATCAGACTAAGTTAGTGGATTTATATGGAAAAAGTGAAAGGGAAAATAATAGTGAATGGAAGGATTTTACAACATACTTGATGGTAGAAAATTGTTTTGATTTGGGATTGGATCAACGTGTGTGTACTTATTGTTGTAACAAATTAAATCAAAACCAGATGCCTGCTAGAGCAGTTCATAATAATCTGGAATTGGTTGAAATTCCTTCTGAATTGAAGGATTTAAATACTTATGAATCTATTTTGATTCAAAGTATCCATCCCTTTCAGGCTATTGTAAGAATGGAGCCAAAGACAGGGAAATTGCCTCCATCAGATTTACAGAGAGGATTAAAGGGAAGAGTTGTTTATTTGCCTCTAGATTTGAAGAAAAACATTAACACAATTGGAGTAGAAAAAGTGGAAGAGGAACCTCTGGTTATCTTAGTTAATGGGGTTCCGACAAAGAATAAGAAAATATGGCAAGATTTAGTAGATGTTAGGAAAGTCAAAAGGGCAACATTGTATTTGAAAAAATATAATAAATACTATAAAAATGTATATGTTGCAGAAGAGGAAGTAAGTGAGGAAGAGGATAGCGATTTGTGTGCTGGTCAAATTGAGAAAGTAGAACCCTGTACTAGTGAAGAAATATATGAACATTATAGTGTTCATCCTTTGCATTCCAAGGAAGTCATGGGGAATGCTATTGAGTTGTTTCAAATGAAACAAGCGAAAGGGAGTCCCATTAGTGTTTGGGAGGAAAGTTTGGAAGCTCGGTGTTTCCCACAGCTTTTTCCAACAGGTCAGGGAGGAAGATATGATGAGCGACCTCATCAAATTCCTGCTTCTGAATACCGGACTTTGCGATTGTATGCAGGAGATCCTAGGTTTCGACAATGCATTCCTTATTTGTTTCATCTCCTGTTTGAAAGCGATCTGTCTGGACTGTCATATGCAGTGAACCACATCTTGAAAAGTGGTATACACATGCAAAACATCTCGGCAAGTGACTTTATGGATAAAGTCAATGTCCAAGACAGTATTTTGGATTCTCACCTGATTAATCTCATGGCGTGTCAGCGTGGTACTAATGAGTACTGGTACCGTCGTCATGGTGATTTAAAATGTATGCTGAGGAACTTAGGAACTCCCACATGGTTCCTCACTTTGAGCTGTGCTGAGTATGGCTGGGAAGACTTACTTGAATTTCTACGAGAGGCAAATGCTAACGTAGAAAACATCGAATTCAAGACACCCGGAGAACTGTGCTCTTTGGATCCAGTCAATGTATGTAGGTACTTCAATCATAGATTTGAAGGTATGATGTCTTTCATCATGAATAAGAAGAATCCACCTCTTGGAGAGGTGTTGGATTTCTTCTGGAGGAAGGAGTACCAAGCAAGAGGTGCTCCTCATATACATATGTTGCTGTGGATCAAGGATGCACCTAAATTTGGAACGGATGCAGACGACTCAGTGATGAGTTTCATAGAACAGTATTCTACGTGTGCTGTTCCAAACGCAAAGGAGAAAAAAAGCCTAAGAGAAAAAGTTCTACGTTTCCAAAGCCATCGATGTGGAAAGTACTGTCGTCGTAAATTCCGGAACAAAGACAAGTTCTACACCAAATGTCGTTTCGGCTTTCCACGATCGGTGATTTCTAAAGGAAGAGTGAACAGTTTGATGTCTTCGCTGCGACATAATGTGATCAAGAAATCACCTAAAAACACATACAATTTGAAGAGGAACGAAGAGTCTAAGTACATCAACGACTACAACCCGGTGATTTTGTCCATGTGGAATGCTAACATGGATATACAGTTTGTGGCTGATAACTGTATGGCTGTGGCTAGGTATGTGACATCTTACATCACCAAAAAAGAGAAGACAGAATTGAAGGATATGTGGGAGGACATTTCCCATGAAAAGAGCCTCAGCAAGAAGTTGTACAGTTTCAGTCTGAAGATGTTGTCGCATCGAGAAATCGGAGCTTACGAATGTTCTGACCGGTTGTCTTCAGCAAGTCTCTATGCCAAGTCCAGGAGTATCGTTTGGGCGAGTGTTGGTCTTGCTGCAACGCGTAATCGAGTTCTGAAACCTGTGCGGGAAATTGAGTATTTGGCGGAAAAGGAGCCAAACAGTACCGACATTTTGAAGAGCAACATGTTGGATACATATTATCCAAATCGAAGCAGTCACCTCGAGAATGTTTGTCTGTATGAGGTTCTGCAAAATTACATATTCAAGAGGAACATCAAAGAAGATACTGAGAAAGGAGTGTATGCTGTAATAGGAAGTGAGGGATGTCTGGTCAAGCAAAGAAAATGCCACTTGATAAACCATCGAAAATTGAGTGGCGAATCTCCTGAAAAAAAGGAGTTTTTCTATTTAGCACTTTTGCAACTTTTTAAGCCTTGGCGTGCAGAAGAGGAACTGCTTGGAGATTTCCTCTGTTACGAAGACTCTTTCAATGCTGCCAAGGAGACCATAGAATGTCCTGCTTTTTCCAAATATGTAGAAATGTTGAATGTGGAAATTGAGCAGGAAGCAACGATTGCAGCCGAGATTGCCAGAGACAGTTCTCAGGACAGTCAGAGTTCTGCTTCATTGAGTCAGGATCCACTAGGAGGACCTCTTATCGAAAATGAAGCTGCCACTGCTATGAATGAAGTGGAAAGAGCCATGGCACATGCTCAGGAGGATGCGGTTAACTTAGAAGAGTTGGAAAGACAACTCAACGTTGAGCAGAGGAAAATATATGACGAACTTACCATGCAAATTGATCATGGATTAAGTCATGATAAGAAAGAGTGCTCATGTACGTCGTTGAAGCCTGTCCGATTGTACGTGAGTGGAGAAGCGGGAACTGGAAAAAGTTTCCTTATTAAAGCAATTTCATGTTATTTGCAGGAAAGGACAGAGTCATCGCTGTCTTGTGTTGTCACCGCTCCAACTGGACTGGCAGCACATAACATTAAAGGGATTACTTTACATCGTTTACTGATGCTGCCAGTGGAGCATGACAACAAATTAGAATATCACAAGCTATCTGGAGATGCTTGTTTTGAAGTTTCAAGAGTCTTGAGGAAAATGAAACTTCTTATCATTGACGAAGTAAGCATGGTTTCCAATGTCATGCTTGCCTTTGTGCATTTGAGAATGCAAGAAGTTCTCAAAACAGAGTATGATGTGTTATTTGGTGGCAAACACATCATTGTTTTTGGAGATCTTCTGCAGCTGACACCAGTGAAAGGGCAACCTGTGTTCAAAATGCTCACGCATGAAGATACCAGGAAGTGCTTAGGGAGTATTGGCAACGTCAATATATGGTTAAACTTCAATTATGCTGAACTGCATGAAAATATGCGTCAGGCAAAGGATGAAGTTTACAAGACTATTCTACAAGATGTTAGAATTGGAAAAGTGACCGAGCATGGGAAAGAAGCTTTACATGCACGATTACTGACAAATTTATATCCAGACGAAGATGTTGTGCCTGAGAATATTTTTCAGAAAGTTACTGAGAAAAAATCTGGAATATGTTTGATGCCAACTCTTGCAGAATGTGCCAAATTCAACAATAAAATGTTGCATTTAGAAAAGCAAGAGATTGTGAAATTGGAAGCTATTGACAGAGTAGAGCATATGGGATCAACAATTATTTTGTCTGAGAATCTGAAAACAAAATTGGATTCATTAGAGAAGAGTATATCTAAAACTGCGGGTTTTGAAAAGACTCTGAATGTGTGCTTGAACTGCCGTATAATTTTAAGAAGGAATTTACATGTTGAAAGAGGTCTGGTAAATGGATCAATGGGTAATGTTGTTGATTTTGTGAAATACAGAAATAGAGATGGAATTGAATTTTTAAAAATTAAATTTGATGGCATTGAGGAAGTACAGCTAATTGCTCGTTGTTCTGCTAGATTTTTGCTTGTAAAAGACTTATATGTTCGTCGTAAGCAGTTTCCTGTTTGCTTGGCATATGCGGTGACAATCCATAAATCGCAAGGTTTAAGTGTAGACTGTGCATTGGTGAATATTGGCAGTTCTGTGTTCAAGGAGGGTATGGCATATGTGGCATTGTCACGAGTTAGGACTTTATCGGGATTGTACTTGATTGAGTGTGATGTCACAAACATTTGTGCGGATCTAGATTGTGTTAAGGAATACAATAGGTTGAGAAGAGAGTATGCGCCACATTTGCCTCAGTATCCTTTGTTTGAGAAACGTGTGGTAGGCCGGAAACGAAGAAATGTGACCAATACTGGGGAGGTTGTAGCAAAAAGACGAAAAGTTGATGAACCTGAAATTATAAGCAGAAACAAAAAGGATTCTGTTGAAGATGTTGTTGGTTTTCAATTTGAAAACAGTTCTGGTGTCAACTGCTATGCTAATGTAGTGGTTAATGTTGTCTTTTCTCTAGAAACTTTAAAAGAACAGATTGTGGTCAATTCGGATCAAAGATTTTGCAGTTTGTTAAATTCTGTGTTAGAGAAATGTAGCACTGATAGAACAAACATAGAAAGTGTGTCTGAAATTCGAAATCTGTTAGACAGATGTTCAGGCCAAACACAATTCTCTCAAAATAGTCAGCAAGATTGTCAGGAGTTTTTAATGTATATGCTTGATGTATTGCATGATGAAGGTGTAGATGTAGATCACCTGTTTGGGCTTTCTTATCAATGGCAGCATGACTGCGAGAACTGTAGGGTATCAGCTACTACTAGTGTAGACTCAGAAAGATTTATATATTTAACTTTGCCAGACAGTAAATCAGTCTCTTTTAATAAGCTAGTAAAAGCAGCTGATCACAACATGGAGTGTAGCCAATGTAAATCTGAAATGATGTCCACTTTATTTATACGAACATATGGCCAGTATGTCATTTTAATGTTCCAACGATGTAGGCCTGATGGAACAAAATTGACAACTTTAATTAAAAATTTTGTGGCTTCACAGTTGTCAATATCAGGAAGGACTTTTGTAACTGTAGCAATTATATATCATGATGGTCCTTCAATAACATCAGGACATTATACAGCTTATTTAAAGTGTAGAAATGGCTGGTCATTCTGCAATGATTCTGTTTTAATTTTCAAAAAAAAATTGCAATATGACCTTAAAAACTCTTACCTGGTGTTTTTAAAACCAAAATTTTAGGGAAAGAATCTCGGGATGTGCTCTGAGGAATTTCAAGAAGTTCTCATGGCTCCTACACTATTTGGCCTTGAGGATAAGTGTAGTACAGAGACATAACTTTTTACCATAACACTGGACGTTATTGAGAAATACGTGCACTTTGAATGAGTTCAGAAAAACTATTTCTTTTTATAAGCTAATTGAAGCAGCGAATCAAAACATGGAGTAGAGGGAATGTAAGTCTGCAATGCTGTCTACTGTTTTACATTGCTTTGTGATTAAAAGTGATGTAGAGAATTAAATAATTGTACTAGTCATAAAGGTAGTGTAAGTCTGCTTCATAGTAAGCAGTATCAGTGTGATAGGAAATGTAGAACATGATTGAGCAAGAAGGGGAAGATATTACTAGTCCAGGATTGTGTAAATGATCTTCAACATTTTAATTCTGAAAGTTGCGGAAATGCGAAAAGACGGGATTGGCTTACAAGAAATCCAAGAGTTATACATGGCTCTGACACGATTTGGCCTTGTGGAATCGTGTGGTAGAGAGCGAGAAGTCATTTATTGTATGTAACATGTTTTTGAAAACGATGGAGGTTTTCTTTCAGAAAGTGGCGGGTTGAAAGTAATAACAGCACAACAGAGTGTAAGCTGTTCATAGGACATCCTTGGCCGTCATGGAAAGTAAGTTAACTTTAAGGAGTTCTGAATTCTGATTTGTAATGTATGGGTTTTTTAAACACAATCATTTTGATTGTGTTTTTTTTCCCCGCTGTTATATGATGAATACCTTCAAGTCACTGTTTTAGTGAAATTTGATACATTCTGAGAACAGCAAAAATAAACCATTTAACATGTATAATTAATTCTGTTCTGTTTGCATTTATGATGTACATGTAGAACTGTGTAGGAGGCATGGAGAAGGTGAGGCTTCTGTCAGTGTCAAAGTTGTTGCATACAGTGCTCATATTCTACGTAGTCTTTTATATTTCATTACTTTCACTGTTTCTGACAGATCTAAAAAATTTTTTTTTAAAAGAACAGTAAGTATAAGGGAAGGAAACAGACAGTTATGTTAAAAGAAACACAGCTATAGGGAATAAACTAGGGATACTGTTACCCGCAATCCTCTGCTGATGATGTCACTGAGCATGTCATGAATGATGTAATATGTGACATCATCAGCAGTGGATTACGGGTAATAGTATCTCTAGTTTACTCCCCTATAGCTGTCTTTCTTTTAACATAACTGTCTGTTTCCTTCCCTTATACTTACTGTTCTTTTTTATAAAAAAAAATTTTTGGTTCGCTTCCGGTTCGCGTACCGGGGAGCGAACTGGGAAGCGAACTAAGAGAAATAGAGGTTGGCACAGTTGCAAATATTGTACCAATTTTTTTATAACGGGGAGGTAGTTCTGAAAAGAACTTTTTTTTAAATTGTTTTTGTTGTTTTATATTTTTTTTATTATTTTTCTGAAAATTTTTTTACTTTTTTTGAATTTTTCTGAACAGTTTTATATTTTTTTTGTTTTTTTTTCGGAGGGGGCAACGAAAACGATTCATTGTAAAGGGCTCAACAGGAGGAAGAAAACAAAAAAAAGAATTTATTGTTTGGGGAGTTTCGGACAAACATGAGCATGATTGTTAATAGCTCTGTTGATCAGAGTGATGCTACTTTCTGCGTAGCAAATGATTCCACTGCAATGTACGCAGACTTGTTTTACTTCACGAAATCTCGTTTGTATATTTGGCACCATCTCCCTGCCCTCTGGTCCCGTTACTTCCGGTACAACAGATCTTCTGGCCATAATAGGGAGATTATCTAGGTCGTCCTGTTCCTCTTCTTCCTCTTCTTGCTGAATTATAACTTTAGCAGGTGGTCCACTCTTCCTTGGATGTGGTGGAGGTGGTGGGGAAGCACCAGCTGAAGCTAGTAAAGAAGCCATTGCTCACTGGTAACAAAGGGTCTTTCTCTCACAATGATGAAAGTCAGAGTGAGGAAAGAAGGAGGGATTTTCACCATTTGGGAAAAAAAATAGTTCTCAACCAATGAAAAGTGTTCATTTTAGATCATATGACCTAGTCTTACATCATTAGGAAACCGAAAGTGAAATGAACCAATGAAAAGTGTTATTACCAAGTCACATGACCTGCTGTGTTTACGTTACGCGCTTTGCAGGGCCTCCCGGTTTGCTTCCAGAAACCTGTGCTTTGCGACTCGGTAAGCGTACGAGTTCGCTAACGTAGCACGTCATATGACGTATCACGCGACAACGCGAAACGTCATGCGGACGGGAGGCGTCACGATGTTGTTTTCTAACGCGGCAGTTGCGGTAAAGAAACGTTTACCGGCTCGCGGTCTATTTCGCGGCATCAAGGTCAGCTAACGGGAAGCTTCCCGATTCGCGAAGCGGGAACGAAGAAAAAAAAATATTAAAAAAAAAAAATTATTCATAAACATATAAAATATATTTTTGGATTTAAAGAAGAATACATTTTACAGCTACAGATATTAGCTGTTAAAAAACCAATGAAATTCACAGAAAAAACCATAGGTTATAGACCATATATAGTTAGGAATTAGCATTTACAAAACCTTGAAAATTCACTGAAAAAACCATAGGTTATAGACCATATATAGTTAGGAATTAGCATTTAAAAAACCTTATTTTACTCACACAAAACCATTGAAATTCCATATATAGTTAGTTGCACTAACTATATATCGCGCACCTGCAATCCACTGCTGATCATGTCACATATTACATCATTCATGACATGGTCAGTGACATCACTGATGACATCACTGATGACATCTCAAATGACATCACTGATGACATCACTGATGACATCTCATTTGACATCATTCTTGTGCTAATACGATAAACCTCTTCAGACTCTAATATAACCTTAGATACACTCAGTGTATACAGACACTCACACACTTCCACTCATCCATGGAGTTACTCACACACCCAGTCAGTCATGCAAAGAAACAATCTCATCTCCATTTCTTCAACTATACAGTTAAACACACCTTACTTATTGAAACATATACTAACACATATTTACTCTCTTATACAATCCCTGATACAAGTTCACAATGATCGATACAACCACTCACTCATTCGGTGGCTCTCATGCACAGTTATTTATATATGCCAACTCTCACATGTACTGTGTTATACATATGTACTTACTATGACATGTAGCATTGAGATATCCATTCACTCATCAATACACTCATGCACACAGTCAACTGCCCATGTAGCTGTTTCCACATGCACTCTTGAACTCATACACCTAGTGAATAAACTGTTCACACATCTATGCATAGAGTCACACACCTTCCAGCCACCCCCACACAAACTCAATCTCCCATAGAAATACTTGGGCAAGCAATTAATAACACATATAGCCTCTCGTATAGCTAATGATCAACACATGCAGCAGTTTACAGAACAACAGACATAATGATGCACAAATTAAGACAGTTTAGTCACTAACCCATGCATTCAGTGAGACACATTTAATCACTCACTCATACAGTCAGTCACGCACCTACTAAATCCTTCATCCAGACACTTATACATCCACTCATTCTTCAATATGTAAGATATATTTTAACTTTACAGAAACATACAGTCACTGGATGTTGTCATCAGTGATGTCATCAGTGATGTCATTTGAGATGTCATCAGTGATGTCATCAGTGATGTCACTGACCATGTCATGAATGATGTAATATGTGACATGATCAGCAGTGGATTGCAGGTGCGCGATATATAGTTAGTGCAACTAACTATATATGGAATTTCAATGGTTTTGTGTGAGTAAAATAAGGTTTTTTAAATGCTAATTCCTAACTATATATGGTCTATAACCTATGGTTTTTTCAGTGAATTTTCAAGGTTTTGTAAATGCTAATTCCTAACTATATATGGTCTATAACCTATGTTTTTTTCTGTGAATATATATATATATATATTACCTACTGGCGATAGCCAGTAGGTATATATAGTTAGGATTGTTTTCCATAGGGAAATCGCAACATTCTATTGGGAATAACTTTGGCGCCGGTTGAGGAATCTTCCTGAAATTTTCCTTAACTTTGCCTCGCGCCGCTCCGGTCCTTCCCTGAAAGTTTGGGGGGGGATTCGTCAAGCGGGGGCCGAGATAAAAGGGGGTCCCAAAACGTGTTTTCCCCATGTTAATTTCCATAGGGCGGTATGGCGGTTGGACTCACAAACGGCTGAATGGTTTTCCACCAAACTTGGCAAAATTGTAGGGACTGGTAGCCCGATGTGCCTTTGCTATGTCTCAAGATATGTGGTCCAGTGGTTTTTACGAAAATTAACTTTGAAAAAATATATATTGGGCTACATTGGGCTATATATATGTTAGAGCCCAAATGCAGCCCAATGTAGCCCAAAGATGGCCACCAGAGACCAAAAAAAACAAATGTAGCCCAAATATCAGCCAGATGTAGCCCAACTATAGCCCAATTACAGAATGTCCCAGAGTATTCTAAGGAACAACTAGAGCGCTAACAGTCTTACTTATGACAAAAGTATGGCACACCTGAAGTCATCTTGATTGGAATAAAGTGTTAACACTTAAAACATTTAATTTGCAAAGGAACAAAATGAGGGGGTTCATTTTGCCATAGAAATTATGATTAGTGCTGAAGAAAGAAAAATTAGGGCACATTTTGAGTGACTTCTCAAATCCTCTTATATTTCATTAAAAAAATTCTGATATGCAGTCTCCCAAGATGGCCACCAGAGACAAAAGAGCCTGTGCTTAAAAACTCTGTTAGCAAAGCAGGCATTTGAGATTTAAAAAACGTTTTAATATATAAAAACGTTATCCGCTAATAGAATTAGCATTTAAAAAACCTTGCGAATTCAATGAAAAAACCATAGGTTTCAGGCCTTATATAGTTAGGAATTAGCATTTAAAAAACCTTGCGAATTCACTGAAAAAACCATAGGTTTCAGGCCTTATACCGTTAGGAATTAGAATTTAAAAAATCTTTGAAATTCACTGAAAAAACCATAGGTTTCAGGCCTTATATAGTTAGGAATTAGCATTTAAAAAAACCTTGCAAATTCACTGAAAAAACCATAGGTTTCAGGCCTTATATAGTTAGGAATTAGCATTTAAAAAACCTTTGAAATTCACTGAAAAACCATAGGTTTCAGGCCTTATATAGTTAGGAATTAGCATTTAAAAAACCTTGCAAATTCACTGACAAAACCATAGGTTTCAGGCCTTATATAGTTAGGAATTAGCATTTAAAAAACCTTTGAAATTCACTGAAAAAACCATAGGTTTCAGGAATTATATAGTTAGGAATTAGCTATTAAAAAACCTTTGAAATTCACTCAAAAAACTATAAGTTTTAGTGGTGTTATAGTTAGCTGGACATTTTACTCATACAAAAACATTGAAATTGCTCCTATATAGTTAGTTGTACTAACTATATTTCGCACACCCGCAATCCACTGCTGATGATGTCACATATTAGATCATTCATGACATGGTCAGTGACATCACTGATGACATCTCAAATGACATCACTGATGACATCACTGATGACATCATCCACGTGACAATCACATACACCTTTTCATACACTATTACAATTTTTCATCACTCTTTGTAAAATACAGAGTATCATATTTAAATGCATTGTCACAGCAATACAAGTATCTAAAAATCCACTCAGTGATTCATAGATGTATACACACATCTAATCACTTACCTATGGATTCACTCATACATGCTGTCAATGAACAATAGAACACAGTCAAAAATACTTATACATCTATATCGACATTAAACAACAGCACGCATCCTATTCACATATGAAGTCATCCTACTCACTTATGCAAACAATGGATCATACTTACATATTTACTTAGCAAAACACTTATACAAACACCACTTCTTCTATTCATTTAGATAGTAAGTCATACTTAGTGAATTATAAAATCATTATTACAAGTATACAGTTATCCATACAGTCACTCACACAATCATTGTGTCTTATGTATACTTATTTATATACAACAACTGACACATACACTGCCTTTTATTTTTCTATTTTGTTGGACCTGTAATATTGAGAAATATATTTGCTCATCACCACACCCATAAATATATTCACTCACCCAAACAACTGTTAGAACATGTAGTTTTAACTTCATATATCTACTGAATCAACTATTCACACATCTTTGGACAGTCACACACCCCCCACCGAACCACACACACTTTCACACTCCCATACAAATACTCAGTTAACTAATCAATAACTAATATAGACTTTCACATAGCTAGTAACCAACTGTAGAATCAGTTTACACAACAACTGACAAAGTGATACAGATATTCACACAGTTTAGTCACTATCCACTATATTTAGTGAGACATTATAAATTGGTCAAGTAAACAGTCAATTACACTGCTACTAAATCCTCCATCCAAATATTTATTTATATATATCCACTTATTCTTCAATGCAAATTGCTATATATATATAATGCATATTTAAATAACGAAGTCAGTGATGTCATCAGTGATGTCATTTGAGATGTCATCAGTGATGTCACTGACCATGTCATGAATGATCTAATATGTGACATCATGAGCAGTGGATTGCGGTTGTGCGAAATATAGTTAGTACAACTAACTATATAGGAGCAATTTCAATGTTTTTGTATGAGTAAAATGTCCAGCTAACTATAACACCACTAAAACTTATAGTTTTTTTAGTGAATTTCAAAGGTTTTTTAAAATCTAATTCCTAACTATATAACTCCTGAAACCTATGGTTTTTTCAGTGAATATATATATATATATATTATTTTT
Organism: Lissotriton helveticus; assembly: GCF_964261635.1. Taxonomy (NCBI): domain Eukaryota; kingdom Metazoa; phylum Chordata; class Amphibia; order Caudata; family Salamandridae; genus Lissotriton; species Lissotriton helveticus. The sequence continues at coordinate 539,199 of NW_027611702.1, read as the reverse complement.
TTTCTCACAAAGTTCAAGTATAATCAATCTAAAACCAGATAAAAAAATCATTTGGCGACCACATATAAGACACACACATTTGTCATAAAAAATGTTAATTCGCAGGAATCAATTAGAGTAATTGCACTGTCTAAGGGTTTTCTTAACGTGAAACTTTGTCACTCAAATTTAACAAAACTAGGCGTTGACGGGTTTCGGTGGATAAAACAGAATAAGACTGTCTTCTTCAGGACAACAAGAATATATACCTCCCAACAAATAATACAGTATTTGCCTGCATAGAGAACATAGGACATATATCAGATAAAACCACATTAGCTTAAATCTTAAACAATCTATGTAAAAAGAAAATACACTTTTCAGTTGACTTAAAACAGGGGTCTGATAGACCCTCTTATTCTACCAAACAAAAAACGGTTCAAAGCCGCAGGGTCCTCGGGAAATTTTTAAGACCACACAGGATTTAATCCCCAACACTTAATCACTAAACAGTACGAAATCCTTGGGTCTATTACAAAAATCAGAGAGTGTGGCGAACCACTGCTAGATAGTTTGTGAACAAAAACATAAATAATACAGAACCAATGACTATGCGCCACAGAACTAACTGTGTGCACTTCCCTTTTCAGGACGAAATCCCTCACTCACCAGAGGTGACATGCTTCATCATATGGAATTCTCCTCCCAGAGCAAAAACCTAGTTCCTCTGGGGGGCTACACCCCCTCTCTGAGAGGGAGGAGCTCAGGGAGGTTTTGAATAGCTGATAGGATACTCTAAATCCACATATGAAGAGACAGCTGTGTGAATGAGGGTGCAGCGCAAAGAAACAAAAAATGTGGGGATAGTGAAGTTAAATTAGCAAAGGAGCGTAAAAATTCTACTTTATTTAGGTACGTCCCCTGCCAGGATAAAAAAAACAGTGCACCAGCGGTATGGATTTAAACCGCGACTGTGAGATAGAAAGTAATGATCAACATGTTTCAGCCATAAACCTATATGTAGGCGAGACTATCGTCAGGACCTATGATGCTGCTGCTTAGTGTGAGTGATACAACAAAAAAGGATACAAGGACAGAAACTGTTCTTAATCTGTCTGTTGCATAGGGAAGAGTTACCCGCCACTACTGGGTAAGCAACCACACCTCTACCTGGCGACAGCTCAGGAAAGGAGCACTGTTCTCTCCCTCGGTACACCAGCACAAATTGAGCCTGTGACTGGAGGTGACCATCTTATTCTTCTGTTTCATAAATTGGTACCAGACAATGCATTTTTTTAGAAAGATTTTTATGAAAAAAAAGTATCTTGTATGATAAATTATCATAGTAGTCCAATCAAGACTACGTTATAGAGGCCAACACCAAACATCACTTTACTGCACTTTTACCTCTTCATTCTATGATCCCAATAGGATCAACTCACCTAGTATCTTCTACGGTGAGGCACGCTCAAATCTGTCAGAACTGTTCTTAAACATTTTGAGATGAACTCCCCTTCCTGATTAAAACAAAGATAAACAGAAGAATAGAGTTACTCAAGATGGGAACTAAAACCCATCAGGGCTATACTCATAATTCTAAATAGATACAACCTATATGTACTACCTAGACATAGCTATTATCCATTTCACAACATGTAGCAGTAGATAAAATTCCTATTGAGGTACTCTCTACACTTCCTACATAGCTCTTCCATAGAGTAGATTCCAATATGACACTAATATCGGAGTAACGGAACAAAGAAGGCATAAGAAATTGTTTTTCAAAGAAAAAATAGCTGGGTTGATTTTTCCGATCTTTGAAAGAGCTATTTATGAAGGGTAGAGAACACATCAATATATTTAACACGAAACGGATCACTGTTCATGTGATTGCTGATATATCAGATTATGCCAGATGATGTCCATTTGAATCTATTGTTTATGAAGTGATTCACTTTTTAGAATGCACGCAATAAAATGCCTTTTTAACTGCAAATCTGTATGTAATTAAATTGAGGACTACAGCTATGTTTGTGAACCAATTTAGTCTGTATGTCTTGGTAGTATGTCTTTCTAGTTTGTTTTCAGTGCTGGTTTGTCATGCTTATATACATATTTAAGTATTATATTACTAATTGAATCTTGTCCGTGCAGTCTATTTTTCCAATCCTATCTACCTACCCCTGCATGTGTTGATATAGCGGTCTACCTGCTCATCCATATATGTATCTACTGGTCTATCAATCTATTTATCTACTGTCCCTCTATCTTTGAAACTATACCAATTTTTTTGACTTCTATCAATCTTTGCAAATCTATCAGTCTATCTATCAATGTACCTATCTTTTCAAGTGTATCCATCTCTATCTACAAAGTTATCTTTATCAATCCATCCATCAAACCTTGTCCCCTTGTCTAGGAGGCTGGTTCTCTATATGGTGTTCTAAAATGAAGACCACCTTGCAGGGAGTCCACGAGTCCCCATGAGATGCAGCAACAGATAATATGAATGCTCTATTTTGTGGTAATGTCGGCGAGCAGTTAGGCTTATCAGGAGGTCCTGCTAAGCATTTGTTGTTACACACAGTGGCAAGAAATGAGGCACACACAAGAATAAACTCAAGACCAATGTGTAAAAATAATACAGATTTGTATATAATTTTGAAGACCAAGAACACAGTTCTAAGGTAAGTACTTTCGGAGTTACGAAATATATCACTTTTGTGCGCCATTACGCACCATAGGAATCAATGAGGGAAAAACATGAAAAATGCATATAATATCAGGCAATGCTTTCATGAAATTCACCTTCTCGTTTTAGGTTGATGTCAGCGTCAGGTTCAAAGTTCCAGCAGGAGAAGTTCAAGAGCGGCCCGGATCGGGATGGAGCAGAGTCCAGAGGGTCTTAAAGATTAGTGTGCAAAGACAAAGGGGGCTATGTAAAAACACACTTGAGGGAGGACTTACAGGTAACTCTGGTGGGTCTGGGAACAAGGGAGAAGGCCTTTTGGTCAGTGCTGGGGTCGAGTGCAGAGTAACCCTGGGCGGTGAACTCTTCTCTGTTCACTGAATTTTTCGCACTCCAAGGAGCTCTTAAAAATCCTGGATAATTTCCGTGCAAGATTTCTCAACACGGGCAGTCATGGGTGGGTGTTACCGCTCGTATTGAGAAACCTTTAGTTCGTGTTGAAGAAGCGGCCGCTCTAGTAGTACTTCTACTTGAGTGACAGAATTTTACGCAGTCAGTGCGAACGCCGTGAGGTAACCTACTCCATCGCTCATGGATCTCCGTGCAGTTTGGCAGAGATTTTTTGTCACTTAGCAGAGTTCTGAGTAGTGGAACTCCACCTATGCTTAGTGCAGGGAGATAAGGCAAACTGGGCATCATGCATCGTAGTGCCCTCACGGTCAGGAACTGGCAACTTGGAGAGGCAATCTTGGGGCAGCTGGGACACTCATGAAGTGGGTCTCGGGTGTCTTGATGTCCCTTGACAGGTGCTTAGTTTGGGTTCTATGGGAGTCAGGATGGACTGTTGTTCTCGGTTTCCATCGATGGGAGTACCCCGGGTATTGGTAGGCCGCGGTTCCGTAAGGTCCCTGGTCCTCCAAACGCATTGGAGTGGCAGATGTAACCCTCCGGAGTTGTACATTTTCTTGCTTGTGTGTTGCATTGAGATAGTCAATGAGCAGCAGTTGATGAACAAGTGTAACACACAGCCGGGACACATAGCCACAGCTTGGCGATTGTGCTGGAACAAGAGAGAAAGACATTGGAACAGCCATGTAACCTCACAGGGGTGGTTTCACTGTTTCTAAAACTGAGCAACGCATGGATTGTAGAAGAGGGGCGGGACACATGGGAATGAACACTACATTTCCCACGATTCGCGATTCATCTTGAACATGGAAGAGGAACCTCTTCGTGGGTTAGAGGAGCAATAAGTAAGACAACAAGGCGGTGCAGATTATTCTAGCTAGGATGTTCCTGAATGTGCTGCCGAAATTAGTTGAGTATCGTTTCCCAGTACTGTAAGGGTGCTTGCACCACCTTCGATTTGTTTTTGTGTTAGCAGCTCTGAGAGTGAGGGGAACCTCATGCAGTGCTCTTGTTACCTGACTGGGTGTTTGGAGAGATGTTCTGTTTACCGGCGTGGTGACTACCTGTTGGACTTGACCCTTTTGGCAGGTTCACCCCTGAACTTTTTGCCTGTTATTATGACCTGATACTAGTAGTCTGTGGCCTCTGCTCACTTTAGCACTGTGGCCCAGTGTAAAGTGCATGGGGGAGGCCAGAGATAGGCACACGGTGCCCATTTGGTGAGCGGGCTCCCAGTTGCGGGACGCTCCGACAGCGGGGTATCTTTTGGTTTGAGAGCTCGCGTGGCCCTAGTGATGGGCAGGATTATTTCCGGAGCCAGTGCGCTCCATGGGGCCAGATTTATTTTCAGAGCCAGGTGGCGCCACCACCCCGCAGTATTTGTTTTAGAGCCCAGATGGCTCCAACCAAGGGGACACATAATTGTTTACAGGGCCAGAGGGGCCTGTGTCCTTTCCCCAGTGCTTGGGGATATGCTTCTTTCCAGAGCCAGATTGCTCCAACGTTGAGCAGTTATTTCAAGGGCCAGTGAGAGACCATGCCTCATTTGATTATTTACAGCTGCGCATCACTTAGTGCCAGCTGCTCCGTTTAGGCCCTCATGTGAGATTCACAGCTGCCAAGGAAGTAGTGGGCAGCTGCTACATTTAGGTTTGCGCAGTGGCGCAAACTTGACCTTCGCTGCCTAGGCCACAGCCCTGACTTTGTGGACATAGGGCATTTGAGCCCCCCCTGTTTGAGATGGTCAGTTGGCCAGGTGTATGGTTACATTTATAGGGTGCCAGGCCCTAATGTGATGTATGTGCTAATGTGATGTGGTGCTAGGAAATGTAATGCATTTAGTATGTTTTACGCACACTGTTTGATATCTCTAAATATGGTTTATGATTATGATGTTGTTTTGCATATCATGGTTTATGCTAGTGAGATTATGTTTCACTCTGTGATTTACGCCCCTAATGTGAGTTATGCTTAGGAGGTTAGGGTCATACATGCCATACATATTGTAAGCATTGCCAATGCTTGTTTGCCGGATATATTGTTTTAGCATCGCCAATGCTTGTTTTGGCTACTGAGGTGTTGTGCATAATGTAGTTTATGTCACAGACTGATGCTAAGTACAGTGATTAGCAGTGTTTACTGGTTGTACTTTTATGACCTAGTTTTCTTTTTACTAAGTTCACTTTGTGATGGTTTTGACAGTGGTCCATGTGGCCCTGTCAGGTGTACATAATCCCTTGCAAATATTCCCCAGTGCCAGTTGGCACAGTGTACATTATGTGTTTACTATTCTAATGTAAAACACACAAGATGATGGACAGAATGTTGCACAATGGCAAAACATTCACCCCCAGTCACAGATCTGGGTTTAATCCATCGTTATATTGCTCACCAAGCCACCCCGGTTCAGACATGGCCATATGCAAATCAGTCTTGACCCTGTCCCTCATGGGAACAGTCCAGACCGAACTGCCAAGCCATGTCTTCCCTGGACCGGAATCAAGCATCCTAGGACCGCTTTCTGGCTATCAGCATTCATCAGCCAGGATAGCTTGACTCCAGTGGCTTAGTGAGCACGGGACCCACGTCTGGGCATACCCTTCCCACATAGGGTGAACAGCAAAACACACAAGATGATGGACGGAATGTTGCACAATGGCAAAACATTCACCCCCAGTCACAGATCTGGGTTTAATCCATCGTTATTTTGCTCACCAAGCCACCCCAGTTCAGACATGGCCATTTGCAAATCAGTCTTGACCCTGTGCCTCATGGGAACAGTCCAGACTGAACTGCCAAGCCATGTCTTCCCTGGACCGGAATCAAGCATCCTAGGACCGGTTTCTGGCTATCAGCCTTCATCAGCCAGGATAGCTTCACTCCAGTGGCTTAGTGAGCACGTCTGGGTGAAATGTTGCACAATGGCAAAACATTCACCAGCAGTCACAGATCTGGGTTTAATCCATCGTTGCTCACCTTGCCACTGGATTCAAGTTAGCCTGGCTGATGACAGCTACAATGCCAGAAACCGGTCCCAGGATGCTTGTTTCCGGTCCAGCGAAGACATGGCTTGGCATTTCGGGCTTGACTGTTCCCATGAGGCACAGGGTCAGACTGATTTGCATATGGCCATGTCTGAACTGGGGCTGCAGAATGAGATAAAGAATGGTGAAGGATTAAACCCAGATCAGTTGACTAGGGGTGAGTGTTTGATTTGCTCAAGCGCTCCGTCCATCATCCCCTTTTGTATCGCTTTGTTCGCCCTAAGTTGGCAGGGTATGTTCAGACGTGAGTCCCTTGCTCCCTTTGCCACTGGATTCAAGCTAGCCTGGCTGATGACGGCTGCAATGCCAGAAACCGGTCCCAGGATGCTTGTTTTCCGTCCAGGGAAGACATGGCTTGGGTAGTTCAGGCTGGACTGTTCCCATAAGGCACAGGGTCAGAATGATTAGCATATGGCCATGTCTGAACTGGGGTGGGAGAGTGAGCTAAAGAATGGTGATGGATTAAACCCAGATCAGTTGACTGGGAGTGAGTGTTTGATTTGCTCAAACGCTCCGTCCATCATCCCCTTTTGTATCGCTACTATTCTAATGTGTTTTGAGAATACAAAGGCTATTTTTGATATAACCTTGTATGGAGTTCCTTCTGTGGTGTGCCTGCTGTGTTGTTGCTGTTGTTATCTGCGTGCGCAAATGCTTTACACATGGCTTCCGGGAAAAGCCTGACTGCTCGTGCTAAGCTACCAAAGGGGTGAGCAGGAGTTATCTTTGGTGTGTAACTCCCATGCCCTGACTAGAGTGGTGGTCTCTGCCTGGCTTTGGCGCAAGCCTTAGCCAACCAGAGATCCCATTTCTAACACTACCACTACCTAGTTGGGCGCTTTGTTGACAGTGCGATACAATGTGTAATTATTGCTCTGAAGGTCATTTTGGATCAGGCGCTATTGAGCAGCTACCAGCTACGTTGTTTTATTAATGTTCTGGCTTCACAGGAGAGAATAAGATTTCCTCATTTCTAGCAGAGTTTTCAGAGTTATTGGAGACATTGGTCAGTACCGTGAATCCAGTGCATATAATTAACTACGAGACATTCATTTGAGTGCTTACTGTCAGACCACAAATACTTGGTGATTAAGGACTAAAAGGGGTATGACGGAATCCCCATCATCTAATTATGTTTACAAACACGGCTCTAATGCTTAAGCAGTGTCCGATGTAATTATGACTGATTAGGAACTAAAGCAAGGATATATTTTAACTCCCTTACTTTTTCCTTTTATATATGTGTGTCAGTTATCAACCAAGTACCTGAGTCTTGACTCCACAGGGTCAGAAGAATTGATCTTGATTCTTTATCTTTGAAGAATTCTTCCCAATTCCTCCACTTCACTGCAATCGAAATATATTCAACTAGCAGTAAAGAAAGGGAAAGGGGAATGGGAATTAAAAGAAACTGCCACTGTAAGATTACTTGCTGATCACCCTCTAATGGTTTTCAGTTCCTGTAACAACAAAAAGACAAGGTTACAGATTCTTTCTTTTAACTACTTCTCCTGCTCTAGTTTCTATTTTATTCTTATAAGCTATTACCTGCTTAATCAGTGGTTTTAGCTTCTCTCTGTGAATAGTCCTTTAATATGCTATAGTTGAAGTCTTTTATTTTGATTGTCTTTTTCTGTCCTTTTTTACTCTTCTTTTTCAGATGCAGTACTTGTACATAAAAGATCAAGCCGACTTGTTGGTGAGTATATATATATATATATATATATATATATATATATATATATATATATATATATATATATATATATATATATATATTTTCACCTACAATAGTTTTTTTAATATTCAGTCTTTTGTTTTGAGAATGAAATCATCTCTCATGTATATAATCTTCCTGTCCTTTTCTATCTTAGATATTTTTTCTCTTCAGTTAAATAGTTCTTTGATGTTTAAATTATCCTTTAATATTCTTGCGCTGATAAATAAATGCACACATTCTGAGTTCTATTATTTATCATGTATGAAGTGTCAAACTGAATTCTGTGTCTTTTCAAGTCTCTAGTTAGTTGATTAATTTCAATGAAAATCGACTAACTTCTGAGAATACAAAGTTCTGAACTGTTTTTTCCTTTTAGAATAGATTAATAGTACTTGAACAGTGGAGTGGTGTGGCTCACTGGTTAGAGGCGGCAGACCCGGAAGCAGAGAACGGCCCGGGACCAGGGTTCAATTCCCGACGCGGCAGGGTCAAGGACCAGGGTCAGCGGACTTGATAATTCTCGCCTCGGTGCCTACTCTAACCAGGGATCACACTCGGCAACTCTGGGCATTAGCTTGCCTCAACTCTACAACGGCCCCCCACATTCGCCGGGGATGCCTGGTTTCACCTTGGAGATACCCAGTAGGGACCATCTCACAGTGATAGCCAGGACGGGTTCCCCAGCGGTCTACAGCGCCATGACGCCTCAGGGCAGCAGTGCGCTTTACAAGACACATACATTTATATTTACATTTACATTTTCTCGACGATCATTTCTAACGCTGGAATTCCACTCTAAATCTCTTCTGAATCTCTCTGCAACTTCCGAGTAAGAAACTGATATTTTCGCCGATAATCCTGACTGAAAACAGAGCTCTGGCGACTCCCAGCTGATTTCTCCGATGCAGCAGTTGAAGTAAGCAGAGCTTCTAACGCTCGCGCACAAAGTAAAGGATCTCCTTAGACGCTCAAACACTAGAGCGCCACAACGACGGCCGCCATATTGAGTTTCAGCGCAACAGCTAAGATACAAACTAATGATTGAAGAAACGCTCTAACACAAATGACAATCTGAATACTGGGACTATGGCCGCCATCTTGAAATTCCACGCGGCCACAAAAATAAACTAAATAAATTGCTGAGCTACTAATTGTCTCCAAGATAACTGTAACTTCTTTCTCTTACTTCTTGAAAACGCTTTGTGACCCAAACGCCTAGAGATTGCTTGTCTGGAAATCATATTCAAACTATGACCCAACCTGACAATGTGATTCACCTAATCAATTTCGTTTAACAATTTCCCACCAAATTGGAAAATGTTAAGTGTTATTCTTTTTTGTATCCCGATGACTTAATCATATTGGATCTCACTCCAAAGAAATCTAAGTGTTTTATATAAATATACTTTGAAACATTACGTTAAGATGAATGGTCAGAAAAGTAACATCAGATTCGCTGAAGCAAGTAAGGAAAAAAATATGTATTGCTGGAAATCGGGGAATGATATAATGAATCAGGAGAAATATCCCTGTTTCTGTAGAATTTTCTCCCAAAATCTAGATTCAAAATTCCATACCACATATTTAAGCTTGAAGGCTTTAGGCCGCAGGGAAGCGACTCATTCATTATATAAAGATATTGGGAAAATATACTTTAAGCACCTTATTATGATACATATTGGTGGGAATCCGCATTGTCTCATTCCTGTGCAATCTGTCAACTCCTATGGTGGTCTTGGTTCCAACATAAGGGTCATAGATACAGGAAGTCCATGAGTGCCATACATATTGTAAGCACTGCCAAAGCTTCCTTCCTGCAGTGTCTGGTGCTGATCAGCTCCCTTTCCTTGAAACGCCCACAGGGAATTCCTCTGCTTCAATCCTTGCAGCCTCCTGCGGCAGCCAGAACAGATTGCAGAATAAGGCCTCCCTGGCCAACAGCTAAGTGGAGTGTGCTCACAGAGACTAGTTGTGTGTTTGAACTTTGTGCTCATAGAGTCATTGGGGCCAATTCCATTGTGGTTTGGAAGTCCTCCTAACAGCATTTGCTCCGTCAGATTCGGATTGGGAATGTGTCTTTCCGACCGAATCGGAAAGGTTTCCGACCGAACGAGTACAATGCAAGTTAGGCGTTATGAAGATCCCAATCCTAACTGGATGCCATTTGGAATGACTGAGCCGTATGGAGCAGAATCATACGGCTGTACGGGCAGCGTTTCCGACCGACCTATTATGATGCTGGATTTGGACAGCCTTTCTGAATTGTGCTGTCCGACTCGAATCAGCAGTTGGAATCAGACTTTGGGGGCCTGTCGCGGGCCCCCCTGCTCTCTGAGCCTTTGTTTCCTGTTATTTTCTGTTATGGTTATATTATTATTTTACAGTGTGCAATGACTTGTAATGAGAAACTACTACTTTGAAAGCACAAGGATAGTATGAGAGCCCCTAGAGGCGGTGATTGCGTGTACTAATTACCCTGCAAGACTTAACTCAGTGAAGAGAGTGCACATACAGGTGATTATTATATGAATGTATGTAGCATGTTGGTCACTGTGTAAGCGCTTATGCGTCACTGATACCCGTTCTCTTCCCCATGTAGCATTGTCCCTTCCCCCATGTAGGAGTGACGACATGGCCATAATGAGGGACTAACAAGCCTCATAATCAATCAGATGGCAGCATTTATGAAAGAAAATGACACAAGCCAATTAAAAACATGGGCGGAGAGTGAGCCGAGCTTCCACTCCACACTCCATACTCCATTACTGCATGCCTCGAAAAGCGAGAAGCACATGCGCGCTGCCGCTATTGGCTCAACCTAAAAAAGGCTTGATGATGGAACCAAAACTAGTGGACCAGTGGTAGCATCATTCCACTAATGCGTGAATGAGTGCTTGTGCATGCACAAACGGAATTACACAGGCACCATTTCTTATATGTACTGATCCAATACAATAGACACACATTGTATTGTATTGTAATTGCATTTATATTGCGCTTACTACCCCTGACGAGTGGTCGAAGTCTTCTACGGCAAGTAGCACGCTACTCCGGGACCCTTATAGGATTAGTGTTGAATTAATATAGTGAAATATGAAAGTAATTAAAGTGGTGGATAGGTTAGTCAGTTATTTGGATTTTGAAGGATAGTAGAGGGGATAGAAGAGGAAACAAACATTTGCAATGCAATAGGTCTCACATTAGGAAAGTTTGAGCTATTGGTATTGTAAATGACACATTTGTTATTTATGTGTTGGTTTGGAAAATAGCGAAATTAATAGCTTTGTCATTTACAATGCCAATAGTTGTAACTTTCACAAATGTGACACCTATAGCATTTGTAATGCAATATGTGTTGTATTTACGTGACTTAGATGTATTGATATTACAAATAACAATGGCTTTTATTTTTTTTAATAATACTTAAATAGAAGTTATTGTAATTTATAATGGCAATAGCTTAAACGTTTGTAAATAACTTTTGTGAAGATTATATTCAGTGTATTTTATTGTGACAAAAATCCAAGAACAGATGTGAAATATTAACATCTTTTTGTGACATTTGTAATAAAGCTTGAAACATTGAGAGAACATTTTTGAACCAGTTGTTGAATGGTTGCACAGATTGATGCTGTGGTGGCACGGAGTGATGTTGTGGTGGCGACGAGTGATGCTGTGGCATTCAGTGATGCTGTGGTAGTGCATAGTGATGTTGTGGTGCCCCTGAGTTATGTTGTAGTGGTGCTGAGTGATGCTGTGATGATGCGATAGATAGAGGGAGGGCGATAGATAGATAGAGGGAGGGCGATAGATAGATAGAGGGAGGGCGATAAATAGATAGATAGAGAGAGGGCAACAGATAGATAGATAGAGTGACGGTTGTAATCTCCAGCCTGGCCTCGGGTTGTCCCACCCAGGGATACGTGTATGCAGAAGTACTGGGCTGTGATCAGAGTATGTTCTCGGTAGGTGTGAGACCCCCAGAACCTCCGAGGTGACCCCTTTGGAGACGAGGAAGTAGTCCAGCCGTGACCATGTGCCTGTGTGCGAGGTAAAGTGTGTACCTTCCCTCTGAGTCGAGTGTAGGTGTCTCCATATATCCACCAGGCCGCCCTCAGCCATGATGCCCTCCAGAGCCTCCCTGGCCCCCGGTTTATAATGAGGTGCTCCGTCCGATCGATCCAAATGAGGTGTAAACGCCAGGTTAAAGTCTCCCCCCCATAGGACAAGGCGGGATCCTACATCCATGACCTTACCCCAAAGTGTGGTGAAAAAGGAAGGCATGTCTTAGTTGGGGGCATAGCAATTTATAAATGTAATAGTGTCTTGACCCATGCGTCCCCATAGCAGAGCATAACGTCCCTCACTATCCAGCAGGTCTCCGTATTTATGAAATGGCACTGTTCGTCTAAGCAGGATCGTCACACCTCGAGCATAAGTAGAGTAGGAGGAAAAAACCCGGAGACCAGCCATTTACTAGCAAAAGTAGCTCTACTCCTTGGTGACAGGTGAGTCTCCTGTAGCATAGCAACGTGGACATTATGTCTATTAAGATAGGCAATCACATCTCTACATTTTCTAGCATTGTTAAGACCTCTAACATTTCACGATATGCAGTTCAATTGTGTGTCAGACCCTAAGCCCGCCACCGGCATTCATCCATCTTTGCATCCCACCCCAGTAATGGCGAGATAACAGGCAGGGTGCCGTTCATAGTATATAGTAGACTGTAGTGCTTTGTGACTCGTTTACTGTTCTCGTGTGCAAACCGTGTTCCCCCAAACAATCCCACATCCCCCTCCCACTACTGCATCCCAATCATGCCAGCAGCCACCTGTCCCCACCCTCCTCCCCCTCCCTCCCCCCTCCCCTCCCACAACTTTGACTTTCCAACAACATGCATGGGGAACACCCGATAGGGAAACAACTCTAAGGGCGCACAGCCACTACTCCCGCCAACTGGCCTCCCGATCTGTACCGCCCTCGGTGGAGGTCAGGGCATGGAGAGTGGTCCCTGGGATACTTTACCAACGGTGAGCGTAAGTAGTCCAGTTCAGTAGTGCAGGGCTCAAGTCTCTCAGCCGCCCGGAACAGGGGCCATCAGCTTCCGTGCAGGATAGTAAACAGTTAGGTCATTTCTTGAGCCCATGCTCATTGTTCCTCTGCTGCTGGGGGAGGGTCATCCTCTTCTGGTTCCGCTTCAGCATTACGACCATCTCGCTGGGCCTTCCTAAGGGCCTTCAGGAAGTCCTCGACTTTTTGAGGATTAGTAAAGAAGCGATGTTTCCCTCCGTGGGTGACCCGCAGTCTCGCCGGGTAGAGGAGGGCGTATTCCAGCTGAGCCTCTCGTAGTTTCTTTTTGACAGGAAGGAATTTTCTTCTTTCTTCTTGCACTAAGGGAGTAAAGTCAGGGTATATGGAAAATTGCACTCCATTGTATCGTAGAGTTTGTTGGGTCCGGGCTGCTCGCAGTGCAACATCACGGTCGCGATAGTTCAGCAATTTAGCAATAATCGGTCTGGGTGGCAGGCCGGGCATGGGAACGGGGGCCAATGAGCGGTGCGCCCGCTCCACGATAAATTGCGGCAAGAAGGCCTCTTCTCCTATCGAGCCATTAAGGAGTTTTTCAACGTATATTTCCATTTTACCCGTGTCTGTGGACTCCGGAACGCCCGTGACGCGTATGTTGTTGCGTCGGCTGCGGGCTTCCAAATCCTCGTTCTTGGCCGCTATTATTCGGAGCAAGTTATCCATACGGGCTAGTTGCATGGTGTGGGACGTGGTGATGTCGTCCGATATTCGCTGCTCCGTGGTAGTGATGCGCTCCTCATGGCGGTCAACTTTATGGACCAGGGCGTCTAGTCTGGCGGTCATTCCATCCACCTTCTCCACCACAGTGGCAAATCCCTGCCTCATCTCTTGGAACAGTCGGGGCAGATCAATGTCTCTGGAAGGGGAAGGAGCGGTCGATGGGGTATCATCACTGGACTGCGATGCAGCAGTCGCAGGTTTTGTAGACTTCTTGGTGCCATCAAAACTGATTTTGGCTTGGCGATTGTCGAGGCGCCCCATTTTGGCCACTAACCGCGTCTCCACCACACCAGCGTTCCACAAGCCTGAGGTTGCAGGGGGGGCCGTCGTCCAGTGGCAGTCAGTCTCAATCTCCAGGGCCGCAGCGTCTGATCACCCAGCGCCTGCGGAGCAATCCATAGAGGGGGCGCGACTCCCAGGCCCCCGGTCCACTTCACCAAGGTGGAAGGAGGGACGCGCGCAGGTAGAATACCAGGCCCCCGCAGTGGGGGGGGGCAGCTCGCGGGACCTCCACTCGTAGGTAGACCTATGGTGGGCGGGTGTGCAGAGAGGTATGGATCTCCAGCCTAAGGGTATGTCCGCCCCCGGCACCACCTAAGGCCGCTCAAACCCTGCCACAGTCAATTGATCCCAACAGGCGCCAGTATCGTATGCCCAGACAAGCACCTCAGCACCAAGAGGCCTGCAGTGGCGGCCGCGCGGCAAGGGAGGCTGCAGCGGTTATCGGCAACGTTCGCCTGTGCTCCCGTCCCGCGCTCCGCGGCAGTCCGCCCAACAGGGTGGGGGAGAACACGCCCAGGCCAGGGACTGAAGCTCCTCACCGTGTGCACGGGTGCGGTGGGCACTCCGGCCGTTCGGCAACTCCGGGTGTCCACAGGCACCTTATCAACGGTCACAGCATCACACCGTAGGCCCCCCCGCACTCTCCCGGCCGGGCGAGGGGAGCGACAGCTCTCACCAGCCCCAGAGACCTCGGGCGCCAAAGCAGTCTCAGGGAGTCATGCCGACGGGCCGGGTAGCGCACAGCCGGGCTTAGGATTAGAAGTCGTCGCCTCAGTGGTGTAGGAGCCGTCCCGTCCCGACCGCCGGGACAAGTTCGGCGAGCGGACCCGCCGCCTCGTGGCAAGCCCCGGCCTCGCGTAGGTCCCGCACCCGGCCACCGCAAGGGGTATGTTCCGTGGGCTCAGCCGGTCAACCCTCCGACGACCAGGGCAGCGGTTCCTTCCGTCCAAGAGGTCCGATCATCGGGTCGAGTGTCAGGGACCGTCTCCTGCAGCAGATGGTGGGTTATATTGCGAGTTATCTCGCCGTTGGCAGCAGATATGTGAAGGATAATATTCCAAGGAACGGGAGCTGCTGTGCTAGGCAGCCATTCCGTTTGCGCGCCCTCTAGCGCCCCCTAAAAACAAAACTCACTTCTCAAAAGATCTGAATTTATGAACCTAAATTATTGGAAAATATAGGCTCCGATGTTAATCACCGCAAAATGAAGAACTCAGAATTAAGGCAAGTGATAAATACACCCAGTGTAATCACACGGAACACATCAGCAAATATATCACAAGTACAGCAAGGTTTTGTACAAGCCCAACGGAGATCAAAATAACTAAAAGCGGTATCCGGTTTCAGCAAGGAAAAGCAGTAGTGTGCCAACAAGTCAGACACGTACAATACTGAGAGAATGCATGAGGAGCAGGAGCATGAGACCGCAAATAAGGGACAGGACAGCAGATGGGCTCTGTGCAGGCAGGGGTACAGGATGAAATGCAGGGTAGGCTCCTAGCAGGGCACAATGGTGGCTCTCTGTGGAGAACAGACGAGGCTCGGTCCGATGTCGTTCAGCACTCTCTAGCCCTTTGCAGGGTTGTCATTCACTATGCTGGCAGATATTCTCTGTGCTGCTCACAGCTGGGTTCTGTGCAGAGGAGAGACAGATAAAGCTACATATATATATATAACCGTGGCCCGCATCGCCCTTCAGGGAGGAAAGTCAGTGCTGAGGTGCAAAACAAAACTTTCAGCGAGAGAGTACGGCAGGCTCAGCTGGTCCCGAGTGGGAACACTGTTGCAGCACCGGCTAGAAAGAAGCCACAGCTGTACAATCCTGCAGGCCTACCACTAACATGTCCAATAGTGCAGAGCCAAGAAGAGCCAAGAACGCAGTACGGAGTGTGACTGGGAGGTTGCTTAGGGGCAGGCACCTGCGAGAAACCCTGGGGCAAGAAGGCACTAGAGTTAGTGCAATAGGACGGTCACCGGCGACGTCGGGATCTGGGAACTGGTGGACGCCTAAGCAGCGAAATACATAATCCCCCAACATACATAGTCCCCCAAGCTGGATGCAAGATAATGCGCTGGTGCAGCGGGCCGCTTCTATCCGATACGGGATTGCGGCGAAACCGGTGCCTGCAGTTGTTGCGGACGTCAATCAGGTCTGCTGCTGATCTGTCCTCTGAGGGAACATCGTAGACAGCCCTACTACGATTCACATACTTAGAAAAGGTCATGGGACGGACGGATAGGATGCAATCCAAGCTTATGTTTGTGCAAAAATGCTCTAAGTCACAGGACACTGCGGCAGGAGAAGCCCCTAGGACTCCTGCTCATATTGAGGACGAACCAGATGTCCGGAGCATACTGCTGTCCAAGGAAAAAGGCCTAAAGAGTGGTATCACCTCGCTGGGCACCAAAATCGACGCCCTCTCATATCGGATGGACAGAATGGGAAAAAGGCTGGACAAACATGCTGAGAGGTTAGACATGTCTGAACTGAGACTCACAGAAGTGGAGGACGCACAAACCATGCTAGATACAGGCCATAAACAGCTTGGGAGGGTCATACGAGTATTACAAGATAAAGCAGAGGATTTGGAAGCCCGATCGAGACGCTGCAATCTAAGGATCACGGGGCTGCAGGAATCGACACAAACTGGAAACATGGAACAATTCGTGGAGAAGCTGTTGGTGAGCCTTCTGGGGGCAGAGGTATTCTCCAACATGTTTGTGGTGGAGAGAGCACACCGTTCCTTAGGGCCCAGACTGGTGCCAGGAGCCCCGTTGTGCCCGATAATAGCGAAGCAGTTGAACTACTGAGACAGAGATGCTGCTTTGCAGACGGCGAGGGACAAGCAAGAGCTAACATATGAGGGATCGTCTATATCACTTTTTCCGGATTTTACCGCATGAGTGCAGGAGGCACGGAGACAATTTGCACCCATGAAAAAACAGCTGCGGGACCTGGGCCTGGACTACGCCATGCTGTACCCAGCCAAACTCAGGGTAAACAAACAGGGGCGCTCTCACATTTTTACTGACCCGAAGGCTCTCCAGAAGGCCATGAGAGACTGGTCCAAAGAACATAGACGGAGCCCGGAATGACAACTTCTGGGTGAGGCAGCTGGTGGTTTTTTGGAAGAGCATGACTGAGACTCATTGATTCACACGGCGCTGATAAGTATTGCGGGGGCGAGGGGAGGGGGGCACAGGGAAATATGTTGTTATTGAACATGTTGGTGACAGTAGTCTGGTGATGGTGGCCTTTATTATCTATGTAATTGCGCTGGGAGCGCCCGCTGAGATTTAGTGCACTGCTTTAAGAGATTAACTCAGGGATCATACCTTAGCTGCAACGCAATCTCAGGGTAGTAATTTTGAATGTGCGCCACTGGTGAGGATCAGAGTTATGACATCGACAGGCCACAAACGGCGGTGGGAAGCCTATGTTGTGAGCTGCAGGCGCTAGAAAGCGGTGGGCGGAGGTCGGGTTGAGACAATACCTGTGTTTGGCAGTTAAGAGTATAAAGAGCGACCTCTGCCTGCGAGTGTAAACACCTCCACAGTTAACTATGTTTGAGGGGGCAAGTGGGGTGAAGGGGGGGGGAGTTGCAAGGGATGTCGCGCGACCGAGTTGTGGGTGGTCTGCCATGGGAGGGGGGGAGGGTCGGGCTGGGTGGGGGTAATGTTGTTTTTGATGTTAGAGATGGCAATTGAATTGATGTACGCTGCACACAACACTGGTACACCACTTACGATAGGACACGTAGTGACATTTAGCAGGTAGGATGGCCACGACTAGCGGAACTATTACCCCAAGAGCGACTGATTCCCTTAGGGCACTATCGTGGAATGTCAGGGGACTCAATGACCACCGTAAACTCCGCAGGGTGCTGAGTTACCTAAATAGACATGATATTGATGTGGCTTTACTCCAAGAGACACACCTCCCGTTACACAGTCCAATGATGCGCAACAAGGGAATTTCAGGTAACAATTATGCATCGGGCTTCTCAAATCATGCTAGAGGGGTTATGACATGGGTTAATCCCAGATCTGAGTACACAATACAACAGGTGAAGGCGGACAAGGAGGGTTGATTTGTGATCTCCACATTAAAGGTAAGGGATTGGAATTGCTCATAGTGACTATCTATGTCCCAAACTTTGACTGCCTGGAGTTCTTTACAACTATGGCTAACACGATGGGGGAAATGGGAGGATACCAATTCTTTGGAGTGGCGACTTCAACCTAGTTAGGAACCCTGGGATAGATAGATCGGGAGGCCCAGTGAGACGGCAGGTAGCGGCGGCCAGGACTACTGAAAGCATCATGATTAGCAAGGAACTGATGGACATGTGGAGAGAGATGCACCCACATGAAGGTGGCTACACACATTACTCTGCATACCATAACCTACACACACGTATAGATTATTGGCTGGCGTCGTCGTCTCTCGTGTCTGGGATTCGCGCTTGTCAGGTCTTGCTGCGCACTTTGTCTGACCATTCTCCGCTTTTATTGGTTTTGTCCATACCCAAGAAAACAATACCACCGTTTACGTGGCGATTCCCACCCTATTCGCTTCTGGATCCAGTCTTTAAAGAAGAGATGGCGGAAGCTATTGACGCATACTTCGCCACAAATATTGGCTCTGTGGATTGTTTCCAGATGGTGTGGGAAGCTTTCAAGGTGTACATTAGGGGGGTGGCCATGACTAAACATTTGTGGGTGCTCTGCTCCATTCGACAGAGGTTAACGACCTTGGAACGTGAAATAGGGGATCGGGAGGCACAACAGTTGTCAGGGAACGAAGAGGAGGTAGCATTTGCAATGAAGAGATTGCTGAAGGAGTATCAGGAAGCGGCGGATAGCAAAGTGAAGCATACGGGGAAATATGCCACGGCATGCATGTATGGGGAGGGTGACAGGCCGGGATCGGTGCTAGACAATATGTTAAAAGCTAGACGCAGTAAACTTTGATAACTGCAATCTGCTCGGAAGGGGGCGATCTTACGGAAGAAGGGGACATTGTACAAAGGTTCAAACAATACTATTCGGATCTGTACGCATCCCGCTCCTCGAACATGGATGACAAAATTTTAGATTATCTGGAGCACATTAAGTTGCCCTTCCTCTCCGATACACATAGAGAGTTCCTCATGCTCCCCATCGAAAGGGATGAGATCATGGAAGCACTTGCGGTGATGCGGTCGGCAGCGCCCCAGGGACGGATGGTCTTACGGTCGGTTTTTACAAGGCTTTCATTGACATACTGCTCCCCCATTTAACTACGTTGTTCGACGACCTTTGTGTGATAGGTATGATGCTGCAAACCATGAGAGAAGCAATACTAGTGGTTATTCCAAAGCTGGGCAAGCCCCTGGAGGAGTGCGGCTCTTATCGGGCGCTGTCTCTGCTAAATGTAGACACCAAGTTGTTCGCCAAAGTACTGGCCAACCGCCTGGCCCTGCTAGCCCCGGAGCTGGCTGCACCGGAACAGGCAGGAACCTTACCTACAACTTACGGACAGTATTCAGCACTATGCAGCATGTCCGAGGGGACACGAAGGCCATTGCGATATTCTTAGATATGGAGAAGGCTTTCGACTCTGCGGAGTGGCCTTTTATGCGGCAAGTGCTGACAAGAATGGGACTAGGTCCCGTTTTTTGCAATTGATAGGAGTGTTGTATAATGCACCATCAGCCCGAATACGGCTGGGGAATCTGGTTACGGGAACCAATCCTATCTCCAGAGGGACTTGTCGCCGACGCTGTACGCCTTAGTCGCTGAACCTCTGGCATGTGCATTACGTGAATATCACAGTCATAGAGGTGTTCCATTTCCGACCTATAGCATTGTAATCTTTACGTATGCGGACAACACATTGCTATATGTGAGGGACCCAGAAAGTAATTTGTCCCCGGTCCTCAGAGAGATGGTATACTCTGGAGCATTGTCGGGGTTAAAGGTCAATTGGTCTAAATCAATAGCCTTTCCGCTCACCATAGCCACTACACAATTCGAGATAGAATACCCTCTACAATGGACTGATGACTCTGTGAGATACCTGGGCATCAGGTTACACACTGATTCGGACATAGTGTTCCGTGAGAATTATGGTAAGGCGGGAGCCAAACTAGAGGACGACGTCGAAACCTGGATCGGCCTGCCGCTGTCTCTCATAGGCAGGGTCTCGATCATGAAGAAGGTAGTGTTGCCCAGGTTCTTATTTCTGTTTGTAAACATCCCGATAGTGTTGCCATGCTCCTTTTTCGTCAGACTTAACAAATCATTAATACGACTGGCTGTGGCGTGTGCTTACCCTTCCGTACCACTTGGGAGGGCTTGGAGCGCCTGATTTGGAGCTCTACTACAGAGCCGCACAGGGAGCGCAGGCGCACAAGTGGATACATGGAGCGGAAGACGTTCCATACCTCCGGCTTGAGAGGTTATTCGCTACCCTCTCCCACTAGCAGCTGTTATCTTGGAACCAGTAGATCGTAGAACAGGGATACTTGATTCTCTCAACGCAAAGAGGCACGTGTGGCATTGGCTATTACAGCAGCAAGCGGGGGCATTATTATACTCCCCGAAAATGCCAATACAATGGATGGTCTGGCTAGCCCCCTGTAGAGGCGGGGGGGTCACACAAGCATTGCACGTGTTAGCTATACATAAAGCCGGTGACTTGTTCTTGGGTAGTATTGCAAAGACGTGGGACGAGATCTCAGCCACAGTGGAAGACCCAACAATATTGCAACGTATCCAGTTTCACAGAGTGCGCATGGCACTGCCTCAACAATTAGGGGATGACATGGACGAACCCTCGGAGGTGCGGGAACTGACGTACCTCATTAAAACCAAATCCCCTCGGAAACTTGTCTCCAATATTTATAAGTTGGCAATGTCCCACAGAGCAAACCAGCATACAAAGGCGAGACTGGCCTGACAGCGCGATCTGGACGTGACGAAAGACAACGCCATGTTGTCCTATTGCTGTAACAACAGAGTGTATTATACATCGGAAAGGCTGCACAGATACGAGCTGAGAGAGGAGGCGAAGTGTGATCGATGTCACTCTCCGGCAGCAGATTTCCTGCACTTGGCGTGGAACTGCATGGGAGTGGCTCGATTCTGGGGAAAGGTATTTTGTGAATTGAGCGCAATAGTGGTTTCGGAGGTTCCCATCGGCCCAGCCGTGGCACTATTGGGATATTCCAAATCACTGTCGAAGGCAATTCGCAGACTGGTGGACATTGGCTTATTGATGGCAAAACGCGGGGAAGCTATGTGCTGGATGAGGGGCCCCCTACCCACGATGTCCCAGTGGTCACAAGATATTCTTTATTGCTGCACGCAGTCAGAAACCTTCAGCGAACTGCTTCCCCCCAGGAGTTGGCCCGAAGAACTTCTGGGGGCTATACACAACATATTTGAACAGTAAGGGGGAGGATACCACAATAGAGACAACAACAGAGATTGAAGATGGAACTGTTTCCCCTGTCTCTCAGTAGCCAGCGTCCTCTTTCGACACTGGGTACACATAACTTGCAGGGCGACGGGAGGTGTTTGGATTGACGGACAGCACAGGTGACTTAGATGGTAATTAGACGATAGCGGGGGGAACTACTAGGAGGGAAGAGATTTAGCTGGGCCACGATGGATAGGCTCCATGGTCATAGGCTGAAGAACGAAGTGGGTGACTTAGATGGTAATTAGACGATAGCGGGGGGAACTACTAGGAGGGAAGAGATTTAGCTGGGCCACGATGGATAGGCTCCATGGTCATAGGCTGAAGAACGAAGTGGGAGTACTGATAGTGGCAGGCAGAGTTGACATCTCTTTGTTTGTTATAAAATTTGTGTAATGTTTCCTATTACTGGTGATCAGAGTATGCTCCTGACACGATAGATGGGAGCAACGATTCTTAATTGTGACGCTGCTCTGCCTCTGGGATGTGGGCTAAGAAGCTGTGTAGATCGCTACACATTAACAAGCTGCCGGCCTTAGGGTTGTGGGCGTAAAGCTGGGTATACCGGTGACAACTTTTAAAATGAAAATCTTAAAAAAAATAAATAAAAAAAAATGTCACTGCAGTCATAACATAACAGGTGTATTTGTAAAGTGCACAACTACCCGTAGGTGTCTTGGCGCTGAATAACAGATGTTTATTTTTACCCAACTCTATGGTTCTCATTTTATCGACCTCAGATGGATGAAAGGCTGAGTGGACCCGCCGGGATTTGAACTTGTGAAGATGAGGTCCAACACAGGCCCCTGCAGTGGCTGCTTTAGTCCACTGAGCCACCAGACCCGGTTGGTCATGGGACCAACTACAAGAGATCTCCACACTCTAGAGCCTGAGCACAAATGCACAATCTCAAGGAGTGCTTACAATCATGGTAACCCTCTCCTGAGCACACGGCCCAGGAGACTTAGAGACATCAATTTCTCAAAACATCTGAGAATCTGCTGCCACCTCCGAAGGCCCCCCACAACACTTCTGATACACGTCGGTGGTGCCCCTGCACATTTTGGGGCCAACACAAGCACGACAGTGTGAGATTTCAGTTTCCTTATGGGGCACCATGGGGTAATCCTCAGCCCAGTTTTATGCATATCGTAACAGCAGGTCTCTGCTGTGAGTATGCAGCCTCCTCCATGTTATTTTCTCCTTTAGTCTTTCTGTTTTGGGTGACTCAATCCCATCAGTGGAACCCACAGGCATCCTGTCATTTCATTGCTCACAAAACATGAATGGTTAAGGCATCAGTGACATATAGGTTACAGTCATAGGTCTAGAAGAGGTGTTTAGCTCCTACCAGGAATGCATAGGGGGAAGATTGAGTGAATGTGTAAGTTCGGACACCATTCTCACTAGGGTGATATTTCACATCAGCTCACTGGAGATCCTGGTGCTGTCCCTTCGAGGCCTGTTTTATATATTTTTTTGTTTTATCACATACAGTCCAGCCAAGTACCATACATCAGGTGTTACACTAATGCATTTCAGGGTGGTAATCCGCATTACTGCACTGAAATCTGTTGTTACTTGTGTCTCAGCTGTCACTGACAGCGCCAAGTGTGGCAGAGCACCGCCAGTGTCGTGCGCTGTGCTCCCATAGGATCATGGCTTGCAGTGTGCGGTAAAGCAGTGCTGGCAGGCTCACAAGTCACTACTCAACTGCACTAGTGCTACAAATGGATCACAATTCATTATTGTGATGATTCCCCTGCGGCATGACTCTGACTGACAGCCTGACATCATGATCCGAGGTAGTGTCCAATGACTGACAGCATGAAACCGTGATCCGAGGTAGTGTCCAATGACTAAACAGCCTGATACCATGATCCGAGGTAGTGTCCAATGACTAGACAGCCTGACACCATGATCCGAGGTAGTGTCCAATGAATAGACAGCCTGACATCATGATCCAAGGTAGTGTCCAATGAATAGACAGCCTGACACCATGATCCGAGGTAGTGTCCAATGACTAGACAGCCTGACACCATGATCCAAGGGAGTGTCCAATGACTAGACAGCCTGAAACCGTGATCCGAGGTAGTTTCCAATGACTAAACAGCCTGACACCATGATCCAAGGGAGTGTCCAATGACTAGACAGCCTGACACCATGATCCAAGGGAGTGTCCAATGACTAGACAGCCTGAAACCGTGATCCGAGGTAGTGTCCAATGACTAAACAGCCTGACATCATGATCCGAGGTAGTGTTCAATGAATAGACAGCCTGACACCATGATCCGAGGTAGTG
Organism: Lissotriton helveticus; assembly: GCF_964261635.1. Lineage (NCBI taxonomy): Eukaryota > Metazoa > Chordata > Amphibia > Caudata > Salamandridae > Lissotriton > Lissotriton helveticus. Next base: position 515,499 of record NW_027611702.1, on the reverse strand, counting down.
TCCAATGAATAGACAGCCTGACATCATGATCCGAGGTAGTGTCCAATGAATAGACAGCCTGACACCATGATCCGAGGTAGTGTCCAATGACTAGACAGCCTGACACCATGATCCAAGGGAGTGTCCAATGACTAGACAGCCTGACACCATGATCCAAGGTAGTGTCCAATAACTAGACAGCCTGACACCATGATCCGAGGTAGTGTCCAATGACTGACAGCCTGAAACCGTGATCCGAGGTAGTGTCCAATGAATAGACAGCCTGACACCATGATCCGAGGTAGTGTCCAATAACTAGACAGCCTGACACCATGATCCGAGGTAGTGTCCAATGACTGACAGCCTGAAACCGTGATCCGAGGTAGTGTCCAATGAATAGACAGCCTGACACCATGATCCGAGGTAGTGTCCAATGACTAGACAGCCTGACACCATGATCCGAGATAGTGTTCAATGACTAGACAGCCTGACATCATGATCCGAGGTAGTGTCCAATGACTAAACAGCCTGACATCATGATCCAAGATAGTGTCCAATGACTAAACAGCCTGACATCATGATCCAAGGTAGTGTCCAATGACTAGACAGCCTGGCATCATGATCCAAGGGAGTGTTCAATGACTAGACAGCCTGACACCATGATCCAAGGTAGTGTCCAATGACTAAACAGCCAAACATCGTGATACGAGGTAGTGTCCAATGACTAGACAGCCTGACACCATTATCTGAGGTAGTGTCCAATGACTAGACAGCCTGACACCATGATCCGAGGTAGTGTCCAATGACTAGACAGCCTGACACCATGATCCAAGGGAGTGTCCAATGACTAGACAGCCTGACACCATGATCCAAGGTAGTGTCCAATGACTAAACAGCCTGACATCATGATCCGAGGTAGTGTCCAATGACTAGACAGCCTGACACCATGATCTGAGGTAGTGTCCAATGACTAGACAGCCTGACACCATGATCCGAGGTAGTGTCCAATGACTAAACAGCCTGACATCATGATCCGAGGTAGTGTCCAACGACTAGACAGCCTGACACCATGATCCAAGGGAGTGTCCAATGACTAGATAGCTGGGCCAGTCAGGTTGTCTGCTACATGCTGGTGTGCTATAGAGAGCTGTACCCTATCGAGCTCTGTCTCCCCCCGTTTTGCGCATGCGCAAGAATGGTGCGCATGCGTACATTACGGCACATGACGTGGCACCACGCCCACCATCATTCCGTGTACCCCCTAAAGTTTCGCATTTGCGCATGCTCTATTCAAAACATGTCCTGGCATTGTGCGCTGCGGGTGCTGCTGCTGCGCTGCTGTTCTGCACAGGCGAGAGAGGGCAGCTGCAGGAGAGAGTGCTGCAGGACGGGGAGCCCATGGGAGGGAACCTCAGCACTCCCGCAGGCTACTGTGGGGGCGCCCGCACACACGCCCGAGGAAGGGTGGGGGCGCTACCGTGCACCCTCCCTGCTGTGCACCCCTGCCCGGTCCCTCACACCACCTCTGACGGACGGTGAAAGGCTACTCTGGGGGTGCCCCCACACATGTACGAGGATTGGGGTCTACAGTACACCCCTGCCAGGGCGGAGGATGGGGAGGCACTCAGCCCGGTCCTCCCCCACCCTTAAAGGATCTGTGGGGTACCCCCTCGGCTCTTAGACAGTGCCGAGGATGGGGGCCCCCACCCGGGCGGCACACTACTCGCCTCCCCGCACTTCTGAGGACGGTGAAGGGCTACTGTGCGGGGCCTCAGGTGCCTCCCCCGCTGTCGTAGGATGGGGGGGGTTCCTGCGAGCGAAAAAGGGGCTCCTCGTGTTTGTTGGGTGGGTGGGCGGGCATTCACTATCATGGTGTGTGTAGGGGGTACAAAGCTCGATGGGGAAACAGCGGCAGATAGGCCGAACCTATCAAAATCTGCACCCCCGTGATGTAGGGGGTACAGAGCTCGATGGGTGTACAGCGCTCCTTAGAACACCGGTGCCACGGGGGACGCCACATCCTGTTGCCGAGTGGGGAGTTTTGAGGAAGCTGTGTCTACGGGCTGGCTGGTTTGCGGGTGGCACTGCAAATTGAATGATGGCACCGCTTGCAACGCTGCTGCGGGCACCTCGCAGCAACGCGGACCGCCGCTGTACTTGTAGCTCAGCTGTAAACTTACCCCAGCCAAAATTATTGCAGCCGACTTGACGATTACAAAATAATAAAGTAATTACGGCCTCATTCAGACTTCAGCTGCCGAGCTGCCAAGCTGTTGAGGTGTCGGAGGATGTGTCACCACTGACCCTGCAGCCAACTACCCAACTTAGATTTCACCTATCAAAAGACGTGAGAACTTTTATTGAAATTTCTCAGGGTCCCCCAAGCTACTGTGCCAGGGCGCTCACTGTGGAGATTCGGTTGGTTTTTTCAGGAGACCCCAGATTGAAGGAGGTTTTAGGCAGGGCCTTATTTCTTTCTTTCTCAAAGTTTTATGTTGCACGAACTTGACCTGAAATCAGGTATTGGAGCACGTTACACGAGCACCAGTTGCGTTACATGAGGACACATTCATTTTTGTTAGGCACGGGGCGATTAAGTGATTTGCCCAGAACCACAGGATGTTGAGTGTCGTTGCCAAGACTCGAACCCGATTTCCCAGATTTGAAGTCCACCGCCCTAACCGTTAGGCTACATCCTCTTCTCTCTTTGATGCTATTCAGCCAGTGTTCCAAACACACTGGGACTTTTCGCCCCGCCCATGCTTTCTTTGCAGATGTTTATATGGCTCAAACCCGACAAGTTACATTACAAGGACACATTCATGTTTTTGCTGGGCGCATGGAGATGAACTGATTTGCCCAGAATCACAGGATTTTGAGCTGGCAGCGATGAGACTCGAACCTTGTTCCCAATGCCAAAGTCAGTAGCCATGGATCCTTTTAGAATGACCAGCACCACCATGTACTGCATTATGGATGCAAACCAGAGCAGGTTTGATTTCCATTCTTATGTAATGCAGCAGCTGACGCCCCACAGCCCTCCCGAGGCTTCTGTGACGGTGGAGCTGCTGCAGATTCAGCACTGAACACACAGAGGTACCCAACCTCTGAAGGAGGGGGGCAGAGTCTACCCCCACACACACTTCTAAGCAGACACGTCATGACCCCCTGTTGTAAAGAAGGTCAACATAAACAGCAGGAGTAGATGCAACACCCCCACTTATGCTGACGTCATCCCACCTGAGTGTGTCCTCGGCAGCTCTGCAGCGCCTGCCCGCCTTTGAACAGTCTTCGAAGCGCTCTGCCGCCGGGGAGCGTAGCCATTCCCCTGCGCATGCGCAGCTAGGAGTTCACGAAGAACAATGACTGAGCATGCGCAGCTTGGAGTTCACAATGAAATATGACTGAGCATGCGCAGATCCGATTTCACGGCTGAATAATGACTGAGCATGCGCAGCTTGGAGTTCACGGTGAAATATGACTGAGCATGCGCAGCTCGGAGTTCACGATGAAATATGACTGAGCATGCGCAGATCTGAGTTCATGATTGAACAATGACCGAGCATGCGCAGCTCGGGGAAAAAGACCCGTATCCCTGAGCATATGTAGGAAACCAGGGCATCTTTGTATCTGAGCGTGGGAAGGTCAACGTCACTATCTTGTACCTGTGTTTCGCTATCACAGCATTCACAGTTTACAGAGCCTAACAATACAGCATGCGCAATCAAATGTCACGCTCTTGTATCTGTGTTTCAGTATTTACGCATGCGCAGTCGAATATCCACGTCTTGTACCAAGCCATGAGGGTCTCACTATGTGAGCATGCGCAGTTGCTGTCCGAGGCGGTGCTAAAGGCGGGTGTACGGGCGGTGTTCTGGCTGTGCGCAAGCGCAGTGGTAGGGGTGTACCCTGCTTCCTGGTCAGCTTCCGCCTGACCTTAGGGCGCTGCTACAGACAGTGAGGACCAGGATTACTGTCCAGGGGTGAGTGCAGCGTCATCACTGTGTGTGTTTATGGGATTTCACGAGCACCAGAGAGAGCTGAACCAGACCCAGGCTGAGGGGGGTCACTGGACACGGGGGGGGCAGAGGTGAAGGATTCTATGGGCCCTCAGGATGAGGAGGGGCAGGAGGTGAACAGGAGGGAGGTACAGAGGTAAAGCTGTGTGTGACCTCAGGGGGGCAGAAGGTGATCTGGGAGCAGGAGGGGGCGGTGCAGAGGTAAAGCTGTGTGTGACCTCAGGGCTCTGGGGGAGGGGGGATGGCTCCGTTGAGTGTTGGGGTCATCCGAAGACCCAGGTCTTGAGGTCCTTCATGAACAGAAGCAGTATAGGGATTCGCCGGAGGTGATGGGGGAAGGTGTTCCAGGTCTTGGCTGCGAGGTATGAGAAGGACTTTCCTCCTGTTCTGGCCTTGTAGATGCATGGGACGGTGGCCAGAGAGAGGTCAGCTGGTCAGAGGTGTCTCTTGGGTGCGTGGAAGGTGAGGCGTTTGGTTAGGTATGATAGTCCGATGTTGTGGAGGGCCTTGTATGGGTCAATGAAGAGCTTGAAAGTTATTCTTTATTGGATGGGGAGCCAGTGGCGATCTCAGAGGTGTTGGGTGATGTGGTTGCGACGGAGGTTTGTCTAGGATCCGTCGGACTGTGGCGTTTTGGGTGGTCTGGAGTTTACATAGTAGTTTCTTGTTGATTCTAGCATAGAGAACATTGCCATAGTCCAGTCTGTGACTGATGAGGGCATGCATGACAGTTTTTCTGGATTCGGATTGGATCCATATGAAAAATTTTAGGAGTATGCGGAAGGTGTTGAAGCAGGTCAAGGATACAGCGTTAATCTGGCTTTTAATTGTGAGCTATGAGTCTCGTATTATGCCAAGGTTTCGTGCATAGTCCATCAGAGTGAGAGGGTTTCCAAGGGTGAGGGGCCACCAGCTGTCGTCCCATGCGGATGGGGTGGAGCCAAGGATGAGGACTTCTGTTTTCTCGGAGTTGAGTTTCAAGCAGCTCATCTTCATCCAGGTGGCGATGGCTTTCATCCCTTCTTGGAAGTTAGGCTTGATGATGTTGGGTTCTTTGGTGAGGGAGAGGATGAGCTGGGTGTCATCAGCGTAGGAGACAATGTAGAGTCCGTGTTTTCTGGCGATGGTTGCGAGGGGGCATGTAGATGTTGAAGAGGGTGGGGCTGAGGGAGGATCCCAGGGGTACTCCACATCTGGTCTCCGGTGTTTCCAAGAGGTAAGGCGGTAGGCTGATATGGGAAATGGGAGGGAGGGGGGGTGCAGAGGTAAATCCGTGTATGGGGTCTTTGGGATGAGGAGGGGCAGGGGGAACAGGGAGTAGGCAGGGTTGATGTAGAAGTAAAGCTGTGTATGAGGTCCTCAGGGTAAAGAGGACCATAGGGTGTTCAGGTAACAGGCGTGGCTGTGGAGAGGTAAAGCTGTGTATGGAGTCCCCTGGGTCGGGAATGACAGAGGGTTATCGTGGGAGCAGGCGGAGGTGGCGCAGAAGTAAAGCTGTGTATGCGGTCCTTAGGGTGGGGAGTGGTAGGGGCTGATCTGGGGATTAGGCGGGTGGTGCAGAGGTTAAGCTGTGTATGGGGTCCTCAGGGGAGGGAAGGAGCAAAGGTAAAACTGTGTATGGGGTCTTCGGGATGAGGAGGGGCAGGGGTGAACAAGGAGTAAGAGGGGCTGGTGCAGAAGTAAAGCTGTGTATCAGGTCCGCAGAAGTGGGGAGGAGCAGGGAGTGATCTGGTAAGCACGCAGGGTGGTGCAGAGGTAAATCGTGTATGGAGTCCTCAGAGGGAGTGATCTGGGAAGCTAAGCTGTGTATGGGTCCTCAGGTTGGAGAGGAGCAGGGGGTGTGGAGGAAACAGGCTGGGTGGTGCAGAGGTGAAGCTGTGTATGAGTCCCCTAGGGTGGGAAGGAGCAGCGGGAGATCAGTGGAGCAGGCAGGATGTTGCAGAGGTAAACCTGTGTAGGATCATCAGGAGTGGGGAAGGGCAGGGGGTGATCGGGAGCAGGCTGGGGTGGCAAAAAGGTAAAGTAGTCTCTGGGCTCCTCTGAAGAGACTGGGGAGCAGGCGCAGCTATAAAAGTTGTGTCTGTTGGTGGCTGGGAGTGAGTAGCTGCAGTTCAGGAGGGTCCTGCACAATGCAGCATGAGGAGCGTGTTTAAATGCAGACAGTTAGAAATCCAGCCACCTGCCATTAACCAGCCCTGAATGTGTGAATAAATACTGCGCTGTGTACCTTTTAGGAGCATTTTCTCTGTGTGTTTATTGCTTTTATTAAGCCTGTTGAAAAAGTTCTGATGTACTGTTATATCAGTGAACAGAGGAACAGGAAGCATATAAGTTGCTTAGAATCCCACAGTTTATATAACCAATGCGCTTCAGCACCTCGTCAGGGGCGCTAGTTATACAATTCTACTTCAGGACTGGAGGCTCAGATTATTGCTTCTTTTTTTACTGGAAAAAACATAGCAGCCAATGAAAAACATTTTAACATTACACACAAAACGATATTTCTCATTATATTTTGCATACAGCCACCAATGATGGTCTAGGAGACCATATGAGAGTCATCATCAACATCATAAAAGCGTCTTTCTTTGCTACTCGCAGCTGAGATAAGTGGCACTTCTTTTCTGATAATGATTGATGTGTATGTGGTATACTTTTTATTGTACTTTGCATAATTGTCCCTGGCAAGCGCTTTCCCCGCGCCCTAGCTTGCGGGTGAACGAGCTGCCTGCCCTTTTCTTGTCTCCCCTTCGGGAGGTTTTCCTTTGTGCACCCGCTTCACGTTGCGGCCTCTGTCGCACTGGTGTCTCATGACCTCCTGCTTTAAGGAGAGGTCTAAAATTGCCTTTTTTGTTTTGCTTTTTCTATCACTATTCAGAGTGTCTTTTATTATAGTGGTCTCCCGTGTAACATGCATCGGTGCCTTTCCGGATATCAGACCCGATATTAAAACAGATCCCTGAGTAGACGAACGTGCATAGCCCAAATGGGCTGGTTTTGGATGTTTTTGGGCTATGCACGATCCTTCTAAAAGTAGCCATAGCGGTTTTCGGCGCTCGGCTTACCACTGCATAACTGAATGCAGTGTGATCCTGGTGCCGGCTTGGTTGCATTGATGAGGCTGTCCTGTGGAGCGAGTGCCCTCTCCATTAAATCCTTGGGTCGTAACGTTCTGGACTTCTGGGGCTGCTATAATTTGTGACTACAGCTGGTGCTGAGGAGCTAAGTGCTGGAATAATTGTTGATCCGTGTGCATGTTGGATGGCTCGTTGGTTGGATAGACTTGGCATTTACCCTTCATTTATTAATAAATATAATTAATAATGGAAGATTGGGTTCCCTTTGTGGAGGAGGAGTAAGAGTGATATTATGAGGAACAACAGGGACCCCTTTTGGAAGATAATTGAGTTGACACTGTGGATGCTTCTGTACAGCAGTCGGTCAACAGGGCTATTGAGACTGCTGTCCCCATCACAGTGAATCAGGCTCTGGATGCTGCCCTTAAACCTACCACTCTGTAATTAGACCGTTTTGTGAAACAACATGTCTTTCAAAATCCACCAGCACCAGATCCCCAAGCATGTTCTTCAGAGGTGCCCAGTAAAGCTAAAGCCAAGTCTTCAGAGTGGCTTCACGGAGGCGTTATGATGAATCTACTTCAGGGTCATATGGGTAACAATGGTTATTCAGTCCCCTCGTCTTCCGTAGTTGCACAGTCCATCGCAAAGATACGAATCATACTGACACGAACATTACGGATATGGATTCTACCCAATCAGATTATGGTGAACCACCTAAGAAGAAAAAGGCAAAGAAATCTGCGTCAGCTAAGCCCCCTGTTCCCGTTCTGAGTACCTCCAATCCCTTTACTTTCAACCCTCTGTATATAGTCAATCCCCATTCATCTATTGAGCCACTGTTCCTGAAGTGTCAGAGTACCTTCATGAGAATCTGAGAAAGAGTTTTAATAAGGAAGTGTGTAACCCCCTTCAGGTACTGAGACCATAGAAGTAAACTAAGGCATGCTAACATTCTTGAAAAAATTTGCAAAGAATCCGAAGAAGGGTACTGACTGCGCCTGAAGCAGCTGACAGGTAAGTTACTGGACTTGGCTGGGCCTTTGACTAAGATTTTGGAAATGGCCTTCATGGCGAATGTTAGAATTGGGGGTCTCTGGTTGGCGCAAGTATGCACTTGTGACAAGCAGGGACCCTCTCCTCTAAGTCAGGGCGAAGGATGACCCCTTAGAATTACCCTTGCTCACCCTCTAGGTGCGTGGCGTGAGCAACCAAGGCTATTCTTCAGGCGTTATTCAGTTAAGCATTTGTAATCACACACACAGTAAAATATACCAATCCCCCCACAAATGGACACCAGGCTGTGAGTATATCAAAATACGATTCTTTATATAAAAATATATATATATATGCAGTTCAGACTTATTACAAGACCAATAACGTTTTTGTGGGGCCACAGGTTGTAAATAGGCAAGCTTCTTAGGTTACAGTTCAAATGTATCTTCTGTCTTGTTCAACTCACTTGTAAACAGTTCTCTCAGTTCCAGTTATGCAATAATTGGGGCCTCTTGCCCCGTTCCTGGAAGGTATGGCGCTCCCAAGCGCCTCTTTGGCCTTCGCAGCACTCCTCTGTGCTCCACACAGAAGAAAACCCCGGGCCCTACCAATGCTCATGCATCTCGCGGTATGCTTGGAATGGAGACCAGAGAGGGGCCTGCAAACCCTGGGCCTTTTCCGGAGGTGGGGGCTGAGCTGCGGAGCAGAGCAGCAATCAGGCGATGAGAGGAACCCCGAGCCTTTTCCAGAGGTGGGGGATCTCAGCTGCAGTGAGGAGCAGGGAGGGATGAGAGGAGCCTCTTGGGCCAAGGCACAGGGAAGGCTGATGGGGAAATAAAACGTTGCGGGCCCCTAGCCCGATGTTGTCTTCAGGAATGTTTCTTTCTTTCAGGAATTATCAGTGCAGAGGGGTCCCTTCTCAAAGCGGAGGATCTCCGGGAGGCAAGGCACAGCACAGGAGCCCTCGGTACTGACGGTACAGAGGGGGGCTCCCTTCACAGTGCGGTGCGGCCTCTCCTGGAGGGGGGCAGAGCAAGGCAGGGCAGCCGGGTGCAATCAGATGCACGGGGGCCGTCCAGGCTACAGGCTGCTCGTGTCCCCGGGATTCCGGCGGGAGGGGCTGAAGTCTCACTCAAGGGCTCCGTGAAGCAGGCAGGGGTAGAGGAGCGGCCGGCCTTAGCCCTGGGACAGAGAGCTACTCCGAGTGGAGCGAGGCTCTCAAGGGCAAGAGGGCAGGCTGGCTCCCGAGTACCACGGCCCTAGGAGGGGGCGAGAGGGGGCAGACTTCACCTCCGGCGGGAGGAAATACTCGGCCTCAGGCAGGGGACGAGCCAAAGCACAGGAGAACCCACTGGTCCTGGGGTTCAGTTCAGGGGGCAAGCTCAATCAAGCCCTTGGAGAAAAGTTTAAAGCACAAGTCAGCAAAGTCTTTTAGCAAAGTCTTCTCCTCTCCTTCCTCAGCAAGGCAAGCAGCAGGCCAGTCCTTCCAGCGTCTTCTTCTCCTTCTATTCGGGCAGAGGTTCTTTGTGGTAAAACAGGATTCTGATTTACAAGGAGCAGGGCTCCTACTTTTATACAGAGTTTCTTTTGTTCTCCCAGGCCACGGGGGCCTTTGCATAACTGCTCTCAGCCTCTGAGCACTTGTTGGGGGTACTTCTGGCTTCTGCTTTCAGTGTGAGGGCAGGCACATCAGACGCTCCACAGGGGGGCAGAGCTAGCATTGTGGGGACAGGGGCAGCCAGGAGTACCTTGTTGACAGTGCTTCGCCCTTCCTGGGCCAGGTGCAGGCTGAGTCATCAGTTGCTCCCCAGGGGGGCGGAGCCAGCATTGTGGTGGCAGAGCACAGCCTGATGAAGAGTCCAGGGAAACTCCTACCTCCCACTAAGGTGTAATCCTTCCATTCACCACCTGTCATCCCCCAGCCCTGTCACTCACACAACCCAGACAGTCAAATACACATCCAAGCAGAGGCGGGCTGAAATGGTTAGGCAAGCAAATGCTAACTTTCTAAAAGTAGCATTTGCAAACACAGGATATTAAAATAAACTTTACTAATAGAAGTATTTTATTATTCTGAGTTCAGGCATACTAAACATTAATTTCTACCATGTTCCCTGAGCCTGCTGGGATTATAGAGTGTAATAATTCCAGCAGCCATCTGGCCTAAAGGGAACAGGTAGCCTTACAATAGTGAAAAACGAATTTGGCAGTAATTCACTATTAGGACATGCCACACACACCAGAGCATGTCCTACCTTACACTTACAATGCACCCTGCCCTCAGGCCTACCATAGGGGTGACTAATATGAAGTTAAGGGAAGGTTTAGAGGCTGGGAAGTGTGTGCACTTGCCCAGCCAGCATGACAGTACCAGACTGCACGCAGGTTCTGCAATGGCAGACCCAAGACACATTTTAAAAGGCTGCTTCTGTGGGTGGCGCAACCAGCGCTGCAGGCCCACTAGCAGTATTGGTATTTACAAGCCCTAGCACTCCTGGTGCACTTTACTGGGGACTGACAGTAAATCCAATGAACCAATCATGGACATCAATCACATATACACTTTGCATTGGGAGAGCATATGCACTTTAGCACTGGTCAGCAGTGGTAAAGTGCCCAGAGTCATTAAACCAACAAAAACAGGTCAGAGAGAATATTGGAGGAAGGCAAAAAGTTCAGGGATGACCCTGCCAAGAGGGCCAAGTCCAACAGCGAAGGAAACAGCTACTTCTGTGAATCCTGATATATTAGCTGACTAGACCAAACAAGCGATATGTTTATTGGGGAACGCAAATTGCGCCGTGTTAACTGAATGGTGTAAATCGTTCTTTGTTTGAATGGACTCTAACCTTACTGAGCTTGCTTTGGCCGAAGTGGGTCCCTTGGCTGAAGGCAATCTCTTTTGAGATAAATTTGTCAAAGACGTGTCTAAATATGTGGGTACTTTTACATCACTGGATAAAGCCAAATCCAATGTCAAAAGGAACTTCCAGGTTGGCCTCCTTAACCGGGCTGGACGAGGCAGGGGCCACTCACTAGGCCATTACTATCATCCAGGTCACCCAGAGGTGGATATGGTCACAGTAGAGGTGATTGGGACGGATCACTGAAATAATATCGAGTGACAAAATTTCGACCTTCAAGAATATCGTTGACAAAATATAGACTGTCAAAATATTGACTTTCTATATACAAACAGGTAAGTACAAAAATATCGAGTTTAAAATATCGTTTACAAAAATATCGTTGTAAATAATATCGACTTTAATAAAAACAATGTTTAATTACATTAATATAAAAAATTATTACTAAAATATACTTAACAATACTTAAAATAACTTTTAATAATTAAATAATTAATGAAAGTAAAAAAGTAATATTTTTTTATTCATATTTCTTAAAACATATATATATATAGTAACAAAATTTAATTAAATAATAGCCAATATTATTAACGTACAAATACAAAAGAGTAAAAATTACTATTCCCACTCCAGTGGGTGCAACAGTAGGGAAAGCGTTGGATAGCGTAGGGGTTAAAATTACTATTCCCACTCCAAAGAGTGCAACAGTGGATATATGACGTTACAACGCAACTTTTACAACACACTACCATTACAACGAATTTTTACAACGCAAAAACTATTACAACGCATGTTTTTACAACGCATGTTTTTACAACGCAGATACCTTTACAACGCATACCATTACAACGTAAGTATTGGTAAGTATATAATAATTTTTTTAAATTTAAATTATTTAAAATTAATTTAATATATTTTAATTTAATTTCATTAAATTAATTTAATGTAAATTTAATTTTACTTTATTTTTACACTGTACCCCTGTACCCCAAAAACCCAAAACTGACCCTGAACCCTAAAAAAAACCCTTTACCCAAAAACCCAAAACTTACCCTGAACCCTAAAAATACCGCTTTACCCAAAAACTAAAAACTGACCCTGAACCCTAAAAATACCCCTTTACCCAAAAACTAAAAACTGACCCTGAACCCTAAAAATACCACTTTACCCAAAAACTAAAAACTGACCCTGAACCCTAAAAATACCCCTTTACCCAAAAACAAAAAACTGACCCTGAACCCTAAAAATACCCCTTTACCCAAAAACTAAAAACTGACCCTGAACCCTAAAAATACCCCTTTACCCAAAAACCAGAAACTGACCCTGAACCCTAAAAATACCCCTTTACCCAAAAACTAAAAACTGACCCTGAACCCTAAAAATACCCCTTTACCAAAAATTACAAAAATTTACATTAAAAAAATTATTATATACTTACCAATACTTACGTTGTAATGGCATGAGTTGTAAATGTATCTGCGCTGTAAAAATAAATAAATAAATTACAAAATATTATCAATATAAATTTATTTAAAAATGATTAACTATTTAATATAACATAATATTTAATATATTAAAATTACTAATTAACTATAAATATTTCAATTAGTTACCTATTAATACTAATTTATAACTAATTACCAATTATTTATTTGATAATTAAAATTTAATTTACAATTATTTTATATTAAATACAATTAAATAAATGTTATATATTTCATTAATTATTATTAAATTACTTCCCACTCTATTCCCCTATAAACCCACAACCCGCTACAGGAAAGAAATAATTTAATTTAACATAATTAGCAATTAATCAATTAAATTAAATTAATTAACAATTAAATTTTAATTAATTAACAAATATTTTTTAATTAACAATTAATTAAATATTACTACCAATTATTAAATTTACGTATTTAATTAATTATAATTAAATTACTTCCCACCCTATTCCCCTATAAACCCACAACCCGCTACAGGAAATAAATTATTTAAATTTACATAATTAGCAATTAATCAATAAAATTACATTAATTACCAATTAAATTTTAAATAATTAACAAATATTTTTTAATTACCAATTAATTAAATATTACTACCAATAAATAAATTTACATATTTATTTAATTATAATTAAATTACTTCCCACCCTATTCCCCTATAAACCCACAACCCGCTACAGAATAAAATTACACAATAATTAAAAAAAATCATTAATTAAAAATAATTATAACATAAAATGACACTTTTCACACATATTATAACATGAAAAAACATTATAAATAATTAAATATTATTTAAAAAACGATATTTTTACTATCTAGATTATATACTTGGATATTTTCACTTTCTATATTATTTACAGTCGATATTACTTCACTTACCTTAAAAACGATATTTTGTCTGTCTATATTCTGTCCTGTCGATATTTTGTCCAAACGATATTTCAAACTCGATATTCTGTCCAAACGATATTTTGGAGTCGATATTATGTCTGTGCACCGATTGGGACTGCATCAGGGGTGGCACCTTCTACCCCACCCAGCAAATTTTCTCCAGATGCCACTTCAACTGAGGCAGACATGGAGCTTAATTTCAGTCCCAGAGTTCAGTAGGCAAGAATTCTCGATACCTCAGATATGCCTTTGGGGGTGAGTCGGGTTAAGTTTTTCTTCCACATATGGAGGACTCTGCCTCAAGATGCATGAGTTTTGCAGACAGTTCTGGAATTTAATCTGAAGTTTTATCAGACTCCTCAACAAGAGTTTCCTCCTTGGCAGTTACTTTTTCCCAACAAGAGTGCTCTTTCATAGATGCCGAAATAGAGGATCTGCTGCAGAAACATGCAGTGACGAATTCCAACGACAGCACCTGCAGTTTCTGTGGCAACGTTTCTTGGTTCAGAAATGGAGCAGTGGTCTGAGATTGGTGTTAAATTTGAGAGATTTCAATCATTTCATAGTGTACAAATATTTCAAGATGGAGGGCATCGATCTGTTAACAGAACTGCTACGGAAAGGGATTGGATGTTCAGTCTGGACCTCAAGGATGCATATCTGACCATTCCCATCTTTCCTTCTCACCTGCAATTTCTTCAATTCCGGTGGAAGAACAGGTGGTTGGAATATTTGGTCCTTCCGGTTGGACTTTCTTCGGCCCTATGGTGTTTAACCAGGTGATGAAGCTGGTGATAGCCAATCTTAGGGAACAGAGAATACGCGTGATAGTGTACTTGGACAATATTCTCATCATGGCCCAATCACAGTTCTTGGCCAGTCTTCATTTACAGATGACAACATTTCTCTTGTAAGATTTGGGTTTCATCATCAATGGAACCAAGTCGATTCTCTTACCGTCCCAGACAATAGACTTTCTTGCGCGTTCGATTCACAGTCGGCACAGCTGAAGCTTTCCAAAACGAAATCTGAAGAAGGAACCGACTTCGGTTCGCTCTCAACAGGTGGTTTCTATATGAGTGATTGCCCATTTGACGGGCCTGTTGGCTTCTTCAATCCAAGCCATTTTTCAGGTCCACTTCATTACCCGTCTCTCAAGCGGTGGTTAAAACTCCAACATCTCCAGAAGAGTCTTTAATATACAGATCAGATTCCTTTGACAGAGGAAGTATGGAAAGAAATTCGCTGGTGGTTGGGTCATGTGGATGTTTAGAATGGCAGGGCCATCTTCGGGTCCCAACCGCAAGTACCTACCGTTGGGGCTGGGGTGCATGTTGGGGAGAGATGGCCATCGGCGCCAGGTGTTCTCTCCAGGAATTGTCTTTTCACTTCAACTGTATAGAGTTGTTGGCGGGGTCCTTTGTGATACAGAACCTCTCCCCAAGCAGGTGTCTTGTTGCATCCCTCTCAGGATGGACAAATTATCTGCAGTGAGATACATTGTTGGTTGGGGATACAAGGCCGTCCCTGTTGGAGATAGCTAAAGACTCCGCTGTCGCGGACTGGAATTCCAGTAACCTGACAGACTACAGCAACTGGCAGCTCCAGCCGTGTCTGTACCAATGGATACAGGTGATTTGGGGACCTTGTGCGACAGATCTGTTCGCCTCCAGGTTGAAATACCAGTTACAGTTGTTCCTCAGTTAGAGGCCGTATCCGCTAGCGAGAGCGACGGATGTCTTTTCACAGGACTGGTCAACAAATATGAACTATGCATTTCCCCCGTTTATTCTCATTCCCAGGGTGGCAACCCAAATCAATCGTCAATCGACACAGATAGTGTTTGTAACTGCTCTTAGGAAATCCCAGCCTTGGTTTCTGATCCTATTGGAAATGGCGGGCGATTATCCCTGGTTCCTGCCTTTGTCTCATCCGATGATACTATTGTTCTCGGGAGGAAAGGGAACAAAATACACATTCATTTCAGCAACAAAGCACAGAGTTAATTCTCTTGATCAAGGGGGAAGAATATAAATCACTGATCAGATGTGACCCAAAACTTCCCGTGGCACAAGAGCACGCTGTGAAATTTATACTGTTTCAGTTCAAAGGTAAATACGTCCAATGCTTAATCATTATTGATGGAAACTTTCAGCAGTCTTACCCCACTACGAGAAATCACTGAATGGGGTGGACTGAGCTTGGTTCTTCTACCTGGGGACCTCTGGGAGGGTGAAGGGGCTTTCCTTTAGGCACTTGGGACTTTTGTGGTCATTATGTGTGTTTAAGGGTGAATTTATGCAAACTGCACTGCATCGTACTGCACTATGAGAAACCTGTCACACTGCACTGCATCATACTCCACTATGAGAAATCTGTGCACACTGCCCTGCATCTTACTGCACTATAAGAAACCTGTCACACTGCACTGCATCTTACTGCACTATGAGAAACCTGTCACACTGCACTGCATCTTACTGCACTATGAGAAACCTGTCACACTGCACTGCATCATACTCCACTATGAGAAATCTGTGCACACTGCCCTGCATCTTACTGCACTATAAGAAACCTGTCACACTGCACTGCATCTTACTGCACTATGAGAAACCTGTCACACTGCACTGCATCTTACTGCACTATGAGAAACCTGTCACACTGCACTGCATCATACTCCACTATGAGAAATCTGTGCACACTGCCCTGCATCTTACTGCACTAGGGAGAGGTGTGGCGCCGCGGCCAGGACGACTGACGCTGGAATCTGGGGATCACTGTTCGATCCCCAGCTCCGGCGGCAGGTTAGCCCAGCACCATGCGACTCTGGGCACTAGCTTGCTTAATCTTTCCGACGGCCCCCAGCGCCTAGAGACCCTAACGGGTGATTGTGCGCTATACAAATGTGGTTTATTATATTATTATTATTACTATAAGAAACCTGTCACACTGCACTGCATCTTACTGCACTATGAGAAACCTGTCACACTGCCCTGCATCTTACTGCACTATGAGAAACCTGTCACACTGCCCTGCATCTTACTGCACTATGAGAAACCTGTCACACTGTACTACTTTTTACTGCACTATGAGAAATCTGTGCACACTGCCCTGTATCGTACTGCACTGTGTGGAATCAGTGCATGCTGCATGGCTATTTGCACTATGAGTGATCTGTGCACACTGCCCTGCATCGTACTGCACTATGAGAAACCTGTCACACTGCACTGCATCTTACTGCACTATGAGAAACCTGTCACACTGCACTGCATCATACTCCACTATGAGAAATCTGTGCACACTGCCCTGCATCTTACTGCACTATAAGAAACCTGTCACACTGCACTGCATCTTACTGCACTATGAGAAACCTGTCACACTGTACTACTTTTTACTGCACTATGAGAAATCTGTGCACACTGCCCTGTATCGTACTGCACTGTGTGGAATCAGTGCATGCTGCACGGCTATTTGCACTATGCACGATCTGTGCATGCTGCCATGCATTGTACTGCACTATGAGTAGTCTGTGCCCCTTGCACTGTGAGAAATCAGTGCTTTTTACTGCACTTTGAAGATGCCTGTGAAAACGGCACTGCTTTTTGCTACTTTGTGAGAAATTTGTGCTCAGCTTACTAATAATCTCTGAGAACCGAGAAAATCTGTATATTGCATTGCTTTCCCTGCTCTATGAGGGCTGTTGACAGGAAAGCTGATATGCACACACTGCACTGCTTTTTATTACACTGTGAGGGGGGCTTAATATAAAAGAGGAAATCTGTGCAGACTCCTCTGCCTTTGACTATTCTGTACAGGGTGTTTAGAGCACATCTGTGGTCTGCAAATCGAATCACTTTTTACTACAGTCCGAGGGGCGTTTGAAAAAGAGAAAATCTGGGCGCGCTGCACTGCTCTTTACTCTTCAGTGTGATAAATCTGTCCATACTGCACTTCCTTTACTACACTTAGGGGCACAAAGCGCAGCTCAGCAAGTCACCTATCTGCGCTGCGTGATAGTGAAAGGGCAGGAATGTGCTGTATCTATCTGCGTGAGTGGATTTGTGAGTGGCTCTTTGGATGAGTCACTGGTTGTGTGAGTACTGGTAAGGGTCTGTGAATGGGTCTATGAGAGGTTCTATGGGGTAGGAGTGGGTGTATGAGAGGTTCTATGGGGTAGGACTGGGTGTGTGTCTGTCTGTATGTATATGCGAGTGGTTGTAGTGGTGAGTGAGTGGGTGCATGAGTGGTTGTATGGGTGACTTAGTGGGTATGTAAGTGGCTGTGTGAGTGAGTGGATTTGTGAGTGGCTCTTTGGGTGAGTCATTGGTTGTGTGAGTGCTGGTAAGGGTCTGTGAATGGGTATGTGAGGGGTTATGTGGGGTTGGGATTGGGTGTATGAGAGGTTCTATGGGGTAGGAGTGGGTGTGTGTCTGTCTGTAGGTATATGCGGGTGGTTGTAGTGGTGAGTGAGTGGGTGCATGAGTGGTTGTATGGGTGACTTAGTGGGTGTGCAAGAGGCTGTGTGAGTGAGTGGATTTGTGAGTGGCTCTTTGGGTGAGTCATTGGTTGTGTGAGTGCTGGTATGGGTCTGTGACTGGGTATGTGAGGGGTTATGTGGGGTTGAGATTGGGTGTATGAGAGGTTCTATGGGGTAGGAGTGGGTGTGTGTCTGTCTGTATGTATATGCGGGTAGTTGTATTGGTGAGTTAGTGGGTGCATGAGTGGCTGTATGGGTGACTTAGTGGGTATGTCAGTGGCTGTGTGAGTGAGTGGATTTGTGAGTGGCTCTTTGGGTGAGTCATTGGTTGTGTGAGTGCTGGTATGGGTCTGTGAATGGGTATGTGAGGGGTTATGTGGGGTTGGGATTGGGTGTCTGAGAGGTTCTATGGGGTAGGAGAGGGTGTGTGTCTGTCTGTATGTATATGCGAGTGGTTGTATTGGTGAGTGAGTGGGTGCATGAGTGGTTGTATGGGTGACTTAGTGGGTATGTAAGTGGCTGTGTGAGTGAGTGGATTTGTGAGTGGCTCTTTGGATGAGTCATTGGTTGTGTGAGTGCTGGTATGGGTCTGTGACTGGGTATGTGAGGGGTTATGTGGGGTTGGGATTGGGTGTATGAGAGGTTCTATGGGGTAGGAGTGGGTGTGTGTCTGTCTGTAGGTATATGCGGGTGGTTGTAGTGGTGAGTGAGTGGGTGCATGAGTGGTTGTATGGGTGACTTAGTGGGTGTGCAAGTGGCTGTGTGAGTGAGTGGATTTGTGAGTGGCTCTTTGGGTGAGTCATTGGTTGTGTGAGTGCTGGTATGGGTCTGTGACTGGGTATGTGAGGGGTTATGTGGGGTTGGGATTGGGTGTATGAGAGGTTCTATGGGGTAGGAGTGGGTGTGTGTCTGTCTGTATGTATATGCGGGTGGTTGTATTGGTGAGTGAGTGGGTGCATGAGTGGCTGTATGGGTGACTTAGTGGGTATGTCAGTGGCTGTGTGAGTGAGTGGATTTGCGAGTGGCTCTTTGGATGAGTCACTGATTGTGTGAGTGCTGGTAAGGGTCTGCGAATGGGTATGTGAGGGGTTATGTGGGGTTGGGATTGGGTGTCTGAGAGGTTCTATGGGGTAGGAGAGGGTGTGTGTCTGTCTGTATGTATATGTGAGTGGTTGTATTGGTGAGTGAGTGGGTGCATGAGTGGCTGTATGGGTGACTTAGTGGGTATGTAAGTGGCTGTGTGAGTGAGTGGATTTGTGAGTGGCTCTTTGGGTGAGTCATTGGTTGTGTGAGTGCTGGTATGGGTCTGTGACTGGGTATGTGAGGGGTTATGTGGGGTTGGGATTGGGTGTATGAGAGGTTCTATGGGGTAGGAGTGGGTGTGTGTCTGTCTGTAGGTATATGCGGGTGGTTGTAGTGGTGAGTGAGTGGGTGCATGAGTGGTTGTATGGGTGACTTAGTGGGTGTGCAAGTGGCTGTGTGAGTGAGTGGATTTGTGAGTGGCTCTTTGGGTGAGTCATTGGTTGTGTGAGTGCTGGTATGGGTCTGTGACTGGGTATGTGAGGGGTTATGTGGGGTTGGGATTGGGTGTATGAGAGGTTCTATGGGGTAGGAGTGGGTGTGTGTCTGTCTGTATGTATATGCGGGTGGTTGTATTGGTGAGTGAGTGGGTGCATGAGTGGTTGTATGGGTGACTTAGTGGGTGTGCAAGTGGCTGTGTGAGTGAGTGGATTTGTGAGTGGCTCTTTGGGTGAGTCATTGGTTGTGTGAGTGCTGGTATGGGTCTGTGACTGGGTATGTGAGGGGTTATGTGGGGTTGGGATTGGGTGTCTGAGAGGTTCTATGGGGTAGGAGAGGGTGTGTGTCTGTCTGTATGTATATGCGAGTGGTTGTATTGGTGAGTGAGTGGGTGCATGAGTGGTTGTATGGGTGACTTAGTGGGTATGTAAGTGGCTGTGTGAGTGAGTGGATTTGTGAGTGGCTCTTTGGATGAGTCATTGGTTGTGTGAGTGCTGGTATGGGTCTGTGTATGGGTATGTGAGGGGTTATGTGGGGTTGGGATTGGGTGTCTGAGAGGTTCTATGGGGTAGGAGAGGGTGTGTGAGGGGTTCTGTGGATGTTGTCATTAGCGATGGAACTGACCATGTCATGAGTGATGCAATATGGGAGGTCATAAGCAGTGCATTACAGGGGCATAAGTTATAGTTAGCTCAGGTAACTGTTCCAGCTGAATTTCTATGTTTTGCACCAGTGAAATCTGACCTAATTCTAATGTCCCTGTAACCTGTAGTTTTTTCAGTGAATATATATGTATATTCCACATGTATTCCGCTTTGCCTGTTACTCCTGAGAAAACAGCCACACCAAAACAGTAGTATTTTATCACTGTTTTTTATTTGGCAAATGAAAGTGGCGCATTTCGATCTGACAAACTTTTTCACATAACTCGTTTTTCTCTATGTTCATTGCATTTATACAACGTGCAATAACACGTTCAAGTAGACATAAACAAAATACTTCACATTCTGTAATTCCTCCTCGACTCTTTGTCAACAAAAACTTTATCAATGACGGACAAAAGTTGTTATTTAGTAAACTAAGTTTTACCAATAATATTGACTTTAGCCACCATATATTAGGTATAGTACTGTTTCTATGACCGTTCAGCTATGTTTGGCTTATTTCTGAATTATATTTTTATTTTGATAAATAATTTCTTGTTAGGGTCTAGTGCCCTAACTCAAAACTGACAAACAAATGCTGCTGTGCTTAAGGGTATAGTACCCAAATGAAACTAAATCCTACTTCCACCTCAGTTAATTACAAAAGGTGTTGCCACATGGGGGTCGCCTTCTATAGTCTCCTTAACGCTACCAGCAGATGTGCATGGAAGCTTCCAAATATCTATAAGGGAGAAAAAGAATGATTTAGTATACCAGCGTAACGTAAGTACAACCTTAGTACAGCCTTCTTTGTGTTGCATCTTGGAAAACCATTATAAGAGGAGAAAATATTATCGATGATGAATGTGATATGTCTACAGAAAGAACTATATACATTTGTGACCATTAGAAATATCATCAAAAGAAAAGAAAAATGAGTTACACATAGGAGCTTCTAATTTACAAATGTGTGTAAAGCTCTTCGTCCTGGTTCATACCATGTGGAGCAAGACTTCCTGCTTCTAATATGTACCTAGATTTCATTCTGCGTAATGCCAAATGTGGTTTATTATATTATTATTATTACTATAAGAAACCTGTCACACTGCACTGCATCTTACTGCACTATGAGAAACCTGTCACACTGCCCTGCATCTTACTGCACTATGAGAAACCTGTCACACTGCCCTGCATCTTACTGCACTATGAGAAACCTGTCACACTGTACTACTTTTTACTGCACTATGAGAAATCTGTGCACACTGCCCTGTATCGTACTGCACTGTGTGGAATCAGTGCATGCTGCATGGCTATTTGCACTATGAGTGATCTGTGCACACTGCCCTGCATCGTACTGCACTATGAGAAACCTGTCACACTGCACTGCATCTTACTGCACTATGAGAAACCTGTCACACTGCACTGCATCATACTCCACTATGAGAAATCTGTGCACACTGCCCTGCATCTTACTGCACTATAAGAAACCTGTCACACTGCACTGCATCTTACTGCACTATGAGAAACCTGTCACACTGTACTACTTTTTACTGCACTATGAGAAATCTGTGCACACTGCCCTGTATCGTACTGCACTGTGTGGAATCAGTGCATGCTGCACGGCTATTTGCACTATGCACGATCTGTGCATGCTGCCATGCATTGTACTGCACTATGAGTAGTCTGTGCCCCCTGCACTGTGAGAAATCAGTGCTTTTTACTGCACTTTGAAGATGCCTGTGAAAACGGCACTGCTTTTTGCTACTTTGTGAGAAATTTGTGCTCAGCTTACTAATAATCTCTGAGAACCGAGAAAATCTGTATATTGCATTGCTTTCCCTGCTCTATGAGGGCTGTTGACAGGAAAGCTGATATGCACACACTGCACTGCTTTTTATTACACTGTGAGGGGGGCTTAATATAAAAGAGGAAATCTGTGCAGACTCCTCTGCCTTTGACTATTCTGTACAGGGTGTTTAGAGCACATCTGTGGTCTGCAAATCGAATCACTTTTTACTACAGTCCGAGGGGCGTTTGAAAAAGAGAAAATCTGGGCGCGCTGCACTGCTCTTTACTCTTCAGTGTGATAAATCTGTCCATACTGCACTTCCTTTACTACACTTAGGGGCACAAAGCGCAGCTCAGCAAGTCACCTATCTGCGCTGCGTGATAGTGAAAGGGCAGGAATGTGCTGTATCTATCTGCGTGAGTGGATTTGTGAGTGGCTCTTTGGATGAGTCACTGGTTGTGTGAGTACTGGTAAGGGTCTGTGAATGGGTCTATGAGAGGTTCTATGGGGTAGGAGTGGGTGTATGAGAGGTTCTATGGGGTAGGACTGGGTGTGTGTCTGTCTGTATGTATATGCGAGTGGTTGTAGTGGTGAGTGAGTGGGTGCATGAGTGGTTGTATGGGTGACTTAGTGGGTGTGCAAGTGGCTGTGTGAGTGAGTGGATTTGTGAGTGGCTCTTTGGGTGAGTCATTGGTTGTGTGAGTGCTGGTAAGGGTCTGTGACTGGGTATGTGAGGGGTTATGTGGGGTTGGGATTGGGTGTATGAGAGGTTCTATGGGGTAGGAGTGGGTGTGTGTCTGTCTGTAGGTATATGCGGGTGGTTGTAGTGGTGAGTGAGTGGGTGCATGAGTGGTTGTATGGGTGACTTAGTGGGTGTGCAAGTGGCTGTGTGAGTGAGTGGATTTGTGAGTGGCTCTTTGGGTGAGTCATTGGTTGTGTGAGTGCTGGTATGGGTCTGTGACTGGGTATGTGAGGGGTTATGTGGGGTTGAGATTGGGTGTATGAGAGGTTCTATGGGGTAGGAGTGGGTGTGTGTCTGTCTGTATGTATATGCGGGTAGTTGTATTGGTGAGTTAGTGGGTGCATGAGTGGCTGCATGGGTGACTTAGTGGGTATGTCAGTGGCTGTGTGAGTGAGTGGATTTGTGAGTGGCTCTTTGGGTGAGTCATTGGTTGTGTGAGTGCTGGTATGGGTCTGTGAATGGGTATGTGAGGGGTTATGTGGGGTTGGGATTGGGTGTCTCAGAGGTTCTATGGGGTAGGAGAGGGTGTGTGTCTGTCTGTATGTATATGCGAGTGGTTGTATTGGTGAGTGAGTGGGTGCATGAGTGGTTGTATGGGTGACTTAGTGGGTATGTAAGTGGCTGTGTGAGTGAGTGGATTTGTGAGTGGCTCTTTGGATGAGTCATTGGTTGTGTGAGTGCTGGTATGGGTCTGTGACTGGGTATGTGAGGGGTTATGTGGGGTTGGGATTGGGTGTATGAGAGGTTCTATGGGGTAGGAGTGGGTGTGTGTCTGTCTGTAGGTATATGCGGGTGGTTGTAGTGGTGAGTGAGTGGGTGCATGAGTGGTTGTATGGGTGACTTAGTGGGTGTGCAAGTGGCTGTGTGAGTGAGTGGATTTGTGAGTGGCTCTTTGGGTGAGTCATTGGTTGTGTGAGTGCTGGTATGGGTCTGTGACTGGGTATGTGAGGGGTTATGTGGGGTTGGGATTGGGTGTATGAGAGGTTCTATGGGGTAGGAGTGGGTGTGTGTCTGTCTGTATGTATATGCGGGTGGTTGTATTGGTGAGTGAGTGGGTGCATGAGTGGCTGTATGGGTGACTTAGTGGGTATGTCAGTGGCTGTGTGAGTGAGTGGATTTGCGAGTGGCTCTTTGGATGAGTCACTGGTTGTGTGAGTGCTGGTAAGGGTCTGCGAATGGGTATGTGAGGGGTTATGTGGGGTTGGGATTGGGTGTCTGAGAGGTTCTATGGGGTAGGAGAGGGTGTGTGTCTGTCTGTATGTATATGTGAGTGGTTGTATTGGTGAGTGAGTGGGTGCATGAGTGGCTGTATGGGTGACTTAGTGGGTATGTAAGTGGCTGTGTGAGTGAGTGGATTTGTGAGTGGCTCTTTGGGTGAGTCATTGGTTGTGTGAGTGCTAGAATGGGTCTGTGACTGGGTATGTGAGGGGTTATGTGGGGTTGGGATTGGGTGTATGAGAGGTTCTATGGGGTAGGAGTGGGTGTGTGTCTGTCTGTAGGTATATGCGGGTGGTTGTAGTGGTGAGTGAGTGGGTGCATGAGTGGTTGTATGGGTGACTTAGTGGGTGTGCAAGTGGCTGTGTGAGTGAGTGGATTTGTGAGTGGCTCTTTGGGTGAGTCATTGGTTGTGTGAGTGCTGGTATGGGTCTGTGACTGGGTATGTGAGGGGTTATGTGGGGTTGGGATTGGGTGTATGAGAGGTTCTATGGGGTAGGAGTGGGTGTGTGTCTGTCTGTATGTATATGCGGGTGGTTGTATTGGTGAGTGAGTGGGTGCATGAGTGGTTGTATGGGTGACTTATTGGGTGTGCAAGTGGCTGTGTGAGTGAGTGGATTTGTGAGTGGCTCTTTGGGTGAGTCATTGGTTGTGTGAGTGCTGGTATGGGTCTGTGACTGGGTATGTGAGGGGTTATGTGGGGTTGGGATTGGGTGTCTGAGAGGTTCTATGGGGTAGGAGAGGGTGTGTGTCTGTCTGTATGTATATGCGAGTGGTTGTATTGGTGAGTGAGTGGGTGCATGAGTGGTTGTATGGGTGACTTAGTGGGTATGTAAGTGGCTGTGTGAGTGAGTGGATTTGTGAGTGGCTCTTTGGATGAGTCACTGGTTGTGTGAGTGCTGGTAAGGGTCTGCGAATGGGTATGTGAGGGGTTATGTGGGGTTGGGATTGGGTGTCTGAGAGGTTCTATGGGGTAGGAGAGGGTGTGTGTCTGTCTGTATGTATATGCGAGTGGTTGTATTGGTGAGTGAGTGGGTGCATGAGTGGTTGTATGGGTGACTTAGTGGGTATGTAAGTGGCTGTGTGAGTGAGTGGATTTGTGAGTGGCTCTTTGGATGAGTCATTGGTTGTGTGAGTGCTGGTATGGGTCTGTGAATGGGTATGTGAGGGGTTATGTGGGGTTGGGATTGGGTGTCTGAGAGGTTCTATGGGGTAGGAGAGGGTGTGTGAGGGGTTCTGTGGATGTTGTCATTAGCGATGGAACTGACCATGTCATGAGTGATGCAATATGGGAGGTCATAAGCAGTGCATTACAGGGGCATAAGTTATAGTTAGCTCAGGTAACAGTTCCAGCTGAATTTCTATGTTTTGCACCAGTGAAATCTGACCTAATTCTAATGTCTCTGTAACCTGTAGTTTTTTCAGTGAATATATATGTATATTCCACATGTATTCCGCTTTGCCTGTTACTCCTGAGAAAACAGCCACACCAAAACAGTAGTATTTTATCACTGTTTTTTATTTGGCAAATGAAAGTGGCGCATTTCGATCTGACAAACTTTTTCACATAACTCGTTTTTCTCTATGTTCATTGCATTTATACAACGTGCAATAACACGTTCAAGTAGACATAAACAAAATACTTCACATTCTGTAATTCCTCCTCGACTCTTTGTCAACAAAAACTTTATCAATGACGGACAAAAGTTGTTATTTAGTAAACTAAGTTTTACCAATAATATTGACTTTAGCCACCATATATTAGGTATAGTACTGTTTCTATGACCGTTCAGCTATGTTTGGCTTATTTCTGAATTATATTTTTATTTTGATAAATAATTTCTTGTTAGGGTCTAGTGCCCTAACTCAAAACTGACAAACAAATGCTGCTGTGCTTAAGGGTATAGTACCCAAATGAAACTAAATCCTACTTCCACCTCAGTTAATTACAAAAGGTGTTGCCACATGGGGGTCGCCTTCTATAGTCTCCTTAACGCTACCAGCAGATGTGCATGGAAGCTTCCAAATATCTATAAGGGAGAAAAAGAATGATTTAGTATACCAGCGTAACGTAAGTACAACCTTAGTACAGCCTTCTTTGTGTTGCATCTTGGAAAACCATTATAAGAGGAGAAAATATTATCGATGATGAATGTGATATGTCTACAGAAAGAACTATATACATTTGTGACCATTAGAAATATCATCAAAAGAAAAGAAAAATGAGTTACACATAGGAGCTTCTAATTTACAAATGTGTGTAAAGCTCTTCGTCCTGGTTCATACCATGTGGAACAAGACTTCCTGCTTCTAATATGTACCTAGATTTAATTCTGCGTAATGCAGTAGTTCTGTTGCCACCCCTAGCGTGTTTCACAACAGTATCAATGCCAAACAATCTGGCTTTGGTCCAGTCTCCATCACGGTGTTCCCTGAAGTGTTGTGCTGTAGCTCATGTCTGCATTTGTGATGGCATGCCAATGTTCGAGTATACGCTTTTGTATGGGAAAGGTAGTCAACCCTATATTTCATCTGTCACATGGGCAGATGATTAAATATACTACATATAGTCTGTTTCGCATGTGATTGGTTTAGTGATACAGTATTTCTTCCTAATCCTGTCTAGGGTAATCTCATAGACGTTAGTGCTGAATTTGCACGCCTTGCAGTGACTACATTTTCTGAAACCTCGACTCTGTTGCAACCAAGTTTGTCTTTTACTTGTGAGATGGCTGTGTACTAACATGTCTTTTATGGAGAGATTTCTCTTAAAAGTGATGTTGGGTGTATTTGCCTCTCTTTGGACTCAAGGTGGTATCATGTGTTAGTATTGCCCATCTACTCTTTAAGATCTTGCTTAAGTTATTTGTCTGACTTGTAAACTTGGTGATAAATCGTATCGGTTCTTTGTTAGGTTCCCTTGATATATGTGGTTTTCCTTGTAAAAGTTCATCTCTCGATTTTTTATCAGCCCTTATGCTAGCTTTTATAAGGGTTTTCATGGGATACTTTCTGGCACTAAAGCGATCTTGCATCTCCTGTTTGGTTCTCCTATAGCCTTCTTTGGTGCTACTGTTTCTTTTGGCTCTGAGAAACTTGCTATAGGGGATACTCCAGCAGTAGCTTGGTGGATGATAGATCCGCAAGGAGGATCGAATTGCCAGCAGTGTTCTTCCTATAGAAATCAGTCTGGAGTGTGCCATTTTTGAGTGAAACTTTCATATATCAAGGAAATCCACTGTTTCCTGGCTGTAATTCGTGGTGAATCTCAGATTGATGTTGTTGTTATTGATGACAGATGAAAAGATTTTAAGGTCTTCCTCACTCCCCTCCCAAACGAGGAAGACATCATCAATATACCGGAGCCACACACTGATTTGACCAATGAATCTATTCTGATCTTGATTCCAGAGGACGTGCTACTCCCACCAGCCTGGGTGAAAAAAAAAAACAAAAACAAAAAAAAAACAATATTGTCTTCGGGTAGTTGGGGTATGGATCTCGATGGCATTCTAAAATTTGTCGCCTCAGTACCCCCTGTGTTGATATCAAGGATGTTGTTAATATAGTCAATATTAGTGGGATCTAGAGAGTCATTGGAATTACTAGATATGATTGTGGTCTCTTCCATTCCTTCTAAACTGTGTAGTGTTTGTAATATCTCAAGGTCTCGTATTGTAAGGGCAGTCTGAGGAGAATTGGTAGTTGTTGTCACATCAATTGTTTCCCTGTTTGGACGTAATGCATGTATTTTGTACAATTTCACCTTCCTAACAAACTTAAATAAATAAATCCTTAATTGTGCATAATTTACTTGTGATGTAGGACAAAAGGATAGTCCAAGTTTAAGAGTCTCAATGTCCTCATGTGAGGCTTGTGGTTTAGAGAGGTTTATTACCGTTACTTCCTTCGATTGTACTGCCATTACTTGTTCTTTCCTTGCTGGCCCCGTATTCCCATTCCGCTGTTTGTTTGTTTTCCTTCGTTGCCTTCTTCTCTGGCTTTCACTTTTGTGCCCCTTCCTCTGCCTCTTTGTTTTGCCTGAAATGAGTGTTCGCTTTCTTTTTGTAGCATCCGAAGTTCCTCGGAAAAAGAAATCTTTGGTGCCATCTTGTTTCTTAGTACGATCCGAGTTCAGAGCTCTGGTCCGTGCCTGATTCCGATACTCTCTGCTCCATTGCTCACAGTGTTCTATCTTTAGCAATTTGTTGGACCGGGAGACCAGACGACCGCACACGGACACGACGAGGACGCCGAATTTATGGCATATACTTTACTCTTTCCCTAACTCTACTGGATCCCAAATGAATGGATGATTACTAAATCTGCCAAGGATATAACCATAAAACTCATTATTTGCATACTTGCCAGGATGGATGGAACGCTCGACATGAGAGTACACTGCGCTAAGCCCTGAAGAAGTCCGGTTTCGGACGAAACGCGTTGGCTATTTTTATCTGCGAGTGTTTGAACAAATAAAGAAAGAATAAAACGAAGAAAATTGACTTGAACAAATTTCTTGGGAGAACAGTTTCAATCTTGTCCTTTTTCATTATACGAATGTTGATTGAACATTGATACTGTGTTTATCATATAACTTTTTTGGTGTGCGAGGTCAATTTGTGAAATTAGATTTACAGAACAAATAATTTTTTATTTGTTCTATTTTGGGATCTAGGGGGTTGTATCCTAGACCAGTTGCACCCAGACTCTGATTAACGTTAGGAACTTGACTATTGGTGCGGCCTTCAAAGCCTCAATCCCCTTCTTTGTTGTGACAATGTATTTTGTACAATTTCACCTTCCTAACAAACTTAAATAAATAAATCCTTAATTGTGCATAATTTACTTGTGATGTAGGACAAAAGGATAGTCCAAGTTTAAGAGTCTCAATGTCCTCATGTGAGGCTTGTGGTTTAGAGAGGTTTATTACCGTTACTTCCTTCGATTGTACTGCCATTACTTGTTCTTTCCTTGCTGGCCCCGTATTCCCATTCCGCTGTTTGTTTGTTTTCCTTCGTTGCCTTCTTCTCTGGCTTTCACTTTTGTGCCCCTTCCTCTGCCTCTTTGTTTTGCCTGAAATGAGTGTTCGCTTTCTTTTTGTAGCATCCGAAGTTCCTCGGAAAAAGAAATCTTTGGTGCCATCTTGTTTCTTAGTACGATCCGAGTTCAGAGCTCTGGTCCGTGCCTGATTCCGATACTCTCTGCTCCATTGCTCACAGTGTTCTATCTTTAGCAATTTGTTGGCGGGCTTTATCAAATTTTTTGGCAAAAGTCGGAATCCTTCCTGCTGCGTAATCCAGTTCATCCCGAAGGAACTTGCGTAGTTTGCGCTCTATTACATCCTTTTCATGGGTCTTGAGGCGTTTTTCAATTGGCTTAAGTATTTTCTTAACAGCTTACAGATCTATTTCTTTCTCAAATTCATCCATTATGCCCTTGATTTTATTTGTTAGTACCGTATGCTCTATTCATGCACTCTTGATCAGGATTCTGAGCATGGTATTCGAGCATGCATTAGTATTTTCTGTCCAATCCTTCAGTAGCTAGTTTCTCAGGCCTCTCGTTATCCTGTTTACATCCAGGTAATTTTGAAGCGATGTGGCTTCCCACCATCGATTGATTTCCTTTTTCCTCATTTTAGGTCGAGGACCGAAGGCTGGCTTGCCAGCCGGAAGTCGGAGATTTAATGATGTTCAGTAGGGCAGTTTAACCCACCTCTCTGCTCCGTCTCTCCTCCATTGGCAGGCTTCCTAAACGGAGGCCAGCCATTGGAGGAAAGAGGCGTCCCTCGAAAGAAGCTCCGTCTCTTTCGGATTCGGGGGTGTGTTCGTGCTGTTCTTTCCACTTTTTAGCCACGCCCCCTTTTAGAACGCCGAACACGCCCCCAAATCCGAAAATGTTCGGAAGCTTGCGGCCGCCATTTTTTTTCGCAGTGAAGGTGAGCTGTTGCTTTCCTGCCTTCTTCTCCCTTCCTATCCTCTTCCTCTCTCTTCCGGCAGTAAAATGTGTTTCAGGGCAAATCGGGTGATGCTGTAAGCGGTGTACCGTACTGTGGCGAAGTAACATTCATTTTTCTGTAAATCGTGGTAGTTTTAGGGGTTAATGGCGGTGCAGTTACGCTCTTGTTTTAACAGCGCTCTACCCTCGAGACCATTCCTTTTCCACAGCAAGGCAGTGCTCATATGACCCCCATTGATTTCATTACACATTGTACCTCTTTCCGTACGTGAGGCTACTCCGGCACTCTACCAAAGTGAGCCGTCCTTTTTCCCCCCAGAGGCTGTACTCATCAGACCCCCACCGATTTCTTCACACATGGCACCTCTTTCTTTGTGTGAGGCTACTTGTGGACATCACGCCCCCTCCTCCACCCCTGTATGAACTTGCCTGAGTCCGCCAAACTATGGGCTGCCTACAACGAAATAATTTAATGTGTGTTCAGTTTTTGATCGTTTATGCTGTACATAAAAGCTTCTGGAATGGAATCTGGAATCGCACTGTGCGCCTCCCTGCACACGTGGAGTTGGGAGCTTTGGTGCAGGCTACTCAATCAGGAAAGCGCGATCCTACGTTTATTCTACCATTTTTAGTGGCTTGCCTCGTTTAAAAAAATCTTGGGGGCTGTGTGTCCCTGATGTATTGTTCTTTTGGCAGTTTAATACACCGCGAACTTGATCTGACAGTATTGGACCGTTTACATGAGCACCAGTTGCATTACAAGGCCAGGTTGTGGTTTTTTAAGGCACAGGGATATTATGAGTTTTGCCAGACTCACGGCGTGTAAGGGACACAGCTTACTTTATTGGACACATGTAATATTATCGAACATGTCAACTTTATGAAATCAAGAGCCATCGCGGAGTTTGTGGATATATGTGGTTGCTGCATGTGGTGTACCGGATATACTTCCGTTGGGTCTTGCCCCTTACTACAAGGATTTTTGTGGTTTGGAATAGCTCTGTCCACACTTTGTACTCTGGTTGAGTAGTGATGGAGCGGCCTCTGAAAGGGGTTGCGATCATGGGCATCTTATCTGCATGACTAACAATGGTTTAGATTGACATCTACTGAATACACTCTTGTCAACATACATTCCTCGAGCTCCTAGTGGACATCAGATGGAAGATCCTACGGTGAAGAAGCATGGCTTCTGTTTGACCCCCACCCAGTGTGTCAGGTGAGCTACGGAGGCAGGCGCCATCTGAAGCCACAGCAGCATGCCTGGTGCCTGCTGCATGCAGGGCAGGAGTGGCTCGCCCCTCCCCCTCGTATGAAAGTGTGAACCGAACTAGCACATCCTCAGTGCACTTCACAGAAATAATGTTCACTCCACCCTAATACCCGGTCACTCTGTGACTTTTAGGTGCCAGTGACGTCAGATGACATAAAGCAATGTAATGTAGCAGCACAAAGCAAGTGTCAGCTATCAACAGTGCTTGCCCATGATCAATGGTTTCGGATTTAGATTTTTGCTGCGAAATGCCACTTGTCACATCAGTTTTTTTTTAAGTGGATGGCTCTCGATTTATTTCAGCTTTTAGGCTACGTTTTCCTGAAAAAAATAAGTTTTCATATACATATGGTTTACACATCTGAAAGACAATCCCGCAAGTC
Source organism: Lissotriton helveticus (assembly GCF_964261635.1). NCBI lineage: Eukaryota > Metazoa > Chordata > Amphibia > Caudata > Salamandridae > Lissotriton > Lissotriton helveticus. Next base: position 484,166 of record NW_027611702.1, on the reverse strand, counting down.
GCCCTGGTCCCAGATTTTAATTTGTCATTCGAAGCATGGCCATAGCTTGGTTTATTTTTAGTACTTTAGTGGCAGTGCTCACTGCAGGACAACTTTCAGTTCTTATATTTTCTGCTTCTATTGTCCGGGATTTTCACTCAGTGGTACTTTGGCGGCAACGTCACACTCCGCAGGACTTAAATTAATACCTCTGCCATTGTTAAGTGAGTTTAATGAGGCGCAAATCTCATCAAAACTGCTATATTTTGATATAATTTTTTTTACATAAAATAAGCAAGAAGTTAGTTTTTAAAGTGCAATTTACTTTTAAAAAAACTACAGGGTTCAGGTTGGGAATACCTTGCTAAACAATATCACATGATTTCATAATAGTGTCATTTATATGGCCCTGCCCTTGTCAGAACAGTGGCAGTAGGTTGTAGGAATTTTCAAAAATGCACGAATCAACACACTGAGGTAAAGAAACCTATTTTATAGCTGATGTACCATGATTATATTTTTATTTGTATGAAGACTTTGTGCTTTTTAGTAAGTGTGTGTGTGGTGCTCTGTGTGTGGGGGCTCTGTGTGGGTGTGGATGTGTGTGTGTGTGGGGCTCTGTGTGGGTGGCTCTGTGTGTGTCTTTGTGTGTGTGTCTCTGTGTGGGTGTAAATGCAATAGGTCATGCATTTGCGAGCGATTAACCTATTGGCATTGTAAATGACAATGCCATTTATTTAACGATTAAGCTATTGGCAATGTAAATTACAATGCCATTTATTTAAGATTATAAAAAAAAAAAATGTCATAAGCAATGCCAATAGCTCTACCTTTAATAATGCCGAGACCATTGCATTGTAAATGCTTGTTTTCTAGTGTTATTCCTCGTTGTTTCAAAGTGCCAGTTGTGCCATCGGCATCGCTTACATCGGCAGCGCCCTCAACTCTCACAGCTTACTTTGATTTAAAGATTCTAAGAGCCAATGCCTCGCACTCCTTTAAAATTTAATTCGCCATGTGTATTCCGTATACTGCGTGGAGTAGTTGTAAATACCTAATGCACCACAGTCACTGCAGGTTAGAGCCCTTCTACGTGTCGCCGGTTCCCAGTGCGTGAAAAAATGAGCTCAATGTATGTATATATATATATATATGAAATACTAGCTGTCACCAGTAGGTAGTTATAGTTAGGACCTAGCTTCCGTAGGAAAAGTTTTTTTTGTTTTGCTAACAACTTTGGCTCCATTTGATGAGTCTAAACAAGTTTTTAAGCTAGTTTACCATTCAATTCAGCTGCTGTCTGGAAAGCTTAGGGGTCATTCGTCAGTAGAGGCCGAGAAAAAGGGTGGTCCAAAATGCCTTTTTCCCATGCAATTTCCCATAGGGATTTAAGACATGACTACAGGCCGGACCACTGAACGGAAATACACTAAATTTGGCAGCAAGCTAGAGCTTGGTCCAGAAAGATCTCTTTTCGTAATTTGGTGCAAATCCATTGATTAGTTTTTAAGTAATTAAAAAGAAAAAGATTTAGCAGCATGACCGTCTTGCGGCAGCACCTTGCAGCGCTCTCTTCCATGGTCAGCGGACAGCCACGCTTCAGCCCCGCTTCAGCCCCTGGGCCCCCTCTACATGCTGAGCGGCATGGGAGCCCCAGGAAATTGTTGCACTTTGCATCCGGGTCTGCATGTGCTTATGGCTGAGCACGGATAGGGCACTGGGGCTGGCACTCTCAATGACCGTGTGCTTATTGGGAAGTACTTGTTTGTGGTGCATGTGAACAGAGGTGAAAGGTGCATGCTGCTTTTAGGGCTTGCAGTGGACTCTCTGCTCTGTTAGATCTGCTGTCTGAGTGCAAAGTAAATCCCTGCATGGACAGGGTCAGCGAACTGACAGGAGAGCAGTGTATGCTTTCTAGCAACCAAACTGATAACGTGGGCCACACAGCGGTGCATGCACAACCCACAAACACAGAAGTTAGCATCCCACACCTAATCTTTGTGCTGACACACACAGGAACAAAATAAAGTACTGGGCAGTGCACGTTTCCTAGGCATCTAGGATCTGGGTAGTCACACACGGTTGGCTGTGACACTTCTGCTATAACCAGCAGTAGCTACTTAATCATGCATGCATTACTAAACCGTGTATTCTCTCAATATTTGTTTGATTATTTGTTATAAAAGTCAAGCTCCTTTCATTTACTGTACCCTTGTGCACACTCTGCAGTACCTTGCATGCTCACTGTACTTTGCTGTAGTACACACTGTTGAGCAATACATGGTTTCTTGAGTGCAATTTAGCACTGTGGCGAGCCATGCATCCCTATAAACCACTATTGCTTCCAGTCAGAGGCTCACGGCTGACCTTGCATAATTCTACGCACTGTAATGGGGCAATCACTGCTGAGCCAAACATGCTTTGTATACTGGGTAGTTGTGCACACTGCTGAACCACATGTGCTTCATCTTCATTTCAGTTGTGCCCACACTGATGAACCACAAATAATTTCTATACCGTACAATTGCACACGTGCACACGCCCTCTGCTGCGCCTTTTGTGCTTCATACACTGGTGAGTTCAATCAATCAATCAATCAGAGTACTTGTAATGCACGCTACTTACCTGTGAGGGTCTCAAGGTGCTGAGGGGAGAGGGGTGGGGAGCCGCTACTGCTCGCAGAGCCAGGTCTTGAGGAGTCTTCTGAAGGCGAGTGGGTCTTGGGTCTGCCGTAGGTGAGTAGGGAGGGTGTTCCAGGTCTTGGTGGCGAGGTAGGAGAAGGATCTGCCGCCGAAGGTGGTTCGTTGGATGCGGGGGACAGCGGCGAGGGCGAGGCTGGCGGAGTGAAGCTCGGGGTGGGGGTGTAGAAACTGAGTTTGCTTTTCAGGTAGGCTGGTCCGGCATTGTGGAGTGCTTTGTGTGTGTGGGTGAGGAGCTTGAAGGTGATCCTCTTGTTGATGGGGAGCCAGTGTAGGGCTCCCAGGTAGGGGGTGATGTGGCTGTGGCTGTGATGGGGGACGTTGATGATCAGTCTGGCTGAGGCATTTTGGATGCGTCTGCACCTTTCTTAACTAGGCATGCTGAAGAAATGACATCTTCATTCTCAGGGAATACTTACTAATAAAAAAAGAACTTGGCACAGAAGCTGAAAATATGAAAAGACATCTTTATTAAATTTAATAAGTGAGGCCACGTCACACAGAAGCCGTAGCAACTGAATGAGGTAGTCTGAAGAGTACAAAAAACAGAGGCCTTTTATATGCTTAGGGTTACAAACTTCAGCATACAAGTAAGGGGCAGTCCTAGCTTTTGCAAGCATGCAAAATGCCTAACATTCCTTCTTACACAAGCCGGACAAACCCATAATAAAAGGACCACAACCCATATCATAAACAGACCATAAAAGAAGGAACAGAAACAGATAGAAGTAGGATAAGGCATGTTTGTGTGCAGTAAAACTTTATGATGTCCTGTGCTCTGAGCCTTAATCTTGATCAGCTAAAGGGCAGGAACTGGTTTAACAAGGTCAGCTTCAGGCAACAGGGTCAGTTCACTCAGGTCAAACAGGAGTCAGCACGAGCTCGAGCTAAGGTGTAAATGTCCTTAAAAGACTAGTTCAGCCACAATCATCGGCCTATGTGAGGGCAACCACAAAATGGCTGCCATACACAAAATGGAACCCACGGGTTCAGAATTCACAGAACCCCAAACCCTCCTTTTGCCCTTGCATAGACAATCACTCAGTCTGTATCTGAATCGATGTCAATATTATCCGTTATTCCCTTCACTAAGACATTATTACTCGAGTTTTCTTTCATGGAACGCAAGGGATGGACTTCGTTGGCATAAATAAACATCGTCTGATATGCCCATTGTAGGAGAGTAGGGCCTGCTATCCTATGGTCACCCCAAATTTTTGCTTTTTGCTTCACTGGTTTTCGACTACTGAGGCTGTGGGCCTGCTGATCAGACCCCCAGCCTGCTGTTCTCTCACTAAATTACTGACACATGTGCTATAGGCACATACCACAATTGGAAATGGACTCCTTGTCAGCCCCTGTATAATGCACTATAGGTGCCCAGGGCATAGGGGCCACCAAGGCCTACCAGGGGCTGCAGCATATCTTTTGCCACCCCTGGCTGGTTCTTAAATTGACACAACTGGCTGATCACTCAGCTGGGGTAAGGTGGTGTAATCACCCCTTACTTAGATATAGTATACCTATATCTAAACCTATATCTGGACACATATAAACCTGTGAGCCACTCCTATGGAAGGCCTCATCAATCCTGGAGGCAGAGTGCGTGGTTTAATGTGAGATGGAGCTCTAGCATGAGCTGAGCCTGTCTGCAGCTGTCGGGAACAACTCCCTAAGCTGTTTCAGGATGAGGCCATACCATATACTCTTAAGTGCCTTATAATCCTCGCGGTTATATAGCAACTTTGGTTTGGCTTTATCAAAACATGTCGTGTAAGGTGTCATACGATTTGGAATACTATCCCCTCGCCAGTTCTGGCGACGGGGATAGCATTCCACCCCTCTAGAGGGGTAAGACATGTTACTTTACTTAAATGCGGTTAATTTCTAAAAGGACCTTAGATCCACAAAATGGATGCCTCTGCCACAGACAAGAGTCTGGACCCCTGCAGCTGACCGAAACTCAGCCAAATGGGGCCTGGACAAAGGGTTTCCTGTCGCAGGAGGGTGTCACCACCCTCCAGACAGGAGATAGTGGATTGTAGCAGGGAGGGTTGAAAGAAACCAGACACTGCTTGGGGCGCACAAGGCTGCCCCTTGCATAATCCGGCCAAACCGGTTCTGGGGCACTCCAGCCCTCGTGCCAGGGCGGCCTGGATCAAAGGAAGGGGGTGTATCCACCCACTTCCTGGGTCCCACCCATAGGGGGGGACCTAGCAGGTAATCACGCCCCCCAGATTCGAATAAGAGTGGGAGCAGTGCCAATGCACTTGAGATTTCCTGAAAGAAACATAAGAAACGAAACTCTGGACCCTTGGACCTCCTACTCAACGTGGAAGCCCGAAGAATCTCCCTTGTGGTCAAGGAGTGACCACCCTGTGTAAGCAGGCACCATCCAGCCCTCGACGTCTACTTTGTTGCAGTTCCCGCCGGAACTCGAGCGACAGAGATCGACGAGATCAAGCTTGCCTGCCTTCCAACAGCCCGATCCACAGTCCCTGCAGAGCTGAGACCCGTGGAGGCGACCGGAAGCGTGGGGCACGCCATCTTGAATTGACCAAGAGACGCTGACCGTGCAGCCCACGAGTGACCCTCGAAGCTGTGCACCGGGGTTTGAGAAGCCCCCACCCTGAGCCACTCTTGCAACAAAGTCCAGCCCTCCACACTCGACGAGTGCTGCGTGGGGCCTTTCTGCTCCATTTGGCTCAACGCATTGGCCCGGTCACTTGCCAGCTGGCTAGTGGTCCCTGTGCCGACGAAACTACGAATACGACTTGTGAATCTGGTTGCTCCAGATCTACACCAGCTCCCCTGAAAAGGAGCACCCACTCTGACCTTTCTGGTTCGAGTGAGAAGCAATCTCCCGGTTCCGCGTGGATTGCTTTTGCCAAGTGTTGTTTGCTCCAATCTTGAAGCCGACAGCGCCGACGGCGAGAGCCTGCGTGGGACAGATCGTGACCTGCTCCTGGACGTCGCAGATGCCCCAGAGCCCACGTGACAGCGGAGAGAAGCTCCTCGACGACCACCTGATTGCGCCCGACATTGCCTGGTTCCGTCCTGGTTCCACCCTGGTCACTGCTGAGTGACCCAGACTCTGTCCCCTCTGCTTTCAGGTACTCTTCAACTTGAGTCCGCTCTTGGACTCCACCGGACACTTCACTTTCACCCCGCCTGCAGCCCTTTCAGCTTCAAGCACCAAGAGCCTGCGTGACGAAACCCGACTCAACTTCGACCCTGTGCACCCGCTTCCTGTGGGTGAGGTAACTTTGCTCCGCCGGTGTTCCCACACTGGTACACATCTCTAGGGTCTGTGTCTTAAGTTTTGTTCCTCTAGGTTCAGCGGAAGTGTCCTTAAACTCTAACTTTACACTTTTTACGCACCATTGGTTAACATTGGTGCATGCGTGCGCTTTCCGCACTGCTCCCGAATCCCGTGGGCCGTTCCCGACTTCAGCATTGCTTGTCCCGACTGCTCCCAGCGATTCCCTAGGCCCTAGGCCTAACCACTGAGTGGCATCTCTTATACCACTTGTTTAGTATATGGTTTGAGTGGCCCCCCGCCCTCATCCATAATTGTGCAACTTTGTATGTTTAAACAGTGCTTTTGATTTAACGCTTGTGCCCCTTTATTCATAAAGAATACTGGGGATGGGTTTTAGTAATAAACACATATATTTTTATAATATATACTTGTGTGGTGTCCTTTCATTTGATATTACAGGATTGTATGTGGTAAAACAGCTCGCTTAACACGACCTCTTAAGTTAAGCCTTTAGGCTGCTTAGTCCATGCTACCCCTAGGATAGCTTGTCTAATAAGGTTGACTTACAACCAGACACCATAAGGGATTGTTTGGTCTGATAATAGGTGGTTCCAGAATTGGAAACATCACCTATCAGGCCAACTTCTCACACCCATACAGACCCATTGTAACTAAATGACAGAACCAAATAGGGAATACCTCTATCTGTAGTATGTGGCATAAGACCACACACACAACAATTAGTGGTGTTCACTACCAACTGGTGTTGATGCAGAAGCTGTACAAAAGAATTATTCACAAATTCTGACCTCCTAATCTGCTCGTGTTCAGGTAAGATATGAAAAGAATGCAAAGAAGTAGTAGTAGGAAAAGACATGGGTTGGGAGGTGGGTGCAGAAGTCAATTGGGTAGTGAAAACAATCCAATCCACAAAAGACAATGTCATGCTTAAAAATACTAGAAAACATGTTATTAAGAACATATGGACAACAGAAGAAAGTAATGACCACTATTACAAACACAATTATCATTTTTCACAACTCTAAGCAGAAAGCAAATCCTAAAATTATCTAGTAAAATTTTTTTTTTATGGCTCCTATGCATTTCAGTAACTTATTATATGTTCAGGTGAAACAGTGGTGATCCTCATCAATGCTCTGAGGTGAAAAGGGATATTCTTCCACAGAGAATGGACTTTATTCTGCTTTTACTAAACAGAATACTACTTTAAAAATAATGCCGGCAAAATAACCAGAATCAGTCTCCTAACACCCATTTTATGCAATCGCACGGGAAATACCCAGAGTCCGTTCAAGCCTCTCCGGCAGGCTTCTATTGTTCATCAAATCCTCTTCTGTTGTTTTCTTCCGCATGGGCCTCTTCATTCAGGCCTTTCATGAAAATGGTCCTTCTCAGTATCCGTTGGAGTGCCCTTCTGGCAAACACTCGCAGCTTATTTGAAAGTCTCAATGTCTCAAGGCAGTGCACCAATATCTCTCCTCTGCGGCAGGCACTACAGACAGTGTGCTCTCCATTGATCATGGGCACAGATCATCTCATGCAGACCCAAGTACTATTAATCAGGAAAGAGCAACAGGCTTTCATACTCAGCAACACTTTCAGACTCCAACACTCGCTTTTCAGTGTCAGAGGATGCTCGGGCTGCTCTTTCATTTAATCATAGGTACCACAATGTAGTGCCTTTTGCCGGTCTTGGTTCCTCCGGTGCACAGCCTTTCCTTCTGAGCAAAGAAAAGGGGTGTGTGGCCAAAACTCAGGCCAAGGGGCTCAAGGGACTGCACACTGTCAGAGGTTACCAGCACATGACAGGTGGAAGGCTGAAGCCTCAAAACAACATTAATCCTTCTCTTTCGCTCTTTTGCACTGAAATTCTGGTTCTGTGATGTCCAATGCCGTCTGATGGAGCAAGTTTGATGCTTTGGTGATACCATTGATTGCGCGCTGGCGATTGCTTGTCCAGCCTTACTGCTTTCTGGGTGCTGGGACTGACACTGATTGGAATTAGCTTTTCATCAAAGGTCCGCAGGTTATTATGACTTAATCCCGCAGAACCTAGTGGCGTAGGAAATGAGACATAGTTGTTATTTTCCTTCAATTCAGTACAAAAACAGTTCATTGTATAACGAGGGGACTGCAAGCAGGTGGCCTGCAATCTGCGAGGGAGTGGCCATACGCCATTGGACTTTTGTGATCTAAAATACATTGTCATTCTCATAGACTACAAAGACAAAGACAATAAGCAAAACAGTGCCTCTAATCTCTTCAATTGGGTTTCCATGTGAGAGCATATCCTCTACCATCTAAGGGTAGATAACTATAGGAGAATTTTATCTAAATGGATGTCCTCACACATAGTGACATCGTCTAATGGGGTAAACACATTTTTTCTCTCAATAATTAAGTCTAGGTGTTCCTAAATTCCTTATCTAGAACATCTCAAAAATAAATCACATGATACAGATTACCAGGGACATGTAGATACCTCCCTTTTAATAACTGTGCATCAAGTGCACTATGCAATACACAGGCTAATGATCAAAATGTGGAAACTTGTCTTATAATAGCATTGAGTCAGTTAACCAGTCCATCATTACCATGACGGTCAGACTGGAAAACATCGAGGTAGGCCCAAAGAAAATTCTTAAAAACCAGTCTTGTTATACAAAAGGGATTTATACATAATATGGGGGTCTCTGGGACATTACTGCAATCTGGAAGTGTGAACCTAATACAATAATAAAAATAAAAGAAGGCTAACTGGTGATGAAAGGAATATGGAAAAGGGAAAAAGGGACTAGGACACAGCTAACATCCCCAATTACTAGGGACGATGCAACATCAATCAGGGGAGAAGTGACGAAAGAAAAATCTATAGGAAGAACAAGAAATTACTTGGGTGATAGTCAGGCATGTGACACAACACCAAGAGTGGGGGTGATACATAAAAATCAAAATAGTTCATGATAGTCAGCTCTACCGCTGGCCTCTACACCATATACGGTAATCACAGCTAATGTTCCAGTTCCCTTCTTCAGGGAAAAATGAAACCTTGTTTCCTTTTTGGTACAAAGCCATACACTACTTAGGAAGCAGACCAAAACTGACTAATGTAATATAGAAATTAGGTCACCATGCACAAGAGTCACAAATCTATAATAATATCCATACGTCCAATCAGGATACATAAATGTAGGACTGCCTGTTCCTTAAGGGGAGGGGCAGTACGTGACTAACAGCATGTGACACACTTTGATTCTGTATATCTCTTTTTTATTTTCCTTGAAATACCATTAAAGCCAAATTTGACATACACTGATGAAGTGTTGTCTGTCTTTCTGTGAAATTTAGTGTCAAAGCAAATCTACCCAACTGTTTGCAGGATACACATCGTCATGTATATCCCTTCACAACACAGGTAAACTTGTAATAGTATCAAAAGCAACAACATAAACACAAAACGCACATGTCAAGCCATCAGATATACTTGCTGTATATCAAGCACAAAAAACATAGACAAGACAATAGCATATGTAAATGAGCTGCGACGCACACACTTCAAGTCCTTTACTTTATGCACTGTGAACCTGCAGCCCAAAACTCAATATTTGGGCTTGCTTAATTTGTCAGGTTTAAAATCCTCACCCTCCTTTTGACAGCAAATCACCATTTAGTGGACATTTGGCTGTCAAATACAACCCACTATGTCTCTTCTGACACACAGGACCCGCAGGAACAATTCATGATAGGACCAAATACACAAACATAAAAAAAAAACACATGAACATTTCTTCCCAAAGGCTACGCAAAAACACATCCCTTTTTAACCAACCAAACTCACGTGTCTTGTCAGCCTTAAAATCGCCCAGAACAATCCATGAATGATCTGTGGGCAGAAGCAAAAAAAAAAATACACAACACACAAAAGAGAGACATTTCTCATAACAAACAGACATCAATTATAACTTTTAATCAGAAGACAAAACATAATACACATGAACAGACACAAAAATAAATTTCCATTACTTAACTGTTACCATCTTGTCAGTCAGCTTGCAACATTAAGCCATTTTAACTTTCCAAAAGTAAAATTCTTTCACTGACACTCCATGTTATCTTTGGGCCACAATTCGTTCTCACTTAGGCATGTAGCCTTCAAAATTTCAATAAAAAGCTTTGTCTTATTTTCTGTCTAAGACTTAATGCAGTGCTTCATTTCCGGTCAAATAAAAGCAACTAGCAGACATTATTTTTTTAGAGGCAGAGATACAAATAGATCATTTCTGCAGAGCATTTAGCATGTGTTGGGACTTTCAAAGAAACCTTTTTCATATTTTCCCTTTGGAATTAAGTTCTTTAATTTTGTGGAGAAACCAGAACCCTTCCTTTTAGAGGCCTGTTTAGCAAGGTCATTCTGCATTTCACAGAGACAAGGCCTTAATTTAAAAGGTCACAAATGTCAACATGACAGCCTCCTTCCATTGTTTACAGGGAAACTAAAGATAACACCTCAGCGGGACTTGAGCAAGCCTCTGCAGCTGTACTAGCCCCCACCCTCTGCTCATTCTGAGGCTGACAAAGGCAAAAGGCCTTCCTAATTCCTCCTAACCTGCAATAATTCACTCTATTTTGAAAAATAATGTCTCCTTTTTAGGCGCTAAAAAAATTATCTCTGTTTCCAGATTATTAAACAACATTTACTGTGAATAATTCACAGAACCTAATAACACACAAACCAGTTTTAGAACAAATGCTTGTTGCAATGGTACTTATTTCATCAACCTTAAAATGGATCTCACTGGGCCATTTAAAAGCAAACCCCAAATGAGGACAGCCTGCAAATTTGTATTATACCTAAATGGTAGCATTCACTGAAGCCTAAAATCACTTTAAAGCTATTATAAATGGCAAAAATACCCAAATTCGACTTTGATATTTGGGGCACTTAAAAATAAATATCCTATAAGTATGTTACATATTAATCATCCTCAGAATGTTCTTTACACATTACAGATATTAGACATTAGACATATCTCATGTAAATCCTTAGAAAAATGAGTTTTTTACGCCTGCGCTAAGTGAGATGTCATATGCTAATGTCCTGATTATGCAGTGCAACACAACTCAAATTAAATTATAATGCTAGGAGGTCACAGTATGAGCATTAAGCTTCATGAATAGTAAAAAACGAATTTTGTAGCACTTATTTTTAATAATTATTTTTCATAATTTAACAATTATTTTTAATAAACCCAATAATTTTTGATAATTCCACATATAAAAGCAAGCTGCATCCCTTATTTCAGACATAAACAGAAAGGGGTGAAACACTCAGGACACACAATACGGTGCGCTTTAGCCATGCATTTCATAAATAGCGCCAACGCTATTCACTTACAGAAATTGCACTAATGGGAAAACCACATAGACATTTAAACACACATTTAACCCACAAACCAATACTCAGAACAAAAACAAAGGACAGCCCACAGACTGTACTTAAACCAAACCATTTGTAAATACTAGTTGTAAGTCATATTTGCAAGAAACGCTTCTCAATTGTGTTTCAAAAGACTGCAAAAACAGCCCAACAGACTGATGTATGTCCAAGAAGCGAAAATACACTCAATTCACTAGCTTTGGCTAGCAGAACACCATAAAATCGTTCTGCATATCTTCCTTCATAACATTGCGCAGAACAAAGGGTCCTTATATGTATTATGTCATATGTTTGTGAATCTAAACCTATTTAGATATTCCCTCTAGGGAAGCCGGCTAATTAATTTCACATCACACTATGGTACCTTCCAAATAAAGCCACACATTCTTCTTATGTGAGCTTTTAAACAGGCATGCCAAAAATATTGCAAAATATACAATATTATAATCAATGTAGTGCTTAATGTACTTTTCGTACGTGCACCGTTCAACTAAACCAAATAGAGAAAATTCTCCTCATTACCTGTTCTACACAAATTTCAATTCGCATATACAAACCTATACAAATCCAAAGTTGGCCAACACAAATTCCAAAGTTCCAAAGTTACAGTCCTAAGTTTGCTAAGACCAGGCATCTTATAGCTCACTAATCTAGCTTCAAACTTCAAGGGGTTATCAACAACGATATACTCGCAAATATACGAGACCCTCGGCTTTGGTAATTGCAATAACCAAATCAAAACCAAGAAACCAAACAAAGTCGTGGGAGCGACCCACTTGTACTTCTCATTTTTACTAATCAAAAGGTTATCCAAATTCTAACTGTCACGTTCTACATGACCTAACGGTCTTTTTTGAATACTCACGCCAAAAAAAGGTTCTCAGTCAGAAGTGACATCATGTGGAGGATCAAAATCAGGAAGATCAGAAATATACCAGGCTGCGAAGACAGAGAATCTGTAGAATCCTTGTGCACAAAGTAGCAGAGTCCCATCCTCTCCTCCTCAGTAGAATTCAGTCTCCTGACAAGATCACTCCTTCAGAATGTCATTTCTCTGATGAAGCCCACGTTGGCCGCGCCATTTGAAGAAATGAAATCTTCATTCTCAGGGAATACTTACTAATAAAAAAAGAACTTGGCACAGAAGCTGAAAATATGAAAAGAAATGTTTATTAAATTTAATAAGTGAGGCCACGTCACACAGAAGCCGTAGCAACTGAATGAGGTAGTCTGAAGAGTACATAAAACAGAGGCCTTTTACATGCTTAGGGTTACAAACTTCAGCATACAAGTAAGGGACAGTCCTAGTTTTTGCAAGCATGCAAAATGCCTAACATTCCTTCTTACACAAGCCGGACAAACCCATAATAAACGGACCACAACCCATATCATAAACAGACCATAAAAGAAGGAACAGAAACAGATAGAAGTAGGATAAGGCATGTTTGTGTGCAGTAAAACTTTATGATGTCCTGTGCTCTTATCCTTAATCTTGATCAGCTAAAGGGCAGGAACTGGTTTAACAAGGTCAGCTTCAGGCAACAGGGTCAGTTCACTCAGGTCAAACAGGAGTCAGCACGACCTCGAGCTAAGATGTAAATGTCCTTAAAAGACTAGTTCAGCCACAATCATCGGCCTATGTGAGGGCAACCACAAAATGGCTGCCAAACACAAAATGGAACCCACAGGTTCAGAATTCACAGAACCCCAATGCTTATGATACTGTGCAGTTGTGCACACTGCAGAGCTGTGCCCTCAATGCATCCTATAGCCAACTGTGCAAAACTCTCTCTTGCCTTGTATGCTTCGTTTAAGGTACAATTGTGCATAGTGTTAGGCCTTAAATGCTTAGTGTGAAAATAATTTTTGCATACTGCTGATCCATGCTTTCTTTTTACACAGTACAATTGTTCACACACTTTAGTGCCATACATTCTTTATATAGACTGCTGTGCTGCATGAGTATAAAGTTACGCCTTGCATGCTTCCTGTGTGGTGCAGTTCTGCACACTGTTAACTCCTACTTGGTTTGCTGTACAGTGCAATTGTGCACACTACTGCACAGTACAATTGTGCACACTGTTGCGCCATCCTGATTTCAACCTGTGTGCCAGTCACACACACACACACCACACCGCCACACACATCTTGTATGGATCCAATACAGCTCAGTTGTGCAAAAGACTATTGAGCTATGCTTGCTGTGTTTGTATCCTCTACAGCGCAGTTGTGTGCACACAGATGAGCCGTGCACGACCTTTGCACAGCATAAGTTTGTGCATGCACGCACAGAAATCGCCTCTCATTCTTCCTTCATAGAGTATATTTGTGATGCTAGAATCCTGCTGCCTTCATGCATCGTAACACTGTAATAGTGGACACTGCAGAGCCATGTATTCTTCAGATTTATTTGTGCTCTGATTGCTGAGTCATGCATGCCTCTTTAAGGTTTTTGCAGACAGACTGCTGAGCCATGCATCCATCAGATTTATTTGTGCTCTGATTGCTGAGTCATGCATGCCTCTTTAGGGTTTTTGCCTACAGACTGCTGAGCCATGCATTCCTCAGATTTATTTGTGCTCTGATTACTGAGTCATGCATGCCTCTTTAGGGTTTTTGCAGACAGACTGCTGAGCCATGCATTCTTCAGATATATTTGTGCTCTGATTGCTGAGTCATGCATGCTTCTTTAGGGTTTTTGCAGACAGACTGCTGAGCCATGCATCCTTCGGATATATTTGTGCTCTGATTGCTGAGTCCTGCCTGCCTCCTAAGGATTTTTTCAGACAGGCTGCTGAGCCATGCATTCTTCAGATATATTTGTGCTCTGATTGCAGTCATGCATGCCCCTTTAGGGTTTTTGCAGACGGACTGCTGAGCCATGCATCCTTCAGATATATTTGTGCTCTGATTGCTGCGTTATGCATGCCTCTTCAGGGTTTTTGCAGACAGACTGCTGAGCCATGCATCCTTCAGATTTATTTCTGCTCTGATTGCTGAGTCAAGCATGCCTCTTTAGGGTTTTTGTAGATAGACTGCAGAGCCATGCATTCTTCAGATATAGTTGTGCTCTGATTGCTGAGTCCTGCATACCTCTTTAGGGTTTTTGCAGACAGACCGCTGAGCCATGCATTCTTCAGATTTATTTCTGCTCTGATTGCTGAGTCATGCACGCCTCTTTATGGTTTTTGCAGACAAACGACTGAGCCATGCATCCTTCAGATATATTTGTGCTCTGATTGCTGAGTAATGCTTGCCTCTCTTGGGTATTTGTATACAGACTGCCGAGCCATGCATCCTTCAGATATATTTGTGCTCTGATTGCTGAGAAATGCTTGCCTCTCTTGGGTATTTGTATACAGACTGGTGAGCCATGAATTCATCAGATATATTTGTGCTCTGATTGCTGAGTCCTGCATGCCTCTTTAGGGTTTTTGCAGACAGACCGCTGAGCCATGCATTCTTCAGATATATTTGTGCTCTGATTGCTGAGTCATGCATGCCTCTTTAGGGTTTTTGCAGACACACTGCTGAGCCGTGCATTCTTAAGTGCCTACAAGATACTGTACCGCGCTAGCATTTATTCAGTGCTTGCATTGCTTTTGTTACAGTTTATCCAAGAGTTTTGCTCACACTGGGGCATGAGACTGAGCATGGTTTGTTGTGTGCTCCTGGAAGCCTTCAGTGGTTTCCAGGAGTAGATAACCACTTAGTGCTTTGATTGTTCTTGCGAGACCTAGTGTATGCAATAATAGTTATACATTAACAAAAATAATAACAACAACTATAATGATTTTAATAACTGCAACAACAACACAAAGAGAGCTCAGTTTATATATCCTCCCATTCTGAACAGACAATGCTTTTAAGTGCTTTATTTCAGCTAATAAGACTGGCATTTTTGTCACTGCCCCCATTTCTGGTCCCATTATCTTTTCTTCTTGCCCTTCTATTGAAGGGCGGAAGAAAAGATAATGGCACCAGAAAACAAGCTTTTGTTTATGCCTGGAGTTCTCCTGGTGTACCTCGTTCACCCTCTTCACTTTTCCATTTTCTGTTTGTCTTGATGTCTCTCTAACGTTGTATGAAATGAAAAGGATTTATAGAGCGCAAACAAATGCCCAAAGGCGTCATAGCGCTGTCAGCAGTTAATCCTAAAGAATGAAAAGAAGACGGAAATAGAAATTCCATGGTCTCAAGCCCCAAAAGCATCCATGACAGAATAAAAAGTCAGGTTTTTAACCCCTTTGGCGCACCGTAGAATCCGCCGCGGTGCAGACGTTTCCGTGCACGGGCGGGGCTGTGTCGGCCAACGGACGTGCGCAGCACTACGGAGGTAGTGCTCGCGATGGCCGTTGGCAGACTCACGCAACAAACGGGTTAAGGCCTTCCGAAATGGGGTGTGAGCCTGAAGACTGGAGATGGAACGGAGAAGGCAGTTCCATAGCTTGAATACGGCCACGGAAAAGGCTCTGGACTCCTCAACTTGCCTTTTGGTATTTAGGAACAATGACAAGATTTTGAATTGAGGATTGAAGCTGTCTGGAGGGAATATATCATTGAAACATGTCTTTGATATCTCCATGCCCCATGTTATGCAGTGCCTTGTGAACAATGCATAAAGTTTGATGGTAATAGGTTTGTCACAGGTAGCCAATTGAGCTTCAAAATCTCTGCCGAAACTGGTTGAGATTCAGGAATATTAAAAATCAATCTTGCCGCCACATTGTGGACTAGCTACAGTTTGGCTATTACAGTCTTGTTGATAGCCAGGTGGAGCGCATTGCAGTAGTCTAACCGGGGTGAGATCAGTGCCCAGGCCTCTTGCATACGTGCCAGGAGGGAAATGTAAGGATCTCTCCTTCTCCAGGTACCCTTTCTCTTCCTTCCCTCGTACTTCTTCCTTGGCTTTCCCTCTCTCTCGTATCTTTACTGCTGTTCTTCGTTTCCATCTTGTCACCCCCACTACGCTTCGCGCCCATTGAATACGGACGACGAGGGCTTCAGGAGGAACCATGGCTGGTGACGGCGACCTCTGTGCTCTGTCCTTGTGAATAGATGTATTTATTTAAGTGATCAGTCTTTTAAAAACAAAAACAATTAAACCAATAACATTCATAACAGTACTACTGCATACTTATATAAACACATAAAATCATTAGTAGAATTTTTACACGATTGGGCTACAACATACTTCTATACATCAATTATTAAAAATTTCGTTTAAAATGGAGATTTGGGAGTTCTTGTCTTTGTGAAAGATTATTGCGATCTCCACGGAGTTTCAGCCAATTTCCTTTAAATACACATTTAAAAGTTTCACCCCCCTGCACTGGTCAGTGATCTCTGAGGGGCTGTTGTGGACGGATGTGATCATGTTTGTGATCCTTGAATAATAATTTAGTGGGAAGTAGCCCCTTTTGGGACATGGTCATCTTGTCTGCCCAGTGGGCTAAAAATAGCTGGTTTCAGAGCTTCCTGCCTGTTACCAACCCACTGGGTGTCGTAAGTTATCGATCGCCATCCCTAATCCCTGGCCAAGCAAGATCGGGCTGTAGATTTAGTGGGAACCGCACCCCCTCGCGCACTAGACCAAGTTAGGCTCCCATCCTCTGTGCTTCTGTAGAGACCCTAGTACTTGAAATTCTACTTCATTTCCTATTCTGTCTCATTCTCTGTCACGCCAGCAGGGGCGTAGCTTCCGGGGGTGGTATTTGGGATGTTACATCCCACTAGTAAATGTATTTTCAGCTAAATAGTTGGGCATGGGTGCTTTCAGTCGGGTATGGTGAAATGTCTGTCGCATTTCAACAGGAATTTTTATCGACACACCGACACAGACGCGCACACACACTTTTTCCTTTCTGTTTTGAAAGTCTTCAACAATGTTGGTTGCATTACAAAATAACGTGTTTTCTCTCACTCCGCATGTGTCTCCTTTCCATTGCCCCGTTAGCCCCTCGCATGCACCCTGCTTGTCATATAATGTATTTTAACATTATATGTCAGCTCCGTTCATGGAAAATCTACAGCTCACCCCCTCCAATCTTGCTGCCCAACCTACGTTCGTGCCTGCCAGTGCCTCATTATTACCTATTTACTTCAGTGTCAATGAGGTGTTTGCTGGTTTACGTGTGTGAGTGTCTTTTCGCCTGTGTGTGTGCTTGCGTGTGCATGTTTGTGTGCGTCTATTGGAATATCTGTTTTTGGCTTTTAGTTTTCTTCTATTTGTATTCATGTGTTTATGTGCACCATTGTGGGTAGTTAGGTGTCTGTGAATTCATATTTAGGGGTTGATTCCGATTCGGGAAACTAATCCGTACGACGATTCGTATTCGTAGCCGTTTCCGTACGAATCGTACTAATCCGTCCGAATCGCCTAGTACGATCCGTAGGTCAAAAATCCGTCCGAATCCCTGCGAACCGTACGAAACCAAGGCTACATCTGTACGACATACACCCTTACAGAGAACCGTATGATTCGTAAGCATGCCGTATGATCCGGACCAGGGACTGTGTATTCGATTCGTACGGTAAACGTCACGTATAGGCAATTCATACGGAGAGCCACACAATCACATACGCACCGTACCCCTAAATTCAAGGGGTGTACGCAGGGGTGTACGCACCGTACACCTACGTCCTTAGGGGATACGGACCGTACCCCTAGGCACCGTACGACGACATTCATGGGGTGTACGCACGGGGACATTCGCACCGTACCCCTGAAATCCAGGGGTGTACGCACCGTACACCGATGCACCGTACCCCTGCAATCATGGGGTGTACGCATTCCGAGGCGAAATCTGCTTTGCCGGACGTTTTCAGCTCCCGTAAAAAAAGAGTCGTACGGAGTCGTGTCCACACGAATCGTACTTGCTGGGTCGTAAAAAGCTGCTGTGATCCGTACGAACATCGCATACTGCGTGTTCCGATTGCGAACCGTACGGATTATTGATTCGTACGGTCTCTGGTACGATTTGTATGGAGCACTGCATTGAGTGCACATCGTACTACATCGTACGCACGGGGATGGTTCGGAATATGATTAGTACGGGAAAAGCGCTCCGTACGGCGATTCGGACTGGATTTTACCGAATTGGAATCGGCCCCTTGGTGTGTGTTTGTGGATCTCTGCATCTCTTTGTATGTGTATTTCTTTTCTGTCTTTATCAATGTGTTTAACCTCTTCCTTAGAAGATAGAAATCCTCTTTTAATGAGGTATTCCCCATGCCTGCCCTATACATTAAAACACACATTAAATTACATTAGCACACACAATTTTCTATGTGTTCACAGTCAATTATTAGGATAAGATTTTCAGTGTAAAAACTGTACTTGTAAATCATTATTTTTATCACAAACACAGTTTGTTTATCCTCCACTCCAACATTCAAACACAATGTGTAAACTAGCGGCGTAGCTTCCATTAGTGCAGCAGGTGAAGTGGCACCAGGGCCGACTGAACTCTAATTACTGCTGTATTTCACAGTTTAACAAGGGATTTATTTCTTGGACTAGAGCCCCTGACACACTGGCTACTGCTGTCACCTAGCCTTGCTGGAGAACGAATATTATTTGCGAGAGGGATGCTGTATGAAAGAGTAAAGACTCGTTGGATATTGTTCTACTCGTGAAATACACCTGCTTTAGAGTTGGACATGATTAGCAGCCCCGTCAGTGGCCAGAAGTTCCATCGGGGAGCATGGCAGTGCTTAACAGAACTGAATGTGAACACCGCTAAGTACAGGAGGTTGTCTGGTGCATTACAGGTCCCTATGTTCTAGGCCTTGTCATAACTTTTGGACAACTTAACTAGAAATGGTGATTTCCTGTATTTGGTGCAAGTACACCATATTAATGCGTTAAGAGCCCAGTTCCTTGGGGAAGGTTACCTGCAAACCATAGAGACTCGAAGGGGGAGCGGCCTTAAAGAGAAGTCCCAGGGCAGTCTGGAGGTCGGCTACCGTGTACCCTCTTATGCCTTCATTATAAGTAGCCGCTTTGGTTCCTATGGGAAATATGAAATCCAGAGAATCTATTTACTTTAATGATGAAAACTGCCAACTTTTCTGTGTGAACATTTGGGAGAAATTAGGAATTACCAGGTGAATTGAGGCACTATATCACAAAACGTGTAACAGTAACAGTCGAATATATATATATATATATATGTATAGATAGAGAGAGAAAGAGCGCGAGAGAGAGAGAGAAAAAACGAGAGATATTTTAACTGAAAAAAAAAGTTTACAGAGATGTTATAGGTAGGATATAGCATCAAAAACCTTAGAAATTCACGGAAAAAAACAAAGGTTACAGAGACGTTTACTTAGGTTCAGATTTTACACACACAAAACTGTAGGGACTGAACAGGGATAGATTCCTGGGCTAACTATAACTTACACTCCCCACAGTGCTCTGCTTATGAAGCGGGCAGAGAAACACATGAAAAAATTGCTCCTGCCCGTAGAGCACAGGATTTAAAGCTGCTCCCTACGGGTAGGGACAATGATGGCTCCCGCTGGTGTCACGAGGACTTTGGGACCCCCCCGGCCCTCAACAATGATCATGTGAGTGCCCTGGGAGGGCTCAAGGCCACCCACCCTTTATCGGCAGGGCCATTTTTGTAAATCTTTCATTATGCGTGGTCAAGGCATATGCATGGTAAAGACTTGCGTGGTAATGGTGGTACGTGGTAAAGGCATTTGTTGGAATGTATGACATTATAATTAGTCTATTCCTGCACTATCTCTTGACTTGAAAGTAAACCCTGGGCCTAGATAAAAAGGACACAGACAGCCCCCCAAAAAAGTGTAAAATCACATGTAGTGGGAATGTCATGTCACATTGTCATCACATGCCATTTTCCCAGTGCATTGTACCATTTCCCCAGTTTTGCCCAGATAAATGGTGCTATGAACCTTACAGCACTACTCGCCACCACGTTTAAAGGGTGATCCATTTCTCTTCCTACCGTTGAAGGAGAGTTAATCCCACATTTTGTTGATGTGAAATTCTGTTTCCAATGTCACAAAGAGTCAGATTGAGGTCTGTGAATGCACACTTACTCACAAGTAAGCGGTCATTCACAAACTGACAAGGCGAAGCATGCGTACGCTGCATTTACTAGTGAGTGATTCTACACGTGCAAAACATGTACACCTGGTAGTGATCATCTGACTAGTTTTGTTTTCAAACATTGTTGAAAGAGCTGCTTAGTCCTAAAAATTCCAACTCTTTGAGCATAAATAAGGTAAGCTGTAAACAACTCTTCTGGGGACACAGACAAGCCCACTGACACCAAGATAGAAACAGTAATAACATTTAGTCACAGGCCCTGGTAAACCCCCTAGTCCTGCTCATCATACAGACCCATCTCCCTCCTAAATGTTCATGCTAAACTATTCACAGGCATTCTGGCACACAACTTAGTTTGTTCATAATAGCCTTATGACTGCAAGCCACAGCAGTGGTGAGATAATACTGTGCCGTTAATAAAATGGATGCTTTCCAACACTGAAAAGACACTGGACACAATGTACACCAAAGGCTTGATTTATTTTTAGGCGGATGGTTTATTCCATCATAAATGTGGCAGGTATCCCGTCCACGCTATTAAAAGTGCATTATATCCTGTGGCAATTGTAATAAGGCGGATGGGATCTGTCATTTTTGAGGCAATAACCTCTCCGATAAACTCAGAATCAGGCCTGATGTCTGCACCAAGTGTTGTAGAAAGAGCAATAGCCAGCATTATAGGAAGAGGGCCTAGAAACAGATATAGTCCCCGAGTCACTGAAAAGGGATCTGAGTTTGCGAGAGAGGACCGATAGCAAATGCACCCTTCAGTCTCTTCTTGGAACGCCCGAGAGTGCTTCATAGGATTCTTTTGTCTTCTTATTATCAGATACCTGAACCCTCACCTGGATCTCCCTCTCGGGGCAGACGGCCTCCAGGTGTTGTGTTTCCTGAGGCTCTGCTCCCCTCAACTAAAGGGTCAGTGTGGTGACACCCACGCAGCAAGTGTCCATGTGAGGCCGTAGGAATAGGATACAGTGGACACCAATACACCGCCTAGTACAGATGGAAAGAGTGGTCCCTGACCAAATCAGAATTATTCAAAACAAATTAAAATAAAAAACCAATAAATGACAAAATTATTTAGTATAACACTATTGTTTTATTCACATAGTGTTAGTGAATTTTATCCTTACATTGTAACTTTTTAACATAGAATTATCATTTTTAAATCATTTTCAGTACCCACGTTACAGGAAAAAGGGGGGTAAAGTGCAATCAGCAGGGATTAGTGCAAATGGAGTGAAAGTGACAAGTCAGTTGTAAATTTCTTCTAACAATTAACAGTGGCTTCACAGGGGAGCCATGCAGGAATGCATCCAAATTTTTAATGAAAGTATTATTCAAAACATCATGTTGTAACTGGTGTTGATCGTCACACTCTAGTCATGTGTTAGAGGTCTAGCAGTCGACGTTTCGACCCTGTTCGTAGGGGTGATGTCCCTTACATGGCGGGTCTTCTTCAGGACACGGGGAGGGGGGTGGGCATGTCCTACAGGAAACACGATTAAAATTACTAAAAAAGGCCAGCAAGTGGGAAAAGGTTCACAGAGGTACATGAGTTTACAAAAAGGTTCCTCATTGTAGACATGGCCGACACAAAATGAGTCGAAATGTACTAGGCAGGGTTGGGCTTGGGCTATCATATTGCCCTACATGAAATGCGTGTTATTACCAAGGGGGTGCCACGCAAAAACATACATCAATTGTAACCACAACGTGTAAAATTTGACAAAAGATGTTACCTTGTTGGGGAAATAGAGCTGTCTCCAAAAATCTTCCCTGTGGAGTGATATATGGAAATTCATAGTGAAGTCTATTGATCTCAATTGTTATAACTATAGTATCATTCCTGAAACTGTCCGTATTTACCTTGTTGATGATCCGGAGGGATCTCAACATGAGTGATGCACCTACGGAAAAGAGGAGCGAGCCGATATTATTGCTGCCCCGCTTCTATGGAACACTGTGTAATCATTCAAAACGGAACTGGAAAAGAGGTTTACCTGTTCCATCACTTGGGTGCATATGGCGGGGTCTGCGTTACTTCAAAATTCTGCGCCTGGGAAATAAAATCGACATCCGGAATTAGGTCCCGTAATGTCCGCATGTATTATTAAGCTTGTAGACCGTGGGAAGGACTTAGGGTCTAATTACCTGGAAAAACGGGTCAAGGTGCCGCGTCCCCAGCCATCTCTTACTCTCTGTGAGTTCGTCTGGCGTCCCGTACGGCAGCAAATAAAACGGGCAGACTTCCGCATCACGTGGCCATAGTCGACACGGTAGACAGACTAAACCAGTAACTATGGTTACTAAGGTGACGCTTCGATCGGGGAGAAAGGATATTAATGCTCGTTTTGGGGTTGAATTAAAATAATGAAGTATAAGCTTGATGTGGCTACTTTTAATTTAGATTATCTGTCAGGATCTCAAACGTGTATGGATTGAATTTTCTTCAAACATGAAGAATTATTCGTTTATAGCAATCACCACATAATTTCACCAGGACCACGTAATTACCTCGCAGGGTATTAAAGGCGGTCTAGAGTTCATGAGCCCAAATGATATCTAAAATATGTATATAAGACACATTATTATGCCTGGCTAGATCACGTAACTACCTCACAGGGTGTTAAGGTGGTCTAGAAGTTATCGTGTCGTGCCTTCATTTGAGAAAACATTTGATCATCATTCCCAAATTTGTTATTTCAAAGATTTCCACGTAAATGCCTCACAGGGTATTGAAGGTGGTCAGATAGTTCAAGATCACAATTAACAAGCATTGGAAATGCAATAGGTCTCGCATTAGGAAAGTTTGAGCTATTGGTATTGTAAATGACACTTTTTTTATTTATGTGTTGGTTTTGAAAGTAGCTAAATTAATAGCTTTGTCAGTTACAATGTCAATAGTTTTAACTTTCGCAAATGTGACACCTATAGCATTTGTAATGCAATGTGTGTTGTATTTACGTGACTTAGATGTATTGATATTACAAATAACAATGGCTTTTAATTTTGTAAATAATTAATACTTAAATAAAAGTTATTGTAATTTATAATGGCAATAGCTTAAATGTTTGTAATTAACTTTTGTGAAGATTATGTTCAGTGTATTTTATTGTGACGAAAATCCAAGAACATTGCATTTGCACCTAAACACACACAGAGCCACACACATATAGATGTGGTGGTGGTGGATCTGGGGGATATGGTGGTGGTGGATGTGGTGGTGGATGTGGTGGTGGTGGGGTGGTGGTGGTAGTGGATGTGGTGGTGGATGTAGTGGTGGTGGGTGTGGTGGTGGTGGATGCGGTGGTGGTGGATGCGGTGGTGGTGGATGCAGTGGTGGTGGATGCGGTGGTGGTGGTGGATGTCATGGTGGATGTGGAGGTGATGGTGGATGGGGTGGTGGTGGATGTGGTGGTGGATGCGGTGGATGTGGAGGTGGTGGTGGATGCGGTGGTGGTGGTAGTGGTGGATGGGGTGGTGGTTGTATTGGATGTGGTGGTGGATGTAGTGGTGGTGGTGGATGCGGTGGTGGTGGATGCGGTGGTGGTGGATGTGGTGGTGGTGGATGTCATGGTGGATGTGGTGGTGGTGGTGGAGGTGATGGTGAATGTGGTGGTGGTGGTGGATGTGGTGGTGATGGTGGATGTGGTGGTGGATGCGGTGGTGGTGGATGCGGTGGATGTGGTGGTGGATGCGGTGGTGGTGGTGGATTCGGTGGTGGTGGTGGATGGGGTGGTGGTTGTGGTGGTGGATGTAGTGGTGGTGGTGGATGCGGTGGTGGTGGAAGTGGTGGTGGATGTGGTGGTGGTGGTGGATGTGACGGTGGTGGATGTGATGGTGGTGGATGTGGTGAATGTGGTGGTGGATGTGGCGGTGGATGTCATGGTGGATGTGGAGGTGATGGTGGATGTGGTGGTGGTGGTGGATGGGGTGGTGGTTGTGGTGGCATTGAAAGCGTGTTAACTGTTGGCAAACGCGCAATTTTATTTTTACGTGCATACTTTTCTTATTCTTAGTTTTCAGCATGTTTATTGCAATTTGGATTAAAAAAATAAAGCAAACCCCCTGGTGGATTTTCATCCGAAATGCATTGGGGAATGGGGATTGAATTTAGAATTAGGAATGAATTATATTTCGGCAGTTCTTATCAACAATTAAATAATCAGTTTATAGTGGCGCTCTCAAGTGGCTTGGAATCACATGGTGTAATAAAAATAACAATTTGAATTAAGTTAATTCAGGTTTGGTTTATGTGTATGGCAGTATTTCGGCTTTAAAGGCAGTGCACCTGTGGGACTATCCTTTTTTTCTAGGATGTTTACGCAACCTTTAATGTCATCCCGAATGGAATTTCTTTGGAAATAAAGGCTTATTTGCTGTGTTTTTAATACCTTGCACGATGGCACAGTGTGTCCCCTTGATCTGCAGGACAGTTAGCTCCCGGCAGTACCGCATAGGAGGCAGGCATGTGCATGGAATTGCTCGTGCAAGGGTCCTCTGGCAGATATGAAGAGCAATAATTAGACTAGAAGTGACTCATCTTACAAGCTCTAGTGTTTTCTGTTATCGCTTTAATAGCTTGGATTTCCAAAGTAGTAAATCTCTTTTAAAGGGAAATATCCTAATACTAAATAGTTATTTCTGTTTGGTTGAGGTGTGTCAGAGATTAGACGAATTAATCCAAGAGCACACAGTGTGTCAGTGAAGAGCTGGGACTTTACGCTCTTTATTTGAAACCAATGGTACAAGCACCATAACAATCCTTCGGCATTTAAAAGAAAACAATGCTCATAGCCTATTTGGTGTCCCTTTTGGAGATTTCCGGCTCACGCCCATGAGCGTTTCACTCTTTATTGCACGTGAGCCAAGTGTCGCCCAGGGCTGAAACTTGATAGGCTGAAAAAATGGACTGCCTACACTGATTTGCCAAACTCGACCGCGTTTTGGTTGTTTACAATTCCACGAAGAAAGGCAAGTTCTCGGCAGAAGCTCTTTGTGGAGAACCGAGAGCAGGTGTTTAAATAAAGCGGCAAAACAACCAATTAATCTTGATTTATTTGTCTCTTATTATTATTTTAGATAATTTTATGATGTTGATTGAAAATACCGTGTCGAACCATTATAACAATGTATCCACGAGACCCACCCCCCCTTTTGCAATTAGCAGTTTGTTTTGTTGACCCTATTCTGTGCATTCTGTAGACGGTGAGGTTAGGAAGAGCGTGCAACAACTCCAGTGAGTACCTCTTAAAATACAGTTGCTTCAATCATAACAAGATGGCCGTAGCAGGCGCGTGTCTTAGGGTTCGCTCATCTCGTGCTAGTGTCTTTCTCCCTGGGTCAGGGGAGGGGGCGGAGCGGGGAGAGGTGCGACACGGCAGGCAGGGGAGGAGAGTAGGAGGAGGAGGGGGAAGAGAGTAGGAGGAGGAGGGGGGAGGAGAGTAGGGGAGGCACGGCCTAGCGGCCGTGTGTTTAAATAAAGCGGCAAAACAACCAATTAATCTTGATTTATTTGTCTCTTATTATTATTTTTGATAATTTTATGATGTTGATTGAAAATACCGTGTCGAACCATTATAACAATGTATCCACGAGACCCACCCCCCCTTTTGCAATTAGCAGTTTGTTTTGTTGACCCTATTCTGTGCATTCTGTAGACGGTGAGGTTAGGAAGAGCGTGCAACAACTCCAGCGAGTACCTCTTAAAATACAGTTGCTTCAATCATAACAAGATGGCCGTAGCAGGCGCGTGTCTTAGGGTTCGCTCATCTCGCGCTAGTGTCTTTCTCCCTGGGTCAGGGGAGGGGGCGGAGCGGGGAGAGGTGCGAGACGGCAGGCAGGGGAGGAGAGTAGGAGGAGGAGGGGGAGGAGAGTAGGAGGAGGAGGGGGGAGGAGAGTAGGGGAGGCACGGCCTAGCGGCCGTGCAATCAAGAAGTGAGGGGGCGGAGCTGGGGGAGGCTGTGAGAGAGAGTGGGCAAGGCAGGCAGCTGGGGGCATGTGCACGCGCTTTTAAGCTCAATGCGCATGCGCATTGAGCTTAAAAGTCACGGGCACTGCAAGGAATCGCCACGATTCCTTGCAAGTTAGTTAAAGAGTGGTTAAGCCCCCATAGTCTCGCAAGCTCGATGCGCATGCGCATCGACAGGCGAGACCTAAAAATGTATATATGTTTGCAGTACCATAGAGTACGTTGTAACAGTCTATACTAAATATGGAACCCTAAGTAATGTTATATTATATATGCATGATTTTTACCAGGCTGGGTCAATTGCACCCGATATTTTGAGGCAGCGGTCGGAAGGATAAAGTGTACATCCCTCACTTTGTCATCATTGTATTAGAGCGAGGGTGTAGGGAAAGCACTTTACATCGTTGCCATTTGGATAAAGCTACTGTCCAGTTATCCAAAATGATAATTCTGTGTTAAAAAGTTACAATGCAAGGATAAAATTCACTAACACTATGTGAATAAAACAATAGTGTTGTACTAAATAATTTTGTCATTTATTGGGTTTTTATTTTAATTTGTTTTGAATAATTCTGATTTGGTCAGGGACCACTCTTTTTATAACACGTAATTACCCAGGTCCCTCTGACGCTCTGGGTTGACCCCCCTTTGTACAACATAGTACAGATGGAAGCAGATGCAGAGGGGTGCACCCACCTACCTGTGGGCCTCCTCTGTACATCATAAGCCCCTACTTGTGTGCCTCCTCTGTTTATACCTCATAGGCACCTACCACTGCATCTCCTGTTTATACCTCATAAGCACCTACCTGTGCACTTCCTCTGTTTGTACCTCATGAGCATCTACCTGTGCACCTCCTCTGTTCATACCTCATAAGCACCTACCTGTGCACCTCCTCTGTTTATACCTCATAAGCACCTGCCTGTGCTCCTCCTCTATTCATACCTCATATGCACCTACCTGTGCTCCTCCTCTGTTTGTACCTCATGAGCATCTACCTGTGCACCTCCTCTGTTTATACCTTATGAGCACCTACCTGTGCACCTGCTCTGTCTGTACTTCCTAAGCATCTACCAGTGCACCTTCTGATTGTACCTCATATTCTCCTACCTGTACACCTTGTCTGTTCATACCCCACAAGCACCGACCTGTGCACCTCCTCTGTTAATACCTCATGAGCACCTACATGTGCGCCTCCTCTGTTTGTACCTCGTAAGCAACTACCTGTGCACCTCCTCTGTTTGTACCTCATAAGCACCTACCTGTGCATATCCTCTGTTTATACCTCATAAGCACCTACCTGTGCACCTCCTCTGTTTGTACCTCATAAGCATCTACCTGTGCATCTCCTCTGTTTGTACCTCATGAGCACCTACCTGTACATCTTCTCTGTTTGTACCTCATAAGCACCTTCCTGTGCACCTCCTCTGTTTGTACCTCATAAGCACCTACCTGTGCACCTCCTCTGTTCATCCCTCATAAGCACCTACCTGTGCATCTCCTGTTTGTACCTCATAAGCACCTACCTGTGTACCTCCTCTGTACCTCCTAAGCACCTACCTGTGCGCCTCCCCTGTACCTCATAAGCACCTACCTGTACATATCCTCTGTTTATACCTCATAAGCAGCTACCTGTGCATGTCCTCTGTTTATACCTCATCAGCACTTACCCCTGCACCTCCTCTGTTTGTACCTCATAAGCACCTACCCGTGCACCTCCTCTGTTCGTGCCTCATAAGCACCTACCCATGTACCTCCTCTGTTTGGACCTCATAAGCACCTACCTGTGCATCTCCTCTGTTTGTACATCATAAGTACCTACCCGTGCACCTCCTCTGTTTGTACCTCATAAGCACCCAGCTGTGCATATCCTCGGTTTATACCTCATAAGCACCTACCTGTGCTCCTCCTCTGTTTGTACCTCATAAGCACCCACCTGTGCACCGCCTCTGTTTGTACCTCATAAGCACCTACCTGTGCCCTAAGATCACCTCTGGATCTCCCAACGACCAAGCACCTCCCCAGACTCTCACTAAGGTCATTGACGTCATTCGTCCGGTCATCTTGGATGTCCTTAATGCTTCCATCACCTCTAAATCCGTCCCTCCTCCGTGGAAGTGTGCGATGGTTAAAGCCCTATTAAAAAAGCCCACACTGGACCAGAACAACTTGGCCAACTATCACCCTATCTCGTTACTTCCGTGGATGAGTAAACTGCTTGAGAGGCACGTTAATAACATCTTAGCGGACTATCTGGAGTCCAATAGTCTGCTCCGTGCCTCTCAGACAGGGTTCCGCCCTTTGCACGGAACTGAAACCGCACTTTTAGCAGTGACGGAGGAAGCCAGAGCTGTGTTGGACTGGGGAGGAAAAGCCGCCATCATATTACTTGACCTCAGTGCCGCGTTCGACACGGTCAACCATGCCACATTATTACAACGACTGAGTGGCCTGGGCGTGTCGGGCGCGGCCCTGGAATGGCTGACCTCCTTCCTGGACGAACGATTCTTCCAGGTGTTTGAGGGCGAGGCAGTCTCCCCCAAACATCCACTCAGGTGTGGGGTTCCCCAGGGCTCCTCCCTGAGCCCCACCCTTTTTAATGCCTATATGGAACCTCTAGACAAGATAGTCCATCCCTTTGGTGTGCGCATTGTTACCTACGCCGACGATACCCAACTGGTGGTCTCTTTGGACCACTCCGAGGGATCGTCTACCACCCTAGGTCCCTGTCTAGAGGCTGTGGCCAGGTGGATGCAGTATTCCTGTTTGAAACTCAACGGGGAAAAGACAGACATTATGCTGTTGGGCAATCCTTCCCCGTCTGCCCTAGCATCCATCTGGCCCCCATGTCTTGGCCTGCCTCCTACCCCCAAACCTCAGATAAAGAGCCTCGGAATCTGGCTTGACAAGGCGCTTGACTTTTCGGTTCAAGCCACTAAGACTGCCTCTACATGTTTCGGGCTGATGAAAATGTTGCGCAAGGTGCTCCCCCTGCTCCCATTCCAGGCGAGGAGGATCGTGGTCCAGGCCCTGATACTCTCCCGCCTGGATTATGGAAATGCCCTATACATGGGAGCCCCGGTAGCAGTCACCTATAGGCTGCAAGTTACGCAAAACTGTGCCGCCCGTCTACTCTATAACATTCCCCGCTGGCAGTCAGCCAAGAATGCCCTAAAGGAACTTCACTGGCTCCAAGTAGCGGCCAGAGTGCAGTTCAAGGCCATGTGCATTCTGCACAAATCCTTTCATCGCACTGGTCCGGCAATTCTACACTCCATAGTCACGCCCTATGCCCCGTCCAGAGCCCTACGCTCTAGCTCTTTACAGCTAGCAACTACCACCAAAATCTACAAAGCTCGCTGGGGCGGTCGCTCCTTCTCTCATACTGCGGCCAAGCTTTGGAACTCCCTTCCGCCTTCTCTCCGAGAGAATAATAACCGTATGTCCTTCAGAAGGTCTTTAAAAA
Organism: Lissotriton helveticus; assembly: GCF_964261635.1. Classification (NCBI taxonomy): domain Eukaryota; kingdom Metazoa; phylum Chordata; class Amphibia; order Caudata; family Salamandridae; genus Lissotriton; species Lissotriton helveticus. Next base: position 454,246 of record NW_027611702.1, on the reverse strand, counting down.
CTCACTTGTTCGCAAAAGCTTGTTGATCTACCCTGAGCTCGCCATAAGCAATCAGTCAAAAGCGCTGCGAGGCCTCCGGGTAGTTATGCGCTATACAAGTGTAATTTTTCATTTCATTTAATTTCTGTGCGCCTCCTCTGTTTGTACCTCATGAGCACCTACCTGTACATCTTCTCTGTTTGTACCTCATAAGCACCTTCCTGTGCACCTCCTCTGTTTGTACCTCCCGGAGGAGATTCTGAAGCGAAGCTTGTGATCACCATACTACCAACCATGGCTATGACTATTATCTGATGTTTGCTGTGTGCATGCTTCAAGTGTGTCCCCTGCCTCAGCCAACAATGAACCCTGTGGAGTGAGTACATAGACCGAGGGGAGTAGGGAGCTGAAGGACATGGAACGAGATAAACCTGGATAAAAGAATTGTAGGATGGGAGAAATGAGACTTTACCCGTGGACAACAGACACCTCCTCCTTCTCTACCAAAGCCCTGTTGAGTCACAAAGTAGCATCCTGGCCTTCAGACAGACCACAATAAGTCAAATATCTCGTAAATGTTGAAAAACTTTTATTAATATACACACATCTATTGGATGTAGGGATATTTCAGTTAATTTATTGATTGTGATGGATTCTCTATGAGGAATAAATGACTGATATAGTTGAACAATAAATGACATGATTTAATGTTTGTTTGCCATATCTGTGTGCACAATATAAAGACAGGCCTTTGCAATCAGCCCCTCATTCTGTTGTACAAAAAGCCCTGGAAGGAGCTGCTGATTGAATTACAACAGGATCTTAACTTTACCTACTTTAGGAAGAACTAAAGACTCAATTTTTAAGTTGTCTTTCAGGGCAGAATCAGTCCATAGTTCAAAGGAGATGGATATATATTACGCTGATAGAAAATCCACCTCAACTCGGGATAATGCTCCAGTCTTCCAGGTTAGAAGGATCCAGAAATGCTTGAGCCTGGAGGGCTGTAAAATGTGTTGAAGGTGACTTAGGGCTTTATTACGAGTGTGGCGGTCTTCCAATCGTACTACCACTGCGAAGGTACCAGGCAGACTGCCAAGCCCATTGAGAGCCCGCCGCCGCATAATGAACTAAATCCAGGGTGGGTGGGCGGTGCAGCAGCGGTCTTGCGGCGGCTGTATTAGGCTCATTAGAGAGCCTAAACATCATACCACCACCTTAAGAGTGCCTGCAGCACGTTCCTGCACCATGTCATGCATGCCAGACTGTGCAGGAACAAGGGTGCAATTCCATAGGGTGGCACAACATGTGCCCCCTGCATGCAACCTCAGAAGCAGAATCGGCCGGGGCCCTGTTAGGGCCCCTTACCTGCATGTCCTTTATCCTTTTCATGGTGGGGCGGTGGATATGCAGACTGTAATATGCTCGACAATGTCGGCATTGGCACTGCCAACATATTCAGGGTGTTTGCAGACTGCCTCCACGGCAGGATCCTTGATCCTCGCGGGGTGACGGTCTCGTGGCGGTCCCACCACCACACTCATAATACGGCGGTCAGACCCCCATTGAACCCCCACCATGAGTACGGCGATCATGAAGGCCGTCGCACTCGTAGTAAGGCCCTTAATGAGCGGCAAGGTAAAGGTGGGAGTTGACATTTGAGCTGATCCAGTGTGAACATGAAAGCATTGTGGAAGAAGGTGTCTGGAGTTACCTGTCATATATACTTCCTAAAGTGTTACCTTTGTCATGTATACTTCCTGAAGAGATACCTTTGTTATACACTTCCAAAAGAGTTACCTTGGTTAAATACTTCCTGAAGAGTTACCTTTGTTATACACTTCCTGAAGAGCTACCTTTGGTAGATACTTCCTGAAACTGAATTAACGGCAGCGCTTCCTGATTCCTCTCTTTTTCCACAATCTGTTCTGTTTAATTGTCCATGTGTATCTACCTAAAAACTGTTCCTGTAGCACATGAGTGCTCTGTGGCTACCCTTTCGTTAGTAATTTACTCTGGACCAATGGTAAATCACTGCCTTTTGTGACATGTTCAACCACAGTTTTAATGAAATATCCATGTATGGTAAAATGTTCCTTACTACATTTCAAATATGGTAGAGAATAGATTTCTTCTACAGCTGGTTAAATATTGTGTATTCACATTCTATTACATTTGAATTTAGTAATATTTAATTTCTTTACATCCAACAGAAAATAAGCCTTAAATGCACGGGTTGATTATGAATAATGAAGATAACACATCAAACCTGCAAAAATTATCAAAAATAAGGAGCTCCAAAAACATCAGTGCAATCAGAGGCAGAGGACAGATCCAGGAAGACGCAGTCAAGGCTCTGCACCTTGACACCCCAAGACGAAGAAATGACCTCAACAAAATTAAGGCAACAAAACTGACAAACCACCTGCTGTATAAACAAGCGTCCAACACCAGCTTTGATCATGAGGCCGGTATGAGAGTTGGAGGAAGGTCTCGTGTCTATTTGGGATCCATAGCTTGGAACAAACTCCCTCTTCAGCTTTGAGCTGTTAGCAACATGATAATGTTTGAAAAAAGGTTGAAAACGTGGCTTTTTGTCAATGTTTGAAACAACTGGATTTACTTTCTTTTCTGACCTGTGCTTTGCCCCGGGACACTCTTTGGAGTAGCTGTACACATTACGAGTCGCTTCACTATCATGATATGGCTAGAGCAGTGCTTCGCTATCTAAACTGGCAACAGACCTCCATTCAGTGCTCTAGGTGTATTGCAAACTCTTTCTAGCCAAAACAACAGGCACCAGGGACAAGCACAACAAGGTGGAGCCTAACAAGTGAAGGCTAAAGTAAAGGGGAGTGCAGCTCTCTAAAGTACAGAGTATTGTCCCAATTTGCACCTACCGGAAGGAAGATTAAGCTTCTCCCGCAAGCAAGCGAAGCCATTATCCAATCTAAAGATGCAATCCCCGACAAGGAAGCCTTAATGATATTATGAATGTGTCAGGTATTTAGGAGTCTTGTGTTTTATTGTTAAATCGGAAATCAAGCGTCCAAAATATCACACACATACAGGGAATGTGAAAATAATGCAAGTGGTTTATTAACTATGCTGACCCTTCAGGAAACACGGTCAGGAGAAAAATCGTGCAATTGCACTGAATATGTCAAGAACTTTAGCCAATTAGAAACCCTAAAAGAGCATCAGCAAATACAAACAGGGAAAAAACCATACCAATGCACTGAATGTGTGCAGAGCTTCAGTCGGTTAAAACATCTCCAAACACATCAGCGAACACACACAGGGGAAAAACCATACCATTGCAATGAATGTGTAAAGAGCTTTAGTCAAATTGCAAACCTCCACACACATCAGAGAATACACACAGGGGAAAAACCATACCATTGCAATGAATGTGTAAAGAGCTTCAGTCAAATTGCAAACCTCCACACACATCAGAGAATACACACAGGGGAAAAACCATACCATTGCAGTGAATGTGTGAAGAGCTTCAGTCGGTTATCACTCCTCCAAACACATCAGCGAACACACACAGGGGAAAAACCATACCATTGCAATGAATGTGTGAAGAGCTTCAGTCAGTTATCACACCTCCACACACATCAGAGAATACACACGGGGGAAAAACCATACCATTGCAGTAAATGTGTAAAGAGCTTCAATCATATTTCAAACCTCCACAGACATCAGAATATACACACAGGGGAAAAACCATACCATTGCAAGGAATGTGTGCAGAGCTTCAGTCAGTTATCACTCCTCCAAACACATCAGCGAACACACACAGGGGAAAAACCTTACCATTGCAGTGAATGTTTGAAGCGCTTCAGTCAAATTACACACCTCCACACACATCAGAGAATACACACAGGGGAAAAACCATATGATTGCAGTGAATGTGTAAAGAGCTTCAGTCACTTATCAGACCTCCGGAGACATCAGCGAATACACACTGGGGAAAAACCATACAATTGCAGTGAATGTGGAAGTAGTTTTAGGGTACTATCAAACCTCCACACACATCAGAGAAGACACACAGGGGAAAAACCATACCATTGTAGTGAATGTGTGAAGAGTTTCAGTCAAATTACAAACCTCCGCACACATCAGAGAACACACACTGGGGAAAAACCTTACCATTGCAATGAATGTGGCAGTAGTTTTACTTACTCTTCAGCATTAAGAAATCATCAGCGAGCTCACAAAGAGGAAATCTTTTAAATGCCATGAATGCTTGAAAAGCTGTAGTCCATTATCAATCCTAAGCAAGCATCAGCAAACACACGCAGAAGAAAAGCCATTCAAGTGCAATGAATGTGTGAAGAAATTTAGTCAATTATCAAGCCTATGTAGACATCAGCTTGCACTCACTCTGTAAATACCATACAACTGTAGTGAGTGTAGAAGTAACTTTAGTGCATCTTCCGCATTAAGGATTCATCAGTTAACACACACAGAGAAAAATCCTTTCAGGTGCAGTGAATGTGTGAATATAATCTGTCAGTTATTAAACCTACGAATACATCAACTAACATACACAGAGTAAAAATGAGCATTGCAATGAATGTCAGAAGTGATTTTGTCAATTGCGAACACACCTGGGGTAAACCATACAATTGCACGAAAAGTGTGCCAAGCTTTTGTCAATTTCTAATCCTACATAGCCTCAGCGAACACACACCTTCATTTAACTCACTTAGAAATAATCCCAGATATGCAGTGAATTCAGAAAGAACTTAAGAACATTAACAATAATATTGACTCATCTGAGGACATAGACAGGAGCAGAACAGTACAGTTATTGTGAGATGAAGGAATTACAGGAACAAGTATATAATTATGTGGGTTATTCAAATACCAGATGAATGAAGACTCGACTAGAAGAAAAGAAGAAAACTAAAGATTTGTAGAATAATAAAAGTGTCTGTTCCCAGTGATTGTTCACTTCGGTACACATAGAAAAAACAACGTGATATAATAGGAAATCCACTGGGAGAGTAGCACAATGTGGAATAAAAAAAAAGAAACACTGGTGGTTTTTATTTGGCGATGAAGAGTTACAAAGAAAAACATACTAGTGTTCCTGTTCATGCTACCTGTAAAAGTGTAGGGATGAATACGATTCTGCCTGCACACATTGCTATATTAGCATAAGTGAGTTCGTTGCTCAAACGCAATTTTTGCTGCTTTTGAACATGACACTACGTCTCTGTTTTTATAAAAACAAACTGCTTGCTTTTCCTTCACATGAGAACGGTCTGTTTTTCACATCTCTAGACTCACACTGCGACCTCAAGTCTGCACAAAGTGTTCAAGGTTAAAATAACAATGTATGGTGTTGATGCAGGTTGATCGACCCACGCTCTAGACACAACACGTACACAGCTGCTCATTTCTGAAACTCAGGTGCTTTTAATATTGCACTGCATGCATGAGACTAGCACTTCTAAAAAACTTTTCAATCGACAAAGAGCTGTGCTTATCTGGGATGTGATTCACTTCACCTGACTTTGGAGGTATGGGGTTCCCAGTTTTAACCTAGAGATCTTCTATTATTATAATACCTAGCTCCTAGCAAGGGGAGGGTGGTACACAAGGCGCTATAGACCTGGTTCCACTATCATTATAATATGAATTCTCCCTTTGTATTTTATGGAATTGTAACAATGTTGATTGTATGCATCTTTTTACTTATGTTAATAAAGATACTGCATCTTAGAGCACGTAGTTGAAATAAACTTTTAAACTATACAGTGTCTCTGATTGCTCACATTGTGGACATTTATGAGAATAAAAACAAAAGAGTGTTCTTGATTCCCACTATTCCTGAGAGGTCCCAAAGTCGCTTGTTCATTGTTAGCTTCGCTGTAGTACGGAGAATGAATGAGACACTGTTGCTAGTCGGATAGGGGTTCTGGGCACTGAGGTGGATTTTTGGTACACCACAATACACTGAGGTCCTGATTTCCTGCGCATAGTTCTGTGCATGAGCAGAATTCCCGCAACATGGCGCCCAACGTCTTGATTAGTGCTTGTATCTGTCCACAATAGCCTCAACACCTTTTCCGGTTAACAGGCGTGACGGATTAACCTACCTATACGAATGTTTTATATTTTAATTCAAGCATGAGATTTATAAAAAGGTTTACATTTTTAATTACTACACTTTTTTGTACTGCAATTTATATAAATTGGTTTTCTTCTCTATGTCCTCATGGGTGATATTGACATAGCTCAGCATAGTTGGGCAGCGCTCCGGTGTCATCTGACGCAGTTTGAAGTACCAGACAATGGTATGTGTTATCTTTGTGACGAGTGCTAATTCGGCGTACCCCTTTGAGTTTTTCTACTCTTGGGTCATGTTTCCTGTAATAAATGCGGATGAGGATACGTTTCATACATACACTCACACTGCGATTCCTGTGAACTATACTCTATATAGGACACAAGAGATTCCAATTTCGGCATGGCAGCATCGTGTTTGGTTTAATGGCACCCTCCCACACACCGTAACTCCGGTTCGGTTAGGTCCCTTGTCAATTCCTGGGGCCACTTGGCCAGTCTTAGCCGGGTTCACACCATATCAACGTTATCTCAATGCCCCGATTGACGACTTGTGTCAACTTTATACCTCTTTTGTTGGGGTACATAGGGCTTTAGTTCAATATGTTTCTTGCAGTGAAACAAGTTGGACCGGCCGGGATGTCGATTAGTTCAGTCATGGTTAATTCGGTGCATTCGGTAATGGGCAAGCACCCTCAAACTAAGTACGATATGCCTTATTGGCTTGCTGAGAAATTTGACCAACTGGAAGCAGTGTTTCCTAATACCACTCCTGTGGAAAAACACAGGATTCTCACAATTAGCTTGCAGAAAGACTTATTGCCAGAGGTAACAGATTGTGAGAATTGGGGTAAAGTATTTGCAGCAGGATATGCGAAGTGTTTCGGCACGCCGTCTATGACTGTCTTGCCCTCTGTGATCAAGCATGTTCCGGAAGAGCACAGTTCGGAGGCAGCTGTCGAGTTGGGAATGAGGGTCGTTGGAGTATTTGACGTAGTCGCTGATCTCATCTTTTGTAATGTAAAGGGAGATGCGGTTAACTTTCAGGTGTCGAATGCTTTGTGCGTTGTCCCAGACGTCGACAAACCCCGAGCGTTACCGAGTATTATTGCGGAGGCTTATAAGACCATTGGCCGCAATAGTTTGGGTGTTAAGCCTTTTGCTAAAACGGCAACTCAATCGCAGACTCAGATGGCAAAGTCTACTAAAGACGACCATCCAAATTTTCCAAAACAGAATTGGAAGAATAAAAATCAGGGGAAGCAGCAATAGAAACAGGGGTCGCGTCCGGCGTCGCCGATACCAGCATCTACTGAGCACACTTATGATTTGCGCGACGACGCAAGAATTAGGTCTCCTGATAGATTTCAGGTTCCTGAGCAACGTTCTCCTCGTTCTTCACAGGAAACATCGGGTGCGCAAGCCGGTGGAGGAGAACACGGCAGGGGTCGGGGTGCCACACAAGGACGTGGGCAGCCCCGCCCATTTGATGGTAAAGGCAAGCAGGTAGACTTGCCACGTTAACACCCTCATTTTCAGGAAAAGAAAGTTGCTGCATGAACCGTAAGGTATGCCACGGATAGTGAGAACACAGCTTCGGATCTTGACATGGGCATTAACGCTGCTCGACAGCGCAGCGGAGGTTAAAATAGTGCAGCAAGCACTGCGTCCATATCTGAAGGTGACAGCAACTGACACTTTTATCACAATGGAAACTACTGACACTAGGGTGGCTCCCCCTGACAGACTATATGATATATTTTTTTTAATAGAAGGTGACATCCAACATGTAATAAAAGGGATTTTTTGGGAACATCTGACCTCTACATATGACATTCTGTTAGCTGAGTCAGACTGGCCCCCGTGTTTCATTTTGGCCGCTCCAAGAGGGGAGGAGGTCACCCTCCCTAGTTTTCCGCACACCGTGCCCACGGAGCAGTCTGCAGAACTTTGCAGAAGAGTGTGCTCTGGTGCTTGCACCTGCGTTGTACTGTACTCAAGTCGGGTGGGCTAAACTTTCTCCCAGACACGAGATTCCATTGCGGTTTATGCCACAGCCACCACCCCGCTATCCCATGCGGCGATTGGCTAAAGCCCCCGTTGCGGAAATCCTTGAACAATTAGAATATCAAGTTGTCATTGAGACATGTGTGTCACCCATGAATAATCCTCGTTTCACTATTACCAAACCTGATGGGTCGTACTGCCTGGTTTTGGATTATCCACATTTAAATTCACATTGTCGTACATGTGCGGTACAGAACACACACAGTTCAGCTCTCGTTAACAGTCTGATGCGAAAAAGATTTAAGATCACACTAGACATTTCAAATGGCTTTTTTAGTCATAATCTGTCCTCTGTTAGTAGTCAATGGACAGCGTTCACTTGTGGCGGCAAACAAAAGCAATTTAAAGATTGGCCATGGGCTATAAAAAAGCCCAGGTGTCTTTGTCGCATGTGTCGTCTCTTTGTTAGATGGCATTGATCCTGATGCATACTCGTACATTGATGATATTTATCTTATGGACGACGAATTATGGCCGCATCTGTGTCGCATTGACCGCATCATAGTTATGTTTGCGGATTTCGGTTATAAATCTAACTTTGCAAAGTCAGACATTGCGGAGTTCACAGTGTTGTTCCTGGGCTATGAGCTCAACAATGAAGGTAGAGGTCTTGCACCTCACTTCCTGGAGAAATGCGCATGTTTATGGTCTCCTACAATTCTGAAAAAACTACAATCCTTGCTGGGATTTTTGAATTTCGGGCGTACTTATATTCCTGATTATGCCTAGCGTATCATACCTCTATATGCTTTGATACAACCAACTTTTACCAAGTCATGCTGGCTGCCTGAACATTCAGCTATTCTGCAATTTTTGCAGTCTGATCTTCTTGAATCTAAGCACTTAATGACTCATGATAACCACACTAACCTGGTAATAAGAATTGTGCCTGGTGCCTTGGGTTTCACGTACTTGACGTTTAATGAAGGAGACACAGTGCCTATCACTTACAAGTCACACTTGGTCACTTCGGCTGAAAAGCGATTTTCTTCTGTCGAGAAAGTCTTGACAGCTGTACAGATGGCGATTCTAAAAGAGAGAGCACAGTCACAAGGAAAACACATGTTTGTTGTTACACCTTATCCTGCATTTGAAGCAGTGATGAAAGCCAGTGTACCAAATTCTAAAGTTTTATATCCTAATTGGATACAATGGGCAACTTCGTTGAAATCTCCGGATGTCACATTTATCTTTGACCCCTCATTGCAAACTCAGGAGTTCTTACAGTATGAGTTTGTTCATTCTGTTCCTCTGTCCATCTGCACGCTTGAGGATTACCATTGTATCATTTACACAGATGGTTCGGCGCAACCGGCGATAGGATCTAAGCATTCTTATTCAGTGGCCTGCGAAATCGTGGCTGGTACCATGGTGAATGGAGAATTCAAGTCTGATGTCGTGCACACGCAGACATTAGGTGACGGTACCGCCCAGTTGGCAGAGCTACGTGCTCTAGTGCTTGGGTTAGTGAGATTGAGGGGTAAAAGGTCCCAATCCCTTACTGGCCGTTTATTGAACAATGGTCCCTCTTTTTTGTCAAGCTTGCCCTCGGCATGGGGAAACCCCTAACCCCCTATTATAGCAAATTTTGAGAAAGGTGTTTCAGGGCAAGCTCTGTTTTTTATAGTCTATTATGGAAAAATTCCAATCGCACGAGACGACTCGTACCGGCATTACACCAAAATCAGAGAATCCCTATTTATCCACAGAAAAGAACGACCAGATATACTTCTTCAACCTGATTCGTAACGCCCTGAGGAAGCCCCAGGCCTGATGGCCATGTAAGGGGTGAAACAAGTGTTGGCTGTTCTTCTACGTACTATCACGAATATAGTAACACCTTTATTAAAACAAAAAAAGAACCACTGTGTGATTGGAATTTTTCCGTAATAGACTACAAAAAACCAAGCTTGCCCTGACACACCTTTCTCAAACTGTGCTTTAGTGTTTGCATTGAAGTTTGCTGACCCTCGTGTGACTACTTTAGTTGTGAGTGACTCTTATTACTGTATTCAGTCCTTCAATAAAAATGGCGGCGTTCGATAATGTCAACCGGGGCTGCCTCTGGAGAAAATTGGCCTCCTGGGGGATCCCCGATCCCCTATTGCACCTTCTGATCGAACTGCATACCAACACGTGGGTCCAGGTTAAGCTTGGCAATGGTACACACCTTTCCAGGCGCATTCCGACCACCAACGGCCTAAAGCAAGGGTGCGTCTTAGCACCGACCCTTTCCAACTTATTTACAGCCGATTTACCACCTGCCCTAGAAACCTGCAATGCACACGCTCCACGCCTGGGGGACAAAGCGCTGCCTAGTATATCCTACGCAGACGACGTGGTCCTGGTCAGCCACACCAAAGTAGGTCTCCAAAACCTCATCAATGCACTGCACGGATACACCGAAGCGAACCTGTTAGAAATAAACATTGACAAGACCAAAGTTCTGTCTATAAATGGGAACAAAAAGCGGCATACTTGGTTCCTTGGAACAAAGGTTGTTGCAAACCGTTCAGAATATAAATACCTCGGAATATTGTTCGACAAAGGAGGTCGCTTCTCGAACCAACTAGAAGCAATCAAGAGGAAAGGGATGCTGATAGCTACCACGCTCAAACAGCTAAAATCTAATCTGTGTGGTCCCACTCTTCTCCCACTGCTCCGTGTGGCACAGGTTAAGCTAGAGTCATCTATTACATATGGCAGTGAGGCTCTAAAAGGCATAGACGCGAAACTGCTGGACACAACCATTGTAAAGGCCTACCGACTTCTCTTCAACCTGCCAACCTACACCTCACAAGCCCAGATCCGGTTAGAGTTTGGACTGACCTCCCAAAAGCTTGCTAGAAGAGGCTCTTACATTAAGTGCTGGCAGAAAACAAAGAACTCGCCAGAAAATTCACTTAACCATCTGCTATGGCTAGACCTAAGCAGCTCTCTTCAACTGCCGGCGAAAACTTTCCTAGAGGAATCCCTGACTGTCACAGGTCTAAAAGAACTATGGGAAACTCCTTTACCGCATGTGCAATTCAAGCGTGTTGTAAACAAGAGCATAAAAAGACAATCGCACTTGGAAGATAAAGCGACCTTTTCACAAAGGCGACACGCATGGATGACTTTGTCCACATACAAATCGCCTGGGTTACAAGCGTACTTTGGTCTGGGGTATGGCAGGAAATCAAAAGAAGCTTTCTTAAAACATAGGCTAGGAATTCTACCCTCTATTCCGCATCTGCAACCATGGCTGAGAAGGGACTGTGGGACAAAATGCAGGCTGTGCGGGGCAGAATATGAAGACTTAGAACACCTACTATGCATCTGCCCAAGGCTGAAAGAGGAAAGAGTAGCCCTGTTAAAAACTGCCTTCAATGAACAAAAAATCCGCACACGTAGACAAGCGGTTCTTGCTTGTTTCGACCCAGCCCTTTCCCCATTAAATGGGAAGTTGGTCAAATTCCTGAAATGTCTGGAACTGAAACTAAAAAATCTCGAAGATGGCACCATACTGGACTAAGTGAAAACTGGCCAAGACACCACACTACGACCACACACCCGCAACAAATTGTTTTTATCAAAGGTTTTTTGTTTTAAAACATAATATATTTTTTCACACAATTTTTTCATCGGAAGGTATGAGCGATCAATGTACTTTTGTAATGGTTTTAATTAACCTAAAACAATAAAAATGACTTACTACTTACTTACTTACCTTCAATAAAAATGTATTCTTTTGGACTCAGAATGACTATCGTGATTCCAAAGGTTGCACAATTAAGCACAAGATGCTATGGGTTTGAGTCACAGAAATAAAGAACGTCTGCCTCTCGTAAATGTAATTCATACTCTTGGTCACCAGCGTGTAGGAGTACACGCTGTTGGCAACAGTCTTGCTGATGAAGCAGCAAAGACCGCAGTAGCAACATATGTAGTAGCAGCAGGTACAAGGTCCAACAGTAAGAATGATGATGACATCTTGGCAGCTATAGCTGCTACAGAGATCGGTGATTATTACACACAGGGTTTCCCTTCTAAATACTCTTATCATTTAAGTCTTGATAAAGTTCCCTATGTTAGAATTAACAACGTTGGTGACAGGCTGATTCCCGATGCGTACCGCAGGCTACCCTTGATAACAGTCGCTCACGAAGGCATAGCCTCTGCTCATGCCGGCATTTCAGCATATGTTTCTATCTTACAGCAGCGTTACTGGTGGTGTGGATTGTATAAATGAAGTTGTGAATATGTCCTTTCTTGTTATGTATGTCAGCTGTTTAAACATTCAACTGCTGCACGGCTGCCACAAACGCAGCGGTACATATCTAATAGACCACTTGCTTGTGTTTATTTAGAACACTGCTGATCTTTTTCTGCTGATACTGCGTATAAGTATATCTTAGTTGCAGTGGATTCATGCACACGTTTTCTCTGGGTTTGGCCACAAAGGAGTGCTGATGCTCGAACTGTCATTAGAGATTTGCATGTCTTTGTGGGAATTTTTGCATGTGGCACCTTCCATTCATATCAGGGTCCACCGTTCACCTCTAAGGTGTACAAGGAAGCCATGGGGTCTTTGGGGGTGCTGGTGAAATTTTTGTCTCCATACCGGCCTGAGGGCAATTCTGTTGTGGAGCGAATGAACTGTGATTTAAAGCAATCTTTGACAGCTAGGGTTTTAGGTACTACGTGCACTAAATAATCTTCCTAGAAGATCTCTGGGTGGGCAGACCCCATACGAAATGCTCTTTGGCATAAGAATGTTTGTTCCGGACCTTGATGGTCTAGACATGGTGTGACGTAGATAATCATTCTGCTGTGTTACAGAACCTACAGGAGACTCGAGACAGTCTTGCAAAGGAACACTTGCCCTCCACAAATGGAGCTGAAGCTTCTCTACAGATTCCGCTAGATTCCGGTAGTTAGCTGGCTAACCCGAGTCGGTGACCTGGTCTGTGAGAAGGTGGAGAACAAGAAGGAGTTCAGCCCCTCGTATCATGCACCCGTTCCAGTGCTTGGCATGCAGGGCACAAGAACAGTCATTTTACCACCACTTCCTGGTCGCAAGGGAAACAGGTACGACTCCATTGGCAATGTCAAACTACAATGAGTGGCCGATTCTTCTTAGTATGACTCCTGCTGTCTCTTGTCCAGCACTGCTGAGAAATTCTCTTTTGGCCTCTGCTGAAACCAACAGGCCTGACCTTGCTATAGAGATGTTCACAGTCACTAATCCATTATTAAATTCGCCAGCTGGCAATCCGCATGAAGATACTGAGTATACATATCCCACGGATTTATCATTGCCTGGTGTGTAAACAAGTCTAGCTGACCAGTCACATTTTTCCTTTGACTTCGACTCTATAACATCGAGTGTACCATTGAGGTTTTCTATTTTTGTTACTTGGTTTAAAAGAAATTTTTTGGTTCCCCCTTGGACTTAAATCTGGTTGGTTCTCATCTCCATTTTTTTGTTCATGTCGATTGGATTTATGAAGGTATATCGTCTGGTTAATGGACACTATATAACTGAACGATCAAAAATCTGAATAATTAATGGAACTTTGGCCCCACACTCCTCATCACTCATCATGAAAAGAGACCAGACTTTTGTCAACATCACAGCCCAGCCCGTGCTAGATGTTATTGTATGAGATGCTGTAAAATTTCAAATTCATGGACCCACAGAGGTGGTTAATGTTCCTAATGTACTTTGTGTTTCAATGGGAGATGTTGTGAAACAAAACATACATTTTGATGATTGGGATGTCCAAGCCATTGAATCTCTCTTTTCTGATTTGAAATATTATGCTGCCTTTCATGCTGAGGATTTATATTTAGACTCCGCAAACTACGCCGACTTGTTCTGTTACCAACACTATGGCTATCACTTTCTGCATAATGCTAATACATTTAGAAATGTGGTTAATTACACCCAATGGGAACATTGTCCTACTCCCATAGAAGGCAGCTCAAATACCCTTTGGAATAAATTCACATATTTTACTGACTTTGATCGGTCTAACCCGAGCTCATTTTATTTTAAATTAAATTACAAATCGAATTCCAAAGTGAGACTTACTCAATCAAAATTGTTGTATTCCAAATCCTTTATGGATCAGTTAGCAGTGGGTGGCTACAAGCTTTGGAAAGATACCATAGATCTTAAATCTGTTTGGGGTTCTAGGCCCTGGCAAGGGCAGGGCAATGAAGCTTTACACAGATCATGTCTTATTCCGGGCCACATGTTGTTTTTAAATAGTACGATCTCACAAACAAATTGTCTTAGTTTGGCCACTTCAAAACACATGAATACCCCTAAAATTCCTAATCTGCATGCTTACCCTAATTGGAACAATCATACTGATAGGTCCCTTGATGAATTACAATCTTTAATTTCAAATTCCTCCTTTAACATTTCGTCCCTGGATCCTGAGGGTTGGCTGTTGTGGCCAACAAGTTCTGATTCTTGTCAACATGGCCTTTTTGGGTTTAGCCCCTGGCCTCACACAGAACAGAACTGATCCTCGTTTTGAACCTTCCCATTCAGTTACCACCTAGTCAGTGAGGAAATTATGTCAAAATTGGCTGAAACATTCCACCTTTTCATCTGTTAAACATCATTTATCTTTGTTGACCGACAATGTTGATTTAACTGATTTTGTTAAGGGTCCTGTGAGTGGAAGATCTAAAAGATATATATATGTGCTATTTGCTATGAAGTTTGGAAACTGTCGCAGGTTGAGGCTGCTTCCCGTTTAAGAGCAATCGACCAAGCTAATTTAGAAAAAGTGCTTGCTGTCCTTGATAATAGCATTAACACGCTCTCTTTCAGAATTGACACCTTGCATAATATTGTTTCATCTGTTGTGGATATTGTGTAAGATGATGTTTCTGTTTTGTTCCATGGTCAAAATTAATTGCGGTCCATCACGCAGTTTGCATGGAGCTTACAAACTTTAAAATCTGGGAAAGTGCCTTGGGACTACATTAATATTTCGCCAGTGTGTTTACCGTTTAATTTAACAGAAAAACAACAGTTCATGTCTATGAAGGATGCGTCATATTCTCTATTGCATATAAAAAAATTAGAACCATTACCATTTTCTGTAGCCGAATCTAATTCAGCTGTGCGGCTCATCCATGGTTTAATAACATTGCCTTTTCCTCTGTTTAAGTTTAGTTCATGTATGAAACACTATGCCCTGGGTAGATGTGAACCACTTGGTACCGCTTTTCTCCATGAAGTTTGGTCTCTGCCCTTCTCATACAAATGTCTGAGGGATGGCTAAGAGCTTTTACTTAAAAGGGCAGGTGTGCACTTCCACACCTGATCATTCACTTGTATGCAAGAATGTTCAATTGCACGGCACGTGTAATGTGGAGGCTCCGAATTTAGCTTGCATTTTGAAGGGAATTCCTGTGCCAGCTATCCTACCAACATTCACACTATTAGCTAATGGTAGCTATTTGCTTTTAAATAATGAAGCTTGCTGCGGGATGTTGGCTGGAATTCTGTACATTGTCACTGTTTCACAGCAAGTAGTTTGCTGTAAAAATTTGCTTTTCCCGCCCCCGCATTGGAGGCTTGATATCTCTATGTGGCCTTCCATTCCGACACTGAAAGCAGAGTTCAACAAGTTGGAGAGAATAAGAGCTTTATTGTCTCAAAAAGAAGTCGCTCTCACTTCTTCTCATGAAAGATTTGTCCTTCATGTTACTAACTCACGTACAGAAGTACATGTGCTTTTAAATACGGATCTCCTACTTCATTTTGGCGCTTTAATCCACACTATCTTTAATGCCTCAACCACTACAGGCCTGACCCACTTTTTTTAAACTGCTAGCTCTGGCCTTGTGACCTCATTCCAAACTATATTTGGTGTGATACCGGCATTTTTTCAATCTATTTTTTTCTAGCATCTTTGGCGGCTTCCCTCTAATTCTCGCCTTGGCTGCCAGTGTGCTGCTGTTGATTTGCTTGCTCCGAAATTGCTGCACTGTCTGTGTCAAGAGACAGCCGACCCAGGCTCACCCAGCTTCATGATCGAAAGCTTGAACACTATGGAGTAGTAGTACTGCCATTGGGCACATTGGGCGTGGCATATGGATTTTCATTTCGCTTTTCATACTTTACTTGCGCTCAGCCCGTGTTCCTTTGCCTGGATTGCCAATACAAATGGACTTTAGAACTCTGTCTCTCAAATACGGTGTCTCCTACTCCAGATTTTGACCATCTAATGAATTCCTTAGTGGCTCATGAGTTTGCCTGTTCTGGAATCAGGATTATGATCTGTGCAGCAGCACACTGAGTTTTACCGAATTGGGACATATATACGGCTGCGCATGACTTCCTGGAACGGAGTTATCTTGACATAAATGCAAGTTGTCCTCTGATCGTGCTAGAGGCTGTTGCAATTGAAGAACATGTATGTTAATTTCCCTTACTAAACTAAATGGCGGAACTCTTTGCTGACAATAACAATGACTTCCTTTTGGAGGCTGTTGCGACATACTGTGCATACACGCTGATGGATTCGATTGGCAACGATCCGGCATGCGATGCATCACTCAAGTTTTTTGCTTCTCCCCGTGGTGTTATTTTTTTTTTCTCACTTGCATTTGTTTTCTTTTTTAACAGACATTCTTTTCTTTTTGCCCCTTTCATTTCCTCGTGACCCATTTTTTGACAAGAATGAACTTATTTCTTTCTTGGATGAACTTGAACTCTGCATTCTTCTTATGTTTCTTTTTGTGCACTGGCCCAATCAAGGGAGGGTGTATTGAGGATACGGTTCTGCCTGCACACATTGCTATGTTAGCATAAGTGAGTTAGTTGCTCAAACGCCATTTTTCTGCTTTTGCACACAACACTACGTCTCTGTTTTTATAAAGACAAACTACTTGCTTTTCCTTCACATGAGAACGGTCTGTTTTTCACATCTCTAGACTCACACTGCGACCTCAAGTCTGCACAAAGTGTTCAAGGTTAAAATAACAATGTATGCTGTTGATGCAGGTTGAATAAACCTTTCGATCGAAAAAGAGCTGTGCTGATCTTGGATGTGATTCACTTCACCTGACTTTGGAGTTATGGGGTTCCCCGTTTTAACCTAGAGGTCTTCTATTATTATAATACCGAGCTCCTAGCAAGGGGAGGGTGGTACACAAGGTGCTATAGACCTGGTTCCACTATCATTATAATATGATTTTTCCCTTTGTATTTTAAGAAATTGTAACAATGCTGATTGTATTAAATGTATGCTTCCTTTTACTTATGGTAGCGAAGATACTGCATCTTAGAGCACGTAGTTGAAATAAACATTTTAAACTGTACCATGTCTCTGATTGCTCACGTTGTGGACATTTATGAGAATAAAAATGAAAGAGTGCTCTTGATTCCCACTATTCCTGAGAGGTCCCAAAGTCGCTTGTTCTGGGTCGTCTTATCATTGGTAGCTTTGCTGTAGTACGGAGAATGAATGAGACACTGTTGATAGTCGGATAGGGGTTCCGGGCACTGAGGTGGGTTTTTGATTCACCACAATACACTGAGGTCCTGGTTTCCTGAGCATAGTTCTGTGCATGAGCAGAATCCTCGCAACAAAAGCAGCTCTAGAAACAATGCTTGGACTAAGAAGGGTATTTTCAGCTAACTTTAGGGATTAGTGATAAAACCTATAATCTCAACACACTTGGACTGAGTCCCTGCAGGAAGAACTAATTTAACAAGCACACACTGGTGAATAGTCACAGCTGGTTGTGATGTTTGGTTGTTTTCTACAACAGTAATGATTCAGTGACAGCGGTCAGAGAACAGTTTCCAAAAGCAAAGTGAAAGGAGACGAATGTGAACTGTCACTCTCGGAGTTATTGCTTGCAGTGCACTGCATTTACCACCCAGGCCCTGACATGGAAGAATGAAAGGAGAAGAATGTGAGCTGTGACTCTCAGGGTTAATGCTTGCAGGGCATGGCATTCACCACCCAAGCCCTGATGTAGAAGAAGTGACACCAATGTCCATTGTTGCATCTGTAAATGCACCCATCATCGTTGCCCTTTACCAGAGGTGTTTATCATCAAGCTGGATTTTAATGCACCGCTGACTCTGTAGCTGATTCATGATTAGATGGATTGTATACAACAGAGGTGTTTATCATGAAGCCGGATCTTGGCTCCACCGCTGGCTATGTAAATGAGTCACGGTTAGATCAATGGTATATAGCAAAGGTGTTTATCATCGAGCTGGATCTTGGTCACCGCTGGCTATGTAAATGATTCACGGTTAGATCAATTGTATATAGCAAAGGTGTTTATCATCGAGCTGGATCTTGGTCACCGCTGGCTGTGTAAATGATTCACGGTTAGATCAATTGTATAT
Organism: Lissotriton helveticus; assembly: GCF_964261635.1. NCBI lineage: Eukaryota > Metazoa > Chordata > Amphibia > Caudata > Salamandridae > Lissotriton > Lissotriton helveticus. The sequence goes on along the minus strand of NW_027611702.1, from coordinate 435,744 downwards.
AGCAAAGGTGTTTATCATCGAGCTGGATCTTGGTCATCGCTGGCTATGCAACTGATTCACGGTTAGATAAATTGTATACAACAGAGGTGTTTATCATCGAGCTGGATCTTGGTCACCGCTGGCTGTGTAAATGATTCACGGTTAGATCAATTGTATACAGCAAAGGTGTTTATCATCGAGCTGGATCTTGGCCACCGCTGGCTATGTAAATGATTCACGGTTAGATCAATTGTATATAGCAAAGGTGTTTACCATCGAGCTGGACCTTGGTCACCGCTGGCTATGTAAATGATTCACGGTTAGATCAATTGTATATAGCAAAGGTTTTTATCATCGAGCTGGATCTTGGTCACCGCTGGCTATGTAAATGATTCACGGTTAGATCAATTGTATATAGCAAAGGTGTTTATCATCGAGCTGGATCTTGGTCACCGCTGGCTGTGTAAATGATTCACGGTTAGATCAATTGTATATAGCAAAGGTGTTTATCATCGAGCTGGATCTTGGTCATCGCTGGCTATGCAACTGATTCACGGTTAGATAAATTGTATACAACAGAGGTGTTTATCATCGAGCTGGATCTTGGTCACCGCTGGCTGTGTAAATGATTCACGGTTAGATCAATTGTATACAGCAAAGGTGTTTATCATCGAGCTGGATCTTGGCCACCGCTGGCTATGTAAATGATTCACGGTTAGATCAATTGTATATAGCAAAGGTGTTTATCATCGAGCTGGACCTTGGTCACCGCTGGCTATGTAAATGATTCACGGTTAGATCAATTGTATATAGCAAAGGTGTTTATCATCGAGCTGGACCTTGGTCACCGCTGGCTATGTAAATGATTCACGGTTAGATCAATTGTATATAGCAAAGGTTTTTATCATTGAGCTGGATCTTGGTCACCGCTGGCTATGTAAATGATTCACGGTTAGATCAATTGTATATAGCAAAGGTGTTTATCATCGAGCTGGATCTTGGCTTACCGCTGGCTATGTAAATGATTCACGGTTAGATCAATTGTATATAGCAAAGGTGTTTATCATCAAGCTGGATCTTGGTCACCGCTGGCTGTGTAATTGAGTCATGTTCAGATGAATTGTAGATAACAGAGGTGTTAATCATCAAGCTGGATCTTGGCTTACCGCTGGCTATGTAAATGAGTAAAGGTTAGATCAATTGTATATAGCAAGATTTTTACCTTCAGGAGGCGGGGGAACATGGCAGCGGCAGGCTAACGCCCATCGCGGAGCTCCGCAGCTTAGCGGTACTGCAGATGGAGAAGGCAGGATAGAGGAAAAGCAGGACGCGGTCTTCAATCTCCCGATGCGGTGAGATAATTGGGCTTTTTTACTTTCCCTTTCGGGGTCGCCTTCGGACACGTATTCTCTGTGTCTCTACAGCAGGAGAACCGGTTGAAGCGCTCGGAGGCGCTAGGACCCTGAAAGACGTATGGCAAGCGGTGCGGTGGGGAGAGCCGAGTCTAGCAGCAGACAATCCTCCCTCTTGCCGGCATTAGGAGCAGAAGCAGCGCGGTCGGTCGGCAAACAGCGGAACAGGCTCTGGAACCACGCTCAGGTCGCACTCCTCACCATACAGTTTTGTGGGCCAGTTTGCCGGTGCCATGTCTCAACAGTGAGCAGGGTCAGCGCCCAAAATACCGGTAAGGCGGTTCTAACAAGGGGGGCTGCATGGATTTGGAATCAGTGTTATCTGCTGCATTAGCTCAACTAACACTTTGTAAGAAGAGTGGGACTTCAACTTTTACAGGGGGAGTGGTGGTGCCTTGTCCCATAGTAGCTCCTCCACCATCAGCTGAGAGTAAATCAAGTAAAAATTTTGGAAAACAACTCGAGAAGACCAATAGCAGAAACAGATATCAATTAAGGTCTAAACAAGACCTGAAGTCAAAGGGTGTTTTAGACTCTGTGGATAATTTTGAGAGAGGCGGCCCGACCCCAGTAACCCCGTATAAAAGGAAGAGACAGTTAGGAGTTAAGAAAGCGGGGAATACTAAGGCAACATTTCAGCTACAGCCTCAGAAAAATACTCCATCGCTCGAAGTTTACTTCAAAATTATGGAGCGTATGGCGGGTCCTAAGGGAAAAGCGAATGAGTTAGCTCCGCCTCAGCCTTCAGCCCTTACGCTGGAAAACCAGTATGCACTCCTTGATAATATTCAAGATGGAGAGGAGCTGGGGGCCTCAACAACAACTGAGAGAGGGGAGCCTGTAGATAACACCATACAGGGTCCCCCAGAGCAAGTGCATTTACAAGTGACTGGGATGACTAGCTCCCCATTGTCCTTAGTGTCACAGGTTCCAGTGGGTCCTGGTCCCGGTCAGGTCCAGCCTCAGGCCCAGCCTCAGGTCCAGCCTCAGGTCCAGCCACAGGTCCACTTCCTGACAACTTCTGTAGCTCCTCAAGATGCCACGGCCTCTCAACCACAAACGTGTTCGACTAATTTTCAGTCTGAAGGAGACAGAATTGGCTCCCTATTTCAGTCCCTTAGGGAGGATCTTTTGAGTAAATTTGATGTATCAGAAAGTAACCAGAAAAGTCTACATGACAGATTTGACCATCTGGAGGCAAAATTAGAGGACATATGTGCTCGCACAAACGCATTGGAGTATAAAGTCTCCCTGTTATCTGAGTCTACGTTGAGTAACTCCAAGGATATAGTTTCCTTAAAAGTACAAAACCGCTTATTAACGATGGATATAGAAAAGTTGGAGATGCACACACGCAGGAACAACCTCCGAATTTTGAAAATTCCAGAAGGGGAGGAAGCTGAGGATATTAAAGGTTTTGTGTGCAAGCTCTAACGAGAGGGGGTCTTAAAAGATCGGCCAGACATCGATCTGGAATCAGAGATCCAGAGGGTGCACAGGGATCCTTTTAGGTTACATCCAGATAGGAAGGCACCAAGAAAAATCCTGGTCAATTTCCAAACTTACAGCGTTAAGGAACTGATTCTAAGTAGGTGCCTTTCTCGGTCCGCCTTACCTCATAGTTTGGTCTTTGATTACTTTAACTAGATGATAAGTGGTGAACTAAAGTGGGAGGACTTGTTGGACAGTACCTGGAGTAAAAAGAAAAATAGGAAACATGGGGGAGATATATAAAAAGAAAAAAATATATAAATATAAAATGTAAAAGCATGTTTGCCAAACAGTCAGTCACTGAAAAAAAAACATAATAGAACCCCCCCCCCCAGATATAAATTACATAAAATATCCGGAAGTCCTGCAATAGTCGAATAAGTGTGTGCAGTACTGCTGGAGCAGGGGGTTCCCTATAGGCGAGACCAGCGCCTGATATGATGGGAGGGTTCCCCGTGGGAGGGTTAGGGAAGGGTAATGGGGGGGGGAAAAAAGTCCTCATATATTGCAAAACCAGTAAGTCAGTCAGCGCATTGGAAAGTGGGAATGTTATTTGTTAAGGGCTATCATGGCTGTCTGTGGGGTTAATGGTAGAAAAATTATTTCTTGGAAACTTAATGGTATTGGGAGTGTGAAGAAACAATCAAGGGTCTGTGATTTTTTTAAAAACTCAGAGGCATCGGTCTGTCTATTACAGGAAACTCATTTAGAGGCAAAGTTGTGTAACAAGTGTTGATTAAACTAGGCTGGGTACAGGAGGTAGTTTGTTCAAGGCAGACGGGGGTATCAAGGGGGGTAGCTATTATCATTAGAGCGAACAAAGGGATAAAAATCCGGAAATGGGATACTGACCAGTCTGGCAGATGGCTTGTGGCAGCCGTGTTAATAGACAGTGTTCCTTATACGTTTGCAGTTTATTATGGCCCCAACGAGGATAACTCCAACTTCCGTTTGAAGTTGGAGTGTAGCCTATTACAGTATAACGCGCCAGTTATATTAGAAGGGGACTTTAATCTGGTCTTTGATATTCTGCTTGATCGTACTTCCAGAGCGAAATATTCTACCACAAAAAACTCTCTCCTTGTTTTAAGGAACATCATGAAAGATTTTAATATTCAGGATGCTTGGAGAGTTAAGTATGGTGCTGTTAAAGAATATTCCTTTTACAGCAAGAAATATAAACATTATTCAAGAATAGATTATTTTTTGATAGATCGTACCTTAATCTCTGACATAGTGTCCGTAACCCATACTCCTGTAGGCCTCTCTGATCATTCAGCGATAGAGCTTATATTAAACTTTAGGATTAAGCCTATTGTGTTTAGATGGACCCTGGACAGAACACTCCTGCTGGAGAACCAGACTAAGTCCAAGGTTAAAGAAAGTATTTCTGAGTTCTTTCTTTTCAACATAGGTTCAGGCACAGAACAACTGGTCCGGGAATCCTTTAAGGCCTATTTAAGAGGTATATTTAGCTCTCTGATGTCCTTCAATAGGAAATCATCAAAGATAAGAGACATTCAAGACCTTGAAGGGATGAAAAAGAAAGAATTAGAATTGCAGTCAGCGGTCCTGGCAGATAGGGAAAGTATTCCAAGGCTAGAAAAAGATCTTCTGGAACTCCAGTCTCTATTCCAAGCAAGAAGTGACAAAGTCGTTAAGGATAGGTGGGAGGTCAGCGCAATGGAAAATTTTGAATATGGGGAGAAACGCGGAGCCCTTCTTGCCTGGAAAGCGAGGGTGGAGAAGAGCAGGAATAGCATAGATTCGCTAATTCAGCGAGTCTCTGGGATTGTGATAACAGGGGAAGATGAGATCAGGGAGGAAGCTAGGGGATTCTTTAAGGGACTATTTCAAGAGGATGGTGGCATTGAAGTAGAGGCGGTAGTATCCTGGCTAGGCCTGATAGATCTGCCCCAACTACCCGAGGAGGAAAAGAGCTTTTTGGCCAGCGAAATCACGGAAGGGGAGGTGAGGGCGCAAGTGAAGAAGATGAGCCGGGGGAAAGCGGTGGGCCCTGATGGTTTACCAACAGAAGTCTACGAGGACAATCTAGAAGTAACTCTGCCTGTGCTTGTATCACTTTTCAACAGAATTCTTCTTCAAGGGGAAAGTATTCCTACCTCTTGGTTGGAGGCTACTATTGTATTAATAGCAAAATCAAATAAGGACCCTCAGAGGATAGAATCATATAGGCCGATTTCCCTCTTGAATTCTGATCTGAAAATCTTGTCTGGATTACTAGCCTCCAGGTTAGCAAAAGTTATTAAGTCAATTATCCACCCAGATCAGAGGGGTTTTATACCGGGTCGGCAGCTCAACGAACTTACGTTCCAGGTGTTGGGGGCAATAGATGTTGCAGAAGAAAGAGGCCTCCCACTTACAATAGTAGCGATAGATGCCGTTAAGGCGTTCGACCAGGTCAACTGGGTTTTCCTATGGGAGACAATGACCAGGTTTGGGTTCCCTCCCATGTTTGTTGAGGGAATTAAATCCCTATATAAGAACCCTCGGGCCAGGTTCCTGATTAATGGGGGGATGACGGACTGGTTGAACATCTCCAGAGGCACAAGGCAAGGCTGTCCCCTGTCCCCCCTACTGTTCGATGTATACATTGAGCCCTGTGTATATTCCTTGAGATCGGTTCCTGCTATTCTGCCTTTTAAAATGGGGGAGGTAGAACTTAAAACGGCATTATGTGCAGGCGCTCTTCTTTATACCATTAACCCTACAGAAGCTGACCCCATACGTTTGAACTATCTGAAGATTTTGGAAAAGTTTCGGGTTACAAAATAAATAAAGAAAAGACCGAAATCATGAGTTGGAATAGTACCCTCCCAGTACAGGGTGCTAAACAAAAAATGAGGTATCTAAGAATACATCTTACACAGAAACTAGTAGATACCACTAAAATTAGCTGGCAGATGGTGGTAAAGGAAGTTAGCAAGTTATTATCTAAGTGGGTGGCCCTTCCTTTGAACATCTACGGAAGAGTGAATCTAATAAAAATGACCATCCTCCCCAAAATAACTTTTTTGTTTAATAACATACCATTATCATTTGACCACAAGGACATCGCCAACCTACAAGGGAAGATCGGCTCATTCATCTGGGCCACAAAATCCCCCAGGGTAGCTTGGAGGAAGTTGAGAAGGGGGTTGAAGTTGGGAGGCCTTGCGTTACCGGATCTTTTAATGTATTGCTATGCCTTTCAGCTCAAAAATTTTAGAATTTTGGAGAACAGGCTTGACTCTTCCTCGCATGGTCGCCTATTTCAGGCAATGTTATCTGACCAGTCATTAAGCCCGGAATTATTTCTTTATAAATTTGGCCACCAAAAATTCTATAAAAAGGTCCTCCTGAAAATCTTACAGGCAGCATTAAGAACTTGGCTGTACCTCCGGAAAGTTATGCAAATCCCCTACTACAACATGCATGCCCCCATTTGGGACTCACCTGGTACCCCAGACTGTTTGTTAGATCGACTGGCAATCCCATTGAGAGAGGCAGGTTTTGCAAAGTGGGCGGACCTTAGTATTAACTCTCGGTTGTTAGACTGGGAATCTTTAGTAAATCTTACTGAGGGGTCCCTAACAAGATTTAAGTTCTACCAGTTGTCTTCATGGTGGGGGAGACAATGTTGGGGGATGCAGGAGGAGTCACAAATTCTAGATCTTATCGATAGAGGTAGTGGTTGGAAGCGGGAGGTTGCCTTCTGGTATAGCACTCTGCTAGGGGCAAAAGACACTTTAACTTCTGAAATATCCTGCCTTTAGAGTGGAGATCTAGCAGAGAATCCGGAGGTGATCAGAAAAATTTGGTCTGATTCATTTGCAATATCACAAAAGACAATCAAACCAGCAAATCTCAGAAGGAATCACTTGTTTACAGCCTATAGGGTCTACTGGACTCCGGCCAAACTCTCTAGGTTATCAGCTGAGCGATACTGTTGCCCGAAATGTAAGCTGTTGGCAGCTGATGACCTGCACATGTTTCTTGAGTGCCCTCAAATTACTAGTTACTGGAGACAGGTGTGTGGTTTTTTGGAAGAGGTCTTATTAACATCGATCACCTGTTGCCTCAGATTAATCTTTTTTGGTCTCCCACAAGGGTACTCGATTAATAATCCAGCTACACAATTAATCTTTTATGTTATTGTGATCGCAAGGAGGGAAATATGCAGAGAGTGGAAGTCGGAGGCTCCTCCAAAATTTGCGGAGTGCCTGAGGAATATCATGATGATAAGTCAGTTGGACATGGCGTGTGGTGGAGAAAGTGCTACTAAAGTGTGGTCAGCTCTAAAAATTTGGGCCGAAAAATAACTGAAGTCCAATGATTATGCCAAAGGTTATAGGTCTGGTCCTCCAAGGTAACGTGACGATGGGGAGTTGGACTAAGAAATAGCCTACCTTGGGCGATCTCTGTATGCTCCGCACACTCAATTAAGGGTGGAATCCAAGAAGACTTGGTGTGCAAGTGGCTCGGAGTGATCCCACTTAGAGTTCATATCTTCAGGTGGCATGTATGAGGACAAAAAAATAAAAATAAAAAAATTGTATATAGCAATGGTGTTTATCATCAAGCTGGATCTTGGTCACCGCTGGCTGTGTAAATGAGTCACGGTCAGATGAATTGTATATAACAGAGGTGTTTATCTTCGAGCTGGATCTTGGCTCACCGCTGGGTATGTATATAAGTCACGGTTAGTTGAAATGTATACAACAGAAGAATTTATCATCAAGCTGGATCTTTGTCACTGCTGGCTCTGTAAATGATTCACGGTTAGATGAAGTGTATGTAACAAAGGTGTTTATCATCGAGCTGGATCTTGACTCACCAATAGTTGTGTAAACGTGTCACGCTTAGACGAATTGTATATAACAAAGGGGTTTATCATCGAGCTGGATCTTAACTCACCCAGCGCTGATTAAGTAACTGCTTCACGGTTAGATGAATTGTATACAACAGAGGTGTTTATAATTGAGCTTGATCTTGGCTCACCACTGGCTGTGTAAATGAGTCGCAGTTAGATGAATTGTATATAACGGAGGTGTTTATCATCGAGCTGGATCTTGGCTTACCGCTGGCTGTGTAAATGATTGATAGTTAGATGAATTATATATAACAGAGGTGTTTATCATCGAGCTGGATCTTGGTCACAGCTGGCTGTGCAAATGAGTCCCGGTTAGATTAATTGTATAAATATGTGCTGTGAGTTTCTTATTTACAGAGATTCATTCAACCAAATTCTAACTGGTTATAGGACAGAATCAATCCATGACAGCAAAAGTATTGATAGGAATTATTGTGGAATGGAGGAGCTCAGTACAAAGTGATTCTCACAAACCTATGAGCACCAATTAAGGGTGAAGGGTCAGCAGTTATAAAGTAATAGTTATTTGATTTTCTGGTTTTTGTTGAACCGCTCCTGCAAAGGTCATAATCCAGAATGTTGCTTCTCCTAGGTCTCGGGTGTAGGAAGGTGGATATCTGACTATGGTTACCCCCAAACTTTTTGCCTGGTGTTTAGCTGGTTTTTTGACTTTAGTTGGCCTGGGATCCTGCTATTCAGGGCCCCAGGCTAATTGCTCTCTCCTTAAAATGGACTCCATGTACCTTAGGTACATACCCAATTGGAATTGGTTCACCTTATTGGCCCCAGTAACAGTGTATCCCAGGAACCCAGGGCATAGGTGCTTCCAAGGCCTACCAGGGGCTGCAGCACGTATTGTGCCACCCCTGGCCTGGCCTCCATATTTGACACAACTGGCTGATCACTCAGCTGGGGTAAGTTGGTGTAACCACCCCTTACTTAGGTGTAGTATGCCTATACCTAACCTAAAATGGACACATATGTTCCTATCAGTCACTCCTATGGAAGGCCTCATCAATCCTGGAGGCAGAGTGCTTGGAAATATGTGGGATGGTGCTCTGGCATGAGCTGAGCCTGTCTGCAGCTTTCGGAACCATGTCCTTTAGCTGTTTCATGATACTGCCATACCATATACTTTTAAGTGCATTATAATCCTCGCGGTTAAATGCTATCTTGGGTTTGGCTTTATCAAAACATGTCGAGTAAGGTGTCATACGAATTGGAATACTACCCCCTCGCCAGTTCTGGCAACGGGGGTAGCATTCCACCCTTCTAGGGGGACACGACATGTACCTAACCTGAACCCCGGTTAAAGTTAAACAGAGCCTCAGCATCACAAAATGGATGCTGCCAACACTGACACAAGTCTGACCTCCTGCTGCTGGGAATCCTTCCAGCGAGGGCAGCTTGGACAAAGGGTTTCCTGCCTTGGGGGGTGCTAGCACCACCCCAGACAGGATTTTGTGTATTGGGTAGGAGAGGGCTGAATAGAATCAGACATGCCTGGGGCACACAAGGTGTCCCTGTGCATAGGCCAGTTCAAACCGGTGCTGGGGCCTTCCAGCCCCAGTCCTGGCGCGAAACTGGACAAAGGAAAGGGGGTGTAACCACTCCCCTTCCTGGTCCCACCCAGAGGAGGGACCTAGTAGGTGATCCGGCCCCCCAGATTCGAATAAGAGTGGGAGCTGTGTCCTGAGACTTCAGATCATCCTGAATCAACTGGAAACTAAGAAGACGACTGGACTTCGACATTCTGCTGCACAGAAGACTGAAGAGCATCTCCCTTGTGGCCTAGGAGTGGCCACCCTGTGAACACAGGCACCATCCAGCAACTCGACGTCTGCTTTGCCGCCGCCTCCCGCTGGAGCCCGAGCCCAAAGCCTGACAAGACCCAGACTCCCAGACTTCTCACAGCCCGATCCACAGTCCCTGCAAAGAAGGGACCCGTGGAGGCACCAAGGGACGTGGGACCGGACCTCTTGAAAGACCCCCGAGAAGCTGACTGCGCAGCATCCGAGGCACCCTCGACACTGTGCTTTGGGGTTTGAGAAGCCCCAACCTCGAGCAGCCCTTGCACCGAAGATCAGCCCCCCAGCATCTCCATGAGCTGCGTGGTGCCCTTTTGCACGTGCCACTCGACGCGCCATCCTGGCCACTTGCCACGTGGCTAGCGGCCATCTTGGCGACGAAAACGACGAACCACACCACTGGTCTGGTTGCTCCAGACCGGCCCTTGCTCCCCTGAAAAGGAGCAGCCGCTCTGACCTTGCTGGTCCGAGTGAGAAGCTTGAATCACTTCCTGCATGGCTTGCTTTAGCCAAGACCTGTTTGCTCCAATCAAGTTGTCGACACCGCCATCAGCGAGAGCCTTTGTGGGACAGCTCGTGACCAATGCCTGGAAGTCCTTGACCTCTTCGTGTCCACGTGGCTGCAGAGACAATCTTCACGACATCGCCTGTTTGCACCCGACATCGCCTGGTTCCTTCCTGGTTCCACGGTAGTCACTGGCTAGTGACTTTGAACATTATCCCCTCTGCTTTCAGGTCTTCAACTCTTCAGATCCACCCTTGGATCCACCGGAACTCTTCACATCGAGCCGCCTGCAGCATCTTCAGCTCAAAGCACCATCGACCCGCGTGACGAAACCCGACACTACTTCGACCCTGTGCACCCGCTTCCTGTGGGTGAGGTAACTCAGCAACGCCGGTGTTCCCACACTGGTATACACCTCTAGTGTCTGTGTCTAAAGTTTCATCCTTCTAGGTCACTCGGAAGGTTCCTTAATAACTAACTTTGTAACTTTTACGTACCATTGACATTGCATTGGTATTGCGTGCACTTTCCGCACTGCACCCGAGTCCCGCGGGCCTTTCCCGACTTCTTCACTGCTAGTCCCGAACAGCTCCAGCGATTCCCCAGGCCCTAGGCCTCTTCACTTTCCCCATAGTGGTTCTTATACCACTATTTTAGTATATGGTTTAGGTGGCCCCTAGGGCTCACCCATAATTGTGCAACTTTTGTATATTTAAACTGTGTTTTGTTGTAACGCATTTGCTTCTGTGCTCATAAAGAGTATAGTGGATATTTGTAGAAATAAATCTATATATATTTTCAATATATATCTGTGTGGTGTCCTTTCATTTGGTATTCAAGGGATTGTATATGGTAAAACAGCTTGCTTCACATGCCTTTACAGAGTTTAGCCTAAGACTGCTTAGTCCATGCTACCCCTAGGATAGCTTGTCTATAAGGTTGACTTTACAACCTGCACCAAGGAGGTTGCTTGGCATGGTACAAGGTGATCACTAGAACTAGTGAGCATCATATACCAGGCCAACTTCTCACATTGGTGAGCAGCGCATTGGGATTTGAGCTTGCTGTTGTTTTACCATTACAATCTTTGAGAGTATCATTTGAAAGATCATACAGGTACCTGATAGGTACACTAAAACAAGACTAGTATACTTAAGTTCTACTGAACTTAGTTGTTGAAGAGGATAGGGAGTAGCACACCCTGACTACAACTACTAAATAGGTTTGGTAGGAAAACACAAGTGTAGGTAGATTGCAACACATCCACCACACTAGAGCAATGTCTGGAGCAGAGGGATCCACTGGACCCATCTCTGTTGAGAGTGACCCTCAAAGGGCACCATCCAAATTTGCTATCTTTCCTTTTAAGGAACTGAGGCAGCTGTGTTCCATGAGAGGAATCAAAACAGGTCCTACTCCTACAGCAGGACACCTCAGAGAGCTTTTAGACCAGTCTGAAGCTCTAAAGAACTCTAAACCAGGCCCCTCAGGGACTGGTGATGGAGGATCTCCTTCTGAAGAAGAAAACACTGATGCCCCTGCCCCTGTTATCCACATAGATGAGGAAGACCAGGTCACTGGAGATACTCAGCCAGAGGATGAGGAAGATGAGGAGGAGGAGGAGGAAAGTGGGACTGATGATGAGAGAAATAGCCAGGTGTTAGTCAGCAGGCTTAACCAGGCTAACTTAAGCTTATTTGGGACTGAAGGTGGGTCCAACCCATTCAGACCCCCAAATGGACTTAACCAGGAGCATAGGAGGGGGAGGAATCACTCAGGTGAGTCCAATACTTCCCATGTTTCTAAAAGTTCTCATGGTAACTCCAGAAGGGAGTTCACTAGCCCTCAGAGAAGGGAACATGAGGCCAAAATGAGAGAGGCTGAACTTAGGATCCAGAAGCAAGAATTAGAAGTTGCCCTGGCCAAAGAGAAACTTGCTAGAGCAAGGAAGCCCAGAGAGAGTGGATTAGGATCCACTGGTGGCAGCACTATCCCTAAGGATAAAGACAGGTCCTATGACAATAGAAACCTGAGTAAGATTGTTCCCCCCTACAAAGTTGGGGATGATATCCACAAATGGATGACTGCACTTGAGAGAGCCTGCAAAGTACAGCAGGTCCCTCAGGATCAGTGGGCAGCAATCGCGTGGCTCTCCTTTGAAGGTAGAGGCCGAGACAGACTCCTCACAGTTAGTGATGGGGATTCTAGAAACTACTGTGATGTATTCTTATAGGTTCTGTATCGATCCCCCTATTCCTGACCCTGTTCTGGTTAACAAGTTAACTAGCAGCCATCCCATGATGCAGAAACCGTTATCTGATTAAGCCACACTACGGCACAGGAACGTGTTATCTGATTAGGTCATAACGCTTGCCATCTAATTAGACAAGCGATATTTCTCCAGCCCCTGATAAGGCATACGGAGTTCTCAAAACAAATCAAACCTATGACAACCTGGGAAAAACCCTGCGGCCATTGTTTTGATTTCATCGAGAACTTCAGCAAAAGAATGTGCTAACGACCAAGTCGTATGACATCCTTATTGACGTATCTATGTCCATCCTTACGTCAATCTCGGCACCTTACAGGTATAAATATTACCGGTATTGCCTTAAGCAAACACACGCGGTGGTGACGAGATCGGAGCAGCCAGACTTGCCGAAGCCCAGAGCAGAGCAGACCCCGCTGGCGCAGCCCCGCCTTCCTGACGCGCTGAGAACGAGACGCTGCTTTCTCCTGCCGAGAAATCCAGCTCCGGCGCTTCCGGGTAGCCCTCGCAGGCAGCCTGGAATATCGAGACCAGAGACGAGAGATACCATCCCTCATTCATCCTAGATTCAAGGTACAGAACTGAATAACCCCTTGCAGAGAATTCTTGAGTCAGTCACTTGGCAAAACAAACTTAACTTAAACTGCTACTTTCTATTCCCGCCCACGTATTAGGCTTAGGACAGGTACACCGGGGTACGCGTAGTTAGAAACACCAGTTGAGTACGATTAGTCAAATGTATATGTGTATGTATCTATTTTATCCATTTTAAACCACCTTATGGCTTAGAAACCATATAAATGTTTTTACAGTATTATTTTATACTTCTGCTTTTATTGTATGCACTTTACTTAACCATAAGTATTGCGATAATATCGATCCATTTCTCTTGTATGAGAAAAGAGACTGATCAATAAATAACATCTTTTATTGAACACGCCCGTCTCTTCCTTTTCTCTACAATCTGGTGAGACTAAGAATGCACGTACTGACTGAGTAAAATAAGTTGTCTTTTGTTTTCACACGACTCTAGAGATACACTCTTGATTAGGGGAGAGCAAAGTTGTCATGTTCTATGGATGTCAGAAACTAAATCCCTTCTTGTCTATCCAGGGAGGTTCAACTCCTCCTTGCCTATTCGAGAAAGTTTCTAGTGAACTCTGAGCTAGCTGGCAAACCCAAAACTTTAAGTCTAATATCGACAATAGAAGACCTAGTTAACGTCTGGTCTAGGCCTATACTATTGAAGGTATTATTCCAATGCGCAGAGCCTATTGGGATAATAGGAACTACACTACACGGCGCCCAAACGTTTGGAAAGGTGATAAAACTAACGCAAGACATTAGAGTAACTCAGTCGTGCTTTTTCACTCAGACCCCTTTTTTCCCATAATACTCCAAAGACGTCTGGAGTGGGTGAAAGGTCATATCCGCCAAACCTCGCAGGAGGAAACTCCTATGTATGGTTCTTGGTTTAGTCAACGTTGAAGGATACACTGTTCCAAAATATTGTGCATCTAATCTTTGTTTCCATAAGAAACCTGATCTGCAAACAAACAAAATAACCTTCCTGACAGTAAAATGGTAGACAGTGATGAAGAAAGAGAGACAGCTAGAATAGCAGCTGAACTCGTAGCAGCTGATAATACTATGCAAGAAGCAGACCCGGATATAATACTCATCCCGGTCAACAAAAGGAAATCTATAACTTTAAAACTTATAGAAAATGGACTGACACCTAGAGGTGGCACAGTCATATTCGTAATAGAGGCACACGAATATCGGCAGACAGAGGTATTCTATTCATGGATACACTTTCCAGCAGCAAATGCTGTAACAAAGGTCTTCCACTATTACAAAACAGAGGAACCTCCTGATGAATACACTCCTTTTGAGGAGGTGGAAGTACCACTTAAATTTCAAGAGCACGCGCTCTTGTTTAATGGCGCCCTAAAACACAACAATCACATCACCAGGCTCGGTCCATTAGGTAGACCAGGAGCAACGTGGCCGGTCCTAGCCGGATACACACCACATCCAGACATCGAAAGAATGTCTGCAGCAGATCTTCTAATACAACTAAAACAATTAATAAAAGTACATAGACAATTAGTCCAATATGTAATGCAGACTTCAACAATCCAACCAGCAATTAAAATTCCACAGCTGACCCCTCATCAGGGGAACACAAATAAAATTACACCACAGAACATACAGTCCTGCCTAGGTAAAGTACCAGCTAAAAGGGAACAAAAACCATTCTGGTTAGCACATAAAATCACCCAAATAGAGGCGGTGTTTCCAGACACCACTCCTGTGGATAAACACAGGATTCTGACTATCTGTCTTCCAATGGGAATCGCACCACACATGGAGGACTGTGACACTTGGGGTACAGTCTTTGCTTCCATTTACACAAAAACGCATGGTGTTCCATCCATCTCGCTAATACCAGATGTGCTAAAACAAATTCAAGATGAATACGGTCCAGAACCCGCTTTAACTCTTGGTATGAAATTACTGAAAGACTTCAAGCAGGTCTCGGCTATATTACTAGCCAATATAAAGGGAGAAGCAGCAAACGTGGCGATCCGCCAAAGGTTAAAAGAAACAGATATAGCAGACCAACCAGCTGAAATTGCCAGAATTATAGAAAAATCCTATGAGGAACTAGGTAGAGATAGTTTAGGTGGAATACCAGTAAAACCCCAACTGATTGAAAGTCCTGAAAAAATATTTATTAAAAATAATCTAAACAGTCAAAAGAAGAACTGGGATGGAAACAAACAATCCAATCCAAAAGAAAAGAAATTCCAGTCCAGAGGAAGGTCTCCTCGGCGGAGAGAAAGATCTCCGGACCAAGGACCCAAGTCTCCCCAAAGTGAGCCCTCTGTGAAAAAATACAACCTTAGAAATAGGGATAATATAAAGAAACCGGATAGATATCAAGATTTTGATACACGTCCCTCTCAATCTTTTCAGACTTCCTCGCAGAAATCGGAAAGAAGAGGACGATCGGAACCCAGGGAAGGGCACGTCAAGTCCAAAGACAAGGAACCTGCTCATCCAAATAAAAAATTACAATTTCCAAAAAAGAAGGTAGCCAGTATTAAAGTAGTTAACAATGCCGAGAATACTGAGGACACAACTGAAAAACGGAGAATGGGCTCAGACAATGCTAGAGAGCGCAGCAGAAGTGAGCATAGCTCGCAAAGTCCTTATGAATCATCTGGAGACAGTGGACACGAATGAATATCTTCAAGTGGAAACTGCAGACCCCAGAGTTAGCAAACCTCACAAAATATATGAAATAACTTTACGTATAGAAGGGGATAAGACTAGAAAAATAAGGGGACTATTTTGGGATAATCTCTCCAAGGGCTATGACATCCTTCTAGCTGAAAAAGACTGGCCACCAGAGTTTGTCAGGGACTGCCCTCATGGCGAAGAAATAATTGTGCCTGCCTTCTCAAATCATATCCCAATTCATAAAAAATACACACTTGCTAGAAAGTGGGCAGTAGCTCAAGCTCCTGCTTTATATAAAAATCACGTAGGATGGGATGAGGACTCTCCTCCTCACAAAATCCAGTTAAAATCACAACCTACTGCACAAAGACAGTACCCAATTAAGCAAGAAGCTAAAAAACAGGTAAAAGAAATCCTAGATCAATTAGAATACCAGGGGGTGATTGAAGCTTGCACCTCACAAATGAACAACCCTTTGTTTCCTGTCTCCAAACCAGACAATTCATATCGTCTAGTTTTGGATTACAGACACCTTAACTCATGTTGCAAAACTTTTGCAGTGCAAAACTCGCATAGTGCAGCGCTAATGAATAACATAGTGCGCAAAAAATACAAAACAACATTAGACATCTCTAATGGATTCTTTTGTCAAAATATAGCACCAGAGAGCAGATATTTGTCCGCGTTCTCAATAAATGGCGCTCAAAAACAATTCTGTCGGTTACCCCAAGGGTTCAAGAACAGCCCAGGATTATTCTCAGCGAGAGTAACAGAATTACTACAAACATATGATGACGAAGCATTATCTTATGTCGATGACATATACCTAACAGATGATGACTTGGATACTCACTTGAAGAGAGTGAACACCATAATACTTGGGTTCGCAGCAGAGGGTTACAAATTCAACTTTAAAAAATCTAGAATTGCCCATCTAACAGTCCTGTTCTTAGGATATGAATTATCAAGTGAAGGCAAAAGCCTGGCTGACAATTTCCTAGAGAAATGTGCCGTACTCCAAGCACCTAGAACACTAAAAAACCTACAGTCAATTCTAGGCTTCCTAAATTTCGGAAGAACATACATTGCAAATTACGCAGAAAGGGTCAAACCCCTTTATGATCTAATAAAACCAGATTTTAAAAGAACCAATTGGACTCAAACACACACAGAAATTTTGAGATCCTTACAAACAGACATGTTAATTAAAACAAAATTAGAAACACGTGATAACACACGCAATCTTGTGATTCGAGTCATCCCAGGAAGATGCGGATTCACATACCTGACCTCTAACGAGGGAGAAAAGGTACCAATTGCATTCAAATCACACTTATACACTAAAGCTGAAATGAAATTTAGCCCAACGGAAAAAATTCTTACTGCAACACAGACAGCTATAGCAAAAGAACGAGCCCTGGCACAAGGTAAACGAATAATAATCGTGACACCGATACCAGCCTTGGAGGCGGTAACAAAGGCAAGCATTCCGAATGCTAAAGCACTACATCCAAGGTGGATACAGTGGGCTAATTCTCTTGCTGCAACAGACGTGGTATACGAATTTGATCCCAATTTAAAAACACAAGAATTTCTCCAATACGAATTCGAATGTCCTCCGCCGACCGAAATTCTGCCTCTAGATCATTACGGCTGTATAATATATACAGACGGATCAGCACAACCCGCAGTGGGGGGTAAACAAGCTTACAGTGCTGCGTGCGCGATTGTTAAAGGTCGCTGGCACGAAGGAAAATTTAAACCAGCTATCACCAAAACACAATCTCTGGGAGACTGTACAGCTCAGCGAGCTGAACTGCTAGCATTCAAGATGGCGCTTGAAAATACCGATTGAGAATTCCCCACACTCATAGTGTGCGATTCGTATTATTGCGTCCAGTCTTACAATGAATACTTGCAGATCTGGCTTCAGAATGGTTTTAAGGATGCAAAAGGAGGCACAATCAAGCATAAAATGCTCTGGGAACAAGTAGTTCTTTTACAGAAAGAACTACCAAAGACTCACGTGATACATACACTGAGTCATCAACGTGATGGCGTTCACGTTGCAGGGAATTCATTGGCTGATGAGGCCGCGAAGGCAGCTGTGCAAACGGCTTCCGTAGCTGCCATCACACGGTCAAAAACAAAAATAGACAGCGAAATATTACAGGCTGTCAGCGCTACAGAAAAGGATTCGATAGAAACACTCCCAAAAGGCTTTCCAGTAAAATACTCATACATAACTGATGCAAACAATGTTCCTTTTGCTCGAATCCCTGGAGTGGGGGATAGGGCAATTCCAAACATGGAACATAGGTTAGCACTAATAATAGCGGCACACGAAGGGCTCGCTTCTGTACATGCTGGCGTCTCAGCCACAGTATCATTGTTAAAACAGAGATACTGGTGGCCACAAATGAGAAGACAAACAAGGAACTATGTTTTAGAATGTGAAATATGTCAAAGAATGAAAGTATCAACGGTGAGACGACCAGCGCAGACGCCCCTTCTAATCTCAGATAAACCATTAGCCTGTGTCTATCTGGACCACTGTGGTCCCTTACAAAGGGATGGTAACTATAAATATATCCTGGTCGCAGTGGATTCATGCACGAGATTCATATGGATGTGGCCCCAGCGCTCGGCTGACGCCAGAACTGTTATAAAAGATTTGCGGGTCTTTATCGGCACATACGCAATTGGCATGCTGCATTCTGACCAGGGTCCTGCTTTTAGCTCTCGAGCTTATAAGGAGGCCATGACCAGCATGGGCATTGCATTGCGGTACTCTTGTCCATTTCACCCTGAGGGGAACGGAATTGTAGAAAGAAAAAACCGTGACATAAAGCAATCTATAACAGCAAAGGTATTAGGTTCGGGAGCTGGGTGGGTCAAACATCTAATAAGTGTCCAACGTAGTCTAAATAACCTGCCAAGAAATTCTCTGAAGGGATTCAGTCCGTACGAATTATTGTTTGGAACTAGGATGTTAGTCTTAGATCTTGACAGTCAGACTTCAGTGGTAAAGGAAAAAAGCTTTGATATCAAAGATCGTTTGGCTATTTTGCAGGACTTAAACAAAACAAGAAAAGACCTGAGCAACATAAAGTTGAAACAGCAGCCAACAACCACTGAAGAACCACCACCTGTCCCAGCAAGACCTGTCTGGATTCCAAAAGTCGGGGATCTAGTCAGAGAAAAGATCGCGGTAAAGAAGGAATTTGGGCCTTCTTACAGAAAAGCAGTTCCTGTCTTGTCTATCAACGGGACAAGATCAGTTGTACTACCGCCGCTTGCTGGTAAAAAGGAGAACCGAGTTGTATCCATCGACCTGGTAAAACCACAATCATGTGGCCGATAACAAACAGTAGGCCAAGTGGACTCCCGATAAGTAGTAGAACACCAAGATTTGCTACCAATACAGAGGTCCAAACTAAGAGGCTAATCACATTCGAAACGCCTACAGAAGAACAACAAGGACTATGCAACAATGCATTGGAACTTAAACCTCTGAAAACCCAAATAAAAAGATTTAGTAAAGACACACCAACCTACAATGAAGTAACAAACGAATATGCAAGAAACAGTAATCCTGAAGCAATTGGAACAATTGACAGAACTGCATCCGGCTACTTCATAAACTTCGATGATTCCTCTGAAGACCTAAGTGAATCAAAAACACAGCTATCAACAAAAACCTTTAAAGATAAAGCTAAAGAACTTTTGAAACAGCTGAAAGAAACATATCTGATTTCTCCATGGATTGAATTTTGGGTGGGCTTTGGTGCATTTATCCTCATACTTTGGCTCATCATGGTACTAACTTTGGGACGCTTCATTGAGGGAAAATATGCTAAAATGGACACAGCAAGTCAGAAAATCAACTTGATCCTGAAGCCACACACATCTTCACACGTCGAGAAAAGAGAACTTTCTTCAGTCAACTTCACAGCCAATCCTATACCGGGTGGGGTAGCATGGGACAATACTGACTACGAAATTTATGGTCCGGTTGAGATCCTGAAATATCCACACCAAATTAAGATCTCGTTGAGTGACTTTGTAAAAACAAGCTCATTTGCTGATGATTGGGACTTTGAAAGTATAAATAATATGATGTCTGACTTAGTGATGTCTGCTAAATTTACCAAACATGATTATTTGCAGGGTTCGACTAATTATGATAGTATGTACTGTTACAACCACTATGGTAACCATTTTCTACATAAATCTGCACAACCTAGAAATGTTTTAAATTATAATCAATGGGAACATTGTGCAACCCCTCCAAAAGGAAGCTCAAGAACCTTTTACGACAAATATTCATACTTTTCAGGGTTCAACACAAGTAATGCTGAAACATTTTATTTCAAATTGTCAAATAAGACAGGGACAAAGACCATGCTAACAAACACGAAATTGATATATTCAGACTCATTTTTTGAACAAATGAATACTTTTGGTTTTGATTATTGGGACAAAAATGTTGAAGTTAAAAGTGTTTGGGGTACAAAAGAATGGCAAGTACAAGGTATAGAATCATTGTTTAGAGCCTGCATGATCCCAGAACAAATTATATTTTTAAATGACACTGTTCAACAAACCACCTGTCTTGGCTTAGCCAAAATCAAAGACTTAAATAAACCGTCTATTCCAAAGCCAACAATGGACAGCAATAGCTCTACAGATGAAGAGATAGACGTAAACTATATATTAAACCAAAACAGAACACATCCTGATTGGAAACAGTGGTTGATCTGGCCCACAGATACTAATAACTGTCCTGAACAAAAAATAGGGGTTCAAATTGACCAGGCCAGACCCTAGATATTCCCAAAGACAACACCCAAGGATAATAACCACCTACAGTGTGGGCAAATTATGCCTTCAATGGCTACAAACTTCCACACTGACAGAAATTAAGCAACACCTAACTTTACTTACTGATGGTGCTGACTTGCGTGATTTCATTATGGGACCGCGCAAACAGCGTCAAAAACGCTTCATAGCAGCCTCTGTATATGCAGCTTACAATGAGGCCTGGAAGGTAACTCAAATTGAGACAGCAGAAAGTATACGGGAAATTGACCGTATTAATTTGGAAAAATCACTTTCTGTAGTGGACAATGGGTTAATGACTCTGTCCTCCAGAATTTTTTCTTTGGACAGCATTGTGTCTTCAGCAATCGACATAATATCGCAAGACTTACTGTTGTTACAACACGGTCAGTCTCAATTGCGTTCTATTGTACAGCTTGGCTGGACGTTACAAAATCTGCGTTCAGGCTATGTGCCTTGGCATTTAATCAACACAACGTCACTATTCAATATCTTTAACCTTACTGATAAACAAATCAGTATGGCACAAAAGGGTGCTGATTATACAATCCTGAGCATTGAGAAACTCGAGAGATTACCAGTGACAATGTCAGAACGACCTGTCAGTGAATGGATAATACATGGGATAATTAATATTCCAATATCAACCTTCAGGTTTCAATACTGCCAAAAATATATACAGGCTGGCATGTACGAAAAATTGGGAAAAGGGTACATTAAAACAACATGGAACTTGCCCTATTCACATGCATGTGTCAGTAATAAAGGACAGAAAGTGTTTCTTAGTGGCAATAATTGTGCGATGTCACTAAGCGGTACACTTCTGTGTAATGGAATTAGTTTGCATGGAGCCTGTGAAGGGAACTCAAATAACCTCTTATGTCACCAGCTAGGCGCACCTGCAACAGAGATAGAACCATTCCTTAAAAGACTCTATAACGGGAGTTACATTCTAATTGTGGATCACAGATGTTGTAGTCTTATGCCCGGGACTCCTTCTCGTAACTACGACTGCGAAGGTCATGTGCTGTGGACACTCATTGTTCCCCAGCTCCTTTCCAGAGAGGGAGGCAAGGGCATGGCCTAACTTGAAAATTACTTCTATTCGAATAGATACTTTAAGCAGAATGAAAACAGTGCTTCTTCAGACGCCGACCAGACTCACGTCATCAAAAGAAACGTATGATCTCCTAGTCGCAAGGACGACTGCGGAGATTCACTCATTGTTATCAACTAATTCCCCCATACATTTCGCAGAAATCTTGAATGAAATCTTAAATATTTCTGATACCAGTGGAGTCTCAAAAGTATTTAAGACAGTATTTTCAATGGCATTAACACCATTAAAAGCCATACTGGGTATTTTTCCAGACTTCGTCCATTCGATTTTTGGCGGACTTCCCCTCATTTTAGGACTAATTGCAGGAATCCTATTCTTGGTCCTTATATTTCGTTATGACAAACCGTGTCACAGACAAAACACCTGCGACAAGGGAAGAAACAATCCGAGCCATTGGATACCGGGACCGGATATCAAAAATCCTGGGACTATCCCGGCTTAGAGACCTGAACATGACTTGGTTTCTTTCATTTCGACCAATGTGGCATCGATGTGTTTTACCTGTATTAAGGTGCTTGCTGTGCGGAGAAGAATGCGTGTTGGACACCTGTCTGACGCTACAATCGGATGCGCCTATGGATGCAGAAACATTGTTGGGTCCGATAAAGGCTCATGCTTTGTGCTGCCCTCAACGGCTGCCAATCCTGATGACGGCATTCGTGGAAACTTCACCACTACGATTAAGGGGTAGTGGAGTTCAAGATGAAAGCAGCATCGATCAGGTACGACCTTCTGTCAGCAATACTAATCAAAACGTCAATGGAGACAATCATGCGCACGAATGCATGGTTACACCTTTTTCCGAGTTAGTGGAACTCTCCCAGGAAGCTGTTGACAGCTTTTTCGACAGTCTAAATGATATGATGTTCTCACCAGAGCAGAAATAGAGACTTTTAAGCAAGCTAGCACACGGTGTTCCCAACACCCTGAATTTGGCCTTAAACTTAATAGCAAAATAACATGGACAATTTTCCCTCCAGTTCACGGACAGCGATTTTTTCAGCAGCCCCAAAATATTTTTACGATTTTTCGGGACACTTATCTTCTGCTTAAAGTAAGAACTATTCTTAGAGAACAAAAATTTCTATTTTTAGAAACTTTATAGACATTAGCTGCCCGCTGGTATGTTCATAATTATTTTTATTCTGTGATGAAATGGTCTCGAACCTTTTTTCTTCTGTATTAAGAGCCATTTCATGTGTAAATTCTCATATACCAATTAGCAATAATGTATACATATGCGTGATTACTTTAGCATTATTCTACAGCTTGAGTGCATATAGTACATGTGAATATTTTTTTCCGTATATTACATTATTCGAAATGCATTACATGTATTTTGGGGTGGTAAGGTATACACGATACTCTACAGTATGTTTTACTATGCCTAGATTCGTAAACATGGCCATAGTTAGCGTGGAGTGGGTGTGATGTATTCTTATAGGTTCTGTAGCGATCCCCCTATTCCTGACCCTGTTCTGGTTAACAAGTTAACTAGCAGCCATCCCATGATGCAGAAACCGTTATCTGATTAAGCCACACTACGGCACAGGAACGTGTTATCTGATTAGGTCATAACGCTTGCCATCTAATTAGACAAGCGATATTCCTCCAGCCCCTGATAAGGCATACGGAGTTCTCAAAACAAATCAAACCTATGACAACCTGGGAAAAACCCTGCGGCCATTGTTTTGATTTCATCGAGAACTTCAGCAAAAGAATGTGCTAACGACCAAGTCGTATGACATCCTTATTGACGTATCTATGTCCATCCTTACGTCAATCTCGGCACCTTACAGGTATAAATATTACCGGTATTGCCTTAAGCAAACACACGCGGTGGTGACGAGATCGGAGCAGCCAGACTTGCCGAAGCCCAGAGCAGAGCAGACCCCGCTGGCGCAGCCCCGCCTTCCTGACGCGCTGAGAACGAGACGCTGCTTTCTCCTGCCGAGAAATCCAGCTCCGGCGCTTCCGGGTAGCCCTCGCAGGCAGCCTGGAATATCGAGACCAGAGACGAGAGATACCATCCCTCATTCATCCTAGATTCAAGGTACAGAACTGAATAACCCCTTGCAGAGAATTCTTGAGTCAGTCACTTGGCAAAACAAACTTAACTTAAACTGCTACTTTCTATTCCCGCCCACGTATTAGGCTTAGGTCAGGTACACCGGGGTAGGCATAGTTAGAAACACCAGTTGAGTACGATTAGTCAAATGTATATGTGTATGTATCTATTTTATCCATTTTAAACCACCTTATGGCTTAGAAACCATATAAATGTTTTACAGTATTATTTTATACTTCTGCTTTTATTGTATGCACTTTACTTAACCATAAGTATTGCGATAATATCGATCCATTTCTCTTGTATGAGAAAAGAGACTGATCAATAAATAACATCTTTTATTGAACACGCCCGTCTCTTCCTTTTCTCTACAATCTGGTAAGACTAAGAATGCACGTACTGACTGAGTAAAATAAGTTGTCTTTTGTTTTCACACGACTCTAGAGATACACTCTTGATTAGGGGAGAGCAAAGTTGTCATGTTCTATGGTTGTCAGAAACTAAATCCCTTCTTGTCTATCCAGGGAGGTTCAACTCCTCCTTGCCTATTCGAGAAAGTTTCTAGTGAACTCTGAGCTAGCAAGCAAACCCAAAACTTTAAGTCTAATATCGACAATAGAAGACCTAGTTAACGTCTGGTCTAGGCCTATACTATTGAAGGTATTATTCCAATGCGCAGAGCCTATTGGGATAATAGGAACTACACTACACTACCTGGTCCTGAAGAGTGCTCTGATTGATGGGTTAGGCTTAACCACTGAACAGTACAGGTTAATGTTCAGAGATACCCAGAATACACAGACTCAGGACTGGTCTGAATTTGTTGAATGTGCCACTAAGGCTCTGGAGGGCTGGTTGCTTGGAAGTAAGGTTACAGACTATACAGGATTGTATAATTTAATTATGAGGGAGCAAATCTTAAGTAATTGTCAAAATCAGCTTCTACATCAGCACCTGGTGGACTCTGATCTGACCTCTCCACAAGAATTGGGTAAGAGGGCAGACAAATGGGTCAGAACCAGGACCAGGCCTAAGAACCAGGGTGGTGACCAAAAGAAAGAGACTACCAAGCCTCAAGAGAAAGGTGGGGATAAAACCAAAGAGAAAACTTCCCCAGGGCCCCAAAACTCCAAGGATGGGGGTGGGTCCCAAAGCACTTGCTCTACACAGAAAAAGCCTTACTGCCATAACTGTAAACAGGTTGGTCATTGGAAAACAGACAGCTGTTGTCCAATGAATGGTAATAAGGAAAACATACCTCCAGGTAAAGCTCCAACACCTCCTGTCACTGTTAGCAGTGGTCCCCCAGGTGGTGGGAGCACCCCCAAGAATTTGGGTGGGTTTACCTTTGGAGCTCAGGTGGATTCTGGCCTAACTAGGTCCCCAACCTCAGATACTCTTGTCTATGAGACTGGCATGGGATTTGCCAATTTCACTGATTTCCCACATACTTTGAGCAAGTATAGACAAGAACCCCTCATCAATGGTTTGAAAGTTGAGGCCTACAGAGACACAGGGGCTAGTATCACCATGGTGACTGAGAATCTAGTCACCTCTAGGCAACTTTTACCTGGTGCCACATATCAGGTGACAAACATTGATGGAGTTCAGAAAAATCATCCCATAGCAGTGGTAAATCTGAGCTGGGGAGGAGTCACTGGCCCAAAGAGAGTGGCAGTGTCCTCAAACTTGCCTGTAGATTGTCTACTGGGGAATGATTTGGAAATCTCAGCCTGGGCTGAGGTTGAACAACAAACCCATTCTAGAATGGAAAATCTCCATGGAAAGGTTAGTGGGGCTGGGATGTGATTCCTGAAAAGGTTGGTAGGGCTGAGCAAACCTCAGTCCCATCTTCAGCTAACTTCCCTCCTGAAAAGATTAGCAGGGCTGTGATGGTAACAGCCCATACCCAAACTGAGTCTCCTCCTGAAAAGGTTGGTGGGGCTGTGATGGCCACAGCCCAAACTCAAACTGATACATGTGTTGTGAAGCCTGAAAAGATGGATCACTCCACACAAACAGAGAGCATTGAGGAGTAGGAGAAATCTCCCTCCCACCAGACTTTAGGAAAGGATCAGCCTCCTCAGAGAACTGATCTTACCCCTGATGAAGGAACTGCCCCAGAGGTAGTCAGTCCTAGCCTGACAGAGCCTCTGATGTCAGTGGACCCTTCTCAGGGGGGACCCAGTCTGGAGCAGGTATCCTGCCCCTCTCTACCTTGCCTTAGTCAGCCCAGGGCTGCAGAGGACAAGAAGGACAGTGAGCCCCAAAGGGCCCCCTGTTAAATAAAGCACCCACATCAACAGATTAGGGGCACCAAAGCTAGCAGCCCTAGCCAGGTGAAAACTTTAAAAACTCCTGAGGGATCCCCCTTAAAATTAGTTAGGGACCTCCCACAGATGGATTCTGTTGGGCACAGCCAAACCTGGGACCCAAAGGGCCCAAACCTGACCTGTCCCTCCAGTAAGCCAACAGAAGGGACCCAGCCTCCAGCTTTAGGTAGCCAGAGGTTGACCCTGAGAGCACAGTGCAATTCAGTCAAAGAAAGAAAGGCCTACATGGTGGAAAGTGATTGGAGGAAGCTGAGGCCTACAGAGGAATCTCACTTCAGTACTCCATCTCAACATCAGCCTTTAACTTTGCCAAGACACACCACAGGTAGAGATTCCCTATGGTGGAGACCCTCAGACACCCTTAGGGTGAGGGATTGCTTAGTGGACCATGAGACAGGGGGTAACCAAGCCAGAGCTGGTACTTCCTTATATGGCCACTTAGGCAATATAGGCTTACCTGTTCAAGGATAGCCTTATCTCCTTTCGTTTGGGGGGGGGAGTTGTGTAGGAAGGTGGATATCTGACTATGGTTACCCCCAAACTTTTTGCCTGGTGTTTAGCTGTTTTTTTTACTTTAGTTGGCCTGGGATCCTGCTATTCAGGGCCCCAGGCTAATTGCTCTCTCCTTAAAATGGACTCCATGTACCTTAGGTACATACCCAATTGGAATTGGTTCACCTTATTGGCCCCTGTAACAGTGTACCCCAGGTACCCAGGGCATAGGTGCTTCCAAGGCCTACCAGGGGCTGCAGCACGTATTGTGCCACCCCTGGCCTGGCCTCCATATTTGACACAACTGGCTGATCACTCAGCTGGGGTAAGTTGGTGTAACCACCCCTTACTTAGGTGTAGTATGCCTATACCTAACCTAAAATGGACACATATGTTCCTATCAGTCACTCCTATGGAAGGCCTCATCAATCCTGGAGGCAGAGTGCTTGGAAATATGTGAGATGGTGCTCTGGCATGAGCTGAGCCTGTCTGCAGCTTTCGGAACCATGTCCTTTAGCTGTTTCATGATACTGCCATACCATATACTTTTAAGTGCATTATAATCCTCGCGGTTAAATGCTATCTTGGGTTTGGCTTTATCAAAACATGTCGAGTAAGGTGTCATACGAATTGGAATACTACCCCCTCGCCAGTTCTGGCGACGGGGGTAGCATTCCACCCTTCTAGAGGGACATGACATGTACCTAACCTGAACCCCGGTTAAAGTTAAACAGAGCCTCAGCATCACAAAATGGATGCTGCCAACACAGACACAAGTCTGACCTCCTGCTGCTGGGAGTCCTTCCAGCGAGGGCAGCTTGGACAAAGAGTTTCCTGCCTTGGGGGGTGCTAGCACCACCCCAGACAGGATTTTGTGTATTGGGTAGGACAGGGCTGAATAGAATCAGACATCCCTGGGGCACACAAGGTGTCCCTGTGCATAGGCCAGTTCAAACCGGTGCTGGGGCCTTCCAGCCCCAGTCCTGGAGCGAAACTGGACAAAGGAAAGGGGGTGTAACCACTCCCCTTCCTGGTCCCACCCAGAGGAGGGACCTAGTAGGTGATCCGGCCCCCCAGATTCGAATAAGAGTGGGAGCTGTGTCCTGAGACTTCAGATCATCCTGAATCAACTGGAAACTAAGAAGACGACTGGACTTCGACATTCTGCTGCACAGAAGACTGAAGAGCATCTCCCTTGTGGCCTAGGAGTGGCCACCCTGTGAACACAGGCACCATCCAGCAACTCGACGTCTGCTTTGCCGCCGCCTCCCGCCGGAGCCCGAGCCCAGAGCCTGACAAGACCCAGACTCCCAGACTTCGCACAGCCCGATCCACAGTCCCTGCAAAGAAGGGACCCGTGGAGGCACCGAGAGACGTGGGACCGGACCTCTTGAAAGACCCCCGAGAAGCTGACTGCGCAGCATCCGAGGCACCCTCGATGCTGTGCTTTGGGATTTGGGAAGCCCCAACCTCGAGCAGCCCTTGCACCGAAGATCAGACCCCCAGCATCTCCACGATCTGCGTGGGGCCATTTTGCACCGTGCCACTCGACGCGCCATCCCGGCCACTTGCCACGTGGCTAGCGGCCATCTTGGCGACGAAAACGACGAACTACACTGCTGGTCTGGTTGCTCCAGACTGGCCCTTGCTCCCCTGAAAAGGAGCAGCCGCTCTGACCTTGCTGGTCCGAGTGAGAAGCTTGAATCACTTCCTGCGTGGCTTGCTTTAGCCAAGGCCTGTTTGCTCCAATCAAGTTGCCGACACCGCCATCAGTGAGAGCCTTCGTGGGACAGCTCGTGACCAACGCCTGGACGTCCTTGACCTCTTCGTGTCATGTGTTCATGTGGCTGCAGAGACAATCTTCACGACATCACCTGTTTGCACCCGACATCGCCTGGTTCCTTCCTGGTTCCACGGTAGTCACTGGCTAGTGACTTTGAACATTGTCCCCTCTGCTTTCAGGTCTTCACCTCTTCAGATCCACCCTTGGATCCACCGGAACTCTTCACATCGAGCCGCCTGCAGCATCTTCAGCTCCAAGCACCATCGACCCACGTGACGAAACCCGACACTACTTCGACCCTGTGCACCCGCTTCCTGTGGGTGAGGTAACTCAGCAACGCCGGTGTTCCCACACTGGTATACACCTCTAGTGTCTGAGATCCTGTGAAGGAGTGATGTCGTTGTTGCCGGTGCTGGGGTTGGAGAACTCCTCGACGATGTTGAAGAGTTCCTTGCTGTCGTGGGCCTTGTTGTCCAGTCGTACCTTCAGTGATTTCTTCTTGGCGGTGCGGATGAGCTGGTGGTGCTTGCGGGTGGCGTGTTTGAGGGCGGTCATGTTGTCAGCGGTCTGGTCGAGGAGCCAGGCTTTCTCGAGGGTGCGGCAGGTCTTCTTGGAGTCCTTGAGTTCGTCGGTGAACCAGGGGGCCTGCTTGCTTTTGGGTCTGCTGGGAGGGTTCTTCAATGGTGCGAGGTCGTCGGCGCAGGCGGTCAGCCACTGTGTGAAGTTGCGGGCTGCTTCGTTGGGGTCCGTTGTGCTGGCAGGTGGGTTCTGGCTGAGGGAAGTGGTGAGCTGGTCGGCGGTGATCTTGCTCCAACTTCTGTGAGGAGCCTGATGTGGGTGGTGGTGGGTTGTGTTTTTTCTGAAGCTGAAGTGGACGCAGCTGTGGTCAGTCCAGTGGAGTCCGGTGGAGTGGCTGAAGGTGATGTGCTTGCTGGATGAGAAGACGGGATCAAGCGTGTGGCCAGCGTAGTGGGTGGGGGTGTTGACCAGTTGCTTGAGTCCGAGGTTGGCGAGGTTGTCCAGCAGTGCGGTGGTGTTGCGGTCCTTGTTGTTCTCCAGGTGGAAGTTGAGGTCCCCTAGGAGGATGTAGTCGGCGGAGGGGAGGGCGTGTGGGCTGATGAAGTCTGCGATGTCTTCGCTGAATTGTGTGCGTGGTCCCGGGGGTCTGTAGATGAGGGTGCCTCTGAGGGTCGTCTATGGGTCGGTGTGAATCTGGAAGTGGAGGTGCTCGGCGGCGGCAAATGTGTCGTTGGGGTCGGTCGTGATGCGGATTGGGTTCTTGTGGACGATGGCGATGCCTCCTCCGGTCTGGTTGACGCGGTCCCTCCTGATGATCTTGTACCCGTCCGGGATGGCGATGGCGATGTCGGGGGCTGAGGAGGCGTTCATCCAGGTTTCCGTGAGGAAGGCGATGTCTGGTGATGTTGTGTCGAGGAGGTTCCAGAGTTCCACGGCGTGTCTGTGGACGGAGCGGGCGTTGAGCAGGATGCACTTGAGGTTGCTGCTGGTGTTTGGCTTGGCGGGCGCGGTGCAGGTTCGGAGGCAGGTGAACTTGCAGGTTTTGCAGGTGAACGGTCCGTGAAAGCGTTTCGGGCGGCCTGGCAGCAGGTGGGGTTCCGGTCGGCATTGAGTGCGTTGAGGGCAGCGGCGTCGTAGGTCTGTCGGGTCGTCTTGCATCGGTGGGGGCCAGGGGTCCTGGCGCTGGGTATTGTCTCTGCGGCTGAGGAACTGGTTTTAATGGTATTTCGTGATGAGGAGACTAATCTTCCCACCCAACATGATAGTGGACAAATGCAGGAGCCAGCGTTATTGCCCACACCTGCGCGTATGACTGTATAACTGATTCGGAAACGAGGTCGGGGAAGGCAGGTAAAAAAAAACTTTTCTCCCAGTGGGCATTCCATTATGAAATCAGTAGGCAAATCCTTTTCAGGAAAAAGAAAGTCATAACCATATATCGGGTTCTCCCAAAAGAGAGCCTTGATCTTCCTGGGTATGTCCCCCTCCATTTGGAGCTATATTTTGTATAAACGATGTGGGACACTTACCCTTGTATCAGGTGTTTCCAACCTGATATGCTCATTCAGTGTTACAATCACCAGAAAATCCATCATGTTCCAACGACCTATTGCGACTTATGCCGCGCTGTCCAGCATTGTCACTTCCACTCCTGTTCCAGAAGCAGAGTCCTCAGTAGTATGGGTATGTCTTATTTGAATACTTCTACCTTCTTCTTTTTGAATTGAGATTTTTGCGTCTTTTGTTTGTCCTCTTTAAGGATATAATCTGAAGTGTGATGCGTTTCCCTTTTTGGCTTCACATGCTCTTCTAATCTGCGCTCTGACCATCCACCTCTCTCAGAACCTCTTCCAAGTGAATCCTGAAAGGAACAATAGGATTGTGTATCAGTATCCTGATACCCGTCAAGTTTTTTAATGTTATCATGGTTTCTCAGATTGTATTTTTTGTCAGTGGATTTCATGCTGAGGAGGCCCACCCTTTGATTGTGTGTTATTTTGTTTATTTTTGTGTTTATTATATAATTTCTTCCTGGAAGAATTGGGTGCTTGCTTAGAGTTATCCTTTTCAGAATTACTCTTCACTTTCTGGAGGAATCCAAAACTCACAGTCCTCCAGAGATCTCCTGCTTCAACCTGATCACTTTCAGAAAAAAAACGTACAATCGTGCTTTCTCTGCGGCCGCTCCTAGAATATGGAACTCTCTCCCACCCGCTATCAGAAAAATCCCTTCTCTGTCACGTTTCAAAAAGGATACCAAAACCTTCCATATGGGTGAATTCCACGTGTAAATTTTGGCTTCAACCACCACTATGACCCTGATATATGTCTGGCTATTGCCTCCCTTCGGATTACCTAGTCACCCCACTAAGTAACCTGTTATGTATTCTGCACCCCACCACCTCCTAATTGATTTTTTACTCATGTGATTCTAAGTCTTTTTGTACAATCCTATAATTTCTGTAAAGCACTGTGATACCCTAACGGGTCAAGGTTGCGCTCTATAAAACACATAAATAATTAAATAATTGTGTTTTCCAAGATCTGGCTCCCAAATGATCTCTGTCGAACGTAGCATAGGTTTCCTCGATAAGTCTAGGTAATTCCCATTCCTGCTGTGCAGGAGTGAATTCCTTCAGGCATTGGTGTATAGCCGATGCTGCTGCTTCCCCTTTTATGTTACTTAACATAATGGTCGATACCGCAGAAAAATTTCCATCAGATTCAACCCTAAGTTCAGGGCTGGTCTTGCCCCGCGGACACATCATCATCAAAATTACTTTATTCAGCATAAAACAATACCATAAAAAGCTTTAATCAGGTCTGCCCCCTCCACTGCTAGATCTAGACACTTCCAAACCTGGTGTTCACTCTCTGCAAGTAACGCTCTATAAAATGCTTCGCCATTAATATTAACCCATCTTAGTCTCCTGCCCCGATCGGTAGCTTTGATTGAGCCACCGGCCTTCGGCATAAATGCTTGGTCGGTTGGGGTCCCTAATAGACAAGATCAGGGGATTGTGATCACTAAAAAAACTGGCCTCTATGTTAAAACTTGTAATCCAGCACTTTACCGTGTTGGTAACAAAAATAAAATCAATGAAAGTGACCCTTTCCCTGCCTTTAAAAGTTGGGTAAACCGTGCTGTCCTCCCCCACTCTGATCAGATCCATAGTGTCTGTGAGGGCATGTGTGCCCAGGACCTTACTTAACTCTCTTCCCTCCCTTGAGTGCTCCAGGTGCAAGCCCTCTGCCAATGGGCAAGAGGACCAACCTCCCCTGCTAATTTTCAGGAAGGGGCACGGATGGCAGTTAAAGTCGCCCAATAGTACCAACTGAGAACTCATCGCCCCATGCTCTTGTATTCCTGCCAGCCGGCATTCCAGTTCGGCCAATCTTATTAAGGTCTGTCCCACTGTGATGACATTATAAAAGTGAATAAAAGTTAATTTTAGACCCTTGTTAGGATACCTGGTCCCTTGCATGAAATCCGAGTCCCAGCCCAGGTCGTTCCATCTCCCTTGTAGCCTCAAATCCACATAAGTGATCAAACCACCCTTGGCTCTCCCCACGGCTGCCTTCCGTGCAGGAACAAAGAATATTTTGTATCCTTTTAAGGCAGTTACACTGCTATTTACCTCCCACGTATCCTGTAGGCAAATGATGTGAAATTTCTTTATATAGGCTAGCCATCCATGTTTTTTTATTTTGGAGGACAGTCCAGCTATGTTCCAGGAAATTATCTTGATCTTGGGCTGACTGGGCTTTCAGGCCTGAAACAGGTGGGCGGTCTGGGGGATTCAGCGGGTGTTCGGTAATTTCCCAGTGGGCCCGTCTCACTGTACTCTCCATGTCCAGCAAGAAGAATGGGATCGCTAAGCTTTGGCAGGACTATCCCTCCTGAATCTCCGTTAGGGGACAGACCCTCCTGTGTGACACCATTCCCAGGTGACAGCCCGCAGGTCAGTCAATCTATTTCATTTAGGGCTGAGACACTGTGAAGAGGTACGTACCGATGAGTTAGTGGGACTGTCCAACCTTCCCAGTCTGATCCGGCTAAATTCCTCCTATAGTCATCTTGGTTTTTTACACACAACATGTCCCTGTAGAAAAAAACAAGGGGGAGCATTCCAATACTTGACCCACCCTCAGCCTGATACGGTCCCTTGTGTTGGTTAGAAAGAAGGTCTCTTACCAGCTCTGGATACCTTAAGTTTAAAATCACACAGTCTCCTGGAAAACTCTTCCTGCTATTTCCAATCCAGGACACCCTCCTTGCCATAAGAATGTGGCTATGATGTGAAATATTAAAACCTGTATTATTGACCAACCAATGGGCAGCCTTATTAATCAGGGTTCTCGGGGTTTCTTCTCTATCATCACTGCAGGCCGGGACCCCTGTCAAAACCACTGTGTAAGGGGATGATGCCGGTGGTAGGTCTAAAGTCGGCAGACCCCGGGTGCTCCGTGCGAGGTTGGCTGATATTAACTCTGTCATTGGGTGTGGCCATTCTTCCCTCAGGGTGTTTGGGGGCTGTATTAAGGTTAGGCCTATGAGCTGGCCTGGCGCTAGTTGGACCTTGGACATTTCCATTATTGGTTCCCACCATTAATCCCTTGTTTGCGACCTCCTTTGTGCCTTCAGGCTGTCCGCAGTCATGGTTCCCCCCCACTGTTCCCTTGTTACTAGGAGCTGACTTGGAGCATGTTGCAGCCTCTATTGCCCCCGCCCTGAGCCCATGGTCATGGAGGACACAGTGCTGCCCTGTGCAAGTAACAGGGGAAGTTTCCCTTCTATCGCATTCATTTTCTCATACACGGGCCCCAGATTGGTGATTATCATTGATTCCAAGTTAGACCACAATACCTTTTCCACTCCCTGATTCAGCTCTGCCTCCCTGCAGTTTTGACACTGAGCGTTGGCTACAGGCCCCCCTACTTCTTTAAACCTGCTCGCTTTGGCCACACCCCTCTGAGGCCATTGTTGCAGAGCCCGTAACTTTCAGGGCCCTTTTAGATCGTGTGACCACCTCCCCGCATAACCTTGGTGTCATTCCTACGCCTGATGGATCCACGACTAGCACAGGCTCTCTTTCCTCCGTCCCTACCCCATCGGGTAACAGGGAGATTAAGTCCTGATGCCCCTCCGTCTCTTCTATGGTGATCTGTGACTGACCTAAATCAGCGACTGACAAATTGATAGATTGTGTTGACAGACCCACCCACTGTGACAAGGGCGTGGCATAAACTAAGGCCTTTGTGCTGTTGGCCTGAAGGAATATCCTCTATAGTTCCCATAGAGGATCGCTTGTGTTCTATGATCGTGTCCAACGAAAGTCTCTTCTCTGTCAACTGAATTTCGTGGATTAACAGCGACTCCGCTCTCGTGAGAAAAGCATCAAGGGTCCCCTTTACCCCCCCACCCACCACAGAGGTTATGGCCTTGCGCTTGCTCATTCTGGGGAATATGAAAATAAAGACTTATTTTAAACTTATATTACACAGGGTGAGGGTGAAATAGAATCAGAGAGAAAAACAACGAGCGTCAGTACCTTGATGGCTGCTAGAGTTCGATTGTGGTTCTGTCCCTTGAGCTCTGGGATATCCTGTGTCCTTGGAGTCAAGAAGGGGCCCTCCTGGCGCTGGATAATAAGATGTGGAACAGCTAATCGGTGTTTACTGGCCAGTCCGCGGGGATTCTTCCGGGTATCTTCCGGTGCAGCAGTAATATAGGACTCCAACTGCAAGCGTAAGGGGGGTGGCCCAGCCCAGCCTCTTCCAGCCTCTGACGGGCGTGGACGGGCCCGCCCTTTGCCCGGGCAGCGCCCACGCACGTCCCACGCCGGGGGAGGCGCAAAGCTGATTTAAGCGCCTCCAGGCGCTTTCAGATGACACGGGTGGCGTGCGCCACTCGAGGGTGCCGGGAATTGAAGTTTCTGGAGCCCGGCAAAACCCACGGAGTAGCCGTCACTTGTGGCAAGATTACAGGCAGCAAAACGGCTTCAGTAGGCTGGTGGCAGGTAGGTCAGATCCCAGGCAGTGGCAAAAAGTGACCAGCAGTGACCAGCAGTGATTCGAACGTGTCCCGTACTCATTCTGTAACTGTTTTGGTACATCAGGTAGAACTGCTATTGAAGGGGTACTATGAGTTCCGGTGTAGACTGCAGCGAAGATTCACCAGAGGGGGCCAATCTCATTGACAAGCAAATTGCTAATATTCTGTGTTTATTTTTTGGTTCTATAGGGGGACAAAATACTTCAAGCTGGCTTGTTTTCTGTGCAATGCAGAATATAATTTGCTCCTGACTAGTGAGAACTTTTCCCATGATTGAGGGCTGATACCCGTAGCAACCAATTGAGGTTGTGCAGCTTTATCCATCTGCGCAGAGTTAACCGACAGTGTTCTCATGCTGTACTGTGTGAAATTTCTGTAAATCTTTACAAAATCTTCATATAGTGTTGTTATTTCTGCTGCATCTAAATTGACAAGATTAGGATGTGGTGTATGAGCAGCTAGGTCCGGCCAAGTCACTCCTTCTTTACTGAGCGGACCCAGTCTCACATCTTCTATGGCATGGGGGAGGGCGCCTTTAAAGTTTTTAAACCAATTTATATGTTTTTGGTAAGTTAACAGAATTTCTATGTCCACATATGGAAAATGTTCCCTTGGTATCTCTTTTTCAATGTAAGTGTGAAACAATTTTGCTTGAACATCCGCAGAAGGGAATTTAACCCAAGACTAGAATACCTCTGTTCTGAATGCTTCGACCACAAAGGTAACATCACCACCCGTTGCTGGGGAGCCTTAATTTAAGAATTTCAGATTAATTGAATGTCTGCAATTGTCTCTAATATTGAAAATCACTACATCCTTTCCACTGGCTCCTCCATTTATGGACATTGTGTGAAGAGAGTAGAATTTCATGGAGACAAATTCATGGAGATAGTGTTTGCACAATATGGGAAAATGTTATCCTACAAGCTTGAACAACCTACAGCTGATAAATAGGGTATACCTACTCAGCTGAAGCAGATTTTCTTATCACCACGTACGTCTTTGGTTTGGAGGTGAGTAGTATTCACTGAGTAAAGCACAACTGAACTACTCAGAGAGACTGCTAAATAAGAGCCCAACCAACATTGGTGGTGCCATGTCGTGCAGTTCCCACTAATCCGTAGTACCTGCGTGTTTGAACAACATGAATTTTGGGCGAGGTGCCTAGACTGATTCTGGGCATCCCCGCAGGATGTGTTGGCCTAGAGACCAGCTAGCTCACAGTGCCACCATAAGCCCCCCAAACCTTACCAGGGAGTGAATGGTTTCTGGCAACCACTGAACATGACAACCCTGACCCCTCGGGATTGTGGAAACAGATCAGAATATTTCGCTCAGTCACTCGTCCTTACTAGTGCGCAGATAAATATACAGAACACACAGTGGGACACTATCAATATATTTAGTGAACCAACAATATTCTTGTATAGAATACATGTGCTGCGATAATCAGTAGACAGAGGATCAAAGTGATCACACGCACCAAAATAGTAAATAGTAGGTACAGCTCTACCATGGTGCTAAAACAGTGTATATAAGTAGGCATATCAACAAGGCAGCAATCAGGCGCAATCCTCATATGCAAAACCCTATTCTAAGCATACCTAGAGTGCATGTAGGTGTAGAGCCAAGAATCTTCCCAAGGAACGATCCAACCCCATTACCTAGCGGGAGAGAATGAAGGACCCCATCTTGGTCACGAACTGGACACCCCTTACGAGATGTCAGGCTGCTGCGTGGTGAAGTCTCAGCATGCAGGGACCTTCAATGTCAGATGAAATGCTTCCCCTGCTAGTCTGTAGGGATGCTCATTATTTATAGAAATCAGCCTTGCTATGTACATTGTAGATTAGCGATTTTATGGATATGTACATAGTGCATAAAGAGGCCTTGTACATGCTGTTCGAGGCATCATGATAATGTTGTGCAAAGCTAGATGTGTAAAAAAAATTGTTTCAGAGAAACTAATCCAACATTGTTGTCTTTGCAAATATTTGCAAAAGTTCAGGATAGAAATGTTATTGTGAAAAAGTGGACAATGTAAGAAATGAGCAGCTTTGCTACATGGGCCTAACCCAGGAATGTAACATAAGGTGTTATGCTATTTATTGCTCCCTTTCCTCCTGTATCAGGGGAGGATCAGACTAGATACAACTTGCACTCCCTCATAAGGTGGCAATACCCTGTTGTGTCATTTACACTACAATGAGGTTAGAGTCAGACTAGACACAACTTGTTTACCGCTTAAGGTGGCAATACTTTTGTTGTGCTACTTACTCCTATACGGGTTGAGGCTCAGACTAGACACGCCATGCCCCCAATACAGGACAAGCTTCACAATGGAGCTCTCACACCGGAAGTCACCCCAGTTTGCAGTGACAAACAGTCGGAGACAGGCTCCGGAAGTAGTGTCGAGAAGTGGCCTTCAGCCTTTCCCTGATTATCATACCCAGGCAAAGCTGTGATAGAGAATAGCCAAACACAGAGCGAAGGTGGTTACACGCATCAAAATAGTAAATAGTAGGTACAACTCTACCATGGTGCTAAAACAGTGTATATATGCAGGCCTATAAAAAAGGCAGCAATCAGGCGCAATCCTTGTATGCAAAACCCTACCAGGTCCAAGACTCACACGCTACCACCGCACCCAATGGCTCCAGCCCCCAGTAGAGTTTGACCACCTGGAGTACCATCACCTATAAAGACACTCTCAGGATCAGGAAGAGCATCCTCTCCAGAGCCCTCTCGGATCCCTGCCCTCACCACATCTTCAACAGTGCCTGCACCTCCATTGCACACGAGCTCTGCTACACCATCAACTGCTCCATTGAGTCTGCCACCTTCCCTGAAGACTGGAAACATGCAAAGATCAACCCCCCTGCTGAAGAAACCCTCTGCCGACCAGACGGACTTCTAGAACTATATACCCAACTCTCTACTCCCCTTCCCAACCAAAGTCATCGAGAAAGCCAGCAACATTCAACTCTCAGAGTTTATCAAAATGAACAACATCCTGGAACTCACCCAATCGGGCTTCAGAAGCAACCACAGCACCAAGACCACTCTCCTCACTACTACAGACGACATCCACACCCTATTCGACTGAGACGAGACTGCTGCCCTCATCCTCCTAAACCTCTTGGCCGCCTTTGACACCGTCTCCCACCACAACCTCTGAGCAAGACTCCATGATGCCAGCATCCGCAACAAAGCCCTAGAATGAATCCGCTCCTTCCTTGCGGCTGAACGCAGAGAGTCAGACTTCCGCCGTTCAACTCAGAATGAACAGAGATCAGCTACGGAGTGCCTCGGGTATCCTTCTTGAGCCCAACTCTCTTCAATATCTACATGGCTCGGCTTGCAGCCATCGTCAGAAGCCACAGACTCACCATCGTCTCCAACGCCTAAGACACCCAGCCGATTCTCTCCCTCACAGATGAACCCACAGCCGCGAAGAACAACTTCCACAACGGGTTGAAGGCAGTCGCCACATGGATGAAGGACAGCTGCCTCAAGCTTAACTCAGACAAGATGGAAGTCCTCATCCTGGGCTCCTCTCCCTCCACCTTGGATAGATCTTGGTGGCCCGAAGCTCTCGGACTCCCCCCGCACCCACAGACCACGCATGAAACCTCAGCATCATCCTGTTACCGTTCATAATTTATGCACTACACTTAGGTTTTATTACTACATATTTTAAAGCATATCCCATGCTTCCTAATGCAATTTTGAGTGTGATTCACTTATGAAAGAGGGTTTGGAGTTTCACTTTGTCCCTGAATCACTTAGTGGGAATGATAACGATCGGAAAACACTTCCTGCACAGCACTGCCCAGTGGGCAGTGTATGAACACAGTTCAATGGGGTTTCCAATTTTATTGGTGCCCTGAATTGAGTCCATGCCCAGGGAGTTTTAAATTCAACCCTTACGGGTCATGGGAGGGTGGGGGCAAGACTGTGACACTTTCATTCTTGGAAGTTTGAACTTTCAAAGCATCACTCGACTACGCTTTCCCACACACACTAAAGGGTACATTGATCTGTCCAGTCAATGAGGCATAAGTTAGAAAATACCCTCTGCTGTGCATTAAAACGATATTTCAAGTCAGCTCTGATTTGGCCTAGATGCCGACTGGCCCATCTGACATCATCCTGACAGCTCCCTACACACATAAAAGGCACCGACAAACATCAGGGACCACACTGATTTATTGGAGGTGTAGAATGAGTGTCCCCACTATTGAAAGACTCTCCAGTGTGGCATGACCCACCCAGAGAGCCGCAGTCTGTGTGCATCTGGAGCCGTGGTCTCCCATGGATTGCTCTCGCCATCAGAGAGCCGCAGCCTGCATGCATCTGGAGCCGTGGTCTCCCATGGATTGCTCTGGCCACCTGAGGCCGGGGCCGGTCGGCAGTGGTAGAGGGGGAAATATCGCAGAGACGAGCCTGGAGGGCTGCTGGTCTAGATAACACTGGTCAGTCACCACCAGAAGGAGATGCCAACTAAGAGACGGGCATGGGCAAGAGGCTCAAGCCCTCTGGTCGATCTGCAGGCTGCGGGCCTGGGTTACATGCCGTGCAGCACCTCCCCAGCCACCACAACAAGGTGCACCATCCTCCCATCGCCCTCGGGGGCTACTATGCGAAACAGAGGACCCTGATCATTGGAACGGGCACGGAAGGCTGGGCATGATGCTTTCCCATAGCATAGCTGGTGAACACAAATTGTTGCTGTCTTTTTCAGTGCAGACTAACACCTTGGGATGCGCTGAGAACACCTGATGCCCTGAGCCGGCGGGACCAAAGAGGATATGGAGCATTCAGAACGACGTGAAGGGTCCCACTTGTGATGAACTTCCCCCGTACTAGAAGCCAGGAGTAATCCAATCACCACACCAGTAAGGAACATTGGACTCCTTCATCGCATTGGTGATCAACAGAGGGGGAAGAGCGAGACGACAAAGGGGAGTTTCCTTACACCTATCTGGCAGCCGTGATTGGTGGGGCGGACATGTCCTACTGATTAGAGGGTTGAAGAGCGGGGCACCCGACGGGAGATTCCTTATGCCTACCCTGCAGGAGTGGCTGCTTTGGCAGATGCGTCCTATTGAATAGAGGGTGGCGCACTGGGCCCTCACAGCACTTCAGACGCGGACCACTCTTAACTCGCTCCTGCACAAAGATGGTAAAAAAATGACAGCACAAGGGGGACATGGACAGGGGGGGGGGAACCTTTCCATCTTCTCATTGATCAAGACGCACTACAGACCACTGCCCACAGAGTTCACAAGCCCAGGGAGAGCACTTTGACAAACATTTGCGAGCAATCAAAGATGTGAAGGCTACACTCAGACATAACCTGGACACTCTGGGATTAGAGGTGGGGCTGTACAGGTCAACCTTACAGTCAGGCTGGAGACGTATGAGTGTGCCTTGGTAGGAATGTGCCCTACACTGACCGAGATGCAGTCACACTTCAAGGCCCTACAGGTGAAAGTTGCAAAGCTGTGAGACAAGGTGGAAGATGCAGAGAGTCACACAGAAACAACATAAGATTGGTGGGACTCCCAGAGTAGGCAGAGCCGCCTAACATGGAGCTCTTCTTAGAACAATGGCTCCTTGACACAGTACTTGGCAGTAAGAGATCGACCTTTGACTCCAAAGAAAGGGTGCCTAGGGTCCAAGGTAGAGCCTAGTCCCCGGACTCCCTGCCGCGGCCAGTAGTGGCACGACTCTTCAACTACCGGGATCGCAACCACACCCTACAAGTGGCGAGTACCAATTGCCCCTGAAAAATTGATAATAGCACTGGGAATATATATCCAGACTATACGGCTGAAGTGGAATGCTTCTGGTGTTCCGTCACGTCACGCAAGCAGAAGCTGATTCAACTGGGGCTAAAATACTCGCTAATTTTTCCAGCCAAACTCCAAGTAGTGGATGCAGATGCCGCACTAATCTTCGAAACACCGTGGATGCCTGGGAATGGATGAAGACAAAAGGGGTGCCCCAGGTCCCAAGCTGTACCCTCCCACAACAAGACTGGCATAACCCCTGTTAGAAGAGAGGGCTGCGTAGGTCTTCCTATAGCAAGCCTACAAATGGGCAAGCTGCACGCAAACAAGCCAGGGTCATGGTGAAACTGGAATCTTGCAGCAGCCCCACCCCATCACCACACTTCAGGGGGGAGCCTTGCTGCACAGAGAGTTGGCCCTCGCCTTGGAGAACATTCCAGCAGAGCTGTGAACGGGCACTGCTCTTGCCCTGATGACAGAGGACAAGGTGATATGACCCCAGAAACACCACTAGGACCCTGCGTTGACACCCTTAGACTGAACATAATGAAGGAAAGCAAAGGTGCTCTGGATGTGCAGAAGGGAGGGTGAGAAATGGGGTTACATGATGGCTTGAACTTTGATAGAACTAACGCCCTACAAAGCTAGTGTCGGTGTTGTCATCAAGGTTGCCATCCATGGTAGATGCGAGGATCTTGTGCTGGGTAAGCGCTGTGCTGCATCAGTTCCAATGGCGTCCTCTGCTGTTGGCTCAGCAGATCTGTGGGGTTTCTACGAGGGAGAGGGAAGCTGAGTGAAGCTGTCTGGTCGGTTAGTGGAAGGTCAGGCATTTGTTGATGTATGCTGGTCCTACATAATGCAAGGCCATGTAAGCATGACTCATCATCTTGATCTGGCATCTCTTCTGAATCAGGAGCCAGTTTAGTTTCTTGAGATGGGGTGTGACTTGGATCCTTCTGGGAGGGTGAGTATGAGTCTTACCGCTGAGTTCTGCATCGTCTGGAGTCTCGTCTAGAGGCGTGCAGTGATTCTTACGCAGATTGTGTTTCCAGTGTCCAGTCTGCTAGTGATGAGGGCTTGCATGATGGTCCTTCTGGTGTTTGCCGGGAGCCATCTGAAGATCTTGCGGAGCCTCCAAAGGGTGTGCCAGCAGGTGGATGAGACTGCATTGACTTGTTTCTTCATGGATAGCTTGCTATCCAGAATGATGCAGAGGTTATGGGCATGGTATGTTGATGCGGGGGGTATGCCGTGCTCCATTTGGACACCATGAGTCATTCCATGGTGAGGTGATGGTCCCAAAAATGAGGACTTCCATCTTGTCTGTGTTGAGTTTGAGACAGGTGTGCTTCATCCAAGCCCTTGATACAAGCCCTGGCAACACCGAGTATATGGGGTGGGGACTTTAATTCTGCCCATGATACCTCCCTAGATAGATCCTTCCGACATCCACAACACAAGAATGCAATAAGAATGACCCATGCATTGTGGACTGGCTTATGCTGACCCAGATGTGAAACATCTGGTGACAGATGAATCCTCGTACACGAGAATACTCGTTGTTCTCACCAGTACACTAACTGCACACCAGAATCATCTTGCTCCTATACAATCCCTCTGTGGCTTCCTTGGCCTTGTGATCTGAATGTCTAGGCCACACACTTTAGTTCCACAACCACCTCAAAATGATGATTCAGTGGGGCAGACGACATGACCAGTACCTACTAGGAGGTTGTATGCCCCGGCCCTACAGGACAGAGTCTTCTGTGATACTGAAGGTACACATGTCGCCATCTTTGAGACAAAGGAAGGGACTGCCTCTACGACAGTGATAGAGTGGGATACCTTTAAGGGTCTCATATAAGGCCGGTGCATCAAGATGTAGCATGGTGTAAAGCATGCCTTGTGAGCCCAGAACCTCTTTCTTGTACAAACAATACAAACAACGGAAATAAATGTGGGGTAGCTGCATGAAACTAGAACACAATCACCCCTCTACGAAAGGAGTAAAGAGATGCGGTGGTCAGACTAGGAACACTACATTATCAGATACTAGCATGGCTACAAGGTAATTGACCTCAAAGACCCCAGAAAGGCCAGCAGATCCCCGGTGGGAGAGATATTGATTGTGCAAGCAGATATAAACCAGGCCTTCCTGTAGTACCAGACGTCTGTATACCAGGCTGTGTTGGGAGTGCAAGCGCCCCAATTAGATGATTATTTGAATAGACTGACAATCCAGAGACTTTACCCCCTTCAGGGACATAGACCAGATGAAACCCTTACCACTGAGGAAATTGGCTTCATGATTGACTAGATCACGTGCAACAAAACTCCTGGGATGGACGGGTTCCCGGTGGACTTTTACTTCACCTACAGAGCAACCCTCTCTCCAAAGCTTCTCCAAATGTACCAACAGGCCCGGCAGGAGGGCACATTGCCGGGATCCCTATGAGAGGCTGTGATATTCATAGGGCCGAAGCCCAAGAGGAACCCCCTGGAGCTACGCTCCTACTGGCCACTGTACACCGACCACAAGATTCACAGGAAGGTCCTTGCAAGCAGGTTGCTCCCCTGCCTCACTACATTGGCACCAAGACAAGAATGATTTCGTACCTGGGAGAAAAATATGTCTTAACCTATGGCGCCTCTACGGCTGATGGAAAAAAATCCTTATAAATTGCCTCCATACACAGCACTCTCACTAGATATAGAGAAGGCCTTCAACAACCTTGAATAGTTTTACTTAATAAAAGTGCCGATGGGCATGACACTAGGCCCAAAAATATTACACTGGATAAAACTCCTCTACACCAACCCGCTGGCCCGCATCCGGACAGGCAGAGATCTCAGTTTATTTTGAAGCATGCGGCAAAGATGCCCGCTGTTGATTACTTTTGCCCTAGCCATGGATCTGTTCGCTGCCCTGTTTCGGTCACAGGACCCAGTAATCAGTATACAGAGTGAGTCAAATTGAGAGGACATATCACTGTATGGTGATGATGCATTTGTGTACCTCAGGATCGTGCATTTGTGTCTACCACAGGTGATGGATGTAAGGCTAAATTGGACCAAATCCAGCTTATATCCCAAGCGCAAACTCACAACTTAGAACAGGAAGTGCTGCCCCAATTAGCACTGGGGTGGCACCCTGACATCTTCAGGTATTAAGCGATGAACTTACCACACCGACAAAGAAAGTATACAGAGCAACTTAGGTGATGTCTAAGGTTTGCAGCTCCCTGTCGTTTTGGGGCTCCCTGCAACTATCAACCCATGGGTAGAGCGGAAGTTACAAAAATGCTGTTAATACATTTATACTGCTTCTCGACCCCTATAGTTTACCCGCCCCGGCGCTTCTTCAGGAAATTGGACTCTGTTTCTGTTCTTATGGACCTAATCTGGGGAGTGGGCCACAAGAGAGTCGCGCTTCGCAAACTATACTCTAACTTGGAAAGGGATGGGGGGATGTACATTTAAAAGACTAATAAAGAACTACAAACTACTGTGTGACTTGGAGGACGATTATTTCTCAATACAGCCCTTTTTTGTGATCTCGTTACAGTTCTCACATTATTATCCGCACTAGAAGAGATGGAAGCCTGGGGTGTCGGATCACAGAAAATCCTGTTCACAAAGCACAACAAAACTTGTTTATGTAACAGTTTGTACATTGCACAGGGAGTGGGACTCAGGTAACAGTGTGGGTGTTGTATGACAGGAGCGAGCAGTCTTAGTTGCTGGGACAGGAGTCTCGCACAGATACCAACAG
Source organism: Lissotriton helveticus (assembly GCF_964261635.1). Classification (NCBI taxonomy): domain Eukaryota; kingdom Metazoa; phylum Chordata; class Amphibia; order Caudata; family Salamandridae; genus Lissotriton; species Lissotriton helveticus. The sequence goes on along the minus strand of NW_027611702.1, from coordinate 391,379 downwards.
CTTCCCTCATAAACTTGGCTTTTTGCATCTACAGTTGGTACAGATGCCACCTAAGAGAGTAACCTTTCCAGCTAAGTAGTATGCTTCCTGGAGTCAGCCTGCTTTGCTTTTCCCAAACTTTGGTCCGCAAAGCTAAATGTATCTTCTACTAAAGTGTTCTTAGCTCGCTTTTGGTAACATGGCTTCAGCAGTATGGCCTAAGGCACGCTCGAAGGTAAAGCAAAACAGTGGAAGTCACACATTTCAATACAGTTTATTAAAAATAGACAACTTTAAGATTCAAACCAAGTTTAGATCAAAAGAATATTGAATAATTATTCAGAAGCAAAATCTAAAGGTGGTCTGTGATTTAAGGATTATTAATGAGCAAAAACAACTGTCAAAACCAAACAAAAAGGTAAATGAATAAAAAAAAGCAGTTCCACTGAATCAATCAGGAAGTCACCTACAAAATTGTAGCTGACTTTGGTAGCTATGCTCGAGAGGACAAAGATAAGTTAAGTCTCTGGTGATGATTAACACTGGAATTTGATGCGAGGTTTTTGCTGAATCAGTCTCAGAAGGTGATGAGCTGCACAAAAGTGGCTTGAAGTGCAAAATTCCCACAGAGTAGAGTTGGGTCATCAAGTTGAACCTGAATCCACGGCCATCAAAATGTGGGAAACTTCAAGCAGTTACAACAGCTGCAAAGTCTTCGGAGCTTCCAAGTTATGGAGATGGTTCAAGGTTGATGATAAGAGCCAAAGCATGGAACGTGGCAGGCCTGAGGCATGGTTAAGGGGATAGCAGGATCCATTTGAAACAAAAAGAAGATGGAAAGAGGCCATTTGTGTGGATCTTTGTAATACGAGGCCATGTCCCATTGGAACAGAAGTCATTAGGAGTATTTAGGGTGGAGCCAAGAAGGGTTTGCATATGGCTGACCTTGTTTGTAGTTACACAAAGACTAGAGAATGATGTGGCGGGATGTTGCAGAGATTAACTACCAGTCCATCCATCACCTTTAGTTTTTCTCAATAATAATCCCTATATGGTACAGACATGAACAGATGTTGGTCCCATAGAGACCTACGACAAAGGGACTCCTGCTGCAGCCCCCTGGTGAGGCTCATTAAGGCTGGAAACAGTTTGAGGTTACATGCATTCCAGACCCTTGGGGGCGTGGCCTCAAAGTTGAGGATCCAATGGACTTTGTGGGTCAGTCATTGCTTATAAACACGCAGTGAACAACACACTCTGAATGGAATGAGGCCACAAATAGTTACAATAGAATGAGGTTAATTCAAGCATTTCCATCCCACGCTGTGTACTTTTCTCAGTAGACGGTTTGTTGGACAATCAATGGATTGATGTCTTTGTGGCTGCTTCATGTAAATGTTTTGCGATGCTGAAAGCTCCTCCTCAGGGTTGACAGTGAGCACCTTTTATTCTCCCACATTGTCTCTCCTATGTGGAAAGGTTACATTTACAACTGAAGTTTTTGTCACATTGAGAGCACGGGTCATTTTCTTTCACGTTGTGGGTTCTCTATTGTTGAATCAACCTGAATGTCCAGCAGACGCTTCCCAGGAATTTAGAACAATGACGAGGTTTTTTCCAGGTAAGTTCTCGCAGGTTGAGTGAGACCAGATTTCCGGCTGAAACGTTTCCAGCATTCAGAGAACTAAGATGGGTTTTCCCCAGTGTGAGTTCTCTCATGTGTAGTGAGAGTTGCTTTATGACTGAAGCTTTTCTGGCATTCAGAGCACTGATACGGTTTATGCCCAGTGTGGGTTATTTCATGTACAGTAAGGCTGGATTTCCGACTGAAGCTTTTCGAGCATTCAGAGCACTGATAAGGTTTTTGTCCAGTGTGAGTTCTTTCATGCACAGTAAGGTTGGATTTGCAACTGAATCCTTTCCAGCATTCAGAGCACCGATACGGTTTTTGTCCAGTGTGGGTTCTCTCATGTCTAGTGAGACTTTCTTTCAATCTGAAGCTTTTTTGGCATTCAGAGCACTGATACGGTTTGAGCCCCGTGTGGGTTCCTTCATGCACAGTAAGGTTGGATTTCCAACTGAATCCTTTCCGGCATTCAGAGCACCGATATAGTTTTTGTCCAGTGTGGGTTTTCTCATGTCTAGTGAGACATTCTTTCAATCTGAAGCTTTTTTGGCATTCGGAGCACTGATACAGTTTGAGCCCAGTGTGGGTTCTTTCATGCTTAGTAAGGTTGGATTTCTGACTGAATCCTTTCCGGCATTGAGAGCACTGATAAGGTTTTTGCCAAGTATGAGTTCTCTCATGGTGAGTGAGAATTATTTTATGACTGAAGCTTTTCTGACATTCAGAACCCTGATACGGTTTGAGCCCAGTATGGATTCTCTGATGTACAGTTAAACCCGATTTCTGATAGAAACGTTTTTGGCATTCAGAGCACTGATACGGTTTGAGCCCAGTATGGATTCTCTGATGTTGAGTTAAACCGAATTTGGAATAGAAACCTTTTTGGCATTCAGAACACTGATACGGTTTATGCCCAGTGTGGGTCCTTTCATGTTTAGTAAGGTGACCTTTCTGATTGAAGCTTTTACAGCATTCAGAGCACTGATACGGTTTATGCCCAGTGTGGGTTCTTTCATGTACAGTAAGGCTGCTTTTCTGACTGAAGCTTTTACAGCATTCAGAGCACTGACACGGTTTATGCCCAGTGTGGGTTCTTTCATGTACAGTTAGAATGGATTTGCTACTGAAGCTTTTACAGCATTCAGAGCACTGATAAGGTTTTTGTCCAGTGTGGGTTCTTTCATGTAAAGTGAGATTGTGTTTGCTACTGAATCTTTTACAGCATTCAGAGCACTGATAAGGTTTTTGTCCGGTGTGAGTTCTCTGATGTTTAATCAGACTACCACTAAAACTGAAGCTTTTTTGGCACGTGGAGCACTGATATGGTTTTTGTCCAGTGTGGGTTCTTGCGTGTATAGCGACACTAGATTTGTGGCTGAAGCTTTTCTGGCATTCTGGACACTGATAGGATTTTCGTCCAGAGCTAGTTTTCTCCTGTTTAGTGAGGTGGGATTGATGACTAAAGCTGTTCTCACAGTCATTGCTCTTATTCGAGTTGTTTGTTTCTCCAAGTTGGGTTTGTTCCTGGATACATGCCATCTTAAGACTGAATATGATTTTGGATTGTGTACTTGTTTATGTTACAACTCAGCATTAACTTCCTCCCTTTAAAGGCACCGATCTAACTGGTTTTATTAACTTTCACTGAGGAGCCCCTTGTATTGATTAAGAGGCCTCACATGGATTCATTTTCTCCAAGTTATGCCCGGGTAAATTTTCTCTTGTTTAATTAGTCTCATTTAGTGATTCTAGTTTATCACATTTGATTTAGGAGTTTTAAAAGCACTTATAAGTTCTTTGGGCTTTAGTGTTTGCCTGGTATGTATGTTTGTTCATACAAGTAATGACAGATGATTAGGGCATGCCAGGGTGGTTTATGAATTATCAATAGTGTAACACTGGCCCCTTTTATACTCTCTGTGCCAGTATATGCTTTTTTGCTCAGTGGCTAAGACAGGTACATGATCCACTTTGAAGGTACAAGACACTTTGAAACCACTCGGATCAACCCAAGAGACAGAGTTGGTGGGGGAAAATCTTCCTATATTGGAAATGGTAATCCAGCCTCTTTGCTGTAACGACATCTGAGAAAGAGTATTTACAATGACTTTTTTTTAAATAATCTTTTCTCTCCTCTCATCTCCAGGAGACAGAGACAAATGCTTGCACTTGTAAACTAAGGATATTAGTATTTTTGACAGTTCATCACATCACAACACGTCTACGGATGCTGATCTGTTGGGGAGGGTTTGGGTCTCCAAAGTATTTCTCATAAACCATCAAACAGAATTTGCAACACTGAGTTTTCTCAAGTGCACTGTGTGGGGATCAATTGTGGCCAATGTTCTCCTCAATCTCAGTTACTGGGACCTGGTAAACATTTATGGTCCTTTTACTTTAGGGATTTGACAACTTTCACATTCACCAGGTTCTTCCACTCCAACATCCTCACCATTCCTGGTACATAGAATGTGTTTCTTCTCAAGAGCTCGAGAATGTTTTAACATTCCTTGAAATAATCCTTTTAGTTGTGTTTCACAAAATGTAAACCTTCTTTTTTCTGTTCATGCTTCAGTCACCTGTAGAAATGGAGTCATATATTGTAAATGAACAAAAAGAAAAAATATTTATGACCTTATACTTTGCACAAATAAAGTATTGACAAAACAAGCTAGGAAATCAGTTGAGTAGCATTTCTGATAGTGGTTAAACAGCTCTGGGACACTGTGTAGATCGGGAGCTTCAGATCACTGGAACTCATGGATGTGAGAGCAAACATAAATAATATTTAAGAAAGAAACACATATATTGTGACACAAATTCTCAGAAGCAGCCAACACTATCAATTTACAATTTCTGTGTCAAAGGCTGGCATCATAATGTGATATTTGTAATACTTTTAATGAATACTCAGCTGTTATTTACTCCCCTGCCCACCTAGACTGTTCATCTATTCCTTTTTCCAGTGATCTAGGAAGGGACATTTTATTGAAGGAAGGAATTGGCCTTGTTGCACTCAGTGCTTTAAATGCTACTGTAGACTGAGACTGTGTCCAGTTAGCTCAGTGGAATTCTCTATTTCAAATTGTGCGGATGATAAGGACTTACTTTGTGGCCCAGAACTCATTACGCTCCTTTGACAGAACCCGGGCACAGCAACACCTGAAAAAGACAAAAAACAGCACAACAGTAAAGGAAACCAAAAAGGGTCAAGAAAAGAAAAACACAAAACAGAGGAAAGAGAAAAAAGGCTATCTTCCACTTCCACTACAGGAGTCCATCACAGGAAACTCTGCAGCAGATGCTTGTGAACCCATAAGTTACTTCTAAACAAAGTGCCCCCAAGGTCAGCAACAGGTGCGGCTCCACCGGCTGACCACCCTAAAGCAAGCCTTGTGTGCATGTGTATCCACACATATGTACTGTGTCTTTTGCTTATAGTAGACAAGACAGAAAAGGGCAGGATGGGAGGACGTAAAGAGATGGAAGTCAGATCCAGAGAGAAAAGATGCCGGACAGAGGGATGATAGTATAACGTGGTGTAGAGGAGGAGACAGATGTGCCAATTGTTAAGGAACTGGTGGGCAAAACTGACCTAAAAAGGAATTGGACCTGCACTACACCCAAGCATGTTCCAGGAGGAATGTGGCTCCATCAGGTGATTATCAGAAGTTTGATAACAACAAGAATAGTGCACAGAGGGAGTCAAATGTTGAAGTTGAAGAGACAAAAAAACAGATCAAGAAAGGGAATAGAGAAAGAAGAAACAGGGGAAAAGGAAACTTAAGAGTAATAGGAACCCTTACCTGACAGTTATACTTTATTTTGTTCTTCCGAGGGTGGCAGCCACGCTGCACTGCCTGGTCATCCCAGAATACCTTGAAAGGAAGTAAAGAAATGGTTTTGCGTCAGACGACAATCACACTTCATCACATTTTACAAATAACCGTCCTGAACTTACAAAACAAAGAATCTCTTGTTCTCTGGAGGCCATTGTGAAGCAACTATGGTTAATGAATAAATACTTTTTGGGTTCAAGAGCCATGATCCTTTGCTGGAAAAGGTCTCTGTGAATATAGAGTGCACCCACAGTCTCAGAGAACAAACCCTAACAACCCGGTCCATGTCTTCATAACCCCCATCTTTCCATTTACAGCCAGTGAAACTTGCAAATCAAAACAATCTGCTTTGCAAAGGTATGTTAATGTCCTTGTACATAATTCTGCCCCGTTCATAAATCAGTCAACCAGACTCTTAGATTTATACAAACCATGCTCTCGGAGGAACTGCAATTCATGCTCAAGCTGATGCAGAGTTCGAATGCTGAGCAATGGAAGCAACAAAGCATCAATGTGTTGGCGCTTTGTATTTATAAATTATCTGAAGGGATGATGTGGAGGGTCAGTGTCTAGTGAGCCCGATAAGACGGAATTCGGAATTGAACTTTCAGAAGACAAAGCTTAGAACATTGAAATGTTAAGATCCATTGAAGACAACGGAGCAGCAGCAGCCTATACAACCTGATATAGGCCCACTGCTCTCAACATTACAATGTCCTAATACACAGCCTCTGCCTCTCCAAAATATTTGGATTGGGCAGGAGAAGGCTACTCAGACTCTTGGAGGTAGCAACCTAATATGTAATGTTAGATCTTTAGTTAAGCATTCAACTGAGGTCTGGGATCTTATCTCTACCTACAAGCCAGATATGTGTTTCTTAACTGAAACTTGGCTTAAACCTCACACCACCCTCGCTATTACCCTTGGCATACCGGTGGGTTATAAGATTGTTAGACAGGACAGACCTAAAAAAATTGGTGGAGGGATAGCAATCGTATTTAAAGACGACATTTCTGTCGCAGTTTTAGACCAATGTTGCACCCCTGACTTTGAGATGATGACATTTAGGATTGATTCATCCACTAAATGTAGTAGGAAAGGAGCCCTGGTTTACCGCCCGCCTGGCCCTTTGAAAAATATGCCCAAACTGTTAGTGGAAGCATTAGCACCACATATAAGCCCAGATAAAGACTTTTTATTACTTGGGGATTTTAATATTCATAGTGAGGAAGAAAATAACAATGAGGTACAATCCTTCATGACTGATATCTCTCTTCTGGGACTAAAACAACATAATAGTGGACCCACACATCAAGCAGGACATACTTTGGACATGATTATAACCAACTTTCCTGGTATTGAATGTAATGTACCCAAACAATATCCCTGGACAGATCATTTTATGCTTGAGTTTTTCATGCCAATAAATGTTCCTCGATCCACCGCACATGTCCATATTCCATCCAAACGAAGGCAGTGGCATAAAATCACTAACATCACCTTTGAACAAAAATATCTTTCCCCCCCTGTTGTCTGTACAGACGACATTAATAGCGCTCTTTCGAAGTGGGATTCAGCAATCGGTGATGTAGTAGAACAACTTGCCCCGATAAAGACCTTTAAAACAAGCCCTACTAAGAAGCATGAAGTCTGGTATTCGGAGGATTTGCGTAGTCTTAAACGTACAGCTAGGAAATTTGAAAAGACATGGAGAACTTCTCACTTGGAAGGAGATAAAGCTAACTATAGGATGGCCCTTAACACCTATCACAAAGCCATACGATCTGCTCGCAAGCACTATATCACCGCTCAGTTAGAGGCAGCTGGTAATGACTCAAAGACCTTGTACCAGATTGTCAATACATTTCTGAAGCCCGTTGCTTGCGAGAGCGCAGACATGGCCTCACAACATCTTTGTGACAGCATATCGAGCTTCTTCTCTGATAAAATTGATGCCATCTACAGGAGAATAGAGACAACAAATACTGATCATAGTAGCCAAGATCATTCTGCTTTGGCGCACATGTCATCTACTAAAGCTACAAAGTTTCATTCCTTTAATGACTTTCCGGAAATCTCACTGAGTGAGGTCCAAAGACTACTTATGGATATCAAAAGCGGAAGCCCGGCAGACCGGCTTCCAGCCAGACTCATGGGTCCACTAGGGAGCACACTGGGCCCTGACGTTCAGAGGCTAGTAAACCTCTCATTAACATCTGGAGTAGTCCCACAATGTTGGAAAAAAGCTCTTGTCAGACCGATCAGGAAGAATTCATCAATTCCTTGGACCAATTTGTCTAATCTTAGACCTATTTCCCTTTTACCATTCTTGGGGAAAATCACCGAAAAGCATTCCAATAAACATCTATACACCTATTTGGAACAATCTGGCAGCCTCGATCCATCTCAGTCAGGCTTTAGGCCAAAATACAGCACTGAAACGGCCTAGCTGTCGATAACAGACGATCTTCGGCTGTACCAGGACAAAGGTTACTCTGTGATCCTGGTACTGCTAGATTTATCGGCAGCGTTCGATACCATTTCTCACAACATCCTTATCGAACGCCTGTCTGAGAGTGGAGTCAGTGGTACTGCACTGGAATGGATCAGAAGCTTTCTCTCCACCCGCACAATCTGTCACCATGGGTGATTTTAGGTCGGAGGAGGTTAACATCACCAAGGGGGTCCCGCAGGGCTCATGTCTGAGCCCGACCCTGTTTAACACCTATGTGGCCCCCTTGGCAGATGTAACCAGAGCTTATGGATTCCACCCAGTGTCATATGCTGATGATACGCAGCTGCTCTTCCCTTTTAAACATCTCACACCGGAGATGTTATGTTATGTTATGTTAATAACATTTATAAGGCGCAACAGCTGCCCCAGCAAAGGGGCGTCCTGGCGCCAGATCATGTACACAACACAACAGATCAGGGCTGAAAAGAGGGGAAATCAGACAACAGGTGGGTTTTAATGGCCCGTCTAAAAAGAGTCAGACTATTAAGGGCACGAATGTGCACAGGAAGAGAGTTCCACAGATCAGCCGCCAGAACACGGAAGGAACGTCCTCCCATCCTACTCAGCCTGAACCTAGGCTTACTCACCAAATGGAGTGATTCAGATCTGAGGGACCGCGCTGGGACGTAAAAAGAGATGAGGCCCACCAAGGCGGGGGGAGAAGAAAGCTTCAGAATCTTAAATGTCAGACAGAGAGCCTTGAATTTGATTCTCTGTCTGACCGGAAGCCAGTGAAGAGAGGTCAGAACAGTCGAAACCGAACAACGTCTAGGGATGCCAACAATGGCCCGTGCAGCAGCGTTCTGCACCCTCTGAAGCCTAGTAGCCTCCGCCTGGTTGACTCCTAGCAGCAAGGCGCTCCCGTAGTCAATCCGGGAAAGGATGGAGGCCTGAACCACCAGTTGCCGAGTGGGGGGGTCGAAGAATTTGAGGACTGGTCTCAGTCCTCGCAAAATACCATAACAGGTGGCTGCTGTCTTCTTCGTGTGGCTGGTAAAAGATAGATTAGAATCCAGCCAGACCCCCAGATTTTTAACTTCGGCCGCTGGAAGGGGGGTCACCCCTAGTTCGGAAGGCCACCACTGATCTCCCCAGAGGTCCGCCTGCTTCCCTACGATCAGGACCTCGGTCTTCTTGGCATTAAGCTGTAGGCAGTTGTTACGCATCCAGCTAGCCACAGCTATAAGTCCGGAGATAATACAATCCTTCTCCGATGGGATGAAGGCAGTTGCAAGGTGGATGTCCTCCAATTTCCTTCAATGCAACGTTGGAAAAACGGAGGTGATGCTTTTCGGTGATGTAAAGGTCCAATGGTCTCCTGACTGGTGGCCTCTCGATCTGGGCCCAGTTCCTGAGCCCAAAACAGTAATCAAGAATCTAGGAGTCAGATTGGAACCAGAGTTGACTATGAAACATCACGTCACCATTACTGTAGGAACATGTTTTCACGTAATAGGTCTCCTCCGGAGGATTTTTCCTTTCCTCCCTGATTCTTATAGGAGAACCTTGGTTCAGGCTCTGATTATCAGCCGTCTTGATTACTGCAATGGTCTCCTGGCAGGAGCTAATGAAGAGGTCTTCAACCGCCTACAGGTGGTACAAAATACAGCAGCGAGGTTGGTGCTTAATGCGCCTCCTAGGTCCCCTTCCAGACCTTTATTGCACAAACTACACTGGTTGCCAATACGGCAACGAGTAAAGTTTAAGACCTGCTGTATTATCCATAAAGGCCTTAATGAATTGGGACCAGAGTATTTGGCTACAAAATTTGTTCCATACGCTCCTACCCGTACCCTCAGGTCTGGTGAACAGCTCCTGCTAAACATTCCTAAAATTACCAAATCTAGGCAAGGAGGTAGGGCTCTATCTGTGGTAGGTCCCAGCTTCTGGAACTCCCTCCCGCTTTCTTTAAAACAATGTAGGAACCATCTTAAATTCAGAAAATGTCTGAAAACTTTTTTGTTTAGCTCATGTTAACACCTATCCGCTGGTTCATATTAGGCTTCCGGTTATAAATCATATTCCCTGTGGCTCTCTCTAAGCTTCTTATTCCAGGTGTCACCAGCGCGGAGATACTCCTCCGGGAGTTTATTCATAGCGCTATACAAACACGCAAATAAATAAATAAATAAAAGGCAGAAGATAGAGCATGCAGCAGGTCACACAGGAGCCTCCCCCCTTCCTCCTCCCGTAGCTTGCAGTGTCACTGGCATCTCGGAAGGAGGGGGGGTTCTGCTCATCTCCTGCATCTCCCCGGCACACGTGAATAATGAAAAGCAGTTTAGCCGAGCCCGGGGAGAACCAGGGGCTGACTTCCGCCTCCTTTAACAGCTATTGCAGTGAATGTTCAACAATTAACCACCGTGGTCCCGCATGCGGCTGTTAACCTTTGAACATTCACAGCAACAGCTGTTAAACAAAGGTTTCGGAGTACCTGAGGTGTTTCTACCCCCAAGGTCTTTGGGACTCCTTCTTTTTTTATTAATTAACACCATCTGCCCTCATGGAGCAAACAGTGTAACGGAATTATAGTCAGCCATAGCAGGCAATACAGCCCATTAAAGGACCGCTCCCTTGGTAAAGGCCCTTGCCTTTGGAGCTACAACAAGCTACAAAGCTATATTAAAGGTTTCAAATAATTACTGAAGGCAAAAACATGGTTACTCAGTCAGAGAAATAATTATCATAATATTTGCAGGAGGATCACATATTGGTAACCTCTAAAGTATATCAAAAGCCAGAATCAGAAACAACTCTAGCTGTAAAGTCAATAGACAGACCACCACAATAAATGTGTGCTAAGAAATAAGAAAACTTTTTTTATAATATCAAATAGCAAACTGACATAGGACCTGCTTAGTTAGAAATCAAGGAAAAGTTCTTAAGTACAAAATCAGTAAGAGGAATGACATGTAGTCTGCCTTTAGGAAAAGTGTAAAATAAAACAATTCCAGCAAATATCCCAAACAAGTACATTTTATACGTTTTTAGACTCAGAGAACACATTATTGACATGGCTCATGATGAGGTAAAATTGACAGCAATCAATGAATAGTCATGAAAACATGGCACAACAAAATGTAATGTAATAAACCACACCTACAAAATGAATAATTAATTGTGACTCTTCCCCAAAAAGCTACGAGTAATTTTACAAGGTGATTCCCTAACATAATAACTGGATCTTAATCACAGTTTAAGTTTGTGGCCATTCATCATTGACCCAATTTGTAGGGGAACATTTGCTGACAGCTTATTAGTTGTTTAGTAGAAATGCCTACAACTTGGACTCCTTTCCCAAGGGGGGTGGGTTGGGAGCTGCCATCAGTCTGACTGTGGAATGGGAGGCACATTTATTGAATAAAATTAAAAGAGATGCTGGATTCCCATTTTCTTCTTCTACAAAAGGGTGACCGCTAGGACTGCCCCAAGCATGAAACCCTTCTCCCGTCTCAGGCACTGTCATTGTGTCTGATTCAGTCCAGTAAAAACTCCTAGTGTAGATGCAAAATGTGGAAAATCCTTATTAATCACTAATGGAATTTGTTGAAATTCTGAATTTGTTGAGATTTTGGCGTTCTATTCTGCACTGGGCTGTGGGGCCATCAGGACTGAAGGCATGTTCCAATATATCTGCCTTTGATTCTGCATGCTCGGCACAGAGGCCAGTTGGGCTGGGACCATTGACTGAGACATCCCATTCGGTGCCATCTGATTCATGTTCCAGTTTCCCAGGTTCCTGCAAACATCGTAAGGACCGTGTCTTATTCTGCACACTATTAGTGTTTGAGGTATTTAAATTGCCACTGTTAGTAAAACCTATACCCTAAGCGGGGCCGCACTGGCCGTAACGGGCTTCCGGTGTTTCCCCAGGAGGCTGGAACAGTGGGGACCGATTGTTCAGTGCTGGTCACTGGGGGCTGGTTTTGCTGTGATGCTGCTTTATCATCCCCCACCAACAAAAGAGGCAGGGAGCTGGTCCGTCAAAATTGTCAGGCCTGGTTTGGGTTCCCAGTCCGGCCCTGACCCAGAGGAACAACATTTCCTCCTTGCACATACTGAACATCATTATTCTGCACACCAAAGCCGTGCATATCCAAATTCACACCAGCAACAAACCCAGAATCAAAACGAGAATACAATCCGTGAGAACCACTTTCGTCACCCGTTTGGAAACATTTTGTCTGAGCCATCATTATTTTTATTTTGATCTTGTTCTGCTTAGTAATAAAATTGTAACTAGAGTACTTTGGTTACAACAAAGTCTCATCCAGAATGTTGGTCTGCAGCCCCTCACATTTTGCTGGATATGTGCACTAACCTCTGGATGCAACGCTAAATGATGCGTCCTCTTTCACCCGGTCTTCGACTTTGCAATATTGTCTGTAAATCTGCAATAATCTCTTGTAATATATAATAAAATATTTTGAGGCGCTTCACTCTGTGGCTCTTCATTTGGCCAGTTTACAAACAACTTACACTCATTCCACAAATCTCTTGGGACAACAATTAATAAACTTAAACTCAGCTCTCGACCACCCCGCCTGGACGAACAGGTCTCATCTTCACTGCATCCCTCCAGGACAGGCCCCACCTTCTATGAACCACCCAAACACAGGACAGGCCTCACCTCATCTGCACCCCTGGGCACCTCATTTATTTATTTTATTTATTTTTAAAATTTCTAGAGCGCGCAAATACCTTCCGGTGTCTCGGCGCTGGTGTGTACAGATTACAAGGTTGTGAGAAGATGTTACTGGTTAAAAAGCCATGTCTTGAGATGTTTTCGAAAGGAAAACAGCGAGGTATGTTCCTTGATCTGAGAAGGAATCTGATTCCACAGTTTGGATGCAGCCACTACAAATCGTCTGTCTCCCCAAGTTACCTTTTTTGTTGGGGGAATTTGGAGCTGTTGGGCTGTGGATGATCGCAGAGTTCGACTGGGTTTGTAAATTTTGAAGGCGCTTTTAAAGAAGTCGGGACCATTATTGTTCAAGGCCTTGTAGGTAATACACATGGCCTTGAACTTTATCCTGCTTCTTATGGGTAGCCAGTGAAGCTCTCTAATTATAGGAGAGATAGAGGCGTATTTTGGTATCCCCAAGAGGACCCTTGCAGCAGCATTTTGAACAAGCTGTAGCTTATTCACCACTTGTTCCTGTGCGTTGAGCAGTAGGCCATTGCAGTAGTCCACCTTGGATAATACCAGGGAGGACATCAGAGTTTTGCCAGCAGTGGGAGGAAGAAACGGGAGCAGTTTCTTCACCATTCTCAAGGTGAAAAAAGAGGCCGAGACCACGGCGTTAGCATGGCCAAGGAACGTCAGCTTACTGTCGAAAAGCACGCCCAAGTTTTTCACCTTGGCAACTGGCAGTGGAGGCGTACCCAGTTCCGAAGGCCACCAGACCGGAGACCAAGACGGAGTTAGTTCGCCAAAAACCAGTACCTTCGTCTTGTCGGAATTTAGCTTTAAGCAGTTCCGGTTCATCCATGTACTGATCGCCTTCATGCCTGCCTGAAAATTGGCTGCCACAGCTTCTCCGTTTTTATGTATCTCCAGGATCAGCTGTGTGTCATCGGCGTACGATGTAAGCCCTATGCCGAATGACTTTATTACCCTCGCCAAGTCCGACACATAAATGTTGAAAAGTGTCGGACTTAGCAAGGAGCCCTGGGGGACACCGCAAGGAAGAGAGAAGTCGGGGGAACTGAAGTTTCCCATCTTCACGGATTGTATCCTATTGGCCAGGAAGGAAGCAAGCGTTGCTCTGGCCCTGCCCTGGATGCCAAGGGCAGCGACACGGTCGATCAGAGTAGAATGATCGACCGTGTCGAAGGCGGCGGATAAATCCAGTAGTATTAGAATAGCGGTGCCACCCCTGTCCATGATAGTCCTGACCTCCTCAGCCGCTTTAATCAGGGCCGTCTCCGTCCCATGGCCCTTCCGGAACCCGAACTGCGTGTTATCCAGCAGGTCATTCTGGTCAATAAAGGTCGACAGCTGTTGATTCATCGCCTTTTCGATAATTTTGGAAGGGTAAGGGAGGGAGGCAATTGGACGGTAGTTTTTGGGCTCTAAGGGATTTAGTGCGGGTTTTTTCAAGAGGGGTGTTACAGTTGACTTTTTCCAAATTTCGGGAAATATACCTGTCTGAAATATGGCTCTGCAGATGTTGGTGAGTACTGGGGCTATTAGGTCAGGGACTGATTTAATGATACGCGGGGGGCAGGGGTCCAAAGGGGATCCTGACTTTACCGTATTTATAAGCTCTATCATGGATGCCGGTGGTGTAAAGGCCTCTAGGGTTGGTTTTGATGAGCAACGGGGAGTCTCCAGAGGGACTATATTAGTAGTCGATGTTGTGGTAAATTCATTGAAGATATCATTGACCTTGGCCTGAAAGAAGTCTGCCACCTTGTTGCAAAATGATTGAGATGGTTCAACAGAGTGTGGGGCAGGGGGATTGGCTAGGTCTTTTACCACCTGATACAGCTGTTTGTTTGAATTAAGAGAGTTTGCTATTTGTGTGCTGTAGAAGGCGCATTTCTCCGCAGTGATCATCTTTCTATAACTAGTCAACGCGTTCTTATATGTCTCTTTGTCGAGGTCGGCATAGTTCCTACGCCATCGCCGCTCCAAGTTTCTGCAGTGTTGCCTCTCGAGCCGTAATGACTCCGAGAACCAGGCCGCCGAAGGTTTGATGCGGTTAGGCTTTGTTTCTTTTTGAGGGGCTAGGCGGTCTAGTGCCTTAAGTAGCCAGCATTGATAGTTTAGAGAGGCTTCGTGGGGGTCGGACCTATCTTCGGGTATCGAGGATTCCAAGATGTTATGCAAAGTAGTAACGTCAATATTTTTCCAGTCGCGACACGAGATCGGCGGACAGGTGCTAGTGGAGACATTTTTGTGAGGTTTAACTAAGATTGTGAATTTGACAGCTAAGTGATCTGTCCAGGTAAGAGGGAGCACTGTGGGAACAGTAATGTAGGTATTGTTAGTGAATAAGGCATCTAGAGTGTGCCCTGCTTGGTGGGTGGCTGAACTGACCTGCTGTTCTAAACCAGCGGCCAAAAAGTCTGAGATCAGCGTGTGCGATTCCTTGTCTTTCTCATTCTCCAAATGGAAGTTAAAATCTCCCAAAATAGTGTAGTCTTGATTGGCAGCTACTGGTTCTAGTAGCGGGTTGAGTGATTTTAGGAAGAGTGTGCGTGAAGTTGGTGGTCGGTAAAGGAAGACTCCTTTAAAAGTTTGTGTGGGAGAAAGAGAAATAGAAAAGGCGAGGGCTTCTGCACAATTGTAATCAAGTGGTTCGGTTTTTATTGGGAGCTTAGTTTGATGTATGATAGCGAGCTCCCCCCCTCTCTTCCCTGACGATCTATCTAATCTTATTACTTGATAGCCGGCTGGAGTGGCGATGTTGAAGTCTGGGCCAGAAGCAGGGTCTGCCCAGGTCTCGGTGATAAACATGATGTCAGTATTTTGATTGGTTATCAGATCTGCAACGTCGTTCCTATGTTTTATAAGAGATCGTGCATTTATCAAAATGCAGTTTATATAGGAAGCGCTATCATCTCCTGGGCGTGCAACCGCGGGGTGCTGGGAGATGAATGGTGTGATTGTGAAGTCGCAATTTGGGCAGACGGCGTGTGAAAAGTTATACAGTGAGCGAAAGTCGAAGCGGGGGCAATCCCTGTCCTGCGTTCTGTTTCCTATAGTCAGGAGCTGAGACCTGGAGTAAATGAATACCTTAGATGTTTGTTGGGCAGAGGGGGTGGTACACAGCACGGACCCAGCGCGGACTGGCGCAGACTGGCACCCCTTTGGCGCGGCTTCGGCGCGGAGACGGCGCTCCCGCTGCGCTCCCGCTGCGCTCTACCGCTGCGCTTCCGGCCGGCCATTTTAAATCCTGAGCCCCGCCCCCAGCTGAGACACTAGCTCCCTTGTGATTGGCGACCCAGCGCTGAGGCGCGATGGAGCTGACCCTGCCCTCCACGCAAACGGCACAGAGCCGCGATGGAACGGGGCTAAGGATGGGCACAATAATACAACACAAGGTGAGTTCAGCGAGTGGTTTAAAAAATACAATTATTAAATCAATTGCATGGGTGACATAACGTTTTTTTAAAAGCTAGTGCATTCACGCGTTTTTCAATGGCCGGTCACAAACAGAGGAGGATCCCCTCGCAATCTGTAGTAGCACAACAGACCAGACAGAGCGCTGCCACCACCCTGCTAGTTAGTCGAGCGGCTCGATGTTGCTTCGACTTAAATCCTGAGCACCTCACCTCCTCTGCACCCCTGGACAGGCCTCACCTCCTCTGACCCCTGGAGAGGCCTCTCCTCCTCTGCACCCCTGGACAGGCCACACCTCCTCAGCACCCCTGGACATGCCTTACCTCATCTGCCAACCTGGACAGGCCTCATCTCTTCTGGACCCATGAACAGGCCTCACCTCCTCTGCACTCCTGGACAGGCATCACCTCATCTGCACCCCTAGACAGGCCTCTCCCCCTCTGCACCCCTGGACATAGGCCTCACCTCCTCTGCACCCCTGGACAGGCCTCACCTGCGCTGACCCCCTGAACAGGCCTTTCCTCCTCTGAACCCCTGGACAGGCCTCACCTCCTCTATGTCCCCCTGGACAGACCTCTCCTCCCCTGCACCCCTGGACAGGCCTCACCTCATCTGCACCCCTGGACAGGCCTCTCTTCCTCTGCACCCCTGGACAGGCCTCACCTCCTCTGCACCCCTGGACAGACCTCTCTTCCTCTGCACCCCTGGACAGGCCTCACCTCCTCTGCACTCTGGACAGGCCTCGCCTCCTCTGCACCCCTGGACAGGCCTCACCTCCCCTGTTCCCCTAACAAGCCTCTCATCCTCTGCACCACCTGGGCAGGCCTCACCTCCTCTGCACTCTGGACAGGCCTTGCCTTCTCTGCACCCCTGGACAGGCCTCACCTCCTCTGTACCCTTGACAGGCCTCACCTCCTCTGTACCCCTGGACAGGCCTCACCTCCTCTGCACCCCTGGACAGGTCTCTCCTCCTCTGCACCTCTGGACAGGCCTCTCCTCCTCCGCTGACCCCCTGAACAGACCTTTACTCCTCTTCACCCCTGGACAGGCCTCTCCTCCTCTATGTCCCCTGGACAGGCCTCTCCTCCCCTGCACCCCTGGACAGGCCTCACCTCATCTGCACCCCCGGACAGGCCTCTCTTCCTCTCCACACCTGGACAGGCCTCACCTCCTCTGCACCCCTGGACAGGCCTCTCTTCCTCTGCACCCCTGGACAGGCCTCTCTTCCTCTGCACCACTGGACAGGCCTCACCTCCTCTGCACCCCTGGACAGGCCTCTCCTCCTCTGTACCCCTGGACAGGCCTCACCTCCTCTGCACCCTGGACAGGCCTCGCCTCCTCTGCACCCCTGGACAGGCCTCACCTCCTCTGACCCCCTGAACAAGCCTCTAGTCCTCTGCACCCCTGGACAGGCCTCACCTCCTCTGCACCCCTGGACAGGTCTCTCCTCCTCTGCACCTCTGGACAGGCCTCTCCTCCTCCGCTGACCCCCTGAACAGACCTTTACTCCTCTTCACCCCTGGACAGGCCTCACCTCCTCTATGTCCCCCTGGACAGGCCTCTCCTCCCCTGCGCCCCTGGACAGGCCTCACCTCATCTGCACCCCTGGACAGGCCCCTCTTCCTCTGCACACCTGGACAGGCCTCACCTCCTCTGCACCCCTGGACAGGCCTCTCTTCCTCTGCACCCCTGGGCAGGCCTCTCTTCCTCTGCACCCCTGGACAGGCCTCACCTCCTCTGCACCCCTGGACAGGCCTCTCCTCCTCTGCACCCCTGGACAGGCCTCACCTCCTCTGCACCCTGGACAGGCCTCGCCTCCTCTGCACCCCTGGACAGGCCACACCTCCTCTGACCCCCTGAACAAGCCTCTAGTCCTCTGCACCCCTGGACAGGCCTCACCTCCTCTGCACTCTGGACAGGCCTCACCTCCTCTGCACCCTGGACAGGCCTCGTCTCCTCTGCACCCCTGGACAGGCCTCACCTCCTCTGACCCCCTGGACAGGCCTCGCCTCCTCTGCACCCCTGGACAGGCCTCACCTCCTCTGCACCCGTGGACAGGCCTCACCTCCTCTACACCCCTGGACAGGCCTCACCTCCTCTGCACTCCCCTGGACAGGCCTCTCCTCCTCTGCACCCCAGGACAGTCCTCACCTTCTCTGCACTCCCCTGGACAGGCCTCACCTCCTCTGCACCCCTGGACAAGCCTCTCCCCCTCTGCACCCCTGGACAGGCCTCACCTGCGCTGACCCCCTGAACAGACCTTTCCTCCTCTGAACCCCTGGACAGGCCTCACCTCCTCTATGTCCCCTAGACAGGCCTCTCCTCCCCTGCACCCATGGACAGGCCTCACCTCGTCTTCACCCCTGGACAGGCCTCTCTTCCTCTGCACCCCTGGACAGGCCTCACCTCCTCTGCACCCCTGGACAGGCCTCACCTCCTCTGCACTCTCGACAGGCCTCGCCTCCTCTGCACCCCTGGACAGGCCTCACCTCCTCTGCACTCTGGACAGGCCTTGCCTCCTCTACACCCCTGGACAGGCCTCGCCTCCTCTGCACCCCTTGACAGGACTCACCTCCTCTGCACCCCTGGACAGGCCTCACCTCCTCTGACCCCCTGAACAAGCCTCTAGTCCTCTGCACCCCTAGACAGGCCTCACCTCCTCTGCACCCCTGGACAGGTCTCTCCTCCTCTGCACCTCTGGACAGGCCTCTCCTCCTCCGCTGACCCCCTGAACAGACCTTTACTCCTCTTCACCCCTGGACAGGCCTCACCTCCTCTATGTCCCCCTGGACAGGCCTCTCCTCCCCTGCACCCCTGGACAGGCCTCACCTCATCTACACCCCTGGACAGGCCTCTCTTCCTCTGCACACCTGGACAGGCCTCACCTCCTCTGCACCCCTGGACAGGCCTCTTTTCCTCTGCACCCCTGGACAGAACTCTCTTCCTCTGCACCCCTGGACAGGCCTCACCTCCTCTGCACCCCTGGACAGGCCTCTCCTCCTCTGCACCCCTAGACAGGCCTCACCTCCTCTGCACCCTGGACAGGCCTCGCCTCCTCTGCACCCCTGGACAGGCCTCAGCTCCTCTGACCCCCTGAACAAGCCTCTAGTCCGCTGCACCCCTGGACAGGCCTCACCTCCTCTGCACTCTGGACAGGCCTCACCTCCTCTGCACCCTGGACAGGCCTCGTCTCCTCTGCACCCCTGGACAGGCCTCACCTCCTCTGACCCCCTGGACAGGCCTCGCCTCCTCTGCACCCCTGGACAGGCCTCACCTCCTCTGCACTCCCGTGGACAGGCCTCTCCTCCTCTGCACCCCAGGACAGTCCTCACCTTCTCTGCACTCCCCTGGACAGGCCTCACCTCCTCTGCACCCCTGGACAAGCCTCTCCCCCTCTGCACCCCTAGACAGGCCTCTCCCCCTCTGCACCCCTGGACACAGGCCTTTCCTCCTCTGAACCCCTGGACAGGCCTCACCTCCTCTATGTCCCCCTGGACAGACCTCTCCTCCCCTGCACCCCTGGACAGGCCTCACCTCATCTGCACCCCTGGACAGGCCTCCCTTCCTCTGCACCCCTGGACAGGCCTCACCTCCTCTGCACCCCTGGACAGACCTCTCTTCCTCTGCACCCCTGGACAGGCCTCACCTCCTCTGCACTCTGGACAGGCCTCGCCTCCTCTGCACCCCTGGACAGGCCTCACCTCCCCTGTTCCCCTAACAAGCCTCTCATCCTCTGCACCACCTGGGCAGGCCTCACCTCCTCTGCACTCTGGACAGGCCTTGCCTTCTCTGCACCCCTGGACAGGCCTCACCTCCTCTGTACCCTTGACAGGCCTCACCTCCTCTGTACCCCTGGACAGGCCTCACCTCCTCTGCACCCCTGGACAGGTCTCTCCTCCTCTGCACCTCTGGACAGGCCTCTCCTCCTCCGCTGACCCCCTGAACAGACCTTTACTCCTCTTCACCCCTGGACAGGCCTCACCTCCTCTATGTCCCCTGGACAGGCCTCTCCTCCCCTGCACCCCCGGACAGGCCTCACCTCATCTGCACCCCCGGACAGGCCTCTCTTCCTCTCCACACCTGGACAGGCCTCACCTCCTCTGCACCCCTGGACAGGCCTCTCTTCCTCTGCCCCCCTGGACAGGCCTCTCTTCCTCTGCACCACTGGACAGGCCTCACCTCCTCTGCACCCCTGGACAGGCCTCTCCTCCTCTGTACCCCTGGACAGGCCTCACCTCCTCTGCACCCTGGACAGGCCTCGCCTCCTCTGCACCCCTGGACAGGCCTCACCTCCTCTGACCCCCTGAACAAGCCTCTAGTCCTCTGCACCCCTGGACAGGCCTCACCTCATCTACACCCCTGGACAGGCCTCTCTTCCTCTGCACACCTGGACAGGCCTCACCTCCTCTGCACCCCTGGACAGGCCTCTTTTCCTCTGCACCCCTGGACAGAACTCTCTTCCTCTGCACCCCTGGACAGGCCTCACCTCCTCTGCACCCCTGGACAGGCCTCTCCTCCTCTGCACCCCTGGACAGGCCTCACCTCCTCTGCACCCTGGACAGGCCTCACCTCCTCTGCACCCCTGGACAGGCCTCAGCTCCTCTGACCCCCTGAACAAGCCTCTAGTCCGCTGCACCCCTGGACAGGCCTCACCTCCTCTGCACTCTGGACAGGCCTCACCTCCTCTGCACCCTGGACAGGCCTCGTCTCCTCTGCACCCCTGGACAGGCCTCACCTCCTCTGACCCCCTGGACAGGCCTCACCTCCTCTGCACCCCTGGACAGGCCTCACCTCCTCTGCACTCCCGTGGACAGGCCTCTCCTCCTCTGCACCCCAGGACAGTCCTCACCTTCTCTGCACTCCCCTGGACAGGCCTCACCTCCTCTGCACCCCTGGACAAGCCTCTCCCCCTCTGCACCCCTAGACAGGCCTCTCCCCCTCTGCACCCCTGGACACAGGCCTTTCCTCCTCTGAACCCCTGGACAGGCCTCACCTCCTCTATGTCCCCCTGGACAGACCTCTCCTCCCCTGCACCCCTGGACAGGCCTCACCTCATCTGCACCCCTGGACAGGCCTCCCTTCCTCTGCACCCCTGGACAGGCCTCACCTCCTCTGCACCCCTGGACAGACCTCTCTTCCTCTGCACCCCTGGACAGGCCTCACCTCCTCTGCACTCTGGACAGGCCTCACCTCCTCTACACCCCTGGACAGGCCTCACCTCCTCTGCACTCCCCTGGACAGGCCTCTCCTCCTCTGCACCCCAGGACAGTCCTCACCTTCTCTGCACTCCCCTGGACAGGCCTCACCTCCTCTGCACCCCTGGACAAGCCTCTCCCCCTCTGCACCCCTGGACAGGCCTCACCTGCGCTGACCCCCTGAACAGACCTTTCCTCCTCTGAACCCCTGGACAGGCCTCACCTCCTCTGACCCCTGGAGAGGCCTCTCCTCCTCTGCACCCCTGGACAGGCCACACCTCCTCAGCACCCCTGGACATGCCTTACCTCATCTGCCAACCTGGACAGGCCTCATCTCTTCTGGACCCATGAACAGGCCTCACCTCCTCTGCACTCCTGGACAGGCATCACCTCATCTGCACCCCTAGACAGGCCTCTCCCCCTCTGCACCCCTGGACACAGGCCTCACCTCCTCTGCACCCCTGGACAGGCCTCACCTGCGCTGACCCCCTGAACAGGCCTTTCCTCCTCTGAACCCCTGGACAGGCCTCACCTCCTCTATGTCCCCCTGGACAGACCTCTCCTCCCCTGCACCCCTGGACAGGCCTCACCTCATCTGCACCCCTGGACAGGCCTCTCTTCCTCTGCACCCCTGGACAGGCCTCACCTCCTCTGCACCCCTGGACAGACCTCTCTTCCTCTGCACCCCTGGACAGGCCTCACCTCCTCTGCACTCTGGACAGGCCTCGCCTCCTCTGCACCCCTGGACAGGCCTCACCTCCCCTGTTCCCCTAACAAGCCTCTCATCCTCTGCACCACCTGGGCAGGCCTCACCTCCTCTGCACTCTGGACAGGCCTTGCCTTCTCTGCACCCCTGGACAGGCCTCACCTCCTCTGTACCCTTGACAGGCCTCACCTCCTCTGTACCCCTGGACAGGCCTCACCTCCTCTGCACCCCTGGACAGGTCTCTCCTCCTCTGCACCTCTGGACAGGCCTCTCCTCCTCCGCTGACCCCCTGAACAGACCTTTACTCCTCTTCACCCCTGGACAGGCCTCTCCTCCTCTATGTCCCCTGGACAGGCCTCTCCTCCCCTGCACCCCTGGACAGGCCTCACCTCATCTGCACCCCCGGACAGGCCTCTCTTCCTCTCCACACCTGGACAGGCCTCACCTCCTCTGCACCCCTGGACAGGCCTCTCTTCCTCTGCACCCCTGGACAGGCCTCTCTTCCTCTGCACCACTGGACAGGCCTCACCTCCTCTGCACCCCTGGACAGGCCTCTCCTCCTCTGTACCCCTGGACAGGCCTCACCTCCTCTGCACCCTGGACAGGCCTCGCCTCCTCTGCACCCCTGGACAGGCCTCACCTCCTCTGACCCCCTGAACAAGCCTCTAGTCCTCTGCACCCCTGGACAGGCCTCACCTCCTCTGCACCCCTGGACAGGTCTCTCCTCCTCTGCACCTCTGGACAGGCCTCTCCTCCTCCGCTGACCCCCTGAACAGACCTTTACTCCTCTTCACCCCTGGACAGGCCTCACCTCCTCTATGTCCCCCTGGACAGGCCTCTCCTCCCCTGCGCCCCTGGACAGGCCTCACCTCATCTGCACCCCTGGACAGGCCTCTCTTCCTCTGCACCCCTGGGCAGGCCTCTCTTCCTCTGCACCCCTGGACAGGCCTCACCTCCTCTGCACCCCTGGACAGGCCTCTCCTCCTCTGCACCCCTGGACAGGCCTCACCTCCTCTGCACCCTGGACAGGCCTCGCCTCCTCTGCACCCCTGGACAGGCCACACCTCCTCTGACCCCCTGAACAAGCCTCTAGTCCTCTGCACCCCTGGACAGGCCTCACCTCCTCTGCACTCTGGACAGGCCTCACCTCCTCTGCACCCTGGACAGGCCTCGTCTCCTCTGCACCCCTGGACAGGCCTCACCTCCTCTGACCCCCTGGACAGGCCTCGCCTCCTCTGCACCCCTGGACAGGCCTCACCTCCTCTGCACCCGTGGACAGGCCTCACCTCCTCTACACCCCTGGACAGGCCTCACCTCCTCTGCACTCCCCTGGACAGGCCTCTCCTCCTCTGCACCCCAGGACAGTCCTCACCTTCTCTGCACTCCCCTGGACAGGCCTCACCTCCTCTGCACCCCTGGACAAGCCTCTCCCCCTCTGCACCCCTGGACAGGCCTCACCTGCGCTGACCCCCTGAACAGACCTTTCCTCCTCTGAACCCCTGGACAGGCCTCACCTCCTCTATGTCCCCTAGACAGGCCTCTCCTCCCCTGCACCCCTGGACAGGCCTCACCTCGTCTTCACCCCTGGACAGGCCTCTCTTCCTCTGCACCCCTGGACAGGCCTCACCTCCTCTGCACCCCTGGACAGGCCTCACCTCCTCTGCACTCTCGACAGGCCTCGCCTCCTCTGCACCCCTGGACAGGCCTCACCTCCTCTGCACTCTGGACAGGCCTTGCCTCCTCTACACCCCTGGACAGGCCTCGCCTCCTCTGCACCCCTTGACAGGACTCACCTCCTCTGCACCCCTGGACAGGCCTCACCTCCTCTGACCCCCTGAACAAGCCTCTAGTCCTCTGCACCCCTGGACAGGCCTCACCTCCTCTGCACCCCTGGACAGGTCTCTCCTCCTCTGCACCTCTGGACAGGCCTCTCCTCCTCCGCTGACCCCCTGAACAGACCTTTACTCCTCTTCACCCCTGGACAGGCCTCACCTCCTCTATGTCCCCCTGGACAGGCCTCTCCTCCCCTGCACCCCTGGACAGGCCTCACCTCATCTACACCCCTGGACAGGCCTCTCTTCCTCTGCACACCTGGACAGGCCTCACCTCCTCTGCACCCCTGGACAGGCCTCTTTTCCTCTGCACCCCTGGACAGAACTCTCTTCCTCTGCACCCCTGGACAGGCCTCACCTCCTCTGCACCCCTGGACAGGCCTCTCCTCCTCTGCACCCCTAGACAGGCCTCACCTCCTCTGCACCCTGGACAGGCCTCGCCTCCTCTGCACCCCTGGACAGGCCTCAGCTCCTCTGACCCCCTGAACAAGCCTCTAGTCCGCTGCACCCCTGGACAGGCCTCACCTCCTCTGCACTCTGGACAGGCCTCACCTCCTCTGCACCCTGGACAGGCCTCGTCTCCTCTGCACCCCTGGACAGGCCTCACCTCCTCTGACCCCCTGGACAGGCCTCGCCTCCTCTGCACCCCTGGACAGGCCTCACCTCCTCTGCACTCCCGTGGACAGGCCTCTCCTCCTCTGCACCCCAGGACAGTCCTCACCTTCTCTGCACTCCCCTGGACAGGCCTCACCTCCTCTGCACCCCTGGACAAGCCTCTCCCCCTCTGCACCCCTAGACAGGCCTCTCCCCCTCTGCACCCCTGGACACAGGCCTTTCCTCCTCTGAACCCCTGGACAGGCCTCACCTCCTCTATGTCCCCCTGGACAGACCTCTCCTCCCCTGCACCCCTGGACAGGCCTCACCTCATCTGCACCCCTGGACAGGCCTCCCTTCCTCTGCACCCCTGGACAGGCCTCACCTCCTCTGCACCCCTGGACAGACCTCTCTTCCTCTGCACCCCTGGACAGGCCTCACCTCCTCTGCACTCTGGACAGGCCTCGCCTCCTCTGCACCCCTGGACAGGCCTCACCTCCCCTGTTCCCCTAACAAGCCTCTCATCCTCTGCACCACCTGGGCAGGCCTCACCTCCTCTGCACTCTGGACAGGCCTTGCCTTCTCTGCACCCCTGGACAGGCCTCACCTCCTCTGTACCCTTGACAGGCCTCACCTCCTCTGTACCCCTGGACAGGCCTCACCTCCTCTGCACCCCTGGACAGGTCTCTCCTCCTCTGCACCTCTGGACAGGCCTCTCCTCCTCCGCTGACCCCCTGAACAGACCTTTACTCCTCTTCACCCCTGGACAGGCCTCACCTCCTCTATGTCCCCTGGACAGGCCTCTCCTCCCCTGCACCCCCGGACAGGCCTCACCTCATCTGCACCCCCGGACAGGCCTCTCTTCCTCTCCACACCTGGACAGGCCTCACCTCCTCTGCACCCCTGGACAGGCCTCTCTTCCTCTGCCCCCCTGGACAGGCCTCTCTTCCTCTGCACCACTGGACAGGCCTCACCTCCTCTGCACCCCTGGACAGGCCTCTCCTCCTCTGTACCCCTGGACAGGCCTCACCTCCTCTGCACCCTGGACAGGCCTCGCCTCCTCTGCACCCCTGGACAGGCCTCACATCCTCTGACCCCCTGAACAAGCCTCTAGTCCTCTGCACCCCTGGACAGGCCTCACCTCATCTACACCCCTGGACAGGCCTCTCTTCCTCTGCACACCTGGACAGGCCTCACCTCCTCTGCACCCCTGGACAGGCCTCTTTTCCTCTGCACCCCTGGACAGAACTCTCTTCCTCTGCACCCCTGGACAGGCCTCACCTCCTCTGCACCCCTGGACAGGCCTCTCCTCCTCTGCACCCCTGGACAGGCCTCACCTCCTCTGCACCCTGGACAGGCCTCGCCTCCTCTGCACCCCTGGACAGGCCTCAGCTCCTCTGACCCCCTGAACAAGCCTCTAGTCCGCTGCACCCCTGGACAGGCCTCACCTCCTCTGCACTCTGGACAGGCCTCACCTCCTCTGCACCCTGGACAGGCCTCGTCTCCTCTGCACCCCTGGACAGGCCTCACCTCCTCTGACCCCCTGGACAGGCCTCGCCTCCTCTGCACCCCTGGACAGGCCTCACCTCCTCTGCACTCCCGTGGACAGGCCTCTCCTCCTCTGCACCCCAGGACAGTCCTCACCTTCTCTGCACTCCCCTGGACAGGCCTCACCTCCTCTGCACCCCTGGACAAGCCTCTCCCCCTCTGCACCCCTAGACAGGCCTCTCCCCCTCTGCACCCCTGGACACAGGCCTTTCCTCCTCTGAACCCCTGGACAGGCCTCACCTCCTCTATGTCCCCCTGGACAGACCTCTCCTCCCCTGCACCCCTGGACAGGCCTCACCTCATCTGCACCCCTGGACAGGCCTCCCTTCCTCTGCACCCCTGGACAGGCCTCACCTCCTCTGCACCCCTGGACAGACCTCTCTTCCTCTGCACCCCTGGACAGGCCTCACCTCCTCTGCACTCTGGACAGGCCTCACCTCCTCTACACCCCTGGACAGGCCTCACCTCCTCTGCACTCCCCTGGACAGGCCTCTCCTCCTCTGCACCCCAGGACAGTCCTCACCTTCTCTGCACTCCCCTGGACAGGCCTCACCTCCTCTGCACCCCTGGACAAGCCTCTCCCCCTCTGCACCCCTGGACAGGCCTCACCTGCGCTGACCCCCTGAACAGACCTTTCCTCCTCTGAACCCCTGGACAGGCCTCACCTCCTCTGACCCCTGGAGAGGCCTCTCCTCCTCTGCACCCCTGGACAGGCCACACCTCCTCAGCACCCCTGGACATGCCTTACCTCATCTGCCAACCTGGACAGGCCTCATCTCTTCTGGACCCATGAACAGGCCTCACCTCCTCTGCACTCCTGGACAGGCATCACCTCATCTGCACCCCTAGACAGGCCTCTCCCCCTCTGCACCCCTGGACACAGGCCTCACCTCCTCTGCACCCCTGGACAGGCCTCACCTGCGCTGACCCCCTGAACAGGCCTTTCCTCCTCTGAACCCATGGACAGGCCTCACCTCCTCTATGTCCCCCTGGACAGACCTCTCCTCCCCTGCACCCCTGGACAGGCCTCACCTCATCTGCACCCCTGGACAGGCCTCTCTTCCTCTGCACCCCTGGACAGGCCTCACCTCCTCTGCACCCCTGGACAGACCTCTCTTCCTCTGCACCCCTGGACAGGCCTCACCTCCTCTGCACTCTGGACAGGCCTCGCCTCCTCTGCACCCCTGGACAGGCCTCACCTCCCCTGTTCCCCTAACAAGCCTCTCATCCTCTGCACCACCTGGGCAGGCCTCACCTCCTCTGCACTCTGGACAGGCCTTGCCTTCTCTGCACCCCTGGACAGGCCTCACCTCCTCTGTACCCTTGACAGGCCTCACCTCCTCTGTACCCCTGGACAGGCCTCACCTCCTCTGCACCCCTGGACAGGTCTCTCCTCCTCTGCACCTCTGGACAGGCCTCTCCTCCTCCGCTGACCCCCTGAACAGACCTTTACTCCTCTTCACCCCTGGACAGGCCTCTCCTCCTCTATGTCCCCTGGACAGGCCTCTCCTCCCCTGCACCCCTGGACAGGCCTCACCTCATCTGCACCCCCGGACAGGCCTCTCTTCCTCTCCACACCTGGACAGGCCTCACCTCCTCTGCACCCCTGGACAGGCCTCTCTTCCTCTGCACCCCTGGACAGGCCTCTCTTCCTCTGCACCACTGGACAGGCCTCA
Source organism: Lissotriton helveticus (assembly GCF_964261635.1). Lineage (NCBI taxonomy): Eukaryota > Metazoa > Chordata > Amphibia > Caudata > Salamandridae > Lissotriton > Lissotriton helveticus. The sequence goes on along the minus strand of NW_027611702.1, from coordinate 363,796 downwards.
CCTCCTCTGCACCCCTGGACAGGCCTCTCCTCCTCTGTACCCCTGGACAGGCCTCACCTCCTCTGCACCCTGGACAGGCCTCGCCTCCTCTGCACCCCTGGACAGGCCTCACCTCCTCTGACCCCCTGAACAAGCCTCTAGTCCTCTGCACCCCTGGACAGGCCTCACCTCCTCTGCACCCCTGGACAGGTCTCTCCTCCTCTGCACCTCTGGACAGGCCTCTCCTCCTCCGCTGACCCCCTGAACAGACCTTTACTCCTCTTCACCCCTGGACAGGCCTCACCTCCTCTATGTCCCCCTGGACAGGCCTCTCCTCCCCTGCGCCCCTGGACAGGCCTCACCTCATCTGCACCCCTGGACAGGCCTCTCTTCCTCTGCACACCTGGACAGGCCTCACCTCCTCTGCACCCCTGGACAGGCCTCTCTTCCTCTGCACCCCTGGGCAGGCCTCTCTTCCTCTGCACCCCTGGACAGGCCTCACCTCCTCTGCACCCCTGGACAGGCCTCTCCTCCTCTGCACCCCTGGACAGGCCTCACCTCCTCTGCACCCTGGACAGGCCTCGCCTCCTCTGCACCCCTGGACAGGCCACACCTCCTCTGACCCCCTGAACAAGCCTCTAGTCCTCTGCACCCCTGGACAGGCCTCACCTCCTCTGCACTCTGGACAGGCCTCACCTCCTCTGCACCCTGGACAGGCCTCGTCTCCTCTGCACCCCTGGACAGGCCTCACCTCCTCTGACCCCCTGGACAGGCCTCGCCTCCTCTGCACCCCTGGACAGGCCTCACCTCCTCTGCACCCGTGGACAGGCCTCACCTCCTCTACACCCCTGGACAGGCCTCACCTCCTCTGCACTCCCCTGGACAGGCCTCTCCTCCTCTGCACCCCAGGACAGTCCTCACCTTCTCTGCACTCCCCTGGACAGGCCTCACCTCCTCTGCACCCCTGGACAAGCCTCTCCCCCTCTGCACCCCTGGACAGGCCTCACCTGCGCTGACCCCCTGAACAGACCTTTCCTCCTCTGAACCCCTGGACAGGCCTCACCTCCTCTATGTCCCCTAGACAGGCCTCTCCTCCCCTGCACCCCTGGACAGGCCTCACCTCGTCTTCACCCCTGGACAGGCCTCTCTTCCTCTGCACCCCTGGACAGGCCTCACCTCCTCTGCACCCCTGGACAGGCCTCACCTCCTCTGCACTCTCGACAGGCCTCGCCTCCTCTGCACCCCTGGACAGGCCTCACCTCCTCTGCACTCTGGACAGGCCTCGCCTCCTCTACACCCCTGGACAGGCCTCGCCTCCTCTGCACCCCTTGACAGGACTCACCTCCTCTGCACCCCTGGACAGGCCTCACCTCCTCTGACCCCCTGAACAAGCCTCTAGTCCTCTGCACCCCTGGACAGGCCTCACCTCCTCTGCACCCCTGGACAGGTCTCTCCTCCTCTGCACCTCTGGACAGGCCTCTCCTCCTCCGCTGACCCCCTGAACAGACCTTTACTCCTCTTCACCCCTGGACAGGCCTCACCTCCTCTATGTCCCCCTGGACAGGCCTCTCCTCCCCTGCACCCCTGGACAGGCCTCACCTCATCTACACCCCTGGACAGGCCTCTCTTCCTCTGCACACCTGGACAGGCCTCACCTCCTCTGCACCCCTGGACAGGCCTCTTTTCCTCTGCACCCCTGGACAGAACTCTCTTCCTCTGCACCCCTGGACAGGCCTCACCTCCTCTGCACCCCTGGACAGGCCTCTCCTCCTCTGCACCCCTAGACAGGCCTCACCTCCTCTGCACCCTGGACAGGCCTCGCCTCCTCTGCACCCCTGGACAGGCCTCAGCTCCTCTGACCCCCTGAACAAGCCTCTAGTCCGCTGCACCCCTGGACAGGCCTCACCTCCTCTGCACTCTGGACAGGCCTCACCTCCTCTGCACCATGGACAGGCCTCGTCTCCTCTGCACCCCTGGACAGGCCTCACCTCCTCTGACCCCCTGGACAGGCCTCGCCTCCTCTGCACCCCTGGACAGGCCTCACCTCCTCTGCACTCCCGTGGACAGGCCTCTCCTCCTCTGCACCCCAGGACAGTCCTCACCTTCTCTGCACTCCCCTGGACAGGCCTCACCTCCTCTGCACCCCTGGACAAGCCTCTCCCCCTCTGCACCCCTAGACAGGCCTCTCCCCCTCTGCACCCCTGGACACAGGCCTTTCCTCCTCTGAACCCCTGGACAGGCCTCACCTCCTCTATGTCCCCCTGGACAGACCTCTCCTCCCCTGCACCCCTGGACAGGCCTCACCTCATCTGCACCCCTGGACAGGCCTCCCTTCCTCTGCACCCCTGGACAGGCCTCACCTCCTCTGCACCCCTGGACAGACCTTTCTTCCTCTGCACCCCTGGACAGGCCTCACCTCCTCTGCACTCTGGACAGGCCTCGCCTCCTCTGCACCCCTGGACAGGCCTCACCTCCCCTGTTCCCCTAACAAGCCTCTCATCCTCTGCACCACCTGGGCAGGCCTCACCTCCTCTGCACTCTGGACAGGCCTTGCCTTCTCTGCACCCCTGGACAGGCCTCACCTCCTCTGTACCCTTGACAGGCCTCACCTCCTCTGTACCCCTGGACAGGCCTCACCTCCTCTGCACCCCTGGACAGGTCTCTCCTCCTCTGCACCTCTGGACAGGCCTCTCCTCCTCCGCTGACCCCCTGAACAGACCTTTACTCCTCTTCACCCCTGGACAGGCCTCACCTCCTCTATGTCCCCTGGACAGGCCTCTCCTCCCCTGCACCCCCGGACAGGCCTCACCTCATCTGCACCCCCGGACAGGCCTCTCTTCCTCTCCACACCTGGACAGGCCTCACCTCCTCTGCACCCCTGGACAGGCCTCTCTTCCTCTGCACCCCTGGACAGGCCTCTCTTCCTCTGCACCACTGGACAGGCCTCACCTCCTCTGCACCCCTGGACAGGCCTCTCCTCCTCTGTACCCCTGGACAGGCATCACCTCCTCTGCACCCTGGACAGGCCTCGCCTCCTCTGCACCCCATGACAGGCCTCACCTCCTCTGACCCCCTGAACAAGCCTCTAGTCCTCTGCACCCCTGGACAGGCCTCACCTCATCTACACCCCTGGACAGGCCTCTCTTCCTCTGCACACCTGGACAGGCCTCACCTCCTCTGCACCCCTGGACAGGCCTCTTTTCCTCTGCACCCCTGGACAGAACTCTCTTCCTCTGCACCCCTGGACAGGCCTCACCTCCTCTGCACCCCTGGACAGGCCTCTCCTCCTCTGCACCCCTGGACAGGCCTCACCTCCTCTGCACCCTGGACAGGCCTCGCCTCCTCTGCACCCCTGGACAGGCCTCAGCTCCTCTGACCCCCTGAACAAGCCTCTAGTCCGCTGCACCCCTGGACAGGCCTCACCTCCTCTGCACTCTGGACAGGCCTCACCTCCTCTGCACCCTGGACAGGCCTCGTCTCCTCTGCACCCCTGGACAGGCCTCACCTCCTCTGCACTCCCGTGGACAGGCCTCTCCTCCTCTGCACCCCAGGACAGTCCTCACCTTCTCTGCACTCCCCTGGACAGGCCTCACCTCCTCTGCACCCCTGGACAAGCCTCTCCCCCTCTGCACCCCTAGACAGGCCTCTCCCCCTCTGCACCCCTGGACACAGGCCTTTCCTCCTCTGAACCCCTGGACAGGCCTCACCTCCTCTATGTCCCCCTGGACAGACCTCTCCTCCCCTGCACCCCTGGACAGGCCTCACCTCATCTGCACCCCTGGACAGGCCTCCCTTCCTCTGCACCCCTGGACAGGCCTCACCTCCTCTGCACCCCTGGACAGACCTCTCTTCCTCTGCACCCCTGGACAGGCCTCACCTCCTCTGCACTCTGGACAGGCCTCGCCTCCTCTGCACCCCTGGACAGGCCTCACCTCCCCTGTTCCCCTAACAAGCCTCTCATCCTCTGCACCACCTGGGCAGGCCTCACCTCCTCTGCACTCTGGACAGGCCTTGCCTTCTCTGCACCCCTGGACAGGCCTCACCTCCTCTGTACCCTTGACAGGCCTCACCTCCTCTGTACCCCTGGACAGGCCTCACCTCCTCTGCACCCCTGGACAGGTCTCTCCTCCTCTGCACCTCTGGACAGGCCTCTCCTCCTCCGCTGACCCCCTGAACAGACCTTTACTCCTCTTCACCCCTGGACAGGCCTCACCTCCTCTATGTCCCCTGGACAGGCCTCTCCTCCCCTGCACCCCCGGACAGGCCTCACCTCATCTGCACCCCCGGACAGGCCTCTCTTCCTCTCCACACCTGGACAGGCCTCACCTCCTCTGCACCCCTGGACAGGCCTCTCTTCCTCTGCACCCCTGGACAGGCCTCTCTTCCTCTGCACCACTGGACAGGCCTCACCTCCTCTGCACCCCTGGACAGGCCTCTCCTCCTCTGTACCCCTGGACAGGCCTCACCTCCTCTGCACCCTGGACAGGCCTCGCCTCCTCTGCACCCCTGGACAGGCCTCACCTCCTCTGACCCCCTGAACAAGCCTCTAGTCCTCTGCACCCCTGGACAGGCCTCACCTCCTCTGCACCCCTGGACAGGTCTCTCCTCCTCTGCACCTCTGGACAGGCCTCTCCTCCTCCGCTGACCCCCTGAACAGACCTTTACTCCTCTTCACCCCTGGACAGGCCTCACCTCCTCTATGTCCCCCTGGACAGGCCTCTCCTCCCCTGCACCCCTGGACAGGCCTCACCTCATCTGCACCCCTGGACAGGCCTCTCTTCCTCTGCACACCTGGACAGGCCTCACCTCCTCTGCACCCCTGGACAGGCCTCTCTTCCTCTGCACCCCTGGGCAGGCCTCTCTTCCTCTGCACCCCTGGACAAGCCTCACCTCCTCTGCACCCCTGGACAGGCCTCTCCTCCTCTGCACCCCTGGACAGGCCTCACCTCCTCTGCACCCTGGACAGGCCTCGCCTCCTCTGCACCCCTGGACAGGCCTCACCTCCTCTGACCCCCTGAACAAGCCTCTAGTCCTCTGCACCCCTGGACAGGCCTCACCTCCTCTGCACTCTGGACAGGCCTCACCTCCTCTGCACCCTGGACAGGCCTCGTCTCCTCTGCACCCCTGGACAGGCCTCACCTCCTCTGACCCCCTGGACAGGCCTCGCCTCCTCTGCACCCCTGGACAGGCCTCACCTCCTCTGCACCCGTGGACAGGCCTCACCTCCTCTACACCCCTGGACAGGCCTCACCTCCTCTGCACTCCCCTGGACAGGCCTCTCCTCCTCTGCACCCCAGGACAGTCCTCACCTTCTCTGCACTCCCCTGGACAGGCCTCACCTCCTCTGCACCCCTGGACAAGCCTCTCCCCCTCTGCACCCCTGGACAGGCCTCACCTGCGCTGACCCCCTGAACAGACCTTTCCTCCTCTGAAACCCTGGACAGGCCTCACCTCCTCTATGTCCCCTGGACAGGCCTCTCCTCCCCTGCACCCCTGGACAGGCCTCACCTCGTCTTCACCCCTGGACAGGCCTCTCCTCCTCTGCTCCCCTGGACAGGCCTCACCTCCTCTGCACCCCTGGACAGGCCTCACCTCCTCTGCACCCCTGGACAGGCCTCACCTCCTCTGCACTCTGGACAGGCCTCGCCTCCTCTGCACCCCTGGACAGGCCTCACCTCCTCTGCACTCTGGACAGGCCTCGCCTCCTCTACACCCCTGGACAGGCCTCGCCTCCTCTGCACCCCTTGACAGGACTCACCTCCTCTGCACCCCTGGACAGGCCTCACCTCCTCTGACCCCCTGAACAAGCCTCTAGTCCTCTGCACCCCTGGACAGGCCTCACCTCCTCTGCACCCCTGGACAGGTCTCTCCTCCTCTGCACCTCTGGACAGGCCTCTCCTCCTCCGCTGACCCCCTGAACAGACCTTTACTCCTCTTCACCCCTGGACAGGCCTCACCTCCTCTATGTCCCCCTGGACAGGCCTCTCCTCCCCTGCACCCCTGGACAGGCCTCACCTCATCTGCAGCCCTGGACAGGCCTCTCTTCCTCTGCACACCTGGACAGGCCTCACCTCCTCTGCACCCCTGGACAGGCCTCTTTTCCTCTGCACCCCTGGACAGAACTCTCTTCCTCTGCACCCCTGGACAGGCCTCACCTCCTCTGCACCCCTGGACAGGCCTCTCCTCCTCTGCACCCCTGGACAGGCCTCACCTCCTCTGCACCCTGGACAGGCCTTGCCTCCTCTGCACCCCTGGACAGGCCTCAGCTCCTCTGACCCCCTGAACAAGCCTCTAGTCCGCTGCACCCCTGGACAGGCCTCACCTCCTCTGCACTCTGGACAGGCCTCACCTCCTCTGCACCCTGGACAGGCCTCGTCTCCTCTGCACCCCTGGACAGGCCTCACCTACTCTGACCCCCTGGACAGGCCTCGCCTCCTCTGCACCCCTGGACAGGCCTCACCTCCTCTGCACCCGTGGACAGGCCTAACCTCCTCTAAACCCCTGGACAGGCCTCACCTCCTCTGCACTCCCCTGGACAGGCCTCTCCTCCTCTGCACCCCAGGACAGTCCTCTCCTCCTCTGCACCCCTGGACAGGCCTCACCTCCTCTGCACTCCCCTGGACATGCCTCACCTTCTCTGCACTCCCCTGGACAGGCCTCACCTCCTCTGCACCCCTGGACAAGCCTCTCCTCCTCTGCACCCCTGGACAGGCCTCACCTGCGCTGACCCCCTGAACAGAAGTTTCCTCCTCTGAACCCCTGGACAGGCCTCACCTCCTCTATGTCCCCTGGACAGGCCTCTCCTCCCCTGCACCCCTGGACAGGCCTCACCTCGTCTGCACCCCTGGACAGGCCTCTCTTCCTCTGCACCCCTGGACAGGCCTCACCTCCTCTGCACCCCTGGACAGGCCTCACCTCCTCTGCACTCTGGACAGGCCTCGCCTCCTCTGGACCCCTGGACAGGCCTCACCTCCCCTGTCCCCCTTACAAGCCTCTCATCCTCTGCACCCCTGGACAGGCCTCACCTCCTCTGCACTCTGGACAGGCCTCGCCTCCTCTACACCCCTGGACAGGCCTCGCCTCCTCTGCACCCATGGACAGGCCTCACTTCCTCTACACCCCTGGACAGGCCTCACCTCCTCTGCACTCCCCTGGACAGGCCTCTCCTCCTCTGCACCCCAGGACAGTCCTCACCTTCTCTGCACTCCCCTGGACAGGCCTCACCTCCTCTGCACCCCTGGACAAGCCTCTCCCCCTCTGCACCCCTGGACAGGCCTCACCTGCGCTGACCCCCTGAACAGACCTTTCTTCCTCTGAACCCCTGGACAGGCCTCACCTCCTCTATGTCCCCTGGACAGGCCTCTCCTCCCCTGCACCCCTGGACAGGCCTCACCTCGTCTGCACCCCTGGACAGGCCTCTCTTCCTCTGCACCCCTGGACAGGCCTCACCTCCTCTGCACCCCTGGACAGGCCTCACCTCCTCTGCACTCTGGACAGGCCTCGCCTCCTCTGCACCCCTGGACAGGCCTCACCTCCTCTGCACTCTGGACAGGCCTCGCCTCCTCTACACCCCTGGACAGGCCTCGCCTCCTCTGCATCCCTTGACAGGACTCACCTCCTCTGCACCCCTGGACAGGCCTCACCTCCTCTGACCCCCTGAACAAGCCTCTAGTCCTCTGCACCCCTGGACAGGCCTCACCTCCTCTGCACCCCTGGACAGGTCTCTCCTCCTCTGCACCTCTGGACAGGCCTCTCCTCCTCCGCTGACCCCCTGAACAGACCTTTACTCCTCTTCACCCCTGGACAGGCCTCACCTCCTCTATGTCCCCCTGGACAGGCCTCTCCTCCCCTGCACCCCTGGACAGGCCTCACCTCATCTGCACCCCTGGACAGGCCTCTCTTCCTCTGCACACCTGGACAGGCCTCACCTCCTCTGCACCCCTGGACAGGCCTCTTTTCCTCTGCACCCCTGGACAGAACTCTCTTCCTCTGCACCCCTGGACAGGCCGCACCTCCTCTGCACCCCTGGACAGGCCTCTCCTCCTCTGCACCCCTGGACAGGCCTCACCTCCTCTGCACCCTGGACAGGCCTCGCCTCCTCTGCACCCCTGGACAGGCCTCAGCTCCTCTGCACCCCCTGAACAAGCCTCTAGTCCGCTGCACCCCTGGACAGGCCTCACCTCCTATGCACTCTGGACAGGCCTCACCTCCTCTGCACCCTGGACAGGCCTCGTCTCCTCTGCACCCCTGGACAGGCCTCACCTCCTCTGACCCCCTGGACAGGCCTCGCCTCCTCTGCACCCCTGGACAGGCCTCACCTCCTCTGCACCCGTGGACAGGCCTAACCTCCTCTAAACCCCTGGACAGGCCTCACCTCCTCTGCACTCCCCTGGACAGGCCTCTCCTCCTCTGCACCCCAGGACAGTCCTCTCCTCCTCTGCACCCCTGGACAGGCCTCACCTCCTCTGCACTCCCCTGGACATGCCTCACCTCCTCTGCACTCCCCTGGACAGGCCTCACCTCCTCTGCACCCCTGGACAAGCCTCTCCTCCTCTGCACCCCTGGACAGGCCTCACCTGCGCTGACCCCCTGAACAGAACTTTCCTCCTCTGAACCCCTGGACAGGCCTCACCTCCTCTATGTCCCCTGGACAGGCCTCTCCTCCCCTGCACCCCTGGACAGGCCTCACCTCGTCTGCACCCCTGGACAGGCCTCTCTTCCTCTGCACCCCTGGACAGGCCTCACCTCCTCTGCACCCCTGGACAGGCCTCACCTCCTCTGCACTCTGGACAGGCCTCGCCTCCTCTGGACCCCTGGACAGGCCTCACCTCCCCTGTCCCCCTTACAAGCCTCTCATCCTCTACACCCCTGGACAGGCCACACCTCCTCTGCACTCTGGACAGGCCTCGCCTCCTCTACACCCCTGGACAGGCCTCGCCTCCTCCGAACCCCTTGACAGGCCTCACCTCCTCTGCACCCCTGGACAGGCCTCACCTCCTCTGACCCCCTGAACAAGCCTCTAGTCCTCTGCACCCCTGGACAGGCCTCACCTCCTCTGCACCCCTGGACAGGTCTCTCCTCCTCTTCACCTCTGGACAGGCCTCTCCTCCTCCGCTGACCCCCTGAACAGACCTTTACTCCTCTTCACCCCTGGACAGGCCTCACCTCCTCTATGTCCCCCTGGACAGGCCTCTCCTCCCCTGCACCCCTGGACAGGCCTCACCTCATCTGCACCCCTGGACAGGCCTCTCTTCCTCTGCACACCTGGACAGGCCTCACCTCCTCTGCACCCTTGGACAGGCCTCTCTTCCTCTGCACCCCTGGACAGGCCTCTCTTCCTCTGCACCCCTGGACAGGCCTCACCTCCTCTGCACCCTGGACAGGCCTCGCCTCCTCTGCACCCCTGGACAGGCCTCAGCTCCTCTGACCCCCTGAACAGGCCTCTAGTCCTCTGCACCCCTGGACAGGCCTCACCTCCTCTGCACTCTGGAGAGGCCTCACCTCCTCTGCACCCTGGACAGGCCTCGTCTCCTCTGCACCCCTGGACAGGCCTCACCTCCTCTGACCCCCTGGACAGGCCTCGCCTCCTCTGCACCCCTGGACAGGCCTCACCTCCTCTGCACCCGTGGACAGGCGTCTCCTCCTCTGTACCCCTGGACAGGCCTCACCTCCTCTGCACTCCCCTGGACAGGCCTCTCCTCCTCTGCACCCCAGGACAGTCCTTTCCTCCTCTGCACCCCTGGACAGGCCTCACCTCCTCTGCACTCCCCTGGACAGGCCTCACCTCCTCTGCACTCCCCTGGACAGGCCTCACCTCCTCTGCACCCCTGGACAAGCCTCTCCTCCTCTGCACCCCTGGACAGGCCTCACCTGCGCTGACACCCTGAACAGACCTTTCCTCCTCTGAACCCCTGGACAGGCCTCACCTCCTCTATGTCCCCAGGATAGGCCTCTCCTCCCCTGCACCCCTGGACAGGCCCCACCCCTCATCTGCACCCCTGGACAGGACTCTCTTCCTCTGCACCCCTGGACAGGCCTCACCTCCTCTGCACCCCTGGACAGGCCTCACCTCCTCTGCACCCCTGGACAGGCCTCGCCTCTTCTGCACCCCTGGACAGGCCTCGCCTCTTCTGCACCCCTTGACAGGCCTCACCTCCTCTGTACCCCTGGACAGGCCTCACCTCCTCTGCACCCCTGGACAGGCCTCACATCCTCTGCACCCCTGGACAGGTCTCTCCTCCTCTGCACCCCTGGACAGGCCTCACCTGCTCTGCACCCTGGACAGGCCTCACCTCCTCTGCACCCTGGACAGGCCTCACCTCCTCTGCACCCCATGGCAGGCCTCACCTCCTCTGCACTCCCCTGGACAGGCCTCACCTCCTCTGCACCCCTGGACAGGTCTCTCCTCCTCTGCACCTCTGGACAGGCCTCTCCTCCTCCGCTGACCCCCTGAACAGACCTTTACTCCTCTTCACCCCTGGACAGGCCTCACCTCCTTTATGTCCCCCTGGACAGGCCTCTCCTCCCCTGCACCCCTGGACAGGCCTCACCTCATCTGCACCCCTGGACAGGCCTGTCTTCCTCTGCACCCCTGGACAGGCCTCACCTCCTCTGCACCCCTGGACAGGCCTCTCTTCCTCTGTACCGCTGGACAGGCCTCTCTTCCTCTGCACCCCTGGACAGGCCTCACCTCCTCTGCACCCCTGGACAGGCCTCTCCTCCTCTGCACCCCTGAACAGGCCTCACCTCTTCTGCACCCTGGACAGGCCTCACCTCCTCTGACCCCCTGAACAAGCCTCTCGTCCTCTGCACCCCTGGACAGGCCTCACTTCCTCTGCACTCTGGACAGGCCTCACCTCCTCTGCACCCTGGACAGGCCTCTCCTCCTCTGCACCCCTGGACAGGCCTCACCTCCTCTGATCCCCTGGACAGGCCTCGCCTCCTCTGCACCCCTGGACAGGCCTCACCTCCTCTGCACCCGTGGACAGGCCTCACCTCCTCTACACCCCTGGACAGCCTCACCTCCTCTGCACTCCCCTGGACAGGCCTCACCTCCTCTGCCCCCCTGGACAGGCCTCTCCTCCTCTGCACCCCTGGACAGGCCTCTCCTCCTCTGCACCCCAGGACTGGCCTCTTTTCCTCTGCACCCCTGGACAGGCCTCACCTCCTCTTCACTCCCCTGGACAGGCCTCACCTCCTCTGCACTCCCCTGGACTGGCCTCACCTCCTCTGCACCCCTGGACAGGCCTTTCCTCCTCGGCACCTCTGGACAGGCCTCTCCCCCCTGCACCCCAGGACAGGCCTCTCCTCCTCTGCCCCTCCTCTAGACAGGCCTCCCCTCCTCTGAACCCCTGGACAGGCCTCACCTCCTCTGCACCCCTGGACAAGCCTCTCCTCCTCTGCACCCCTGGACAGTCCTCTCCGCCATGCACCCCTGGACAGGCCTCACCTCCTCTGCACCCCTGGACAGGCCTCTCTTCCTCTGCACCCCTGGACAGGCCTCTCTTCCTCTGCACCCCTGGACAGGCCTCACCTCCTCTGCACCCCTGGACAGGCCTCTCCTCCTCTGCACCCCTGGACAGGCCTCACCTCCTCTGCACCCTGGACAGGCCTCGCCTCCTCTGCACCCCTGGACAGGCCTCACCTCCTCTGACCCCCTGAACAAGCCTCTAGTCCTCTGCACCCCTGGACAGGCCTCACCTCCTCTGCACTCTGGACAGGCCTCACCTCCTCTGCACCCTGGACAGGCCTCGTCTCCTCTGCACCCCTCGACAGGCCTCACCTCCTCTGACCCCCTGGACAGGCCTCCCCTCCTTTGCACCCCTGGACAGGCCTCACCTCCTCTGCACCCGTGGACAGGCCTCACCTCCTCTACACCCCTGGACAGGCCTCACCTCCTCTGCACTCCCCTGGACAGGCCTCTCCTCCTCTGCACCCCAGGACAGTCCTCTCCTCCTCTGCACCCCTGGACAGGCCTCACCTCCTCTGCACTCCCCTGGACATGCCTCACCTCCTCTGCACTCCCCTGGACAGGCCTCACCTCCTCTGCACCCCTGGACAAGCCTCTCCTCATCTGCACCCCTGGACAGGCCTCACCTGCGCTGACCCCCTGAACAGACCTTTCCTCCTCTGAAACCCTGGACAGGCCTCACCTCCTCTATGTCCCCTGGACAGGCCTCTCCTCCCCTGCACCCCTGGACAGGCCTCACCTCATCTGCACCCCTGGACAGGCCTCTCTTCCTCTGCACCCCTGGACAGGCCTCACCACCTCTGCACCCCTGGACAGGCCTCACCTCCTCTGCACTCTGGACAGGCCTCGCCTCCTCTGGACCCCTGGACAGGCCTCACCTCCCCTGTCCCCCTTACAAGCCTCTCATCCTCTGCACCCCTGGACAGGCCTCACCTCCTCTGCACTCTGGACAGGCCTCGCCTCCTCTACACCCCTGGACAGGCCTCGCCTCCTCTACACCCCTTGACAGGCCTCACCTCCTCTGCACCCCTGGACAGGCCTCACCTCCTCTGACCCCCTGAATAAGCCTCTAGTCCTCCGCACCCCTGGACAGGCCTCACCTCCTCTGCAACCCGGGACAGGTCTCTCCTCCTCTGCACCTCTGGACAGGCCTCTCCTCCTCCGCTGACCCCCTGAACAGACCTTTACTCCTCTTCACCCCTGGACAGGCCTCACCTCCTCTATGTCCCCCTGGACAGGCCTCTCCTCCACTGCACCCCTGGACAGGCCTCACCTCATCTGCACCCCTGGACAGGCCTCTCTTCCTCTGCACACCTGGACAGGTCTCACCTCCTCTGCACCCCTGGACAGGCCTCTCTTCCTCTGCACCCCTGAACAGGCCTCTCTTCCTCTGCACCCCTGGACAGGCCTCACCTCCTCTGCACCCCTGGACAGTCCTCTCTTCCTCTGCACCCCTGGACACGTATCACCTCCTCTGCACCCTGGACAGGCCTCGCCTCCTCTGCACCCCTGGACAGGCCTCAGCTCCTCTGACCCCCTGAACAAGCCTCTAGTCCTCTGCACCCCTGGACAGGCCTCACCTCCTCTGCACTCTGGACAGGCCTCACCTCCTCTGCACCCTGGATAGGCCTCGTCTCCTCTGCACCCCTGGACAGGCCTCACCTCCTCTGACCCCCCTGGACAGGCCTCGCCTCCTCTGCACTCCTGGACAGGCCTCACGTCCTCTGCACCCGTGGACAGGCCTCCCCTCCTCTACACCCCTGGACAGGCCTCACCTCCTCTGCACTCCCCTGGACACGCCTCTCCTCCTCTGCACCCCAGGACAGTCCTCTCCTCCTCTGCACCCCGGGACAGGCCTCACCTCCTCTGCACTCCCCTGGACAGGTCTCACCTCCTCTGCACTCCCCTGGACAGGCCTCATCCCCTCTGCACCCCTGGACAAGCCTCTCCTCCTCTGCACCCCTGGACAGGCCTCACCTGCGCTGACCCCCTGAACAGACCTTTCCTCCTCTGAACCCCTGGACAGGCCTCACCTCCTCTATGTCCCCTGGACAGGCCTCTCCTCCCCTGCACCCTTGGACAGGCCTCACCCCTCATCTGCACCCCTGGACAGGCCTCTCTTCCTCTGCACCCCTGGACAGGCCTCACCTCCTCTGCACCCCTGAACAGGCCTCACCTCCTCTGCACCCCTGGACAGGCCTCGCCTCCTCTGGACCCCTGGACAGGCCTCACCTCCCCTGTCCCCCTTACAAGCCTCTCATCCTCTGCACCCCTTAACAGGCCTCTCCTCCTCTGCACTCTGGACAGGCCTCGCCTCCTCTGCACCCCTGGACAGGCCTCACCTCTTCTGCACCCCTTGACCGGCCTCACCTCCTCTGTACCCCTGGACAGGCCTCACCTCCTCTGCAGGCCTCACATCCTCTGCACCCCTGGACAGGTCTCTCCTCCTCTGCACCCCTGGACAGGCCTCACCTGCTCTGCACTGTTGGACTCGGCCTCGTGGCGTGGTCCTACCCCTCCCGCATGGCGGGCCTGGGACGACATCGGCCCTCCGTCGACCCGATGTCGACCCCCCTGAACACGAACCCTCGACGAGAGCAGCCCCCTGGCAACCCACGGCTCTCCCCCCTGGGACCGAGGCGGACCCTGCTCGCCAACAACGCCGGTCTGGCGACCATGCCCGGCCACCATTTCCGGCCCGACTCCATCTTGGGCTCATCACGTCCCGAGCACGTGGCCGCAGCCATCCCTGGCCCCGGCCTCAGCGAAGCCCCGACATCGAGGCACCAAGATCCTCCCAGGTGGTAGAGTGGCCACTTGGCAGAGCCCGGAAGAGGGGAGTTTCGTGGGGCCTCCAGCCGTCCCCGGACGCCTGGTATCGATCGCCCTTCAGCCTCCCTGGGCGCTGGCTCCACCCCCCTGCTGGGTGTCTGGACACCTTCATCCCGGCCCCTCTGAACCCCAGGCGCGAGGGTCCGGACATCAAAGGACTCCAGTCCTATATCTGGGCCAGCCCTGGATTAAGACTCCAGTTGTATCTTGGAGTCGAAGCCCTGCTGACCTTATCGCGGCTGATCCTGATCCAAACTCTTGCACCTGGAACCTTCGAGGCCCTGCTGACGCTGTCGCGGCCTGACTAAGCTGAACCACCTTCGAGGCCCTGCTGACGCTGACGCGGCCTGACCGAACTGAACCATCTTCGAGGCCCTGCTGACGCTGTCGCGGCCTGACCGAACTGAACCATCTTCGAGGCCCTGCTGACGCTGTCGCGGCCTGACCAAGCTGAACCACCTTCGAAGCCCTGCTGACGCTGTCGCGGCCTGACCGAACTGAGCCATCTTCGAGGCCCTGCTGACGCTGACGCGGCCTGACCAAGCTGAACCACCTTCGAAGCCCTGCTGACGCTGTCGCGGCCTGACCGAGCTGAGCCATCGTCGAGGCCCTGCTGACGCTGTCGCGGCCTGGCCCCTTGAACTATCCACGCACCAGTTGGTGCCAAGACTGTCCCGCTACCCCCTATCCCCGAAACCAAGACGTTACGGATCCCTCGATCCTTGCCTGCTAACCTGCAAAGGACTGGCCTTAATTGCTTATATAAAGATTCTTGTGAATATTCCTCCTGTGTGGTGTCCCTCTGTAGGTAGTGTGATTGCTCAACTGTGACGATTGTAGGTGAGGAGCCTCGCCAAGGAGGCCTCCCTACGGTGCTCGGCCTATTCCCTACAGAGAGGTGGGTCTCAGGGCGGACAGTCAGACACCTTCTGTCTCCCCCGGGGGTCGCCTTTCCAACATTGGTGGCAAGCGACGGGATCCGAGCCCGCGCAAATCGTACAGCGAGTAACTCGCCACTACTAACAGAGACCCACAACCACGATGACTACTAAAGAAGCCGGAACAACCGCAGAATTCCAGAAAGAACTATTAGAGGAGTATACCCATAAAGAACTCAAACAATTCTGCAAAACCCTAGGTATCGCTACCACCGGACTAAGCACAAAAGACGATTTTAAAGACGCATTACAAATATGGGTGGAGACCGGAGCAACCCCACCCCAAGCCAACGAGGACATTGTCCTAGAAGTACCCCTGAGTACAGTCGTAGCCCCAGTGGAAGAAAGAACCGCCAACAAAGAACCGGGCCTCTCCCAGGAAGACGCCCGTGAGCGAGAGAGGAGTCGGCTCCATGAACTAGAGCTCGCCCGACTCCGGCTGGATGGAGAGCTTCAATTAGCAGCAACGAAAATGGCCATTGAACAACTACGATTAGAGGGAGATCTGGAAGAGAGGCGGAGGCAAAGAGAATTGGACGAAAAAAAGCTCACGTACGAACACGAGCGGGCCTCAAAGAACTAGAGATCAAAGCCAAGATCGAAGAGGCTGGCGCCGCGGTAATCCGTAACCCTCCACCTCCTGCCGACCCGAAGGTCCACATTCCCAAGGATATCGTCAAGGAATACTACAAAAATGACGATATCCAGCAATGGTTCAAGGCGTATGAAGTTGCCATGACCGCGCACCGCATCCCGCGAAAAGATTGGGGTGCTGGCTTGTGGGGGAGATTCGTCAGCGAAGGAAGAGACACCCTGCTAGAGCTGGCCGAGGAAGTGATGTCCTCCTATGACCACATGAAGGACGCCCTGCTCACCTGGTATGGCCTCACCCCCGAGATGTACCGACAGAGGTTCAGAGACTGCAAAAAGATTCCCGGTACCACGTGGGTGGAGTACGTAAACTTTTATAGCCGGGCCCTGGAAGGATGGATAAAGGGCAGCAAAGTGTCCACCTACGAGCAGCTGTTCGACCTCATCGTTTGGGAGCACCTCTCCAACAACTGCTTTGTCGAGCTCAGGCAGCATCTCCTCGACAGTAAGCTGACCGAGCCCCGAAAACTCGCCGTCGAGGCTGATCGATGGGTGAGCACCTGGGTCCCCCGGACCCCGATAGGAGAACCGGGACGGAACGGCCAGGGGCACCCCCGCCAGCGTGGCGGGGGAGGAGGCCAGAACAGGAGGCGAGACTTCCCGTCGGCCCCGGGCCGGAGTCCGCCTCGGGGGTCCCCCCAGAAGAACACTTTGCCATCCCTGACCAGAAGAGGGCCCCCACCAGCACGGCCGGGGCCCCACCCGAACATTACCTGCCCCATGAACCAGCGCCCCGGCCCCACCGGGCCTCCGACCCGCCAGTTCGCTGCTGCAGCCCTGGGGGAAGGGGGAGAAGAAGACGAAGAGGTCTACAACAAAGATCAGACCGAGTATGAACCGGCCGCCATGGCCCTAGCCTGCCTGGGCGAAAGAGACATGGTCCCCCAGGCCCCGCTACGGAGGAACACTCAAAAGTACCGTCAGTGGGTCCACATCAATGGACGACGGACCGAAGCCCTCCGAGACACGGGAGCCAGTGTGACGGCCGTCCGCTGCCACTTGGTGACCCCAGAACAAATCATACCAAACGTGCGATGCCCCGTGAGGGCCGCCGACAACTCTGAAACTCTGTGTCAGATGGCCCGAATCCCCTTTGAGTTGGGGGGGGTGTCGGGCACCCTCAAAGTGACCGTCCGGGACGACGCCCCCGTGGACTGCCTCCTTGGAAACGACCTCAAGAGCTCTCCCTGGGCCCAAGTCGAACGGAGAGAGCATCTAGGAATGATGGGACTACCAGAGTGGGTCTGCGCGACGACCCGATCCATGACTGCCCGGGCCCTGGCGGCACCCGAGGTCACCCCGACTGAAGAGCCAGAGTGGCCCGCGCCCCCACCGCCCACAGTCAACTACGAATCCGACCCCGAGCCCGAGCCATCGGAGCATGACCAAGAAGGCAGCGCCGCACTCAGCGACATCCCCGAACTAGCCCAATGGTGCCAAGAGGGTGGTCCCACCCGAGAACAATTCCGGCAGGAACAGAAGGCCTGCCCCTCCCTCGAGGGGACCCGACAGCAAGCCACCGCCCAAGCTACCGGGGACACCTCGGGGTCCCACTGGGTCTACTGGGACCACGGCCTCCTATACAGCGAACAGAGAATTGCCGAGCTAGCGGCCAGCCGAGTGTTGGTGGTCCCCCTACGATTCAGAGACTTCCTTTTGAACCTGGCACACGATGTGCCCCTCGCCGGGCACCTGGGGCAGGACAAAACTTACAGCCGCCTGGTGACCCATTTCTACTGGCCGAAGATGCGCAACGATGTGCATAACCACTGCCGCACCTGCCCGACATGCCAAGCCAGCGGAAAGAGCGGAGGGAAGGTGAAGGCCCCGCTCCAACCCTTTCCAGTAGTGACCACTCCCTTCGAACGAGTGGGGATAGACATCGTGGGGCCCCTGGACCCCCGAACCTCGCAAGGGCATCGCTTCATCCTCGTCCTGGTGGACCATGCCACCCGCTATCCCGAAGCCATCCCCCTATGAACCATAACGGCTCCCGTGGTGGGCCGAGAGCTGATGGAGATCTTCTCCAGAGTGGGGTTCCCCAGAGAAGTCGTGAGCGATCGGGGCACAAACTTTATATCAAAGTATATGCGGTCCTGGTGGCAACAGTGCGGGGTCACGTATAAATTCACCACCCCGTATCACCCCCAAGGGAATGGACTTGTGAAGCGGTTTAACCGGACACTCAAGGGGATGATCCAGGGCCTAGAAGAGCCCCTCCGCCGCAAATGGGACGTCCTGCTGCCCTGCCTCTTGTTCGCCTATCGGGAGGTACCACAAAAATCCCTGGGCTTCAGCCCCTTTGAACTCTTGTACGGGCACCCTGTCCGAGGTCCCCTCAGCCTGGTCAAAGAATGCTGGGAAACTACAGTCCAAGACGCACCGCCGGATGTCTACCGGTACCTCCTGACCCTACGAAGCCAGACTCGGAAGTTCCGGGCCCTTGCCGAGGCCAATCTTGAGGCCAGTCAGGAGGACATGAAACGCTGGTATGACCAGAACTCTTCATCCATCGAGTTCGAGCCGGGCCAGCGGGTCTGGGTCATGTCCCCGGTCGAACCTTGTGCCCTCCAGGACAAATGGTCGGGCCCCTTCAAAGTGATCGAGCGCAAGAGCCCTGTCACCTATCTCGTGGACATGGAGTCCTACCGAAACCCCCTACGGGTTCTGCACGCCAACCGGCTCAAGCCTCATTTTGCCCGCACGGAACTGAGCCTGCTGCTAGCTACAGACGATGGGGCCGAAGACGACTACCCAACCTCCTAAGGTGCGCCGAGAAAGACGGCTCCGTCGAGGGAATCTCTCTCTCCTCCGACCTGACCCCAGCGCAACGCCGAGACTGCCAAGAACTGTTGGGGCGATTTACGGACCTGTTCTCCCTCACCCCCGGGGTGACCCAGTGGTGTGTCCACGATGTGGACACCGGGGACAGCCAGCCAGTGCGACACCGGGCCTACCGAGTTCCCGACCGAGTTCGGGCCTGCATCCAGACAGAAGTTACCAAGATGCTGGCCCTGGGGGTGGTCGAACCCTTCCGACAGTCCCTGGGCAAGCCCAGTGGTCCTGGTCCCCAAAGCCGCCGCACCTGGCACCCCTCCAGAACTCAGGTTTTGTGTCGACTACCGGGGACTGAATGCTGTTACCAGAACCGATGCACATCCCATCCCCCGGGCCGATGAACTAATCGACTGCCTGGGAGCCGCCAAGTACCTCAGTACCTTCGACCTCACAGCCGGGTACTGGCAGATCGGCCTCACTCCAGGCGCCCAGGAGCGGTCGGCATTCTCCACACCCGATGGCCACTTCCAATTCAAGGTGATGCCCTTCGGCATGAAAAACGCCCCAGCCACCTTCCAGAGACTGGTGAACAAAGTGCTGGCGGGGCTAGAAGAATTCAGCACCGCCTATCTAGACGACATTGCAGTGTACAGCCTCCACTGGGCCGAGCACCTGACGCACCTCTGGGAGGTCCTGACGGCCCTCCGCCGGGCCGGACTAACTGTGAAAGCCAGCAAGTGCCAGATAGGTCAAGGATCCCTGACCTACCTGGGACACCAAGTGGGGAGCGGCCACGTGGCTCCCCTCCAACCCAAGATTGACGCCATCGTGGCCTGGGAGCCCCCGGTCACCCAGACAGCCGTCCGGGCCTTCCTGGGGGTCACTGGATATTATCGGCGATTCATCAAGAACTATGGGAGCATTGTGGGGCCCCTCACTGAACTGACCTCGAAGAACCGGCCACAAAAAGTACAATGGACACCCACGTGTCTGGTGGCCTTCGAGACTTTGAAAACAGCCATGTGCACCGGCCCTGTGCTCCAAGCCCCTGACTACAGCCGGGAGTTTGTAGTCCAGACCGACGCCTCGGAGCACGGCATCGGGGCGGTCCTATCCCAGATTGACCCCGAGGGGAATGACCATCCTGTGGCCTTCATCAGCCGGCGGCTGCTGGCCAGAGAGCAGCGATGGAGCACCATTGAAAGAGAGGCCTTCGCCGTCGTATGGGCCCTCAAGAAATTCAGGCCCTACCTCTTCGGCACCCTCTTCCGGGTCCAGACTGACCACCGGCCCCTGCGGTGGCTGATGCAGATGCGTGGCGAAAACCCAAAGCTGCTGCGCTGGTCCATCTCCCTCCAAGGGATGGACTTCACGGTGGAGCATCGCCCTGGCGACGACCACGCCAATGCTGACGGCCTGTCCCGATTCTTCCGCCTCGACGAGGAGAATCCCCAGAAAGATGGGTGACTCTCCCCGACTTCAGCTGGAGGGGACGTGTGTTGGACTCGGCCTCGTGGCGTGGTCCTACCCCTCCCGCATGGCGGGCCTGGGACGACATCGGCCCTCCGTCGACCCGCTGTCGACCCCCCTGAACACGAACCCTTGACGAGAGCAGCCCCCTGGCAACCCACGGCTCTCCCCCCTGGGACCCCGGCGGACCCTTCTCGCCAACACCGCCGGTCTGGCGACCATGCCCGGCCACCATTTCCGGCCCGACTCCATCTTGGGCCCATTACGTCCCGAGCACGTGGCCGCAGCCATCCCTGGCCCCGGCCTCAGCGAAGCCCCGACATCGAGGCACCAAGATCCTCCCAGGTGGTAGAGTGGCCACTTGGCGGAACCCGGAAGAGGGGAGTTTCGAGGGGCCTCCAGCCGTCCCCGGACGCCTGGTATCGATCGCCCTTCAGCCTCCCTGGGCGCTGGCTCCACCCCCCTGCTGGGTGTCTGGACACCTTCATCCCGGCCCCTCTGAACCCCAGGCGCGAGGGTCCGGACATCAAAGGACTCCAGTCCTATATCTGGGCCAGCCCTGGATTAAGACTCCAGTTGTATCTTGGAGTCGAAGCCCTGCTGACCTTATCGCGGCTGATCCTGATCCAAACTCTTGCACCTGGAACCTTCGAGGCCCTGCTGACGCTGTCGCGGCCTGACTAAGCTGAACCACCTTCGAGGCCCTGCTGACGCTGTCGCGGCCTGACCGAACTGAACCATCTTCGAGGCCCTGCTGATGCTGTCGCGGCCTGACCGAACTGAACCATCTTCGAGGCCCTGCTGACGCTGTCGCGGCCTGACCAAGCTGAACCACCTTCGAGGCCCTGCTGACGCTGTCGCGGCCTGACCGAACTGAACCATCTTCGAGGCCCTGCTGACGCTGTTGCGGCCTGACCAAGCTGAACCACCTTCGAGGCCCTGCTGACGCTGTCGCGGCCTGACCGAGCTGAACCATCGTCGAGGCCCTGCTGATGCTGTCGCGGCCTGACCCCTTGAACTATCCACGCACCAGTTGGTGCCAAGACTGTCCCGCTACCCCCTATCCCCGAAACCAAGACGTTACGGATCCCTCGATCCTTGCCTGCTAACCTGCAAAGGACTGGCCTTAATTGCTTAAATAAAGATTCTTGTGAATATTCCTCCTGTGTGGTGTCCCTCTGTAGGTAGTGTGATTGCTCAACTGTGACGATTGTAGGTGAGGAGCCTCGCCAAGGAGGCCTCCCTACGGCGCTCGGCCTATTCCCTACAGAGAGGTGGGTCTCGGGGCGGACAGTCAGACACCTTCTGTCTCCCCCGGGGGTCGCCTTTCCAACAGGCACCCTGGACAGGCCTCACCTCCTCTGCACCCCTGGACAGGCCTAACCTCCTCTGCACCCCATGGCAGGCCTCACCTCCTCTGCACTCCCCTGGACAGGCCTCACCTCCTCTGCACCCCTGGACAGGTCTCTCCTCCTCTGCACCTCTCGACAGGCCTCTCCTCCTCCGCTGACCCCCTGAACAGACCTTTACTCCTCTTCACCCCTGGACAGGCCTCACCTCCTTTATGTCCCCCTGGACAGGCCTCTCCCCCCTTGCACCCCTGGACAGGCCTCACCTCATCTGCACCCCTGGACAGTCCTGTCTTCCTCTGCACCCCTGGACAGGCCTCACCTCCTCTGCACCCCTGGACAGGCCTCTCTTCCTCTGTACCCCTGGACAGGCCTCTCTTCCTCTGCATCCCTGGACAGGCCTCACCTCCTCTGCACCCCTGGACAGGCCTCTCCTCCTCTGCACCCTGAACAGGCCTCACCTCTTCTGCACCCTGGACAGGCCTCACCGCCTCTGACCCCCTGAACAAGCCTCTCGTCCTCTGCACCCCTGGACAGGCCTCACTTCCTCTGCACTCTGGACAGGCCTCACCTCCTCTGCACCCTGGACAGGCCTCGCTTCCTCTGCACCCCTGGACAGGCCTCACCTCCTCTGATCCCCTGGACAGGCCTCGCCTCCTCTGCATCCCTGGACAGGCCTCACCTCCTCTGCACCCGTGGACAGGCCTCACCTCCTCTACACCCCTGGACAGCCTCACCTCCTCTGCACTCCCCTGGACTGGCCTCACCTCCTCTGCCCCCCTGGACAGGCCTCTCCTCCTCTGCACCCCTGGACAGGCCTCTCCTCCTCTGCAACCCAGGACAGGCCTCTTCTCCTCTGCACCCCTGGACAGGCCTCACCTCCTCTTCACTCCCCTGGACAGGCCTCACCTCCTCTGCACTCCCCTGGACTGGCCTCATCTCCTCTGCACCCCTGGACAGGCCTTTCCTCCTCGGCACCTCTGGACAGGCCTCTCCCCCCTGCACCCCAGGACAGACCTCTCCTCCTCTGCCCCTCCTCTAGACAGGCCTCCCCTCCTCTGCACCCCTGGACAGGCCTCACCTCCTCTGCACCCAAGGACAAGCCTCTCCTCCTCTGCACCCCTGGACAGGCCTCTCCCCCATGCACCCCTGGACAGGCCTCTCCTCCTCTGCCCCTCCTCCGGACAGGCCTCCCCTCCTCGGCACCCCTGGACAGGCCTCACCTCCTCTGCGCTCCCCTGGACAGGCCTCACCTCCTCTACACCCCTGGACTGGCCTCACCTCCTCTGCACTCCTGGACAGGCCTCTCCTCCTCGGCACCCCTGGACAGGCCTCTCCCCCCTGCCCCCCTGGACAGGCCTCACCTCCTCTGCACCCCTCTGGACAGGCCTCACCTCCCCTGACCCCTGGACAGGCCTCACCTCCTTTGCACCCCTGGACAGGCATCACCCCCTCTGCACCCCTGGACAGGCCTCACCTCCTCCGCACCCCTGGACAGGCCTCACCTCCTCAGCACCCCTGGACAGGCCCCTCCTCCTCTGCACCCCTGGACAGGCCTCTCCTCCTTAGCACCCCCCTGGACAGGCCTCTCCTCCGCTGCACCCCTGGACAGGCCTCACCTCCTCTGCACCCCGGGACAGGCTTCACCTCCTCCGCACCCCTAGACAGGCCTGACCTCCTCTGCACCCCTGGACAGGCCTCACCTCCTCTGTACCCCTGGACAGGCCTCACCTCCTCTGCACCCCTGGACAGGCCTCACCTCCTCTGCACCCCTGGACAGGCCTCACCTCCTCTGACCCCTGGACAGGCCTCACCTCCTCTGCACCCCTGGACAGGCCTCACCTCCTCAGCACCCCTGGACAGGCCCCTCCTCCTCTGCACGCCTGGACAGGCCTCTCCTCCTCTGCACCCCTGGACAGGCCTCTCCTCCTCTGCACCCCACTCAGCCTCAGCAGCTCTCCTGAATTGCAGGGGGGGTGGGGTCTGATCCATGGATTAATAAATTGCAGCCAAGTGAGTTGGCAGCTCTCCTACCTGAGCAGAAACCTGTCCAGGCTCTCTCCTCCTCCTGGGGATGGGGGGGGGGCAGCAATCTGGGGTCTGGGGGGGTCTCTGAGGGTCTGAAGATGAAGGTCGCTGCACAGACAGACAGGGCTTCTTCCTCCTCTGCAACAGGCTGGACACACAGCACAGGTATGAAGTGATGTCAGCACTTGCTGCTCGTGCTGTCTCTGCCACCGCTGACCCGGAAGAGGAAACCCTTCTCCTTTTCATACGTAGTGCAGCTCATTGGGTTTCATCAGCAGGTGAGGAGCGCCCTCTGGTGGCCGCTGACAGAACCACCGCCTCCAGGCTCCAAGAGTGAATACATTTCACACAAACAAGCATTGGTGCCTGTAAAGACCTGGGATTTCAGATGTCACAGACGTGAATGTTTTTAACAGTCAGACAGTTCAAGTACAGGGCCTCACGCTTGCTGCTGTAAAAAAGTATTTATAGCTTCACTTTAGATGAGCATCTTCCAAACACTGATGTAAAGGACTAAAGTGTATTTACAGAAAGGTGACATCTGGAAATGAAAGCCTTTATTTCAATGAATATATCCGTATTTTAATGAATATATCTGAGCATATTGGTCAGTTTTCCAATTAAACTGGCCAGCTTATTTATTCTTTTAAATAATTTATTTGCAGTTTTTCAAATCCATAATGTGCTAGATAGCAAAGTAAACAGAGGTAAATACCATTGAGTTTTATACACCAGATCAGTGACAATGCGGCATAGGTCATGTGTCAAAGCGACAATTGAAGGAACAGCTTAATTTAAATTTTCCTGTGCCTGTGGCTTATTCCTTATACTTAATAAGGTTGTATATCCTCGAACAAGACTGAATTGTAGGTTCTAATTAGGTTTTGAGATTCTGGTGTAAGAGCACAACTGTCTCCTAAAATATTAAGATATCGGTCTCTTGCAGGCTTTGTTTTTTTGTTTACAGTAACCACCATCCTCTCTCAACAAAGATGCACTGACAAAAATAAAGCAATATATCTATGAAACAATTAATTCCTAAGATAGTACAATGATGGTTACTGTTACGGTGTGAAAGATTAGATTTCCATGATTAGGTTGCACTAGGATGGGTCGACTAACTGCTTGGAATTGATGCTGAGTCTACGGGGTGGGAGGGGGGTGGGTGTAGAAATTGGTTTAGTTTTTCTTTTTTATTATATAATTGGAAGAAACACTGTCACCAATAACTTTTATCTTGAACAGGTCTATAACATTAAAACGTCAATTAAGCTGGGATCATACCAAACAGCGCTTGAAGAGTAGTGTGCAGATGTGGTACCTCCATTTGTTATATATCACCTGCTGTACAGTTGTAAACTCGGGCTACTACTTTGCGATACGCTTCCACTACTGTTTCTTCCGAGACTCTTCATGCTGCCATATGGCTGTACTGACTAATGTTTTCTGAATTATTGTTTTATGTATATATTCAATTAAAATAAGTTGGGAAAAAATTGGTGGAGTAGCACAGGATCATAAACGAAGGTACTGTTTGGGAGGATCAAGGCGTAAACGTTTACGATGGACGCAGTATGTGAGAAGTTGGCCTGGTAGGGGATGTTTCCAATTCTGGAACCACCTACTACCTGACCAAACAATCCCTTATGGTGTCTGGTTGTAAGTCAACCTTATTAGACAAGCTATCCTAGGGGTAGCATGGACTAAGCAGCCTAAAGGCTTAACTTAAGAGGTCGTGTTAAGCGAGCTGTTTTACCACATACAATCCTGTAGTACCAAATGAAAGGACACCACACAAGTATATATTATAAAAATATATGTATTTATTACTAAAAACAATCCCCAGTATTCTTTATGAATAAAGGGGCACAAGCGTTAAATCAAAAGCACTGTTTAAACTTACAAAGTTGCACAATTATGGATGAGGGCAGGGGGCCACTCAAACCATATACTAAACAAGTGGTATAAGGGATGCCACTCGAGCAGTGGTTAGGCCTAGGGCCTAGGGAATCGCTGGGAGCAGTCAGGACAAGCAATGCTGAAGTCGGGAATGGCCCTCGGGATTCGGGAGATGTGCGGAAAGCGCACGCATGCACCAATGTTAACCAATGGTGCGTAAAAGTTGTAAAGTTAAAGTTAAAGGACACTTCCGCTGAACCTAGAGGAACAAAACTTAACACACAGACCCTAGAGGTGTGCACCAGTGTGGGAACACCGGCGGAGCAAAGTTACCTCACCCACAGGAAGTGGGTGCACAGGGTCGAAGTGGCGTCGGGTTCTGACTCGCAGGCTCTTGGTGCTTGAAGCTGAAAGGGCTGCAGGCGGGTTAAAGATGAAGTGTCCGGTGGAGTCCAAGGGTGGACTCAAGTTGTAGAGTACCTGAAAGCAGAGGGGACAGAGTCTGGGTCACTCAGCAGTGACCAGGGTGGAACCAGGGCGGAACCAGGCAATGTCGGGCGCAATCAGGTGGTCGTCGAGGAGCTTCTCTCCGCTGTCACGTGGGCTCTGGGGCATCTGCGACGTCCAGGAGCAGGTCACGATCTGTCCCACGCAGGCTCTCACCGTCGGTGCAGTCGGCTTCAAGTTTGGAGCAAACAAGCCTTGGCAAGAGCAATCCACGCGGGATCAGAAGATTGCTTCTCACTCGGACCAGGAAGGTCAGAGTCGGGGCTCCTTTTCAGGGAAGCTGGTGTGGATCTGGAGCAACCAGATTCACGAGTCTTCTTAGTTAGTTCGTCGGCACAGGGACCACTAGCCAGCTGGCAAGTGACCGGGCCAACGCGTTGAGCCAAATAGAGCCAAAGGGCCCCACGCAGCACTCGTCGAGTGTGGAGGGCTGAACTTCGGCTCAGGAGCAGCTCAGGGTGGGGGCTTCTAAAACCCCGGTGCACAGCTTCGAGGGTCACTCGTGGGCTGCACGGTCAGCGTCTCGTGGTCAATTCAAGATGGCGTGCCCCACGCTTCCGGTCGCCTCCACGGGTCTCAGCTTTGCAGGGACTGTGGATCGGGCTGTTAGAAGGCAGGCAGGCTTGATCTCGTCGATCTCAGTCGCTCGAGTTCCGGCGGGAACTGCAACTAAGTAGACGTCGAGGGCTGGATGGTGCCTTCTGCTGCAGGGTGGTCACTCCTTGACCACAAGGGAGATTCTTCGGGCTTCCATGTTGAGATGGAGGGCGAAGGGTCCAGAATTTTGTTTCAAATGTTTCTTCCAGGAAATCTGATGTGCATTGGCACTGCTCCCACTCTTATTCGAATCTGGGGGGCGTGATTACCTGCTAGGTCCACCCCTATGGGTGGAACCCAGGAAGTGGGTGGATACACCCCCTTCCTTTGACCCAGGCCGCCCTGGCACGAGGGCTGGAGTGCCCCAGAACCGGTTTGGACGGATTATGCAAGGGGCAGCCTTGTGCGCCCCAGGCAGTGTCTGGTTTCTTTCAAACCTCCCTGCTACAATCCACTATCTCCTGTCTGGAGGGCGGTGACACCCTCCTGTGACAGGAAACCCTTTGTCCAGGACCCCTTTGGCTGAGTTTCGGTCAGCTACAGGGGTCCAGACATTTGTCTGTGGCAGAGGCATCCATTTTGTGGATCTAAGGTCTTTGGAGAAATTAACCGCGTTTCAGTAAAGCAACATGTCTTACCCCTCTAGAGGGGTGGAATGCCATCCCCGTCACCAGAACTGGCGAGGGGATGGTATTCCAAATCGTATGACACCTTACACGACATGTTTTGATAAAGCCAAACCAAAGTTGCTATTTAACCGCGAGGATTATAAGGCACTTAAGAGTATATGGTATGGCATTATCCTGAAACAGCCTAGGGAGTTGTTCCCGACAGCTGCAGACAGGCTCAGCTCATGCTAGAGCTCCATCTCACATAAAACCACGCACTCAGCCTCCAGGATTGATGAGGCCTTCTATAGGAGTGGCTCACAGGTTTACATGTGTCCAGATATAGGTTTAGATATAGGTATACTATATCTAAGCAAGGGGTGTTTACACCACCTTACCACAGCTGAGTGATCAGCCAGTTGTGTCAATTTAAGAACCAGCCAGGGGTGGCAAAAGATATGCTGCAGCCCCTGGTAGGCCTTGGTGGCCCCTATGCCCTGTGCACCTATAGTGCATTATACAGGGGCTGACAAGGAGTCCATTTCCAATTGTGGTATGTACCTAGGGTACATGGAATCCATTTTACAGAGAGAGCAGATGGCCTGGGGCCCTGATTAGCAGGGAACCAGGTCAACTAAGTCAAAAAACCAGCTAAACACAGGCAAAAAATCCGGGGTAACCATAGTCAGGTAGCCACCTTCCTACATAACCCCCCCCCCCCCCAAACGAAAGGAGATAAGGCTATCCTTGGCCAGGTAAGCCTATATTGCCTGAGTGGCCATATAAGGAAGTACCTGCACTAGCATGGGTACCCCCTGTCTCATGGTCCACTAAGCAGTCCCTCACCCTTGGGGTATCAGAGGGTCTCCACCATAGGGAATCACTACCTTGGGTGTGTTTATGCAAAGTTAAAGGCTGGTTTGGATATGGAGTACTGAAGCGAGGCTCTACTAATTTAGGGCTTAGCTTCCTCCAATTATCTTCCACCATGGGTGCCTTTCTCTCTTTAACTGAGTTGCACTGTGCTCTCAGGGTCAACCTCTGGCTACCTAAAGCTGGAGGCTGGGTCCCTCTGTTTGGCTTGCTGGAGGGACAGTTCAGGTTTGGGCCCCTTGGGTCCCAGGTTTGGCTGTGCCCAACAGAATCCATCTGTGGGAGGTCCCTAACTGTTTTTAAGGGGGCTCCCTCAGGAGTTTTTAAAGTTTTCACCTTACTAGGGCTACTAGTTTTGGTGCACCTAATCTTTTGATGGGGGTGCTTTATTTGACAGGGGGCCCTCTGGGTCTCACTGTCCTTCTTGTCCTCTGCAGCCCTGGGCTGGCTAAGGCAAGGTAGAGAGGGGCAGGTTACCTGCTCCAGACTGGGTCCCACCTGAGAAGGGTCCACTGACATCAGAGGTTCTGTCAGGCTAGGCCCAACCACCTCTGGGGCAGCTCCTTCATCAGGGGTAAGATCAGTTCCCTGAGGAGGCTGATCCTGTCCTAAAGTCTGGTGAGGGGGAGATTTCTCTTCCTCCTCCATGCTCTCAGTTTGTGTGGAGTTATCCATCATTTCAGGTTTCACAACACACATGTCAGTTTGAGTTTGGGCTGTGGCCATCACAGCCCCACCAACCTTTTCAGGAGGAGACTCAGTTTGGGTTTCTGCTGTTATCATAACAGCTTTGCTATTCTGTTCAGGAAGAGCTTTTGCTAAAGATGGGGCAGAGAGTTTCTCAGCCCTACCAACCTTTTCAGGAAGGACATCTTGAATTGGGGCTGTAGCCATTACAGCCCCACTAACCTTTCCATTGGAATTCACCATTCTAGAATGGGTTTCCTGTTCAACCTCAGCCCAGGCTGAGATCTCCAAATCATTACCAAGTAGGCAGTCTACAGGCAAGTTTGGTGACACTGCCACTCTCTTTGGGCCAATGACACCTCCCCAGCTGAGACTTACTACTGCCATGGGATGATTTGTTTGGATTCCATCAATGTTTGTAACCTGGTATGTGGCCCCAGCTAAAAGTTGCTTAGAGGGGACTATGCCATCAGCCACCATGGTGATGCTAGCCCCTGTGTCTCTAAAAGCTTCAACTTTCAAACCATTGATGATGGGTTCTTGTCTATACTTGCTCAAAGTATTTGGGCAAGCAGAGAAGTTGGCAAACCCCATGCCAGTCTCATAAACAAGATCATTGGGTGAGGGGGACCTGGATAGGCGAGGGTCCACCTGAGCTCCAACAGTAAACCCACCCAGATTCCTGGGTGTGCTTCCACTTCCCGGGGGATTACTGCTGACAGTAACAGGAGGTGTTGAAGCTGGCTTTGGAGGTATATTTTCTTTATTGTTATTCTTGGGACAACAGTTGTCTGTTTTGTAATGCCCAACCTGTTTACAGGGATAACAATAAGGCTTTTTCTCAGTTGAAGAAGTGTCTTGGGACCCACCCCCATCCTTGGAGTTTTGGGGCCCTGGGGAAGTCTTTTCTTTACTTTTATCCCCACCCTTATCTTGAGGCTTGGTAGACTCCTTCTTCTGGTTACTGTCCTGATTCTTAGGCCTAATCCTGGTTCTGACCCATTTGTCTGCCTTCTTTCCCAATTCTTGGGGAGAGGTCAGATCAGAGTCCACCAGGTGCTGGTGTAAGAGCTGGTTCTGACAATTACTTAGGATCTGCTCCCTCATAATCAAATTATACAATCCTGTAAAGTCATGTACTTTGCTGCCATGTAGCCAACCCTCCAGAGCCTTAGTTGCACAATCAACAAAATCAGTCCAGTCCTGAGTCTGTGTCTTCTGGGTGTCTCTGAACATAAACCTGTACTGTTCAGTGGTTAAGCCAAACCCATCTATCAGAACACTCTTCAGGACTTTGTAATTGTTTGCATCCTCATGTCTGACAGTGAGGAGCTTATCTCTCCCTTTCTCTGAAAAGGAGTACCATAAGATTGCTGCCCACTGTTCCTCAGGAACCTGCTGTACCATGCAGGCTCTCTCAAGAGCAGTCATCCATTTGTGGATGTCATCCCCTTCTTTGAAGGGGGGCACAATCTTTGTCAGGTTTCTACTATCATAGGACCTGGGTTTCTCTTTAGGAATATTGCTGCCACCAGTGGCACCTAAGCCACACAATTTTTGCTCTCTTGCCAAGGCAAGTCTAGCTTGAGCCAAGGCTACCTCCTCCCTCTCTATCTGGAGTTTGACAGCCTTCATTCTGGCCCTATGCTCTAGCTTTTGAGAAGCACTCATGCCTCTCTGTGATTCTCTGGAGGCACTAGAAATATGAGAGTCCCCTGAGGGAGATCTCACTCTTCTGTTGCCTGGGAGAATAAGACTGTGGGATCTGGGGAGGTGCTGGCCCTCTCCATTTCCCAGTAGGTTTAAATTGGCCTGGCTAAGCCTGGCAAATCCAACCTGGCTACCCTCCTGACCCTGGTCTTCTGTGTCCTCAATCTCTGAGTCCTCATCCACCTCTTCTCCTTCTTCCTCCTGAGGGGTACCAGTTACAGCTGGGTTCTCTCCATCTCCTGACCTTAGGGGAATTCCCTTCGCCCTTTCTAAGTCATCCTGTTCTAGAATGGCTATCAGGATAGGACAGGTGGGGCTTCTGCCCCTTTTTAACCCTCTTGATTTGCACAAGGCAACCAAGTCCTTTCGGGTTAGCTTGTCATAGCTGGAAGTTGCCTGGGTAAGGTCAACTGTCACAGGAGTAGACCCTGAGGCTTTTCCTGTGTCAGACATGACTCTAGTGTGGTGTAAGTGATGCACCTACCTACACTAAGTGTTTTCCTACTGTACCTTACTAGTGAGTTGTAGTCAGGGTGTGCTAATCCCTTCAACCTACAACTACTAAGTTCAGTAGAACTTAATATGCTAAGCTTTTGATTTT
This sequence comes from Lissotriton helveticus, assembly GCF_964261635.1. Taxonomy (NCBI): domain Eukaryota; kingdom Metazoa; phylum Chordata; class Amphibia; order Caudata; family Salamandridae; genus Lissotriton; species Lissotriton helveticus. The sequence continues at coordinate 332,819 of NW_027611702.1, read as the reverse complement.
ATATGTACCTAGAGGTACTTGATGTGATCTTTCAATTTGATACAAAGATTGCAATGGTAAAACAACAGCAAGCTCAAATCCGCACCGCTGCTCACCAATGTGAGAAGTTGGCCTGGTAGGGGATGTTTCCAATTCTGGAACCACCTACTACCTGACCAAACAATCCCTTATGGTGTCTGGTTGTAAGTCAACCTTATTAGACAAGCTATCCTAGGGGTAGCATGGACTAAGCAGCCTAAAGGCTTAACTTAAGAGGTCGTGTTAAGCGAGCTGTTTTACCACATACAATCCTGTAGTACCAAATGAAAGGACACCACACAAGTATATATTATAAAAATATATGTATTTATTACTAAAAACAATCCCCAGTATTCTTTATGAATAAAGGGGCACAAGCGTTAAATCAAAAGCACTGTTTAAACTTACAAAGTTGCACAATTATGGATGAGGGCAGGGGGCCACTCAAACCATATACTAAACAAGTGGTATAAGGGATGCCACTCGAGCAGTGGTTAGGCCTAGGGCCTAGGGAATCGCTGGGAGCAGTCAGGACAAGCAATGCTGAAGTCGGGAATGGCCCTCGGGATTCGGGAGATGTGCGGAAAGCGCACGCATGCACCAATGTTAACCAATGGTGCGTAAAAGTTGTAAAGTTAAAGTTAAAGGACACTTCCGCTGAACCTAGAGGAACAAAACTTAACACACAGACCCTAGAGGTGTGCACCAGTGTGGGAACACCGGCGGAGCAAAGTTACCTCACCCACAGGAAGTGGGTGCACAGGGTCGAAGTGGCGTCGGGTTCTGACTCGCAGGCTCTTGGTGCTTGAAGCTGAAAGGGCTGCAGGCGGGTTAAAGATGAAGTGTCCGGTGGAGTCCAAGGGTGGACTCAAGTTGTAGAGTACCTGAAAGCAGAGGGGACAGAGTCTGGGTCACTCAGCAGTGACCAGGGTGGAACCAGGACGGAACCAGGCAATGTCGGGCGCAATCAGGTGGTCGTCGAGGAGCTTCTCTCCGCTGTCACGTGGGCTCTGGGGCATCTGCGACGTCCAGGAGCAGGTCACGATCTGTCCCACGCAGGCTCTCACCGTCGGTGCAGTCAGCTTCAAGTTTGGAGCAAACAAGCCTTGGCAAGAGCAATCCACGCGGGATCGGAAGATTGCTTCTCACTCGGACCAGGAAGGTCAGAGTCGGGGCTCCTTTTCAGGGGAGCTGGTGTGGATCTGGAGCAACCAGATTCACGAGTCTTCTTAGTTAGTTCGTCGGCAAAGGGACCACTAGCCAGCTGGCAAGTGACCGGGCCAACGCGTTGAGCCAAATAGAGCCAAAGGGCCCCACGCAGCACTCGTTGAGTGTGGAGGGCTGAACTTCGGCTCAGGAGTAGCTCAGGGTGGGGGCTTCTCAAACCCCGGTGCACAGCTTCGAGGGTCACTCGTGGGCTGCACGGTCAGCGTCTCGTGGTCAATTCAAGATGGCGTGCCCCACGCTTCCGGTCGCCTCCACGGGTCTCAGCTTTGCAGGGACTGTGGACCGGGATGTTAGAAGGCAGGCAGGCTTGATCTCGTCGATCTCAGTCGCTCGAGTTCCGGCGAGAACTGCAACTAAGTAGACGTCGAGGGCTGGATGGTGCCTGCTGCTGCAGGGTGGTCACTCCTTGACCACAAGGGAGATTCTTCGGGCTTCCACGTTGAGATGGAGGGCGAAGGGTCCAGAATTTCGTTTCAAATGTTTCTTCCAGGAAATCTGATGTGCATTGGCACTGCTCCCACTCTTATTCGAATCTGGGGGGCGTGATTACCTGCTAGGCCCACCCCTATGGGTGGAACCCAGGAAGTGGGTGGATACACCCCCTTCCTTTGATCCAGGCCGCCCTGGCACGAGGGCTGGAGTGCCCCAGAACCGGTTTGGCCGGATTATGCAAGGGGCAGCCTTGTGCGCCCCAGGCAGTGTCTGGTTTCTTTCAAACCTCCCTGCTACAATCCACTATCTCCTGTCTGGAGGGCGGTGACACCCTCCTGTGACAGGAAACCCTTTGTCCAGGACCCCTTTGGCTGAGTTTCGGTCAGCTACAGGGGTCCAGACATTTGTCTGTGGCAGAGGCATCCATTTTGTGGATCTAAGGTCTTTGGAGAAATTAACCGCGTTTCAGTAAAGCAACATGTCTTACCCCTCTAGAGGGGTGGAATGCCATCCCCGTCGCCAGAACTGGCGAGGGGATGGTATTCCAAATCGTATGACACCTTACACGACATGTTTTGATAAAGCCAAACCAAAGTTGCTATTTAACCGCGAGGATTATAAGGCACTTAAGAGTATATGGTATGGCATTATCCTGAAACAGCCTAGGGAGTTGTTCCCGACAGCTGCAGACAGGCTCAGCTCATGCTAGAGCTCCATCTCACATATAACCACGCACTCAGCCTCCAGGATTGATGAGGCCTTCTATAGGAGTGGCTCACAGGTTTACATGTGTCCAGATATAGGTTTAGATATAGGTATACTATATCTAAGCAAGGGGTGTTTACACCACCTTACCCCAGCTGAGTGATCAGCCAGTTGTGTCAATTTAAGAACCAGCCAGGGGTGGCAAAAGATATGCTGCAGCCCCTGGTAGGCCTTGGTGGCCCCTATGCCCTGTGCACCTATAGTGCATTATACAGGGGCTGACAAGGAGTCAATTTCCAATTGTGGTATGTACCTAGGGTACATGGAATCCATTTTACAGAGAGAGCAGATGGCCTGGGGCCCTGATTAGCAGGGAACCAGGTCAACTAAGTCAAAAAACCAGCTAAACACAGGCAAAAAATCCGGGGTAACCATAGTCAGGTAGCCACCTTCCTACACAGTAGGTGAAAGTATAGTCCATGTCCTTCAGGTGCGCCAATCCCCATGGATGCATCAAGGCATGATCATCAATAATGTCAGAGAGGATGAACCGGTCTCGGGGCTGCCTGGTCGTATGGTTTCTGGACTTGTCAAGGTGCCATATTCCAGCACCCCCCTCATGAATGCCCCGGCTGTCCCAAAGGAGAGCAGGAGTTTGATCAGCCTCCGGGGCATAGATAGAACCCACACACAAAGACTCATTGAACAGCTGAACCTCGGCAAAAATATATCTGTCCAGGGTGGTCCCAGCATGTCTGCAGTGTGCAAACCCCCAGGGATTTGTGAAATAAGATGTCCAACCCACTCTCTCTATATTCCATAGGAGTAGATGGATGTGGAAGGGATCCTGCTGGCATGCAGTACCGTACTCATCGAATTCCTTCTGAGTTCATCATGTTCAATAGGTGACAGGTGTGTTTCCTGGAGCAATGCTACATCATGGTGGTGCATCGTCTGAAATGAGAGGATTTTCTGTCTCTTGATAAAATAGGTCAGGCTGTTGACAGGAAGGGGAATTTTTACAAGCAAGTCGAGGAGCGCAGCGCTCTCCACTTCTGAAACGCAGGGTTGCACCGTATTTACAAGAATACGCTGCAGCCCTAAGTTTCTCCCTCTGCTGGTGCTAAAGTTAGCTGCCTAGTGCCAATGCAGACAGCCTTGCACCATACTGCAAGGGGGCCTGCCTTGACGGGAGCAGGCCTGACAAGTATCACGCATCAGGGGTTAGACTAACACATTTCAATGTGGTGGTCCGCACCCCTGCACTGAAATGCAAAGTCGCATATTTTTATGGTTTTCTGAGCTGTCAAGTGCTGGAGCGCTGCTATAAAGTCAAACTGAGCAAAGCTGACAGCGCATGTTTAGGGGCTGGCTCAGCAGCACTTGTTCTGGTTTAGCTACATTCCAGGACAGCACTCCTATCCGGCACATGAGACTGCAATGATTTGCCCAATGGTCGAGCTGTTTGCCTGGGCCGGTTTCGGTTTCCTGTCGAGCCGTGGCTCGCTCTGTCACACTAGTGCCTGCCACAACTGGTATTCATGTCCTACAGCCCCATCCTGGGGTCGGGGGCACTTGCATTCTGTTGTCGATTTTACTCTGGTCTGGGTTCTGTGGCAAGCAAAAAAAGTTCTAAATCATGATTAGTAGCCGAGTCAGCCCGTGTCTTATCGGCGTGCATGGCTGCACCTCAAATGTTGATAATGTGGGATCTGTGTGCGCTATAGAAGTAACACTATGATTATTATTATTGCCTATAAATGGCCTGCAGGTTCAGTTTTTCAGCACAATCTAAAGCACCTGAAAGAGAAAGGAATCCAGACTCTTCATGAAATACACATCAACGGCGAGAGAAATAACATCTGAGAAGGGTTCCTCCACCAGGCCCCATGCAAGGGCAGTACCACATATTTTCTATTTACTATATATTTGTTACTAAAGATGACTGCATCAAAGAGCTGGTACTGGATGTCATTGCTGATATCATTTTTTTTCTAGGCTGATACAGTCGCCATGTTTTGTCTGCAGCCCACCTTGGTCCAGGTTGATATCTCTGACTCACGTACGCTGTTGTGTAGTTCCTATAAATCTATAGAGGTTCTGCACGTTTAGACAACATAAACTGGGGTTGGTGTCCAGACTGATTCCAGACACTCCGATCGGGTATGTTCGCCTGTATACCAACTAGCTCGCAGTGCCAATATGAACTCCTCTTCCCGAGGAGAGAATAGTTTCTGGCATCTATTGAACATGACAACTCTGTCCCATCAGGTATCAAGAAAACAGTACAGTACTTTTCGCTCTGTCACTCGACCTCACTTTGTCTCAGAGAGATATACAGAATAAACAGTGGGGACATTTCAATAAGCATTTATTGAACACGCATGTGTACTGAAACAACCATAAGACAGAAACAGATATAAACGATTATAAGCACCAACAGAGTAAATGGATGGTAGATTCCTACCATAGTGCTAAAACATTGAATATATGCAAGCTTATAAATACATAACAATAATAATGCGTACTCCTACGATGCAGACACTAACTAGATGTACCTGAATGAACCTAGCATGTATGTATGTGTACAGCCAAGAATCCCCCTAAGATAAAACCAACCCTATTACCTGGTGTGAGAGAATGAAGGATCCCGTCTTGGTCTCGAGATGGACACCGCGCGAGGGATGGCAGACCACTGCGTGCTGGAGTGTCTGGATGCAGGTACCTCAGTGTCTCGCGTCAGGGTATCAGCATGGAAGTCTTTCTCCTGTGCCCGCCCCAGCAAAGATATGGTGTTCATATACCCAAAAGATACCCTCAGGGGCTCTACCTTGCTGAAATGGATGACCCTAATACATAGTTATTATGCAAAAGATGGTAATCCTGCAGTGATTCTGAGAATCATCATGCATAATAAATGAGGCTAGATTTCAAGGAAAACTAACCGTCAATTATGCAGCGCCTAACTAGGTAAAAGTTTAATACCAAAACCTGTTATGTGGTACAATGGCAAGAAAAATGTAGGTGAAAGGTTAGGTGACTACCCAGGCCTATATTGGGGTACATTACAAACCATAACACACACTCCTCATCCGACCTGACGATATACTAAACACTAGGGAATGTCCTTCTAATCAATCTTAAAAACATTGTTAAAAGGTTCAGATAAACAAGTTTATAAAAAATAAAAATGTGTAAAAACCTCTATAAGTCCTTTAAAAATCTTTATAAGTTCTATAAAATATGTTCACATATAACGCTTGAACAACTGAGTGAGTCTGAAAGTCGCTGTGCTCAGTAATAGTATCGCAGGAAAGAAAATAAAGATTTTGCTTAAAATTCCAATTGTAGTTGTTTTGGGAAAAGGCAGAATTCTTCCCAGCACACCGAGAGCCAAATGTTTATGTGTCCTGTGTGGGAGATGCACCATCACTGCTGCTTGCTATATATACAAATCTTCTGCACACGTTCAAAAGTAAATCCATAAAGTTACATTAAATATCACAATGATGATGCTTGTCATTATATTTTCAGATGTCTTTAATTCAAGATCTGTAATCCTTCTTAGTGAACATGTGTTCAGACTGCTGATTTGCACGGCGAACACGCCACGGCCTGGAGATCTGAAGGGTTCCATCTAAATATTGGTGGATGGGGCAACTCTTCTGAAAGAAACTCCCTTATATTTGGAAGCAAATTTAGCTCTCCGGGCAAGAGACTAATTGGTCTACCTCTCCAGGAGCAGTACTTATAGGATCACCTTCCGGGTTGGAATTATCACCGGAACTAAGAGACTTTTTGGAACTGACCTCAGCCCTGAAGAAGTTGCATGGTAATCCCATGTAACAGCGACGAAACATGTGTTGGCTAAGACGACTTAAAGATCTTAAATTAAAGACATCTAAAAATATAAAGACAAGCATCATTGTGATATTTAATGTAACTTTAAGGACTTACTTTTGAACATGTACAGAGGATTTGTGTATATAGCATTAGTGGTCTGCTTGCCACAAACGTGAGGATCTGGTGTTTTTTCCCTACCTTATGCACTGTGCCAGATTACCTGTTTTAACTGATTTGTACTTGTGATAGACATTAGAGAACCATCTTTGCTTATTGCTGACCACAGTCTGTTTACCTAATATCACTGCTGCTTGCGTTCGCAGACGATGGCCCATGTAACACCTCACAGATCAGATCGATGCAGCAAAGATGACTTTCTTCAGTTCCCACAGCCAATGCTAGGGAAGTATTCGAAACATCCAAAGCCTGTGTGCCTGTAGTAGAGCCGGTATCCAATCCAACTAGAGCTGAAGCATCCCGTGGTTGCTCTAAGAATGCCGACATCAACATGGGGATATGCAGAGGACACTACACTACGTAGGCCTTTAATGGGTCTAGCAATACATCCACGTCCCGGCAGGCCAGGGCAGAAACGCTTATTATACGCTATCTATAATGAAACTTGGAAAATCTCTCAACAAGAAGCTGTAGAGCGATTGCATGAAATTGACAGAGTTAACTTAGGAAAAGCTTTAGCTGTGGTTGACAATGGAATGACCACACTGACATCCAGGATTTATTCACTGAGCAGCATTGTATCTTCTGCTATAGATATAATGAAACAGGATCTGTCCATCTTACAACACGGACAGTTACGATCCATTCTATTATTAAGCTGGACGCTACAATCTTTGCGTTCTGGTCATGTGCCCTGGCGATATATTAACAGTGCGTCTCTATTCTACGCATATAATCTATCAGAGAGACAAATGAGAATGGCACAAAGAGATGCAAAATATACAATGCTGCACATTGAGAAATTATACCAATTACCTTTCACTGTGGCAGAGTCACCGTCCACAGAATGGTTAACTCATGGACATATAACATTGATTTAGGGAACGTGACTCTTCCCCCTTCAAGAATTTGACACCAGCCGCTGTACTAGTGATACGTGTACTGTCAATAAATTATTGTAAGAGGGCCAAGGGTCATAAGCACTCAACACACATGCTCTTCCAGAACAAGGGCTGCCTGTCTCCTATGAACACTAAGCATTTCTGGACAAGAACCATTGAAGTTTCTACCCACACATGGGATCGAACTAGCCTTTGTGGATCGCACGCTGGGCCTGCGATCGGGGTCAATCAGCAGCCCTAGTTTTGTTGCATTTGCCTGAAGTGTTCACCCACCCGTCTTCTCCAGGTGTTGTTGAAAAGGGTTGGAATAAGGTGGAGTTGACAGAGGGAGTGTCTGTTGTTCGCTTACAAGTCTTCTACAGGTACTGCTGTAGAGTCTAGAATAGGTTGGGTTTGTGAGAGAGTGCTTAGTGTTCACTCGCCAGCCGTCTGCAGGCCCTGCTGCAGTAGAGTCTATAATAGGTTGGGTTTGTGAGAGAGTGCTTAGTGTTCACTCACCAGCCGCCTGCAGGTCCTGCTGGAGAGAGTCTAGAATAGTTTGGATTTGTGAGAGAGTGCTTAGTGTTCACTCGCCAGCCATCTACAGGTCCTGCTGGAGAGAGTTTAGAATAGGTTGGGTTTGTGAGAGAGTGCTTAGTGTTCACTCGCCAGCCATCTACAGGTCCTGCTGGAGAGAGTCTAGAATAGGTTGGGTTTGTGAGAGAGTGCTTAGTGTTCACTCGCCAGCCATCTACAGGTCCCGCTGGAGAGAGTCTAGAATAGGTTGGGTTTGTGAGAGAGTGCTTAGTGTTCACTCGCCAGCCGTCTGCAGGTCCTGCTGTAGAGTCTAGAATAGGTTGGGTTTGTGAGAGAGTGCTGAGTGTTCACTCGCCAGCCGTCTGCAGGTCCTGCTGGAGAGAGTCTAGAATCGGTTGGGTTTGTGAGAGAGTGCTGAGTGTTCACTCGCTAGTCGTCCGAAGGTCCTACTGGAGAGTGTTTAGAATAGGTTGGGTTTGTGAGAGAGTGCTTAGTGCTCACTCGCCAGCTGTATGCAGGTCCTGCTGGAGAGAGTGTAAAATAGGTTGGGTTTGTGAGAGAGTGCTTAGTGTTCACTGTCCTGCTGTAGAGTCTAGAATAGGTTGAGTTTGTGAGAGAGTGCTTAGTGTTCACTCGCCAGCCGTCTACAGGTCCTGTTGGAGAGAGTTTAGAATAGGTTGGGTTTGTGAGAGAGTGCTTAGTGTTCACTCGCAAGCCGTCTGCAGGTCCTGCTGGAGAGAGTCTAGAATAGGTTGGGTTTGTGAGAGAGTGCATAGTGTTCACTCGCCAGCCGTCTGCGGGTCCTGCTGGAGAGAGTCTAGAATAGGTTGGGTTTGTGAGAGAGTGCTCAGTGTTCATTCGCCAGCCGCCAACAGGTGCTGCTAGAGAGAGTGCAAAATAGGTTGGGTTTGACAGGGAGAGAGTCAAGGTATGGCTGACCTTTTCCATGGAGGGGCGCTGTTAGAAGATATATGTGCACACTCTTGCTAATAGTACCAACCGTGTTGATCAGGGCATTGCCCTCACCATTCCTTTGTAAAGCTTGCATGTTTCTATTACTTTCATGTTTTACATCTCAAACCTTGATTAACAAACCTGTGCTGGATATACCCAGCTGGCAGCGCATCGGGACATGGTAGGAGGGGGCCTGATCCAGTCACTTATTGCGATCAGTGAGCATGATTAAGAGATGATGAACAGGTTCGACATTGAAATCTATCGGCTTTGAGTCTCTGAGCCCTTCACTTTAAGATTTGACTAACCAACAGTTACATTAGGCCCCTCACACCTCTCCGATGAGGAACACCCTAGACCAGTGGTCTTAAAACCTTTTATTACCACACGCCCCCGTTCCTCCCAGCAATCATAGGGCGCCTCTTAGAATTTTTCACAATTATTCTATTCAATTGGCAATGTTTAAATATGTCTAGACTTATTTAAGCATTGCAGTTAAGTTCTGTTTTAAACATGCAATAAAATGCATGATTGCCCAACATACTGTTCTAGTCAGGCAGGCCTTACTCTAGCTTAATAGCCCGCTGCCGAGGGCCTAGGGCTTGGGCCTAAAACACAGGTTCAGGGCCTTTAACAACCGGCATACCCTGAGGCAGAAAGGCTATAAAGCTATTAGAACATTCCACCCACTGAGGGTAGAATGTTCTAAATTAAAAAGGGAGAAACATGAAGACAAACATTGGAACATTGGACTTCAGGACAGATATTGGTATCATGCTCATTGTGCCACGGTATTCAAGCTAGCCTGGCTGATGAGGAGCGATACCTCAAAACTGATCCTAGGATGCTTGTTTCTAGTCCAGGGAGGACCTGCCTTGGCAGCTAGGGCTGGATTGTTTCCATGAAGAGCAGGGTCAAGACTGATTAGCATATGGCTGGCTATAAATTGGTGTGGCATGGTGAGCAAAAGTACAATGGATTGAACCCAGATCTCTTGACTGGGGGCAATGTTTGATTTGTTCCTCATCCATCATTTGCGTGTCTTTTGCTTTCTCGCCCTAAGTGTGCCGGGTATGCCCAGACTTGGGTCCCGGGCTCACTGTGCCACTGTTTCAAGCTAGCCTGGCTGATAGTGGGTGATACCCCAACACTGGTCCGAGGAGGTTTGTTTCTAGTCCAGGGAGGACCTGGCATGGCAGTTCGAGATGAATTGTTCACATGAGGAGCAGGGTCAAGACTAATTTGTACATTAAAATGATTTGGTCCAGGGGTTTCCCTTTTTTGTGTATGACCGCAATGTTAGCTACTCTCTGCGTTTCAGGAAGGATTCCACGGTCCAAACACTCATTATACATCGAAGAGACGGCTTTGTAGAGCTCATTTGGGAGGCCACTAGGACCCATGGCCTTCCCACACTTCAATGCTCCTATCGCCTTAGAGACCTCCTCAGGGGTCAAAGCGGTGTCGAGGTCAGTGACATCCTGAGAATCCAACCTTGGTAAGGGAAAAGTAGAAAGCAGTTCGGCTGCCTCCTCCTGTGTGGAAGTGGACGTGGGAACATAGAGCAGCTCAAAATGGTTAGCAAAACCCTCAGTGATCCCATCTCGGTCATATCGCCTCACGCCTTCTGGAGCCACAATATCAGCCACCCACCTATTGGCCAACTCCTGTTTGTCAAACCATGCCAACAGTTTACTGGCTTTATCCCCAATCTCATACACACGATAATGAGTTGCCCGGTGATGCGCTCGGGCCGCCTCTTTAGCTATATCACTGTATTGTTTTTGTTTCACCGCAAGTTTGTGGGAGGCGTCACAAGAAGCGGATACGACTAAGTCGCGTTCGAGACAGGCCATCTCAAGTTCTATATCTACCAACTGCTTACGCTTCTCTTTCCTGTGACCCGTCACTGCCGCCACCCCGCAGCCTCCAATCACTGCCTTATATGCCTCCAAAGTGTCACATCCGATTCAATGGATCCCTCATTTTCTGCGAAATAATCAGTAGTGGCCTTTACCAACGTGTCCCGTATCTCCGGAACCTTGAGATACCATGGGTTAAGAACAATTTGGGGCAAGAGCGAGAAGGCACACCACCGTAGTCGGCCAGGATAGGGGAATGGTCGGAGATACCCCTGGGCAAAAAGGAGATTTCACCAAACATGGAGAGTTGAGTAGCTTGGCAGAAAAGGTAGTCAATATGGGACATACTACCATGGAGGTCAGAATGGAGAGTATATTGTTTGTCGGGGTGGTGTGTACGCCACGCAGCCACCAATCCATGGCTGCAAGGAAGTATGCCAGGAGTTTCCCCTGTGGTTCACCGCGTCGGGGTGGTAAACGATCCAGTTCACCCTCCAGGGCAGCATTACAGTCTCCCCCCAGCAAGTTGTCCCCCTCAGGTAAATTCAGCATGTGTGGGCCTAAGCCCATCAGGGTGGAGGAGTGTAGCCTGGGAGGTATGCACAGTGAGGTTATATTAAGATGGACCCTCCCACCATCCGGATACCATGGCAAAGTGGCCAGAGGGGTCAAGCCTAAGTTTTGGATTTGAAAAGGGAGGTAGGTGAATGCCAGGATACCCACCCCTCTGGACCCCCACGTATAACCTGCGTGGGCAAGCAGTTTATAACCCCATCTGTTGAGTGCACAGTAGGTAGTACCAGAAATGTGCATCTCCTGGAGCAGCACAAAGTCGAGGCGTGGCACTTAAGGTATTGAAATACTATCCCCCTCTTAATTTGGTCACCCAACCCATTCACATTTTAGGAGATTATTTTGAGTCGACCCATCGCTGTATAAGTGGTGTGGTCGTCACTCATTTGGCTCGGAGATCATGAGCCCACCCTCCCACAGGGACAAAAGTGTAATAGGCATAACAAGACATATCCCCACAGCATAACAGGAGAATAAGCAGATCCCAGTGTCGCCCGTGAGGAATTCGTCAGAGCCACCGGGGGTGACACAGAGGACCACAAAGGTAGCATCGTAAGTGGAACTGCACAAGAAACATAGCAGAAATGCATAGTGTAAGACAATATGTGTGCCAGTAACCCAGTTGAGTTTGCACATGACCTTGGAAGACAAGCTGCTCAAAAACACAATAAAAGATTAAACTAATACCCTGGAAAACACCCTGGAACCCCCCCCACCCGCCTCCCTGCAACATGGACTCAGAACTGCCCACCACCCCAATTTGCAGAGTGCTTGTGTACCCATACCTAGAACCATGTAGAGGGGAATGCTACACAACCAAACTACCCCAGAGTACGACCGTCCCCCCTAAATAACAGTTACATTTGCCCATGATGAATCCCGAAGGGCCTCGTAGCCCCAAGCTTGATTTATGTAGCTCTGACCGCCCTGACCGGAATATCTCTCCACCCCCTTCTCCAAAATCGTGTCCCAAAGAAACCCTCAGGTGCTCAGTGGGGGGGCACAAGATGATAGTCAGAGAACGTTTGGAAGCAAGTAACACCTCCCTCCCACTGAACCTGGAACCGTGTCCAGGGGCCGACCTATTGTCGATGGCTCAACTAAACATTAACATCGGGGCAGAACCTCAGTACGTGGCAACATCCAATGACACCTGTAGCCGGTTCTCTCAGTCAACTTTTTCCAGATGGTGGTCGGATCTATGAGGTTGATCTGGGGATGGGCAACCCCGTTCCTCAGAGGAATGCCACCTCTCCAGTCAATCCCAGGTATCCTCCGGGGACAGGAAAAACAACGACTTATCGTCCGATTGCACACGTAGTTTTTCTGGAAAAAGCATGGCATACTTCAAATTGTGGCCCCTGAGTGCCCATTTCACTTCTAGGAAGGAGCGGCGTTTCTGTTGCACCTCATAGCTAAAGTCTCGAAAAAAGGTTATGCTTGAGTTCTCAAATTTGAGAGGCGGTCCAACTCTTGCAGCTTCAAGGATAATGTCCCGGTCACAAAAGTTGAAGAGCCGTGCCAGGATGGGAAGCGATGGAGCACCCTGCTTCGGAGGGACTCCAGGCACCCTGTGGACACACTCAACAGAGAAGTAGTTGGACAGGGACAAAGGCTGCAGATGGTTTTGAATCAGGTCTTCAACAAATAGGTCTGTGGCCTGTCCCTCCGCCCATTCGGGAACTCCCGGGATGCGCTTGTTGTTTCTTCTCGCGCACCCTTCATAATCTTCCAGCCGAGCCTCAAGGTCCGACGTCTGGGTCCGCAGTTGCTTGATTTAATTTGATTTAAAGACTTGTAGAGCGCGCGAATGCCCTAGGGCGTCTTGGCGCTGGGTCGAAAGTAAAGAGTCTAGCCATGCCAAGCCGGAAGAACACTTAGAGTGAGAAGAGCCAAGTTTTTACGGCTTTCCTGAACACTAAGAGTGAAGGACTATTCTTAACTGAAAGGGGCAACATGTTCCATGCCTTGGCGGCATGTAGCAGGAAACTTCTGCCTCCCCATCTCAGTAGTTTAAATCTGGGTGTTTTGATCAGTTTCACCTTGATAGATCTGAGGTTCCTTGTTGGTTCATATTGTTTTAGGTTCTGTTTTAGAAAGTGGGAGCCAGTCCCATGGAGGGCCTTGTAGGCCAGGCAAGCTGATTTAAAATGCAACCTTTTCTCCACTGTTGCCTCCAGCTGCGTAGTGGAGTGTTTAAGTGTTGCGACAGAGACTTTGTTTGCCTTGACTCTTTCCCCCATGTTTCTCAGATCGGTGCGTATGAGGTTGATGTCGATCGCACCAGTGTCAATCTTATGTTCCAGTGCTGTGCGGACTCCCCGGATAGCCTCCATGATGTCCAGCAATGTCAGAGTCCAGTCTTCAGTTTGCTGCATCACTTCCGTGCAAGCCTGTTTCCCCTCTGCTTCATCTGACGTGGAATGGGCAAATTTGGACAGTTGCAATGAGGATTGCCTGGGGCCTCTCGCAGTCGCCATTGCGTCCTGCTCTCTGCCTCCGGCGGGAGACTACCGGACCAGGGGAACAGCAAGACTAGGATCTGTGAGACTGCAGACAAAGATCAATTCAGCAGCATAGGGACCCCCGCTGGAGGACCAAAGAAAGGCAGGGGGAGTCAGGAACCTCCGGGCAGGAGTCAAATATTGCCGCTGTAGTAATCTGTGCTCACTTTTGGTCGTTATCAGCCCCTTGTAAATCAAACTGGCAGCGGCTGGCTCCCAGTCAGCTACTACACAGTCACGGGCCCTCCAAACCCTACAGGGGTCACTGAGCCCGGATCAGGTGCCGAATGGAGTGGCGCGAAGAGGGATGCCGGATTGTTTGCGGGAAGGCTGAATCTGCCACCACGGAGATCAGTTGGTCGCCCGTTGAGCAGGCAGAGGAAAGCGTCCAAAGAGAATCCAGACAATGGGTTCCAGCGCCTTGTGGCGGTGCACCGGGCGTACCCACCAATGGGTGCCTCTAATTGTGGCCCACGAGGGCAGCCAATGGGAAAGCACTTCAGGTAGCCGCACAGCGCAGGCACACCGGATGGGTTGATCCGAGCCCAGCGGTTCTCATTGAATTGCTGGCAGTTCACGGAGGCCGGTACAAACTTCCGTCCTCGGAAAGCTTAAAGCAGAAACAGCTGCAAGCGGGGCCACCTCTCAAGGGTGCCCTCCAGGTCCGACGGGCTGGCCCCCGATGCGAAGGGCAGGCAGTGGGAGAAGCTGTGGGACGTCACAGCCGAATCCTAGCTCCCGTCCGGCCAGCAAGGTTGAAGGCGTTTGTGCTGGTTTATGGGGTCGGATTCACGCCGGTGGCAGAACGGACAAATCCCACAACCTTCATTATTGATCCTGCACTCTTCTGAAGTGAAATACTCGGCCGGGCTATCACACAGCTGCAGCTCTATTTGCGCAGAGGGCAGCATTCACCAGCTGGGTTTATATAAAATGAGGGATTCTTTTTGCTTGTAAACACAAAGCCAGAATATTATTTCTGTCAACAATGAATTTCATTCATGTTCCTTGTCTTCTGAAAACAGATTTATTTTCCAGGCCAAGGGTCCAGTACTGTAAAGCAGAGTTCTGAATTACATTTTTTAAACGCTGGAATTCTTTACTGTTCAGGATTCAAAATTAGCTGAAAATTCCCTTGTTAGTCCAAGCATTGTTGATGGTGTTGATTTTACAGGTAGCATGGTCAAGTGTGCTTGTATTTCTTTCGTTAAAACTCTCTCACAGAATAAAAACCAACAATGTTTCTTTACTTTTAGTCCACTTTGTGCTAGTCTCCCAGTGGGTTTCCTGATATTTCATGTTTTTCCTAACTATAGGGAAATAAACAATAGCACAGAATAGACACTTTCATTGATGGTGGAGTTCTTGCTGATTTCTTTTTTAGGTCTGAAGATTCGCAAAAGCTTTTTGCACTTTCACTGCTATGATATGTCTTTTCTCCTGTGTGTCTTCGCTGATGAATCCTTAATGTTGAAGAATCACGAAAGCTACTTCCACATTCACTGCAATGGTATGGCTTTTCCCCTGTGTGTGTTTGCTGATGTCTATGTAGGACTGATAAGCGACAAAATCTCTTCCCACATTCATTGCACCTGAATGGTTTTCCCCCTGTGTGTGTTTGTTGATGATACAAATATCCTGAAGAGGAACTAAAACTAATTCCACATTCACTTCACTTGAAAGGTTTTTGTTGTAGAGATTCTGCACATACAGATATATGCACAAGAAAATATGCCGTTAGTGCACAATTGGTTGTACTGTACTTACATCTAAGAACCCACAATTCCTAGACTGACTAGCTATAGTGTCTCATAACCTCTGCAGACCTTCCGAAGATACCTAATGCTTAGACAAACCCAGAACACAGAACTCCCGACCTCTCAGAGTCACTGTAGCAATGTACACCCTTTTGCTCACTCACCCGTGCTTATTCCCACCAAATAATGCAGAGTCTATGTAAAGTTTAAAGTGTTTATTTTTCAACTAACAAACTCTGTGTGTAGTTCTATAATGCAGTAAACGAGCTAGCACCAGCACAATAATACATAAGATAAAAACAATGATCAAAGTTACAATACCATAAAATAAGAAGGGAGAGATCATTCTGAATGACCAGTGAATATTACGGCTATAGCGCCTAGACAACCCTCCCCTGGTAGGAATATGTATATTATATTAAAGAAGATCTCTGGGCCAATTCTGATGAACCCCTCACCGTAGAACGTAGGAGTAAGGTTACATAATAGGCTCAACAATGGCTCCAGTCTTCCGTCTGTCTTGATAAAGCTGCTGCATGTTAGTATAATGCAAGCATTTCTCAATTGTGCCAAGAAGTGCCAAATGTTATGTCTAGGTAGTACGGACTGACCAGAACTAGAAAGCACAGTGGCTTGTTTTTCGACCTTGTAAGCAGTGAGCAAACTATAACAATATGAGCTCATGTGGGCACAAAGGTGTCTTGCACAAGAAGATACAGAGTAGTGCGCAAAAATAAAAAGACACGCAGCTAAAATGGTTGCTAACTCAGGCTAACTTTAGCAAAGAATAGCGTGACCCTAGGGGCCATACTACAGTTTTTCCCCAGTGTGTGCTCGCTGATGCCGTTTTAGGTTTGATAATTGACAAAAGCTATTCCCACAATCATTGCACTTTAATGGTTTTTCCCCAGTGTGTGTTTTCTGATGCTGTTTTAGGCTTGATAAGTGGCAAAATCTCTTCCCACATTCACTGCAATGGTATGGTTTTTCTCCAGTGTGTGTTCGCTGATGAATCCTTAATTTTGAAGATTCACTAAAACTACTTCCACATTCACTGCAATGGTATGGTTTTTCTCCAGTGTGTGTTTGCTGATGAATCCTTAATGTTGAAGATTGACTAAAACGACTTCCACATTCACTGCAATGGTATGGTTTTTCCCCAGTGTGTGTTTGTTGATGATACCTTAATCCTGAAGAGGAACTAAAACTACTTCCACATTCACTGAAATGGTGCGGTTTTTCCCCAGTGTGTGTTCTTTGATGCTGTTTTAGGTGTGATAATCGACTAAAGCTCTTCAGACATTCACTGCAAGGATATGGTTTTTCCCCTGTGTGTGTTCGCTGATGTATAGGTAGGTCTGATAAGCGACAAAATCTCTTCCCACATTCATTACACTTGAATGGTTTTTCCCCAGTGTGTGTTTTCTGATGCTGCTTTAGGTCCCATAATTTACAAAAGCTCTTCACACATTCACTGCACTTGAATGGCTTTTCCCCTGTGTGTGTTCGCTGATGTATATGCAGGTCTGATAAGCGACAAAATCTCTTCCCACATTCATTACACTTGAATGGTTTTTCCCCAGTGTGTGTTTTCTGATGCTGCTTTAGGTCCCATAATTTACAAAAGCTCTTCACACATTCACTGCAAGGATATGGTTTTTCCCCTGTGTGTGTTTGTTGATGATACATTAATCCTGAAGAGGAACTAAAACTACTTCCATATTCACTGCAATGGTATGGTTTTTCTCCAGTGTGTGTTCGTTGATGAACTTTTAATGTTGATGAGTCACTAAAACTACTTCCACATTCAATGCAATGGTATGGTTTTTCCCCAGTGTGTGTTCTCTGATGCTGTTTTAGGTCTGATATTAGACTAAAGCTCTTCAGACATTCACTGCAAGGATATGGTTTTTCTCCAGTGTGTGTTCTCTGATGCTGTGCTAGGTGTGCTAATTGACTAAAGCTCTTCAAACATTCACTGCAAGGATATGGTTGTTCTCCAGTGTGTGTTCTGTGATGCCATTTTAGGTGTGATAAATGTATAAAGCTCTTCCCACATTCATTGCACTTGAATGTTTTTTCCCCAGTGTGTGTTCGCTGATGACTTATAAGTTTTGATGATTTCGTAAAACTACTTCCACATTTACTGCAATTATATGTTTTTTCCCCTGTGTGTGTTCTCTGATGCTTGTTTAGGCCTGATTATTGACTAAAGCGCTTCAGACATTCATTGCATTTGTATGGTTTTTCCCCTGTGTGTGTTCTCTGATGCAGTTTTAGTCTTGGTAAATATACTCTGTGTTTTATATAGCAGAACCCCCATTTCTTTTAACTTTCAGTTAACTGTGCTTTTGGCTGGTTGCTGTGGAATGGCCTGAAAGAGTTTACAATACACCTCTAGCACTGAATGGTGGTCTGATATCACTTTAGGAAGCAGAGTACTGCTGTAACCACCTCATGATCAGAGCTGGTATTGGACATGTTTACACAAGAAGTGGTTGATCAGTGTTGCCTTAATTTTCTAGAGGTCATTTCTTCATCTTGAGGCACGGAGGGGCACAGCTGAGACTCATAGAACCACCGAATTGCCCTTGACGGTACTTCAAAGATCTGTCAGTTTATGTTCAGGTCCGGCTGCCTCTGTCGGCACTTATGTTTTCCTGAATACTGGAACTCAATTTTTCGGACTTTGCTTTTGCAGATTTACAGTATTATCTTCATTATTCTTAAACATTTTGTGCAGTCATGGATTGTTTTCTGTCGGATGTAAAGAGATTTAAATCACTTAAATGGAAAATACCAGAATGTGCATATCCAATTTTTTATTGATTGTAGAAGCATCTCATGTATTACTATTGTTGAAACTTATGAAGACATATTTAAGAAAAATTTAACCTTACAGAGATATTTGCATAACATTTCCTTTGAACATGCCACAATGTTATTTATTTCAGCAAAGGTGTTCCTAGAGTAAATTAGCTAAAAAAGGGCTCTGGCATAGCACACATATACTTGTTACAGCTTTAGGTAGATGCATATGGTCAAGGTTTTGTTAAAACAAGAACAGCTCTTGGAGGAAGAGATGGATCAGGAAGACTCAAACAGCAAGGTGGACATCAGGATGTTGTGCTATACATCAAATCTTATTGTTCTTGGAGGTGCCTGGTTTCATTCACTACTAACTACTAACTCTTTTTTCAGGAGGGTTCCCCTCGCTGTAGTTTCAAGGCTTGATTACGGGGGCCTTTTGTGCGCTGATTGTGTTTGGGGCCCGTGTGGCGTAAAGGGGCTCTATCTGAGCCTTGTAGGCCCTGCATCATGTATCGACCCTCTCCCCATATAAAGTCCCTGCCCGATCTAAAATGGCGGCGCCTCTAAGACTCTAGGAATCTAGATATTGACATAGGACTTAGCATGTCCTTCTTGTGGACATGAAAGAAGGACCATCATGTTCTGTAGCTTCAAAGTATTTCCACGGTGGAGGCCATCTTAGAATGATGTTGTTTACTAATTCTGCTTAGATTTCCAGACTGGCTCGGTCTATCGAATTTCCAAGTGCATTCTAGGCCACTGTTCATCCTTTCCCCCCTATCCCTCTAATCTGGATTCTATCTTCCTAATTGCATAATCTAGTTTGACCTAATGTATTTCAACTTCCCTTTTTAATATTTGCAGCTGGGCCCTGTCTTCAGGGTTTTCAGTTTTCCACCTAGTAATCGCCTGCATATAACGATGGGAAGCCCACAACAGAAAGAGTACCTTCTTCACTCTTAGCATCTTCTGTCATTATGCTGCTGTTTAATGGGCTGTCTTTGTAGAACGGAGTCCTGGAACTTTCCTCCAGCCACCCCATGATTTGCTCCATCCCTTCCTTCTTTCCTTCTTCTGACCATACCCCCTTCACCTCAACTCCCCTCAGCTTCCCCCCATGTGAGCATGTAGTAGTCCGGTCCCTCCCCTCTTTCCACTATGGAAATTTGGTGCCCTTAGCCATGGATTCCCTTTCTCGAAGATCACTGGACTCCAAACTTGTTCCAGACAGCTGAAAATCCTACGATATCATATAACCCATAAACTATCTAAAAGCGTGTTCAAGAATTTCAATCACCAGCTTCTCAAATTTCTCCCATAAACCCTTATTTCCAACCCCTATGTCTTCACGAATAAAGGCGCTACCATAAGTGACCTTATCTTTTGCATTAAAAGACCAGCACAATGAAGGAAATCCCTTTGCTCTCTGCTCCGGATCACTGCAGCCACGAAAGCCCCCTACAGTCTCAAACTCTCTACAACTCCCTCTATTGTTCGCCGAGCAGAGGCAATCATCTCCCTTTATAATAATGGGATTATCCTCATCCAAGCATCTGAACCCAGCCTAGAATTACTTGAAGAAATTTTTCTCCCATCAAACTCTCTGTGATGAATAAGTTTCCTCCCTGACCCAAGCTCATCCTAGCCCTTATGTCATCCCACAGGTACCTCGTTCTTTATCCTTCCCTGTCCCCACTACCTGTATTGCTCCACCCCGTTCCCCTCCTCCCTATCCACCGTCATCAGATTACCCAACAGCATTAATTTACCATTACCCTTGCAGCTTGTTTCAACCAACATTTTTCGTCATATTAGCCTAAACCCTCATCACACCCCTAGAGCAGCGACCACTGAAATACACTGACTCGATACTAACACCATCACCTCATCTTTGCCCCTTACCTCTGAACATTTACTTTTTTCCTTCTTTTTTTTAAGTTTTATATAACACAAACATGACCCACGAGGGTATCAGAGCGCTTTACAATAGTAGATAGTAGTATATGGATAGCATAGGTGACTAGTAGTCAACAAAGAATGATTCACAAGGGAATCAGAACGCTTCACAATACACAGTTATTAAACATTCGGTGGTTGAAGTAGTAAACATACATTTGGTATGCGCCTTCAATACAAAAGATGTAGGCAATAATATAATATATGGATCACATAGGTGGCTAGAATTCAACATAGAATTAAAGTCTTAGGATGTGAATTTGTTCATTAGAAGCATTTTTACTTCTTTTTTGAAGGAGGTAAAGGAAGAGATTCCACGTACCACTGGAGGTATGGAGTTCCAAATCTTCGGTGCAATCCCTGAGAATGCTTTGCAGCCTGTTCTCTTTTTATGGAAGGATTGTGGTTTCAGTAGAAGTGAACTCATACTTTGCAGTCGTCTGCATCCTCCCGATTGCTCTAGCTTTACAGCTAAGTAACGGGGTATTGCTATGCAGGGCTTTATGGGTCTTGCAAGCGATCTTTAGGTGTGTTCTTGCCTCGTAGGGCAGCCAGTTCAGAACTTTCAAAGTCGGAGAGATGTGGTTATTTCTTTTAGTTTCTGATACCAGTTTGGCTGCAGAGTTAAGCGATGCCCTCAGCGGGGCCGGCCAGTATTTGGGGAGACCGCATAGAGTCTAATCTTGGTAGCGCTAGGGCTTGTACTGCCATTTTTAAGTCGGTCTGTGGGAAGAAGGGTTTAAGTTTCCTTAGTATACTCATCTGGTAATTAGCTCCTTTGGCGGCATTAGTGATTTGCGCCTGCATATTCAGGTGTTTGTCTATGGTGACTCCCAGGGATTTCGCGGAGTCAATGATGTGCGGAGCAGTGTCAAAGGAAGTTAGATGTTTTTTGGGGGTTAAGCATGAGGTGGTTACCAGAGAGCCAACTTTGAGTATTCTGTGGAATAGAGTTGATGGAGAGGAAGTCTTCTTGTGACGAGATTTTCATATACAGTTGGGTGTCGTCTGCATACAGGTGATATAGAATGTTCACTGAGTTAAATGCGTTTGCCAGGGGCTCCATGAGTAGATTAAAAAGAATGGGTGAAAGTGCTGAGCCCCACTGTCAGCACTGATGCATTTTTGACACTCTTTCTGGAAGAACCCTGACACTTGCTATTTCGGAACCCCCTAACATGACCAATAACATGGCGCCTATGTCCTCATCAATCTGTTTTTGAGTCCCTGAACCGCACTCCTCAATCATGATTCCATCTCTATTCCCCCCTCCCCTGGTTCTCCCAACTCAGTTTCTCCCTAACACCATAAACCGGAGCAGTCTCACCTGGCCTCCTGGCCCACATCACGACCTCCTGCTTCCACATTACTATTGACTCCAAACTCTCTGAGATCTCTCAGGAGCTTCATCAAATTATGGCTGAGGTTTAAAGCCTAATATCCCTCACCTCCGAGTTCGCTAATTGTTGGTGTCCCACCAGGCCGATGGGTAAGAATAGACACTCCCTTTAGCAATCCAATAACAATCACGTGTGACGGATATCACCCCGCACATCCAATGGGATCTCAGCATTCGCAACATCTCCTCATTTGACCTGGAAGACAATTCCCTACACCCACGCCTCCACCGACCCATCAGGATAAAAGATTCTCAATCGGATAACAATATTTAATCCCTCCTCTTTCAGTTAAATCCACATAGAGATCCTAGGCCCAATCCCAGAGCAGGTAACAATTCAAACTTCAAGCAAATTCCCATCACTGAGGCTGCCTCCGCTGTCGCCATACCCCACCTGAAATGTACGCTACTGAATTGCAGATCAGCATCTAAACATACAGTGAATATTGCTGACCTTATCCTTACTCATGATCTTGACCTGATAGTCCTGACTGAAACTTGTCTAAATGACTCCTTCACTCCAACACTCGACATTCTAGCACCGCCCAGCTATGACATCATCAGATTAGATCGCCCAAACAGACCTGGTGGAGGTAACCCCTGTACTCACTGCAATAATCTCTCTGTGAAGCAAGCACAAAACGTTACTCTCATCTCGTGTGAATATCTAGGCATCGATATCCTGAGTAAAGATAGGCCTCGATACAAATTGCATGCGTTTTACCACCCTCCAGGAGATAACCTCCCATCCATTGAACAAATTATGGAAATCATCACAACCAACTCCGGTGTATACTGCACCCAAATCTTCCTTGGTGACTTCAACCTCTACTGGAATGACCCAAATGACCAATCAGTGATTAGCCTAAAAACCTTCCTAGCTGACCTAAACTTGATCCAAATATGCGAAAGTCCTATCAGAACCTGGAAGCGGCACTGGATCTAATTATCTCTAAAGCTAATTCCATTCAACTTGAATCTATCATTCCATGTGATTGGACAGACCATCACTGCATCACTTTGCTCATCGCTGAATCGCTGTCCTCAAAAAAGGTTAAAATAAAAAAAACAGACACTTGAAAGGGAACCCTCGAAACATAAACCTGAATGAACTGACATCTATCAGCAATACCGGACCGGGGAAGGAAAAAAAGACCCCCACAAGCCACCCACCCCCCTCCACGAGATGAAGAAAAAAACAGAAGAGTGCTTGGAAAGAATGCAGTAACCCCACACAAGTAAGCAATTATAATAGTTTTTAAAACATTCCCCCCATTAGAACGCACACAATGATTCAATAAAATTTTAAAATCATGGTCACTTTCTAAACGCAGTAGCAGAGCAACAGCGTGGCAACTCTAATCAGGGTGAACCACCATCACGTGGTGTAGAGGAGGAGACAAATGTGATAATAGTTAAGGAACTGCTGAGCAAAACTGACCTAAAAAGGAACTGGGCCTGCACTCAACCCCCCAACATGTTCCAAGAGTGGAATATGGCTCCATCATATTATTAGCAGAAGTTTGATAATAACAAGAATAGTGCACAGAGAGAGTCAAAGGTTGAAGTAAACAGACAAAAAAACAGAGATCAAGAAAGGGAAGAGAGAAAGAAGAAACAGGGGAAAAGGAAACATAGAGTTATAGGAATCCTTACCTGACAATTATTCTTTTTGTTCCCCCAAGGGTGGCAGCCACGCTGCACTGCCTGTCATCCCAGAATACCTTGAAAGGAAGTCAAGAAATAATTTTGCATCAGACGACAATCACACTTCATCACATTTTACAAATAACCGTCCTGGATTTACAAAACAACCGAGCACAGGGAGAACCAGGGGCTGACTTCAGCCTCCTTTCGCAGCTATTGCTGTGAATGTTCAACAATTAACCACCGTGGTCCTGCATGCGGCTGCTAACTGTTCAACATTCACAGCAACAGCTGTGAAACAAAGGTTTCGGAGTACCGGAGGTGTTTCAACCCCCTCGGTCTCTGGGACACCGCTGTTTTAATAATTAACACATTCTGCCCTCATGGGTCAAACAGTGTAAAGGCCTTATATTCAGCCATAGCAGGCAATACTGCTGATTAAAGGACCGCTCCCTCGGTAAAGGCCCTTGCCTTTGGAGCTACAACAAGCTTCAAAGCTATAGTAAAGGTTTCAAATAAATACTGAAGGCATAAACATGGTTACTCAGTCAGAGAATAATTATCATAATATTTGCAGGAGAATCACATAAAGGGAACCTTTAAAGTATATCAAAAGCCAGAATCAGAAATAACTCTAGCTGTAAAGTCAATAGACAGACCACACACAACAAATGTGTGCTAAGAAATAAGAAAACGTTTTTTTTATAATATCAAATAGCAAACTGATATAGAATCTGCTCAGTTAGGAATCAAGGGAAAGTTCTCAAGTTTTTAGACAGAGAGAACACATTATTGACATGGTTCACAATGAGGTAAAAATGTCAGCAATCAATGAATGTTCATGAAAACATGGCACAACAAAATGTAATTTAATAAACGACACCTACAAAATGAATAATTAATTGTGACTCTTCCCCAAAAAGCCACAAGTCATTTTACAAGGTTATTCCCTAACATAATAACTGGATCTTAATGACAGTTTAAGTTTGTGGCCATTCATCATTGACCCAATTTGTACGGGAACATTTGCTGACAGCTTATTAGTTGTTTATTAGAAATGCCTACAACTTGGACTCCTTTCCCAAGAGGGGTGGGTTGGGCGCTCCCATCAGTCTGACTGTGGAACGGGCGGCACATTTATCGATTAAAAGAGATACTGGATTCCCATTTACTTCTTCTACAAAAGGGCCGCTCTGGGTGACCTCTAGGACTGCAACAAGCATGCAATCCTTCTCCCGTCTCAGGCACAGTCATTGTGTCTGATTCAGTCCAGTAGAAACTACTAGTGTAGGAGGAAGTTGTGGGGAAAATCCTTATTAATCACTGAAGGATTTTGTTGAAATACTGAATTTGTTGAGAATTTGGCGTTCTATTCTGCACTGGGCTGTGGGACCATCGGGAATGAAGGCATGTTCC
The DNA here is from genome assembly GCF_964261635.1 of Lissotriton helveticus. Lineage (NCBI taxonomy): Eukaryota > Metazoa > Chordata > Amphibia > Caudata > Salamandridae > Lissotriton > Lissotriton helveticus. Next base: position 308,120 of record NW_027611702.1, on the reverse strand, counting down.
AATATATCTGCCTTTGATTCTGCATGCTCGGCACAGAGGCCAGTTGGGCTGGGACCATTGACTGTGACATCCCATTCTGGCCATCTGATTCATGTTCCAGTTTCCCAGGTCCTGCAAACATCGCAAGGAGCGTGTCTTATTCTGCACACTATTACTGTTTGAAGTATTTAAATTGCCACTGTCAGTAAAACCTACACCCTGAGCAGAGCCGGACTGGCCGTAACGGGCTTCGGGTGTTTCCCCGGGGGGCTGGAAGAGTGGGGGCTGATTCTTCAGTGCTGGGAAGCGTATTTGTTACTGGGGACTGGTTTTGCTCTGGTGCTGCTATATCACCCCCAGCAACAAAAGAGGCAGGGGGCTGGTCCGGCAAAATTGTCAGGCCTGGTTTGGGTTCCCAGTCTGGCCCTGACCCAGAGGAACAACATTTCCTCCTTGCACATACTGAACATCATTACTCTGCACACCAACGCCGTGCATATCCAAATTCACACCAGCAACAAACCCAGAATCAAAACGAGAATAAAATCCGTGAGAACCACTTTCGTCACCCGTTTAGAACATTTTTGTCTGAGTGCTCATTATTTTTTCTTTGATATTTTTCTGCTTAGTAACAAAATTCTCACTACAGAACTTTGCGTAAAACAAAATCTCTTCCGCAATATTAGTCTGCAGCCCCTCACATTAAGCACTAACCTCTGGATGCAACGCTAAAAGATGCGATCTCTTTTACCCGTTCTTTGCCTTTGCAATATTGTCTGTAACTCTGCATTAATCTCTTGAACTATATAATAAAATATTTTGAGGCACTTCACTCTGTGGCTCTTCAATTGGCCAGTTTACAAGCAACTTACACTCATTCCACAAATCTCTTGGGACAACAATTAACAAACTTAAACTCAGCTCTCGACCACCCCGCCTGGACGAACAGGCCTCATCTCCACTGCATCCCTCCTGGAGTGGCCCCACCTCCTTTGAACCACCCAAACACAGGACAGGCCTCACCTCCTCTACAGTCTCCTGAACAGGCCTCTCCCACTCTGCACCCCTGGACAGGCCACATCTCCTCTACACCCCCCTAAACAGGCCTCACTCACCTCCTCTGAGCCCCCTGGACAGGCCTTGCTTCCTCTGCATCCCGCGACAGGTCTCGCCTCCTCTGCAGCTACCTCCAAACAGGCTTCACCCCCTCTACATCCCATGGACAGTCCTCCCCTCCTCTGCACCTGCTGGACAGGCCTCACCTTCTTTGTGCCTCCCCTGGACAGGCTTCACCTCTTCTAACCTCCCCCCGACAGGACAGGTCTCACCTCCTCTGCCCCTCCCCCCTCTCCACAGGTATCACCTCCTTTGCCCCTCACCCCTTCTCCACAGGTCTCAACTTCTCTGTACCACCCAAACAGGTCTCACCTAGGCTGCACCCCCCTGGACTGAACATGCCTTACCTCCTCTGCACCCCTGGACAGGCCTCACCTCCTCTGCACCCCTGGACAGGCCTCACCTCCTCTGCACCCCTGGACAGACCTCCCCTCCACTGCAACCCCCTGGACAGGCTTCCCCTCCACTGCACCCCCCTGGACAGGTCTCACCTACAATGCAGCTCCCTGGACAGGCCCCACCTCCTCCGCACCCCAGGACAGGCCTCACCTCCTCTGCCCCTGGACAGGCCTCTCCTCCTCTGCACCGCTGGACAGACCTCCCGGTGAAGGATTCATATTAAGGACAGAGGAGCCCAGAGTTCATTCCCCCATACAGCACCTCTGACTCCGCCCGGAGCCTCATGGAGCTATGCACAGGCCCCGAAGAGAGACACTGCTCCCCTGGACAGGCCTCACCTCCTCTGCACCCCTGGACAGGCCTCTCCTCCTCTGCTCCTCACTCAGGCTCATCGGCAGGAGGAGCTGAGCTCTCCTGATGTCACCATGAATGCCGGGGGAGTGTGGGGGGGGGATCTTCATAAATTGCAGGTAAGTGAGTTAGCAGCTCTCCTACCTGAGCAGAAACCTGTCAAGGCTCTCTCCTCCTCCTGGGGGCAGATCAGGAGTCTGAGGGGGGGGCGGGTCTGAGGGGGGGCAAGGGCAGATCTGGGGTCTGAGGGGGGGCAAGGGAAGATCTGGGGTCTGTAGATGAAGGTAACTGCCCACCAGACAGGGCTCCTTCTTCCAGCAGCAGGCTGGACACACCATGAGAGGCAGGAAGTGATGTCACCACCGCTGCTTGTGCTGTCCCTGCCGCCGCTGACCCGGAAGAGGAAACCCATCTTCCTTTCATACAAAGTGCAGCTCAGTGGTTTTCATCAGCAGGCGAGGAGCACCCTCTAGTGGCCGCTGACGGAACCGCTGCCTCCAGGCTCCAGCAGTGAATACATTTCACACAACCAAGCACTTATACCTGTAAAGACCTGGGATTTCAGATGTCACAGACATGAATGTTTTTAAGGGTCAGACAGTTCAAGTATAGGGCCTCACACTTGGCTGCCGCTGTGAAAAAGTATTTATAGCTTCACTTCAGATGAGCATCTTCCAAACACTGATGTAAAGGACTTAAGAGTATTTACAGAAAGGTGCCAACTGGAAGTGCCAGTCTGTATTTCAATGAATATATCTGAATTTCAATGAATATATCTGTATTTCAATTAATATATCGGTATTTTAATGAATATATGAGTATTTCTGTCAGTTTTGCAATTAAACTGGACAGCTTATTTATTCTTTTAAATAATTTATTTGCAGTTTTTCAAATCCACAACGTGCTAGATAGCAAAGTAAACAGAGGTAAATACCATGGAGTTTTAAACACCAGATCAAGTACAATGTGGCATAGGTCATGTGTCAAAGCGACAATTGAAGGAACAGCTTATTTCTAATTTTCCTGTGACTGTGGCTTATTCCTTATATTTGATACGGTTTTATATCCTCGAACAAGACTGAATTGTAGGTTCTAATATTAACCCCTTAAGTGCTGAACGTTCGAACTGCACCTGCGCAATGGAACGTCCAGCACTGGAGCTGGACGTTCCATAGCAGCTATGAGGTTAAGATAGCGGCCTCTTTCAGGCTTTGGTGTTTTGTTTACAGTAACCACCATCCTCTCTCAACAAAGATTCACTGACAAAAAAAAGCAATTTATCTTTGAAACAACTAATTCCTAAGATAGAGATATCAAGTATGAACCAGAAATTTCTCACACAGTTTGCAGTGCATCATAAAAATGAGTGGGTGTTACTGGTCTGAGTAACAGGGGAGGGGCATTTCACTACTCGAAAATATTCTACTCCTTCACATAGGCCCCTCTATCATAGTTAGGGTTCCCGGTTTTATGGTATTTATTTTTTTGCCATTTTTTCTATATTTATCCACATTTATTTTTGCCACAAGCAAAAGACGACGCTACAGCTAGTATTTTTCCACATTTATTTAAATTGACAATTTTATTAGTTTTCTAGTACAATATAGTATATATTGTACTAGAAAACAAATAACAAGCATTGGCATAGCCAATAGGTCTCGCCTTTGGGAACTTATAAGTATTTAGTTATGCAGCACAATATCCTTGGTGCAACAACATCAACTGTTGCATGGATATACACTTAATAAGGTCCCAAAGGCGAGACCTATTGGCTATACCAATGCTTGTTAAGGTTTATGGTTCGATAATGGGGCCACTTTAATGTTGGTGCCAAAATAGGAAGGAAGTGCATGTGAAAGCGGCTCATACATGAATAAATGGGACTGTGCCAGCGCTGGCATCAGGCTATCGTGCAGTGCCAGGCCTCGCTGCCACTTACTAATGTAACCACTACAGCCTGTGATGCCCACAATGCTACAGACCTAGAGTACCAGCAGGCTAAGGGATCCCTGCTCTCAGCAGCAGCGGTCCCTTCATTTAGTTAGTGCAGGCTGTGATGCCAACTTAAAAGGGGCTCCAAATCCAAGACAAAAATAAAATTAAAACAAATACAAAGTGGTCGTGGTACCTATTGCATGGACTGGGCAGTCAGGTAGGCAGTGTAACCAGGTTCACTATAGACATTTGGGTACTTCAGAGGGAACCAGGCAGCCAGGGGCTCCTCTGGAGAGTTCAGTTACTGCAATAGTACGGGTGCCTATGAGATGGTAGTGTGGCCAGACCCAGTGCAGCGAGTACTGTGAGACAGCCAGTAGTGTCAGGTGGCAGTCATGTGGATAGTACATAAAAGCTACAGTGGATGAGACATCGCTTCAGTCCTTGAGATGTCTGTCTACCTGACAGACTCGAGGTTCTGACTTTTACAAAGTGGAATTGACACACTATTGATGATTTAAGATAAAGTTTATTGCAGATAAAAAACCCCGAGATGCGGTCACTAGTAACTGCTCTCTTCACTCCCTCCAACATTCTTATCACGAGCTAACCCATTCCTACAACAGTGTTCTAATACAATTAAAGGTACATAACAATACAACATACATAGATGTAACACGTCCCCTTTTCTACAAAAAAACAAATAAAAACAAAAAAAACCAAAATTCATAAAAACTAAGGGTAACTAAAATTCATGATGATGCATTTAAGAATGTAAGACATAGTAATTTAACCTTACTGGTTTCACTACAATACGTCCAGATAACATTCTAACACCTGAAGAATTAGAAATAGTTATTTCCGCTGTTGATGGTGATCGTGTAGGAACTACAGAACTTGGTTGAACCCTTCCATGGACACCTTCACACATATCTTTGGACACAGTAATATCTTTACTCTTATTTAACCAGATGTTTCGTTCTAAATCATTTCACAAAGTTAACTTGTTGAAATTCCATTTGCGCCCATCATCTAACAACACACAATTTCCAAAAACTTTCAAACTTTTTTTTGGTTGGGACCATTTAGAAGAACCATCCTTTGACAAACCAACACGAAAAGATTTCACCCAATCACCAACACAAAACTCATATATGCGTTTCTTGATTTTACTATTGTCTCTACGGACACACATATCTTGGTACACATTCACTCTTTCATTAAGACATTCTTTGGAAACAGGTTTGGAAGAAGTTTTAAGCATCAATGCCGGAGTTACCTTGCTACACACAGAACGACCTTTAAGGAGATTGAATGGAGTCACCAATGTGGCAGAGTGTGGAGTATTGCGATAGCTCCAAATCATTTTCTTAACAGCAATTTTACAATCTACACCTTCTACCACTGCCAACTGTATGCACTCCTTCAATACACCGTTGAATCTTTCTACCATACCATTTTCCCGTGGACAATATACCGCAGTAGTAACATGTTTTACACCACATGACGGTAAGTAATCTTGAAATTCGTCAGCTACAAATTGTGGACCATTATCCGTAGTAATTATCTCAGGAAAACCCTCCCTATGGAACAATTTCTCGCAAAAACTAATCATAGTAGAAGCTTTAATCTCACTGACAAATGCCACCTCAGGCCATTTGCTATGATAATCCATTAAAACTATAGCAAATTTGCCAGCAATATTACCAACACTAAAAGGACCACAAATATCCATAGCCAATTTCTGCCCCGGTTTTCTGGAAATGGAATAGAACTGATGATGGATTACTGTGAAGAGTGAGATTTGTCGCTACAAGTGCACTCTATGCAATTCCTAACACACCTTTCAACATCCTTGTCCATGCCAGGCCACCGGAAATCACACCTACACCTTCTCTTCATGCCAGACATACCTGAATGCCCTTCATGAATAAGATCCAACAGCCTATTGCGTAAGCTTGATGGTACGATAAGTTTGTCTGCTCTCCTAACTACACCAACAACAGAATCAAAAGAAAGTTCTGACCATACAGTTTTATACTCAGATAGTTCACAATCACTCCATGAATGACGATTGCACTCTGAGGCTAACCGTGAAATCACTTGTTTTAACACAGTATCATCTTGTACAGCTTGTTTCCACTCTTCCAAACCAATAGCACCATTACAAGCTTCATCCACCGTAGCTACCGACCAATCCTCATCTTGATCCATTACAATGTCACCATCGTTGACTGGAAGACGAGATAAACAATCAGCATTAACATTCTTAATGCCGGGTACAAACATCATTTGGAAATCATATTCCTGCAGTTTGTAAATCCACTTGGCAATTCTAGGAGTAGCTCTGCCTGCCCCTTTGGTTGAAAATATGTCCAAAAGGGGTTTATGATCGGTTTAATTCAAAATTTGTGCCCCAAACATAATTCCTGAAATAATTTACTCCCCAAAAATAAGCTAACGCCTCCTTTTCTATGACTGAATATGATGGTTCAGCACCTTTCAGAGTTCGAGACGCAAATGCTATTGCCCATTCAAAATTGTCTTTTCCTTGCATGAATACAGCACCCAGTCCATACGCACTCGCATCCACTACAATGATTGATTTTTTGTTGGGATCAAAAGGTTTAAGTGCCACAGCATTTATGATGTCCTTCTTGATATTTTCAAAGACTGATTGGCATTCAGCACTCCACGAAAAATTAGCCCTTTTTTTCATTAATAAACTTAAACAAAAGACCTTTGAGGCAAAATGGGACACAAATTTGGAGTAATACTCCGCTAAACCTAGAAAAGAACGTAATTGTTCTTTGTCAGAAGGCGATGGAGCATTATTGATAGCATCTAACAAGTTTTTCTTAGGACTAACACCTTCTGCTGACAAGGTATGTCCAAGATACTCGATTTTACTCGTGGCAAACTTACATTTATCAGCAGCAACAGTCAAACCAGCACACTGAAGCTTGAACAAAACTTCATTTAGAACTTTATCATGGTCTGTTTTGCTTTTCCCCCACACAAGCACGTCATCTTGGAACACCAACATATTGGATGTGCCTTCAAGGACTCTGCATATAACTCTTTGAAAAACAGCTGATGCTGAAGACAAACCGAAAGGCATTCTCAAAAATTGGAATGCTCCCTCTGGTGTTATGAAAGATGTTAAATGGCGAGATTCAGGGTGCAATTTTATCTGGTGGTATGCATTTGATAAATCTATGGACGAAAAATACTTTGCGTCCTTAACTGATGCTACCATTTCGTTAATCAGGGGTAAAGGATAACGGTCTATACAAATGTTTTTGTTCAAGTCTCTTAAATCAACGCACATGCGTAATTTTCCGTTGGATTTCCGCGCCAAAACCACCAGACTACGCCAATCTGACGCCTCTATGGGCTCAATGATGTTTTATTGACATAACCTATGCAGTTCTATCTTTAACTGTGACCTTAACACCAAAGGAACATTGTGCACTTTGTGAACTACAGGTATGCAGTCGGGTTTGAGGATTATGCAATGTTCAATTTTTTTAAGACATCCCAATTTGGAACTAAATAACTCTGGAAATGTTTTATGCCATTTGGACCCTGCATCACTTTGAGTTAAGAAAACTTGGTCAGGAATTTTCTTGTGCCATTTGGATTCTCCATCACTCTGAGTTAAAAGAACTTGGTCAGGATGATTTGGATCTAGAATTATTCCCAAATTCTTTTGTTCCTTCCAACCTAACAAAGATCTTCCCTTTTCAACCACGTAAACTGTTCCTTGTGTACTCCTGCCTTTAAACAAAATATCACCAACGAAACAACCAAATATTGGTAATTTGACGCCACAGTATCCCACAGGAGTTTTTCCAGGATGAACAAGATCACACTTGCCACACAACTCCCACATGTTCTTGTCAATTATGGTAGAAGGCGAACAAGAGTCTACCCACAAGGACATGTTGCAATTGTTAATAGAAGTCTCACATTTGGATGGTTAGATATCTTCAGATATTTCATTCACCGAACTATTACATATCGCCATAACCTCAACTTCACTATCACTACTTTGGTAAGTAAACTGATCAACCAAATTAACAGAATTTTTCCATGCACCTGTATTGTCAGATCTACACATTTTGGCAAAATGCCCAGTTTTGTTACACTTGAAACATGTGACATTTGACGCAGGACACCAAGAATTTTCAGCTACATGTCTGCTATTCCCACACCTAAAACAAAAACGTTTATTAAAACGTTGTGTTTTGTTAGAAGACTACTTATTTTACGGTATACTATTTTTGTTGTTTATAGGGAATGTTCGGGGTTTAGGTTTGACAACATCACGCTTTGAGGTGAATTTGTTGTCAAAACATTTCGATGTGTTGTTAACCACAGCACACATATCACCACAATCCTTCCCACTTACATCATTACGATCCTTGCTGTGCTCTCCACTTAACTCCTTGACATAACAAGAATTATTCTCTACTCTTCTAGCTACACTAATAGTCTTTCGAAGGGAAGGATCTTTTAAATCTAATAACTTCTCTTGAATTTTAGCAATGTTAGTTCTGTTGATAAATTGATCTCTTATAATTTCTTCATGCAACTCTCTAAATTTACATGTGGCAGCCAATCTTCTTAAAGCAGCAACATATAGTTCTACTGTTTCACCCGCTAATTGAGCTCTTGAGAAGAACTTGTGCCTCTCAACAACAATGCTTGTTTTTCTTCCAAAATTTTCTTCTAACGCTCTTAACGCGTCAAGATACTCATCAGACATAAATTGCTCTATTTTTGAACTATCAAACACAACCTCCTCATCAGTAGAATTTTCATCCCCACCTTCAGTAACTTTTAAAGTAGAACCACTTGCACTGAAAGCACGTATAGGCAAAGTTTTTAACACTTTCCTTCCTTCAACACCAAGACTATGTTTTAACAATGCTAATTTGCGTGATGGAAGAAAAACTTCCCCACCAATGGCTTCTAAATATGTTTCAAAGGATTCTTGCCAATCCTCCCATATCATAGAAGGAACACCAGGATCTTGTAAAAATTTCAGAGGAGCCAAAATGGTATTTATCTCCAATAGTGAAACCTAAAAAAAACTATGGTTGGCTAAACGCAATGACTAAAGAGCATAAACACAAACTATAAACTATAAAAGATAACCATGTCCAATGTCCAAAAGAATTACCCAAAAAAAAAACTAACACAATAAAAGTAGTCACCGTTGTCATTGTATCTTCTAGTTGTATTCAAATATATATAAAATAATAAACTAATATAACTAATGTAGTCACCGTTGTCATTTGTCACTTTCTTTCTTTAATGAAATTTTCTCTTTGTAGCAGTTTCAGATGCTTGTCTGTGTCTAGTTATCAGGAAACCTGTATCAGAATGCAATGTATTACCCACAAAGCCCTGCAGATCGACAATGTGATGCGCTGGTGTTAAAACATCGAAATGGAAGACATGAGCATGAGAAAACGTGCTCTGGGTTTTTACTCACACTCTATAATCCCGACCTTTCAATATCGTTTGTTTCGTTTAAGGCACAGTTTTCCACAGCTTTAATTTTCTTCTCGTTTCGTTTCTTAGTAGGTTACTAAGCAACTCAAAGATTACTCAAAATGGCCGTCACGTTTTCTTTTATATCCATTACGTACTGCGCACACCACGTCAAATGTTTTTATACGCGTCTGTACGTCATGCAAATCATGACGTTTACTGCTAGTTACAATGAACGCTCCTCCCAACTGCTGCTCGTGCGATCTCAGCTCGTGATGTGGCTCGAGAAATACAACTGAAATACGGTAAGTTTAAATCACCACAAATGAGCCACAAACTGCTTCATATCGATCATATTTTCAACACGAGTATATAGATCACACAGTGTTGTTCTCTAGAATAAGGCAGCTCACAGTTCCGCAGTTATTTATAGAGGTTAAAGATTGAAAATAGTTAAACAGTTGCGGATCGGCAGTTACAGCAAATTCAGTTCACGATGCCACTTCACATGCACTACTCAAGATAGTTTCCAACTCACCGGCATGTGCATGTGAATACTGCTAATCGTCGCGTAGCTTTAAAAAAAAAAAATATTTGCTTTTTCTTCTTTTTTTTTTTATCCGTTCCATCACCGATATGAAAATCCAAACAGTTTTCTCGTCTCGGGGGTCAAATGGATCCGTTTCTCCCTCGTCGCCACTTTTACAAAGTGGAATTGACACAATATTGATGATTTAAGATAAAGTTTATTGCAGATAAAAACCCCCGAGATGCGGTCACTAGTAACTGCTCTCTTCACACCCTCCAACATTCTTATCACGAGCTAACCCATTCCTACAACAGTGTTCTAAAACAATTTAAGGTACATAACAATACAACATACATAGATGTAACACAGACGGCGCCCAAAAGGCGCGCGAGACAGCCCCCACACTGTAACGAAACCTGCTGCCTCTCCCCGGAGTTTAGTCCCTTCTCTCTGTCTATTCTCATGGAACCCTGTCTCGCCTATTGACTGTATGAAGGATAATTTCAAATAATAAAGCGCCATTATGCTGGTGTGCCAATTCTCTATGCAGCATGGCAATTGTGATCATCAAATAACAATGTTTTCCCCAAAAAAACCTGAATGCAGACATGCCCCAGAGCAAACATAAATAAATTGTGTTTTCTATCAAACTGTTTCAAAGATTGAGAGACAAACTGATTCCGAAGAAAAATTATTTGTGTTGCGGGTCTCGCTATTAGAATATCAAAACCACAAAGGCAGTCACTATGGAAATCGCTAAGAAACAATTGATCTAAAGGGCATTTGCAATTTAGCTCTACCTGGCGGGTCTGATATCTGGGTATGCGAGAAGGGAGAGTGTCGAGGTGAGATTTAATAGTCCTTAGTCTTGAAAGAAAGCCATCATTATGCCGCTGTACCAATTTTTGTATATTGCAAAAAGGTTTTTATAGTTGTAAGTGAGACGGAACAGCCTTGAAAAGGGAGCAATTTTAGGTTGCTGCAAAACAAAAAATCTTTAAGCTGCTGTTTGCCTAGGGAAGGAGAAGTTTGGTCTAAAGACGAAAAATGATGGCATTGGACCATCGGAAAGTATGTTCAAATCTCAACCTTGACCCAACATCATGTGATTCTGGGCAAATCATTTAATCTCCTTGTGACAAAAAAGTTACATAGTCTGGTTCTTTTGTAAAGCTGTCTTATACCTGTGGGCCAGGTTTGCCCTATAAAGAAACTACATGTTAAGAATAGTTGCCAAATGCTTTCTGGGAGATGCAGTTTGGGTTCATCCTAGTGCTCTCGTTGAACTACAGTGATGCGAGAGTATGGCAGGAGGCATGGTGTCTTTAAACCTTCCCCCTCCCGCTACCAGTCTAGGAGACGCAGGTCCTTCAGCTGATCAGAGTGGCTGCTCTAATTGTTATTCACCAGTCTGTGAAGGTAGCCTGGAAATGTGACCTCTGCTTGGTGCATTTCCAGCCTGCCTTTCACACCTCATTTACAGTGATGGGAGGGGAGGGGCAGGAGCAAATCACAAGCCTTGCAGCCAGCGGCGCAACTAGAGCCACATTTAGTCTTCTGGAGGCCTTGTATGGTCTAACCAGGGCCTTGATGAGGGGTGGACCGTTTCCCTTCAGAGATTTATGGGCGACGCATAGAGCGTTAAAGCGGATTCTCTCCTGTACTGGGATTGGTATGTTACTGACCAAACTCACTGGAGAAAATAGAGGATTAAAAAATAGGATCTACCATATGGGATGGACCAATCAACAAGTGATTTAGATCTGCATTTAACATTATCAGTAAACAGAACCAGATGAGCTGACAACCTGCTCATGCCAGAGTGAAAACAGAATCATGTGTAGGCTACTGCACATGCAGCAAATTAATATGGCCTACTCCAGACAATTATAAAATTCTATATTCATTCTACTGACCTCCCGACAAATTAAACAAGAAAATCTTGCCACTAACATAAATGCACCAAACACACAGGAGGCCCTTAGGAATGAATGTCAATTACCGAATCGGTAAATACCGATTCGGTAATTGGGGGAACATAGAAGGGTGGCAGGGTGTCACTTTGACACCCTGTTGCACCCCTCAATTGTGCATGGGTGCACATGTTGCAGACATACATGCCCTTAGGGCATGTATGTCTGCAACATGGCACTGTTTTAAAAGCAAAATAAATGCTTTTGAAAGGGTTTTCATTATTTACCACCAACTTCTAGTTGGTGGTAAATAGCTACTTCTTAAATCCCAGTAGCACTGATTTAAGTGCTACCTACATGTCAAAATACAGATTCGGTAATTTTACAGAGTCGGTATTTTACCAAATCGGTAAAATTACCGATTCTGTATTTTAACATGCCCCTACATCCCAAAATCAAAATACCGGTCGGTAACGGCCGAAATCGGCCGTTACCGACCGGTATCTGCCTTCCTACATCTTGCCCACAGTCTCTAGCTGCTGCTAATATAAAGTGCACATACTTTCAAGATATCATCTGATGACTACAGTCTCACCCACATCCTTCATCTAACTTAAACTCCCCACTAAGCCCACTCATCATTCACTCCACACTCTCTACCACTGACCTTACTTTGTACTTTCCTCTAAGATCACCACTTTTGGGAACACCCTGCTACTTCACTTACTGCCCCTCATCTCTCTTTTATCTCTATGCTGAACACCCTCACTTTAATTCTTTTTGTTTCACCTAGAGAACCGATTGCAATTCTCAAATCAGCCAATCCATCTTGCACACCATCTGACGTCTTCATGGGCATGAATGTTAAACACTTTTTTGGATACATTTCTCAGCTGAACCTCACTACTAAATCTCCCCAGCTTAACTAATATCTATTCACTGTTTCAAAACTGCTATTGTATTATTCCTTCTCAAAATCTTACTTGTGACGGTTTGTCACATGGCTCAGTTGTGCCCAGGGAGAAACGCTGGCATTTTAACATGGACACGTTCGACAAAGTTGCCTTTTCTTTCACATGATGACTTCTGACGCATTTGCATCTGTGAAAGTGAAGGATTAGTTTCCATGAAACTACTTTGCTTACGAATTCCACTTCGTAAGAACACTGTCACTACACCTTGACCAACTCATAAGGTCTGAACATACATTGTGCACATGATACGGTTTGTTATTCGTCCATGAGGCGAAGCAGCTATCAATAGATCATGAACAAGGGCGGCCTGACTAAGGTCTCGGCCTGGGAACAAGAATGCTTTTTGCTATCAATAAACAAGCATTTCTAGGTTGGGGTAGAGGAGCACTTGCTGTCATTGCAAGGTCACTCCCTGCTAAAACCTCAACTCAGCTGCTTGCCAATCACTCTGCGAGGAGGGATGTCTAACCTGTGAGCAAAACGGGTGTCAGGAAGGCCCTGTAGTAGACGATGGGTTAGAGGATAAAGAGTGCCATGCCATCCCTTCATATCCCCTCCTATATTCACAGTCCCCTGTTACCAGTTGGCCGTTTTGCTGCCAGCATGAAGTGGAGAGAGGGGAATCGGCAGGAGGCCCCTTTAAGCCATGCTGCTAAATCTTTTTCTTTTTAATTTTTTAAAGACTAATCAATGGATTTGCACCAAATTACAAAATGAGAACTTTCTGGAACAAGCTCTAGCTTGCTGCCAAGTTTGGTGTAATATTGTTCAGCGGTCCGGGCTGTAGTCATGTCTAAAACCCTATGGGAAATTGCATGGGGAAAAGGTATTTTGGGACCACCCTTTTTCTCGGCCTCTACTGACGAATGATCCCCAAGCAGCTGAATTGAATAGTACACTAGCTTTAAAACTTTTGTAGACTCGTCAAATGGAGCCAAAGTTATTAGCAAAAGAAAAACAAATTCTACGGAAACTAGGTCCTAACTATAACTACCTACTGGTGACAGCTAGTGTTTTATATATACATACATTGAGCGCATTGTCTAGCACACGGGGGTCCGGCGACACATAGAAGGGATCTAACATGCAGTGACTAAGGTGCGTTAGGTATTTACACCTACGCCGCGCAGTATATGCAATACACATGGCGTAGACTGCGTTAAAGAAACGCGAAGCATCGGCTCATAGAATCTTTAAATCGAAGTCAGCTGTGAGACGAGACGGCGCCGCCGATGTAAGTGATGCCGATGGCCCAACCGGCACTTTGAAACAACGAAGAATTACACTGGAAAAAATTAGGAAAACGGAAATCAGTCAATGGTGGGAAACCACATCACTTCAAAATTACCTGGATGTAAACAGAATAACGAGAGGCCTGAGAAACTTTATAATTCCCACATTGGCAAATCCTAGACCTGAGCTACTGAAGGATTGGACAGAAAATACTCAGAATCCTGATCAAGAGTGCATGGATAGAGCATAAGGATTTAACAACTAAAATCAAGGGCATAATGGATAAATTTGAGAAAGAAATAGATCAGGAAGGCGTTAAGAAAATACTTAAGCCAATTGAAGAACACCTCAAGACCCATGAAAAGGATGTAATAGAGCGCAAACAACATAAATTCCTTTGAGATGAACTGATTACGCAGCAGTAAGGATTGTGATATTTGCCAAAAATGTTGATAAAGCCCACCAACAAATTGCTAAAGATAGAAATGGAGCAGAGAAAACTAGTTTCTTACCTGTCAGTGAAGTTTTGCAGCTTGAAGATCTTTCTGGATTCACTCGGCATGCTTCCAGCGGAAGCACCCACCTTTGATCGCCATCTTCGTATTCTTATTTCTTGTTTTTGTGTTCTGCTTGTGAATCCTTTGGCAATGTTTTCTAGTTTTTCCTCCAAGTAAATGATTTTTCCCGCTTTGTCTATTTAGGTGTCTGTTTGTATATTGTCCTTTTTATTTCCACCTACTTCTCCTGCCTCATCTTTCTGGCGGAGGTGGGTGGTGAATCCAGAAAGATCTTCAAGCTGCAAAACTACACTGACAGGTAAGAAACTATTCATTTTGCAGCGTGAATCTTTCTGGATTCACTATGCTGTGCATAGACTTTGTAGCGGTTTGTTATGTTTGTGGCGGCTGGGTGGAAGATGAGCGTTGGTTGTTGAATATATGTTGAAACACCTTCTGTCCTACTTGTGCTTCCTTGTTCACCTGTATATCCACACAGTAGTGCTTGGTGAACGTGTGCACTGAAGCCCATGTTGCCGCCAGGCATATGTCTTGAATGGGTGTGTTATCCAGGAAGGCTATTGCTGCTCCCTTCTTCCTGGTAGAGTGGGCTCGTGCCCCCTCTGCTAGTTCTTGGCCTGCCTGTTTGTGGCAGAATTGTATAGTTTCTGCGATCCATCGTGCGATGGTTCCCTTTGTTACTGGTCTACCCAGGAAACTGCTTGCGAAGGACACAAATAACTGATTTGTTTTCCTGTGCTCCTTAGTTCTTTCCATGTACTGCATTACTGCTCTTCTAGCGTCCAGAGTGTGCAGTGCCCTCTCTGCGCTTGTGTACGGTTTCTGAAAGAAGCTTGGTATTTGTACTGTCTGGTTCATGTATAACCTAGACACCACCTTTGGCATAAAGTGTGGGTAAGTTCTCATTACCAACCTATTATTGTGTATTTGAATGTAGGATTCCTGCAGTGTCAACGCTTGCAGCTCGCTTACCCTGCGCAGCGAGGTGATAGCCACCAGAAAGGCTGTCTTCATTGCCAGCATTTGTAGGGAGGCCTTATGGATGGGTTCAAAGGGCACTTTCATAAGCTCTGTTAGGAGTAAATTAAGGTTCCATGCCGGTGGCGGCATCCTCTTAGGTGGTGCAATCCTTTTTGCCCCTTCCAGGAATCTCTTTACTACTTGTGATGTAAAGAAGCTCTTTCTTGTCTCTCCTCTTGTGTAGGCTACTATCGATGCTAGGTGTACTCTTCCGAGGATGAACTTAGTTTTGCTTTCAGAAGGTGCGTGAGGTATCTTAGCACTGTTGATTCCCTTATCTTCTTGTGTAGTTTCTTCTAGCTGCACCATTGTGCGAACCTCTTCCATTTTGCCACATAGCACCTTCGTGTGCTAGGTCTCCTTGCCTCTTGTAGCACCCGCAGGGCGCTCTCAGGTAGCCTTAGGTGTGCAAACTCTATGTCTTCAGAAGACATGCCGCTAGGCTGAGGCTCTCTGGCTCTGGGTGTAGTACTTCTCCATTTTGCATGGAGAGTAAGTCTTTTCTTTTCCCGTACTTGTGGGGTGGTCCCTGTGCCATTTCCATTATTTGTGAGTACCAGGTCTGCCTTGGTCACTGTGGTGCCACCAGGATCAGTGTCATGTTGCTGGTTCTGCACTTGTTGAATACCCTGTGTATCAGTGGTATTGGGGGAAAAGCGTAGGCAAATGTTTTCGACCAGCTTATCCATAGGGCAGTCCCCTGGGATCGTTCCCCTGGTTACCTGGATGCGAAGTGTTGGTATTTTGCATTCTGGTGTTGTTCGATCTGGGGGTCTCTAATTGGCAGAGGTAAGTACCTTAGACCAAGTAGGGACCCTTGCTTCTAGTCAGGGTGAAGAATTACACACAGTAGTTAACCCCTGCTCACCCTCTAGGTAGCTTGGCACGAGCAGACAGGCTTATCCCTAAAGCAATGTGTATAATAAATGCACTTAACACAACAATAATCCCCAATCCACCACAAACTGAGACCACACAGGTAAGCATATATAAAAAATATAACTTTATCTAATTGCAGCAAGTAAAACTCAACAATACACAATGGTTGCTTCTTTGAAGAAAAGGTTGCACTTAATCATAATGGTTACTCGCAATTAGGAAGTTCTTATGTATAAGAATAGTTTCTAGTCTCTTAACTCAGTGGAAAAAAAATAATGCTCCTGACTTGTCTCAAATCAGCTCTTAAAACAAGTATCTAAAGCAATGCCAGCGTGTTAATAACTTTTCAATTAGGCCTTTGAACTAGTGAGGCCCCAGCCAATGCGAGCGCGCCTCACCGGTGGTTACTAGCGCCTTCGCGCTGATCGGAGCAGACTCCCGCTAGCCCCAGCCGGTCCCGGCAGTTCTCCGCCCGCTCTCAGAACTCCAGGAAGCGGCGGGGAGCTAACTCGGCTCTCCAAGCGGGGACGGCAGGCCAGGGGCAGAGATCACTTCTGCGGTTCCCACGGCGAGGTCAGGCACTCCTTCCCGGCTTCGGTAATCGGCACACAGCTCCCGCCGGCTTCAGGCGTCGACTCCACGCAGCGGCCCAATCACGTCGCGGCTCGGCAGACGAGCCTCCGTGAGCACCTGGAAGTCAGCCAATGACAGCACGGCTCCCGGGTCCAGCCCCCTTGATGATGCTGAGCCGGCAGCCAATCAGTGTGCGGCCTCGCCGGTGACGCGGCGGCGCTGGGCCAGTCCCATCGCGGCGTTACTGGAGAGGCTTATCTCGTTGGGCCAATGGGAGCGCGGCGGCTTCGATCTTCGCCGCTGCAGCTCCTGGTCACGAACGGCAACTTCGTAGGGTGTTCCTGGCCCCGGGCCGCGACGGTGATTTGGCGGCAAGAGATTTTCGGGGCCACAGGTCGCGGTGAGACCGTTTCTAACCAGCAGATCGACAGGGGGGATCCTGGATGCAGGGAAACACTGCAGGCCTCTCCTCCCCCTGAATCTGTGCCGATGAGCACAGCGATCGTTCCTCACAGCTGGCAATTAGAAACACACGCTGGGGCTGAACACCACACGATCTCCTCAGCAGTTCTTGGCAAAGCTTAGGAACCTTTTAATCCTGGGTTCCAAACAGGAGGCCAGCTCTTCTCAGGCCCTTGGAGATTCAGTTTAGGAGACATAGCACACAGCAAAGTCTCTTGGAGATCAGGTAAGCAGGGTCACAGCACACAGCAAAGTTCCTCTTCTCCTCAGCTTCAGTTGGTCAGCAGAACAGGTCAGCCCTTAGAGCACACAGCAAGACAATCTTCCTTCAGTTCTCCAGCAGTCCTTCTTCCAGCAGAGGTTCCTCTTGATTGTAGAATCTAATTTCCTGTTGTCAGGGGTCCTTCTCTTATACCCCAAAAAGTCTTTGAAGTTCCTTTGAAGTCTTTGTGCAAGTGGGCCCTGCGCCCGGTCTAAACCAGTTCTGGGTGTTACTGGAGCACTGGGGCTTTCCTGGCTTCCTTCTTTCTTTCAGTATCAGGGACAGAGGTGACAGTCGCCCAGTGGGGAGGTGGAGCCAGCATTGTGGTCAGGCAGGCACAGCCCTATTCACTCCCAGGTGTTATCTCCTCCCACTTCCCTGGCAGCAGATGCAGCCTTTCATCCACGGGCTGACTCAGACAACCTCCTGGGGGCTCTGCAGCCCCTGTCACCCTCAAACCAGACAGTCAATCCACAAGCAGGCCCAGGCACACAGAAAGGTTAGACAAGAGAACAGGCACTTTCTAAAAGTACTATTCTCAAACACAGAATTTAAAAACAAATTTACTAAAAGATGTGTTATTAAATTCTGAGTTCAGGGATATCAATCACTTATGTCTAGGCTTTCCTGTTTTCAGTTTCTATTTTTGGTAATTTCTGGTGGGGTTTTTTCAGTGTTTTCAATATGTTAAAAAACAGTTGTTATCAGTGGTTACACATTTTCGCGCCACTAAAAACAACAGAAAAGGTGTTTTTCAGGCGTTTATGGACCATTTTGCTTTTATTATTGCTTGCTTTCTGCACTGAAAGAACATGGTATATAGATAGTGTACTTATAGTGTATATGAGGTCCAATTAGAATTTTGCAAATTAATCTTATTGTAGTACACCACACAATACTTCTTCAGTGAGTCTTTGGGTCATGTGCGCTTGCTCATTCCTTCCCATGTAAACTTCTGTGAAAAGGCCCTCTCAGCATTCTTAGCACATTGGGCTGAGAACCATCAGCTAAGGGACACAGTTAGGATGACTCTTTCTTTGATGCCACATAAAGCACGAAATGATAAATATCTGCGTTTTAGTTCCTGTGCATTAGAAACCAGTGCACCAGAATGGACTAAAAAGTCAATAGCATCCCTCATTAACTCTTAGGATTGTAAAGATGCTTTCAGCATACCGTCTAACAAGTGGCAAGGATCTACTACAGGGAATCACTTCAGCTCTGGTATCAATTTTGACAGGTCATCACACAACTTTTTTATACACGTAGCTGAATCACTGCAAATACAAACAATATCACTCCAATCTTTGTTGAACTTGGAAAGAACCTTTTTTGCAGAGCATTATTTATTTATTTATTTTTTTGAGTCTTTATAAAAAAACTTTATTTATAGTTAGCAGATGACCCAGCTATGCGCCTACATCCACTTCGTGGCCGGCATCTCACAATGCGATCCTTGCAGTCTAGCACGGTGTAATGGCCTCCGAGCCGTTACTTAACACAGCATGCCGCCTACAACCACACAGGGCCGGCCGCGTTTGAAAACAGCGTGCACAGTGCCATCCTGGTATCTTGCGCCATATCCGCACATCCTCCCCCTCCCCTCTCGCTTTTACTCCCATCCTTCACATTTCAGTATGCCTTCAGTGCATCTTACAGGGAGAGAGGGCACAGTGCAACCTATGTTCTGTAGACATGTGTTAAGACTCATCTGTCATTTTCAACCTTTTCAACTTAAATAACTGTTGACCTTGTGTAGCAAACATTAGCCAGTGTGCACATGTCAACCGTGTAACCGTATAACAAACTCAACAGGGCACATTACCGTACACTCCTCGTACTTTCCTGATACGTTCTAGTCGCATTCGGGGGAACTTCACACATACATACAGACTGGCACCCATCGCACCTCATCTCCCTACCTCATTTTCTGGTATTAGTTCTAATCCACCCTTTCCCAAGCCAGACCACCTCTCTCATCTCTTTCTCTCAATCATTCACTCATCATCCCCTGACTGTTCCGCGCATCTGGCCTGCAGGTATTCGCACAGCGGGGCCCATATGTCTTTAGGTTTCGACTTCACAGGTAGCTCTTCCGCATATGTCTCAAGCTGGTCTCTGCAGAATACCATATCCTTTAGCCAGCCCGATACTCTAAGAGAGAGTTTGCTGTCCCAAGTGAACAACACACGCCGCCGTGCCAGTAGCAGCGACACCTGAATCAATTTGTCCAGTGCACCTTTTGCCACAGACCTGTGCCCTAACAAACACAGCGCTGGGTCGTTCTGCATCTCAATGCCTGTCATCTTTGCCACACTGGTGATCACTTCGTCCCAGTATGTATGCACCCGGGAACACTCCCAAGCTAGGTGTATGAATCCCGCATTGTCGACTCCACACCTCCTGCAGGTCCCCTCTTCTCTCAACCCTATTTTCCACAGCTTGTGCGGAGTGTGGTACACCTGGTGAATATATTTTAAATGAATGATCCTCAGATTACTGTTGGGGGTCAATTTCCCTGTTATCGCGCACACCCGTTCCCACTCCACCTCTGTTAGCGGGGGGTCCAATATATTATTCCAACGTGTCAGACTCTCGTCTGCTGCGCATGGGGTATCCGCCTGGACCGCTTTATACAATTTAGTTATCATTTTCTTTTTCGTGGGTGCTGTTATTGCCAGCTGCAGCGCGAGCGATTGCGCCGGTTCTGCTGGAAAATCAGGATAATGCGCTCTAATGGCCTGTCGCAATCTGTGACACGTAAACTTGAACAATAATGTCGGGTTCGCGATGTATGTTAGGTCGTCTTCCGACATATACGTCCCCTCAGTATAGAGGTCCCCCATGGTAACTATTCCCACCTCTCGTAGGAATTGAATCGACCCCCTATCTTGCGCCACCGACAGTGCCGCATGTCCCTGTATAGGCAAGGCGGGTGCATACAATGGGAGTTTATGTGTTCTCCGCCCTATGGCTTGCCAGGCCGCTACCGTAATGTCTATTGTGTTTATTTCTGTTTTAGGTGTATGCCGACGAGCGTGTGTCAGTATGCCTTTCAGCGGTGTGGGATCTGCATCCCCCTGCTCCACTGCCACGTGTGGTGTGAATGCGTGGTGTTGAAACCAATAATATGCATATTGTGCTTGGCAGCAGAGATAATACAGATATATGTCCGGTGCCTTGAATCCCCCCTTACCGTATGGAAGCGCCAGTGTGCGCCAACTTATGCGTGGCTGTTTCGCGCCCCATACCAGTCTAAGGAGTTGCGTTTGGATTGTCTTAAAAAAGTGTGCCGTCAATGGGACCGGTACATTACAAAACAAGTACAGCAGCTTAGGCAATATCACCATCTTTATAACAGCAATCCTGTCTGCTAGTGACAACGGCAGTCCAACCCACCTGTCCACCTGTGTAGCAATTGCCTCGTATGCTGCTCCGTAATTTTCAGTAATCACCACTTCTGGATCCCTGTGTATCCACACTCCTAAGTATTTCACCGGGTCTGTGGACCAGATGAGGGGGTATTCCATCACCGGGGATGTGGTAGCTGCAGTCAGCGGAATAACCACTGATTTTTGCCAGTTGATACTTAATCCAGAAAATAGGCCAAACTTTATGTATTCCCTCAATAGTGGTGAAAGGTACACCGCCGGTTCTCGCACATACAGAACCATATCATCAGCGTATAGTGATATCCCTGCCGGTCTATTATCGAACTGCAACGCCGCAGCGCTGTGTAACTGACGCACCTTACACGCTAGTGGCTCCAGGGCGATAGCAAATAATAACGGGGACAGCGGGCATCCCTGCCGTGTGCCTCTGCCTATTTGCAGCGGTTCAGACGTGTCTCCCCCGATGCGGACCCGTGCCGTAGGTTCCACGTAGAGCAATTGTATCCACCGAACGAACCTAACGGGGAAGCCCATTCTTTGCAGCACATGTATCATGTAGCCCCATTCCACTGAATCAAACGCCTTTGCGGCATCTAATAGGACCGCGACTGCTTGGAGTTCAGGGTTTAACACATGCAGCATGGCAAATATGGTTCGTAGATTCAGAGACGTGGACCGATCCGGAATAAAGCCCGACTGATCTGGTAGTACCAGCAGAGGCATCAGTGGCTGCAACCTGGTGGCTAGTATCTTCGCTAAGATTTTAGCATCGATGTTTATAAGCGATAAAGGGCGATAGGAATCGCACTTCTCCGGTGGCTTGTCCTTCTTCAAAAGTGTTATAATTAACGCCTGTCGAAGGGACGGGGGCAGCTTGCCCTCTTCACAGGCCTCAGCATACATTGCCAATAGATGGGGTGAGAGGAGCCGAGCATGCGCTTTGTAAAATTCCGCCGTCAGCCCATCTGGTCCAGGCGCCTTCCCATTCGGGAGTGTGTTAATGGCCGCCACGACCTCATCTTCGTCCACCGGAATACTGAGGTATTTCCTATGATCATCGGACAGCCACGCGCACGCAACGTCCTCTAAATAGTCCCTTAGAGCCTGAACTTCAGTGTCGCCCTTGGACGTGTATAGTGTTTCGTAGAATCTCTTAAACGAATCCCCCACTTCCTTCGGAGTGTTGTATTCCACCCCCTTGTCATCCACTATACACTCTATAGGAGGCTGCATGGTTCGACGCGTTAGTTGGGCCGCTAGTGATCTGCCCGGTCGCCCACCTTCCCCATATCGTCTGGCCATGTATCGTTTGGACAGGTATTTTATCTCCGAGTCTGCGAGTTCATTATACTCATCCACCAACTCTCGCATATCCATCAGCATCTGCGCATCCTGCTCGGCATCATACTGCGTTTCAAGCCCCCTCAGTCGCCTCTCAAGCTTTTGCAATCTATTACGGATATCCTTCAAAATCCCAGCCGCCGTACCAATACACACCCCTCTAATCGTGACTTTGAATGCCTCCCATAGCGTCCCTACACTATCCACTGATCCCTCATTCTCTGCAAAATACACCTCAATGGCCTTCCTGATCCTGTCTGCATATAGAGGGTCTAATAAGGCCTCTGCGCGAAATCTCCACGTAAATGGTGGCCTCTGGTTTTGAGGGATGTTCATCGTTATCAGTACGGGGTTGTGATCAGACAGCGTTCTGGGCAAAATATTAACCTCAGCCACCCAGCAGTTTACTTCATCACTGACTAGCCAGTAATCTAATCTAGACCACCCATTAGTCGTGGGTGTTACGTGTGTGCCTGCCAGTGTCTGTGGATGTCTGGTGCGCCATGCGTCCTGTAGCCCAAACTCCAGCATACCATCTTTTACACACTTGGCAACTCTGCCCATTCTAACCCCTAGTGGATTTGACTTGTCCAATGTGGGATCTAAATGTGTGGTCAAATCCCCGCCCCATAGTATTGCTGTGTCTGGCCATGTCCGTAGTACTCTGTACATATTCAAATACGCAGTCGTGTCGTCCACTACCGGGCCATAAAAGTTTATGATTGTGACTTGGACATGTCCTATCTGTCCCAACACCATCGCCCACCTGCCCTCCTTGTCAGTTGCTGAGTCCAGTTCCTGAAATAACACCCCCTTTTTAACCAAAATAAGCACACCCCTAGCGTATGAAGAATAGGAGGACGCCAATCTGTACGCTGCCCATCTTTTCGCTACTCTAGCTTCTGTTACCCCCGTTAAATGTGTCTCTTGAAGCAGCGCTATCGAAGCATTCTGCCTGTCTAGCTGCGCCAGTACCTGTCTTATTTTCCGTGGCGTGTTCAGACCACGTACATTCCACGATATTGCCCTGCACATCTCGCCCCTCACGTTAGCGGTGCTTCCCATCCTGGGTGATTCTTAGTCAAATAGTTGTACAATATGCATTCCACCCATCTTACGTATGTTATAGAAGAAGTACATTTAAGTGCCCCAACACTACAAACTCTGACAACTTTCCCCCCCCTCCCTCCACCCACTTCAGCACACCCCAATCGCTAAAGACATGCCCCCCTTCAAACTCCCCATCAAATCGTAACTTAAGAACTGTGCAAACCATTTGGGGATTACCCATTGGGGGTCGTGACCGCTTCCACCACTCCCAGATTGTATAAAGGGAGGGGAGCCATCGAATCACAATTAGTCCCTCTTACCCCTGTCGTGGCAATCTCTTCATGTGTGTCTCACCCGCCTATGTCCATAGCGCCCCCACAGGCGCTCCTAGTCTCATTCCGCCATTTGGTAAATAACGTCTCTGATAGCACATACTATACCGTTCGTGCAGGTCATTCATCTATGTCCGAGGCGCCCTCTGCGTTGGTCTGTCTTTGATTCCGCTGTAGTGTCTTAGCATACTCCATAACCTGCTTGGGCGTCGCACATATTTTACCCTTTTCATACGTGCCTATTCGCAATCTCGCCGGGTAGAGCATGGCATATGGGATTTGCTCCTTTTGCAGCATCTTCTTCACTGTTTGGTACTCTTTGCGGGACGCTTGGACCGCAGGCGTGAAGTCTGGATAAAAAGACAGCACATTTCCCTGATGAGTGATGGATCCCTTCTGTCTGGAGAGTCTCAGAACAGTGTCTCTATCACGAAAATTTAGCACCCGCGCTATTATTGGCCTTGGAGTCGCTCCTGGCGGAGGCCTTGCCGCCAATGATCTGTGTGCACGTTCAATCGCAAACAGGGGTGACAGCATTGCCCTTTCCGCACACCTCCAGCAGCAGGGTCTCGATGTAATCCTCCAGTTTGCCCACATTTGTGGACTCCGGCAGCCCCAAAATGCGTATATAATTTCTTCGGGAGCGCGCTTCACTCTCCTCGCTCCTTGCCTGTATGACCTCTAGCAGTTTGGCGAACTCATTAGTCTTGTCCGCGACCTGTTGTAGGCCATCCTCCGCATCTGAGATTCGCTGCTCCGCCTCATTCAATCTCACTGCGTGCTTGTCTAACTTTGACGAGAAGTTATCCATTCTGCCTGTGAGCACTTCTATCTTGCCATCAATAGTCTGTAAGCTCTGCTGTATTGCCACTAGTGTTTTTGCAATATCGCTGCTCTGCGTCGCAGTTTCTCCGTGCTCCGTGTCCGGCGCCGAGTCACGCCGCTGCCGCCCCCCTTTGCGCAACTCAAAATTTTGTTTCGGCTGCGTTTTGTCTGGTTTCCCCATTTTCACTAGCCAGAGGACACACACACGTAGGTCTGCGACAGCGGGGCCACCCCTCCGTGTACTTTCGGCGCTGTCAAGCGTTGTCCTTGCAGTCCCGCGCTGTCCGCCGAGGTCTCTCTATAATACTCCTTCATACACCGGTCTGTAATTTGACAATGTGGGGGACCAGTATTGGCGCCAGTCATGCGCTGCACCGTGGTCTTGACTCCAGGTTTCGATTATTCCCCAGTGTCCCCAACTCCTAGCTGCGTGTGTCTGTCAGCTCCGTCTTTTATACCCTGCTGTGCTCAAAGGTAGGGCCCTGCGAATTCTGCGGGTGTCTGCCCACTGTGTCTGCCGTTTTATCTCCTCAGTTACAGGCCAGCGCCCAGACCACTAATTAGGTTCCAGACCCCTCCACGAGCCAGAGGTCAATATAATGTCCCCTCGTGTCTCCCGGTATCCTGGGCTTCGGCTTGATGCACACCCTGTTGGTAGCACGGGGGGGGACTGCGTGCACCTAGTTGCGCCCAGGGGGGGGGGCAGATCGGGGATCCAGCGCCGTGCTCTCTGTAGCGCTGCAGCCTCTGCGCTGTTATGCGGCCTACCTTCAATCTCGGCGCCGGGACCTCGCGTGCCACAGCAGCTGTCCTTGCAGCAGCGCCGCCGCCGGTAAGCTCTGCCCCCTCTTCTTCGGTTTCTCCGCCGCGGCTGTACGTGTCCCTCTCCAGTGCTATAGCAGGGGCCCGGGCTTCCCAGGGTTATTCCGCCGTCGTGTCCCCCAAGAGCGCACTCAGACAGCAGTCGCCTCTTCCTCCGAAGTCCGCCTCCCGTCTCAAGCCGCCATTTTCCGCCGAGTCGGCGGAGCCGCTGCGATGATCAGTGCGCCGCCGCGTTGTCACTGCGAGCGGTCCACGAAAGCGGCTCAGCTGCCGCAGGTCAGCAACATCGCAATTCCGCTCATAGATTACCACTTTTCAGGGTATTAGGCAAGGATATTAGCAAGTGTCCCTGGATGGCTGGCGGAGCTGCACTACAGTGCGGCCATTTACGCCGAGCTTCAAGCCACGCCCCCTTTTTGCAGAGCATTACAAGTGACACAGCGTTCCATGTTTTCCAAAAGTCTGGTGTCATGTTTTCACCACTATCCCAGATGCTTGGTGATTATATATATACTTGTCACTATACCTTGCATTGAATGTTTAAAGCCTGAGGTGTTGGCAATTCACCTACTATCAATACTGACCCACTAGATACTATGGTCTGATGTATTAAGGGTTTTAACCCATTCTCTGTGGGTAAATGTGATGACACATATTAGGAAAGATTTTTATGAAATCAGCCATTTTACCTATCGGTGAAAGAATCAAATGCAGCCAAAATATCAAATATGAGTTTGATATTTCCTGATTCTCTATAGTTTATAAAATAATTAAACTAGACCTAAAACATGATACTAAACCCTGCATCTTTAGACCAAAGGTCACAAAACTGAAGAAAC
Source organism: Lissotriton helveticus (assembly GCF_964261635.1). Lineage (NCBI taxonomy): Eukaryota > Metazoa > Chordata > Amphibia > Caudata > Salamandridae > Lissotriton > Lissotriton helveticus. The sequence goes on along the minus strand of NW_027611702.1, from coordinate 281,874 downwards.
AATATTTTAGTGGCATCCCTAAAGAATAAAACTCAAGCAGAATAATGTTAGCCAGTCTTTCTTACTGCTACTTGTATAACAAAGTTACATTGTATTGACCCCTTCAGGAAGAAAACAATGACTTTCACTCTCTTTTCCTGTTCTTTGAATGGCATTTAGTCTGTGGTTGTCCAGGTGTTTTTTCAGTGTTTATATGTTTTCACCTGTGAGGGCTATTTTTCCTTCAGTGGGGTTTTATCAGTTATTATAGGTTTAAACCTAAAACCCCACAGCCTACTTATGTCCCATCTTGTTCCTATGAGAAGATAGGCTGGTATCCATTGGGACCAGCCTCCCCCATGTTATTCTATGGAGCAAGATAACCTTACAGCAGTGAGCACCCAAAATGGCTGCTGCTCACTACCAGAGCATGTGACCTTCACTAGTACATGCTCTACCTTAACCATACACTGCACCCTGCCCAGGGGGGGGGGGTACCTTGAGCCTTCCATAGGGGTGACTGATGTGCACAGACAGGGAAGGGTTAGGCCCAGCCAGTGGGGGCACTGGCCAGGCGGACATGGCAGTCCACTGACTGCGCACAGGCACTGCGCTGGCAGGCCTGAGACACCATTTTAGGGCTACTCATGTGGGTGGCGCAATCTGCGCTGCAGGCCCACTAGTAGCATCTGTCATCACCAGCCCTGGCACACACAGTGCACTTTACTAGGGACTTCATGGTGAAACAAATATGCCAATCAGGTATACCCAATCAATATGACAATTTACATAGGGAGCACTTACACTCTGGCACTGATCAGCAGTGGCAGAGTGTCCAAAGCATCTAAATCAGCAAAAACGAAATCCAGCACAGCATCAAAAAATACAGGAGACAGAGGCAAAAAGATGGGGGAAAACCATGCCAAGGGTGTCAGGTCTAACACATGTCCCCTCCAGCTGAAAGTGGGGAGAACTACCCAACCTCTTGGGAGTCCTCTTCACTAAGGCGGAAGAATCTGGACAGACCATCAGCATTGGCGTGTTCTGTACCAGGGCGGTGCTCCACCATAAAGTCCATCCCCTGTAGGGAAATGGACCACCTCAACAGTTTTGGATTCTCACCCCTCATCTGCATCAACCATCTGAGGGGCCTGTGGTCGGTCTGAACACGGAAGTGAGTCCCAAACAGGTAGGGCCTCAGCTTCTTCAGAGCCCAGACCACAGCAAAAGCTTCTCTTTCAATGGCACTCCATCTCTGTTCCCTGGGAAGTAGCCTCCTACTAATGAAAGCCACTGGTTGGTCTCCGCCCTCATCGTTGATTTGTGAGAGTACTGCTCCCACGCCTTGCTCTGAAGCGTCAGTTTGCACAATGAACTCACTGGAAAAGTCAGGTGCCTTAAGCACCGGTGCTGTGCACATGGCAGCTTTGAGGGTGTCAAAAGCAGTTTGACAGGCCTCAGTCCAATTCACTTTCCTGGGCTGATTTCTAGATGTCAGCTCTGTCAAAGGGGCTACAATGGTGCCATATCCTTTGACAAACCGCCTGTAATACCCGGTGAGACCTAGAAAGGCTCTCACCACAGTCTGGGTCTTGGGGGGTTTCCAAGCCAGAATGGTATCAATCTTTGCCTGTATGGGCGCCACCTGGCCGCTCCCCACCTGGTGTCCCAAGTACACCACTGATCCCTGCCCTATCTGGCATTTACTGGCCTTGATAGTGAGGCCTGCCTTCTGCAGAGCCTTCAACACTTCAGAGAGGTGTTGCAGGTGTTCCTCCCAAGTGGAGCTGAACACAGCAATGTCATCCAGGTATGCCGCGCTGAATTGCTCCAGCCCTGCCAGTACCTGGTTGACCAGTCTCTGAAATGTGGCAGGGGCATTTTTCAACCCAAAGGGCATGACACGGAACTGGAAGTGCCCCTCTGGCGTTGAAAATGCTGACCTCTCCTTGGCCCCCTCAGTTAAGGCAATCTGCCAGTACCCTGAAGTCAAATCAAAGGTGCTCAGGTACTGGGCAGCTCCCAACCGATCCACCAGCCCATCAGCTCTGGGGATGGGGTGCGCGTCAGTCTTGGTGACCGCATTGAGCCCACGGTAGTCCACGCAGAACCGGAGTTCTGGGGGGCCCCCGGGGGTAGCAGCTTTCTTAGGCACCAAGACCACTGGGCTAGCCCAGGGGCTGCTGGAGGGCTCAATTACCCCTAGTGCCAACATCTTGGAAACTTCTTCCTTGATGCTAGCTCTGACCTTGTCAGCCACCCTGTAAAACTTCTGTTTCACAGGCAGACTATCTCCAGTCTCCACATCGTGGACGCACCATTTGGTGACACCTGGGGTCAGGGAGAACAGGGGGGTGAACTGACCCAAGACTTGGCGACAGTCCTTCTGCTGCTCTGGGGTCAGGGTGGGCGAGAGAACCACACTATCCACTGACCCATCTTGCTCCTTGACTGCCAGGAGGTCAGGGAGAGGATCACTCTCCTCATCCCCTCCAGCATCTGTAGCCATGAGCATAGTCACTTCAGACCTCTCAAAGTGGGGTTTGAGGCGGTTCACATGCAGCACTCTCAGGGGCTGCCTGGGAGTCTTCAGGTTAACCAAGTAGGTAACCTCGCTCTTGCGCTCCACCACCTCATATGGCCCGGACCACTTGTCACGTAGCTTACAAGGCTCCACCGGCGCCATCACCCACACTTTCTGACCAGGGTGGAACTCAACCAGAGAAGTGTTCTGGTCATACCATCTCTTCATTTCCTCCTGGCTAGCCTCCAGGTTCTCTTGAGCGAGCTTCCTAAAGCGCTTGGTCTGGTTGCGAATGGCCAGCACATAGCTGAACACATCCTGAGGGGTTTTCCCACGGGATTTCTCCCACCCCTCCTTCACCGGAGTGAGAGGTCCTCTGACAGGGTTGTCATACACCAACTCAAAGGGACTGAACCCTAAGGATTTCTGAGGCACCTCCCTGTAGGCAAACAACGGGCCTGGTAACAAGACGTCCCATTTCCTCCTTATGGGCTCTTCTAGGCCCATAATCATGCCCTTGAGTGTGCGGTTGAATCTTTCAACCAACCCATTTCCTTGAGGATGGTAAGGAGTGGTGAACTTATTTGTCACCCGACACTCCTCCCACAGAGACTTCATGTACCTAGAGATGAAGTTTGTCCCTCTGTCGTAGACCACCTCTCTGGGGAACCCCAAACGGGAAAAGATTCCCATCAAGGCACAGCCCACCACGTGGGCTGTGACTGTCCTGGGCGGGATTGCTTCCGGGTACCGGGTGGCATGGTCCACCAAGACCAGGATAAACCTGTTGCCTAAGGCTTTCTTGGGGTCCAGGGGCCCCAGGATGTCAATGTTCACCCGCTCAAAAGGGGTGCTCACCACAGGAAAGGGTTGGAGGGGTGCCACGCACTTCCCTCTGCTCTTGCCACTGGCCTGACAAGTTTGGCAAGACTTACAAAAGGTAAAGACGTGCTTCTTCATCTGGGGCCAGCAGAAATGGGTGACAAGCCTGTGATAGGTCTTGTCTTGCCCCAGATGTCCTGCAAGAGGCACGTCATGAGCCAGACCCAGTAGGAAGTTCCTGAAGCGCTTGGGTACCACCAGCACACGGGCTGCACCGGGCTCAGCGAACTTAGGCTCACTATAAAGTAAGTCATCCTCCCAGTAAATCAAATGTTCCTTGGACCCCCGGCCTGCTGCCTGGTCTGCAGCCTGCTGCCGCACACCACACAGGTAAGTATATATAAAAAATATAACTTTATCTAGTTGCAGCAGTAAAAATCAACAATACACGATAATCACTTCTTCAGGAATATGTTGCACTTAATCTTAATGGTTGCAGTTGTCATTAGGAAGTTTTTATAGCACTAATTGTCTCAAGTCTCTTAAATCAGTATCTAAAAATGCTGATACCGACTTATCTCATATTTGCTCCAAAAACGAGTGGTTGAATTAATGCCATTGTGCTGAGTTATCCCAAAATCAGCCTTTAGGAGTAATGAGCCCCAAACGCTGCAAGCGCGCCTCACCAGTTATCTCTGGGACTCCTCTATGGCGATCAGCGTAGCCTCGCACCCCGGGTGACTTCAGGCACACCGCGCCGCACAGAGCACACTCGCTCCCAGCCCCGGCCGGTCCCAGCAGCCCTCCGCCCGCTCTCTGATCCTCGAGGAGCGGCGGGGAGCTAGCTCGGTGCTCCGAGCAGGGACAGGCAGGCCAGGGGCAGGGGGGGCACTCACGGCGCTCCCTCGGCGAGGTCGGGTCGATCTTCCCCGGCTGCGGTGTGCTAACACAGCTCCCTCACGCAGATGACGCCGTGGACCAATCCGGTCACGGCGTTCCTGGCAAGCCTCCACACACGCCCGGGAGTCAGCCAATGGCAGCGCGGCTCCCGGGGCAGGCCTGCGATGACGCTCCTTTGGCTAGCCAACCACAACACGGCAACAGCGATGACGCTGCGGCGCACGGGCAAATCCTGTTGCGGCGTTAGTGAGGGGGCTTCGCTCCTTCGGCCAATGGGAGCGCGGCAATCTTTAGAGGGTATTTCTGGCCCCCGGGCCGCGGCGATGATCAGGCGGCAAGGGATTTACAAGGGCACAGGTCACAATGAGACCGCCCTCCCAGCCACAGGATCGTTTTCAGGCAGAGCTCACGAAGGGAGGCACCACGGACCCCAGCCTTGCACAGAGTATGTGCCGATGAGCACACCGATCTCTGCCCACGATCAATAGCTGGGCATAAATCCCACAGTCAGTAAAAACAGCACGATCTTCACAGCGTCTTCAGTTTCTTTAGGAACCTTTTAAACCTGGGTTCCAGGAACAGGAGGCCAGATCTTCTCAGGCCCTTGGAGATTCAAGTTGAAGACACAGCACACAGCAAAGTCTTGTTGGTTCAAGCAGGCAGGGTCACAGCACACAGCAAAGTCCCTTTCTTCTACTCAGCTTTTAGTTGAACAGCAGAACAGGTCAGCCCTTAGAGCACACAGCAAGGCAATCTTCCTTCAGTTCTCCAGCGGTCCTTCTTCCAGTAGAGGTTCCTCTTGATTGTAGAATCTAATTTTCTGTAGTCAGGAGTCCTTCTCTTATGCCCCTAAAAGTCTTTGAAGTCCTTTGAAGTCTTTGTGCAAGTGGGCCTTGAGCCCGGCCTAAACCAGTTCTGGGTGTTGCTGGAGCACTGGGGCTTTCCTGACTTCCCTCTTTCTCGCAGTATCAGGGACAGAGGTGACAGTCGCCCAGCGGGAGGTGGAGCCAGCATTGTGGTCAGGCAGGCACAGCCCTATTCACTATCAGGTGCTATCTCCTCCCACTTCCCTGGCAGCAGATTCAGCCTTTCATCCACGGGCTGACTCAGACAACCTCCTGGGGGCTCAGCAGCCCCTGTCATCCTCAAACCAGACAGTCAATCCACAAGCAGGCCCAGGCACACAGAAAGGTTAGACAAGAGAACAGCCACTTTCTAAAAGTACTATTCTCAAACACAGAATTTAAAAACAACCTTCACTAAAAGATGTGTTATTAAATTCTGAGTTCCGGGATATCAATCACTTATGTCCCATCTTGTTCCTATGAGAAGATAGGCTGGTATCCATTGGGACCAGCCTCCCCATGTTATTCTATGGAGCAAGATAACCTTACCGCAGTGAGCACCCAAAATGGCTGCTGCTCACTACCAGAGCATGTGACCTGCACTAGTACATGCTCTACCTTACCCATACACTGCACCCTGCCCAGGGGGGTACCTTGAGCCTTCCCTAGGGGTGACTGATGTGTACAGACAGGGAAGGGTTAGGCCCAGCCAGTGGGGACACTGGCCAGGCGGACAAGGCAGTCCACTGTGTCGCAGGGTTTCTGTTCTCCCACAGAACTGTGCACAAAGGATTGGAACCTCGGCGAATTAGGGTGACCCAAAACTCACCTCAGTACCCAAAAAAACCCTTACCGAGCTAGCTACAGTGTCTCATTGGACATATTAGAACATCCAATGCTTAGACAAACCAGAACATGAACTCACAATACCTCAGGTTACGTGGAACACATGAGCACTCTTTCGTTATACAATCATTTCAATCCAGAACGTGGAGTAATGAGGACACATGCACATTTGAAATATTTATTTACTAATGCCGTTGTCTCAAACGCAGTATCTTAGATAATACAAGGAAACATATTATCAGAAGCAAAGTTACCAGCATAGTTACTAGTCCATAAAAAGCAAACGGTGACAGCATGTTATTATGCTGAAATGAATAAGTGCTACACACACATAATTCTCACCCTACCTAAATGGTATATTATATCAACATACAAGAAGGTCTCTTTGGGTTTTTAGCAGGGCGGGCCCATACCTGGAGATCCTAGTATGAAGAGATCAGATCTGCTCCCAACAGCTCTCTGCATGCAAACCGCACCAAGTGTGTGTATGTGCTCTGATCATTGCAATATAAAACGCGCCCAAAGCCAGAATTTGGCAGGAGCTGCACTTATGTTATGTCTATGGAGGTGCGGAGATCAGTTCTCACAACAATCTGTGTCTTGTTATCCTTGTAGCTTCAGCACTCACTGTACAGACATTATTTATTAAGCAAAGCTGATTTGAAAGCAGTAACATATTATTCTCAAGTAAACTACTAGGGTGACAGCTAAATCAACAATTGTGTAACGTGTGCAGAAGCAGCAAAAGGAAAAATGGCGTTTAAACATTAAATGAGCCTACGCTAACTTAACACAGTATTCATAATATCAGTAGCAATATGACACCCCCCCATGATCCGAGTACGGACAAGATAAGATAACAGAAGGGCCATCTCATGAGAGCAGAGTTCAATAACATACGAGCTCATTGTATTTTAACAACTCGATGAGAAAATGGCAAAATTTTGAAGAGAAATGTTTTTTTTCTAGAACAGTAAAAAGTCATATCTGTTCAAGCCAATAGTCTTGGTAAGTTAAGAACGTTAATATAATTTTTCCCCCCAAAAAAAAAAAATGTAAATGAAAGGCTAGTTGTCAGCATGCCATTCAGGTCGGAAGTTCCAAAAGTGTCTAGGGTATGACCGTGTATGCAAATAAGCAGCAACAGCCTCTAACATGAAATCACCGTCTTCATCCGAAAATAGTTCAGCCATCCAATTTAAAAGTGGAAAAGAACATACGTGTTCCTCTAGTACCGGAGCCTCTATCACCATCAGAGGACAACTCGGTGGGTTTTCCAGAAAGCTTAGTGCCAGGAAATCATGCGCTGCTGCGAATACGTTCCAGGGACCCATTAGTCCATGCATCGCTGCTAAGGCCATAATCCTTTCGCAGGACAAACCAACTCGTGAGCAGTGATAGGACTCATCAGCTGATTAAAATCGACGTCAGGAGAAACCAGTCCGCAGAGACACAAATCAATGGCCCAATCAAAATCACAGCTCAAGCAATGAAAAACAGGCTGGACAAAGGTGAAGTAGGAAAATCAAAACGATAATCCATATGCCGTGCTTAAAGTCGCGAGCGGCAGTGTGCCATAATATTCAAGCATCCGGTTGCGAAACAGCGTCAGAAGGGGCTGGGCGGCGCCTTGCACAGGAAGGGCATCCATATTTAAAGAAACATAAAATAACTAGAGCGCCTGCCGCTAATGCTAGTAAAACCGGGAATCCACCAAACAAACTCGAAAAAATGGAATGAAAGAAAGCAGGAATGACTCCAAAAATCTTTTCAAAGGAAGTCACGAGACCACTGCTAACTATTTTAAAAAAATGTGCCAGGCCATTTGTGGAGGACGCGTTAAAGATAGAATGAACCATCTCGCTGAAATGTAAAGGTAAATCAGTATTTAAAAGGGCCTGAACCTCTGTACGGGTGTTGGCAATGTGAAGCACGAAGGTTTCACGAGCCGAACTCAAGGCCACTTCTTTTTGGGACAAAAGAGCCCTTATTCTGCTCATGCCGCTGAACTCAGCTCTCAAGGTTGGGATGCGCGGTCACATGGTGTAGTGTAGTTCCTATTATCCCAATAGGCTCTGCGCATTGGAATAATACCTTCAATAGTATAGGCCTAGACCAGACGTTAACTAGGTCTACTACTGTCGATATTAGACTTAAAGTTTTGGGTTTGCCAGCTAGCTCAGAGTTCACTAGAAACTTTCTCGAATGTTCAGGAAGGAATTAACTTCCCTGATTAGACAAGAAGGGATTTAGTTTCTGACAACCATAGAACATGACAACTTTGCTCTCCCCTAATCAAGAGTGTATCTCGAGAGTCGTGTGAACAAAAGGCAATTTATTTTACTCAGTCAGTACGTGCATTCTTAGTCTCATCAGATTGTAGAGAAAAGGAAGAGACGGGCGTGTTCAATAAAAAGATGTTATTTATTGATCAGTCTCTTTTCTCGTACAAGAGAAATGGATCGATATTATTGCAATACTTATAGTTAAGTAAAGTGCATACATTAAAAGCAGAAGTATAAAATAATACTGTAAAAACATTGATATGGTTTCTAAGCCATATGAAGGTTTAAAATGAATAAAATATATTACATACACATATACATTTGACTAAACGTACTCAACTGGTGTTTCTAGATACGCCTACCCCGTGTACCTGACCTAAGTCTAATACGTGGGCGGGAATAGAAAGTTACAGTTTAAGTTAAGTTTGTTTTTGCCAAGTGACTGACTAAAGAATTCTCTGCGAGGGGTTATTCAGTTCTGTACCTGGAAGTTTAGGATGAATGAGGGATGGTATCTCTCGTCTCTGGTCTCGATATTCCAGGCTGCCTGCGAGGGCTACCCGGAAACGCCGGAGCTGGATTTCTCGGCAGGAGAAATGGGCAGCTGCTCGATTTCAGCGCGTCAAGAAGGCGGGGCTGCGCCAGCGGGGTCTGCACTGCTCTGGGCTTCGGCAAGTCTGGCTGCATCGTCCTCGTCACCACCGCGTGTCTTTGCATAGGGCAATATCGGTAATATTTATACCTTTAAGGTGCCGAGATTGACGTAAGGATGGACATAGATACGTCAATAAGGATGTCATACGACCAGGTCGTTAGCACATTCTTTTGCTGAAGTTCTCGGTGAAATCAAAACAATGGCCGCAGGGTTTTTCCCAGGTCTGTCATAGGTTTGATTTGTTATGAGAACTCCGTATGCCTTATCAGGGGCTGGAGGAATATCGCTTGTCTAATTAGATGGCAAGCGTTATGACCTAATCAGATAACACGTTCCTGTGCCGTAGTGTGGCTTTATCAGATAACGGTTCCTGCATCATGGGGGTTTTCTGCCTCATGGGCTGACTGCTAGTTAACTTGTTAGTTTGCTAACCAGAATAGGGTCAGGAATAGGGGGATCGATACAGAACCTATAGGAATACATCACACCCACTCCACGCAGACTATGTCCATGTTTACAAATCTAGGCATAGTAAATATACAGTGACGTATGTGTATACCGTACCACCCCAAAATACATCCATATGCATTTCGAAAATATGTATGTAATACACGAGAAAAATATAATCATATGCACTATATGCACATAAGCAGTAGAGGAATGCTAAATTAATCACGCATATTTATACATTATTATTAACAAGATATGAAAATAACACATGAAATGGCTCTTTATACAGAAGAAAAAAATAATTGCGAGACCATTTCATCACAAAGATAAAATATCCATGAACATGCCAGAAGACAGCTAATGTCTCTAAAGTTCCTAAAATAGAAATTTAGTTCTCTAAGAATAGTTTCTACTTTAAGCAGAAGATAAGTGTCCCGAAAAACCATAAAAATATTTTGGGGGTTGCGAAAAATCCGCTGTCCGAAGACTGGAGAAAAATTGTTCATGTTACTTTATCATTAAAGTTGAAGGCCAAATTCATGGTGGTTGGAACGCCGCGTGCTAGCTTGCTCAAAAGTCATTATTTCTGCTCTGGTGAGAACATCATATCATTTAGACTGTCCAAAAAGCTGTCAACAGCTTCCTGTGAAAGTTCCACTAACTCGGAAAAAGTGGTCACCATGCATTCATGAGCATGATTGCCTCCATTGATGTTTTGATCAGCATAGCTGACAGAAGGTCGTACCTGATCGATGCTGCTTTCATCTTGAACCTCACTACCCCTCAATCGTAGTGGTGAAGTTTCCACGAATGCCGTCATCAGGATTGGTAGCCGCTTGGGACAGCACAATGCATGAGCCGTGACCGGACCCAACAAAGTTTCTGCATCCATTGGCGCATCCGATTGTAGCGTCAGACAGGTGTCCAACACGCATTCTTCTCCGCATAGCAAGCACCTTAATACAGGTAAAACACATCTTTGCCACATTGGTCTAAATGAAAGAAACCAAGTCATGTTCAGGTCTCTAAGCCGGGATAGTCCAAGGATTTTAGATATCCGGTCCCGGTATCCAATGGCTAGGATTGTTTCTTCCCTTGTCGCAGGTGTTTTGTCTGTGACACGGTCTGCCATAGCGAAATACCAGGATCAAAAATAGGATTCCTGCCACTAGTCCCAAAAGGAGAGGAAGTCCGCCAAAGATGGAATGGACGAAGTCTGGAAAAATACCCAGAATGGCTTTAAATGGTGTTAAAGCCCCCGAAAACACTGTCTTAAATACATTTGAGACTCCACTGGTCGTTAGCACATTCTTTACTGAAGTTCTCGGTGAAATCAAAACAATGGCCGCAGGGATTTTCCCAGGTTGTCATAGGTTTGATTTGTTTTGAGAACTCCGTATGCCTTATCAGGGGCTGGAGGAATATCGCTTGTCTAATTAGATGGCAAGCGTTATGACCTAATCAGATAACACGTTCCTGTGCCGTAGTGTGGCTTTATCAGATAACGGTTCCTGCATCATGGGGGTTTTCTGCCTCATGGGCTGACTGCTAGTTAACTTGTTAGTTTGCTAACCAGAATAGGGTCAGGAATAGGGGGATCGATACAGAACCTATAGGAATACATCACACCCACTCCACGCTAACTATGGTCATATTTACTAATCTATGCATAGTAAAACATACTGTAGAGTATTGTGTATACCTTACCACCCCAAAATACATAAATGCATTTTGAAATTATCAAATATACGGAAAAAATGCAGTCATATGTATAGTATGCACTCAAGCTGTAGAATAATGCTAAAGTAATCACGTATTTGTATACATTATTGCTATTTTGTATATGAAAATTTACACATGAAATGGCTCTTAATACAGAAAAAAAGTTCGAGACCATTTCATCACAGAATAATAATAACTATGAACATGCCAGTGGGCAGCTAATGTCTATAAGCTATCTAAATTAAGAAATCTTAGTTCTCTAAGAATAGTTCTTACTTTAAGCAGAAGATAGTGTCCCGAAAAATATGCAAAAATATTTTGGGGCTGCTGAAAAATTTGCTGTCCGTGAACTGGAGGGAAATTTGTTCATGTGACTTTATTATTAAAGTTGAAGGCCAAATTCAGGGAACGCCGTGTACGAGCTTGCTCAAAAGTCGCTATTTCTGTTCTGGTGAGAACATCATATCATTTAGGCTTTCGAAAAAGTTGTCAACAGCTTCCTGGGAGAGTTCCACTAACTCGGAAATAGGTGTAACCATGCATTCGTGCGCATGATTGTCTCCATTGACATTCTGATTTGGATTGCTGACAGAAGGTTGTACCTGATCGATGCTGCTTTCATCTTGTACTTCACAACCCCTTAATCGTAGTGGTGAAGCTTCCACGAATGCCGTCATCAGGATTGGTAGCCTTTGAGGGCAGCACAAAGCGTGAGCCTTGATTGGACTCAACAATGTTTCTGCATCCATTGGCGCATCCGATTGTAGCGTCAGACAGATGTCTAACACGCATTCTTCTCCGCATAGCAGGCACCTTAATACAGGTAAAGCACATCGTTGCCACATTGGTCGAAATGATAGAAACCAAGTCATGTTCAGGTCTCTAAGCCGGGATAGTCCCAGGATTTTTGATATCCGGTCCCGGTATCCAATGGCTAGGATTGTTTCTTCCCTTGTCGCAGGTGTTCTGTCTGTGACATGGTTTGCCATAACGAAATATAAGGACTAGGAATAGGATTCCTGCAATCAGTCCTAAAATGAGGGGAAGTCCGCCAAAAATCGAATGGACGAAATCTGGAAAAATACCCAGTATGGCTTTGAATGGTGTTAATGCCATCGAAAATACTGTCTTAAATACTTTTGAGACTCCGCTGGTATCAGAAATATTTAAGATTTCATTCAGGATTTCTGCGAAATGTATGGGGGAATTAGTTGATAACAATGAATGTATCTCTGCAGTCGTCCTTGCGACTTGGAGATCATACGTTTCTTTTGATGACGTGAGCTTTGTCGGCGTCTGAAGAAGCACTGTTTTCATTCTGCTTAAAGTATCTATTCGAATAGAAGTAATTTTCAAGTTGGGCCATGCCCTTGCCTCCCTGTCTGGAAAGGAGCTGGGGAACAATGAGTGTCCACAGCACTTGACCTTCGCAGTCGTAGTTACGAGATAAGGAGTCCCGGGCATAAGACTACAACATCTGCGATCTACAATTAGAATGTAACTCCCATTATAGAGTCTTTGAAAGAATGGTTCAATCTCTGTTGCAGGTGCGCCTTGCTGGTGACATGAAAGGTTATTTGAGTTCCCTTCACAGGCTCCATGCAAACTAATTCCGTTACACAGAAGTGTACCGCTTAGTGACATTGCACAATTATTGCCACTAAGAAACACTTTCTGTCCTTTATTACTGACACATGCATGCGAATAGGGCAGGTTCCATGTTGTTTTTATGTACCCTTTTCCCAATTTTTCGTACATGCCAGCCTGTATATATTTTTGGCAGTATTGAAACCTGAAGGTTGATATTGGAATATTTATTATCCCATGAATTATCCATTCACTGACAGGTCGTTCTGACATTGTCACTGGTAATCTCTCAAGTTTCTCAATGCTCAGGATTGTATATTCAGCTCCCTTTTGGGCCATACTGATTTGTCTATCAGTAAGGTTAAAGATATAGAATAGTGACGTTGTGTTGATTAAACGCCAAGGCACATAGCCTGAGCGCAGATTTTGTAACGTCCAGCCAAGCTGTACAATAGAACGCAATTGGGACTGACCGTGTTGTAATAACAGTAAGTCTTGCGATAATATGTCGATTGCTGAAGACACAATGCTGTCCAAAGAAAAAATTCTGGAGGACAGAGTCATTAACCCATTGTCCACTACAGAAAGTGATTTTTACAAATTAATACGGTCAATTTCCCGTATTCTCTCTGCTGTTTCAATTTGAGTAACCTTCCAGGCCTCATTGTATGCTGCATATACAGAGGCTGCTATGAAACGCTTTTGACGCTGTTTGCGTGGTCCCATAGTGAAATCACGCAAGTCAGCACCATCAGTAAGTAAAGTTAGGTGTTGCTTAATTTCTGCCAGTGTGGAAGTTTGTAGCCATTGAAGGCATAATTTGCCCACACTGTAGGTGGTTATTATCCCTGGGTGTTGTCTTTGAGGATATCTAGGGTCTGGCCTGGTCATTTTGAACCCCTGTGTTTTGTTCAGGAATCTGTCTTGACAGTTATTGGTATCTGTGGGCCAGATCAACCTCTGTTTCCAATCTGGATTTGTTCTGTTTTGGTTTAATACATAATTTACGTCTATCTCTTCTTCTGTAGAACTATTGCTGTTCATTGTTGGTTTTGGAATAGACGGTTTATTTAAGTCTTTGATTTTGGCTAAGCCAAGACAGGTGGTTTGTTGAACAGTGTCATTTAAAAATATAATATGTTCTGGGATCATGCAAGCTCTAAACAAAGATTCTATACCCTGTACTTGCCATTCTTTTGTGCCCCAAACACTTTTCAATTCAACATTTTTGTCCCAATAATCAAAACCAAAAGTATTCATTTGTTCAAAGAATGAGTCTGAATATATCAATTTTGGGTTGGTTATCATGGTCTTTGTCCCTGTCTTATTTGACAATTTGAAATAAAATGTTTCAGCATTACTTATGTTAAAACCTGAAAAGTATGAATATTTGTCGTAAACGGTTCTTGAGCTTCCTTTTGGAGGGGTTGCACAATGTTCCCATTGATTATAATTTAAAACATTTCTAGGTTGTGCAGATTTATGTAAAAAATGGTTACCATAGTGGTTGTAGCAATACATACTATCATAATTTGTAGAACCCTGCAAATAATCATGTTTGGTAAATTTAGCAGACATTACTAAGTCAGACATCATATTATTTATACTTTTGAAGTCCCAATCATCAGCAAATGAGCTTGGTTTTACAAAGTGTAGGAAGGTGGCTACCTGACTATGGTTACCCCAGATTTTTTGCCTGTGTTTAGCTGGTTTTTTGACTTAGTTGACCTGGTTCCCTGCTAATCAGGGCCCCAGGCCATCTGCTCTCTCTGTAAAATGGATTCCCTGTACCCTAGGTACATACCAATTGGAAATGGACTCCTTGTCAGCCCCTGTAGAATGCACTATAGGTGCACAGGGCACAGGAGCCACTAAGGCCTACCAGGGGCTGCAGCATATCTTTTGCCACCCCTGGCTGGTTCTTAAATTGACACAACTGGCTGATCACTCAGCTGGGGTAAGGTGGTGTACACACCCCTTGCTTAGATATAGTATACCTATGTCTAAACCTATATCTGGACACATGTAAACCTGTGAGCCACTCCTATAGACAGGCCTCACCAATCCTGGAGGCTGGGTGCTTGGTTTTTATGTGAGATGGAGCTCTAGCATGAGCTGAGCCTGTCTGCAGCCGTCGGGAACAAATCCCTAAGCTGTTTCAGGATAATGCCATACCATATACTATTAAGTGCCTTATAATCCTCGCGGTTATTTAGCAACTTTGGTTTGGCTTTATCAAAACATGTCGTGTAAGGTGTCATACGCTTTGGAATACCATCCCCTCGCCAGTTCTGGCGACGGGGATGGCATTCCACCCCTCTAGAGGGGTAAGACATGTTACTTTGCTTTAATGCGGTTGATTTCTCCAAAGACCTTAAGATCCCCAAAATGGATGCCTCTGCCACAGACAAATGTCTGGACCCCTGGAGCTGACCGAAACCCAGTCAAGGGGGTCCTGGACAAAGGGTTTCCTGTCACAGGAGGGTGTCACCGCCCTCCAGACAGGAGATAGTGTATTGTAGCAGGGAGGTTTGAAAGAAACCAGACACTGCCTGGGGCGCACAAGGCTGCCCCTTGCATAATCCGGCCAAACCGGTTCTGGGGCACTCCAGCCCTCGTGCCAGGGCGGCCTGGATCAAAGGAAGGGGGTGTATCCACCCACTTCCTGGGTCCCACCCATAGGAGGGGACCTAGCAGGTAATCACGCCCACCAGATTCGAATAAGAGTGGGAGCAGTGCCAATGCACATCAGATTTCCTGGAAGAAACATTTGAAACGATATTCTGGACCCTTCGCCCTCCATCTCAACGTGGAAGCCCGAAGAATCTCCCTTGTGGTCAAGGAGTGACCACCCTGCAGCAGCAGGCACCATCCAGCCCTCGACGTCTACTTGGTTGCAGTTCCCGCCGGAACTCGAGCGACTGAGATCGACGAGATCAAGCCTGCCCAGCTTCTAACAGCCCGATCCACAGTCCCTGCAAAGCTGAGACCCGTGGAGGCGACCGGAAGCGTGGGGCACGCCATCTTGAAGTGACCACGAGACGCTGACCGTGCAGCCCACGAGTGACCCTCGAAGCTGTACACCGGGGTTTGAGAAGCCCCCACCCTGAGCTACTCCTGAGCCGAAGTTCAGCCCTCCACACTCGACGAGTGCTGCGTGGGGCCCTTTGGCACGATTTGGCTCAACGCGTTGGCCCGGTCACTTGCCAGCTGGCTTGTGGTCCCTGTGCCGACGAACTACAAAAGAAGACTCGTGATTCTGGTTGCTCCAGATCCACACCAGCTCCCCTGAAAGGGAGCCCCGACTCTGACCTTCCTGGTCCGAGTAAGACGCCATCTTCCAATCCCGCGTGGATTGCTCTTACCAAGGCTTGTTTGCTCCAAACCGGAAGCCGACTGCACCGACGGTGAGAGCCTGCGTGGGACAGATCGTGACCTGCTCCTGGACGTCGCAGATGCCCCAGAGCCCACGTGACAGCGAAGAGAAGCGCCTCGACGACCACCTGATTGCGCCCGACATTGCCTGGTTCCGTCTTGGTTCCACCCTGGTCCCTGCTGAGTGACCCAGACTCTGTCCCCTCTGCTTTCAGGTACTCTACAACTTGAGTCCACCCTTGGACTCCACCGGACACTTCGTCTTCACCCTGCCTGCAGCCCTTTCAGCTTCAAGCACCAAGAGCCTGCGTGTCAAAACCCGACGCCACTTCGACCCTGTGCACCCACTTCCTGTGGGTGAGGTAACTTTGCTCCGCCGGTGTTCCCACACTGGTGCACACCTCTAGGGTCTGTGTGTTAAGTTTTGTTCCTCTAGGTTCAGCGGAAGTGTCCTTAAACTTTAACTATTTGACTTTTACGCACCATTGGTTAACATTGGTGCATGCGTGCGCTTTCCGCACATCTCCCGAATCCCGAGGGCCATTCCCGACTTCAGCATTGCTTGTCCTGACTGCTCCCAGCGATTCCCTAGGCCCTAGGCCTAACCACTGTTCGAGTGGCCTCTCTTATACCACTTGTTTAGTATATGGTTTGAGTGGCCCCCCGCCCTCATCCATAATTGTGCAACTTGTATGTTTAAACAGTGCTTTTGATTTAACGCTTGTGCCCCTTTATTCATAAAGAATACTGGGGATTGTTTTTAGTAATAAACACATATATTTTTATAATATATACTTGTGTGGTGTCCTTTCATTTGGTATTACAGGATTGTATGTGGTAAAACAGCTCGCTTAACACGACCTCTTAAGTTAAGCCTTTAGGCTGCTTAGTCCATGCTACCACTAGGATAGCTTGTCTAATAAGGTTGACTTACAACCAGACACCATAAGGGGATTGTTTGGTCAGGTAGTAGGTGGTTCCAGAATTGGAAACATCCCCTACCAGGCCAACTTCTCACATTGGTGAGCAGCGGTGCGGATTTGAGCTTGCTGTTGTTTTACCATTGCAATCTTTATATCAAATTGAAAGATCACATCAAGTACCTCTAGGTACATATAAAATCAAAAGCTTAGCATATTAAGTTCTACTGAACTTAGTAGTTGTAGGTTGAAGGGAGTAGCACACCCCTGACTACAACTCACTAGCAAGGTCCAGTAGGAAAACACTTAGTGTAGGTAAGTGCACCACTTACACCTCACTAGTAACCATGTCCGACACAGGAAAGGCCTCAGGGTCTAGTCCTGTGACAGTTGACCCTACCCAGGCAACTTCTGGATATGACAAACTAACCCGCAGAGACTTGATTGTCTTGTGCAAAGCAAGAGGGTTAAAAAGGGGCAGAAGCCCCACCTGCCTAATCCTGATAGGACTCCTAGAACAGGATGACTTAGAGAGGGCAAAAGCAGCTTCCCTAGATACAGGAACTGAAGGGAACCCCCCTGCAGTTGATCCCCCTGAAGAGGAGGATGATGAGGACTCAGAAGTTGAGGACTTAGAAGTACAGGATCAGGGTAGCCAGGTTCCAGTTGGTAGGCTTAGCCAGGCCAACTTGGACCTACTGGGGAATGGAGAGGGCCAGCACCTCCCCAGAACCCAACATATGATTCCCCCAGGCAACAGAAGAGTGAGATCCCCCTCAGGGGACTCTCATATTTCTAGTGCCTCCAGAGAATCACAGAGAAGCATGGGTGCTTCTCAAAAGCTAGAACATAGGGCCAGAATGAGGGCTGTCAAACTCCAGATAGAGAGGGAGGAGGTAGCCTTGGCTCAAGCTAAACTTGCCTTGGCAAGAGAGCAGAAATTGTGTGGCTTAGATGCCACTGGTGGCAGCAATATTCCTAAAGAGAAACCCAGGTCCTATGATAGTAGAAACCTGACAAAGATTGTGCCCCCCTTCAAAGAAGGGGATGACATCCACAAATGGATGACTGCTCTTGAGAGAGCCTGCATGGTACAGCAGGTTCCTGAGGAACAGTGGGCAGCAATCTTATGGTACTCCTTTTCAGAGAAAGGGAGGGACAAGCTCCTCACTGTCAGACATGAGGATGCAAACAATTACAAAGTCCTGAAGAGTGTTCTGATAGATGGGTTTGGCTTAACCACTGAACAGTACAGGTTCAAGTTCAGAGACACCCAGAAGACACAGACTCAGGACTGGACTGATTTTGTAGATTGTGCTACTAAGGCTCTGGAGGGTTGGCTACATGGCAGCAAAGTACATGACTTTACAGGATTGTATAATTTGATTATGAGGGAGCAGATCCTAAGTAATTGTCAGAACCAGCTCTTACACCAGCACCTGGTAGACTCTGATCTGACCTCTCCCCAAGAATTGGGAAAGAAGGCAGACAAATGGGTCAGAACCAGGATTAGGCCTAAGAATCAGGACAGTAACCAGAAGAAGGAGTCTACCAAGCCTCAAGATAAGGGTGGGGATAAAAGTAAAGAAAAGACTTCCCCAGGGCCCCAAAACTCCAAGGATGGGGGTGGGTCCCAAGACACTTCTTCAACTGAGAAAAAACCCTATTGTTATCCCTGTAAACAGGTGGGGCATTACAAAACAGACAGCTGTTGTCCCAAGAATAACAATAAAGAAAATATACCTCCAAAGCCAGCTTCAACACCTCCTGTTACTGTCAGCAGTAATCCCCCAGGGAGTGGAAGCACACCCAGGAATCTGGGTGGGTTTACTTTTGGAAATCAGGTGGACCCTGGCCTATCCAGGTCCCCATCACCCAATGATCTTGTTTATGAGGCTGGCATGGGGTTTGCCAACTTCTCTGCTTGCCCAAATACTTTGAGCAAGTATAGACAAGAACCCATCATCAATGGTTTAAGAGTTGAAGCTTTTAGAGACACAGGGGCTAGCATCACCATGGTGGCTGATGGCATAGTCCCCTCTAAGCAACTTTTACCTGGTGCCACATACCAGGTAATAAACATTGATGGCATCCAAACAAATCATCCCATGGCAGTAGTAAGTCTCAGCTGGGGAGGTGTCACTGGCCCAAAGAGAGTGGCAGTGTCCCCAAACTTGCCTGTAGACTGTCTACTGGGTAATGATTTAGAAATCTCAGCCTGGGCTGGGGTTGAACAGGAAATCCATTCTAGAATGGTAAATTCCAATGGAAAGGTTAGTGGGGCTGTAATGGCTACAGCCCCAATTCAAGATGTCCTTCCTGAAAAGGTTGGTAGGGCGGAGATACTCCCTGCCCCATCTTTAGCAAAAGCTCTTCCTGAACAGAATAGCAAAGCTGTTATGATAACAGCAGAAACCCAAACTGAGTCTCCTCCTGAAAAGGTTGGTGGGGCTGTGATGGCCACAGCCCAAACTCAAACTGACACGTGTGTTGTGAAACCTGAAATGATGGATAACTCCACACAAACTGAGAGCATGGAGGAGGAAGAGAAATCTCCCCCTCACCAGACTTTAAGACAGGATCAGCCTCCTCAGGGAACTGATCTTACCCCTGATGAAGGAACTGCCCCAGAGGTGGTTGGGCCTAGCCTGACAGAACCTCTGATGTCAGTGGACCCTTCTCAGGTGGGACCCAGTCTGGAGCAGGTAACCTGCCCCTCTCTCCCTTGCCTTAGCCAGCCCAGGGCTGCAGAGGACAAGAAGGACAGTGAGACCCAGAGGGCCCCCTGTCAAATAAAGCACCCCCATCAAAAGATTAGGTGCACCAAAACTAGTAGCCCTAGTAAGGTGAAAACTTTAAAAACTCCTGAGGGAGCCCCCTTAAAAACAGTTAGGGACCTCCCCCAGATGGATTCTGTTGGGCACAGCCAAACCTGGGACCCAAGGGGCCCAAACCTGAACTGTCCCTCCAGCAAGCCAAACAGAGGGACCCAGCCTCCAGCTTTAGGTAGCCAGAGGTTGACCCTGAGAGCACAGTGCAACTCAGTTAAAGAGAGAAAGGCACACATGGTGGAAGATAATTGGAGGAAGCTAAGCTCTAAATTAGTAGAGCCTCGCTTCAATACTCCATATCCAAACCAGCCTTTAACTTTGCATAAACACACCCAAGGTAGTGATTCCCTATGGTGGAGACCCTCTAATACCCAAAGGGTGAGGGACTGCTTAGTGGACCATGAGACAGGGGGTACCCATGCTAGTGCAGGTACTTCCTTATATGGCCACTCAGGCAATATAGGCTTACCTGGCCAAGGATAGCCTTATCTCCTTTCGTTTGGGGGGGGGTTATGTAGGAAGGTGGCTACCTGACTATGGTTACCCCAGATTTTTTGCCTGTGTTTAGCTGGTTTTTTGACTTAGTTGACCTGGTTCCCTGCTAATCAGGGCCCCAGGCCATCTGCTCTCTCTGTAAAATGGATTCCCTGTACCCTAGGTACATACCAATTGGAAATGGACTCCTTGTCAGCCCCTGTAGAATGCACTATAGGTGCACAGGGCACAGGAGCCACTAAGGCCTACCAGGGGCTGCAGCATATCTTTTGCCACCCCTGGCTGGTTCTTAAATTGACACAACTGGCTGATCACTCAGCTGGGGTAAGGTGGTGTACACACCCCTTGCTTAGATATAGTATACCTATGTCTAAACCTATATCTGGACACATGTAAACCTGTGAGCCACTCCTATAGACAGGCCTCACCAATCCTGGAGGCTGGGTGCTTGGTTTTTATGTGAGATGGAGCTCTAGCATGAGCTGAGCCTGTCTGCAGCCGTCGGGAACAAATCCCTAAGCTGTTTCAGGATAATGCCATACCATATACTATTAAGTGCCTTATAATCCTCGCGGTTATTTAGCAACTTTGGTTTGGCTTTATCAAAACATGTCGTGTAAGGTGTCATACGCTTTGGAATACCATCCCCTCGCCAGTTCTGGCGACGGGGATGGCATTCCACCCCTCTAGAGGGGTAAGACATGTTACTTTGCTTTAATGCGGTTGATTTCTCCAAAGACCTTAAGATCCCCAAAATGGATGCCTCTGCCACAGACAAATGTCTGGACCCCTGGAGCTGACCGAAACCCAGTCAAGGGGGTCCTGGACAAAGGGTTTCCTGTCACAGGAGGGTGTCACCGCCCTCCAGACAGGAGATAGTGTATTGTAGCAGGGAGGTTTGAAAGAAACCAGACACTGCCTGGGGCGCACAAGGCTGCCCCTTGCATAATCCGGCCAAACCGGTTCTGGGGCACTCCAGCCCTCGTGCCAGGGCGGCCTGGATCAAAGGAAGGGGGTGTATCCACCCACTTCCTGGGTCCCACCCATAGGAGGGGACCTAGCAGGTAATCACGCCCACCAGATTCGAATAAGAGTGGGAGCAGTGCCAATGCACATCAGATTTCCTGGAAGAAACATTTGAAACGATATTCTGGACCCTTCGCCCTCCATCTCAACGTGGAAGCCCGAAGAATCTCCCTTGTGGTCAAGGAGTGACCACCCTGCAGCAGCAGGCACCATCCAGCCCTCGACGTCTACTTGGTTGCAGTTCCCGCCGGAACTCGAGCGACTGAGATCGACGAGATCAAGCCTGCCCAGCTTCTAACAGCCCGATCCACAGTCCCTGCAAAGCTGAGACCCGTGGAGGCGACCGGAAGCGTGGGGCACGCCATCTTGAAGTGACCACGAGACGCTGACCGTGCAGCCCACGAGTGACCCTCGAAGCTGTACACCGGGGTTTGAGAAGCCCCCACCCTGAGCTACTCCTGAGCCGAAGTTCAGCCCTCCACACTCGACGAGTGCTGCGTGGGGCCCTTTGGCACGATTTGGCTCAACGCGTTGGCCCGGTCACTTGCCAGCTGGCTTGTGGTCCCTGTGCCGACGAACTACAAAAGAAGACTCGTGATTCTGGTTGCTCCAGATCCACACCAGCTCCCCTGAAAGGGAGCCCCGACTCTGACCTTCCTGGTCCGAGTAAGACGCCATCTTCCAATCCCGCGTGGATTGCTCTTACCAAGGCTTGTTTGCTCCAAACCGGAAGCCGACTGCACCGACGGTGAGAGCCTGCGTGGGACAGATCGTGACCTGCTCCTGGACGTCGCAGATGCCCCAGAGCCCACGTGACAGCGAAGAGAAGCGCCTCGACGACCACCTGATTGCGCCCGACATTGCCTGGTTCCGTCTTGGTTCCACCCTGGTCCCTGCTGAGTGACCCAGACTCTGTCCCCTCTGCTTTCAGGTACTCTACAACTTGAGTCCACCCTTGGACTCCACCGGACACTTCGTCTTCACCCTGCCTGCAGCCCTTTCAGCTTCAAGCACCAAGAGCCTGCGTGTCAAAACCCGACGCCACTTCGACCCTGTGCACCCACTTCCTGTGGGTGAGGTAACTTTGCTCCGCCGGTGTTCCCACACTGGTGCACACCTCTAGGGTCTGTGTGTTAAGTTTTGTTCCTCTAGGTTCAGCGGAAGTGTCCTTAAACTTTAACTATTTGACTTTTACGCACCATTGGTTAACATTGGTGCATGCGTGCGCTTTCCGCACATCTCCCGAATCCCGAGGGCCATTCCCGACTTCAGCATTGCTTGTCCTGACTGCTCCCAGCGATTCCCTAGGCCCTAGGCCTAACCACTGTTCGAGTGGCCTCTCTTATACCACTTGTTTAGTATATGGTTTGAGTGGCCCCCCGCCCTCATCCATAATTGTGCAACTTGTATGTTTAAACAGTGCTTTTGATTTAACGCTTGTGCCCCTTTATTCATAAAGAATACTGGGGATTGTTTTTAGTAATAAACACATATATTTTTATAATATATACTTGTGTGGTGTCCTTTCATTTGGTATTACAGGATTGTATGTGGTAAAACAGCTCGCTTAACACGACCTCTTAAGTTAAGCCTTTAGGCTGCTTAGTCCATGCTACCACTAGGATAGCTTGTCTAATAAGGTTGACTTACAACCAGACACCATAAGGGGATTGTTTGGTCAGGTAGTAGGTGGTTCCAGAATTGGAAACATCCCCTACCAGGCCAACTTCTCACACAAAGTCACTCAATGAAATCTTAATTTGGTGTGGATATTTCAGGATTTCAACAGGACCTTAGATTTCGTAGTCAGTGTTGTCCCATGCTACCCCACCCGGTATAGGATTGGCTGTGAAGTTGACTGAAGAAAGTTCTCTTTTCTCGACGTGTGAAGATGTGTGTGGTTTGAGGATCAAGTTGATTTTCTGACTTGCTGTGTCCATTTTAGCATATTTTCCCTCAGTACCATGATGAGCCAAAGTATGAGGATAAATGCACCAAAACCCACCCAAAATTCAATCCATGGAGAAATCAGATATGTTTCTTTCAGTTGTTTCGAAAGTTCTTTAGCTTTATCCTTAAAGGTTTTTGATGGTGGCTGTGTCTTTGATTCACTGAAGCCTTCAGAGGAATCATCGAAGTTTATGAAGTAGCGGGATGCAGTTCTGTCAATTGTTCCAATTGCTTCAGGATTACTGTTTCTTGCATTTTCACTTGGTACTTCATTATAGATTGGTGTGTCTCTGCTAAATGTTTTTATTTGGGTTTTCAGAGGTCTAAGTTCCATTGCATTGTTGCATAGTCCTTGTTGTTCTTCTGTAGGCGTTTCGAATGTGATGAGCCTCTTTGTTAGGACCTCTGTACTGGTAGCAAACCTTGGGGTTCTGCTACTTATTGGGAGTCCACTTGGCCTACTGTTTGTTATCGGCCACATGATTGTGGTTTTACCAGGTCGATGGATACAACTCGGTTTTCCTTTTTACCAGCAAGTGGCGGTAGTACAACTGATCTTGTCCCGTTGACAGACAAGACAGGAACTGCTTTTCTGTAAGAAGGCCCAAAATTCCTTCTTTACCGCGATCTTTTCTCTGACTAGATCCCCGACTTTTGGAATCCAGACAGGTCTTGCTGGGACAGGTGGTGGTTCTTCAGTGGTTGTTGGCTGTTGTTTCAACTTTATGTTGCTCAGGTCTTTTCTTGTTTCGTTTAAGTCCTGTAAAATAGCCAAACAATCTTTGATATCAAAGCTTTTTTCCTTCACCACTGAAGTCTGACTATCAAGGTCAGAGATTAACATCCTAGTTCCAAATAATAATTCGTACGGACTGAATCCCTTCAGAGAATTTCTTGGCAGGTTATTTAGACTACGTTGGACACTTATTAGATGTTAGACCCACCCAGCTCCCGAACCTAATATCCTTTCCGTTATAGATTGCTTTATGCCTTGGTTTTTTCTTTACACCATCCCGTATCCCTCAGGAAGGAAGTGAGAAGATTCCCGCTGTGCTATGCTCATTTGGCCATGTTTCCCCTCAGGCTGTAGGGCTAGAGTGAAAACAATGGTCAAACGTAGCATGCTCTTAGCGTATATGCCATTTAGACTCGCAAATCTCTGTATAACAGTCCAGACGTCAGCCGAGTGCTGGTGATCTGCATTATAAGTGGAAACTAGCCTGTATATGTTAAACGCAAGCCTTGCTTTTTGCTGTTGATTTTTTCTGGAGTGAAACGACACGGTGTTACACCGTTTCTCTCACCACTGCGATTCCTGTTGCAGTTGGGGCAGTTTTTTACAAACACGGTGTGATGCAGGCTCATGCCTGGCCACCAGTACCTTGATTGTAATTCTTCCAGAGAATCTTTTAGTTTGAGGTGTCTGAGACCCTCGCCCATATGTGCGTCTGCGATTAACAAGTTTCTCCTGTCCATGTTTGGAATCACTCTATCCCCCACTCCAGGGATTCGAGCAAAAGGGACGGAGTTTGCATCGATTATGTATGTATAATTGAGTGAATAGTTGATCGGTAGCGCTGAGCAGTCGCCTTTTGATGACGTTTTCACCGCCAGCACTGTTTCACCGTCAATATACTTCGCTGTACGCTTTTTTCGAACTACGGAAGCCGATTTAGTGGCTGCCGCTGTGGCTGTCTCAGCCAATGAATTCCCTGCAACGTGAACGCCATCACGCTGATGATTCAGTGAGTGTGTCACGTGAGTCTTTGGTAGTTCTTTTTGTAACAGAACTATTTGTTCCCAAAGCAGTTTTTGCTTTATTGTTGCACCTGTGTCATCTTTGTAACCGTTTTGAATCCATGTCTGCAACTCCTTGTTGTATGATTTGACGCAGTAGTATGAATCAGACACTATAAGTGTCGGGAATTCGCGATCCGCATTATCTAGCGCCATTTTCAATGCTAATATTTCGGTCTGTTGTTCTGAATTAGTTTCAACTGAGTGTGTTTTTGTTAATAGAGGTCTTAGTTTACCTCCGCGCCACACTTCTTTTGTAATCCCACATGTGGGGTTGTATGCTTGTTCTCCCCAAACGGGGGTTTGAGCATGTCCGTCTGTATAGATTACACAGGCGTAGTGTCGTAAGGGCAGAATGTCGATTGGCAGAGGGAATGTTCTTTCATATTCTAGATTTTTTAATTCTTCTAGTTCTGGATCAAAGTAGTAGTATACTTTGTCCGTTGTAATTGAACTCACCCATTGTATCCATTCCGGATTCAATGATGTTGTTGGTAAATTACACGGTGTTGTTAGTGCTTCAAAGGCTGGTTCCGCTGTTCTGACTGTGATATGTCTACCGTCAGCTTTGTCTTTTTCTTTAGCTATTGCGGTTTGAACTGCACGAAAAATGTTTTCTTTAATACTGAACTTCTTTTCAGCTTCTGTGTACAAGTGTGATTTGAATGCAATTGGTACCTTTTCTCCCTCATTAGAGGTCAGGTATGTGAATCCGCATCTTCCTGGGATGACTCGAATCACAAGATTGCGTGTGTTATCACGTGTTTCTAATTTTGTTTTAATTAACATGTCTGTTTGTAAGGATCTCAGAATTTCTGTGTGTATTTGAGTCCAATTCGTTCTTTTAAAATCTGGTTTAATTAGATCATAAAGGGATTTGACCCTTTCTGCGTAATTTGCAATGTATGTTCTTCCGAAATTTAGGAAGCCTAGAATTGACTGTAGGTTTTTTAGTGTTCTAGGTGCTTGGAGTACGGCACATTTCTCTAGGAAATTGTCAGCCAGGCTTTTGCCTTCACTTGATAATTCATATCCTAAGAACAGGACTGTCAGATGGGCAATTCTGGATTTTTTAAAGTTGAATTTGTAACCCTCTGCTGCGAACCCAAGTATTATGGTGTTCACTCTTTTCAAGTGAGTCTCCAAGTCATCATCTGTTAAGTAAATGTCATCGACATAAGATAATGCTTCGTCATCATATGTTTGTAGTAATTCTGTTACTCTCGCTGAGAATACCCCTGGGCTGTTCTTGTACCCCTGGGCTAACCGACAGAATTGTTTTTGAGTGCCGTTTATTGAAAATGCAGACAAATATCTGCTCTCTGGTGCTATGTTTTGACAAAAGAATCCATTAGAGATGTCTAATGTTGTTTTGTATTTTTTGCGCACTATGTTATTCATTAGTGCAGCACTATGTGAGTTTTGCACTGCAAAAGTTTTGCAACATGAGTTAAGGTGTCGGTAATCCAAAACTAGACGATATGAATTGTCTGGTTTGGAGACCGGAAACAAAGGGTTGTTCATTTGTGAGGTGCAAGTTTCAATCACCCCCTGGTATTCTAATTGATCTAGTATTTCTTTTACCTGTTTTTTAGCTTCTTGCTTAATTGGGTACTGCCTTTGTGCAGTAGGTTGTGACTTTTACTGGATTTTGTGAGGAGGAGAGTCCTCATCCCATCCAACGTGATTTTTATATAAAGCAGGAGCTAGAGCTACTGCCCACTTTCTAGCAAGTGTATATTTTTTATGAATTGGGATATGATTTGAGAAGGCAGGCATAATTATTTCTTCGCCATGAGGGCAATCCCTGACAAACTCTGGTGGCCAGTCTTTTTCAGCTAGAAGGATGTCATAGCCCTTGGAGAGATTATCCCAAAATAGTCCCCTTATTTTTCTAGTCTTATCCCCCTCTATACGTAATGTTATTTCATATATTTTGTGAGGTTTGCTAACTCTGGTGTCGGCAGTTTCCACTTGAAGATATTCATTCGTGTCCACTGTCTCCAGATGATTCATAAGGACTTTGCGAGCTATGCTCACTTCTGCTGCGCTGTCTAGCATTGTCTGAGCCCATTCTCCGTTTTTCAGTTGTGTCCTCAGAATTCTCGGCATTGTTAACTATTTTAATGCTGGCTACCTTCTTTTTTTGAAATTTTAATTTCTTTTTTAGCTGAGCAGGTTCCTTGTCTTTGGACTTGGCGTGCTCTTCTCTTTGTTCTGATCGTCCTCTTCTTTCCGATTTCTGCGAGGAAGTCTGAAAAGATTGAGAGGGACGTGTATCAATGTCTTGATATCTATCAGGCTTTTTTATATTATCCCTATTTCTAAGGTTATATCTTTTCCCAGAGGGGTCACTTTGGGGTGACCTGTGTCTTTGGTTCGGAGATTTTTCTCTCCGCCTAGGAGACCTTCCTCTGGACTGGAATTTCCTTTCTTTAGGATTGGAGTGTTTGTTTCCATCCCAGTTCTTTTTTGGTGATGTTGAATTATTATTAAAAAATATTTTTTCAGGACTTTCAATCAGTTGTGGTTTTACTGGTATTCCACCTAAACTATCTCTACCTAGTTCCTCATAGGATTTTTCTATGATTCTGGCAATTTCAGCTGGTTGGTCTGCTATATCTGTCTCTTTTAACCTCTGGCGGATCGCCACGTTTGCTGCTTCTCCCTTTATGTTGGCTAATAATATAGCCGAGACCTGCTTGAAGTCTTTTAGTAATTTCATACCAAGAGTTAAAGCGGGTTCTGGACCGTATTCGTCTTGAATTTGTTTTAGCACATCTGGTATTACCGAAATGGATGGAACACCGTGCGTTTTTGTGTAGATGGAAGCAAAGACTGTACCCCAAGTGTCACAGTCCTCAATGTGTGGTGCGATTCCCATTGGAAGACAGATAGTCAGAATCCTATGTTTTTCTAACGGGGTGGTGTCTGGAAACACCGCCTCTATTTGGGTGATTTTTTGTGCTAGCCAGAAAGGTATTTGTTCCCGTTTAGTCGGTACTTTGCTAGGCAGGACTGTATGTTCTGTGGTGTAATTTTATTTGTGTTCCCCTGGTGAGGGGTCAGCTGTGGAATTTTAATTGCTGGTTGAATTGTTGAAGTCCGCATCACATACTGGACTAGTTGTCTATGTACTTTTATTAATTGTTTTAGCTGTGTTAAAAGCTCTGCTGCAGACATCCCGTCGATGTCTGGATGTGGTGTGTATCTGGCTAGGACTGGCCACGTTGCTCCTGGTCTACCTAAGGGACCGAGCCTGGTGATGTGATTATTATGTTTTAGGGCGCCATCAAATAAGAGCAGGTGCTCTTGAAATTTGAGTGGTACTTCCACCTCCTCGAAAGGAGTGTACATTTCAGGAGGTTCCTCTATCTTGTAATAGTGGAAGTACTTTGTTACAGGATTTGCTGCTGGAAAGTTTATCCATGAATAGTATACCTCTGTCTGCCGATATTCGTGTGCCTCAATTACGAATATGACTGTGCCACCTCTAGGTGTCAGTCCATTTTCTATAAGTTTTAAGGTTATAGATTTCCTTTTGATGACCGGAATGAGTATTATATTCGGGTCTGCTTCCTGCATAGTAGCATCAGCTTCTGCGAGTTCAGTTGCTAATCTAACCGCCTCTCTTTCATCATCACTGTCTACCATTTTACTGACAGGAAGTTTATTTCTTTTGTTTGCAGATCAGGTTTCTTATGGAAACAAAGATTAGATGCACAATATTTTGGAACAGTGTATCCTTCAACGTTGACTAAACCAAGAACCATACATAGGAGTTCCCTCCTGCGAGGTCTGGCGGATATATTACCTTTCACCCACTCCAGACGTCTTTGGAGTATTATGGGAAAAGGGGTCTGAGTGAGAAAGCACGACTGAGTTACTCTAAATGTCTTACGTTAGTTTTATCGCCCTTTCCAAACGCGTTGGGCGCCATGTAGTGTAGTTCCTATTATCCCAATAGGCTCTGCGCATTGGAATAATACCTTCAATAGTATAGGCCTAGACCAGACGTTAACTAGGTCTACTACTGTCGATATTAGACTTAAAGTTTTGGGTTTGCCAGCTAGCTCAGAGTTCACTAGAAACTTTCTCGAATGTTCAGGGAGGAATTAACTTCCCGGATTAGACAAGAAGGGATTTAGTTTCTGACAACCATAGAACATGACAACTTTGCTCTCCCCTAATCAAGAGTCTATCTCTAGAGTCGTGTGAACAAAAGGCAATTTATTTTACTCAGTCAGTACGTGCATTCTTAGTCTCATCAGATTGTAGAGAAAAGGAAGAGACGGGCGTGTTCAATAAAAGATGTTATTTATTGATCAGTCTCTTTTCTCATACAAGAGAAATGGATCGATATTATTGCAATACTTATGGTTAAGTAAAGTGCATACATTAAAAGCAGAAGTATAAAATAATACTGTAAAAACATTGATATGGTTTCTAAGCCATATGAAGGTTTAAAATGAATAAGATAGATTACATACATATATACATTTGACTAAACGCACTCAACTGGTGTTTCTAAATACGCCTACCCCGTGTACCTGACCTAAGCCTAATACGTGGGCGGGAATAGAAAGTTACAGTTTAAGTTAAGTTTGTTTTGCCAAGTGACTGACTAAAGAATTCTCTGTGAGGGGTTATTCAGTTCTGTACCTGGAATCTAGGAATGAGGGATAGTATCTCTCGTCTCTGGTCTCGATATTCCAGGCTGCCTGCGAGGGCTACCCGGAAACGCCGGTGCTGGATTTCTCGGCAGGAGAAAGGCAGCATCTCTCAGCGCGTCAGGAAGGCGGGGCTGCGCCAGCGGGGTCTGCTCTGCTCTGGGCTTCGGCAAGTCTGGCTGCTCCGTCTCGTCACCACCGCGTGTCTTTGCATAGTGCAATATCGGTAATATTTATACCTTTAAGGTGCCGAGATTGACGTAAGGATGGACATAGATACGTCAATAAGGATGTCATACGACTTGGTCGTTAGCGCATTCTTTTGCTGAAGTTCTCGGTGAAATCAAAACAATGGCCGCAGGGTTTTTCCCAGGTCTGTCATAGGTTTGATTTGTTTAGAGAACTCCGTATGCCTTATCAGGGGCTGGAGGAATATCGCTTGTCTAATTAGATGGCAAGCGTTATGACCTAATCAGATAACACGTTCCTGTGCCGTAGTGTGGCTTTATCAGATAACGGTTCCTGCATCATGGGGGTTTTCTGCCTCATGGGATGGCTGCTAGTTAACTTGTTAGTTTGTTAACCAGAATAGGGTCAGGAATAGGGGGGATCGATGCAGAACCTATAGGAATACATCACAGCGTCAAAGTCAGTTGATCAGGCCCTTATGCCACATTCTCTCCCCACTTGTAGGGTTTCGGTTAGATCTGTTATTCGCTAATAGGAGCAATGGTCTAGTGGAAGCTGCCTTCTGACGAGAGCCCAAGCACTTATTTTTTCACAAATTAACCACTGTTACCATGACGATTTACATACCTTTGTGGCACGTAAATGTGGGCTTAACTATAGTAAATCTATATTGCCCTATGTCAACTTACCTTCCCAGTATTTTGGCGGTCTGATACTCTGGCTATATTTTTGCACTAACGTCATCCCCGCCCATCGTTATGTTGCACACCATTCACCTCAGTTTACTCTAGACCCTGTCAGAATGATATTTTTCCATCACAATATTTTTGTGTTTGGTATTCTGACATACAATTCATTCTAGCCTGTATCCCAGTCACTCTTGGAATGTCTCATCTAAATTGTTGTTCAACTGTTACTTGGTTAGTTATGTACAGGTAATATCCAGGGATGTGCTACACGGACGCAGAGCTATACTTGCCAAGCAAACTGACACTGGTATTTTCTGCCTGGCTTTGCCAAATTATGAGGGAATAATTCATTTGCTTTGGCGCCTTGAAGGTGCTGTAAATGATAATGCCTTTTATTTAGGTTTCACAAACGAAAATAAAAATAAAAGGTATTGTTATTTGCAATGTCAATAGCTCAAACGCACGTAAATGCGAGACCTATTTCATTGTTAATGCTTGTTGGTCTTCCTACCAACTGGTGACACTTTCGACATGACACATAGGATTCGAGGCATTTAGAAACAAGCATTGGGTAGCATCATTATACTGTCATTAGAGAGGGCAGGTTTGGATATATAAAACATCAAGGTAAGACAAGCAATAAACGTAAAAGTTTACTTCTTTGTTTGTTGTTAATGTTTTGTGGACGATAGACAAGCCAACACACTGACCCTATAGACTCGCCTGTGAATGTGACACAGGTGTACGTCCTCCACACCGGGTAGTGTGAGATGAGTTTCAGTGACATTTTCTATTATCCTGCACACCTCAAGTACGCCTTGGCCATAGTACAAGAAATGGGGCACAGAAATGTTTGTATCGGGCATCAGTCGGCACGGCAAGCTACAAATTATACGTTTGGTCGAGGACGTTCCAGGGCTGCCTGAGAGCATTCCAGACGCACAACAGCAAAACAACGTCATTGTGTGATTTGCAAAATCAGCCAAAATACCTGTCAGCCATATTGCCCTAGTTTCTCAATTTCCTGCATAAGCAGTGCATGGCTCCTTACATCGAAATCAGACATTGCGGTTTGTTTTTAGCGTTGCATCATTTGAGAAACAATACACGCTCATTTCGTATGCAACGTCAACACTGTGTTTTGCAGACTGCTGCAAGCTGTAAGTAAGCTGTACATTGGCCTCATTATACACACTGCTCCTGTAAACTGAACTGCCTCTTTCTTGTCCCTAAGCAGGCAGGTCGGGCGAGGAATAGCTGAGGGAAAAGCACAAAGACGCGCACTCTGGCCTGCTGCTCAGTGTTCAGTGCAGTGGTCAAAGTGGGAAAAAAACACAAGCAGCACTGAAAGCGATCGTTTTTGCGATCGCTATAGTAACAAGATCAGACCAGCTGCCTTGTGAAGGAGGGGGCAAAGGGCAGACAGGGGAGAGCAATCGGCAGAGGGGAGCTCACAGTTCAACCTTCTCAGCTGCAGAACGTGGATAACGAGTGGTGCGCGCACCTTTCCTGCCATATGCTTTGGCCGCAATAATTTAAAGCATATGTCAGGAAATGCGCGTAATAGACACCAATAGGCCAGGGACAGAGCTATGCACCCGCCTCTGGCCTATTGGTATCTATCTTACAAAACAGCAAGCAGCGAAAGGCCAATAGCAGGCCACAAAAAGAAAATCATACGCACGAGCGTGTGGAATTTGCAGGTCTATTTTTAAAGCCCCTCTCAAACGCGCGGCAGCGAAAGTGAAAGTGATCGTGATTGCGCTCAAGTGGGCGGCGAGCGGGAGGAGAGCGATGCGCTTAATGAGCATGAGGAATGCCATGCTAAAGCGCGCGCCCGCTCACATGCACTGTAAGCTGTCGCCAGCAGCGTTTTTTGGCGGTTGCATTTTTTGAAGCCCTTCTTACAATAGGTCTGGCACGCGATGGGTCAGGCCTCGACCTAATAAAAATCAGACTCGAGTCACAGCAACACATTCAGATCCGGGCAGAGCTTCTACCGTCTGACCCAACGCGCTGTGTGACCCTCTGCAGTCTGTGCCTGGATTCATGCAGTCACGAGGCGCTCACCTCGGGGCGCTTCAGGCTGAGATAGGGCAGGACACTGTCCTGGGTCACCGTGACCGTCTGGACCCTGTCCATTGCGGTCGCTCCTACACGCTTCCTGCTTCCAGACCCCGAGCGTGAGCCTCCTTCCAGCGCTGTTGGGAACTGCTGTGTGGTATTGTTTGGCTTGTAATTGCTGGCGCTTTCTACCTAACTAGCGCCGAGTCTCGCCCTCTGATTTGCGCATGCGCGAGCTATTGCAATTTAATTTGTGTTATTTTTGTTGAACACAAGGTGCTGCTTGGTACTGCTGCTTTCAATTGCATTATCGCTATTTGTTTATTGTTTCTGGAACTTCTGTGCCCTCTGCCCCGTCTCACGTTCCACTCCCATTCCTCCATTCCATTTGGTGTGCACTCCCCTGGCCCGCCTACCCTCCCCGATACCGCCTCCCAGCTGCCCCTCCCACCCACGAATACCTAGCTGACCTCCCCCCTCCCAACGCTGTGACCGTCTGGACCCTGTCCATTGCGGTCGCTCCTACACGCTTCCTGCTTCCAGACCCCGAGCGTGAGCCTCCTTCCAGCGCTGTTGGGAACTGCTGTGTGGTATTGTTTGGCTTGTAATTGCTGGCGCTTTCTACCATAACTAGCCCCGAGTCTCGCCCTCTGATTTGCGCATGCGCGAGCTATTGCAATTTAATTTGTGTTATTTTTGTTGAACACAAGGTGCTGCTTGGTACTGCTGCTTTCAATTGCATTATCGCTATTTGTTTATTGTTTCTGGAACTTCTGTGCCCTCTGCCCCGTCTCACGTTCCACTCCCATTCCTCCATTCCATTTGGTGTGCACTCCCCTGGCCCACCTACCCTCCCCGATACCGCCTCCCAGCTGCCTCTCCCACGCTCCGCCCCCTATCCACCATTTAAGGCAGATGTTCCAACGCGCAGCGTCCACGCGCTGCGGCCGCGCCGAAGGTGCGCCAAAGGTAAGCCCGTCCGCGCCTGGACCGCGCCCAGAGCCAGACCCCCTGGTCCCCGCTTCACCCATCCTCCCCGCATTACATACAACGCCTCCTCCCTCATAGCACTCAACCCCGGCCGACACACTAACTGCGCCCAAGCAGCACCAGGACTCACTCATGGACCCTTCAACTGCCACTCCTGCAAATTCACCTGCGTCAAGCCCCAATCCAAATCCACAAACACCAAACAGAGAGCCAACACCAACCACCTCAAGTGCATCCTTCTCAACACCCGCTCGGTTCACAAACACGCCATCGACCTCTGGAATCTACTCGACACCATTTCCCCGGACATCGCCTTCCTAACAGAAACCTGGATGAATGCCTCTTCAGCTCCAGACATCACCATAGCCATCCCGGACGGCTACAAGATCATCCGTAAGGACCGCCCCATCCAAACAGGAGGAGGCATCGCCATCGTCCACAAGAACACCATCCGCGCCTCAACTAGCTCAGATGACAACCTCGCTATCGCTGAACACCTTCACTTCCAGATCCACACCGACCCCAAGACCACACTCAGAGGCACCCTCCTCTACAGGCCACCAGGACCCCGTACAAAATTCAGCGAAGACATCACTGACTTTATCACCCCACACGCCCTCCCTTCGGAAGAATATATTCTACTGGGAGACCTCAATTTCCATCTGGAAAAGAGCAACGACAGTAACACTACCACCCTTCTGGACAATCTCGCCAATCTCGGACTCAAACAACTTGTTAACACCCCCACACACTACGCAGGACACACACTTGACCCTATCTTCACTTCCAGCAATCATATCTCCTTCACTCATACCACACCCCTCCACTGGACGGACCACAGCTGCATCCACTTCATTTACAACAAGACCTCGACCCACAACCACCCTCAACCAACTCTGCGAAGAAATTGGAACAAAATCACAATAGACCAGATATCCACATCGCTCCTTCAAAAACCCCCTGCCTATTCAACGAACCCTAACCAAGCCGCCATTAACCTCACACAATGGTTAACCCAAACCGCCGACAAATTAGCACCCTTGAAAAAACATCAAATCAAGCAAGGAAGCAAGAACGCCCCCTGGTTTAACGATGACCTTAAGAAATCCAAGAAGCTCTGTCGTTCCCTTGAGAAAACTTGGAAAACAGACCCAAACACTATCACCCAAGCCGCCTTCAAAAACGCCACTCGCAAACATCACCAACTAATCCGGACAGCCAAGAAATCAGCACTCAAAGATCGACTAGACAACAACGCCCACAACAGCAAGGAACTTTTCAACATCATCAAAGAATTCACCAACCCCACCGCCAGCTCTAACGACATCACCCCCTCTCAAGTCCTCTGCGACTCCCTTGCCTCATTCTTTCATGACAAAATCGCCGACATCCATAACAGCTTTGACAACACACCTGTAAACCAATCCACCCCACTCACCTCCGAACCGTTACCTCCTCCGAATATCCTTCTCGAATGGAACCCAATCACCACAGAAGAGACCATTCGCCTGATGAACTCCATCCACTCAGGATCCCCCACAGACCCATGTCCCCATCACATCTTCAACAAAGCAGACTGTTATGTTATGTTATATAGCTTTTATATAGCGTACGGCTACTCGGTTAGAGTGTCCCGACGCTTTCCACCAACAGATCAGAGTAAAATAACACAACACAGCTAAAAACAGAAGACATCAGAGAAAATAAATAAAAACAGAAAGCAGTACAACAAACTAAGAGTTTAAAAGCCAGGTCTTCAGGCCCTTCCTAAACTGGAGCAAGTTGACAGTGCTGCGGAGTGGAAGTGGAAGCAGATTCCAAAGCTGGGGAGCTCTGCAACTTAAAGACCGTCCTCCCACGCGGGCCTTCCTCACCCGCGGGACCACAGCTTTGAAAAGGGATTCCGAACGGAGGGAACGGACTGGACGGTAGAAAGTCAGTCTCCGCTGCAGATATCCAGCTCCTGATCCATGCAAAGCTTTATGCATCAGGGTCAAGGATTTGAACTGGATCCGCTTCCTGATGGGGAGCCAGTGGAGCGTCTGAAGCAACCCGGAAGCTCGAGCTCGTCTGCCTAGGCCAAAAATCGCCCGGGCAGCAGAGTTCTGCACCACCTGAAGGCGCTGGACCAGATAATCAGGGAGGCCAAGAAAGAGGGCATTGACATAGTCTAGCCTTGATCCGACAAGAGCCTGCACAGTAATCCTCCTATGCTCCTCCGACAGCAGAAGCAAAAATTTGCGGAGCATTTTTAGGATTCCGTAGCAGGTGCCGGCCAGGCCAAGAATATGAGTTCGTAGTGACAGCTGGTTGTCTAGCTTAACGCCCAGATTTTTGGCCACCAGGGAGGACTGTGCTGGAGGGTTCATGTCGGTCGGCCACCAGTGCTGCCACGCCGGATCGGCAACGCAACCAAAAAATAAAATCTCGGACTTGCCCGAGTTGGCCCTCAGACTGTTCCGCTGGAACCAGTCGAAGACCAGCGAAAGGCAGTCCCGGATTCTCTCTCCATCAAACTCTTGTTCTTTCCCGCATGTGAAGAGGAGTTGCGTGTCGTCGGCATAGGAGACGATCTGGGCCCCGTAAGCCTCCACCAAGGCCGCCATTATCGCACCCCATCTCCGAGATGTCATCAACCACTCCCTTAACTCCACCACATTCCCAGATAGCTGGAAACACGCCGAACTCAGCGCCCTTCTGAAGAAACCCACAGCTGACCCCACCGAACTCAAAAACTACCGCCCCATCTCGCTCCTCCCATTCCCCGCCAAAGTCATTGAGAAAGCCATTAACAATCAGCTCGCCACCTTCCTCGAAACTAACAAATCACTCGACTCCTCACAGTCTGGCTTCCGAGCCAAACACAGCACCGAGACCGCCCTCATCGCAGCAACAGACGACATTCGAACACTACTGGACAATGGAGACACAGTCGCCCTTATCCTCCTTGACCTCTCCGCAGCCTTCGACACAGTCTGCCATAGCACCCTGATACATCGCCTCAGAAATATCGGAATTCAAGGAAAAGCATTGGACTGGATCATTTCGTTCCTCGCTGGAAGAACTCAGAGAGTCCGCCTCCCCCTTTTAAATCAGAGGCCACCGAAGTCATCTGCGGCGTCCCGCAAGGATCATCACTCAGCCCCACCCTCTTCAACGTCTACATGAGCCCCCTCGCAACCATCGCACGTCAACACAACCTCAACATCATCTCCTACGCTGATGACACTCAGCTGATCCTCTCACTCACCAAAGACCCTACCACCGCCAAAACCAACCTACACGAAGGGATGAAAGAAGTAGCCGAGTGGATGAAGCAGAGCCGTCTGAAACTGAACTCGGACAAAACGGAAGTCCTCATCTTAGGCTCATCCCCTTCCGCCTGGGACGACTCTTGGTGGCCAACGGCCCTAGGAAAAGCCCCCATACCGACGGACCACGCACGGAACCTGGGCATCATCCTGGACTCCTCACTCTCGATGACCAGACAAGTCAACGCCGTCTCATCTTCATGCTTCAACATCCTACGCATGCTCAAAAAAACATTTCACTGGATCCCCACCGAAACAAGAAAAACGGTCACCCACGCACTGGTTACTAGCCGGCTGGACTACGGAAATACCCTTTACGCCGGTTCCACCGCGAAACTACAGAAAAAACTCCAACGCATCCAAAATGCCTCAGCCAGACTCATACTAGACATCCCCCGCACAGACCACATTTCCGCTCACCTGAAAGACCTTCACTGGCTCCCCGTCAACAAGAGAATAACGTTCCGTCTCCTCACCCACGCACACAAAGCCCTATACGAACTTGGACCTGATTGTCTCAACACGCGCCTTTCCTTTTACACCCCCACCCGCCAGCTGCGTTCATCCAACCAAGCCCTCGCCGCTGTTCCGCGCATCCACAAAGCCACCATGGGAGGAAGATCCTTCTCCTACTTAGCGGCCAAGACCTGGAATTCCCTTCCCATCCACCTCCGCCTTACTCAAAACCACCTAGCCTTCAGAAAACAACTTAAAACATGGATATTCGATAAGTAAACCTCCCCCCCCCCTCCCTCAAGCGCCTTGAGACCCTATGGGTATGTAGTGCGCTATATAAATTCTGACTTGACTTGACTTGACTTGGTCACCTGTTTGGAGATGGATCATTGAACGAGGGGGGGCAGCAGCATCACCGGAACCAGGTCCCGGGGCTGAAAGATGGAAATGGATCAGGACATTTCTCTCATTTCCCTCATTCTGAGGGATGAACACGTGCCTCGTGTGTAGCGCCTTGAGTCTGGGGTGTGGTATTAAAGCGCTTCGTTCCGAGCCACAGTCCTGACCCTGGGAGGCACCTCTGGGCAGGTCCAGGGGAGCAGTGTCTCTCTTCAGGGCCTGTGCATAGCGCCCAAGGCTCAGGGCGGAGCCAGAGGCGCTGTATGGGGTGGAAGGAACTCTGGGCTCCTCTGTCCTTAATGAGAATCCTTCACTGAGAGGCCTGTATAAAAGAGGGGCAGAGGCGGTGAGGCCTGTCCAGGGGCGCAGAGGAGGAGAGGCCTGTCCAGGGGTGCAGAGGAGGTAAGGCCTGTCCAGGGGTGCAGAGGAGCTGAGGCCTGTCCAAGAGGGGGCAGAGGAGGTGAGGCCTATTCAGGGGTGCAGAGGAGGAGAGGCCTGTCCAGGGGTGCAGAGGAGGAGAGGCCTGTCCAGGGGGCAGAAGAGGTGAGGCCTGTCCAGGGGTGCAGAGGAGGTGAGGCCTTTCCAGAGGGGTACACAGGAGGTGAGGCCTGTCCTGGAGGTGCAGAAGCGGTGAGGCCTGTCCAAGGGTGCAGAGACGGTTAGGCCTGTCCAGGGGTGCAGAGAAGCTGAGGCCTGTCCAGGGGTGAAGAGGAGGTGAGACCTGTCCAGGGGGTGCAGAGGAGGTGAGGCCTGTCCAGGGGTGCAGAGGCGGTGAGGCCTGTCCAGGGGTGCAGAGGAGCTGAGGCCTGTCCAGGAGGCAGAGGAGGTGAGTGCTGTCCTGGGGTGCAGAGGAGGTGAGGCTTGTCCAGGGGATGCAGAGGATGTGTGGCCTGTCCAGGAGTGCAGAGGAGGTGAGGCCTGTCCAGGGGTGCAGAGGAGGTGAGGCCTGTCCAGAGGGGTTCGGAGGAGGTGAGGCCTCTCCACGGGTGCAAAGGAGGTGAGGCCTGTCCAGGGGTGCAGAGGAAGAGATGCCTGTCCAGGGGGTGCAGAGGAGGAGAGGCCTGTCCAGGGAGTGCAGAGGAGGAGAAGCCTGTCCAGGGAGTGCCGAGGAGGAGAGGCCTGTCCCGGAGTGCAGAGGAGGAGAGGCCTGTCCAAGGGTGCAGAGGAGGTGAGGCCTGTCCAGGGAGTGCAGAGGAGGAGAGGCCTGTCCAGGAGTGCAGAGGAGGAGAGGCCTGTCCAAGGGTGCAGAGGAGGAGAGGCCTGTCCAGGAGGGCAGAGGAGGAGAGGCCTGCCCGTGGATGCAGAGGAGGTGAGACCTGTCCAGGGGCAGAGGAGGTGAGACCTGTCCAGGGGTGCAGAGGAGGTCAGGCCTGTCCAGGGGGGGTGCAGAGAAGATGAGGCCTGTCCAGAAGATGCAGAGGAGGTGAGGCCTGTCCTGTTCAGGGGAGTGCAGAGGAGGTAGGGCCTATCCAATGAGGTGCAGAGGAGGTAAGCATTGTTCAGGAGATGAAGAAGATGTCCTGTGCTTGTAAGAGTTTAGGGGAGGTGGGGAGTGTCTAGGTGGGATGCAGAGAATATGAGGCCTGTCCAGTAGGGTTGCGAAGGTGGTGAGACCTGTGCAGGGGTGCAGAGGAGGTGAGATTGGTCAATTCGGAGGGAGTGCAGAGAAGAGGAGGTCTGTCCAGGGCAGGCAGGAGAGGTGAGGCCCATTGTTGGAAAGTGGATTATTAGTTGTGGTCAATATATATCTACCACTGACAGTAATACCACGGACACAATTTAGGGATCAGAATAGGTCTCAGAAAAGTATTCCCATGCTCATCCCATGGTAGTTTGGCTGTGGAAGGGGGCGTGGCTTAGCGCGCAAACGGAATGGCCGCTTAATTAAGCAGCTCCCGTTTCCTACGACCTTGATCCTGCAATCATCCTCACCGTCTGGAGGGCTGCCTCTCCCTGAATCGGCGGAATCAACCTCTCACAGCCTCCTCTACACCCGGTCCAATTTGCGGACTGCTGGGGGCCGCCTCCGTCAAGTTATTGGAGCTGTGACTCTCACCGGCATCCTCCCAGGCCCCGCGGAGGTGCGCGACTCGGCCTCTGGCACCCACGCGAGGCCGGTGCTGACCGCGAGGTAGAAGGCCCCTGGCTAGGGGCTCGTCGCAGAAATCCACCGCGCTTAATCGGGCTGGCTGAGCCCCCGACTCTGCCGTCAGCTACAGCGGACGCCTTCGCGGGCTCGCGCGCGCCTGCCTTCCTGCGCGCCGCCTCGCTGCGGGAACTGGCTGAGAGGGACGCGATACACGGCGGGACCGGCCGCCCTGTCATGGCGGCCGCCGACCACGGCAAGTCTGAGGTGCCCTGCCCCTGCTGAGATCCCGCTGTCGATATGGCCCTCCGTGCTGCGCAGTGAGTACCTGGCTATACTTTGGGCATTGACTTGCTAACGCTGACAATTCATAGCGGACCTCATTATCACGTGCGGGTGCCCTGGCGGCGGTGTTGCCTCTGCTCCCCGAGAGGTGTGCTGTCCCACCACTACTGCTTTTTGTTGGAGCTCGGCCCTCACGGAGGCCTGGCCTGCCCATATACTTGAACCGGGTTGAACTGGGAGATTGCTGCACAGGTCTGCTGGAGGTCCTGGAGGTGCATTGACTGGCCTGGGGCTATCCGACCTGTGTGCAGTGAGCAGGCACCATTGGTACTACTGTTCCCCACCTCCCCTCCGCATCGTCCTGCCTGTGGCCCTAGCCTGGCCGACCAGTTACGACGGCATTTGGTTCTCGGGGCCTGGAATTGACTAACCTGCCTGATCACATTGCGGCCCTACCCTTCCTGGCTAGATCCTATAGCGGTGGCGCAAGAGAGGCGCAGGGGCACGATGGTGCGCACAGAGCACCGACAAGCGAAGCTCAGCTTTGAGAACGCCAAAAAGGGAACAAAGTCGAACGTGATGGATCCTGGGCCTAGCGGCGCGGACCCTGCTGCTGCGCCCTCCCCCCCGACTGCTTCTGATCTTCAGGGCCTGTTCCAAGAAATGCGCCAAGGCTTTGCCACGGTGGTGGAGAAGGTGGACAGGATTTCCTCCCGCCTGGACGCACTGGTTCACAAGGTTGACCAACACGAGGAGAGATTTACCGCGACAGAGCAACGTATATCGGACAACGACGACCTCACTGCGACCCACACCTCCCGACTTGCTCGTATGGATAACCTTCTCAGGGTCATAGCAGCCAAGAATGAGGACTTGGAAGCCCGTAGCCGACGCAATAACATCCCCGTCACGGGTATTCCGGAGTCTACAGCCACTGGGAGGATGGAAATATACGTAGAGTCACTTCTCCGGGCGTCCATAGGGGAGGATGCCTTCTCGCCTCAGTTCATTGTGGAAAGAGCACATAGATCCCTGGCACCTATGCCACAGCCTGGCTTGCCACCAAGGCCTATCATTGCCAGACTGTTGAATTACCGTGACCGGGATGTTGCCTTAAGAGCTGCTAGAACCAAACGTACCCTGAACTATAATGGCGTTGCTTTTTCTATCTATCCCGATTTCACCCCCATTGTGCAGGAGGAAAGGCGGAAGTTTTTGGCTGTCAAGAAAAAGCTGAGAGAGGCTCAGATAGATTATGCTCTGTTATATCCAGCAAGGCTGAGGGTGACACACCAGGGTAAACAACGATTTTTCAAGGATCCGAGTAAAGCTGAGGATTATCTGAAGCAGCATCGCAGGGCACAGAGAGATCGACGAGAGGGTCATGAGGACCCCGAGGAGGAGTTGCCCCCGGTGGTCAATGAAGATTGACGAACTTTGCCCTCCCCGCAAGTATCAGTCTTGGGACTACCTTGGTATCATTGACTTGCACCTGCTACTTACATTGGCGTTGATGTGTATACTAAGCATTG
The DNA here is from genome assembly GCF_964261635.1 of Lissotriton helveticus. Lineage (NCBI taxonomy): Eukaryota > Metazoa > Chordata > Amphibia > Caudata > Salamandridae > Lissotriton > Lissotriton helveticus. The sequence goes on along the minus strand of NW_027611702.1, from coordinate 240,194 downwards.
AGCCTCACTGAGCCCCCTGATGGTGCGAGATATGTAGGAACCGCCCCCGCTATCCCTGCCTCTACCATGGACGGCACCGAATGTGAGGCTATTGGGAAGGGGGGTGGCTGTGCGCCTTTGCTGATGTTCCCCCTACGGGAGTACCCCGCTGTTCTAGTCACGTTGTGGGAGATTCTGGGGAATGGGAGGTGGGTGGGTGTGGGACTGAATGGCTGCTGGCATGATTGGGATGCAGTAGTGGGTGGGGGGGTGGGACCTGTTACGGAAATGTCTGGTTTGTTGACGTCGACATTTGGCTGGCTGGTGGTAGCATTCTGTGATTTCATATACAAGATGCCGCAGCTTTGGACTCTGCAGTGGAAAAATGTTTTAGTCAGTTCATGTCCGGGTTATGGCTAGTTCTGGATCTACTGTACAATTGAAATGCTTGTCTTGGAACGTCCGAGGGCTCAACGATGCCAAAAAATGCAGAAATGTTATTGCATATTTAGATCGCCAACAGGTACAAATCGCTATGTTACAGGAAACGCACTTGGCTCCACAGGGGCGCCCTACTTTTGGCTGTAAATGGGCCGCTACTCGGTCATTTTCATCATATTCTTCATATGCACGGGGTGTTGTCATCCTGATCAAACGTAATGTTCCTTTTCAGGTATGTGGTGAGCTGGCGGACCTAGATGGCCGCTTTGTGTTACTCTGGGGGCGGCTGGGTTGCGATACAGTCACACTGGTTAACTTCTATGCCCCTAATTTTGTTGTGCCATGTTTTTTTACCACACTGTGGGGTAAAATATTAGATGTGGGGTCCCGCCATATCATTTGGGGGGGTGATTTCAACATAGCGTTAGTGCCTCCATTAGATAGAGCTGATGGCGCGACCATTTACAAGCCTAGATCGAGGGAGGCGTTGGCGGGTGTGCTCTCGGAGGGTAACCTATTGGATGCCTGGCGACAGCTGCACCCTGGCTGCTTGGAGGGCACCCACTTTACATCACAGACTGGTACATGGGCGCGCCTAGATTACTTTTTTCTGACCCGTGCACTGCTACCTGGGGTGACTAATGTGACACACCTTCCTAGAACGTATTCGGACCACAGCCCGGTTCTGCTGTCTTTGTTGATTCCCGGCTGGGATTGCTCTAGACCACGCTGGCGCCTGCAACCGGCGGCCTTGCTGGACGAGGTCTTCCGTGTTGAGTTGGAGGATGAGATCACTGCTTTCTTCCCAAGGAACAAGGGTTCTGTCGCATCTGTCGAAACTATTTGGGAGGCGTTTAAGGTCACTGTCAGGGGCCACTGCATGTCTAAGAGCTTTGGGGTATTGCGCGACATACAGCGTACGATCCGGAAGCTCGAGGATGAGCTACGGGCATTGGAGGCGCGGATGGTGAAGGGCGATAGCACTGCCGCTCATGCTGAGTTCAGGGATAAGCTTACACACTATGAAGAAGAAGCAAACAGGGAAACTAGGTTTAGGAGTAAACACTGGCAGGCAAGGAAATATTGTGAGGGGGATAGGCCCGGCAAGGCGCTAGCTATACTGACCAGATCGCCGCGCATAGACAACACTATCATTGAGGTGGTTACTCGCCAAGGTCACACTGTCAGGGATTCAGATGAATTGTTAGATGCCTTTGTTTCCCACTACCGCACGCTATATACCACATGCACTACTCCTGATATGCATTACGACGACTTTCTAAGTGAGCTGGCCTTATGCTGGTTGAGCGATGTTGACAGGCAATTCCTTGCCGCTCCTTTCGAACTGGACGAAATTAGGGATGCCATTATGTCGCTTAGTAACGGGAAGGCGCCCGGACTGGACGGTCTTCCCGCCGAATTCTACAAGACCTATATAGATGTCATGGCCCTGGTCCTCCGAGAGGTGTTCATGGAATCCTTCGAGGACGGCGTCCTCCCATGCTCCATGCGCGAAGTCGTTATCACTTCCTTATTAAAACCCGGCAAAAATCCCTCATCCTGTGATTCGTATCGGCCCCTGTCACTCCTGAATTGTGATGTCAAAATTCTGGCCAAAGTCCTAGCCACTAGGTTGTCACTCCTCATGACCCGGATAGTTTTACCCGACCAATCTGGCTTTGTCCCGGGCCGCTCCACCTCACATAATCTGCACACTCTTTTCTCCCTGCTTCATACAATTCACCCTGACCTCCCTGTTGCGGCGATCTTTTTGGACGCCTCAAAAGCGTTCGACTCTGTTGAATGGCCCTATTCGTTCACCGTCTTGGCCCGCATGGGGTTCCCCGCCATCTTCATCTCCTGGGTCCGATTACTATATACTCAACCTACCGCGAGAGTCCTGATCAACGGACATCTCTCCACGCCACTTGACATCTCCAGGGGCACCCGGCAGGGGTGCCCACTGTCCCCCCTGTTATTCGCGATTGCCATCGAACCCCTTGCGTGTCGGCTCCGCCAGCTCCATGGCGAGGGAGCGATTCGCTGTTTCCAGCGCCAGATCGATGTGTCCCTATATGCAGATGATATGACTTTGTTCGTTAAGGACCCAGTGCACAACCTGAACCCCCTGCTCCGGGATTTTGTGGTCTTTGGAAGAATGTCAGGGGTGCAGATCAATTGGACAAAATCCCAGTTTTTCCCACTCACAGATGCCGTACCTGACTTCCCCCTAGATTACCCTCTGGAGTGGTGCAGGTCTGACCTTCGGTATCTGGGCATACAGATCTCACGTGACAAGGATGAGATTCTCCGCTCCAATTATGGCGTGGCTGTGACCAAACTTATTGCCCTTGTGGATCGCTGGATTTCTCTACCCATTTCCATGGCAGGGAGAGCGTCTCTTATCAAAATGGTTGTGCTCCCGCGCTTTCTCTATCTTTTTCTCAATATCCCCTTTCACCCGGGAGCCTCTTTCTTCAAAACACTGAGATCAGAACTCTGCCGCCTTTTCTGGGGAGGCAAAGGCCCGCGGCTTAAATGGTCGATGCTGATCCTACCGTATGATAAAGGGGGGTTTGACCTCCCGGATTTCGAAGCCTATTATCTATGCGCGCAGGCGCACTATGCGTACCACTGGCTTCTCCCTACTCCCTTTATGCCTCAGTTGGCAGTGGAGGACTGGATTGCCAACCCCCTACCATTGAAGGGCCTACTGCACTGTCAGCCCTCGGCCATAACGACACCTCATACGTCGGTCACATGTACAGTTGATGCGTGGCGCCGACTGGCTAAAAGGCTGCACTGCGACCTATTGTATTCTCCCCTACTGCCACTGACGTATCATCCCGAGCTTGCCCTCCTGCAGGAGAAAGGCTTTCAGAGGGTGTGCGCGGCCCTGAAGATTACTTGCTGGGGTGACCTCTTCGCTGCGGGTTGCTTTAAATCTGCTGATGCTTTCTTCAATGAGCATGCACGTACCCCTCTCGAGGTATTTTACTATTTGCGACTTCGCCAGGGCATGCGCGCTATACTTCCTGACTACCCCACAGAGCCTGCCATTACGCCCCCGCTTCACTTCCTGTTGAGCTCGCGTGATGGCTCTCATTTGGTCTCAGGAATGTACCGTCACATTAGAGCGAGTTGCCCGTTACCGATGGCCCCAGCGAAAACGCGCTGGGCTGCCGAACTAGCTATTGATATCACTGATGACCAATGGATGTACTGCTGTACTCTTACGGCTCGAATATCGGCGAGCAGTAGGCTCAAAATCATTCATTATAAATACCTACAGCGCTTGTATTATACCCCCGTGAAAAAATATAAATTTCAATTATCTGACACAGACCGCTGCGACCGCTGCCGCGCAGAACATGCCGATTTCCTGCATCTAGCCTGGGAATGCCCCTCCATACAGATCTATTGGCAACAGGTTCATGCCGCCCTAACATCCATGATCGGGTCATCCATGCCGTCGGACCCACTGCTGATGCTGCTGGGACACTCACCACAAATTCCATCACAATGCAGAAAGTTTGTAGATGTCGCGCTCCTCCTGGCAAAAAGGCGCGTAGCATGCAGATGGGGTCGTGGCAGGGCCCCCAAATTCAAAGAATGGCTTGCTGATATGACATATAGTCAGGACCAACACACAACTTTTGCTGACCTGCTCCCAATGTCTAGCAGGCCGGGTGACATTTGGCAGCCCCTGGTTACCTATCTTCAAGCCCAGGCGGCTCGTGATGACGAGCCTTAGGTGTATCCCACTGGGGACGGTAATGGTTACCTGGTTTAGGGTAATTCAATCACCTAATGATTCTGTACTGTCCATGCTATTATTACTATTGTGCTGCCTCACGACTGCATGTATTACTATGCTTCCCTACCGCTCCGCTATTAACTATTCCTATTTTTGCACATGTGTGTTTCCGTGCATCTGTTGACCCCTTGATGTAATGTACCTGATCCTTTTGCTTATGCCCTATGTATGAACACCACTGTACTGCCTCTGATCATGGTATGAACTTTGCTTTCTGTCGCACTGTTGATGCTCTGGACGCCTCGATGTACTATACTCTGCTGCGATTCGGTATTCCACTTGGATGAGAATTCGTGAATCTTGTGCCCCAGCCACTGTAATGTCGCACTGTGTGTATTGTCTTGTTCTCTTTTGTTGCAAAACCACCAATAAACAAAGTTTTCAAAATGGTAGTTTGGCTGTGAGCAGGCAGGCTTAACTTCAGAGACAGGTATGTAAAGCATTTAAAAACACCAATTCAGTAACTAATTAAGACACAGCCCAATATAAAAATCCAACACCAATTTATGAAAATAGGAAATATGTTTATCTTTTAAATAACATCAAAACAAAAACAATCCAATGTAGGGTACCAGAGATATGGTTTTTTAAAGATTAAGCACTTTTTAGTGCTTAGGAACCAATAGAATCACTTCTAGACATTTGGTCGCCTCTGACTGGGACAAGGTCCAAGTTTGAGGCCGACGAGATCGATCCCTGGTGGATACACAAAGCAGGAGGCCCTGTCAAGAGTTTACCTTTACACTAAGAACCTTTTCTGGAGGATTTCTCACCAGACGACTCGCAACCTCCTCCAGCAGGCCAGATTCAGTGAGGTTCGCCGGATTGGCTTTCTGTGAGAGTCCTGTCTCCCTATGTAGCTTTTTCACAAAAGTTCACCAAACTTTCCCAAAAGTCTGGAACTTCTTCCTGAAGTTCCTCTTGATGGTCCAAAGTGTCCAAAACACAACCTAAAGGTCTGGAATCGCAAAAAATGGTCCTTGAAAGGTTAGGACCACAATTCCCAAAATGCACCTGGACAACACCCTTAAAAGTCCACTGGATTCACTCTAAGCAGGGGACTCTTGGTGGAGTTGATGCAGGTGAGCTCTGTTAACCTGTAGCTTGCACGGAGCCCACTCTTTATTCCTCTTGAAACAAGGTACATTTAAAGGGCTGTAGTTCCAGATAACAATAAACAACTACAACCGCCAATACTGCCACTTGTTTTTCTACTTCAGAACGAGGAAAAAGAATACAACCAGTCCCTCTTAACCACTCTTTCAGTTTAAATTAATCTTTTTATTTTTTCAATTACCAATTTTTTTTTCTTTTTTCAAAATACAACTCATTACAACATTTCCATACTCAATAAAAACTATACAAAATTCCCCACAGAAAATGTCACCCTTTTTGGAACCTAATTAGTGTTCCTTTTTCAACAATCTTACATCAGCATTCTCTCTGTCATACTCACATATAGTGTCACATTCATACGTGTGTTTGGACTCATTACCAAATTCGTACATACATCCTTCTTTCATTCACTCTAAACCCACCCTGGGGTACCAACAACAAATCTTTTTCAATGCAAGTGTAACAAAACATTTTTCCAAAAATACAAACAAAGGCTAATACATTTCAAATTTCAAAATAGGCCATCCGTGATTCAACAAAACCATACAATTCTTGAAATGATGATTTGACTTGATTGGCCTAAAAAAACTGTGGTCGAAGTATTTCGAATCCCTTTATTCAAGGGATTCTCCTATGGACCAAGTGTCTCTGAAAAACATGCTAGACCGTTTCTTACTATGCTGTTTTGTGGCTTAATACTCCAATATCCATCTAGGACGACAGCTTGGGACTTCTTACCTTTTCAACCATTCGGCAGATTCTCATGGATTTTTTCTCATGTCTTATCTATAAACAAAAATTAAATACACTTGTCACAGTCTCCCTCTTAAATATGTCATGGCATACATGGCTAGTCTGAAAAACCGAAGTTGCTTACTTCAACCCGTCCAGGCGCGGAGCGCCTGAATCTGGGTAGTCTTCCCAAATGTTGTTGTAGTCAATGTGCTGATGTTCTGAAAAGTGAGGATCGGGTCTATCAGTAACCAAGATGTCAAAAAAGGTAGCAGTAATTGAGAACAGTTATGGTTGCATCTTCGTACCTGTTTAGCTCTAATGTTCTTCTGGGTGGAATTCTCTCTATGTAGAGTAAGCCGGGTTTCTGAAAATGAAAAAGGGACCAAATGTATTATTCTTATTTTTTGATGGTATTATTCTGCATTGGAATGGGGTCGTTCTATCGTGCCATGGCCGCAATGAATTTTGCTCACACGTGCTGAAAGAATTGTTTGTTTATAAGGTGGTATTAGTTATAGAACAACAAACTCTATTGCTTTCCAGTAACCGGCTGAGCATAATATGGCAGAATGTGCTTCTTTTGGTTTTGATATTTTGTCCTTAAACTCAAACTTTCCAATTGTCCAAAAATGTCGAGTGTGGGAACAATAAACACATACTGCTCAAGCAAATGCCTTATGTATTAGCGGAAACGCCGTGTTATGTCTACGCGGTGGGCAAAGCTATTTTTATCCGGAGCTAGTAAGTGTTTAAAGCTCCGCGTATTGTTTTGGGCTCTGCAAGGTCCTGGATGGGGTAATATATTTTTTTCTTCGTGCTACTGATACAAAACTCTTAACGAATTACAGGGGACGCCGTATTATAGGCAAGCGAACAGCAGAACTATTTACCTCCGGGGCTTGTAAATACTTAAAGCGCGACTATTGTTTTGCTGTCTAACCTGTTGTCAAATGTTGTGGGCTCTACTGGGCGTTACAGGGACATGATTAAAATGCTTAAAGACTGCAGCCAGCGTTATCATAATTTCTAGACATTGGCGTTTACCTCTGTTGTCTCGGCCGAGTTCTGCTCGTCTTGTTTGTTATTTTTTCGCGGGTGCGGAAAGACGTATCCTCTTGGTACTTGAACGTGAGTAATATGCATTGAATTCTGGGAATTGTAGTCAATACTTGTTTACGAAAAGGCTGTTCCATAAATACGTCTGTGATCTTAATCTCTCATATTTGACACAATGGATCATCATGTAGCTGTCATACGATTTCCCGTATACATTGTTTGCCCATAGTTAGTTCTCCCGAAGTCCAATAAAAAAAAGGGGGGGGAATCATTTGTGCAATCATTTGCCACGATGTATTACATAGCACTATTACTACGCTAAGAGATAAGTGAAACTATCGTAATCTAGTTCATGGTTGGAATAAAAATGAAGTGAACATGCGAGATAGAATCCCAGCACTTTTTTTTTACATGGAGCTTAATCGGATGAGAATCATGTCTTATTCAAGTTAAACATTGCTCTTAAAAGAGGAATAATAGTGTTGATCTCATAATTTCTCAGGGAACTTGGATTGTGTTCTCAAGATGTCTGTCACAATTATACAAGCGCAGTCCAGCCTTTCCTGTCACTTTACTGTTGTATAACATGGGTACTCAGCAAAGGATGGTATCTTCTGTTCTCTAAAGCGTTAGCCTCGCTGACCAAAAGAGAAGCAACACTAATTATCAAATTCAACACAGCAGTAGATGGACTTAATGAACTTTCAGAAATGTACCATCTTTAATCTATATCACAATTACCACACACAGTTTCTGCAAGCAAAGTGAGCGAGTACCAACCATCGCGAGTTAGTGCAGATTTACACAATATAGCAAAGCCAGAGACCGGACAGAAGAGGGCGCCTGTGGTTTAGAGTCTGCCTGTCTTTTAGCGTTGCATCCAGAAATGTTTTTTCTCAAAGTATTGGTTTTACTAACCATGACAATATAAATACCTAAAATATTAATAATGTGCAGAATAAGACACGCCCCTTGCCATGCTTGCATCAAACTGGGAAACTAGAACTTAAATCAGATGGCACAGAATGGGATGTCACAGCCAATGGGCCCAGCCCAACTGGCCTCTGTGCCGATCATGCAGAATCAAAGGCAGTTAAATTGGAACATGCCTTCAGTCCTGATGGCCCCACAGCCCAATACAGAATAGAACGCCAAATTCTTGACAAATTCAGGATTTCAACAAAATTCTTCAGTGATTAATAATGATTTTCCACAACTTCCACCTACACTAGGAGTTTCTACTGGACTGAATCAGACACAATGACTGTGCCTGAGACGGGAGAATGATTGCATGCTTGGTGCAGTCCTAGAGGTCACCCAGAGTGGCCCTTTTGTGGAGGAAGTAAATGGGAATCCAGTATCTCTTTTAATCAATAAATGTGCCTCCCGTTCCACAGTCAGACTGACTGGAGTGCCCAACCCACCCCTCTTGGGAAAGGAGTCCAAGTTGTAGGCATTTCTAATAAACAACTAATATGCTGTCAGCAAATGTTCCCGTACAAATTGTGTCAATGATGAATGGCCACAAACTGTGATTAAGATCCAGTTATACTGTTAGGGAATAACCTTGTGAAATGACTTGTGTAAATTACTGTACACCGGATGGTGTTGGTATTCAAACACAATGTGAAGACTCTAACTTACATTCGGCAACTTCTGAGTTAATTTGTTTCCAGGCTTTACATAAGAGTATTTAACCCCAGATTTAAATTGGACGAAAAATCAAGAGGCTTGGAATTTTACAGGAAAGAAATATGAATTGATTGAAAGTGCAGAGCCAGCTTAAATCACGGTGAAAACGAATGCAGTGTATCCACACACTCCTCAGTACAACCGTACACGTGAAGCAGAGGAGGGCATGTACCTGTCATTGATAAAAATTTTAAGCAGGCATTCTAAAAGAAGAGATATGGAGCCCATGTAACTCTACTATCACAGAAATTAAAGAAACAGGTAGAACTAGCATTTACAATGCTACGGTCTCACCTTTGCAAAAGTTAGAGATATTGGCATTGTAAATGACGACATTTGTATTTATGTGTTGGTTTTGAAAACATAAATAAATGGCATTGTCATTTACAATGTCAATAGCGTAATCTCTAGCAAATGCCACACACAGACCCACACACACACACACACACACACACACACAGAGCCCCCTCACACACAGAGCCCCACACACACAGAGCCCCCCCCACACACACACACACAGAACCCCCCCCACACACACACACACACAGACAGAGCCCCCCCACACACACAGAGTCCCCCACACACACAGAGCCCCCCATACACACACACACACAGAACCCCCCCACACAGAGCCCCCCACACACAGAGAGCCCCCCACACACACAGAGCCCCCCCCACACACACACACAGAGCCCCCCCCACACACACACACAGAGCCCCACATACACACACAGAGCCCCACACACACACACACACAGAGCCCCACATACAAAGCCACACACACACAGAGCCCCCCCACACACAGAGCCACACACACAGAGCCACACACAGAGAGAGAAACACACAGAGCCAAACACACACTCAAAGTCAAATGCACACACAGAGCCACACAAACACAGTGCTACACACACAGAGCCACACACACAGAGCCACACACACAGAGCCACACACACACAGAGCCACACACACACACACAGGGCCACACACACACACACAGGGCCTCACACAGAGCCACACACACACACAGAGCCCCCCCCCACACACACAGAGCCCCACACAGAGCCCCACACACACCCAGAGCCCCCCATACACACACACCGAACCCCCCCCCACACACAGAGCCCCCCACACAGAGAGCCCCCCCACATACACAGAGCCCCCCCCCACACACACACACACACACACAGATCCCCCCCACACACACAGAGCCCCACATACACACACAGAGCCCCCCACACACATGCAGAGCCCCACATACACACGCAGAGCCCCACATACACACAGAGCCACACACACACACACACACAGAGCCCCCCACACACAGAGCCACACACACACAGAGCCACACACAGAGAGACAAACACACAGAGCCAAACACACACACAGAGCCAAACACACACACAGAGCCATACACACACAGAGCTACACACACAGAGCCACACACACAGACCACACACACAGAGCCACACACACAGCCATATACACACACAGAGCCACACACACACACACACAGTGCCACACCCACACACACACAGCCTCACACAGAGCCACACACACACACACAGAGCCACACAGACACACAGACACAGTGCAACACACATGCAGAGCCACACACACACAGAGCCACACACACCCACACACACACAGAGCCACACACACACAGAGTCACATACACACAGAGGCATACACACACACAGAGCCCCCCCACACACACAGAGCCCCCCACACACACACACACAGAGCCCCACACACACACGTCCTTCCGGTCTGTTCCGGAAGAACGGAGAGCTCTGGTGGCAAAAGAAAAGCCAGTTCATGCACGTGATGTGTGGGCTACACAAGCGGCAATGTTTGGGATTATAAATCGTGTACATTGGAGGGAATTTAGCTAACCCCCCCCCCTGCCCCTCACCGCTTGTCAGGAAAGGTTGGTGATATATTAAAAAATCAGGAGGGACAAGTAGACAAAAGGGATGGTGAGGAAGCAAAGAGGCCATGAAGGGTGCGTAAAGCAGTAACAAGAAGATGATAGGAGACTTTTAAAAAAACTGCAAAATAGAAGCGGCCGAGAGACAAGAGTGAAAAGAAAAAGTCAGGAAAAATTGAAGAAATCAATGAAAACCACATGTTCAAAACTGCAGAAATAGAGATGGAATTATAGAGGAATTAAGGTTGGTAACCAGAGAAGGGGATAGAAAGAATATAAATAAAACTACTTGTAGGAGGCAAAAACTACATGGGAAAAGGAAGGAAAAAAGACAACAACAGTCCACAAAAATGTGATGGAGAAAACCTCTGCTTCATTTTTTGGAGACTGCTTGAAAAAGGTGGGACAAGGATGAGCAAGAGAACATTAGATAGGCGAGTGCCTTGGGTCCTATTGCAGCGAAGGAAAATGGGCACACTGCCCGACTGGTTGAGGAGTAAAAGGCATAGCTGATGTGCAGTACGCGAAGGGTAGCCCTCTTTCTCCATGTCACCGGAGACAGCGTTTCCACTCTTGAACTTTTGATTAACAAATTACAGATATCAAATGTTTCTGTACAATTAGTGCAATGTTAGCAAAATTAAACTACAATACCCAGAAGGCATTAGGTTGTCATATGAAATACTAGTAACTGAAAACAATGTGATTGCACAGAGTGAGGTGGCCACCTGAAGTCTGTTCTTCAGAGCCGTGGCATCACCATTCCTGCTTTGTAAATGGCAGCTACATCCTCAGTAGTCTTTGAGCACTTCAGCTGAACCACAAGGACCGAAAACACGTTACAAATGTTTGAGAAAGGCACGTCCAGTAGTATTTCCATTGTGCAAACATAGCTGGCAGGTAGTGACCCACTCAGCAATAAGCGGATGAAAGGAGCATCTGTTCTCAGTGGCACTGTGCAACATGTACAACGAGCAGGAGACTGAGAAGGAGGAAACAGACAGGAGATGTGGACATGAAGAAGAATAAAATGTATAAGGGAGAAAGGAGGAAAATGAAAGAAATTGGAAAAGATTATAGAGAAATAGAAGGCTGAGAGAATTTGTTGTTTATATATTTCGCATAGTTCACCAATCTCTTTGCCTCTTCGCGGTTTGGGGAATCTCGGAGCGCAGATTATCTTCAGATGGATAAAGACATAAGTAGACAGTGTGGATGAAAAGAGGAGACGGTGGGGCATGATGGGGGCGGGGAGAAGTTGTCAGGCTAGGCAGGGAGATGTAATACGAACGTAGGAAATATACGGAAGGGAGAAGAGAGGGGCGGAGAAGACCGAAAGAGGGCAGGTAAAAGATACTTGGGAGAGAGGAAAGAGCGACCGTTGGGGAATGTGAGAGGGGAATATAAGAAAGGAAACCTAGGAAAGGAGGACAACCATGAAAGTTTCTTAAGTTTCACTAGGACAAAAACATAAACATGGATATGCGGAGGGATGCCTGAAACTAGCAAAGCCCTGCCCTCATGTGTACATAACACGGATGTTGCAATAACCAGCGCCTACCTGACCCGGCTCCCGGCAACCAGTAATGACCGGGCCACTCGCTCGCTGACTGATCCCTTGTCAAAAACGATAACTATCGGACTGGCTGAACTGCAGGAGACAGCGGCCAAAACTCCTGCGTGCTCCTCTCCTCACCCCAAACTTCAAAAACAAGCATTGGCAAGGTCAGCAAGTCAATCAGGAGCCTGCTGAAATATTAAGCATGGCACCTGTGTTGTTGCTAATACTGAAAGTTTTGCACGTGCCTGGGAGCGGGAAGGCAATGCAGAGCAAGCTGCAATGCTGTCTAAAAAAACCCACAAACAAACAAAACAGAAAGAGAAGGGAAGGGGTGCGGCCACTAACGTTAAATCTTGCTGTACTTGTAAACAAGACATCGCCGGGTCCGCGGAGCGCCCGCGAGGCGCCGATCAGGCAGATCCTGGATTTCGGCAGGCTCCGACGAGAGGAGGGGGAGGGAGGGAGGAAGGGGGAGGCATCTGGGGAAAGAGAAGAGGTGGGAAAAGACGGGGCAGGAGAGGACACCAGGGGAGGGATCGTGAAGAGAAGCGCTTGCCAAGACAAGAGTACGGTGTCCGATAGGGGACACATGCAATCACAACTAAGCCCTGTCCTTTTCAGACTTGGGGGTGTGTCTTTTTAGCTTTGAGTAACTGAAGACGTCACAGAGAGAACCTAAAAAACACACCCGAGTCCAAAAAAGACAGGGCTTAAATGGAGTGACGCCCCTATCCTCCAATTGCTGGCCAGCATTTACGAGACCAGCCAATGGAGAAGAGGGGCGGGTTTAAGCCCCCAATACTGTAAACATTAAATCTCGGCTGCGCGAACACTGCTGCGCAGTGTAACGCTAGGCCGAGACCTAAAAAGGAGTATAGTAAAGGACCTAAGAAGAATTAATACTATTGTTGTCCCATGTTGCTGTATTGTATGGTAGAGCATGCAAGGTCCAATGCCAATATCCTGCTTTAAGGTGAAGAGTCATAATTAAATATTCATTTTGTAGGTGTGTTTTTATAAAATTACATTTGTTGTGCTATGTTTTCATGAACATTCATTGGTTGTTGTAATTTTTACCTCATCATGAACCATGTCAATAATGTGTTCTCTCTGTCTAAAAACCTATGAAATGTACTGTTTTGGGATATTTGTTGCAATTGTTTTATTTTACAATTTTCCAAAATGCAGACTACAAGTCACTCCTCTTACTGATTTTGTACGTAAAACTTTTCCTTGATTTTGAACTAGTCAGATTCTATGTCAGTTTGCTATTTGATATTATAGAAAAAGATTTTCTTTTTTCTTAGCACGCATTTGTTGTGGTGGTCTGTCTATTGACTTTACATCTTGAGTTATATCAGAGTGTGGCTTTTGATATCATTTGAGGTTAACTGTATGTGATCCTTCTGCAAATATTAAGATGATTATTTCTCTGACTAAGTAACCATTATATCTTTAATATGAGCTTACTGCTTGCTGTAGCTCCAAAGCTAAATGCAAGTGCCTTTACCAAGGGAGCGGTGCTTTAATGGGCAGTATAGCCTGCTATGGTTGACTATAACTTCATTACACTGTTGCCCTATGAGGGCAGAATGTGTTAATTAATAAAACAAAGGTGTCCCAAAGACTGAGGAGGTTGAAACACCTCTGGTACTCCTGAATCTTTGTTTCACAGCTGTTGCTGTGAATGTTGAACAGTTAACAGCCGCATGCAGGACCACAGTGGTTAATTGTTGAACATTCACAGCAATAGCTGTTAAAGGAGGCTGAAGTCAGCCCCCGATTCTCCCTGGGCTCGACTAAACAGCTTTTCATCATTCAGTTGAGCCGGGGAGATGCAGGAGATGAGCAGAATCCCCTTCTTCCTTCTTAGATACCAGTGACACTGCGACCTACGGGAGGAGGAAGAGGGGAGGCTCCTGTGTGCCCTGCTGCAGGCTCTAACTTCTGCCTTCTCTGGCCCAATCCATATATTTCAGAGAGGCAGAAGAAAGAGAGAGGCAGAGGTTGTGTATTAGGACATTGTAATGTTGAGAGCAGCGGGCCTATATCAGGTTGTATAGGCTGCTGCTGCTCCGTTGTCTTCAACGGAGGTCTAAACATTTCAATGTTCCAAGCTTTGTCTTGTGAAGGATTTATTTATACTGACCCCCTGCATCATCCCTTCAGATAATTTATCAATAAAAAGCACCAACACATTGATGCCTTGTTGCTTCCATTGCTCAGCATTCAAACTCTGCATCAGCTTGAGCTTGAATTGCTGTTGCTCCGGGAGCATGGGTTGTTTAAATCTAAGAGTCTGGTTGACTGATTTATGAACCTGTTGTGATTGATACCCCCTCCTGAGGCGTGAGCCGGGAGGTTGCTGTATTTTGTGTTCTGATTTATGTTACTTTGCACGTTTTTACTAGCTGTTCATCCAGCTTTTTAATTTCACTCGCTTTTGCTTGAATACGAAGCTTAATCATTGCACTGTATTTTGCATTTAATGTGATCTTCCCCGCCTGACTAAAAAGTGGTGGTTATATCCTCCCCTCGCCCCCCTCGCTGCTCGCTCGTTTAAAAAACGTTTCTTCCGTCCCCAAGACTCTCACCTACCTCAGCCGATCTTGACGCTGAGTTAGCGCTGTCTTGGGCGGCCGGAATTACTTCCGCGGCCATCTTTGATTGGGGTAGCCTTCAAAGGCACTCGATTGGCCAGTATAAAAGGACATTCCTGGATTGGCTCTCTAACCTGTTGTGATTGATACCCCCTCCTGAGGCATGAGCCGGGAGGTTGCTATATTTTGTGTTCTGATTTATATTACTTTGCACGTTTTTACTAGCTGTTCATCCAGCTTTTTAATTTCACTCGCTTTTGCCTGAATACGAAGCTTAATCATTGCACTGTATTTTGCATTTAATGTGATCTTCCCCGCCTGACTAAAAAGCGGCGGTTATATCCTCCCCTCACCCCCCTCGCTGCTCGCTCGTTTAAAAAACGTTTCTTCCGTCCCCAAGACTCTCACTTACCTCAGCCGATCTTGACGCTGAGTTAGCGCTGTCTTGGGCGGCCAGAATTACTTCCGCGGCCATCTTTGATTGGGGTAGCCTTCAAAGGCACTCGATTGGCCAGTATAAAAGGACATTCCTGGATTGGCTCTCTAACCTGTTGTGATTGATACCCCCTCCTGAGGCGTGAGCCGGGAGGTTGCTGTATTTTGTGTTCTGATTTATGTTACTTTGCACGTTTTTACTAGCTGTTCATCCAGCTTTTTAATTTCACTCGCTTTTGCTTGAATACGAAGCTTAATCATTGCACTGTATTTTGCATTTAATGTGATCTTCCCCGCCTGACTAAAAAGCGGTGGTTATATCCTCCCCTCGCCCCCCTCGCTGCTCGCTCGTTTAAAAAACGTTTCTTCCGTCCCCAAGACTCTCACCTACCTCAGCCGATCTTGACGCTGAGTTAGCGCTGTCTTGGGTGGCCGGAATTACTTCCGCGGCCATCTTTGATTGGGGTAGCCTTCGAAGGCACTCGATTGGCCAGTATAAAAGGACATTCCTGGATTGGCTCTCTAACCTGTTGTGATTGATACCCCCTCCTGAGGCGTGAGCCGGGAGGTTACTGTATTTTGTGTTCTGATTTATGTTACTTTGCATGTTTTTACTAGCTGTTCATCCAGCTTTTTAATTTCACTCGCTTTTGCTTGAATACGAAGCTTAATCATTGCACTGTATTTTGCATTTAATGTGATCTTCCCCGCCTGACTAAAAAGCGGTGGTTATATCCTCCCCTCGCCCCCCTCGCTGCTCGCTCGTTTAAAAAATGTTTCTTCCGTCCCCAAGAATCTCACCTACCTCAGCCGATCTTGATGCTGAGTTAGCGCTGTCTTGGGCGGCCGGAATTACTTCCGCGGCCATCTTTGATTCGGGTAGCCTTCGAAGGCACTCGATTGTACAGTATAAAAAAGGAAGGCTATGCCTCCGCGCAGCGGACGCGATCAGCGGACGCGCCAGACCTGCGCCGGAGTTGTGCCAGAGTCCTGCCTGTCTGTGCCCGTCCGCGACCAGAACCAGTAATCCCCCACATTCCATCTCCTATGATAGTGCCACGCTCAAGTCCTTGAAGCCTAAACACTGCATTTTACCTCCTATTACATCCAAGGATGCTTGCCCCCATTTACCTCTCATAAAATGTCTCTCAGGACAACCTGACGCCCTAAAGCATAACTGCTTCTTCCTGCAGACAACTCCTAACTTGGCACGAATAAAATCTGGTTTGATAAATTGCCGTTCCCTAGTAAAACATACCCTCGATATCGCCCAGACTTTGGAAGAGGACAAATGGGATCTTTTATTTCTAACCGAGACTTGGTTAGGAGATGATACTAATCCCGCGATACACTTAGCCATTCCCTCCGGCTATAGTATATTCTGCGCTAATAGACAGGGCTCACACCCTGGAGGCGGTGTTGCCATAATATACAGATCTCATTGGACTATATCCTCTTTTCCTTACAACCAATTGGAACGCATTGAAGCACTTCCTTTTTGTATTAAAATAGCGGCCAATTTTACTTTCTCTGGCCTTCTGGTTTATCGTCCCCCTAACTCTAAAACATCTCATCTCCCCGTATTCCTAGACTATGTTCTACAAGCCACATCGCGATATGCTAATTTTACTCTTCTTGGGGATTTTAATCTTCACGTTGACAATACCTCGGACTCTACCTCCCTTAACTTTTTGTCTACATTATCAGATGGAGGGCTAAATTAACTTATTAGTTGCCCTACACATAAAGCGGGCCATACCCTTGATCTGATCTGTACCAACTTGGATGGTCTGGCCATTAGTGATCCCCTTCCGGTGATCTGGTTGGACCACCTCCTCGTCCCTTTCTCGTTCCCTTGGCACCGTCAAGATCGCCATATTTGCCCGGCCAAACTACAGGGCAGAAATTGGAGCAAGATCTCCCCTGACAGCCTTGCTGCCCATCTCCAATCTATTGATCTCTTAGACACGACTTCTGACCTAGACACTCGTTTGACCAACTTTAACGGCCGGATTTCTTCTGCAATCGACCTCCTCGCCCCTATCAGGCCCATCAAAACCTACCGCTCTGCTCCATCGGCCCCGTGGTACTCCAATGACCTCCGAAATCTTAAATCAGAATGTAAACGCCTTGAGAGACGCTGGAGAATAACCTACTCACCTGATCGTAAATCTCTCTATAAATCTGCCTTAAAAAAATATAGGAAAAAGATCATTGAACATAAAATAACTTTTCTAGAAGAAAAAATCAACCGTTCACAAGGCTCCTCTAGGGAAATATTTGATACAGTCAGATCTTTCACCGATCCCCTGGCTTTAAAACGCCCACCTGTGGTGTCTCAGACTCTTTGCAATAGCCTCTCTGATTTTTTTGAGAACAAAATAGCCACCATTTAAGATTCCTTTCCCAGTAATACCCATGCAAACAAAAGTACCATTAACTTTATCATCACTGGACCTGAGTGTACGTTCTCCAACTTTATAAAGATTGCTTTGGATCAATCTCTTATGGAACTCCTTAAAAGCAAATCCGGTTCTCCTCTTGACCCTTGGCCTGCCAAGCAATACAAGTCCCTAGCACCCATTCTCAACCATACCCTGAACGGGATTTGGAATGACTCGCTACAGATGGGAGTATTTCCAGATTCCTGGAAGCATGCGCGATTAGTCCCCATAATCAAGAAAGCCAACGCCGACCCGAGTGAACCCTCCAACTATAGGCCAATTTCTCTTTTACCAGCTCCCGCTAAAGTGCTCGAAAGACTTGCTCAGCAACAACTAGCGGGTTTTTTAGAAACATCAGGTGCTTACCATGACTCCCAGCACGGCTTCAGGCCAGGGTATAGCACTGAGTCAGCACTAATCGAGATGGCAGATGCAGTACGCTGGAGGATGGATGAGGGATCAAGAGCGGTGTTGGTGCTGCTGGACTTGTCAGCAGCATTCGACACCGTCTCCCACCCCCTCCTCCTAGACCGCCTCCAATCCAAAGGTATCCAATCCAAAGGTATCCAGGGTACGGCCTTAAAATGGATTGCATCTTTTTTGTCCAACCGTACGCAGGCAGTGTTCACTCCCCCATACACCTCAGATAGCCGCCCTCTTCGGTGGGGAGTCCCCCAAGGCTCCTCGCTGAGTCCCCTCCTATTTAATGTTTATTTTTCACCCCTCTTTGATATCATCGCCCAAACTGGAATAAAGGCCACCTCTTACGCCGATGATATTCAACTTTTGTTTTCATTCAACAGCATTACCCCAACAACCTTTGATCCCCTAAAAAACTCCCAGTGGATGGACAATAATTTTTTAAGGCTAAACGCAGGAAAAACTGAGGTACTTTTCTTTCACCAGCCGTCTCCACTTGACCCTAACATCTGGTGGCCTCTTGATTTGAGTGCTCCACCTCTGCCCAAAGACTCTGTGAAAAATTTAGGGGTAAGATGGGACTCCAACCTCACACTACATCATCATGGCCACACAGTCTCCGCTGCATGCTTCGCCAAGATCGGAATGGTAAAAAAGTTTATCAATTTCTTGCCCAGTAACACCAGGAAGATTGTAGTCCAGGCGTTGATTACCTCGCACCTGGACTACGCCAATGGCTTGTATACTGGCCTGTCTGCGGGTCTCTGTCATCGCCTCGAGACAGTCCAGAATGCTGCAGTGCGACTGGTTCGTGGTATTCCCTTACGTGAGCACATCTCGCCCCACCGTCGTAGACTTCATTGGCTACCGATACAAAAAAGGGCAGAATTCAAGGCACTGGTACTGGCTCACCGTGCATTGAGAGGCAAGGGTTCTGCCTATCTTTCCACCTGTCTGATCCCTTACAACAACACTAGGACTCTTCGTTCTTCTTCAAAAAAATCTCATCGCTATTCCCAGATTTAGGAAAACTCGCTCAGGCGGAAAAACTTTCCAAGTGTTTACCTCTGCCCTCGGGAACAAGTTACCAAATTCCATCCGGTTGATTCAGGAAGAACAACCCTTCCGGAGAGCCCTAAAAACTCACCTGTTCTGTTGACCATTTCTTTTCTAAATAATACCTTAGCCAGCATAAGACCACACAGGAGCGCCGGGACACCCCGTTGGGGATTCTGTGCAATATATCAAAATACACGAAATAAAATAAAATCAATAAACGGTGGGCAGAATTATGTACAAGGGCATTAAGGTACCTTTGCAAATCAGATTGTTTTGATTTGCAAGTTTCATGGTCTGTAAATGGAAAGATGGGGGTTATGAAGAAGTGGACTGGGTTGTTAGGGTTTGTTCTCTGAGACTGTGGGTTCACTCTATATTCACAAGGACCTTTTCCAGCAAAGGATCTTGGTTCTTGAACCCAAAAAAAAAATATTTATTCATAACCAGAGTTGCTTCACAATGGCCTCCATAGAACAAGAGATTCTTGTGTTTTGTAAGTTCAGGACGGTTATTGGTAAAATGTGATGAAGTGTGATTGTTGTCTGACACAAAACCATTTCTTTACTTCCTTTCAAGATATTCTGGGATGACCAGGCAGTGCAGCGTGGCTGCCACCCTCGGAAGAACAAAATAAAGTATAACTGTCAGGTAAGGATTCCTATAACTCTACGTTTCCTTTTCCCCTGCTTCTTCTTTCTCTATTCCCTTTCTTGATCTCTGTTTTTTTTGTCTCTACACTTCAACATTTGACTCCTTCTGTGCACTATTCTTGTTGTTATCAAACTTCTGATAATCACCTGATGGATCCACATTCCTCCTGGTACATGTTGGGAGTGTAGTGCAGGTCCAATTCTTTTTAGGTCAGTTTTGCCTAGCAGTTCCTTAACAATTGGCATATTTGTCTCCTCTTCCAGACCACATGATACCATCCTCCCTCTGTCTGTTCTTTCTGCGTATTTTCTCTCTGGATCTGACTTCCATCTCTTTGCATCCTCCCATCCTGCCCTTTTTTGTCCTGTCTACTACAAGCAAAAGACACAGTACATGTGCGTGGACACACATGCACACAGGGCTTGCTATAGGGTGGTGCGACCGGTGGAACTGCTCCTGGTGCTGACCTTGGGGGCACTGTATTTAGAAGTAACTTATGGGTTCACAAGCATCTGCTGAAGAGTAGGGGTGGGCTCAATTTGAGTAGTTGCGCTACGCAAAGGTTGTCGAAATGGTAAAAAATCTCCGCGAGCGCACAAACGTTCAGCGAACACACGGAATTGCTTGTTCCGCCCGTTCACGTTGCTTTTTTCCTGTTCGCGAATGCTGTTTGCGTGCTTGGGGAGAAATATCTCGCAAACAAGCATTTTGAAAGCGCGAGCAAGCAAAAAATTCCTCGAAACCGTCGAATCGCAGAAATTTTGGCAATTCCGTGTTCTCCACAGAACGCAAAATTACCCAATTGTTTTGTGTTTTTCTTTTTTTGACCCTTTTTGGTTTCCTTTACTGTTGTGCTATTCAATAACATGTCCCTTCCTAGAACACTCGAAAAAGGAATAGATTAACAGTCTAGGTGGGCAGGGGAGTAAATAACATCTAGTAATTTATTACAAGAATTACAAATATCTCACTATGTTCCCAGCCGTTGCCACAGAAATTGCAATTTGATAGTGTGGCTGCTTCTGAGAATCTGTGTTTCTTTCTTAAATATTTACTTCTTTTGCTCTCACATCCTTGATTTCCAGTGATCACAAGCTCCCGATCAACACTGTTTCACCACTATCAGAAATGCAACTCAAACTGATTTCCTGTCTTATTTTTGTTAATGCTTTCTTTGTGCAAAGTATAAAGTCACAAATATTTTGTCTTTGTGTTCATTTACAATTTTTGACTCCATTTCTACAGGTGACAGAAGCATGAACAGAAAAAAGAAGGTTTAAATTTAGTGAAACACAACGAAAAAGATTATTTCAAGGAAAGTTAAAACATTCTCGAGCTCTAGAGAAGAAACACATTCTATGTGCCAGGAATGGTGAGGATGTTGGAGCGGAAGAAACTGGTGAATGTGAAAGTTGTCAACTCCCTAAAGCAAAATTATCATAAATGTTTATCAAGTGTCAGTAACTGAGATTAAGGAGAACATTCGCCACAACTGATACCCACACAGAGCACTTGAGAAAACTCGTGTTGCAAATTCTGTTTGATGGTTTATGAGAACTGCATTGGAGACTTAAACCCTCCCCAACAGATCAGCATCCGTAGATGTGTTGTGATGTGACAGAACCGTCAAAAAGACTAATATCCCCGATTTACAAGTGCAAGCTTTTGACTCCGTCTCCTGTGATTCAGAGGAGAGAAAAGATTGTTTAAAAGAAACAAATTGTAACTGCTCTTTATTAGATGTTGTTTCGGCAAAGATGCCGGATTATCATTTCCAATATAGGAAGATTTTCGCCCACCAACTGTCTCTTCGGTTGATCCGAGTAGTTTCCAAGTGGCCTGAACCTTCCAAAGTGGATCATGTACTTGTCTTAGCCACTGAGCAAAAACAGCATATACTGCTACAGAAAGTATAAAAGGGGCCAGTGTTACACTATTGATAATTCATAAACCACCCTGGCATGCCCTAATTACCTGCCATTACTTGAATGAACAAACATACTTAACAGGCAAACACTAAAGCCCAAAGACCTTATAAGTGCCTTTAAAACTCCTAAATCAAATGTGATAAACTAGAATACCTAAATGAGACTAATTAAACTAGACAGAATTCACCCGGGCATAACTTGGAGAATATGAATCCATGAGGAGCATCTTAGTAAATACAAGGGGCTCCTCAGTGAAAGTTTATAAGACAAGTTAGATCGGTGCCTTTAAAGGTAGGAAAATGATCTCCAGGAAAAAACTATAATTAGTTAAATACATATGTTAAGAAGAGCATCTGAAATTTATTTTAGAAGTTAATGCTGAGTTGTAACAAACAAGTACATGATCAGAAATCAGATTCAGTCTTAAGATGGCATGTATCCAGGAACAAACCCAACTTGGAGAAACAAAGAACTCGAATGAGAGCAATGAATGTGAGAACAGCTTTAGCCATCAATCCCACCTCACTAAACATGAGAAAACTAGCACTGGACGAAAGCCCTATCAGTGTCCAGAATGCCAGAAAGGCTTCACTTGTAAATCCAACCTTACGGTACATGAACGAACCCACACTGGGCAGAAACCGTATCAGTGCTCTGAATGCTGTAAAAGCTTCAGTAGCAAATCCAATCTCACTTCACATGAAAGAACCCATACTGGGCAAAAACCGTATCAGTGCTCTGAATGCTGGAAAAGCTTCAGTCATAAATCCAGACTTACTGCACATGAAAGAACCCACACTGGTCAAAAACCTTATCAATGCTCTGAATGCTGTAAAAGCTTCAGTCAAAAATACAGGCTTACTGCACATGAAAAAACCCACACTGGGCAGAAACCGTATCAGTGTTCTGAATGCCAAAAAGCTTTCTATCACAAATCCGGTTTAACTCTACATGAGACAATCCATACTGGGCTCAAACCCTATCAGTGCTCTGAATGCCAGAAAAGCTTCAGTCGGAAAATAATTCTCACTCGCCATGAGAGAACTCACACTGGGCAAAAACCTTATCAGTGCTCTGAATGCCAGAAAAGCTTCAGTCATAAATCCAGCCTTACTGCACATGAAAGGACCCACACTGGACAGAAACCTTTTCAGTGCTCTGAATGCTGTAAAAGCTTCAATCAGAAATACAACCTTACTGTACATCAACGAACCCACACTGGGCATAATCCATATCAGTGCTCTGAATGCCAGAAAAGCTTCAGACTGAAACAGGCTCTCACTAGACATGAGAGAACTCACACTGGGGTAAGACCGTCTTAGCTCTCTGAATGCTGTAAAAGTTTCAGCCGGAAATCTGGTCTCACTCAACCTGCTAGAACTTACCTGGAAAAAATCTCGTCATTGTTCTAAATGCCAGGGAAGCGTCTACTGGAGATTCAGTTTCATTCAACAAGAGAGAACCCACAATGAGAAAGAAAATGATCTGTGCTCTCAATGTGACAAAAACGTTAGTTGTAAATGTAACCTTTTTACATAAGAGAGACAATGTGGGAGAATAAAAGGTGCTCACTGTGAACCCTGAGGAGGAGCTTTCAGCATCACAAAACCTTTGCATGAAGCAGCCACAAAGACATCGATCCGTTGTTTGTCCAACAAACCGTCTACTGAGAAAAGCTCACAGTGTGGGATGGAAATGCTTGAATTAACCTCATTCTTTTGTAACTATTTGTGGCCTCATTCCATTCAGCGTGTTGTGCTTGCTGAGTGTTTATAAGCCATGACTGACCCACAAAGTCCATTTGATCCTGAACTTTGAGGCCACGCCCCCAAGGGTCTGGAATGCATGTAACTTCAAATTGTTTCCATCCTTAATGAGCTTCACCAGGGGGCTGCAGCAGGAGTCCCTTTGTCGTAGGTCTCTATGGGACCAACATCTGTTCCTATCTGTACCACGTAGGGCTCATCATTGAGAAAAACTAAAGGTGATGGATGGAATGGTAGCTAATCGCTGCAACATCCCACCACATCATTCTCTAGTCCTGTGTAACTACAGACGAGGCCAGCCATATGCAAACCATTCTTGGCTCCACCCTAAATAGTCCTAATGACTTCTGTTCCAATGGGACATGGCCTCGTATTACAAAGATGCATACGAGTGGCCTCTTTCCATCTTCTTTTTGTTTCAAATGGAACCTGCTATCCCCTTAACCATGCCTCAGGCCTGCCACGTTCCATGCTTTGGCTCTTATCATCAACCTTGAACCATCTCCATAACTTGGAAGCACCGAAGAATGTGCAGCTGTTGTAACTGCTTGAAGTTTCCCGCATGTTGATGGCCCTGGATTCAGGTTCAACTTGATAGCCCAACTCTACTCTGTGGGAATTTTGCACTTCAAGCCACTTCTGTGCAGCTCGTCACCTTCTGAGACTCATTCAGCCAAAAACCTTGCTTCAAATTCCAGTGTTAATCATCACCAGAGACTAAACGTATCTTTGTCCTCTTGAGCATAGCTACCGAAGTCAGCTACAATTTTGTAGGTGACTTCCTGATTGATTCAGTGGATCTGCTTTTTTTTTATTCATTTACCTTTTTGTTTGGTTTTGACAGTGGTTTTGCTAATTAGTAATGCTTAAATCACAGCCCTCCTTTAGATTTTGCTTCTGAATAAGTATTAAATATTCTTTTGATCTAAACTTGGTTTGAATCTTAAAGTTCCTTGTCTATTTTTAATAAACTGTATTGAAATTTGTGACTTCCACTGTTTTTCTTTACCTTCGAGTGCGCCTTAGGCCATACTGCTCAGGCCACGTTACCAAAAGCGAGCTAAGAACCCTTGAGTAGAAGACACATTTACCTTTGCTGACCAAAGTTTGGGAAAATCAAAGCAGGCTGACTCCAGAAAGCACACTAAGATACTCTCTTAGGTGGCATCTGTGCCACCTGTAGATGCAAAAAGCCAAGATTACGAGGGAAGCTGTTGGTATCTGTGCCCCAAGAATTTGAGACTGCCACCCTCTCAGTCTGAAACAGTTGAAAGAGCTAAAGATGCACCCGTCAGAGATTCATATCTCAGCAACTAAGACTGCTCACTGCTGCCATACAACACTCAGACTGTTACCTGAATCACAATCCCTGTGCAATGTACAAACCTTTACATAAACAAGTTGTGTTGCGCTTTGTGAACAGGCTTTCACCCCCCCTTTGTATGTAAATGAGTTTCTGTGATCAGACACCCCAGGCTCACATTTCTTCTACTGCGGATGATAATATGAGAACTGTAACGATATCACAAACAAGGGCTGTATTGAGAAATAATCGTTTTCCAAGTCACACAGTAGTTTGTAGTTCTTTATTATTCTTTTAAATGTACATCTCCCATCCCGTTTCAAGGTAGAGTATAGTTTGCGAAGCGAGACTCTCTTGTGGCCCGCTCCCCAGATTAGGTCCATAAGAACAGAAACAGAGTCCAATTTCCTGAAGAAGCGCCGGGGCGGGTAAACTGGAGGGGGGGGGGGTCGAGAAGCAGTATAAATGTATTAACATCATTTTTGCAACTTCCACTCTACCCATGGGTCGATAGTGGCAGGGAGCCCCAAAATGACAGGGAGCTGCAAACATTGGACATCACCTAAATTGCCCTGTATATGTTCTTTGTCGGTGTGGTAAGTTCACCCCTAAATACCTGAAGATGTCAGGGTGCCACCCCAGTGCTAATTGGGGCAGCACTTCCTGTTGTAAGTTGTGAGTTTGCGCATGGGATTTAAGCTGGATTTGGTCCAATTTAGCCTTAATCTAGAAGCCCTACCAAAATCGTCTAGAACATCCATCACCTGTGGTAGATACGAATGCACGATCCTGAGGTACACAAATGCATCATCAGCATACAGTGATATGTCCTCTCAATTTGGCTCGCTCGGTATACAGATTGCTGGGTCCTGTGAACGAAACAGGACAGCGAACAGATCCATGGCTAGGGCAAAAGTAATCGACAGCGGGCATCTTTTCTGCATGCTTCAAAAGAAACTGAGATCTCTGCCTGTCCGGATGCGGGCCAGCGGGATGGTGTATTAGTCAAAGCAGGGGCGGACGTGCAGCGGACGCGCGCAGCGGGCTCCCCAAAGGCAAGCCCATCTGCGCCCGTCCACGCCATTACGAGACACGGGGCACGCCACCCTGCCAAAAAATACATCTATTCTATAGCCAGTCTCCTACATATGGCACCCAAGAAACTTTATACGATTGAGGATCATTTACAGCAAAAGCTACAGCCCTTTGGGACATCCTGGCAGCCCTCCCCGACAATTACTATATCCTACGCACAGACAGGCCACTAGGGAAGAGAGGGGGAGGAGTGGCTGCAATTTAAAAAAAAAAGAACTTCCTGCCTCTGCCCTGTCTCACCTGGTAATTGCATCAGTAGATTCTCTTGTAATTAAACTTACTTTATACAGTAGCACGCTTATTTTTCTGATATTATACAGACCCCCGCAACAATGCCTGACTTCCCCAAGACCCTTGCTAATCACATTGCATCTTTGATCTCTGACTATGACAAAGTAATGACTATAGGTGACCTGAACTACTAGGCCAATGAGACTGATGAGGAAAAATCTTCCAGAGAGCTTTCTGAGTCCCTTGCCTGTCTAAACCTTACTCAACACATTGAT
Organism: Lissotriton helveticus; assembly: GCF_964261635.1. Classification (NCBI taxonomy): domain Eukaryota; kingdom Metazoa; phylum Chordata; class Amphibia; order Caudata; family Salamandridae; genus Lissotriton; species Lissotriton helveticus. The sequence continues at coordinate 213,663 of NW_027611702.1, read as the reverse complement.
ACCCCTACGCACATTAAGGGCCACACCCTTGATCAAGTGTGGTCAATCAATGTTAACATGACTAACCTGGCAGTACTACCCTGCGCTTGGTCTAATCACTATATCATCAATTTTATTCTGCTTGCCCCCTCCCCCACTGAACTCTAATCCCTCACTCTCAAAAAGCACTTATAGAAACTGGAATCGGGTTGAGCTGGATAAACTATTAGAAACTCTGTTTACGGAGCAGCCGGTACCAGAAGGCAATCCTGATAACTGGGAGAGTAAGATTAACGATTATCAAAAGAAGGCCTTCGATCTCCATGCACCTATACAGACCAAAACCAACCTCCCTAGGCAGCATGAAGACGCCAAAGGGTTTAACAAGGATCTAAAAACATTAAACTCCAAGTACGCCAAGCTGAGCGAAAGTAGAGAAAAACCTACAAAGATAAACTTGATTACATCACCATTCTTCATCAGTATAAGGTGGCTATACTGGAGGCCAAGACAGCCTTCTTTACGAACAGGGTACTCGACTCCGACAATGGCTCGAAAGAAATCTTCAAAATCGTAAAAGAACTCTCTAACCCCAGCCGTGTCACTCCTTTTTTTGAGCCTAGTCAGGTACTTCGCGATGATCTGAACTCCTTTTTCTTAGACAAAATAAAGAAAATTTCAAAATTCCAATGCTCCCACTACCTGTGACCCCCGAAACAACAGGGAGGCTTCCAATCCTTGTGTTCTCAACTCCCTTCCCCTAATGGACAAGAAATGTTTCCTTGACCTTGTCGCTAAGATCAAATCAGGCTCCCCTACGGAGGATTGCCCCATCTATGTCTCCAAAGCAATCTATCGGTCCTTCCCCGAAATCTTTCTTAAATTACTGAACCATTCACTGTCCCTTGGCATTGTTCCATTTACTTTTAAAGAAGCCGTGGTCGTTACACTTCAGAAAAAAGGAAGGCATGGACCCCAATAAATTGGAGAACTACAGACCCATCGCTCTCCTCCCTTTCCCCGCGAAAGTGCAGATGACCCATGTGGCTACTTGCCTCAGCTCTTTTCTGGAAACCACTAAATTCTTGGATAACCATCAGGCAGGTTTTCATCCCGCACACTCCACTGAAGCAGTGATTCTATCAGTACTGGATGACCTCAAGGGACAGGTCAAAATGGGCCATACTCAGGCTCTGATCCTCCTTGACCTGTCTGCGGCATTTGACACAGTGAACCACAAAATCTTGTTGGAGCGCATTGCCGCAGCAGGTCTCGAGGGCTCTGCCCTTGCCTGGGTCAGCTCATTTCTGGAAGCCTATAAACAGTCAGGGTGGCTCTCACCCTTCAAATCTAGAATGGTAGACCTGAACTGTGGCGTTCCTCAGGGTTCCTCCCTCTCGCCAATTTTATTTAATATCTATATACGATCCCTGATTTCAGGTCTACGTCAGATGGGTGTGAAAATCTTCAACTACGCAGATGACATGCAGCTTATTTTCACCCTTGACAACTCTGTAGAATCTAAGGATTTTGTCAAGAGGTCTATGCTCTATGTGAAAGCATGGATGAATGAAAATCAACTAGAGCTAGAACTAGAGCTGAACTCAGAAAAAACTGAGATCATCGTTCTCCACAGCAAACCTGACTACTGGACCCCCTCCTATTGGTTCCTCGATCTAGGAGAGGCACCCATCCCTAAATCTGCTATAAAAAGTCTTGGTGTTCATATTGATGCCGACCTCTCTGTGAGCACCCAAATTGGCTCAGTGACATCGCCATGCTTTGTCCAATTGTGCAAACTGTGCAAGATCAGACACTTCTTTAGTAAGAAAGCCATCACCCAAATCGCCATAGCCCTAATCCTTTCTAAAATTGACTATGGGAATGTCCTCTACATTGGACTCCCACAATTCCCGAGACACCGATTGGAGATGATTCAAAATCAAGTGGCGAGGATCATCTATCTTAAGGACAGAAAATGGCATATTAGCCCCCTGCTTAAAGACGTCCACTGGCTCCCAGTGGAGCAACGAGCCTTGTTCAAAGCTGGTTGTACACTCTTCAAAGCTATTCAAGACACCGGCCCAAGATTCATCGTCTCTTTGATCAATAAACATCTACCTAAGGTGACTTTGAGGTCCTCCCACCAGAATCTCCTGACAGTGCCCAGAATCCGTCGCAAACGCGTTGGCAGGACTAGGTTCCCTTTCCTGGGTCCCATGATCTGGAATGCTTTACCTGCTCACCTCAGGCTTGAGAGAGACTATCTGCGGTTCAGAAACAGCTAAAGAGCTGGCTCTTCACTACGGCCTACAACTAGATATCTCGGGCCCACAACTGCACTTATCTATTCACTCTCACAGTGCTAAGAAACCTGCCGGTGTACCTGCGCTCTAGAAATCCCCATATAACATAGCATAACATAGCGTATCGTGACACAGGACGTCACACCTTCTCCCCCTCACACATTCTAAACTTAAATAAAATAAAAGGAAACTTAATTATAAATGCAAAGGATACAAAGAACATAATAGAGAATGCAGTTACGAACTTTGAAGAACACAACAAAGCGATTTTATAGGCAAAGAGAAAACTGGGGTGCATGGGAAATGGGAAAGAGCTCACTTTAAAAAACACAATTGTGCAAACGTCAGGGAATACATTTCAAGTGAAGTGGCCCAGAGCCCCTTTCTCGTGCAAAAGGCTCTTCCACCTCAGAGCCCGAATCAGGCCCAGCAGTTGCGGTGATTCTATGGTCACTTGTCTTTATTGCATTTTTAAAAACCTTGATAACCTTAAACGGAAAACCGAATTTGGATCTGGGAGACTTGATCTTGACCCAGTCTCCCACGTCGACCATTGTTGTCTTCACAGCCCTCGTTTTATCATACACATCTTTCTTTTTTATCACCTCTTTCTCTCTTTCCAGTCCTCAATACTGTCCACTGTTATACCTGGTACCATTGGTGTGAGTCTCCCTTCCATTTTTCGCTGTTGCCTCCTCTGTTTTTGATATGTTTCTGCTGGTTAGATGCTTTGGGCACTGTGCCACTGCTATTCAGTGCCACAGTGCAAGTGCTCCCTATGTTAAATTGATGTAATGGATTAGTGACACCATGATTGGCTTATTTGATGTACTTGTCAGTCCCTAGTACAGTAGAGCTTGTAGGTCAAATGCTTCTGGTGAGCTTGCAGCACTGATTATGCCACCCGCAGAAGCAGCTTGTAAAGTGTGTCTCAGGCTTAACCATTCAAGCCTGTCTCTGCTAGGTTGTGTATTCCATGTCTGGTTTGTGAGTGACAGGGGCTGGTGTGGCTCCAGGAGACAGGGTGAGTCAGCACAAGGCTGAATAGACCTATCTGCATTGGGAGTGGTGGGAGGAGTAGCTCCTGGGCCTGAATAGGGCTGTGCCTGCCTTCCACAATGCTGGCTCCACCTCCTGTGGTGCGTCTGATGACCTTGGCTCACACTGACAAAGGAAAAAGTTGTGCACTGGCAGGATGCACCCATAACTGGTTTGGACGAGGTACAGACACTCTTCAGAGACAAAGGATTTGTGTGTATAAAAAGGGGAACCCAGACCCCAGAACTTTAGATAAATTCTTGGAATCAAGATTAACCTTTTGCCAAGGAGAAGAACCAGAGAATCGGCAGGAGTTTTCGACTACCCCTACGCCAGTGTGTTGTTTGCTGGGGATGGCCTGCAGTGGTTTCTTTATTGCCAAGGAAAGGAGAAAAGACTTTTATTGAAACTTTCATCTTCTTGCAGAAAATCTCCAAGGGCTTGAATTTGAGCTTGCCTTCTGTCTGAAGTCTCAGGGATACAAAGACCTCACCCCTTCTGCTTGCCTGCATTTGGAACTTGCTTTTCTGGCTGCTACAGAAGGAAATTGCAACACCGACGCCGTAATCTGCATCGAAGCTGTGAGCGCTGCTCCGACTTACAACGTAGACCCGACGCTGGCCACAGTGCCACATCGACACCAGCAAGCGACATCGTAAGCTGCCACAACCCGCTGCTCCGACTTTGTGACAAAGGCCCAACGCCTGCTGCTGCGCCGCATCGACTCCAAAGCTGACATCATCGTGGATCCGATCCTCGACATGGGTGGTCAAGAATCCATCAACATCGTACGGAACCGTGGTTTCGGCACCATCGTGATGGCACCTCCTTTCTGGTAAGGAACCAACGCCTCCTCTGTTTGGCGCAAACATCGAGGACCCGACGCGTCGCCTCCCTTGAAGCAATGAACCGACGCCGCACAGTACCAACGACGCCGCATCTCCTCAATGCCGCGAGCTGTCCAAGGTACTGTTCTTTGTGGGTCTGTTTTGACTCCACACCTAAAGTCGCTCACCACGCGGTCGATGCAGTACTTTGGGATTTCTTTGACCTTGACGTCGTGATAACTCCAGTTGGGGTTATCTGTTGCTAAACCCTGCGTTTAGTGAGCTACTTCTACTATCTTATTTCTGATTAGGGTATTGTGGATTTTTGTTGTTTGAGTCTTATGTTAAGCCAAAATAAAGAATACTTATTTTTATAAAACCTGTGTGGTGTCCATCTGTAGTGTTTTCAATGTATTACTGTATGTGTTCACAAATGCTTTACACACTGCCTGAGATAAACCTTCCTGCTGTGGAAGAGGTGTGGCACAGCGGCCAGGGTGCCTGACTCCGGGCTACGGGGTTCACGGTTCGATCCCAGACGCCGGCGGCAGGTTAGCCCAGCACCATGTGACTCACTTAATCTTCCAGAGGACCGCCAGTACACCACTTCTATGATGGCCGTGCGCTTTACAAATACTGTTATTTCATTTCATTTCATTTAGTGCCAAGCTACCACAGGGTTGAGTAGGGGTTATTTTAGGAGGGTAGCCTCCTTCCTCTGACTAGAAGCAAGGGTCCCTATTTGGACAAAGGTGCAAGCCATTGCCAACTAGAAACCCCCAGTTCTAAAACACACCTTTTCATCTGCTAAGATTCTGCTAAGATTCTTTTGGCCATTTCCCACAAAGGAGTGGCCTCCATGTTGGGGACCTCTCCTTTAACTAAATGAAAGGGAGTTTCACCAGTGGAAGAATAAGAAGTGAACCTCTACTCTGTAACCTTCTTCCTTATGGTCAACTCCCAACTTTCACCACAGGCAACAGCTTGTTGCAGAGTCTCTTTAACAAACTGGACAAGCCTTTTCACCACACCAATGCTTTGTGGATGGTACAGGGATGCCTTCTTATGCTTGATCCCCCTGGAACTCCGAAACTCTAAGGTCGTGAACTGAACACTATTGTCTGACAACAGTGTTAACTGGAAACCCTCTTATAAAAATAACTCTTCTATAAACGTAATCACTTCTCCAGACTCAACGGAATTAACCACCTTGATATCAGGCCAATGGGAAAACATATCAATACACAGGATCAAATAGCGATCCCGAGTCTTCCAGTTCACAGGTCCTAAAATATCTATAGAAATGTCTACCACGGAGCAGTAGCTTGTTCCCTAATAACCGTGGGTTGCATCCTGCACTTCAATATTGTGTCACAACACGCACATTCAGCGCATTCACGTACCAACCTCTCTACATGTACATCCATGGCAGGCCTCCAATATGTTTACTTGATTCTTTCCTTTGTCATGGCAATGCCCATGTGCGAGGTGTGAGCAGTCTTTACTAGCTTATTCCTTACTGCAAGGGGTGCAACCAACTTACTACTGTGCATGAGGAGACCATCCTCCACCGTCAGATCTTCCCTTACTCGCCAAAAGCCTTCGAAGACCTGTGGTGTCTGTACATCATTTCTTAGTGCACTTTCTTTATATAAAAATATTGGATTGTTACTTTGTACTGGTCAATGTATTCCATTTATTATTTGGTTAGAATGTTTGGGCCAGGCACTGGAATTGCTTCACAGGCAGTTGGAACAACCACCTTGAGCCCTCTACTTGTATAGATGTGTATCCTGTTAACTACAATAAATCTACTCAAAGATTAAAGACTCCTGGTCTATGTGGATTGCTGGACAACTTTATTGAAGAAAGTACACTTCAATTTTGGCGACAAGCTTGGGATGAACATTGTTTTTATTTCAAAAGATAAAAAGAAGGACTTCCTGTTTTTTCTACTTCAAGAAGGTACTGTAAACTCTTTGTTACTTCTGACGGCTCAAGGACTTATTTTCTGCTAATAGTGGCATTCTTGTGACATTTCTCTGTCACGTATTCAGAGTGCATTGGCTGCGCAAGTGCCCGTGTTTCTTAATCAACAAGGGCTGTTACTTGTGCAGTTCTACTATTTATGGCCTCTTATGTATGCTCCAACGTACAGTGAGCTCTATCAAAGCTACTTTGACTTTACTGTGCCTTTCCCAGCGCGTAAGGAATTCCTGTTTGTTTTCAAATAAATCTTGTTTACAGCACGTATGTCCGAGCGCGTGCTTTCAAGTTTGAAAACAACTCCTGTCAACAGCGCATTTTGAATATATTACTGTTTACTTCAGCGTGCAGTTTACTTCAAACTAATTTACTTGTGGATTTAGAATAAACATAATCTCCACCTTGAATTTACTGCGATCATTCAAGCGCTCCACGATCATTTGTTTGTTTTCATTCAAATCTACAGGGCGTGTGTCTGAGCGCATGCATTCCTTTGTGAAAACTGTTATCAGCGCGTCTGCTTCAGCGCCTTTAACCACGCGTGAAGGGAAAGCCATTATCTGTTCAGTTATTCACTCACTTCACAAAGTCACCAATCCAATATAAGCATAATTTATTACAGCGTGTGCGCGCAAGCGTTAAGATCTCCTGCCTCGGTTCGTGCTTCCAAGTTTTAAGGGTTTGTGTGTATGTTTGAAAATAAACACGGCTCCCTACAACGCTTTTCTTCAAAGCTAAGAAGTGTGTGCTATTATTTAAGGAAAATAAACATAGCTTCTGACAACACTTAGGGGCAGATTTACAATAAGTGGCTCATCCCTGCATATCAGCAGGGATACGCCAGTTATTGTGCGCCGCAGCTCCGCCACCATGGATGCGCCGCATTTACAATGCAGCGCACCAAGGAGCAAAAACGGCACAGATGCGTGACGCATCTGTGCAGTAAAGGCAAGCCCAACGCAGCTCCATCAGTGCTCTGTGGGCCCTATCTATACAATGCTGTGTCAATCCTTATGCCTGCTTCAAGCAGGCGCAGGGTTTTGACGCAGCATGGGCTCAAAAGTGACTGAGTGAAATCTTGTACATTTCACTCAGCCAGTTTTGGGAGGCTTTCCTGTGCCGGAACAGCCCCCACGAGGCGGAACGGCCTACTTCTGGGGCAGGGCTTTACAACGAGACGAATCTCCCAGATGCGTCATGTTGTAAATACCCCGCACCATGGTGCATCTTTTTCGCTGCCGCTGCGCAAAGATGGTGTAAAAGAGGCACAAGGGGCATGTAAATCTGCCCCTTAATTTCAGGGCTTTTGAATAACTATGGTTTCCTGCAACTTTAAATCTCAAAGTGTGAGCCTCTGCATGTGCAGTCAACTGTTAAAGGAAACCTTTCTATCAACTGCACTTTAACTTCTACAAGTTCAATCAAGCATGAAGGGAAAGCTATTTTCTAATCTATTAATTGTTTTCTTCAGCGTCTTTCTTCCAGCTTGTGCAGCCAAGTGTTAAGGAGTTTATTTGAAAATAATCTCAGCTCCGGCAATGCTTTTCCATTAGGCAAATTAAGTTCCAGCCTGTGCAGCTAAGCGTCAAGGGAATTCGCTTCTGTTTTCATTTAACGCTGCATACAGTGCGTGTGCATCAGTGCGCACAGCAGAGTGTTAATCATTCTCTTCAGTCTAGGAATAAACACAGTTTTAATAATGCTTAATTTTCAGAAGCCAATCCACTGCATCCACGCTTCAAGCATTTGCGCTGCTTCTTGACAATAAACATTATTTGCAGCAACATTAATTTTCAAGTTGTACAAGCATTTTTATTGCTTTCTACACAGTGCTTACATTGTTATCAAAGAAACACATTTTTTTTCTAAATGAAACAAAGTGGAATTCAAACATCCACGATTATAATCATTTTACCATGTTCTTCTCCATGACAGCCATTTCATCAGATCTTTCAAAGCTTTAATTATAGATCATCTCCGCTCTTTCTACAAAGGATCTGCTCTGCAACAAGAACTCCTCTGTAATTTCTTGTGTCCTGCTCATCGTGTCACAGCACCACCTGCTGGTTCTTCATGCTCTTTTTCTTCTTCAGTGATTATTTTTTGATGTGTTGATGCTATATTATTTTTATGCCTACTACTGTATCAATATTCATTTTTAATGTTTAACTAGTATTTTCTTTTTCAGGTTCTGGTACTTTATTTATTTGACTACATTGCTATTGTGTTTTCCAATTTAATTTGCATGGTTTTCTGGTTACACTATGCAACCCATTACTCCTCCCACTTTGTTCCTACAGAATCCTGGAGAACCACTGTTAAAATGGCATCTTTGGTTCAGATCTTTTGAAGCATATATTGGTGCCATTGATGGTTTAAAGTTCAAACCAGAAATAAAACGTAGTCTTTTATATTATTATTTGGGTGTTGAAGGGAAAAATGTTTTTGACCACTTACCTGTATATTTAGTTCAAGATTTGGGTGACCTTGATGAATATCAACTTGCAGTTAAAAAACGTACTATTTATTATGAGGGAAAAGTCAAGTTAGTGGCTCACCATCACAAATTTTTTACTTGCATCCAAGGTCCCACTGAATCTATTGACACTTACATCACAGCACTAAAAGTTTTAGCTAGTTATTGTGATTTTTATCACTTCACTTCACAACTAATTAGAAATTAACCCGTGTCTAGATCCGGGGTCTCCAACCGGTCGATCGTGAGCTACCGGTAGCTCACGAAGACCCCGGGAGTAGCTCGCCTAGCCCTTCGCTCTGATTGGAGCTAATCTGTGGATGGGCCGGGCGAAGACGATGACACGAGGACGCTCCTCTCCTGGAGCTGCAGACTCCTCTCGTGAGAGTCTGACATCATCGTCTACTGAAAACGTGCTGGCATCGCACTGTCTGCCATTGTGCGATGGGTGCCAGCACGGAGCAGTAGGAGACGTGACTTCCACCGCCTTAAGCAGCCAGGAGACGTGCCTTCCACTACAGGTAAGCTCATTTTTTTCTTGCCTCTGCTCCCCGGTTTGTGCCGTTTTTCTTGCCTCTGCCCCCTTGATTCTGCCGTTTTTCGTGTCTTTTATTCCCTGATTGTGCCATTTTTCGTGCCTCTGCTCCCATTTGTGCTGTTTTTCTTGCCTCTGCCCCCTGTTCATGCTGTTTTTCTTGCCTCTGCCCCCCTGTTTGTGCAGGTTTTCGTGCCTTCTATTCCCTGATTGTGCCGTTTTTCGTGCCTCTGCTCCCCTGTTTGTGCCGTTTTTCTTGCCTCTGCCCCCCTGTTTGTGCCGTTTTTCTTGCCTCTGCCCCCTGTTTGTGCCGTTTTTCGTGCCTTCTATTCCCTCATTGTGCTGTTTTTCGTTCCCCTGCCCCCTGATTGTGCCATTTTTCGTGCCCCTGCCCCCCTGATTGTGCCGTTGTTCGTGCCCCTGCCCCCCTGATTGTGCCATTTTTCTTGCCTCTGCCCCAGATGAGAAATGTTCAAGAAAGGACAAGCTGCCGATTTAGAAAGATGTTCTTATCGAAGAATGTTCTTTAAGCCAAGGGTCAGGCAGTGACATTGAAAAGAGGTCTCTCAAACAGAATGTTCTTATACGCTATTGCTGCTCTGGGGAATAAGACATTGGAGAGTTGTCTGTAGCAGACTGTTTTTATAGCAGTAATTCTCATAAATTGAATTTACTGTATCAATAGAAAAACATAAGATTGAATTACAAATTCTCACCCACTTCTGTCACATCTGAGCACAGGCTGGGGCCTATCTAAATTCCATTTGTTTCTCTTCTGTCTATGCTCCCCCTTCCCGTTTGTTTGGGTTTTTTGTTACTCAGCTTAAAAAAAAAACATTTTTGCCCAACTGCTGCCTCTCTGCACAGCTTTTTGCTCAATCCCCAAAGGATGCGATATTGCCCTTGGAAAAGAGACAGTTCCTCCGTTGTGTGGAGACCCTTTCAATATTTTTTAAGAGAAACGGATCAGGGAACTGTAACCTAGTGCGCCCATCTGTAATTTTGGGACAGAAACAAGGCGCAGATGTCTATAGTAAATCAGGACTCAAATATGCATATTAATGGGAGCCGCAACTGGCATGCACCTCCACGCCACTTCCTGTATAAATTTTGGCGCTGCCCTACATTTGCACCTCAACACTGCGTGATGTATCTGCTGTAGAACTGTACTACATGTGCCGTTGTGGAGCTACGTACCAATTATGCACCTCCTCACTGCACCATAAACCTACTACCTACCTTCACCAAAGATGGTCCATTAAAATGAATGCTAAATCTATGACGGTGTTATATTACACAAGCACAACCACACTGCTTGGTTTATCTTTTACAAAACTGTACTGAGGGTTTCCAATAAACTTCATATTGTATCTAGTATAGAAATGTACCATGAGCGTCCCATCATGCTACATTCTCCGTTTACTGTCCTGGGTTATGTAGTGCACCAGAGATTTATAAAGCACTGTATTGACTTTAGTGTGGCCTCCGAGCAGTGTACCACACAAGCACCCCACCCCACCCCACATTCTGAACCGAGAGGGTAAATCAGTTTAGGGGTCCTAAAGTTGAGTGGGCAGTATAGGGAGCAACTGATGGAAAGCAAGAACCACAAATATTTCGGGCGAGGCGAGCACTAAGGTCCATGGAATTGAAGAGGAACCTTCAGACTTGAGAGTGAGCATGATCTTCAAGTGACCTGCTGGCAGAGTACCTTTCTATAAGCCTAAATACATAAAATAACAATCCTTCCTTAAATACCTATTGACTTAAACATATGCTTGCTCACAATCAATTTGTCAGGCCTACTGTCATTGTCCTTTGTAAATGCTGGCTTCTGATTCGTTAATAGCCTTGTTAGTCCCTCCTTAGTACTGCCTTGTCTTCATTTGTAACCTCCCATGAAGACTGCCCTTGTACTTCTGTTGTTGCACAGTATGTCTTATTTAGTCTGTATATACTATTTTCTTTGATGAGTTTCCACTACTGCAGGCACGACATGCTCACCTGCAACATTCTGCGCGCCATGCCCGCTTTCATTTTCCAAGCAGCCTGGGACAGTGACAGCCACTTCTTTGAAATGAAATAGGTCTCGCATTTACAAGTGCTGTTTTTCCTGCCTCTGCCCCCCTGATTGTGCTTCTTGCCTCTCCCCCCTGATTGTTTTTCTTGCCTCTGCTCCCCTAATCCTAAGGACCAATAGTAGGAGCTGGTGTTCAATGGGCTGACTGCTGACATCATCAAAGTTTCTATTAATCTTAGGACATTTTCAGATACCAAAATATGATCAATAAATGCCTATCAAGGTTGGAATCACTGGTCTTCCTGCGTCATGGGTCTGCTCTATAAGCTATAGGTCATACCTATATATCATTTCATTAATGGCCTCACGATGGAAAATATGGGAAAAAGAGAAGCAATAAAGGTAGTTCTCCTTGTTATGCCTCACCTGGGGTGGCATAGCATTTTTTTTACACATTCCCAGGTCCACCATTAATAGTGAATGTTATATTTCAACATTTCGGTTTGTGGTTGAAAGTCTTTTCCTTGGTTTAATGGTCTGCATTACAGCATTATTAAAGGTGTCCATGTGGTATTCTTGCCTTTTATGGATTGAATGTGGACTTCATCAACATTTGTACTCTAGCTACAGCCTCAACAACCAATGATGGGTGAAGAGCCAGGTCCCTCCAAAAGGGCGAAGTCTTACAACATCCATCAAGAGTGGGAGAACAAATTTTTATTTACACAAATCAAAGACAACTGTGTGTGTTTAATATGTGGAGCAAAAGTTGCAGTGGGGAAAAGGGGCAATGTTGAGAGGCATTTTTCAACAAAACACATGTATTTTGAGAGGAAGTTCCCTAAAGGAAGCAGCCTGAGGTCACAAAAAGTAAATGTACTGAAATCTGCATTGCAGACACAGCAATCTTTTTTTAAAAAGCCAACAAAGAAAGCCACTGCGGCAACTGAAGCATCCTTCGTAGTTACTCATCACTTGATCAAGCACAAAGCAACATTTTCAGATGGAGCAATTGTGAAGGAAGCAATGCTTCTAATGGCCCACTCCTTATTCAAAGACTTTAAATATAGCCCTGAAATTATGTCTGGCATTTCAGATGTGCAGTTGGGGTCAAACACTATGGTAAGAAGGGTATCTGCATTATCAACATGATAGAGCGGTTGGAGCGGGCTTTAAAGACATGTAAATATTTTTCTCTGCAATGTGATGAATCTGTTGATGCAAGCAATGTTGCACAGTTGGCTATCTTTGTTAGAATGCTTTTTGAAGATTTCACTTATAAAGAGGAATTTTTAACTCTGTTGCCTCTGAAAACCACAACCAGAGGATCTGACATCCACAATGAGGTGAAAAATTATTTTGTGAAACAAAATGTCCCATTGAAAAAGTTAGTGGCGATAACAACTGATGGTGCACCCGCAATGATAGGGCGTCATTCTAGCTTCATTGCCAATGGTAAATCATATCCAGATTTCCCTCCGTTATCAAACTACCATTGCATTATACATCAACAGGCAATATGTGCCAAGGTAATGGGGTTTGATCATGTGATGACTCCTGTTGTTAAAATTATTAATTCAATTTGTGCAAAGGACTAGCAGCACCGAACCTTCAAATTGTTCCTTGAAGAACTTTCAGCTGAGTATGGTGACCTTTTACTGCATACTCAGATCCGATGGCTTAGCAGGAGAAGAATACTGCGAAGATTCCTTTCCCTATTGCCAGAAGTCAAAGCTTTAATGGGTCTAGAAATGAAGATACCACACAGTTGTCAAACACTGAATGGTTGCTCGATTTAGCTTTTTGACAGATGTCACAGAGAAATTAAATGTATTGAACTACGAGTTGCAAGGCAAAAATAAGACAATAGCCAACATGATTAGTTCTGTGAAAACATTCAAAACAAAACTTAACCTTTTCATACAGCATGTACAGAAAAGAAAGATGCAGCACTTTCCCTCTGTGCTCCAAATCCTGTCAGAAAACAAAACTGAGGCTGAGATCTTTGACATACAAAAATACAGTAACCTCCTTGTGAGGCTTAATCAAGAGTTCAGTGACCAGTTTAGTTTTGAGCATCTTGAGCCCTGTGTGATATTCACTTCAAACCCCTTCATGGAAGTGGATGTTAGTGACCTTTCCGAGAAAATTAGTGTTCTTGTGAACCTTGACTCTGACACTATGGATATGGAGATGGTCTCACTTCAAAATGACATTGAATTGAAATCAAGGCAATCTGACATTAATTTCTGGAGTCTTGTAGATGCAGAAAAGTTTAAGAACATCCACGCAGCTGCATTGAAACTTTTTTCCCTGTTTGGCTCTTGCTATCTTTGTGAATCTGCATTTTCCGATATGAACTTCATAAAATCTAAGTTTCGTACACGTCTGACTGACGAACATTTAAATGACTCAATAAGAGTTGCCCTCTCAAGCTGCACCCCAGATTACAAGGCATTACTGGACACCATGCAGTGTCAAGTCTCTCACTGAAATAATTTGTATGCAGTCGTAATCAATACTTGTTCAGTCACAGTTCCTGGTGAAATCACAACTCTGTTTCATTATTAAAACCAAGATTAAAGTCGCTGCAGAGCAGAATCTTCAGCCCCCGCAAAGCTTTTTTATTATTTGAACAAGAACAATGCAATGTGTACTGCAGGCCTGTATTACAAACACAATAAAATGAAGCTGGAGAGAAGAATCTTGAGCACGTTTCTAAATGATTATTTGCAGCATAAGAACAAATCAGCTCCACATTGAAGGTAAGATCGCTTTCCATGTATGTTTGTTAATTGAGCCGCATTACAATGATTATTTCAATGACAACTATTACTGGAAGGTCTTAATTTTGGACCTTAATTTTGGACCTATTAATTGAAATGTCTTGAAGCGTCACAAATCCAAAGTCATTCCTTTTGGTGTTCTAGGGAACTCTTAAGTCAGGCCTGTCTTGGGTATTTTGTTCAAACAACAGTATGGGCTCTGATGAAATTAGGCTTAAAGTCAATGAAACTGGGCATGGGGGGTCTCTCGGAAAAATGCGCGAGTTGATTTGGGTTCAGTAGCTCATGACGATTTTCACTGGCCATAAGTAGCTCTGACTACACAAAAGGTTGGAGACCCCTGGTCCAGATGTTACTCGAAAAAAATTCAACAAAAACGTTTATAAAAATCCCTCATTGGATGAAGCTATTGATATAGCGAAAAGCATTGAAACTTCTGAAAGTGATTCTAAAATCTTACAAACTTATCCTTCACCTACAACCACATTGGGTGCGCTTTCTACAAAACCTCCACATACAACTGATACTTTAGCAATCAAAGCCAGAGGTTCTTTTTCTAATTTCAGAAGTTTCAGAGGTACATCTTTTGGTCGCGGTAGAATACAATGTTTTAGGTGTGGTTCAAATTATCATGTGTCAAGTTTTAAAAATTGTCCAGCTACAGCACAAGGGTGCTGGAAATGCAAGAAAATTGGTCATTTTGGCAATGTTTGTAGAGGAGGCAAATGTCACCCTGTTAGATTTGTTCAAGACTCTGATGTTGATACTGATGTTGTAGAAAACAAACTTTAAGAATTGATGTTAGCTGTAGATTGTATTGACATTAACAATGTACATTCCGATAACACAATTTCAGATCCCTTGGTTCAGATTTTTATTGACAATATCAATATTCCGCTACTTATCGATTCTGGGGCAAGAATTACCATCATTTCTATTGACAAGTATAAACAAAATTGGGCTCATAAAGTGTTATTGCCCCCTGATGTTGTCACTACAGCATTTGAAGGCAGCAGAATTGATTTAGCTGGGTATTTTTGTGGCCATATTAATTTTAAAACTAAGACTACTCACAGTAAGATTTATGTGGCATGTGGTATGTGGTATTAATGTTTTGGGTTGGTTGCATCAAGCTGAGTGTGTTATGATCATCAAACCTGGTCACAAACATCCTGTGTCTCTTACCAATTCGGTGTCTGACCACACAGCTTGGTAAGAAAAATTAGAAAATGTATTTTCAGACAAAATTGGTTTGATTAAAAATTTTCACCACATGATTAAGAATAAAGAAGGTGTGCAACCAGTCAAACATAGATTACGCAATGTACCTCACAGTGTTAGAAATTAACTTTCTGTAGTGCTAAATAACATACAGAAAGATGGTATTATAGCTAAAGTAGATGCTACTCTGTGGCTTTCTCCGATTGTTTTGGCCAAAAAGAAAAATGGCAAACTTCGCTTATGCATTGACTTGCGTTTCATCAACAACGCAATTTGGGTGGAACATTTTCCTTTACCCCGCATTGAGGACCTTATCACTGCAGTTGGCCAATCCAAGTGGTTTTCCAAGCTGGACTTACGAGCTGCGTACCATCAGGTGGAACTGGATGAGTCTTCAAGACATTTCACAGCTTTCATTACACCTGATGGTACATTCCAGTTCTGCAGGATGCCATTTGGTTTGGCGTCAGCTGTGTCTGTTTTTCAGAAAGTTATGAGCAATATGTTTAAAGATATTTCTAACGTAGTTCTATTTCAAGATGATATCTTGGTGCACACTGTTTAAAAAGAAGAACACAATGTAGTACTTGAATATGCACTTACCGTACTACAAGACAATCATGTTACTGTCAGAGAGGACAAATGTATCTTTTCAGTAAATGACATTGCGTATTTAGGACATGATCTTTCTAAAGATGGTGTCAAACCTCAACCTAGTATTGTGGATGGCATTGTCAATGCACCTCACCCAATTGACAAAGATCAACTTCATTTGTTCATTGGGCTTTGGGAAATCTATTCCAAGTTCATAAAGAATTTTGCAAGTCTCACTGAATGTTTCAGAAGTCTTTTAAAGAAAAACTCTGATTTTATATGGACAGCTACTTGTCAAGACCATTTTCAATGCATCAAAGAGAGTATCCTTTCTGCACCTGCTCTTCAAGCATACATGGAAGGTCGAGATACATTTGTTACAGCGGATGCAAGTTCTTATGGTATGGGTGCTGTGTTATCACAAATGACAAGCAACAATGAGTTTACAATTTTTTTTGCTCCAAGACGAATGAAAGACGTTGAACTGAGATACTCAGTTATTGAGAAAGAGTTGCTTGCTTGTGTATGGGGAATTGAGAAATTCAGACCATACTTGTGGGGGAGAAAATTTTGTTTGAGGACCGATCACAAGACAGTACTCTCTGGCAACAAAATCAAAAAAGCAACAGCTAGGTTAGCTAGATTATCCACCAAGCTTTTAGAATTAAATTCTACTGTACAATACATAGCTGGAGGAAAGAATATCAAAGCTGACTTTTTGTCCAGACATCCTATGCATGAGGATAAGTCTAATAAATCAGATGACGATATTGAAGAATGTATCATTGCTAGTATTGATGACACTGTAATTTGCCCTGACATGGTAGAGTGGTTTAAAGCATTAGAAAGTGATTCACTACTTAAACAAGTTGTGGAGTTTGTGGTCAAAGGTTGGCCTAAGGAGAGATCTATTGAACCCGAGTTACAACCATTTTGAAAAATGGTGCAAATTAATTATCTCTTAAAGGCAAACTTTTAGACAGAGAAGGCAAATTAATCCCTCCATTTTTTCGTTTTCGACAAATAATTCTAGAAACTGCGCATTCAGGTCATCTGGGTGTGACCGCCACCAAGCGCAGAATACGTAATGATTTTTGGTGGCCGTCTGTAGATTGAGATGTGGAGGCACTTGTTAATAATTGTACACAATGTTTATACAGTGACAAACATTTAGTTACACATTCTCCATCTCTCAAACCCTCAATTTCTCCCAACAGAGTAGGGAAAAAGGTTGCAGTAGATTTTCTTGGACCATTTCATATTCTACCCAATTGTATGAAGTTTTTCATAGTTCTAATTGATCACTTATCCAGGTGGTTGGAGGGCAGAGGTGTTTCTGAGCCAAATACCAAATCTGTCATTCCATTTCTTCAAGAAGTATTCAGCAGAGAGGGTACACCTGAGGAATTACTTACAGACAATGGAGTTCAGTTTACTTCACAACTCATGCAATTTTTTTGACAAAGATGGGTATCAAACATTTACGCACTCCTTTGTATTTTCCTTAGGGAAATGGCAAAGTTGAAAGATTCTTCAGGGTTAAAGTTGAATGTATTCAAAGTGCCATCAAAGCAAAAGCAGATTGTGAGTCTGCTATCAGTGATGTGGTATGGGCATATAGGACCACCCCTCACTCTGTATCGGGTTGTGTTCCTTTTAAATTGATGAGAGTGAGAAAAGTGGTGTCTACACTTATTCCATTTTCGAAATTTAATTATTTGGATAATAAAGGTGATATTGCAAAAAATTATTTTATCTCTAAAAATCGTAGTGATGAAGCCAGTGTTAGCATGTGTAATAAACTCGCCATGCCTGTTTCTAAAAAAGAAGTTACATTTGTTGGTGGTATCTTGTTCGTGTCAAGGATCCTTTGATGCTACAAAAATGTCAATCAAAATTCAGGTATCCTGCACGTATAGTCACAATTAAAGGCAACAGTAGGTATGTTCAGTAAGCATTCTGTTCACTGTTTTGTTAAGTGCGCTATTTTCTATTTTTATCAAAAGGAGGGAGATATGTGGTGTCTGTACATCAATTCTTAGTGCACTTTCTTTATATTAAAATACTGGAATGTTACTTTGTACTTGTCAATGTATTCCATGTATAACTTGGTTAGAATGTTTGGGCCAGGCACTGGAATTGCTTCACAGGCAGTTGGAGCTACCACCTTGAGCCCTCTATACTTGTAGAGCTGTGTATCCTGTTAACTACAATAAATCTACTCAAAGATTGAAGACTCCTGGTCTCTGTGGATTGCTGTACAACTTTATTGAAGAAAGCACACTTCAGGACTTCTTCACAGTCCTTCTTCTCACACCAACCATCTGTGACCATGGTTTTTATTTATTTAGCATTTTAATAAGACAAAGCAAGGCACTGATTTTAAAGAAAGGACCTCTCGGGTACAATCACGAGGCATTTCAATATTAGTTACTTTCGATACACAGTAGGTAATGTAATATATATTGCAGTATACTTACAGTGCATTTAAGGCCCCTCTTGAGCGATAGTGTAATATGCTCATCTGTAAGCCCATTGACTCCCTCCACCCAGTAGCTTACTGTCAAAATGAGAATAGACCCAGGCCACTGGAGGTGGATGCTATATACTCTGGTGTGTTAGTCCAGTGTGGGTGTCAGCCTCGCCACCCCGGTTGGCACGATGCCCTGTTCCTGCTGTGTAGGGGGATGTTGCTGTTGTGCCATTAGGAAGGCCTTAAAGGGGACCTAAATATCTCTAGGCCTAGAGGAGGGAGGGATTGTGCTAGCATACTGGTTACTTCTAGTAAAACAGGAAGCTAAGCTTTGGATCTGTCCCTTTTTTGTTGGAGCCCTTCTGCCGCCCCAGTGTATTGCTACCTCCCTTTTGGGCAAAAGTAGAGCAATGGCAGCAAATCTGCGAACTTTAGGAGGGAGTTGGACCACGTATCCCAGGAGTGCGATCTCCAGCAGGGGGTTCATAGGCACCTTTATTATCTCGCTCAATGTATGGTGTACTTCCACCCAAAAAGTGTGTATGCGTGGGCACGTCCAGGATAAATGTGCGAAGTCTGCCTGAAGGAAGTGGCACAGCTGGCAATGATGAAATCTAGTGGGGTCTATCCTGTGTGCTCTTAAGCCGGGGTAACATATATTCTACGTAGAAACTTGAAGTGGATCAGCTTGTGTCTGCTATTTAATGCATAGAAACTTGAAATGGATCTGCTTGTGTCTGATATTTAAAGAAATTGCCTTCATCACTTTGCAACAAGCTGTCCACTGCTCGTCAGATATTGAGTTGCCCAAGTCCGCTTCCCAAGCACTGCGCACCCTGCTATCGTCTAGTGTGATTAAGTCAGCGTATGCTCTGTAAAGTTGGGATATCAAATGGACCCCCTGCTACTACCTATCACCATTGTGAGTAGCAGGAAGGACGGAGGCTCCAGCGGGTAGTCTGGGAACTGAGCTCGCAGTGTAGACCGCAGCCTAGCCAGAACAAATCTGTCTATGAATGTCATGTCTGGAAACGAGGACACGTCTTCTGGGTCAAATATATGGCCTGCAGGCCTGCAGGGAACAGGTCGCCCATTTTGACAATATTACATTTTGCACAAGTCTTCTGTACCAACTTTTTGCCTGTTATGGGCAGCCATTTTACATTAGGGAGTGGTAAGTCAGAGGAGTAAACCGTCTGGGTGTTTGTAAGACGGCCCAGCCTAGCCCAAGCCCAACTTGTTGCGGAGACTGGTTGAATGTCCCTGGGATCTCACGGAATACCACAGGGCAGAACCACAGCCAGGGAATCCGGCAGAACAAAATCTGACTCTGGTCTCAGTTACGTGATCCTGGTGTCTGGGTGATAACATGGCTGGGCAAAACTGCACTGTGCCACCAGACAGTACAGTTGCAGATCCGGAATGCCATACCCTCCTCTGTCGCATGAGAGTGTCATTACCTACCTTTGCACTCTGGGTGTCTTATTGCCCCAGACTAGTCTAATCAGCTGAGTGCGAAGAGTATTAAAACATGTATTCGTAAGCGGTACTGGGATATTATGAAACAAATACAAAAACTTCGGAGCACAATCATTTTAATAAGAGCCACTCCCCCCGCCATGGAGAGAGGGAGTTTCCGCCAATGGTCTATTTGCGTCTCAAGTTTAGAGATGGCCACGCCATAATTGTGGGGAATACTTTGGTCCATCTCAAGATGAATGTGTATCCCTAGATACTTCACTGAATCAGAGCACCACTCCAGCAGAAATTCCAGTTTCCATTGGGCAGTGCTACTTGTGAGGGGAAAAATGACAGATTTATGCCAATTTATCCCCATACCAGAGAAGTTACCAAAGTGAAGAATTTCTCTTAAAAGTGGGCCTAAGTTGGTCTGGGGGTCACGAACATACAGGATCGTGTCATCCGCATATAAAGAGACCAATAACGGGCCTGTGCGAAACTGTAAGCCCCTATGTAGAAGCTTCTCCTGCAGATGTCTTATTAGTGGGCCCATCGCTAGTATAAACAACAAGGGCGACAACGGGCATCTTTGCCATGTGCCACGGGACAGCAGGAAGGGCGCCAATAGAGTGCCATTGAGCCGGAGTCTAGCAGTGGGTCGGGTGTATAATATAGCCGTTGTGGCAATAAAGCCATGTGGCATACCCATTCTTTGTATTATCGACAGAAAAAAGGGCCATTCCAGGAAGTCAAAAGCTTTTTCGGTGTCAAGCAGGATAAATAAGGTGCGGAGGCTGTGGATCGATGCGGTATGAATACTGATTGGGCCGGCGAGACAGTGGATTCCATCAGGAGGGAGAGGCGGCATGCTAATGCCTTGGGAAGAACTTTATAATCCAGGTTAAGGAGGGACAAGGGGCGGTAGGAGCCGCATAGCATGGAGTCTTTCGAGGGTTTGGGGAGAAGGATAATAAATGCTTCGCATAGAGTGGAAGGGAGAACCTGTTTCTCCAATGATTCGGCATGCATCTCCAGGAGGCGAGGGATCAGTCGATCCTTGTAGGCTTTGTAAAATTCCCCTGTGAACCCATCAAGCCCGGGTGCAGTGGATGAGTTCAGGGATGTCATGGCTTCATCTATGCTTTCTGCCGTGATGGGTACTGCTAGAAAGTCCCGCATAAACTTTTCAAGGTATACTAATGCAACCTCAGCGAGGTAGGCCTCCTGGGCAGTGCGGTCACGTCCCAGTTTGGTGGAATACAGAGTTTTTAAAATAAGAGATAAACTCCTTTTGGATGTCCAATGGTTCTGTGGTACGCTGTCCCGTCGATGATTTTAGTTCCTTTATATAAGCTTTCGCGTAGGGGGTGTGAGAAGTTGGCCTGGTATATGATGCTCACTAGTTCTAGTGATCACCTTGTACCATGCCAAGCAACCCTTATGGTGCAGGTTGTAAAGTCAACCTTATAGACAAGCTATCCTAGGGGTAGCATGGACTAAGCAGTCTTAGGCTAAACTCTGTAAAGGCATGTGAAGCAAGCTGTTTTACCATATATAATCCCTTGAATACCAAATGAAAGGACACCACACAGATATATATTGAAAATATATATAGATTTATTTCTACAAATATCCCTGATACTCTTTATGAGCACAGAAGCAAATGCGTTAAAACAAAACACAGTTTAAATACACAAAAGTTGCACAATATGGATGAGCCCTAGGGGCCACCTAAACCATATACTAAAATAGTGGTATAAAAACCACTATGGGGAAAGTGAAGAGGCCTAGGGCCTGGGGAATCGCTGGAGCTGTTCGGGACTAGCAGTGAAGAAGTCGGGAAAGGCCCGCGGGACTCGGGTGCAGTGCGGAAAGTGCACGCTTTACCAATGCAATGTCAATGGTGCGTAAAAGTTACAAAGTTAGTTAAAAAGGAACCTTCCGAGTCACCTAGAAGGATGAAACTTTAGACACAGACACTAGAGGTGTGTACCAGTGTGGGAACACCGGCGGAGCTGAGTTACCTCACCCACAGGAAGCGGGTGCATAGGGTCGAAGTAGTGTCGGGTTTCGTCACGCAGGTCGATGGTGCTTGGAGCTGAAGATGCTGCAGGCGGCTCGATGTGAAGAGTTCCGGTGGATCCAAGGGTGGATCTGAAGAGGTGAAGACCTGAAAGCAGAGGGGACAATGTTCAAAGTCACTAGCCAGTGACTACCGTGGAACCAGAGTGGAACCAGGCAATGTCGGGCGCAAACAGGTGATGTCGTGTAGCTTCTCTCTGCAGCCACGTGGACACGAGGGGTCGAGGACGTCCAGGAGTTGGTCACGAGCTGTCCCACGCAGGCTTCTCGCTGTTGGCGGTGTCGGCAACTTGATTGGAGCGAACAGGCCTTGGCTAGTGCAAGCCACGCAGGAATCAAAAAAGCCTTGTTACTCGGACCAGCAAGGTCAGAGCAGGGGCTCCTTTTTACAGGAGCGAGGGCAAGTCTGGCGCAACTAGACCCGCAGTGTAAGTTGAAGGTGTTGTCGCCAAGATGGCCGCTAGCCACGTGGCAAGTGGCCGGGATGGCGCGTCGAGTGGCACGGTGCAAAAAGGCCCCACGCAGATCGTGGAGATGCTGGGGGGCTGATCTTCGGTGCAAGGGCTGCTCGAGGTTGGGGCTTCTCAAACCCCAAAGCACAGCGTCGAGGGTGCCTCTGATGCTGCGCAGTCAGCGTTTCGGGGGTCGGTCTTCCAAGAGGTCCGGTCCCACGTCTCTCGGTGCCTCCACGGGTCCCTTCTTTGCAGGGACTGTGGATCGGGCTGTGAGAAGTCTGGGAGTGTGGTTCTTGTCAGGCTCTGGGCTCGGGCTCCGGTGGGAGGCGGCGGCAAAGCAGACGTCGAGTTGCTGGTTGGTGCCTGTGTTCACAGGGTGGTCACTCCTTGGCCACAAGGGAGATTCTCTTCCGTCTTCTGTGCAGCAGAATGTCGAAGTCCAGTCTTCTTCTGTATTTCAAGTTGATTCAGGATGATCTCAAGTCTCAGGACACAGCTCCCACTCTTATTCGAATCTGGGGGGCAGGATCACCTACTAGGTCCATCCTCTGGGTGGAACCAGGAAGGGTGGTGGTTACACCCCCTTTCCTTTGTCCAGTTTGGTGCCAGGACTGGGGCTGGAAAGCCCCAGCACCGGTTTGAACTGGCCTATGCACAGGGACACCTTGTGTGCCCCAGGCATGTCTGATTCTATTCAGCCCTGTCCTACCCAATACACAAAATCCTGTCTGGAGTGGTGCTAGCACCTCCCCAGGCAGGAAACCCTTTGTCCAAGCTGCCCTCGCTGGAAGGACTCCCAGCAGCAGGAGGTCAGACTTGTGTCTGTGGTGGCAGCATCCATTTTGTGATGCTAAGGCTCTGTTTAACTTTAACCGGGGTTCAGGCTAGGTACATGTCGTGTCCCTCTAGAAGGGTGGAATGCTACCCCCGTCGCCAGAACTGGCGAGGGGGTAGTATTCCAATTCGTATGACACCTTACTCGACATGTTTTGATAAAGCCAAACCCAAGATAGCATTTAACCGCGGGGTTCATAATGCACTTAAGAGTATATGGTATGGCAGTATCATGAAACAGCTAAAGGACATGGTTCCGAAAGCTGCAGACAGGCTCAACTCATGCCAGAGCACCATCTCACATATTTCCAAGCACTCTGCCTCCAGGATTGATGAGGCCTTCCATAGGAGTGACTGATAGGAACATATGTGTCCATTTTAGGTTAGGTATAGGCATATTACAGTAAGGGGTGGTTACACCGACTTACCCCAGCTGAGTGATCAGCCAGTTGTGTCAAATATGGAGGCCAGGCCAGGGGTGGCACAATACATGCTGCAGCCCCTGGTAGGCCTTGGAAGCACCTATGCCCTGGGTACCTGGGTACACTGTTACAGGGGCCAATAAGGTGAACCAGTTCCAATTGTGTATGTACCTAAGGTACATGGAGTCCATTTTAAG
The DNA here is from genome assembly GCF_964261635.1 of Lissotriton helveticus. NCBI lineage: Eukaryota > Metazoa > Chordata > Amphibia > Caudata > Salamandridae > Lissotriton > Lissotriton helveticus. The sequence continues at coordinate 189,971 of NW_027611702.1, read as the reverse complement.
GAGAGAGCAATTAGCCTGGGGTCCTGAATAGCAGGATCCCATGCCAACTATGTCAAAAACCAGCTAAACACCAGGCAAAAAGTTTGGGGGTAAAAATGTAAATTGAAACTTGTATAGCGCACTACTCACCCGCAAGGGTCTCAAGGCGCTTGTACGAATACCGCTGTGGAACCCATCCTGGCTTTCCCTGTGAGGTGTCCAATCCTGGGCACCCCCAAGGTGGAGGCCAGGCATCCTTAGCGTTGTGGGGGCCGTTGAGGAGATTAAGCAAGCTACTGCCCAGAGTTGCAGAGTGGGACTCCATGATTGGAATAGGCACCGAGGCGAGAATTATCAGGTCCGTGGAATTTTTGAGCTCAAGACCCGCCAAGGCGGGGTATTGAACCCTGGTCCCGGGCTATACCTCTGCATCAGGGTCTGCATCAGGGTCTGCCGCTCTAACCATTGAGCCACACTTCTCCATAGTCAGATATCCACCTTCCTACAGGGGGGTCTTTTCATTTGTGCTAATATCCTACCAGGACGGTCCCCTTCCCCATACATCTTGGCATTATGGTATTTCCCCATGTACAGGATTTCCATCTCAGCAGTCTCCCTGTATTCCATGAGCAGGGCTGCCCGCTTTCCACTGTGACTCGGCTCGGCTGACACCACATGTTTAGTGTCCAGGACACCAAGCTCCCTCTCCACTCATGCAAGTGTGCCACATATATCGCGCAGCACTCCAGAGCTTTTAGACATGCACACTCCCCTCATATAGGTCTTGAATCCCTCCCATAACATTGCCTCCGTGTCCACTGACCCTGTGTTGATTTCAAAATAATCCTCAATCGCTTCCTGGATTTCTTGTCTAAATACCTCGTCATCTAGGGCACGGCTTGGGAACCTCCAATGTCTCTCAAAACCCTCTGGACCTGGGACTCTCAGGGACATCAGCACCCGGGAGTGATCATAATGTGTTCTTGGTAGTGTTTGTAGCTCATGAAACCAGCGGGAGATTTCTGGTGAGGCTAACCAATAGTCAAGTCTTGCCCACGTGTCATGTAGACTGCTGTAATGGGTGTATGTAGTATGACATGGATCTCGAGCACGGCCTATGTCCAGGAGAGAGAAGTGTTCACATAAGGATTGTAAAGCAATACGTGCTCGAGGCTTGGGGTCAGGGGTAGTTGAAGTACTATCTGAGGGCGGCTGTAGGGCAATATTGAAATCACCCCCTAGAAGAAGGGGCACAGGGCCTAGCTGTAGCAATTTAGAGAGTAATGTATAATAAGAATCGGGAGAATCAGTGTAAGGCCCATATACACACACCAATGCCAGCTTGTGGTTCAACATCATGCCCACCACTATGACATATGTGCCTTCGTCGTCATAGGTTACCGAGTGACACTTGAAGGGGAGCCGTTTATGTATAAGGATGGCAGTATTCCTGGCGTAATTGCTGTAATTTGCAAAAAATCTGTTCGGGCCCCAGGAGGACGTGAACCGGGACTGGCCGCTGGTAGGAAGGTGTGTCTCCTGAAGGAAGGTCACATCAACTCCGTGCCTAAGTAAATAATGGACAACCTGACGCCTTTTGCGAGTATTGTTTAAGCCCCTGACATTCCATGTAGGCAGTGTGATGCTCAACGGGCCATCATTGTAACCTAACTGTGCCATCCTTTGGTGATAATCTGAGGAGTAAAGATTAACCAAGAGTCGTACCCATTTGCCGTGGCTGCAAACAAATGTAACTTAGATTCAGTGCAGAGCAATATGAACATATCCCCTCCTGCCACCCCCTACCCAGCCTTCTCGCCCATCCGGACAGGCAATACCAACTTTACCAAAACAAGCATTAGTACCAATAGCATCCTAAAAATAGTGAATGTCAAACAATGTGGTACAGTCTATCGTCACCAATACTATCTCTAGGTGTACACCAAAGTAGGGGGCGTTTGCTGTCCAATGGCTCAGCAACCTTAACAAACATTATGAACAATATGATAAATCCCAGCTTTCACAAAAAATTATCAAATGAGCGGCATAGTGAAAGGAGTCAAGTGACCATGTGTCAGGCATGACCGGAATTCGAAAATAAATCCACACTGACAGCTGAGCCACTGTGTGGGGGAAGAGGTAGTGTCTGTCTCTGTAGGGCGATTTTGATTGAGTTTATATTTGCGACAAAATGCCTGTACTTCTGTGGGATTTTCAAAGATTCTGGCACGTCCGTTCACCTCCACCCACAGCCTGGCAGGGTATAGCATACCATACTTCAACCCTAGGTTTCTGAGCGCTGCTTTTACCCCAAGATATTTCCTCCTCCCATCCTGAACCAGAGCAGGGAAATCCAGGTATTGAGATAGTTTGGAGCCCTGCCAAGAGAGTTTGCCCTGCTCACGTGCCAGCCGCAGTGCTGTATCCCTATATCTGAAGTTCATTAATCGAGAAATTATGGGTCAAGGTGGGCAGCCCGGGTTGGGGCGGGGGCCAAGTGACCTATGGGCGCGTTCCACCACAACGCCAGAGTTGAAGGCCTCTTTTCCAAAAAGGTTGGTTAGTATTGTCTCTACCAGATTATCCATGCACCCAGACGCTGTGGATTCAGGCACACCCACTAGGCGGATGTTGTTACGCTGGCTGCGCACTTCCAAATCCTCGTTTTTTTGTCGCAACCTACTTTAGGATCCGTTCCATGCGGTCTACCCTCTTGACTGATTGCGCCATTCCATCCTCCAGGTCAGATGTGCGGGACTCAACTACATCAAGACGTTGATCATGCACCTGGACCTTTGCGCCCAGGTCTGCTATGTGTTTGTCTGAGGAGTCAAAGCGGACATCCAGTACCTTGAATCCCGCCCTCATTTCCAACAGTAATGGATTAAACTGGTTAGCGTTGTCCATCGAGGTAGACTGGGGTTGCCCACCTTCCACCATGTCGCTAGGCTGGTCGCAGGAGTATGGCCATGTCTGAACTGGGGTGGCGTGGTGAGCAAAATAACAATGGATTAAACCCAGATCTGTGACTGGGGGTGAATGTTTTGCCATTGTGCAACATTCCGTCCATCATCTTGTGTGTTTTGTTGGTCACGGGAGTGTGCCACACGTTTTTCAAAGGGAAGAACTCATTGCTTAGGGTCTTTGCGGCCCATGCCACGTCTGAACTGGAAGAAGCAAATGAGGTGGCAAGAATATAGCCAGTAAGTGGGACTGTTGATGCAGCGCTGCGCGGGGGGGTTCCTTATAGAACAAGCAGTATGTAGGACCACCTAGACGCAGTTTCAAGCGTGAGGGAAGCACAGCAAAGTACAGGATCGTGGCAAACCAGACACCAGGAGAGCATGCAAAATACCCCACAGTCTATGCAGCAAAGGATGAGAGCGCCCACTGAATGGCAGTCTAGACAGTCGCTGTGTGGAAAAGTAAATTTTGCCATGTTCTGTGTCCCTACGTGTTCCCCATCTTATGTTATGTGTGCATGATTAATATGCATATGTATTCCCCATGTTTGACTAAAGACGCAAATACAGTTGTGTCCATCTCTAGTATGCCAGTTTCCAGTTCTCGTGAAAGCTACGAGTATCAGGCCTATGTAAAGTTACATTGCCACGTTTCTCAGTGTGCACGTTATTTCATTGAAACGTCCCCGTTTCTAGGCCTCAAAAGGGCCCGGACACCAGATTCAGCTCCTGTCTCCTGAGCCCTCGCTGAGGAGCGATACAGCCCCCACCTGTATTCCTGACCCTTCACTTACTTCCTGCCTCACAGTGCCCGGCTCGGCCTGGCTCTGCCTGCTAGTCTGCCAAGAGTATGTTATGATTCTAGTTATCAGTCCAGCCCTCCTTCTCTGCATTCCTTAGCTACTGAATCGCATCAATAGTTTCCGTCATCGTCTAGCCTTTACGTCTCCATGTAAGAGAAATACTGTATTAATGGTCATTTCATATTCTTCGACACGCACTACATGTAGAATAATGCATGCACCAGTCTTAGAGTCTGTTAGCCTTTACCCCGATACCTTTTAGTTTATATCAACATGTTCTCTAAACATCAGATACTAGATAGTGTTTAGGTACATGTCGCCCTGACTCTCCAGACTTCAGTCTCTGCTCCTAGCGCAGAAGTCATAGCCCCCTGCTTCTCCTAGTAACACGTCATTGTCAGTTTGCGCGCACCACTAGGTTAGAGGTCCCGGCTCCTTAGGTAGCCCCCTCCATGTTTCCGCCCCATTTATGACATATTCTGTTACGTTTACATCACATGTCTATGTATACGCCTCCTGTTACACCTACTTTCACCCTTATCTTTCGCGACTGCTATTGACCACACCCACTGCTCCGCCTATTGTATGTATTGTAATGTATTTGTTTTAGTATATATACTTGTGCACTGTTATTAAATGGTACGCCTATACGCCGTCGTCCCGATTCCGATCCTGCCCCCGGCAGCGCTGCCATCCTGTTCCTGTGCAGGTTGTCCTGTTCCTGTCCTTATGCTGTATTAAACCTGCAAACTCCTACTACCTCGAATCTTGACTCTTATTTATTGAGCTATCTGTTATTACTATGTCCAGTCAAAAATAGATCCGGTATTATTTATTTATATACCACATATTGGCGCCCGAACAGGGACTTGCCCTTTCCCCACGCTCCGGTGAAGCCACGTATGCCCCCTGACCCTCTGCAGCCGTGACGGAACCATACCGTGCACGTGCAGATAGTTCTGCTTCAAGTATCCCTCAGACCCACGGAGGAGACGGAGGTTGCGGTCCAGCATCCAGACGAGGCGGTGGAGGAACGCGGCGAGTCCCGACCAGAGCCCAAGCCGAGAGTCCAAGGTCCGAGGTATCCGGAGGCCCACCCGTAACAGAAGTCCGAAGTGTGTCCGTCCGGCGTCGAAGCAGTCCAGTCCGAGGCCTTCCGTTCTTGCTGCCCGGTGAGTACCGTTGCTGGGGTAGTATCTAGACAGGGTCAATCTAATTGACTCTGGTCCGTGGGTTTTGGTGGTACACAGACCCAACACGAAGTGTCCACTCCGGTGGATGCGGGTCCTGACGTGTCTCTTTATGAGACCGGTAAGTTTCGTACTGTTTCAGCAGTGCATCTAGTTTCTGTTCTAGTCAGTTCTGTTCTCGAGGAAGTTCATGTATTCTGTTTTCAGTATTCCAGGTAGTATTCTGTTCAGACTGTTATTTTTAAATGTCATTCATGTATTTTAATGTAGTGGTATGAAAGTGGTGTAATTATCGTGTTCATTGTGTATTGTATTGTGTCTAGATTACAGTTCAGTCATGCCTTTGTTTTCCAAACTACGTCAGTTAAAAACCAGAAAAGGTCTGTTAGAAGAAGCAGTTCCTGTCCCGCCTAGGGACAGTCCAGGTCATTTTATGTATCAGAAGCATGGCATAAGTGCCATATTATATCTAGATTTATGGGTGGAGTACACCAAAGAGTTAGAAGAAAAGTATAGATGGCCCGTATCAGGTACGTGGGATGCCGAGTGCATCATGCGAGTAGAAGAAGCATTCACAGAAAGATGCCATCGAGTTATGGCGCAAAGAATCTCATAAAAGAACCGAAAAAGAAATCAGAAAGTCAGAATTAAGTAGAGAATCCTTAGAAAGAGCGCAAGAAAGGGAATTAATCGAAATAGGTGAGCGAGTTAAAACCGGACAGTCAGACAGAGGAATGCCCTCATTAAGGGTATGTATCCTCTTCTTGCCGAGGGCTTGCCAAAAGCGACCCCGGAGGCATCCAGTAATTTTCCGCCACCGTTAGTTCCGACCAAGCTACGTCACAAACCGACCGCAGCTGATATTTTTCTCTCGTCCTATTTGGACGACACAGTCCCGGAATATGCAAATCCTGTTCCGCCAGTTCCTGTAAATCATTTAATCCCTGCTCCCCCAGACACCGGGGCACTTTTTGCAGTACCTGCTACGGTACCCCCGGTCCAGCCCATAGTACAACTTCCCGCCACATCAGCCACTCTGCCAGCACGAAGAGTATCAGTCGACGATTCTAGTTTAGGGGCCGCAGGAGGAGGTCCTCCTGGTACCCCGCCGCCACACCAACGTGTAACGTTAGTCGAGTTACATGAACATGCGTTACAGCGTACGCCCAAATATAAGTCCGTTGCAGAAATCCGACGAGCTCTTACTGAATGCCGCTATGATCCAGTCACAGGCGATGATAGTACGGTTCTATATTCCATACGTGTAAGACGGGTGATCGGGTATTTGGACACCCTACCGGATATGAAAGAAGATCTAGACAGAATATATCGTTTCATCCGTACAGGGGATGATCCAGAAAGTATTGGCGAAGCCATGTCTCAAAGGAAAGCTGAGATCCAGCTCATGATATTAAAGTTTCTGATTAATTGTTTAATAAGGGAACAAGATTATCCGACCAAAGATCCGGCCGAAATGAGAACCCTGACAAGGTGGAGTGATAATATAGCCGAGGGTAAGCACAGAACTATCAGTAGTATAGAGAGTATGTACAAGAAAATTCGTAAGGAGATAATAAGGTTACACGAACAACGTACAACAGCACAAGTAAGCGAGAAAGAGAATGACTCTCCTACAGAAGAGGTAGAGGACGAGAATACCGCCAGAATAGCGTATGTAGGTAAATCTAGATTTCCAGACCGCCATTTACGCCTAGAACACAAGAAAATCTTTCATCATCCAGCACCGGAACAAGGTTCTCTTGAACAAGTATTTCAAGCTACCGATCACATTCTGAAATCACGAATCGATTATAGTGAGTTAAGTACCATGCATGAGCAAGAACTAGTCCGATCAGCAGTCCGATGGACTACTGATTCTACCACTTTTCCAGACGAAATAGTGGCACAAATGTTTCTGAAATTGCCCCCAGCCGAGCAACGACTGGTGGGTATGTATATGATTCAGCACCTCATCACATTGTATGAGGGTCAACATTCTGATCCAGGTCCGTTACATGATGTCCTGAACGAGTTACTCCAGTATAGATGGAAAGGTTTAGGTACCGATTTAATTAGTGTCATTCTAGAACAGCGCCATAAATATAGAACGTTCCTGAACCCGCATTTTGTTCATGTCTCACCTCCAGAAAGTAAACCGTTTTACATAGATAGACAGAATCCGTTACGAGAAGTACACCCAGTCAGGACAGCAGATGGTGAAATGCAACGAGTATTTGTTTACACCCCGATTACAAAGATGGAACTCTTAGAGATGAAGAAATTAATTCCTTGTCATGACAAAGATCCAGCAGGGTTCCACCGAGAATTAAAGGACATGCTCCGTATGGGAGAATATACGTATCCAGATATTATTAAAATGTTAAAGGTCCTGTTGCCCGCAGGGGTATACGAGAAACTCAAGGAAAAAGAATGGGAGGTGGGAGAGAAAAAGATCGATTGGGCAGTTCTAGAAGCTGAAGATAAGATACGAGTACCAGGTACCGGTCTTGGAGAGAAATGTAAAGAATTACCAGAACTGTTAATACAAGTTTTACCCAGATTGTTAGCCACTAAAAAGGAAGACTGGGATGCAATCTCAGCCTGTAAACAGAAACAAGACGAAGACACTAGTGATTTTTATTCTAGATTTGAAAAATGTTTTATAATAAACAGTGGATTGAAGACGAGTAGTGAGTCATACCCTCATCTTTTTGTTACTAAATTAGTCGAGAATTCAAGTCCACAAGTTAAGAATCGAGTTTTGAAAGTCGAAAGTACATGGCAAGCTAGTACCCCGTCCCAGATGTTACAGATGCTCCAGTATCATCAGAATAGAATCAGAGAAGAGCAAGAACACGAGAGAAAACGTATGAAAGACACGAAAATGAAAGTACTAGTTGCACAATCTATTCCTCAAGACAGTCAGAAGAGGGGTCCGAATCAAGCCAGTCATCCTGCAGCTCCCGTTAAAGGGACATGCAATTATTGTAAACAGCCAGGTCATTTCATAAACGAGTGTGCAGTTCTGAAACACAATATAGCCACTGGTAAGACTAAAGAAAGACCACGTCCGCCTAGACAAGAACAAGTTTCACAGACTTCTCAGCCATCGCAGAATGCACAACAGACAGCTTCAGCACCGCAGCCTATTGCTGCAACACAGCATGTTACACAGCAGATGTACCAGTATGCTCAGACAGAGTATCCAGAGTACCAACAGTACTAATGAAACAGCCTAGAGAGGGAGGTAGGCTTGCCTCTCATCGAGATTCCTGTAGATCAAGAGGGTCCCTATGTTCATAGTCAAGTATTAGGGAAAGACAGAAAGTTCCTGATCGATACAGGGGCAAGTAGGACCACTATAAGTCACGCCGAAGTTCCAGGGGCTCCGCTCTCAGGCTCTAGAAATGTTTCCCTTGGATTTTCAGGAAAGCCTATTGTAAACGAGATATCTAAGCCAGTTACTCTAGAAGTAGGTCCATTGTCCCGCACTACTGATCTATTACTTACGAAGTCATGTCCAGAAAATTTGTTAGGCATTAAGACATTGAAAGAATTAGGTGCAGTCATATGTTGTTCCCCCGAGGGAATACGTTTGTTTTTACGTGACTTCAAGGGTCACTATGTATTACGAGATTTTGATCCGAGATTGTCTAATGTTCCGCAGCATTTATGGGCGCAAGGTCCAACTGACGTTGGCTTCATGCAAATCACACCCCATCGTGTGACTCTCAAGCCAGGTGTAGTCCTACCACGAATCAGACAGTACAGATTACCACCTGAGGCTGTAGCAGCCTTATCCAAAATTATTGACGAGCTCATGGCTCAAGGAGTAGTTGTAGAAACTGACTCCAATGTATGTAATTCTCCGATCATTCCAGTCATGAAACGTACTGATCCAAATGCACCCCCAGTATATCGATTAGTAATTGACCTTCGAGAACTCAATAAATGTATTATTCCCCAGTACCCAGTTGTCCCAGATATCTCTTCCCTATTGACAGCCATTGATTCCGAAGCCTCATTTTTCACAGTCATAGACCTCAAGAACGCGTTTTTCAGTGTCCCCATTCATCCAGACAGCCAGTTTCTTTTCGGATTTTGTTTAAATGGAAGGAGCTATAAATTCACACGAGCTCCTCAAGGTTTCACAGAAAGTCCTAGTATTTACAGTCAAGCACTTAAGAGACAACTAGACAACATTCACATGCCAACAGACACTGCCCTGCTCCAGTATGTCGATGATCTACTGATCACAGCCCGTTCTGAATGTGCTTGCGAGCGAGCATCACTTACAGTCTTGTATTTCCTTGCCGAGATGGGGCACAAGGTGTCCCCTTCGAAGCTTCAATTCTGTGTCCAGCAAGTGATCTACTTAGGCCACTTACTGTCCAAGTGGGGTAGGCAGTTGACACCAGACCGTATCCAGTTAATAGCGAGTCTTCCTCAGCCCAAGACACAGAAGGAGGTACGTGCTTTTATCGGCCTTACTTCTTATTGCAGACAATGGATTCCTCAGTATGCATTTCTAGCCAAACCACTGATACAGTTAACGACACAGGAGGCAGCCGTATCGACTGTCCTCCCTTGGACATCTGAACATACACTTAGTTTCAATGAGTTAAAGAAAGCTTTATGCCAAGCTCCTGTTCTAGCTACACCGAACTACAGTAAGCCTTTTACACTTTTTGTCACAGAACGTGATGGTACAGCATTATCTGTTCTCACACAAGATCAAGCAGGACAATACAAGCCCTGTGCTTATTTTTCTAGCACATTAGATCCAGTAGCCCAGGCTCTGCCTGCGTGCCTCAAGTCAGTTGCAGCCACAGCACTAGCTATCAGACAAAGTGATTCCATAGTATTAGGACATTCCTTGACAGTACAAGTTCCACACTCCGTGGAAGTTCTTTTAAACCGAACACAGACTCAGCACTTGACAATTGCACGTTTAACAGGTTATGAACTGACACTGTTCCAGCCACACATAGAAATCAGACGCTGCAACGTTCTAAATCCTGCTACACTGTTACCGTCAGTTAATTCGAATCCTGCCACACACGACTGTGTGGAAGTAGTTAATACTATGACTAAGCCAAGACAAGATCTGACAGACATTCCATTACCAGATCCCGACCTGACACTTTATGTGGATGGTTCATGTATGAGAACAAGTACAGGAGAACTAGTAGCCGCGTATGCAGTGACTACTGACACTGAAGTTATAGAAACACACCGTATTGACACCCTGTCTGCTCAAGCAGCAGAGCTAGTTGCTCTGACACAAGCCTGCATACACGCCAAGAACCTGAAAGTTAATGTTTACACAGATTCACGCTACGCATTCGGAGTTGTACACGACTTCGGAGTGCTCTGGAAGGAGAGAGGTTTCATGACTTCTCATGGAACCAAGATTCAGCATGGTCTCCTTATTCAAGCTCTGTTAGATGCAATCCATTTACCAACATCTATTGCTATCATGAAATGCAAAGCACATACGAAAGTTACTGACATTATTTCTCAAGGTAATGATCTAGCAGATCGCACAGCCAAGCTTACAGCACAGACTCCAGACATGACAGTTAATCCGACACAGACACATACTCCAGATCCGACTACTTGTATGACAGTTAAGGACCCTACTCAAGATGTCATAGATATCCAGTTACATGCTACTCCCGATGAAATCAAGAAATGGTCCGAACAAGGAGGGGTCCAGACAGATCAGGGATGGGTAACGAAGGGTAAAGCCACATGGTTTCTCCCCGACTCTATGGTTCAAGTCATTATCAATACCGCACATAGTCCAGCACATTTAGGAGAAAAAGCCATGTTAGACAGTATCCAGAACATTTGGTTTAACAAGCATTTACGAGCTGCAGCCAAGCAGAAAGTCCGTACCTGTATGATATGTTGCCAGTTTAATCCAGGTAAAAGTGTCCCGGTGGAACAAGGTGGATTCCAGCCCCCTGACCACCCTTTTGAGGTCCTCCAGATGGATTATATTCAGATGGAGCGATGTCGAGGTTTCAAGTATGTCCTTGTAGTTGTATGCGCTTTGTCCAGGTGGACAGAAGCATATCCAGTCCCAGATTACACAGCCACGACCACTGCCAAGCAGTTGGTTCGTGAATTCTTCCCCCGCTATGGACTCCCTAGGGTCGTATATTCTGATAACGGCCAGCCATTCTCATCTGAATTGATGAAACACGTTTCCCTTTTGTTAGGGTACCAGTGGAAGTTCCATTGTGTACGCCATCCCGAAGCAGCCGGTCTAGTAGAGAGACATAATCAAACCCTGAAAATCCGTATTGCTAAAGTCTGTCAAGAAAAAGGTGTAGACTGGTTAGTTGCTCTGCCAGTCGCTCTGTTTTATATGCGCATGGTCGCACATTCCAGATCAGGTCTGTCCCCGTACGAGGTCGTATTCGGCCGCCCCCCTAATATGTGGGGTACACCTAGACCCCGAAGTATTACAGATGTTTCAAGTAATATGCTGACAGATTACCTAGCTTCCTTGATGTCTGCCCTACACTCTTGTCGTTCACAGGTTGCCGCCGCATTTCCAGACAATACCGAGGTGGCACCGCATGAAATCGTCCCCGGAAGTCTGGTCCTCGTAAGGAACTTTGATCGTTCAAGTCCGCTGGAGCCTCGCTGGTAAGGAGCCCAAGCAAGTTCTCCTGGCCACCCGTACTGCCGTCAAGCTGGAAGGCAGGAAGGGCTGGGTACATTTGTCGCATGTAAAGAAGTTTTATGGACTAAAGACTGTTTCCAAGAACATTTCCGAGGATTTTAAAGACTGCCAAAGTACTATTCTCAAGGACTGTCCCGCAAAAGACAATGATACGAAACCCTCCCTGTTAGAGAAAACTCCGCAGCAGGAGTATAAGTTAAAATTAAGGTCTAGTAAAATAAGTCAGCCAGTTTGATTGTCTAAGTCCTCCCCTAGGTGAAACGGTTAGACCGGTTTCTGACATGTATAAAATAGACCCCCATAGAGAGAGAGTTAGTGAGAACTCTAAAAGTTGCATTATTATTTTATGTTTTCTGCTATATCTCAGCCTTATGATTACCTGCATAAGTTATGCATTGTATTTATATTTTCCAGTTTCTCATGTAAATAAGTCTTCTAATACTACAGTAGAGCATACGTTTAGTGATCTGCCTCCTCATGAACTATCTTATCGTCTTGCTATGCGAAATAATTCCTTTATCCGCATGTTACATTATTCACACCAGACCAGCAATGCCACTAATTGTTGGGTGTGTGGCCGACTTCCCCCTTTCCAGACACGGAAGGGAGTTCTGCCACTCTTTCCTTATCCATTTTCACATAACGGTTCATGTGGAGCATGGTCCACGTTAACGTCATCCTCAAATGATATGTTCTTTCTGAACAGTACATGTTTTCCAGACAAGCAAGGTCTTCCCCACAGAACAGGGTTAGATCTAGAAAATGAAGTTTATAATTTGGGTAATTATTCTTCGAATTTCATGGTCCTGAATGTTCAGTCTGATTCTACTCCAGACTTACCTGCTATGTCAGTACTACCAGTCAAAGGCGAATTATGTGTCAGAAAGAATGGTTCCGTACATGTAGGACATAGTGATTGTACTACTATTGTCAAGTATAGTGACAGTGGGAAATCTATTTTCAAAGCTTCACGTCATTCTTATTTTGTTTGTGGTCAGACCGCATATGTTCGTTTGCCCCTCGATTGGGAGGGAACCTGTTACATTGCCTTCCTACTGCCACCAGTTTTTCTAGCCCCACCTGATTATCATAGGAACTCCCACCTAGTACATACTAGACACAAGAGAGACCTCCCGATTGTTGATTATACTGAAACTGCTCTAGAACAATACATAGATATCAATAAAGGTGTCTTTCCCTACTTAGGTACTGTCGTGAATAGTAAACTGATACGTAGATTAACCAGAACACTTGAAGCAGTAGTGATTGAGACTACCTCTGCTCTAGGTAACTTAACCGAAGAGCAATCTTTTATGAGAATTGTCGTGCTCCAGAATCGTCTCGTCCTTGACGTCATACTGGCCGATAGGGGCGGGGCATGTAGAGTCATCGGATCTAGTTGCTGCATTTTCATTCCTAATAACGCGCCGTCTGTTTATTCAGCTATAACCAGACTCCATAAAATTGCCCATCTGTTACACCAAAATCCAGGCACCTGGACATGGTCCGGCTGGTTCTGGAATATAATTTCCGCCTGGGGATGGAAAGTGTTGTCCTTTCTAGGTATTGCAGTAGCGATCATATTTAGTTGCTGCCTCTGTATACAATGTGGCCCTGCGATTTGCGGCATTTGTGCTACCTCTTGTATTCCTAGTTCCGAGTCCCGTTCTAAATCCAGTTCCAAGAGAATTCGAGACGAGCAAATGATACTGTATGAAATGATAGATGGTATCATGAATATTGATGTTTCCTGATGGAAACGTAGTGACAAGGAGGGAATGTGGAAAAGTAAATTTTGCCATGTTCTGTGTCCCTACGTGTTCCCCATCTTATGTTATGTGTGCATGATTAATATGCATATGTATTCCCCATGTTTGACTAAAGACGCAATTACAGTTGTGTCCATCTCTAGTATGCCAGTTTCCAGTTCTCGTGAAAGCTACGAGTATCAGGCCTATGTAAAGTTACGTTGCAACGTTTCTCAGTGTGCACGTTATTTCATTGAAAAGTCCCCGTTTCTAGGCCTCAAAAGGGCCCGGACACCAGATTCAGCTCCTGTCTCCTGAGCCCTCGCTGAGGAGCGATACAGCCCCCACCTGTATTCCTGACCCTTCACTTACTTCCTGCCTCACAGTGCCCGGCTCGGCCTGGCTCTGCCTGCTAGTCTGCCAAGAGTATGTTATGATTCTAGTTATCAGTCCAGCCCTCCTTCTCTGCATTCCTTAGCTACTGAATCGCATCAATAGTTTCCGTCATCGTCTAGCCTTTACGTCTCCATGTAAGAGAAATACTGTATTAATGGTCATTTCATATTCTTCGACACGCACTACATGTAGAATAATGCATGCACCAGTCTTAGAGTCTGTTAGCCTTTACCCCGATACCTTTTAGTTTATATCAACATGTTCTCTAAACATCAGATACTAGATAGTGTTTAGGTACATGTCGCCCTGACTCTCCAGACTTCAGTCTCTGCTCCTAGCGCAGAAGTCATAGCCCCCTGCTTCTCCTAGTAACACGTCATTGTCAGTTTGCGCGCACCACTAGGTTAGAGGTCCCGGCTCCTTAGGTAGCCCCCTCCATGTTTCCGCCCCATTTATGACATATTCTGTTACGTTTACATCACATGTCTATGTATACGCCTCCTGTTACACCTACTTTCACTCTTATCTTTCGCGACTGCTATTGACCACACCCACTGCTCCGCCTATTGTATGTATTGTAATGCATTTGTTTTAGTATATATACTTGTGCACTGTTATTAAATGGTACGCCTATACGCCGTCGTCCCGATTCCGATCCTGCCCCCGGCAGCTCTGCCATCCTGTTCCTGTGCAGGTTGTCCTGTTCCTGTCCTTATGCTGTATTAAACCTGCAAACTCCTACTACCTCGAATCTTGACTCTTATTTATTGAGCTATCTGTTATTACTATGTCCAGTCAAAAATAGATCCGGTATTATTTATTTATATACCACAGCTGGCGGGGCATAAAGCAAGCACAGGTAGTGATGCAGCTAAGCGGGTCCCGTGTTGGATAAGGTGCCAGTACTTTAAATGAGCGGAGTCATTTCAGCGGGAGGCATGCAGTAGAAAGTGCTGCTAATACCGAGTGGGGCAGCATATGGGAGGGGGTGGCACCGAGTGTACTCAGGCGCCGGAGCTCCGTGGTATTTCCGCCCTCAGGTGAGCCGCAGGGTGTCACGTTTAGGGCCGATGTCAGAGCCCATCGTGAAGGATTTAGCGAGGCTGCCTCTATCTGGCTATTGGCTCCCACGGCCCCTGGGGCTCAATGCATGCACCGTGCAGGAGGCCAAACGGACCCCCCCGTACTGCGTAGCACATGCTGTGCTGGTGGAAGAGCTCTGGCCGCACCGAGGTACACCCCTCACTTACCGCACCACCCCTGTGACATTCCTGGGATGCCTCTTCACTCCTCTACGGGCTTCGCTCTCGCAGAAGTCAGCGCAGCCGCCATTTTGTTTGGACGCTCCAGCCAGTAGCAGGACGGATAACAGTAGTTTAGTTGCTGTAGGGCTGCATTTCAAGCCGCAGCTGTCCTCCTTGCGGGCACAAATCATTCAGCCATTGATTAAGGGAGTTTGCGCCGCATCTGAAGTCGCGATACGGTCAATCGATTGTCAAGGCCGGGAGAGCTTCAACTCCGTGCGGCCATCCCGTTCACGGCGTAGCCACACCCGCACCTGAGACCATGGTTAGGACTTTCCGCTAGTCTAAATCCGTGATGTTCCCTCCACTCTCTCTCGGCAATCAACCCTTCACTAATCACACACACATTAATTTCTTCCTCCAGTTCTTCAGCTCTAAACCACTCAACATCATCTGTCGTTTCACAATCCTCACCCTGAGTCTTGACAGACAGTCTGCCAGAACTGTAGAGCCACAACCCACTTCTGTATCCTATCAGAGACAAAGTCAATGCCTTTCTTGGAGAAGACCTCCCTTAATAGGTTTGTGGTCAGTAAGAATTCTGAACCTTTTCCCCCACAAAACCTTTCTCAGCTTGCGCACCACCCAGAAAACACCCAGAGTTTCTTTCTCTACAACAGAACAGTTGTATTCAGCTCCCCTCAAGGGCCTAGAGATGAAAAGAATCGTTTAACCTCCCCATCAGCCTTCTGCAAAAGAACAGATCCTATCCCCTTCAAGCTGGCATCAGTCATGAGATAATATACCTTTGTGAGGTCAAAACTTCCTAGAAAATGTGATTCATTCAGATATTTCTTAATGCACTTAAACTCTTCCTAACAGCACTTGGACCAAACAAATGTGCTTCCCTTCTAGAGGAGAGACCGCAAACAAGAACTTTTCCCTGCAAAGTTCGGAATGAACTTGTGATAAAATTCAACTATGCCCGGAAACTTTACAAACTCTTCTTTGTTCAAAGGGTTGCGTAAATTACAAAGGGTGTTTACCAATAAGTCTTTGGGTTTGATGCCTGCAGCAGACACAAAATGCCCTAAGTACTCTATTTCTTTGACACCAAATTTGCACTGCTCAGCCCTAAGGGTGAGGTCAACATCGCATAACTTCTTTAATACTGACCTCAGCCTCCCATTATGCTCCTCAAAATCCACACCAAAGATGGGGACATCATCTGGGTCTACCATGACACCCTGAAGGCCTCCAAGAATGCCCTTCATCGCCCTCTGAAAAAATGAGGCTGCAGAAATCAGTCTAAAAGTCATTCTTAGAAATCTAAAGGTATTAAATGGTGTTACACAGGAGCTAAGGTCCTGGGAAGAGGAGTGAATATTCTGAATGTTCTAAAGAGGAGTGAAGGCTGGACTGGTGATAGGCGGATGTCAAGTCCAAGGAAGAAAAATGCCTTGCCCCCTCAAGAGAACACGGCATTTTAGTTATGTTGGGTAACGGGTAATGATTAACAATAACTGCTTTGTTGAGCTCCCTTGAGCTGACACAGAGCCTGGCCTCCCCATTGGCTTTGCGGGCCATAACAACAGGAGAGACCCACTCCATTGCTTCAACTTCTTGAATGATGCACTTGGCTAAGAGATTGTCTAGTTCAACTTTTGTGCTCTCCCTTACTTACAGAGGTGCATTCCTGACCTTAACTGTTTTTGGAACAACATTAGATTTGACCTATATCCTATTTACATAGTTTTTGAGACAAACCCAGTTCACCAGCAAAGACCTCAGTCTCGATTAGCATTACTAACAACCCTAACTGGTGGTAATTCTTTTAGGCAGACAGATCTTATTGGGATCAAGGCAGATCTGTAGATCACGTTGATGGAACCAACTTATGAGCTGGTCCCCTTTCATCAAGACATAGATTTTACCAAGGATGACTCTCCCTTTGAAGTTCATCGTGCCCCATAAATAACCCAGCAACTCAATAGTCACCCCACCTTAACCTATTGGTCTAATGTCTGGCTTCAACAGGGTGACTTTGCCCAGCAGATTACGCTCATAAAATGTTTTTGGGACTAGCAGTATCTTGGCCCCAGAGTCAAAGAGAATGCTCACCGGAGCATCATTGATCAAAACTAGCTCTTGAGGGCCATCCCTAGCGTTCCCTGTGACTGGGAGAATAGTGATTCCTTCCAAATCTTGAAAAGATCAACTTCCCTGACTTTTTAATGCTTGTTGCCCGTTCTGCAGCTCTTTGGGACGTGACCTTTTCTCTCACAAGTTTTGCACATGGCCTTCCAGCTTGGGCAGTCTTTAACCTGTTGACTGCGGCGCCAATTTCGCCACTGTGCGGGCATAATAATGAGCGGGTGCGGTTCGGACGGCCCCCGGCCATCCTCCGCACATGCTCACTATGACGTCGGATGGCCAGGGGCCGTCCGACGCACACAACGGGTTAAAGTTGGCCATATAGCCAGAGTTGCCACACCTGAAGCACTTTCCCTGACAATTATTTGTGTTAAAGGGCTTTGAAGTGGTGCTCGATTTGGGTTTAACGAATCTATCCACCAGCACTTTGACATTAATGTTACATGAACTGTCTTTGCGTATAATATCAACACACGGTTTTGAATGCTCATGACCTTTGGCTATGGTCAGCAATTCTTGAAGCGAGGGCATTTCTTTTTGCCACAGGGCGTTTCTCGTTTTGTTGAGGCGCATCCCAACATAAACTGATCTCTTAAGCGCTCCTCTAAAGCTGCACCAACATTGCACGTTGAAGCCAACTTGCGCAAGGTAGTTATGTACTGTTCGACTGACTCATCCTGCCTTTGCATTCTTCTCCTGAAGTAATATCGTTCAAGGATAGTACTCACTTTGGGGAGGTAGTGCAAGTCCAACTTTTTGATGCATAACTCGTATTCATTAAGAGTGTCAGAGTCACTATCAGAGAGTTCAGGAAGGTGTTCAAATAAATCTTGTCCCTCAGAGCCCAAACAATGCATTAACCATGAGGCTTTCCTCTCGGCACTTAAGGAAGTGCCACAGACACGAGCATAATGTGTGAAAACCTTCTTTCACGAGAGAGGAGGAACTCCTGGAGATATCAAAAATAAGGGAGGGGCAGTGACATTTTGCATTATGTATGTACTATGTTTTGACCTAGTTACGACTTAAGGGTGAACTTCAGTGATCTGCGTACAGTGCACAATATCCACAAACCTTATAAGCTGTGTGCATCAGCGAAACTGTGTGAAACTTCAGCAATTAAAATTTAGGCCAATGCGTACAGTCCCGGAAACTGAATTTGCTGTGCGCATCAGCGGAACCATCAACCCGATTACTGATGGCACATATTTATATAGGGAGGAGTGACTTTAGTCTGGTGCTCAATAACATGTGTAGGTGTGAGGCTGGTGGTGCCTGATAACTGAATGGCACATATTTGTTTACATACAATTTCAGATACGTCTTATTTATTATTCCTATTGCAGCGCCTTCTACCTTGAGAGGGCCCGTCTTAGACCAGTGTGTGGACAAAACCCATGCCGACAAATCAAGGACAAAGGGATTGGGACATGGTCTAGGGACACAAACAACAAATCCTACATCAAACCTCATGTTTTACTGATGGAGAGCTATGAGCGCCCTGAAGTGTAATACTGAGAAAAAGTAACCTGGAGAATTGCTGCAAATTAAAGTAAATAAAAATAAAAAACGAATAAAGAACTACATAACCACAGCTGTGCGACCTGGAAGCCGATTGTTTCTCAATATAGCCCTAGTTTGTAAATAAAAGAAAATGTTCCAGGCAAGAGTCACTTGTCTCGAATCACCAACTTGTGATACATAGACGACTGTCTCATGATCTGGACTGGTACCCTAAATGACCTGATGTGCTTCTTTGACTATCTTAATGATAATGATGTTAATTTGAAGTTTACTACACAGTATGATAAGAAAAGGATAACTTTTTTAGATGTAGAACTGTACACCAAAGATGATAAATTATGTTCGAAGATGTATAGGAAAGAAACTAGTTGTAACTCGATCTTGCACGCGACTAGCTGCCACCCCAGCTCTCAGATTAGATCTATCCCTTATGGGGAGATGGTAAGAGCCAGGAGGAATTGCTCAGAGGATGAGGAATTTGAGAATAACATCGAAGACATGACCAGTAGATTCAGAGCTAGAGGCTATGACAAGGCAGTGATAGATAAAGCAAGGAGACGAGCATCTAAACTTAGGCGTTCCTAAACTCTGACACATAGAGCACATACTGATAAGGATGAACAGAAAGTACGCCTAGTGACTTGTTACAATACTGAGTCTCATAGACTTTATTCTATTATTAATCGTCACTGGCATTTACTTAAGGCTGGCAAGGACTTGTCACCCTTTATTGGAGAGAGACCATCCATAACTTTTAGGAAAGGAAAAATTTTGTCAAATGACTTAAGCCCTAGTTACCCAGTTAGGACCAGTACATTTTGGCACAGGAAGACATTAACAGGATTTCATAAATGTGGACGCTGTAATTGCTGCAGATGGGCCAGAAAGAAAGTACAGAGTTTCAGTTATAATGGATCTGAATCTTACAAGATTGACACTTATATTAACTGTGAGACCACCTTTGTAATTTACGTGATAGCTTGTACATGTGGACAGATCTATGTGGGCAGCACTATACGTAGGCTCAGAGATAGAATTATGGAACACATCAGAGCTTGGAAAAATGGAGACACAAGGTATCCCATTGCTGCCCATTATGTCCAAAATAGTGAAGATCCAGATGGACACCAATTCAGCTACCATGGGATTGAACATGTGATGTCTGACCCAAGGGGAGGTAACAGGTTACTGAAACTCAGACGCAAGGAGGTAATATGGATTATTGTTATTGAATTGTATTTGCTCCTTTGCACAAAACCTCGTTTTTATCGTGTAAATTGTGTAATTTGATTTGTGTCACTCACCCACTCGCTTCTGCTGGGGGCTAGAGACACAACGATCTACGAGCACACAGAGGGCCAAATTTGGGCTCTTTGCACGCACTGACAGCCTTCCCGGGGGCGACGATTTGGGCCGCCATCTTGGGGGAAAGGCAGGGTTCGCGCTCTAGCGCTCGGGCGAATTACGGCCCGGGCTCCATAAAAAGCTGGTAATTTGCACTCGATTCTGAAAACCTATCCCTAACAGAACGCTCCTGAGGCGGAAGCCGGGAGTTTGCTTTTTTAAAAATTGTTATTGAATTGTATTTGCTCCTTTGCACAAAACCTCGTTTTTATCGTGTAAATTGTGTAATTTGATTTGTGGCACTCACCCACTCGCTTCTGCTGGAGGCTAGAGACCCAACGATCTACGAGCACACAGAGGGCCGAATTTGGGCTCTTTGCACGCACTGACAGCCTTCCCGGGGGCGACGATTTTGGCCTCCATCTTGGGGGAAAGGCAGGGTTCGCGCTCTAGCGCTCGGGTGAATTACGGCCCGGGCTCTATAAAATGAAAGCTACTTCTCGTCCGCGCAGCGGGCGCGCCGATGGCGCACCGGAGGCGCGCCAGAGGCAAGCCCGTCTGGGCCCGTCCGGGCCCGACCGGACCTAGTGCCAGCCACTATGCCGGCCGACCATACGCGGCATGTAACATACTCCAGGTAAGAACTCTTGCTATTACAAGACAAGAAAGGCCTGTGGTGCCCCCATATGGACTGCTTCGATGAGCAATTTTCTCGATGCAAAAACTGTCCAGACCCCAATCTCGTCAGGAATACTGATAAGGAGGCCTGTAGAGACATAGCGATGGCACTATTAAATTGCAGATCCTTACCTAAACATGCAGTTGAGATCAGTTTATTAATTGAAGAAAACAACCTGGATCTGCTCTTCCTTACTGAGACGTGGCTACACCCAGACTCAAATTTTGATATCAATACTGCTCTTCCAGCCGGTTACTACATTCAGTGCCAGCATAGGGATCAAGGGAAGGGAGGAGGCCTTGCCAAAATCTTTAAAGACA
The DNA here is from genome assembly GCF_964261635.1 of Lissotriton helveticus. Taxonomy (NCBI): domain Eukaryota; kingdom Metazoa; phylum Chordata; class Amphibia; order Caudata; family Salamandridae; genus Lissotriton; species Lissotriton helveticus. Next base: position 168,930 of record NW_027611702.1, on the reverse strand, counting down.
TCTATACCTGCAGAATTGAAGATGGTGGCATCCTAGATACCGAAAGTGCCCGTTTTCATATCCAAATCTCCTCCACTAATTCCATGGCAGGTGTCCTTATTTATCGCCCGCCAGGTCACATAAAACAGTTTGTAGGATCCCTGCTGGAAACTATACTAGGGACGGCAGTCCAGTCAGCCAATTTTTTGGTTTTGGGAGACTTGAACCTGCATTTCGATGATCCCAGTGACAAGGCGGCCTCTGACCTCAGTACGGACCTCAAAGCACTCGAAATAACACTCTTAAATTCAGAAACCATGCATATCAGGGGACATCTGCTAGACCCCATTTTCTCCAACAATAACCAGCTTATGGTCAAATCCCCACTGCCACTGCCATGGTCCGACCATTTTATGGTCCCTTTCTCTTGGAAAATCTCCACTGAAGAGAGAAGCGCTCCCCGCCCGCGCATACTGCAGAGAGCGTGGTCAAATCTATCAGTGGAAGAATGGACTCACGTCCTAGAATAAATGGTACCCGTGGCAGATTTAGATCCATTAGTAGCAGATTTAAATTTTCAGAACTGGCTTAATGATTCCTTGAATATAGTACTGCCCCAAAAAAAGATCACAAAAAAAAGTAGCACTTTTAAATCGCCGTGGTATAACACCGAACTGAGAGACCTTAGAAAAAGTTGTAAAAAGCTGGAACGCACTTTGAGGAAGGATTGGGCAGCAAACAGCAAAGCCTCCTATCGGGAGGCCCTAAGACATTACAAAGTAACACAGCAGAAAACTCAGGCGTCCTTTTTTGAGGAAAAAATCAACCTGTACGCCAACTCTTCTAAAGAGACCGTCAAAATTGGAAAGCAACTACTTAAAACATCCACTCCAACTATCAACCAGGAATGCACCGAAGCCAGATGTGACCTGCTGGCAGAGTACTTTGATACCAAGGTACAACGAATACTTGATAGCCTACCACAGACAGTCCCTATTGCAGGCGATGAAGCCCTCCTGGTCCCGATTATTGCGCCCCGGCTGGATGCCCCCAGATGCATCTCTATGGATGATTTCTGTAACACGCTCTCCACTGTGAAGAGTGGCTCTCCATCCAATCCAGCTCCCATGTACATCCTCAAACAAGCAGCAGACATCATTGCCCCCCTCGCAACGGAACTATTGAACGCCTCTTTTACCAAAGGGGTGGTTCCACCCAGCTGGCAGCAAGTCAGAATCAAGACGCTCCTAAAAAAGCCGGGCCTTGATACAGCTGACTTAGCCAACTTTCGCCCGATCTCTCTGCTACCCGGTCTGGGAAAATTCGCCGAAAAAATTGTCAACCAGCAGCTCTCGGGGTTCTTAGAACGTAACGGCCTCCTGAGTGGCTCGCAAATGGGCTTTCGCCCAGGACAGGGCACTGACACCACCGTTATTGTTGTGGCTGAGGAGGCGAGGTGCATCTTAGATTCAGGGGGATCGGCAGTTCTGATCCTCCTGGATCTAAGCGCCGCATTTGATACGGTGGACCACAAAATACTAGTCCACCGTCTTGCTAGACTAGGAATTGCAGGAACGGCCCTGGAGTGGATGGAATCCTTTTTGGAAAAACGAGCATTCAGGATTTGGGAAAATGGCGTTATGTCCAAATCTACTCCCCTCCAGTGTGGAGTTCCCCAGGGCTCATCACTGAGCCCTACCCTATTTAATGTTTACATGGCCCCACTGGAGGAGGTAGTAGCCCCGTTCGGGATCAAATGCATCACCTACGCAGATGACACCCAACTGGTCGTCTCGCTGACGCAACAAGTGGGATGCTCAGATAATCTCTCGGCCTGTCTCTCTGGAATTTTTTCCTGGATGACTAATTCTAAGCTCAAATTGAACGGAGCAAAAACCGAGATTCTTATTCTGGGTCACCAATTTACCTCCCTGCCTAAAACATTCTGGCCGCCCTGTATGGGCGAGGTGCCCTCACCGAAAGATCAAATCAAAAGCCTAGGGGTATGGTTTGAGCCCGAACTTACCTTCAGGTCACATGCCCAGAAAGTGGCGGGCGTATGCTTCGGCTTGCTGCGAACAGTGCGGAAAGTTCTCCCCCTGTTACCCTTTCAGTCCAGGAAATTACTGATCCAGGGATTGATTTTGTCCAGATTGGATTACAGCAATGCGCTACTCCTGGCAGTACCAGAAGCCACCATTAACACCTTACAACGGGTGCAAAATGCTGCTGCCAGGATGCTTATGGGCGCTCCAAGAAGAGCATCCACCAAACCACTGCTGAAAGCCCTCCATTGGCTTCCAGTACGTGAGCGAATATCCTTTAAATCATCCTGTATGGTCCACAAAGCACTCCAAGGCAAAGGCCCCCAGGCTCTAAGGAGCCTGATTTGTCCTTACAGACCCCCGCGTGTCCTCCGATCGGATCTTGAAAATTTTGCTATAGTTCCCAGAGTTAGAAAAGCCCGTACGGGAGGTCGTCACTTTTCTGTAAATGCGGCAAAAAACTGGAACACCCTCCAGAGGCACATTCGCACTGAACCTTCCCTTCTCAAATTTCAAAAGCTTCTTACATTTTTTCTGTTCCCCAAAATTCCTTAAAGATAAATACATTTTCTGTTCCTTTTGAGTTTTCTGTTATTGGTTAGGCAGCACTGGGATGCTTACGGGCAGCCATGCGCTTTATAAATCCAATTTCATTTCATTTCATTATGAAGCTTAAAGCGGTTGAACTGGGTCTTAACATTGACAATGAGTATCAATTCTTTTTAGGTACTGAGTAAGAATTTAGGGATGTAGTGCTTTACTGTAGATCAGATATGGAGCGCTTCCCGATATATGTTTTTCCTCTAATTGTCTGTATATTTAATATTGATGATTATAGAACTTGAAATATTATAGCTATGGAGTAAATGTACGCATGAGCCTTGAATTTGTTCATAATTATTGTACTGTTGAGACAATTTAATTTAACTTATTTTGCTCTTGAATGTGACTGTTAAGACATGTTTCCAGATATTAATATTCATTATTTGTTTCAATTAATTGAAATGTAGGATGAGCATATTGGCCATACTTTCCTCTCTTCCTTCTTTCTATTTAATTTAATAATATCTTCTATTTATTTTTACTACTTACCTTCTCACCCATTCCCGGATCTGCGACTAACATTGGTACTCTCTATTATAATATTCTAGTACACTTTATCTTACTCGTATTTACTTAGATATTTTATATGGACAGCTACTTGTCAAGACCATTTTCAACGCATCAAAGAGAGTATCCTTTCTGCACCTGCTCTTCAAGCATACATGGAAGGTTGAGATACATTCATTACAGTGGATGCCAGTTCTTATGGTACGGGTGCTGTGTTATCACAAATGACAGGCAACAATGAGTTTACAATTTGTTTTGCTTCAAGATGAATGAAAGACGTTGAACTGAGATACTCAGTTATTGAGAAAGAGTTGCTTGCTTGTATATGGGGAATGGAGAAATTCAGACCATACTTTTGGGGGAGAAAATTTTGTTTGAGGACCGATCACAAGACATTAGTTGATATACTCTCTGGCAACAAAATCAAAAAAGCAACAGCTAGGTTAGCTAGATTATCCCCCAAGCTTTTAGAATTCAATTCTACTGTACAATACATAGCTGGAGGAAAGAATATCAAAGCTGACTTTTTGTCCAGACATCCTGTGCATGAGGATAAGTCTAATGAATCAGATGAAGATATTGAAGAATGTATCATTGCTAGTATTGATGACACTGTAATTTGCCCTGACATGGTATTTATTTTTATTTATTTATTTATTGCATTTGTAGCACGCAGCAGCTACCCACAAAGGGTTTCCCGGCGTGAAAAGTGGAGCAAATGTAAGTAAGTTTAAGCGGACAATGCTACTACAAATTAAATAATATGGTTTTTAGTATTTTACGAAAGCTCATGTAGTGCCGCTGATGGGAGAGCATTCCATAGCGATGGCCCAAGATAGGAAAAGGACCGGCCGCTCATACGTGTGAGCTTGATTTTTGGAATTACAAACTTTTTAGATGAGGAGGAACGGAGGGTGCGGACAGGGTGGTGCAGATGGGCAAGTGACTGAAGGTATTTTGGTGCCGTGCCTGTGTGGATTTTGTGTATAAAGCAAAGTGTCTTAAATTTGATTCGGCAGTCGACTCTCAGCCAATGAAGGTCTCGAAGATATCGGGTAGTTGGGGTAGATCTGGGGATTTTGCATATTAGCCTGGTAGCTGAATTTTGAATGACCTGTAATTTACGAATCGATGCTTTATTTGCCCCCAAATAAAGCACATTTCCATAGTCAAGCCTGGAAGTAATTAAGGCATTGACTACTGTTTTCTTGGTAGAGTCAGGCAGCATCCAGCAGATTTTCTTTAGCCATCTAAGGATGGCAGAACACGTGACTGCGGTTTTTACCACCTGCTAGTGCATGTTGAGTGAGTCATCAATAATGATACCGAGGTTACGTGCTAGTGTGACTGGAACGGGAAGTGCACCCATTTCTTGAGGCCAATGGTTGGGGCCCCACAAGAGCTTGTTTTTTCCGAATATGATAACCTCGGTTTTTTTCCCCATTTAATCTGAGAAAGTTATCTTGGTAGAGTGGTGTAAAGCATTAGAAAGTGATTCACTACTTAAACAAGTTGTGGAGTTTGTGGTCAAAGGTTGGCCTAAGGAGAGATCTATTGAACCTGAGTTACAACCATTTTGTAAAGTTGCAAATGAATTATCTCTTGTAGGCAAACTTTTAGTCAGAAAAGGCAAATTAATCCCTCCATTTTGTTTTCGACCAAGAATTCCAGAAACTGCGCATTCAGGTCATCTGGGTATGACCGCCACCAAGCGCAGAATACGTAATGGTTTTTGGTGGCCGTCTGTAGATCAAGATGTGGAGGCACTTGTTAATAATTGTACACAATGTTTATACAGTGACAAACATTTAGTTACACATTCTCCATCTCTCAAACCCTCAATTTCTCCCAACAGAGTATGGCAAAAGGTTGCAGTAGATTTTCTTGGACCATTTCATGTTCTACCCAATTGTATGAAGTATTTCATAGTTCTAATTGAAAACTTATCCAGGTGGGTGGAGGTCAGACGTGTTTCTGAGCCAAATACCAAATCTATCATTCGATTTCTTCAAGATGTATTCAGCAGAGAGGGTACACCTGAGGAATTACTTATAGACAATGGAGTTCAGTTTACTGCACAACTCATGCAAGATTTTTTGACAAAGATTGGTATTAAACATTTACGCACTCCTTTGCATTATCCTCAGGGAAATGGCAAAGTTGAAGGATTCAACAGCATTCTAGTCGAATGTATTCAGAGTGTCATCAAAGCGAAAGCAGATTGTGAGTCTGCTATCAGAGATGTGGTATGGGCATATAGGACCACCCCTCACTCTGTATCGGGTTGTGTTCCTTTTGAATTGATGAAAGGGAGAAAAGTGGTGTCTCTACACTTAATTCATTTTGGAAATTGAATTATTTGGATAATAAATGTGATGTTGCAAAAAATTCTTTTATCGCTAAAAATCGTAGTGATGAAGCCAGTGTTAGCAGGTGTAATAAACTCACCATGCCTGTTTCTAAAAAAGAAGTCAAATGTGTTGTTGGTGATCTTGTTCGTGTCAAGGATCCTTTGATGCTACAAAAGGGTAAATCAAAATTCAGGGATCCTGCACGTATAGTCACATTTAAAGGCAACAGTGCAAAGTTAGAAAATGGTCAAAAGTGGGATTTTGTTCGCTTGGCCAGAATCAATCCTGCTCATAATACAGTTGTAAATATTGGTCACAGTTTTCCTGATGTCAGAAGGAGTTCAAGAGTTAAGAGGATTCCTAGTAGGCAGGGCCGGACTGGTGATTTTGGCCACCGGACAATCCCCCGGTAGGCTGGATGGGGTGGGGGGCGGTTTTCATGATAGGGGGCCAGTTTTGTGGCTGGGGCTGATTTGGCAGTGTGGGACCGACCGTGAGCACAACTAGCCCTGAGCACAATGATTCTCTCTGCATATATTAATGCTGGTGCTCCGTCTGTGTCCATGACGTGAGCAGTGACCCTGCGGCTGCCGCCAATTTCAATTTCATTTAGGCAGGCTACTATGATCAGGCCTGACTATGATCATTGTAATTCTTATTTTTTTTAAACCCCTGAGCATGACGTAGACACGTGCAGTGCGCAAATGTCTCCGCGTCTGCACGCCGAGGTTTTACTGTTAGTTCAGCCTTAGGGGGTGGGGGCGGGGTCTGCTGCCTGGTGATGCTCATGCACCATAGAGATGAGTAGGAAAGAGAGGCACCTCATGGTTTAATTCCTCCTGTCTGCCGCCCGCAGGTGAGTCTATTTACAGTCGTTTAAATTGCATGCAATCCTGATCCGATGATCTGATTCATGGGTGGCACAGTCTGGGGGCATTGCGACCGGGCCAGAATTAAAAGCCAAAGGGGCCTTAGGCCCCTTCTGCTTTTAATTCTGGCCCGGTCACAATGCCCCCTGACAGTGCCACCCATGAATCAGATCATCATGATGGTAAAAATCGCCTTTGCAACAAATAGGAATGACACACAAGCGGGACGCTCTGTCACCAAGCTGACCTCTGCGCGGCAGAAAGTAGCACTCTCCGGTCACAAGTCAAGCTGCAGAGACAAGACAATCCGTTATTACAGTTGCCAGAACAGGTGTGATGGGAGGCGATTAACTCATCTGATAGCGCCTCGCCACTTTCGCGTTCCCTAGTCATCCTTGCTAAGTGCCTTTCAGATGTTAGAAGTGGCACAGAGGTCAGGCGATCGCAGTGTCAATGCACAGTGGCAAACAGGTGGAGGTGACCCCTGTGACCGTGAGCAGTCACTAAGCCACACATATGGTCATCGGTGTCAGCTGAGGCCACGGTGTGTGTTCCCAGGGCTCTTTTATTTCCCTACAAACAAGCCTTGCTGTTTAACAGACGTGGGTTTAACACAACATTCCGAGAGTTTGACCAGTGGTATCTGCAAACATATGAATGTAGCACATGCTTTATTAGACAATACAGCCCACATTAAAAAAAATTAACCGAAGGCCTGAAAGACATGATTTTAAAATACAACATTTTAAAGTAAACATGACTTGTTTTGCCAGTTCGTTTCATAATCCTGTTTTCAGTCTTTCGAGATGAGATAAAATAATTTTTGCTTTAATCCTGGCTGCGGCAAATCTACCCAAAATACGTACACCACATGGGAAGGTCCCCTGAGGCAGGCATCTCGTGAACGGACTATCAAGTAGGCGACCGTTCATATCCAAAAACATATCAATGTATTGCACTATCCTAAAAAAATCGAATAACATGGTTGCTAGGATTATATGAATAAGTGTATTTTCTGGTACGTCCGCACTTTGTCGAAATGCCCGAATGCCTTAATTAATGATGTACATTGTATATGACGCCATGATTAGTCAATCGGTGTACTGTTGATCACTCTAAAAATTTGCTCAATAAAATAAAAAAAATAATAATAAAAAAAAGAAGAACGCCTTTCAACTTACCCCAGCACAGGCCTTACAAACGGCAATGTGATTGGCGACAAGCTATAGTGACAAACAAGAGGGCCCTAGAGCAAACAAGCAAAATGGGCCTCTGACCACTTGTTGTGTAGTAAATTCCAACAATAATCCAGGGTAAGTAGGTAGCACCTCTCCATCCTCTACACCACTGATAGCTGCGCCTCTGGGTGGCACCGATTCATGCACTGAAAAGCCACCTTTAGGTGCCTGTGCTGCCTTTCTTCGTAATGCCCCTGAATGCACTTTTGGTATAGATTAGATTTAATTTATATTTTTAAAGTGTGGATTATACCATAAAGTGTATTGATTGATTGATTGATTGATTGATTGATTGATAGGCTTTATTTCGATATAAAAAATATCATAAAAGCTTTGTACAACAAATATAAAACACAACATTTGTAACACTCGCTTCCTAATTACACAAAAAGGGAAAAAGGAAAATAAAAATGTTAAGAACAGTTAAAACAAGAATTAAATTGTCAAAGACAGCCTTTTTACACGAATCAACCATGACCACTTTAAACATTTTGAAACAGCGCAAACAACCAAAGTGGATGTGTCAGACATTAAAATAAGTAGTGCTACTTTATGCTGGCGGGTACCTAGGAGTCTACATAAAGTGTATTGATGCTAGCTCTTCACTTCTTCCCTACTGGAGAAACGATCATAGGACAATACAAGTGTAGATTACAGGGTCGATAAAAACAGCCATGTTTTTAGCTGCTTTCTAAAATCGTGAGGTTTGTCTGTGATCTCCGATGAAAAGGCATTTGGATCCAAAGAATGTCAATAGCATAACTAGATCGTTTGTGCATTGCTTTGTAAAACTGAGCCTTCTTAAATTTGTAAGTTGGTATTTCTTCTGACCCAGGAAAGCGCTGCTTTCTAGTACAACTGTCAAACATAGAACCTCTCAGCAGATGTTTAGGCATTGCCAGTTTTATGAATGTTTGTATCCATACAACAGCTGTAAACATCATGTTTCCAGCATCAGTTTATTATTAGCAATTGGATTTTCACAAGGATGCGTACGAATTTTCAAGACTTTGGGCGGTATTTTACAATATGTTTTTCAAACATGAGATTTAAATTGGTTTTCGTTTGTGCTAAATAGAGATGAAAACGGGCAGATTAGCAGCTCTTTTATAAAGACAACTGGGTAATAAGGCCGAGTGATGGGGGCATAAATGTTTCAATATAGAAGATCACCAGTCAATAAATGCCATATTTCAGATAATTATACTAACATGTCCTTGTAAAATGGCCTTGCTTAAATGAGAAGATCATAATAATATTGGTCTTCTATTACACTCGAGGATGACGTCCTCCTGTTTATAGGTGCTGGATACCAGGAGATAATGTTACATTATAAAATGTTACCCATCCTATCAACCTGAGAATAGTGTACGATGAAGGTAGCCCAGCTGGCATTTGCCTCCTTGACTGACAGCTAGACATCGAACTCGGTAGGTGCCGTTTGACTCACTGAGGCATCTTGGCACAAATGAACCCATCAATAATGTAATTGTTTTCAAGTCATAAATTGACCCTAATTACATAATAGATGACATCACTGATGACATAATCGGCCACTGCCCGGTTCTGCAGCGCAGTGGCATTTGCTGTGAGCTGGGGCGGAGCGAGTTGGTGTCTGGCCTCAGGCTCAGCCTGGCTCTAGTCTAGGCCTGGCTATGACTCGAGGTGGGTGGGTACTGCTGGTCAGCTCTGCTGGTCTACTGAGTGCATCCCTGGGGGAAAACTAAATGAAATTCCGTCTGTGACATAGTTCGATGACCTGCTTGCAATACAGATGATCGGAAATCCATGTCTTAAGGAATGGGTTAACTGATAGACATGACGGGTATAAAAAAAAAAATACAGTGGCATCTGCCTAAGCTTTACAAGCAGCTTCGACTTGTGGGCTGCGATCAGTACATTTTCACAGCTTTGCGGATGGTCTTTGTGGCAAGGAGAAAGCTGCCTCCCTTTCAAATACATTTGCTGTTAACTAAGTTTTAGCTAGACTGTGTTTTTAAGTATGTCTGCAGTCTAACAATAAAAAAAGTTTCTAGAACTACATTTACTTAGTAATGTTGGGGAGACGTGGAACTGCAGATATGTTTGCCATTGGATAATAGTGACTGTCCTTGGTGTGAGGTTGCGTTAATGTGCATCAGATACGCTCAAAATATAATGTGACATGAATGCCCTTACACACATTGAACTTAAAGGCATTTATTATCTTTTATTCTCAGCGATAAATATTTCTAAATGGTATGTGCTGCAGAACTGGTTCTGGTTGGTTCTCTGTTCAAATGTCTTTGCCAGGCTGCAGTTGAGACACCGTCTTTGTGTAAAGGCGTCACTCTCAGCAGGTAGCCTCTGGCTTTGAGCACCCACTACAGAGGCACAGAGAGGTGTCAAGTTCAGTGCCCGTCTTCTCTGCATAGCCACCCTCACATGCATTTCATTTGTTTTATAGCGCTACTCAAAATCAGTGTAGGTCTGTCTTTTTACAACATTTTCTTGGGCGAGACTCCCCCCAAATCGCCCTAGTAGTGGTCAGACTCCGCTCTCTGCGCTCGCTCGCAACGCACCAGATGGGGGCTGGTCTACCAAAATTTGCCAGGGCTGCTTTCAGTTCCCAGTCCGGCCCTGCTAGTAGGTATGTTCAGTAAGCATTCTGTTCACTGTTTTGTTAAGTGCGCTATTTTCTATTTTTATCAAAAGGAGGGAGATATGTGGTGTCTGTACATCAAATCTTAGTGCACTTTCTTTATATAAAAATATTGGAATGTTACTTTGTACTTGTCAATGTATTTCATGTATTACTTGGTTAGAATGTTTGGGCCAGGCACTGGAATTGCTTCTCAGGCAGTTGGAGTTACCACCTTGAGCCCTCTATACTTGTATAGCTGTGTATCCTGTTAACTATAATAAATCTACTCAAAGATTGAAGACTCCTGGTCTATGTGGATTGCTGTACAACTTTATTGAAGAAATCACACGTCAGGACCTCTTCACAGTCCTTCTTCTCACACCAACCATCTGTGACCATGGTTTTTATTTTTTTTAAACTTTATTTAGCATTTTAATAAGACAAAGCAAGGCACTGATTTTAAAGAAAGGACATCTCGGGTACAATCACGAGGAATTTCAATATTAGTTACTTTCTATATACAGTAGGCGATGTAATATATGATGCAGTATACTTACAGTGCATTTAAGGCCCCTCTTGAGCGATAGTGTAATATGCTCATCTGTAAGCCCATCGACTCCCTCCACCCAGTAGCTTACTGTCAAAATGAGAATAGACCCAGGCCACCGGAGGTAGATGCTATATACTCTGGGGTGTTAGTCCAGTGTGGGTGTCGGCCTAGCCCACCCCGGTTGGCACGATGCCCTGTTCCTGCTGTGTAGGGGGATGTTGCTGTTGTGCCATTAGGAAGGCCTTAAAGGGGACCTAAATATCTCTAGGCCTAGAGGAGGGAGGGATTGTACTAGCATACTGGTTACTTCTCGTAAAACAGGAAGCTAAGCTTTGGATCTGTCCCTTTTTTGTTGGAGCCCTTCTGCCGCCCCAGTGTATTGCTACCTCCCTTTTGGCCAAAAGTACAGCGATGGCAGAAAATCTGCGAACTTTAAGAGGGAGTTGGACCACATATCCCAGGAGTGCGATCTCCGGCATGGGGTTCATAAGCACCTTTATTATCTCGCTCAATGTATTGTGTACTTCCACCCAAAAAGTGTGTATGCGTGGGCACGTCCAGGATAAATGTGCGAAGTCCGCCTGAAGGAAGTGGCACCGCTGGCAATGATTAAATCTAGCGGGGTCTATCCTGTGTGCTCTGGCCGGGGTAACATATATTCTGCGTAGAAACTTGAAATGGATCAGTTTGTTTCTGCTATTTAAAGATACTGCCTTCATCACTTTGCAACAAGCTGTCCACTGCTCGTCAGATATTGAGTTGCTCAAGTCCGCTTCCCCAGCACTCTGCACCCTGCTATCATCTAGTGTGATCAAGTCAGCGCATGCTCTGTAAAGTTGGGATAACAAATGGACCCCCCTGCTACTACCTATCACCATTGTGAGTGGCAGGAAGGACGGAGGCTCCAGCGGGTAGTCTGGGAACTGAGCTCACAGCGTAGTCCGGAGTCTAGCCAGAACAAATCTGTCCATGAATGTCATGTCTGGAAACGAGGACCCGTCTGCTGGGTCAAATATATGGCCTGCAGGGAACAGGTCGCTCATTTTGACAATATTGAATTTCGTACAAGTCTTCTGTACCAACTTTTCGCCTGTTATGGGCAGCCATTTTGCATTAGGGAGTGGTAGGTCAGAGAAGTAAACCGTCCGGGTGTTAGTAAGAGGGCCCAGCCTAGCCCAAGCCCAACTAGTTGTGGAGACCGGTTGAATGTCCCTGGGATCTCGCGGAATACCAAAGGGCAGAACCGCAGCCAGGGTATCCGGCAGAACAAAATCTGACTCTGGCCTCAGGTACGTGATCCTGGTGTCTGGGTGACACCATGGCTGGGCAAAACTACACTGTGCTACCAGATAGTTCAGTTGCAGATCCGGAATGCCATACCCTCCATGAGAGTGTCATTACCTGCCATCGCACTCTGGGAGTCTTATTGCCCCAGACTAGTCTAATCAGTTGAGTGCGAAGAGTATTAAAAAATGTATTCGTAAGCGGTACTGGGATATTATGAAACAAATACAAAAACTTCGGGAGCACAATCATTTTAATAAGAGCCACTCGCCCCGCCATGGAGAGAGGGAGTTTCCACCAATGGTCTATTTGCGTCTCAAGGTTAGAAATCGCCATGCCATAATTGCGGCGAATACTTTGGTCCATCTCAAGATGAATGTGTATCCCCAGATACTTCACTGAATCAGAGCACCACTCCAGCGGAAATTCCAGTTCCTATTGGGCAGTGCTACTTGTGAGGGGAAAAATGACCGATTTCTGCCAATTTATCACCATACCGGAGAAGTTACCTAAGCAAAGAATTTCTCTTATAAGTGGGCCTAAGTTGGTCTGGGGGTCACGAACATACAGGATCGTGTCATCCGCATATAAAGAGACCAATAACGGGCCTGTGTTAAACTGTAAGCCCACTGTGACTCGGCTCGGCTGACACCACATGTTCAGTGTCCAGGACACCAAGCTCCCTCTCCACTTGTGCAAGTGTGCCACATATATCGCGCAGCCCTCCAGAGCATTTAGACATGCATACTCCCCTCATATAGGCCTTGAATTCCTCCCATAACATTGCCTCCGTGTCCACTGACCCTGTGTTGATTTCAAAATAATCCTCAATCGCTTCCTGGATTTCTTGTCTAAATACCTCGTCATCTAGGGCACGGCTTGGGAACCTCCACTGTCTCTCAAAACCCTCTGGACCTGGGACTCTCAGGGACATCAGCACCCGGGAGTGATCAGAATGTGTTCTTGGTAGTGTTTGTAGCTCATGAAACCAGCGGGAGATTTCTGGTGAGGCTAACGAATAGTCAAGTCTTGTCCACGTGTCATGTAGACTGGTGTAATGGGTGTATGTAGTATGACATGGATCTCGAGTACGGCCTATGTCCAGGAGAGAGAAGTGTTGACATAAGGATTGTAAAGCAATACGTGCTCGAGGCTTGGGGTCAGGGGCAGTTGAAGTACTATCTGAGGGCGGGTGTAGGGCAATATTGAAATCGCCCCCTAGGAGAAGGGGCACAGGGCCTAGCTGTAGCAATTTAGAGAGTAATGTATAATAAGAATCGGGAGAATCAGTGTAAGGCCCATATACACACACCAATGCCAGCTTGTGGTTCAACATCATGCCCACCACTATGACATTTGTGCCTTCGTCGTCATAAGTTACCGAGTGACACTTGAAGGGGAGCCGTTTATGTAGGATGGCAGTATCCCTGGCGTAATTGCTGTAATTTGCAAAAAATCTGTTCGGGCCCCAGGAGGACGTGAACCGGGACTGGTCGCTGGTAGGAAGGTGTGTCTCCTGAAGGAAGGCCACATCAACTCCGTGCCTAAGTAAATAATGGACAACCTGACGCCTTTTGCGAGTATTGTTTAAGCCCCTGACATTCCATGTAGCCAGTGTGATGCTCAACGGGCCATCATTGTAACCTAACTGTGCCATCCTTTGGTGATAATCTGAGGAGTAAAGATTAACCAAGAATCGTACCCATTTGCCGTGGCTGCAAACACATATAACTTAGATTCAGTGCAGAGCAATACGAACAAAACCCCTCCAGCCACCCCCCACCCAGCCTTCCCGCCCATCCAGAGAGGCAATACCAACTTTACCAAAACAAGCAATAGTACCGCAAGCATCCTAAAAAGAGTGAATGTCAAACAATGTGGTAGAGTCTATCATCACCAATACTATCTCTAGGTGTACACCAAAGTAGGGGGGCGTTCGCTATCCAACGGCCCAGCAACCTTCACAAACATTATGACCAATATGATAAATCCCATCTTTCACAAAAAATTATCAAATGAGCAGCATAGTGAAAGGAGTCAAGTGACCATCCGTCATCCATGACCAGAATTCGAGAATAAATCGACGCCGACAGCTGAGCCACTGTGCGGGGGAGAAGCAGTGGCTGTCTCTGTAGGGCGCTTTTGATTGAATTTATATTTGCGCAAAAGTCCTGTACTTCTGTGGGATTTTCAAAGATTCTGGCACGTCCGTTCACCTCCACCCGCAGCCTTGCAGGGTATAGCATACCATACTTCAACCCTAGGTTTCTGAGTGCTGCTTTTACCCCAAGATATTTCCTCCTCGCATCCTGAACCAGAGCAGGGAAATCCGGGTATAGAGATAGTTTGGAGCCCTGCCAAGAGAGTTCGCCCTGCTCGCGTGCCAATCACAGTGCTGCATCCCTATCTCTGAAGTTCATTATTCACGCAATTATGGGTCTAGGTGGGCAGCCCGGGTTGGGGCGGGGGCCAAGTGACCTATGAGCGCGTTCCACCACAAAGCCAGAGGTGAAGACCTCTTTCACAAAAAGGTTGGTTAGTATTGTCTCTACCAGATTATTCATGTGCCCAGATGCTGTGAATTCAGGCACACCCACTAGGCGGATGTTGTTACGCCGGCTGCGCAGTTCCAAATCCTCATTTTTTGTCACAACCTACTTTAGGATCCGTTCCATGCGGTCTACCCTCTTGACTGATTGCGCCATTCCATCCTCCAGGTCAGATGTGCGGGACTCAACTACATCAAGACGTTGATCATGCACCTGGACCTTTGCGCCCAGGTCTGCTATGTGTTTGTCTGAGGAGTCAAAGCGGACATCCAGTACCTTGAATCCCGCCCTCATTTCCAACAGTAATGGATTAAACTGGTTAGCGTTGTCCATCGAGGTAGACGGGGGTTGCCCACCTTCCACCATGTCGCTAGGCTGGTCGCAGGAGTATGGCCATGTCTGAACTGGGGTGGCGTGGTGAGCAAAATAACAATGGATTAAACCCAGATCTGTGACTGGGGGTGAATGTTTTGCCATTGTGCAACATTCCGTCCATCTTCTTGTGTGTTTTGTTGGTCACGGGAGTGTGCCACACGTTTTTCAAAGGGAAGAACTCATTGCTTAGGGTCTTTGCGGCCCATGCCACGTCTGAACTGGAAGAAGCAAATGAGGTGGCAAGAATATAGCCAGTAAGTGGGACTGTTGATGCGGCGCTGCGCGGGGGGGTTCCTTATAGAACAAGCAGTATGTAGGACCACCTAGACGCAGTTTCAAGCGTGAGGGAAGCACAGCAAAGTACAGGATTGTGGCAAACCAGACACCAGGAGAGCATGCAAAATACCCCACAGTCTATGCAGCAAAGGATGAGAGCGCCCACTGAATGGCAGTCTAGACAGTCGCTGGCGGGGCATAAAGCAAGCACAGGTAGTGATGCAGCTAAGCGGGTCCCGTGTAGGATAAGGTGCCAGTACTTTAAATGAGCGGAGTCATTTCAGCGAGAGGCATGCAGTAGAAAGTGCTGCTAATACCGAGTGGGGCAGCATATGGGAGGGGGTGGCACCGAGTGTACTCAGGCGCTGGAGCTCCGTGGTATTTCCGCCCTCAGGTGAGCCGCAGGGTGTCACGTTTAGGGCCGATGTCAGAGCCCATCGTGAAGGATTTAGTGAGGCTGCCTCTATCTGGCTATTGGCTCCCACGGCCCCCTGGGGCTCAATGCATGCACCGTGCAGGAGGCCAAACGGAACCCCCGTACTGCGTAGCACATGCTGTGCTGGTGGAAGAGCTCTGGCCGCACCGAGGTACACCCCTCACTTACCGCACCACCCCTGTGACATTCCTGGGCTGCCTCTTCACTCCTCTACGGGCTTCGCTCTCGCAGAAGTCAGCGCAGCCGCCATTTTGTTTGGACGCTCCAGCCAGTAGCAGGACGGATAACAGTAGTTTAGTTGCTGTAGGGCTGCATTTCAAGCCGCAGCTGTCCCCCTTGCGGGCACAAATCATTCAGCCATTGATTAAGGGAGTTTGCGCCGCATCTGAAGTCGCGATACGGTCAATCGATCGTAGCCACACCCGCACCTGAGACCATGGTTAGGACTTTCCGCTAGTCTAAATCCGTGATGTTCCCTCCACTCTCTCTCGGCAATCAACCCTTCACTAATCACACACACATTAATTTCTTCCTCCAGTTCTTCAGCTCTAAACCACTCAACATCATCTGTCGTTTCACAATCCTCACCCTGAGTCTTGACAGACAGTCTGCCAGAACTGTAGAGCCACAACCCACTTCTGTATCCTATCAGAGACAAAGTCAATGCCTTTCTTGGAGAAGACCTCCCTAAGAGGTTTGTGGTCAGTAAGAATTCTGAACCTTTTCCCCCACAAAACCTTTCTCAGCTTGCGCACCACCCAGAAAACACCCAGAGTTTCTTTCTCTACAACAGAACAGTTGTATTCTGCTCCCCTCAAGGGCCTAGAGATGAAAAGAATCGTTTAACCTCCCCATCAGCCTTCTGCAAAAGAACAGATCCTATCCCCTTCAAGCTGGCATCAGTCATGAGATAATATACCTTTGTGAGGTCAAAACTTCCTAGAAAATGTGTTTCATTCAGATGTTTCTTAATGCACTTAAACTCTTCCTAACAGCACTTGGACCAAACAAATGTGCTTCCCTTCTAGAGGAGAGACCGCAAACAAGAACTTTTCCCTGCAAAGTTCGGAATGAACTTGTGATAAAATTCAACTATGCCCAGAAACTTTACAAACTCTTCTTTGTTCAAAGGGTTGCGTAAATTACAAAGGGTGTTTACCAATAAGTCTTTGGGTTTGATGCCTGCAGCAGACACAAAATGCCCTAAGTACTCTATTTCTTTGACACCAAATTTGCACTGCTCAGCCCTAAGGGTGAGGTCAACATCGCATAACTTCTTCAATACTGACCTCAGCCTCCCATTATGCTCCTCAAAATCCACACCAAAGATGAGGACATCATCTGGGTCTACCATGACACCCTGAAGGCCTCCAAGAATGCCCTCATCGCCCTCTGAAAAAATGAGGCTGCAGAAATCAGTCTAAAAGTCATTCTTAGAAATCTAAAGGTATTAAATGGTGTTACACAGGAGCTAAGGTCCTGGGAAGAGGAGTGAATATTCTGAATGTTCTAAAGAGGAGTGAAGGCTGGACTGGTGATAGGCGGATGTCAAGTCCAAGGAAGAAAAATGCCTTGCCCCCTCAAGAGAACACAGCATTTTAGTTATGTTGGGTAACGGGTAATGATTAACAATAACTGCTTTGTTGAGCTCCCTCGAGCTGACACAGAGCCTGGCCTCCCCATTGGCTTTGCGGGCCATAACAACAGGAGAGACCCACTCCATTGCTTCAACTTCTTGAATGATGCACTTGGCTAAGAGATTGTCTAATTCAACTTTCGTGCTCTCCCTTACTTACAGAGGTGCATTCCTGACCTTAACTGTTTTTGGAACAACATTAGATTTGACCTATATCCTATTTACATAGTTTCTGAGACAAACCCAGTTCACCAGCAAAGACCTCAGGGAAATCCTTGATCCAGTCTCGATTAGCATTACTAACAACCCTAACTGGTGGTAATTCTTTTAGGCAGGCAGATCTTATTGGGATCAAGGCAGATCTGTAGATCACGTTGATGGAACCAACTTATGAGCTGGTCCCCTTTCATCAAGACATAGATTTTACCAAGGATGACTCTCCCTTTGAAGTTCATCGTGCCCCATAAATAACCCAGCAACTCAATAGTCACCCCACCTTAACCTATTGGTCTAATGTCTGGCTTCAACAGGGTGACTTTGCCCAGCAGATTACGCTCATAAAATGTTTTTGGGACTAGCAGTATCTTGGCCCCAGAGTCAAAGAGAATGCTCACCGGAGCATCATTGATCAAAACTAGCTCTTGAGGGCCATCCCTAGCGTTCCCTGTGACTGGGAGAATATTGATTCCTTCCAAATCTTGAAAAGATCAACTTCCCTGACTTTTTAATGCTTGTTGCCCGTTCTGCAGCTCTTTGAGACGTGACCTTTTCTCTCACAAGTTTTGCACATGGCCTTCCAGCTTGGGCAGTCTTTAACCTGTTGACTGCGGCGCCAATTTCGCCACTGTGCGGGCATAATAATGAGCGGGTGCGGTTCGGACGGCCCCCGGCCATCCTCCGCACATGCTCACTATGACGTCGGATGGCCAGGGGCCGTCCGACGCACACAACGGGTTAAAGTTGGCCATATAGCCAGAGTTGCCACACCTGAAGCACTTTCCCTGACAATTATTTGTGTTAAAGGGCTTTGAAGTGGTGCTCGATTTGGGTTTAACGAATCTATCCACCAGCACTTTGACATTAATGTTACATGAACTGTCTTTGCGTATAATATCAACACACGGTTTTGAATGCTCATGACCTTTGGCTATGGTCAGCAATTCTTGAAGCGAGGGCATTTCTTTTTGCCACAGGGCGTTTCTCGTTTTGTTGAGGCGCATCCCAACATAAACTGATCTCTTAAGCGCTCCTCTAAAGCTGCACCAACATTGCACGTGGAAGCCAATTAGCGCAAGGTAGTTATGTACTGTTCGACTGACTCATCCTGCCTTTGCATTCTTCTCCTGAAGTAATATCGTTCAAGGATAGTACTCACTTTGGGGAGGTAGTGCAAGTCCAACTTTTTGAAGCAGATCTCGTATTCATTAAGAGTGTCAGAGTCACTATCAGAGAGTTCAGGAAGGTGTTCAAAGAAATCTTGTCCCTCAGAGCCCAAACAATGCATTAACCATGAGGCTTTCCTCTCGGCACTTAAGGAAGTGCCACAGACACGAGCATAATGTGTGAAAACCTTCTTTCACGAGAGAGGAGGAACTCCTGGAGATATCAAAAATAAGGGAGGGGCAGTGACATTTTGCATTATGTATGTACTATGTTTTGACCTAGTTACGACTTAAGGGTGAACTTCAGTGATCTGCGTACAGTGCACAATATCCACAAACCTTATAAGCTGTGTGCATCAGCGAAACTGTGTGAAACTTCAGCAATTAAAATTTAGGCCAATGCGTACAGTCCCGGAAACTGAATTTGCTGTGCGCATCAGCGGAACCATCAGCCCGATTACTGATGGCACATATTTATATAGGGAGGAGTGACTTTAGTCTGGTGCTCAATAACATGTGTAGGTGTGAGGCTGGTGGTGCCTGATAACTGAATGGCACATATTTGTTTACATACAATTTCAGATATGTCTTATTTATTATTCCTATTGCAGCGCCTTCTACCTTGAGAGGGCCCGTCTTAGACCAGTGTGTGGACAAAACCCATGCCGACAAATCAAGGACAAAGGGATTGGGACATGGTCTAGGGACACAAACAACAAATCCTACATCAAACCTCATGTTTTACTGATGGAGAGCTATGAGCGCCCTGAAGTGTAATACTGAGAAAAAGTAACCTGGAGAATTGCTGCAAATTAAAGTAAATAAAAATAAAAAAACGATAAACAACTACATAACCACAGCTGTGCGACCTGGAAGCCGATTGTTTCTCAATATAGCCCTAGTTTGTAAATAAAAGAAAATGTTCCAGGCAAGAGTCACTTGTCTCGAATCACCAACTTGTGATACATAGACGACTGTCTCATGATCTGGACTGGTACCCTAAATGACCTGATGTGCTTCTTTGACTATCTTAATGATAATGATGTTAATTTGAAGTTTACTACACAGTATGATAAGAAAAGGATAACTTTTTTAGATGTAGAACTGTACACCAAAGATGATAAATTATGTTCGAAGATGTATAGGAAAGAAACTAGTTGTAACTCGATCTTGCACGCGACTAGCTGCCACCCCAGCTCTCAGATTAGATCTATCCCTTATGGGGAGATGGTAAGAGCCAGGAGGAATTGCTCAGAGGATGAGGAATTTGAGAATAACATCGAAGACATGACCAGTAGATTCAGAGCTAGAGGCTATGACAAGGCAGTGATAGATAAAGCAAGGAGACGAGCATCTAAACTTAGGCGTTCCTAAACTCTGACACATAGAGCACATACTGATAAGGATGAACAGAAAGTACGCCTAGTGACTTGTTACAATACTGAGTCTCATAGACTTTATTCTATTATTAATCGTCACTGGCATTTACTTAAGGCTGGCAAGGACTTGTCACCCTTTATTGGAGAGAGACCATCCATAACTTTTAGGAAAGGAAAAACTTTGTCAAATGACTTAAGCCCTAGTTACCCAGTTAGGACCAGTACATTTTGGCACAGGAAGACATTAACAGGATTTCATAAATGTGGACGCTGTAATTGCTGCAGATGGGCCAGAAAGAAAGTACAGAGTTTCAGTTATAATGGATCTGAATCTTACAAGATTGACACTTATATTAACTGTGAGACCACCTTTGTAATTTACGTGATAGCTTGTACATGTGGACAGATCTATGTGGGCAGCACTATACGTAGGCTCAGAGATAGAATTATGGAACACATCAGAGCTTGGAAAAATGGAGACACAAGGTATCCCATTGCTGCCCATTATGTCCAAAATAGTGAAGATCCAGATGGACACCAATTCAGCTACCATGGGATTGAACATGTGATGTCTGACCCAAGGGGAGGTAACAGGTTACTGAAACTCAGACGCAAGGAGGTAATATGGATTATTGTTATTGAATTGTATTTGCTCCTTTGCACAAAACCTCGTTTTTATCGTGTAAATTGTGTAATTTGATTTGTGTCACTCACCCACTCGCTTCTGCTGGGGGCTAGAGACACAACGATCTACGAGCACACAGAGGGCCAAATTTGGGCTCTTTGCACGCACTGACAGCCTTCCCGGGGGCGACGATTTGGGCCGCCATCTTGGGGGAAAGGCAGGGTTCGCGCTCTAGCGCTCGGGCGAATTACGGCCCGGGCTCCATAAAAAGCTGGTAATTTGCACTTGATTCTGAAAACCTATTCCTAACAGAACGCTCCTGAGGCGGAAGCCGGGAGTTTGCTTTTTTAAAAATTGTTATTGAATTGTATTTGCTCCTTTGCACAAAACCTCGTTTTTATCGTGTAAATTGTGTAATTTGATTTGTGGCACTCACCCACTCGCTTCTGCTGGAGGCTAGAGACCCAACGATCTACGAGCACACAGAGGGCCGAATTTGGGCTCTTTGCACGCACTGACAGCCTTCCCGGGGGCGACGATTTGGGCCGCCATCTTGGGGGAAAGGCAGGGTTCGCGCTCTAGCGCTCGGGCGAATTACGGCCCGGGCTCTATAAAATGAAAGCTACTTCTCGTCCGCGCAGCGGGCGCGCCGATGGCCCACCGGAGGCGTGCCAGAGGCAAGCCCGTCTGGGCCCGTCCGGGCCCGACCGGACCTAGGGCGAGCCACTATGCCGGCTGACCATACGCGGCATGTAACATACTCCAGGTAAGAACTCTTGCTATTACAAGACAAGAAAGGCCTGTGGTGCCCCCATATGGACTGCTTCGATGAGCAATTTTCTCGATGCAAAAACTGTCCAGACCCCAATCTCGTCAGGAATACTGATAAGGAGGCCTGTAGAGACATAGCGATGGCACTATTAAATTGCAGATCCTTACCTAAACATGCAGTTGAGATCAGTTTATTAATTGAAGAAAACAACCTAGATCTGCTCTTCCTTACTGAGACGTGGCTACACCCAGACTCAAATTTTGATATCAATACTGCTCTTCCAGCCGGTTACTACATTCAGTGCCAGCATAGGGATCAAGGGAAGGGAGGAGGCCTTGCCAAAATCTATAAAGACATCTATACCTGCAGAATTGAAGATGGTGGCATCCTAGATACCGAAAGTGCCCGTTTTCATATCCAAATCTCCTCCACTAATTCCATGGCAGGTGTCCTTATTTATCGCCCGCCAGGTCACATAAAACAGTTTGTAGGATCCCTGCTGGAAACTATACTAGGGACGGCAGTCCAGTCAGCCAATTTTTTGGTTTTGGGAGACTTGAACCTGCATTTCGATGATCCCAGTGACAAGGCGGCCTCTGACCTCAGTACGGACCTCAAAGCACTCGAAATAACACTCTTAAATTCAGAAACCATGCATATCAGGGGACATCTGCTAGACCCCATTTTCTCCAACAATAACCAGCTTATGGTCAAATCCCCACTGCCACTGCCATGGTCCGACCATTTTATGGTCCCTTTCTCTTGGAAAATCTCCACTGAAGAGAGAAGCGCTCCCCGCCCGCGCATACTGCAGAGAGCGTGGTCAAATCTATCAGTGGAAGAATGGACTCACGTCCTAGAATAAATGGTACCCGTGGCAGATTTAGATCCATTAGTAGCAGATTTAAATTTTCAGAACTGGCTTAATGATTCCTTGAATATAGTACTGCCCCAAAAAAAGATCACAAAAAAAGTAGCACTTTTAAATCGCCGTGGTATAACACCGAACTGAGAGACCTTAGAAAAAGTTGTAAAAAGCTGGAACGCACTTGGAGGAAGGATTGGGCAGCAAACAGCAAAGCCTCCTATCGGGAGGCCCTAAGACTTTACAAAGTAACACAGCAGAAAACTCAGGCGTCCTTTTTTGAGGAAAAAATCAACCTGTACGCCAACTCTTCTAAAGAGACCGTCAAAATTGGAAAGCAACTACTTAAAACATCCACTCCAACTATCAACCAGGAATGCACCGAAGCCAGATGTGACCTGCTGGCAGAGTACTTTGATACCAAGGTACAACGAATACTTGATAGCCTACCACAGACAGTCCCTATTGCAGGCGATGAAGCCCTCCTGGTCCCGATTATTGCGCCCCGGCTGGATGCCCCCAGATGCATCTCTATGGATGATTTCTGTAACACGCTCTCCACTGTGAAGAGTGGCTCTCCATCCGATCCAGCTCCCATGTACATCCTCAAACAAGCAGCAGACATCATTGCCCCCCTCGCAACGGAACTATTGAACGCCTCTTTTACCAAAGGGGTGGTTCCACCCAGCTGGCAGCAAGTCAGAATCAAGACGCTCCTAAAAAAGCCGGGCCTTGATACAGCTGACTTAGCCAACTTTCGCCCGATCTCTCTGCTACCCGGTCTGGGAAAAATCGCCGAAAAAATTGTCAACCAGCAGCTCTCGGGGTTCTTAGAACGTAACGGCCTCCTGAGTGGCTCGCAAATGGGCTTTCGCCCAGGACAGGGCACTGACACCACCGTTATTGTTGTGGCTGAGGAGGCGAGGTGCATCTTAGATTCAGGGGGATCGGCAGTTCTGATCCTCCTGGATCTAAGCGCCGCATTTGATACGGTGGACCACAAAATACTAGTCCACCGTCTTGCTAGACTAGGAATTGCAGGAACGGCCCTGGAGTGGATGGAATCCTTTTTGGAAAAACGAGCATTCAGGATTTGGGAAAATGGCGTTATGTCCAAATCTACTCCCCTCCAGTGTGGAGTTCCCCAGGGCTCATCATTGAGCCCTACCCTATTTAATGTTTACATGGCCCCACTGGAGGAGGTAGTAGCCCCGTTCGGGATCAAATGCATCACCTACGCAGATGACACCCAACTGGTCGTCTCGCTGACGCAACAAGTGGGATGCTCAGATAATCTCTCGGCCTGTCTCTCTGGAATTTTTTCCTGGATGACTAATTCTAAGCTCAAATTGAACGGAGCAAAAACCGAGATTCTTATTCTGGGTCACCAATTTACCTCCCTGCCTAAAACATTCTGGCCGCCCTGTATGGGCGAGGTGCCCTCACCGAAAGATCAAATCAAAAGCCTAGGGGTATGGTTTGAGCCCGAACTTACCTTCAGGTCACATGCCCAGAAAGTGGCGGGCGTATGCTTCGGCTTGCTGCGAACAGTGCGGAAAGTTCTCCCCCTGTTACCCTTTCAGTCCAGGAAATTACTGATCCAGGGATTGATTTTGTCCAGATTGGATTACAGCAATGCGCTACTCCTGGCAGTACCAGAAGCCACCATTAACACCTTACAACGGGTGCAAAATGCTGCGGCCAGGATGCTTATGGGCGCTCCAAGAAGAGCATCCACCAAACCACTGCTGAAAGCCCTCCATTGGCTTCCAGTACGTGAGCGAATATCCTTTAAATCATCCTGTATGGTCCACAAAGCACTCCAAGGCAAAGGCCCCCAGGCTCTAAGGAGCCTGATTTGTCCTTACAGACCCCCGCGTGTCCTCCGATCGGATCTTGAAAATTTTGCTATAGTTCCCAGAGTTAGAAAAGCCCGTACGGGAGGTCGTCGCTTTTCTGTAAATGCGGCAAAAAACTGGAACACCCTCCCGAGGCACATTCGCACTGAACCTTCCCTTCTCAAATTTCAAAAGCTTCTTAAATTTTTTCTGTTCCCCAAAATTCCTTAAAGATAAATACATTTTCTGTTCCTTTTGAGTTTTCTGTTATTGGTTAGGCAGCACTGGGACGCTTACGGGCAGCCATGCGCTTTATAAATCCAATTTCATTTCATTTCATTTCATTTCATTATGAAGCTTAAAGCGGTTGAACTGGGTCTTAACATTGACAATGAGTATCAATTCTTTTTAGGTACTGAGTAAGAATTTAGGGATGTAGTGCTTTACTGTAGATCAGATATGGAGCGCTTCCCGATATATGTTTTTCCTCTAATTGGCTGTATATTTAATATTGATGATTATAGAACTTGAAATATTATAGCTATGGAGTAAATGTACGCATGAGCCTTGAATTTGTTCATAATTATTGTACTGTTGAGACAATTTAATTTAACTTATTTTGCTCTTGAATGTGACTGTTAAGACATGTTTCCAGATATTAATATTCATTATTTGTTTCAATTAATTGAAATGTAGGATGAGCATATTGGCCATACTTTCCTCTCTTCCTTCTTTCTATTTAATTTAATAATTTCTTCTATTTATTTTTACTACTTACCTTCTCACCCATTCCCGGATCTGCGACTAACATTGGTACTCTCTATTATAATATTCTAGTACACTTCATCTTACTCGTATTTACTTAGATTTTTTAGTATCATGGCCAAACAGATACTGCACATGAGCATTACTCTTACTCACTCTTGACGACGTATAGATCCAGTCATTGTAAGTAGTTTAAATAGAATTAGATTTACAAATACGAATATCCTAATACTTATTTACTGAGGATTAGAGTAAACCCGTGACTTTTTATTTAAATCAATACTTAATACATAAAAATAAACATGCTCCAAGATGGCGCTTACACTTTGGGAATATATAAGGACACTACAAGATGGCGCTGATATTGGACGCCGAGTTTGGACAGCGAGGATAGTTGCTGCCCGTTACGAGGTACCTCTCTTACTTAATCTAGTGGATATTCGTATTTTGCTAAAACTACGGTAGATAAAAGGGATCTAATACTACTTTTCTATTTGATCAGGAGGAGATACACGTATTCTGGAGGCCGCTATACAACTGTGGAGACATAATTTGGTGAGCAATAGGGAGATATGATTTAGCTACCTTCGCATATTCATTATTTCCATTTCTGAATTCGGCATTATTATTTTCCAGCGTACTTTTTGATATTAGGATGATAGCGACCTCCAACTACAGGCTGCATATAATCGGACTGTAGGTGAGTGTACATAACTCTTCTCACGAAGAGATCGAATATGAGGAAAGGATTGGTTTTGATTGATGAATCGCCATTAGGAACGACAAATAATACGAGAGATATAAGTTATCACATTCCCATACCTAAGTGATGTACGTTATAATGTTATGATGGGAAGACAAAAATAAATTAAAGATGAGGCCAATATTCTAAATCTTGCACTTACTTTTTACTGGATTTATGGTGTTCTAAATACTGGGAGAATCAGAAGAGATATGTTACAGATCCCTGTTAAAGTTAAAAAACAGAGAAATACAATTTATTTGATTTAAATATGTATCCAAGAGTTTAAGAAACCGCGAATAGATAGCCCTGAAGAAGCCAGTGTGTTATATTGTACACGACGAAACACGTGTTGGCTGTTGTACCAATATTTGGTGGTTGTATCATCATTCTGAATATTGAAGCAAGAAAATAAACGACAAGAAATATTCGTCTATTTTGATTTATGGACATTTCTATCACAAGTTGGTGATTCGAGACAAGTGACTCTTGCCTGGAACATTTTCTTTTATTTACAGACTGTTTTTCGATAAGAGTGCTCAGAGGTTACTGTAGAATTTTGTAGCTTTCACTTTGTTGAGAGTTGTTGATGTTGGATACGCATCTTACCTCTAGAGGCACCACTTTACAGTAACGGATATACTGTTATCCCGGATATTATACGGTTGAGCGCCCACTAGCCTGTTGGTATCCCAATCAAGTTTTTGTATTTCACAGCAAGGTGCTGCCACCCAAAGGGATTTGCATATATACTTACTTCCATGATGAATAGGGATCAGGAAGCACAGGATCTATTTAATAATCTGCAAACTAGGAGCAGACAAGACAAGACTGTCAGTGCATCGTTACCTGCTAAGAATGTAGGCTTAAGGGAGAAATTTATGAAATTGGAGAATTTGAAGAGACAGGAGCTTAACAAATGGTGGGATGCCGCGACCCTTAAACAGTATCTCACCCTGAATAGAATACCTAGGGGTTTAAGATCTCAAATCATGCCTACTTACGAGGATTTGGAACCTGATTTATTAGTTAATTGGGAGCAAGAACTGACAAACTCTTCTAGAAACCTTATTAACATACTCATAGAAAACGCTGAGAGAAAGATCAAAAAATTACTAGAAGAGATTCAGAAAATTGAAGAGGAGATAAAAGAACTCAATATGCCTGAGGCAACAGTTAAGAATTATACAATTCTAGATAATTTCCTCGCAGACTTACAGGCAGACATAAAACGTAGGAAGGCGAGGAAACTACAAAGGGATGAAAATGATTGCAAGGCAGGTCGCGTCTTCACGTTTGCTAAGCACTTTGATTACTTGGTCAAACAAACACGGGGTTCCAAACAAAAAACGGTGACCACACCTAGCCTTAGTGCTAGTGATACAGAAGTTTCAAAAATAGTGAGCAGTGAAAATGAAGAGACTGATGTTGTACCGTCAGCCGGGGTTGGGGTACAAGGAAATACTTTTTTAGAGGAAGTGAAACGGCTCAGGATTGGAAATCGGGATTCTATAACCAGAGGCAGAGGTGGCGGGGTTATAAGACAAGGAGAGGAACAAGGGGCAAGGGGACAACAGGGCACCAGAAGAGGGATGAGAACAAGATCGTGGAAGGACTGACTGATATATCGGTCAACCCAGAAAATGAAATAGAAATCATTAATCTGTCAAATGTTGTACTTACAGATGATATGGTCAATTTGTTGAAGAGGGGACTAGGCTTTTGTCCTAATGTAGTACCGGATTGGTACATGACCAAAATTGATTTATACAAGTTTGTAAGACTACTTAAGATTAAGAAATTCTTTGTTCATGCACCTATTAAAGACAAAAGAACTGAACAATTGAGACACATGAGTGACCTGACTATTGAGGGGGCAAATGCAACGAGACTACTACTCTCATTAACTGAGAGTGAAGACGACCCTATCACAATTGCGAAACTACTAGAAGACTTGGAGATCAATAGATTTTTGAGCGAGAGCAGCGGTCTCAAACTAAAATCTAAATCGACTCCGCAGTTTGGTACTGGTAATACCATTGATGCATTCCACAAGTCAGTGGAATTGGATATAAATAGACTTATAGATAACAAATCCAAGAGTGGATATTGTAGGAAATTGGATAACTTGACGCAGGGAGAGAGATCAGCATTAAAAATATTGAAAACTAACGACAGCATTACCATACGCATGGCAGACAAGGGTTGTAATGTTGTCGTTATGGATACTGAGAAATATAATGCAGAAATTAAATCACAACTTGAGGATCGAAGATACTATCAACCCTTAGAGAATAACCCATTAGAAAAATTGAAGTGTACTATCAATGAGAAACTAAGAGTATGGTATGATATGACAATATTAGATGTTGATGAATATAATTGCATGACCTTATCGACACCTAAAGCTCCCTGCTTATACACCTTGCCCAAGGTACATAAAAATCGAGAACACCCACCAGGTAGACCGATAATTTCGGGGATTGGGGGACCTACAGAGAGGATTTCTGAGTATATTGATATTTTTATGAGACCTTATGTAGAAAGTCTGCCCTCATATATTCAGGACACTAAACATGTATTGAACATAATGTCAGATGTTACATGGCAGGAAGATATGTATCTTGTCACATTAGACGTGACCTCCCTTACGCTGTAAGAGGCGGCCGCTCACTCGCTCTCTGCCGATTCCCTGCTCTCTGACTGATTCCCTGAGTGAAAACTGCCGGCTGGTATCGTAGCGCTTCTCATTAGCACTGCTCTTCTTTGCTTGTATCGCAGCGCTTGTCCACATTGTTACCGCCCGCATTTGACTGCTCACATTTGCATGAATCATTTAGCACTGCGCTCGCTTTGTTTGGCTTCCACCTTATATTTTACTGTTCGTTTTACCTGTGCCTTCTCTCCATTGCATTATTCACTTTTTGGCCCCAAGCTCGGCCAGCTCGTATTTACCTCTGCTGCCATTTTGTTTGTTGTGCTTTCGAGCGAGCCCCTCCTCTCCGCCCCGCACCCGCCTCCCCAGCTGCTCCTCCCTCCCTCCGCCCCCCCCTCTCCATTTATGTCGGATGTCCACACGCGCAGCGTCCACGCGCTATGGCCGCGCCGAAGGTGCGCCAAAGGTAAGCCCGTCTACGCCCGTCCGCGCCTGGACCGCGCCCAGAGCCAGACCCCCTGGTCCCCGCATCACCCATCCTCCCCGCATTACATACGACGCCTCCTCCCTCCTTGCACTCAACCCCCGCCGACTCACTAACTGCGTCCAAGCAGCACCAGGACACACCCATGGACCCTTCACCTGCCACTCCTGCAAATTTACCTGCGTCAAGTCCCAAACCAATTCCACAAACACCAAACAGATAACCAACACCAACCACCTAAAATGCATCCTTCTCAACACCCGCTCGGTTCACAAACACGCCATCGACCTTTGGAATCTGCTCGACACCATCTCTCCGGACATCGCCTTCCTAACAGAAACCTGGATGAATGCCTCTTCAGCTCCAGAAATCACCATAGCCATCCCGGACGGCTACAAGATCATCCAACACAACCTCAACATCATCTCCTACGCTGATGACACTCAGCTGATCCTCTCACTCACCAAAGACCCAACCACCGCCAAAACCAACCTACACGAAGGGATGAAAGAAGTAGCCGAGTGGATGAAGCACAGCCGTCTGAAACTGAACTCGGACAAAACGGAAGTCCTCATCTTAGGCTCATCCCCTTCCGCCTGGGACGACTCTTGGTGGCCGACGGCCCTAGGAAAAGCCCCCATACCGACGGACCACGCACGGAACCTGGGCATCATCCTGGACTCCACACTCTCGATGACCAGACAAGTCAACGCCGTCTCATCTTCATGCTTCAACATCCTACGCATGCTCAAAAAAACATTTCACTGGATCCCCACCGAAACAAGAAAAACGGTCACCCACGCACAGGTTACAAGCCGCCTGGACTACGGAAACACCCTTTACGCTGGTTCCACCGCAAAACTACAGAAAAAACTTCAACGCATCCAAAATGCGTCAGCCAGACTCATACTAGACATCCCCCGCACAGACCACATTTCCGCTCACCTGAAAGACCTTCACTGGCTCCCCGTCAACAAGAGAATAACGTTCCGTCTCCTCACCCACCGCACACAAAGCCCTATACGAACTTGGACCGGACTGTCTCAACACACGCCTTTCCTTTTACACCCCCACCCGCCAGCTGCGTTCGTCCAACTAAGCCCTCGCCGCTGTTCCGCGCATCCACAAAGCCACCATGGGAGGAAGATCCTTCTCCTACTTAGCGGCTAAGAACTGGAATTCCCTTCCCATCCACCTCCGCCTTACTCAATATCACCTAGCCTTCAGAAAACAACTTAAAACATGGATATTCGATAAGTAAACCTCCCCCCCTCCCTCAAGCGCCTTGAGACCCAATGGGTATGTAGTGCGCTATATAAATTTTGACTTGACTTGACTTGACTTGACTTTATATTCCAATATAGACCATACTTTGGGGACAATCGCAGTTGAGTCCTTCTTGAACAAATGACCGGCTGAATTACTGGAACACACGAGGATGATACTTGATATGACGCTTATTGTACTGAAAAATAATGTTTTCATGTTTGATCGGAAATGGTATAGGCAATGCCTTGGGACCGCGATGGGTTCCAGATTCGCTCCGTCCTTTGCGAACCTCTTTATGGGGTGGTTCGAGGCGGAGTGGATCTGGGGACGTCGCGGTCAAAAATGGATTGAATATATACATTATTGGGGTCGCTACATAGACGACTGTCTCATGATCTGGACTGGTACCCTAAATGACCTGATGTGCTTCTTTGACTATCTTAATGATAATGATGTTAATTTGAAGTTTACTACACAGTATGATAAGAAAAGGATAACTTGTTTAGATTTAGAACTGTACACCAAATATGATAAATTATGTTTGAAGATGTATAGGAAAGAAACTAGTTGTAACTCGATCTTGCACGCGACTCGCTGCCATCCCAGCTCTCAGATTAGATCTATCCCTTATGGGGAGATGGTAAGAGCCAGGAGGAATTGCTCAGAGGATGAGGAATTTGAGAATAACATCGAAGACATGACCAGTAGATTCAGAGCTAGAGGCTATGACAAGGCAGTGATAGATAAAGCAAGGAGACGAGCATCTAAACTTAGGCGTTCCCAAACTCTGACACATAGAGCACATACTGATAAGGATGAACAGAAAGTACGCCTAGTGACTTGTTACAATACTGAGTCTCATAGACTTTATTCTATTATTAATCGTCACTGGCATTTACTTAAGGCTGACAAGGACTTGTGCCCCTTTATTGGAGAGAGACCATCCATAACTTTTAAGAAAGGAAAAACTTTGGCAAATGACTTAAGCCCTAGTTACCCAGTTAGGACCAGTACATTTTGGCCCAGGAAGACATTAACAGGATTTCATAAATGTGGACGCTGTAATTGCTGCAGATGGGCCAGAAAGAAAGTACAGAGTTTCAGTTATAATGGATCTGAATCTTACAAGATTGACACTTATATTAACTGTGAGACCACCTTTGTAATTTACGTGATAGCTTGTACATGTGGACAGATCTATGTGGGCAGCACTATACGTAGGCTCAGAGATAGAATTATGGAACACATCAGAGCTTAGAAAAATGGAGACACAAGGTATCCCATTGCTGCCCATTATGTCCAAAATAGTGAAGATCCAGATGGACACCAATTCAGCTACCATGGGATTGAACATGTGATGTCTGACCCAAGGGGAGGTAACAGGTTACTGAAACTCAGACGCAAGGAGCGCCCACTAGCCTGTTGGTATCCCAATCAAGTTTTAGCCCTAGTTTGTGATTACCTTACAGTGCTCAGATTATCATCCGCGCTAGAAGAGATGGGAGCCTGGGGTGTCTGGTCACAGTAGCTCATTTACATACAAAGGGGGTGACAACCTGTTCACAACGCACAGCACAACTTGTTTACGTAAAGTGCTTGTACACAGAAAAGGGTAAAGTCTTGTGTCTCTTTTTTCATTTTCTTTAATACATCCTGCACCTCGCTCTCTTCTTCTCTTTCTCTCATTTCAATTCATCATAAATTACTCAAATTCACTATTGCTTTATCAGCACGGCACAAGTCGGGGGTAGCCACAGTTTGAAGGGGTCCCCGTACTATTATCTAGAAACGGGACTCAGTTCCACCTAGCTCCTTAGCCTGCGACTGATGATTGTTACTTTGTGCCCCAGCACTGCAGACACAGGCCTCCGAGTGTTTGTGTGAGTGGCGCAAGAGAGGAACAGAGAACTTGACAAAATTAGCCATTCTATTGCTTAATACATTGTAAATGTGAAATACTTTGGGGCTGGATAAAGAATAACATCAGGAAACAACCGCAAATTAATGCACATTTTATTTATTCACTGAAAACTGTTTAAAAATGTAAATTCCAAGTTCCACATATCTGTTTAAAAATATTTACACTTTCAGTCATTTTCGAGTTTAGTTACAAACTAATATGGGAAAAACACATGATGTATAAAAACTGAAACCAAAAACGTATTTTTACATTATTTTATGTTTCTTGTTTTTTGTTTTTGAAGTGATGTCACTACATGTGACGTCACTGTGCTTTGCATATGATAATGGGCTCCTTCACTATTTTCCTTACTTGTGCAATGTTTATTGGCATGACATGGGTCTATAGGTATTAAAAATAAATATATAAATTCACAGGGGTTCAGCCCGTTTCTCTGGTGATGTCACACATTGACATGTATTTGGCTGCTTCTTCTATTTTTAGGTGAGTACAAATAACGTGCCGTTCCCCCTCCTTCCATTTCTCTCATGAATGTCACTGCCACTTCTGGAATTCATATGACGAATCATTTAGAACATTTGTGGACAAGGGACAATCTAGTGTGGAAGACAAGTTGCTGGGAGTGCAACGGATTGTCCCCGCACATATATGCTTTTGATGTGGGATTTCGCTATTTTGCTTCATTCTTCAAACAGAGTCTACTGCTTACAATGGCTCCATTCTGGTAAAAAGTAGAGTTTGGCAAGTCACAAAATGAATAGGGAGAGCCAAGTCGGAGAGGAACAACGGGTCACACTTAATTATAAGGCCTGAGGCACGAGCTGATCCATCAACCGATAACAGTCAAGGTATATGCTCTTTTATATCTAAAAATAGGTTATTTCTTGAACACCTGTGCTTCGCTTTAGTTCATTACATATGCTGCAGTGGCATTTGTTAATAGTAATACATGCATTTTACCAATGACGTTTCCCATCTCCAGAGCCCTGACAACATGTCCACTCTGGGTGTGTTGGGTTTATAGGTTTTATCACTAATCCGACAAGTTAGCTGAAAATACTGCTGTTAGTCCCAGTATTGTTCAGTGTTGCTTTTACAGGTAGTGTGGTCAGGTGCGATTGAATGTTTTTCTTTGGATCTCGTCTTCACCAAATAAAAATCAACAATGTTTATTTTCTTTTAATCCACATTGTGCTTGTCTCCCACTGTGTATCCTGGTGCATCATGTCACTTTGCTATGTGTACAGAAGTGAACAATCACTGGAAACAAACACTTTTATAATTCTGCAAATACTGTTATCTGTTTTTCGTCTTTACTGCTTGTCGGGTTTTCTATCATTTGCTATTTCAATGTCCCACATAATTAGAATTTTATCTTTTTCCTTAATCCATTCCTCTCACAATACCTGCACTGTTCTGCTCTTGTCTATGTCCGCACACAAGTCTCTCCACGACCTGGGCCCCAAGTACCTCAACGACCGCCTGACCTTCTACACGCCCACCCGCAAGCTACGGTCCACCAGCCTCGCCCTCGCAGCCGTACCACGCATCCGAAGAGCCACCGCCGGAGGAAGATCCTTCTCTTACCTGGCTGCCAAGACTTGGAACTCCCTCCCCATCCACCTTCGGCTGACCCAGGACCATCTCGCCTTCAGGAAACAACTCAAGACCTGGCTCTTCGAGCAGTAGCATACCCCTCCCCCCAAGCGCCTTGAGACCCTCCCGGGTGAGTAGTGCGCTATACAAATGGCATGATTGATTGATTGATTGATGGGCCAATATTATTTTTGTCTGTTCTTAAGTTCATTCCAGAGTCCCTGCATCTATAGGATTATTTTCATGTGAGTTAAATGAAGGAGTGTATTCACTGAGGGCTGTGTGGGATCAAAAATTGACAAAAGCCCTTCACACTTTCAGTGCCTTCTATGTTTTCTCCCTGTGTGTTCGCTGATGGCGTTGTAGCTCTGATATTTGACTAAAGCTCTTCTCACATTCATTGCACTTGAATGGTTTTTCCCCTGTGTGTGTTCGCTGATGACTTTGAAGGTGTAATAACTGACTAAAGCTCTTCACACATTCACTGCACTTAAATGGCGTTTCCCCTGTGTGTGTTTTCTGATGTCTTAGAAGGCTTGATAAATGACTGAAGCACTTTGCACATTCATTACACTTGAATTGTTTTTCCCCCGTGTGTGTTCGCTGATGACTTTGAAGGTGTGATAATTGACTAAAGCACTTTGCACATTCACTGCACTTGAATGGCTTTTCTCCTGTGTGTGTTCGCTGATGTCTTTGAAGGCTTGATAAATCACTAAAGCACTTTGCACATTCAGTGCACTTGAATGGTTTTTCTCCTGTGTGTGTTCGCTGATGACTTTGTACCTTTGATAATCGACTAAAGCACTTTGTACATTCACTGCATTTAAATGGATTTTCCCCTGTGTGTGTTCGCTGATGTCTTCGGAGGGTTGATAACTCACTAAAGCTCTTCCCACATTGATTGCACTTGAATGGTTTTTCTCCTGTTTGAGTTCCCTGATGATACCTTAATGCTCAAGAGTCGTGAAAACTAATGTCACATTCACTGCAATGATAGGGTTTTTCTCCTGTGTGTGTTCGCTGATGACTTTGTAGGTTTGATAATCGACTAAAGCTCTTCACACATTCACTGCATTTAAATGGCTTTTCCCCTGTGTGTGTTCGCTGATGACTTTGAAGGTTTGATAACTGACTAAAGCACTTTGCACATTCAGTGCACTTGAATGGTTTTTCCCCTGTGTGTGTTTGCTGATGACTTTGAAGGTGTGATAACTGACTAAAGCTCTTCACACATTCACTGCACTTAAATGGCTTTTCCCCTGTGTGTGTTTGCTGATGTCTTAGAAGGCTTGATAAATGACTAAAGCACTTTGCACATTCATTGCACTTGAATTGTTTTTCCCCCGTGTGTGTTCGCTGATGACTTTGAAGGTGTGATAACTGACTAAAGCACTTTGCACATTCACTGCACTCGTATGGCTTTTCTCCTGTGTGTGTTCGCTGATGTCTTTGAAGGCTTGATAACTGACTAAAGCACTTTGCACATTCAGTGCACTTGAATGGTTTTTCCCCTGTGTGTGTTTGCTGATGACTTTGAAGGTGTGATAACTCACTAAAGCTCTTCCCACATTGATTGCACTTGAATGGTTTTTCTTCTGTGTGAGTTCGCTGATGATACCTTAATGCTGAAGAGTCGCGAAAACTACTGTCACATTCACTACAATAATAGGGTTTTTCTCCCGTGTGTGTTCGCTGATGACTTTGTAGGTTTGATAATCGACTAAAGCTCTTCACACATTCACTGCACTTGAATGGTTTTTCCCCCGTGTGTGTTCGCTGATGACTTTGTAGGTGTGATAATCGACTAAAGCTCTTCACACATTCACTGCATTTAAATGGCTTTTCCCCTGTGTGTGTTCGCTGATGTCTTCGGAGGGTTGATAACTCACTAAAGCACTTTGCACATTCAGTGCACTTGAATGGTTTTTCCCCTGTGTGCATTCGCTGATGACTTTGAAGGTTTGATAACTGACTAAAGCACTTTCCACATTCACTGCACTTGATTGGCTTTTCCCCTGTGTGTGTTCGCTGATGTCTTCGAAGTCTTGATAACTCACTAAAGCACTTTGAACATTCAGTGCACTTGAACGGTTTTTCCCCCGAGTGTGTTCGCTGATGGCTTTGAAGGTTTGATAACTGACTAAAGCACTTTCCACATTCACTGCACTTGAATGGCTTTTCCCCTGTGTGTGTTCGCTGATGACTTTGTAGCTCTGATAATTGACTAAAGCTCTTCCCACATTCACTGCAGTTGAATGGCTTTTCCCCTGTGTGTGTTTTATTATGTCTTTGAAGGCTTGATAAGTGACTAAAGCACGTTGCACATTCACTGCAGTTGAATGGTTTTTCCCCTGTGTGTGTTAGCTGATGACTTTGTAGGTCTGATAATCGTCTAAAGCTCTTCCCACATTCATTGCACTTGAATGGTTTTTCCCCTGTGTGTGTTCGCTGATGATTCCTTAATGCTGAAGAGAAGCGATAACTCCTGTCACATTCACTACAATGATAGGGTTTTTCCCCCATGTGTGTTCGCTGATGACTTTGTCGGGCTGATAATCGACTTAATCTCTTCACACATTCACTGCATTGAAATGGCTTTTCCCCTGTGTGTATTCGCTGATGTCTTTGAAGGCTTGTTAAGGGACTAAAGCACTTTGCACATTAAGTGCTCTTGAATGGTTTATTCCCCCTGTGTGTGTTCGCTGATGTCTTTGTAGTTCTGATAATTTACTAAAGCTCTTTACACATTCACTGCACTTGAATGGTTTTTCCCCCGTGTACGTGTGCTGATGAAGCTTGAGTAGTGATGTCAAACTAAAGCTCTTGCTGCATGTGTATGATTCTTCTTTCTTGGTTAGTGTCTCTGGGTCGGGTATATATTTGTCTACATCCCATGACTGTATTTCCTGATGGGCCAACCTGGATGATAAAGCACTTGTTTTTTTCTTACACACTTCATATGTGCGCAGTATTATGCACGTTTGATTTCTGTTTTAACAATAAAATGCAATAGCCACCAAATATTTGCCACACTCCTAATACGTAGAAGGTGTCTTTGTAGGCGATTGTGCCTTTAGATTAGATTATGGCTATGCACGATTGCGGGTAAAGATGTATCTTCCTTTTGGCCGGTGCAAATCGGGACAGTCTGTTGTATTGTAGATATAAGAACTCCTCTTTCCTTTACCCGTCAGTTGTCCAGCTCCGCTCTGTTGTGCTTGTATCTGGTTACTGTGGTTTGGCCAGAAAGAATTTACAATTCACCTAGAGCAGGGAATGATGGCTTGTCATCATTTTAGAAAACAGAGCACTGCGGTAATCACATCATACCGATACCATGAACAAAGTTGGTATTTGACACTTGTTTATACAGGAGGCGGTTTGTTATTGTTGTTGCCTTGATTTTCCTAAGGTCATTTCTTCGTCTTGTGGCGTGGAGGTGCACAGCTCAGACTCTTACAATCACTGAACTGCCCTTGATACTTGATCCGGGATCTGTCAGTTTGTGTGCAGGTTCCTCTGTCGCCGACTGCGCTGATGTTTTCCTGAATACTGAAGCTCATTAATTCTGCTATTATTGAAGATTTACAGCCTTCGCTTCATTATTGATGGTCATTTCACACATTCAAGGTTTGTTTTCTGTTGGATGTAAAGATATTTAAAATTACTAAATTGAAACATAATGGAATGAGAATTCACAATATTTAACTGGTTGTAAAATACATTTTGGGGGAGATTCACCAAATCTCCACGCAATGCAGCGCAGCCCCCCGCTGGAGGCTGCA
This sequence comes from Lissotriton helveticus, assembly GCF_964261635.1. Classification (NCBI taxonomy): domain Eukaryota; kingdom Metazoa; phylum Chordata; class Amphibia; order Caudata; family Salamandridae; genus Lissotriton; species Lissotriton helveticus. The sequence goes on along the minus strand of NW_027611702.1, from coordinate 131,527 downwards.
TTCTGCGACAGGGAGGGAGCAGGAGAGCACCATATTTTCAAAGATATGGCTCTCTCCTTCCCTTTCCCTTGCGCCGGCACTGATTACAGCAGCCGTGCTCCATGCACACACCTTAGCACAAGAGCTCTAGGGTGTGTGTGAGCCCAGCATAGGTTTTGTACAGAAAGGACACCCTTGCCAGACACGAGGGAAAGCTTTTCCCACTTTGTATGCATGTTGCGCCGTGCAGCACGCATGCAAAGTCATAAAAGGAAGGAGAAATTAAAGAATTTCTCCTTCCTTGCACCTAGTTTAGAAGGGTGCAGTTTTCTCATGCTAAACCCAATCTACTGTATTTGGTAAATTGGGTTTAGCGTGAGAAACCATGGGTGGTTGCACGGGAACGCCCATGCACCACCCTTGGCAAGTCCCCATGGTGCAAGGTAATGCGAAGCTGTGCTATGCAATGCTTCATATTACTTTTACGTTATTTGCAGGAAAGAGAATTAGGAAAAAAAGATTTTGCACTGTTTTGTGCCACTTTTGTGACACAAACAGGGAGCAAAATCTTAGTAAATCTCCCCTTCTTCTTTACCGCCTTTGAAACTTAGCAAGGAACATTTCATCACACACAGATATTTTACTAAAAGTTCTGTTGATCAGGTGATATCTTATTACTGTCTGAAAAGAAGGTGATTCACCAGTGTTCACAGAGTACCTTAGCAAAGTAAGGGCGCTCACGGAGCACCCAAGTGCTTGAGGTTTTGCTTAAGATAGACGCATATGGTCAAGATTTCTTTGAAACAACAATAGATTTTAGAAAAAGAGATGATCAGGCTGGGCTGCAAAATTTTCAGTAATCATTACGAAGTATACAACAAAAGTAACTCCAGTCACACACTTCTTATTGTTTCTTTCCTATCCACTTAAGAACATCTCAAATGCCAACTCCTGTCTTTAACTCGCTGTTCATAAGTCACCTCTGACACTTTCAGCAGCTCCCTTGGTTCAAGCATTTCTGGTTTCTTCTAACCTGGGAGATTGGAAGATTATTGTGAGTTGAGGGGGGTTTCCTATCGCCATAACATCTGTCCATCTCCCTGAAACTAACACAGCTTACAGAGCCTGGTTCTGGCCCTGAAAGACAACTTTAAAAAGCAAGTTTTTAGTTCTTCCTAAAGTAAATAAAGTTCTGTAAGATACAGCTCCTTCCGGGGCTTTTGTTTAAAACAGAGAGAGGGGCCTGTCCTTTACATTATACGCACAGATAAGGCAAACAAACGTTAATTCATAAAATTTAATAATCAACAATATCAGTCATTTAGTACTTCTTGAGAATCCATCACAACCAATAATTTACCGGACATATCCCCGCATCAGATGTGTGCATATTACTCTTTTTTCCCCCTTTTCCACCATTACATGGGATCTGGCATGATATTGTCCGTTTGGGGTTCAGGATGCCACTTTGTGACTGGATCGCCATTTGGCAGAGCGGGAGGAGTTGTCAGTTATCCACAGGTGATTCCACATTTCTACCTTTCCATATTTCTCATATTCAAGTTTACTAATTTCTTGTCCTAGACCCCCCTACTGCCCTCTGACTGCGCACTCTGTGGGGCTCATAACCCACCGAGGCCAGGAAGACCGTCACCCAGGCACTCGTCACCAGCCGACTGGACTACGGGAACACCCTCTACGCCGGAACCACAGCCAAACTGCAGAAAAGACTCCAACGCATCCAGAACGCCTCCGCATGACTTGTCCTGGACATCCCTAGACACAGCCACATCTCCGGCCACCTGAGAGACCTGCACTGGCTCCCCATCAGCAAGAGGATCACGTTCAGGCTCCTCACCCACGCACACAAGGCTCTCCAGGACCTGGGCCCCAAGTACCTCAACGACCGCCTGACCTTCTACACGCCCACCCGCCAGCTACGATCGACCAGCCTCGCCCTCGCTGCCGTACCACGCATCTACAGAGCCACCGCCGGAGGAAGATCCTTCTCCTACCTGGCAGCCAAGACTTGGAACTCCCTCCCCATCCACCTTCGGCTGACCCAGGACCATCTTTCCTTCAGGAAGCAACTCAAGACCTGGCTGTTCGTTCAGTAAAGTACCCTCCCCCAGCACCCTGAGACCCTTCCGGGTGAGTAGCGCGCTATACAAATGTCATGATTGATTGATTGATTGATAAGAAGTCAGATAACGGCCTGATAGTCACAAGGCCATGGATCTCACTTCTTCTACAACACTTATTGCCGACTTAGGGCCTTGTTTAGAGTTTTTCCAACAGATTATTGCCTCAAAACTAGGAGTTGGTGAAGAATTTCACTCTGCCGGCGTAGCTCGTGATGCAGAACAGAGTTTTTTTCACGGAACGCAAACAATGCAATATCACAGGCCAGGCATTAGGAGAATCCGACGCAAACAATGTAATAACACCGGCCAGGCACTAGGTGAATCTGATGCAAAAAATACAATAACACAGGCCAGGCACTAGGGGAGCAAGCTATCTTATCACCAGCAAGGGACACAACAAGCTCTGTGCAACACCCTGGTGGCCAACGGTAAGGTGGAGAGCGCTTGTGAGAAAATATAACGTGCTAGACCTCCTGCTGGTAATAGTTCTCAATGCGGGAGGTCACGGTAGGTCGCGACCACTCGAGGGTAGAACTCTGTCATTCTCGTTGATGAAGCTGCCACTCGATTAGAATGTCAATTAGAGAGGCAGAGGCAGCAGCGCCCTCTGGCATGAAGGGAAGTGCTGTTTGTGCTGATTTTACAGTACGGGACAAACTCCTGGCACTAAAAATCAGTGAGAGCAGCGCAGCTTAACAAACTCTGCCACTAGCGGAAGTAAGCGAGTACGGCAGAGTTTTCCTGGTGCTTTCTGGAGTTGCGCGGAGTAAAACTCTGCGAACTACACAAAGGCCTAATCAAAACGTGACACATATCCTGTCTGCCTTATTATTATTGCCACAGGATGTAATCCATTTTTAATGGGGCGGGCAGGATACCTGTCACCTTTGTGATGGAATAAACCATCAGCTGAAATCTAAATCAGGCATTTGGTGTACATGGTGTCCAGTGTGGCTAGCAGGGCTTGAAGGATCTTGTGGTTTGTGGGTCTCTCATTGATTTGAGGTCACAGCCAGGCAGAACTTCTGCCAGCGGTGCCTTGTGCAGATCTTCCTTTCTAGGCAGGACTTTTGTCAGCTGCGCCTTGTGCGGATCTTCCTTCCAGGCAAGGGCTTCTTTCCTCAATGATTAGTTCAAAGGTCAGTAGAGGTAAAACTGGTCCGGGTCCTCTTCTTTATTGGAGTTCAACTGGTCAAGCAACATAGCTCGAGCTCTGAGATGAAGGAGAGTCTGGATTTTCTGAGCTCCGTAGAACATTAAGACAGTTCTTCCGCATCTAACACATACTACAAGACTCCAAGAGTCCACGCTACAAGTGCTGCTGCAAGGTTTAATTAACCCACTGTATCTGAACATCCCCTGGCAAATGCCAACTAGAGAATAAACATCCTGCCTGCACCAGCAGAGTGCAGAAAGCTTTTGAAGCACCCCGAGGTACATTGACTTTCTCTATCTGTCGTAACTGAAGATGTTAATTCTTGGTAACATCTATCCCCTTTGGACATGGTCCTCCATTTTACTATCAGAATGTAACTCATCCTGCGCAGACACAAACCCTCAAGTCTGCATTGCATGAAGCTGGGTGGTTCTCACGCAAAAGACGGCCCTCCACAAATTGCTGAAATTTTCTTACACTCCCTGGACAGCCGTGGCAACACACAGACCAACTACACCCCCTCAGGGATCACCAGTCCGTCTGCCAGGATCAAGACTCAGATCTTTCAACCTTCTCTGTTACCGTCTTTGGAACGGCCTGTCTCTGGGATTCGTGGAAGCTCCACACTCGGTGAGCTCAGAGTTGCCTTGTAAAACCATCTCATGAGAGTGGAAGAAAAGAACATTAAGTGACACGCACTGCACAGAAGTGTAAATATATCTACCATTATTGTTCCATGTACTATTGTCCTAATGCTGATGTTTTGACATGAATTTTTTGCCGTCTATCACAGCAGCTTCTTCGTTTAAAATGTTACCCAATAGTTTGTTTTCCATCATACCTACTTACCTATGTACTGTTCCTGACCTTACAACATCTCTGGCAGACATGTTGTGCTGTCTGTTGCCACATAAATAGGAAGTAGATTGTTACTGCAGGAAGTGTCCTTGCAGTCAGATGCACTTGATTGGGATAAAAGGTACCATGTTTGTTAGAAAAGCTGCAACTATTGGAATAATAACATACCAAAAGCCGCACATACAGTGCAATAACACAGACCAGGTACTAGAAAAAAGTGATGCAAACAATGCAATAACACAGGCAAGGCATTGCAAGAATATGACACAATCAGTGCAATAACGCAGGCCAGGTACTAGGAAAACGGGACTCAAACAATGCAATATCACAGGCCAGGCATTAGGAGAATCCGACGCAAACAATGTAATAATACAGGCCAGGCACAAGGAGAATCCGACGCAAACAATGCAATAACACAGGCCAGGCACAAGGAGAATCTGATGCAAACAATATAATAACACAGGCTGGGCACTAGGTGAATCCGAGGCAAACAATGCAATAACACAGGCCAGGCTCGAGGAGAATCTGATGCAAACAATGCAATATCACAGGCCAGGCATTAGGAGAATCCGAGGCAAACAATGTAATAACACAAGCCAGGCACTAGGTGAATCTGATGCAAACAATGCAATAGCACAGGCCAGGCACTAGGAGAATCTGATGCAAACAATGCAATAACACAGGCCAGGCACTAGGGGAGCAAGCTATCTCATCACCAGCAAGGGACACCACAAGCTCTGCGCAGCACCCTGGTGGCACAGGAGTTCCAGGGTCCACGTCGGAAACGCCGCTAGTGCCATCAGCCTATCCAGGCGCTCAACCTCAGTGTGAGGACTGCCTGCCCCAGCATCCCTTGATGTCACGGCGCTTATAGCGCTGCCTCTCCCCCCGCAGTGCGGGACCCGCGCGGGCGAAGCCCGGGCCAAGGGCTGTCCCGTCCTTGCCCTCATTGCCAGGAAGAGGCAGGGCAGGGCTACCCCCCTTTCCACTGGCATTAGGCATCTTGCCTTCTCAGATACGCTGGACATTCAAGAACTGTCGTGGACTAGCCAAGGTACTGTTAACGCGGTTATCTCCCAGCATTGTCCAAACTACTCTCTTTGATTCTAAATAATTACGCTCTCTCTCCTGAGGGGTTTGTGGGGCCGGTATACGGGTGGCCTGAGGGTTCTCATTGTCCACGGGGCCAAGAGGCCTGTTCATTGCTGATTGTGTAGACAGGCTGCTTTAGACTTAACTTGCGGTAGCATGGGGAAAAGGAAAACTATGGAGGGCAGTGGAGGAGGAGCGGGAGGGATAGTAAAGGGAAAAAGGCTAGGAAGAAACAGAAACATGCAGGGAGTAATTGTGTACTGGATAGGATAGACACCCGCATTAACGAGTGCGAGGACATATTAGTGACAGATACAACCACCCATGTAGCAAATACTAAATCCCCACAACGCTCTACCCAACCAGCTAGCTTAAACAACCCTACTACGGCCCGCCAATTAGCTATTCCAGCTATGTTTCATAACCCACTAAAACAAGCGTTGTCATAGCCAATGGGTCTCGTCTTTGGGACCTTATGTGTTTAGCCAGAACTTTTGGCTATGTTGTAGAGCGTTGTGGCTGCTGTGAATTTTGTTGAAAAGTTATAATAAAAAGTGTTAAGCATTTTTGTTACGTTTATACAAACGAAGACAACATTATATACAACTGAAAAACCTGATAAAAAAGATTTTAACATAAAAAATGTCTTCTACTTTTTTTGTACTTGCACGGCTGGCAACTTTTTCCTGCCTGTTCTCATGCTTGTTTGTTATAATTTTTTTGTTATGGGAAAGCAGGACATAAATAACGGGGGAGTGCAGGTTGGAAAACAGTAATTTAATTAGAACACGAGCAGCGGACGGACACTAGGGGAGAATCAACAGATGCCAGATTCCAAGGGCAGACTGACGTGATGATTAGGTGGTGCGCTGATACAAAATGGTGGTGGTGAATGATGACTAGTGCTCAGGTGGTGACAATATATGTTGTGTATTGGAGGTACGATTGTAGAGTTGAAACATATTGTTTGGTGTGTAATTAAGCAGTGTGTTTTGGAAATGTGGAGTTGAAATGTGTGGCCTGGAACTGTGGTGTTGAGTGAAATTATGCTTAGGAAAATTGTGTCATGGTGTGGAGTGCATTTATGCTGATTGGTGGTATGTGGTATAGAGTGCAGAGTGTATTTATGATGCATTGAGTACAGTGCAATTATATGTCGTGTAATTATGTGGCACTGAGTGGTAATATGTGGAGTGTATTTATGTTGCACTGAGTAGAGTGCAATTATATGGCTTGTAATTATGTGGTACTGAGCGGGATGTGGAGTGTATTTATGTTGCATTGAGTAGTGTAATTATGGGCGTGTAATTATGTGGCACTGAGTGGTATTATGGGGAGTGTATGTTGTATTCAGTGGAGTGTAATTTTGTGGCATTAATTGGAGTGTATGTTGCATTGAGTGCAGTGTAATTATGTAGCATATAATTATGTGGCACTGAGTGGTATTGTTTGGAGGGCATGTTGCATTCAGTAGTGCAATTATGTGGTGTGTAATTATGTGGCACTGAGTGGTATTATTTGAAGCATATGTAGCACTGAGTGCAATTTAATGTGTAGCATATAAGTATGTGGGACTGTGTGGTATTATGTGGAGTGTATTAATGTTGAATTGAGTAGAGTATAAATATGAGGCGTGTTATTATGGCACTGAGTGGTATTATGTGGAGTGTATTTATGTTGCATAGAGTAGAGTGTAATTATGTGGCGTGTAATTATGTGGCACTGAGTGGTATTATGGGGAGTGAATGTTTTATTCAGTAGAGTAATTATGTGGCACCGAGTGATATTATTTGGAGTGTATGTTGCATTGAGTGCAGTGTAATTATGTATCAAATAATTATGTGGCACTGTGTGGTATTATGTGGAGTTTATTTATGTTGCATTGAGCGGAGTGTAAGTATGTTGTGCGTAATTAAGTGGCACTGAGTGGTATTATTTGGAGTGTATGTTGCATTGGGTGAAGTGTTATTATGTAGCATATAATTATGTGGCACTGAGTGGTATTGTGTGGAGTGTATGTTGCATTCAGTAGAGTGTGATTATGTGGTGTGTAATTATGTGGCACTGAGTGGTATTTGGAGTGTATGTTGCATTTAGTGCAATGTAATTATGTAGCATATAATTATGTGGCACTGAGTGGTATTGTGTGGAGTGTATGTTTTATTCAGTAGAGTGTAATTATGTGGCATGTAATTATGTGGCATGTAATCATGTTGCACTAAGTGCTATTATTTGGAGTGTATGTTGCATTTAGTGCAGTGTAATTATGTAGCATATAATTATGTGGTATCTATCGTGACACCCCAAAGCGGACTCCATCAATGCATGCACCCAGGATCTGGGGACAACACCCTTAATTCTGCTCGAGTTTAGCATAGTGCAGAACACAAGTCACCTTAAAAAATAACACTACATCACAATGCAATAACAATAGACTTCTGTTCTGTTCCCTGAACCCAGACAACCCTCCGATCACTCATGGACTTTCCTTTACCTTTGCCCGTGTATAGTGCTCAGCTGCCTTTAGGGTAGGTTTGCGCTCTACAGATACCACATATGTACATAAATATTGAACCAAAGCCAATCAGGGAGGTTCAGTGCTAAATATGTCAGACAATGAGTGCATTTCACTTGTGCGAGCATTGTGTGCAGCCTCTCGTCGGGTGGATGGGGTGACCAATTCTCTGTGTTGTTGGGTTTATTTCATTTACTGAACTGACTGTGTTCTTACAGAATACTAACTCTGGTGTGTGACTCCTTCTGCGGCACACTGACTGAATCGAATCATTTGACTCGATTTACAGTGAATTCAAACCAAATGCGTCTAATTAGTAAACGTGAGAACTAGAGAGAGAGGGGGGCTTAGTTCGAATAAAGGACAAGAGATGGGAAGAGATAATAGAACATTATAAGGAACACAGAAGAGCAGGTTTAAGAAACAGGGTGGAAGAAATGGTGAAACCGGGGTAAGAAAGATCGCCCCTTGAGCATCAGTTTCAGGAGCAAACTCAGAACTTTTGGAAGCTGCAGCGTCCCGCGAGTGGTGCGCGCTCTCGTGTGAAATCTGACACAAAACAGATGGCACATGGCGCACCGCAGCTCGTAACCACAAGCCGTAGGCCTTTTCACACGCTTCCAGAGCGATTCCAAGAGGTCGTTTTCCTAGAGCAGCGCATGCGCACATGGTTTCAAAGGTCAAAGCACATCCACTGGGTCATGGTTGACAGGGTACCAGTGGATAGTTTAAAAACCAACAGCGTCAGTTCCAAAACCGGGAGTCATCCAGTAAGATAACTCCTACATTTATTCCCCTTTGCACATCACTGTTTGATACTTTAATTTATGTAGGAAACAACATGAGATATCCCTGAACATAATGGTGCATATTACTCTGATGATCAAACAAGCTGTGAAGGCGTGCTTGAAGCAACTTTTTCTGTCACACTGTGGAAAAGTAAATTTTGCCATGTCATATGTGCCTACGTGTTCCCCATGTTATGTCATATGTGCATGACCGATATGCATGTATCCCCCTCTGATCGATTGAAGACGCAATTACAGTTGTGTCCATCTCTAGTATGCCAGTTTCCAGTTCTCGTGAAAGCAACGAATATCAGGCCTATGTAAAACCTACGTTGCCACGTTTTACAGTGTACACGTTAATTCATGGAATTATCCCCGTTTCTAGGCCTCAAAAGGGCCCGGACTCAGATTCAGCTCCTGTTTCCTGAACCCTCTCCGAGGAGCGATACAGCCCCCACCTGCATCCCTGACCCTTAGCTTACTTCATGCCTCGCAGTGCCCGGCCCAGCCTGGCTCTGCCTCCCAGTCTGCCAAGAGTATGTTATGTTTCTAGTTATCAGTCCAGTCCTCCTTCTCTGCATTCCTAAGCTACTGAATCGCATCAATAGTTTCCGTCATGGTCTAGCCTTTATGTCTCCATGTAAGAGAAATACTGTATTAATATTCATAGAATATTCCTCGCACACGCACTACATGTAGAATAATGCATGCACCAGTCTTAGTGTCTATTAGCCTTTACCCTGATAACTTTTGGATTCTATCAACATGTACTCTAAACACCAGATACTAGATATGCCTGGGTACATGTCGCTCTGACACTCCAGACTTTAGTCTCCTCTTCTAGCGCAGAAGCCATAGCCCCCAATTCTCCCTGGTAACACGTCATTGTCAGTTTGCTCGCACCACTAGGTTAGAGGTCCCAGCTGCTCAGGTAGCCCCCTCCATGTTTCCGCCCCGTTTATGACATATTCTGTTACGTTTACATCACATGTCTATGTATACGCCCTGTACACGCCTTCTTGTTACATCATTTTACCCTTATCTTTCGCGACTGTTATGAACCACGCCTACTGCTACGCCTACTGTATTGAATGTAATGTATTTGTTCAAGTATATATATTGTACACCGATATTAAAGTTTGCTAGCCATCCCAGATCCTGCCCCCGGCAGCTGCCATCCTATTCCCATGCAGGCTGTCCTGTTCCCGTCCTTTATGCCTGATTAAAGCCTGTAAACTCCAGCTACCTCGAATCTTGACTCTTATTTATTGAGCTACCTGTTTATTGATTAATTCCGAAAAATAGATCCGGTAATAATTTATTTATTTACCACATAATGGCGCCCGAATAGGGACTTGCCCTTTCCCCACGCGCCGGAGAAGCCACGCAGGCCCCCTGATCCTCTGCAGCCGTGACGGAACCATACCGTGCACGTGCAGATATTTCTGCTTCAAGTATCCATCAGGCCCACGGAGGAGACGGAGGTTGCGGTCCAGCGTCCAGACGAGGCGGTGGAGGAACGCGGCGAGTCCCGACCAGAGCCCAAGCCGAGAGTCCAAGGTCCGAGGTATCCGGAGGCCCACCTGTAACTGAAGTCCGAAGTTCGTCCGTCCGTCGTCGTAGCAGTCCAGTCCAGTCCGAGGCCTTCCGTTCTTGCTGCCCGGTGAGTACCGTTGCTGGGGTAGTATCTAGACAGGGTCAATTAATTTGTCTCTGGTCCGTGGGTTTGGGTACGCAAATCCAACACGAAGTGTTCACTTAGGTGGACGCGGGTCCTGACGTGTCTCTTTATGGGACCGGTAAGTTTCGTGCTGTTTCAGCAGTACATCTAGTCATTCTAGTAAGTTCTATTCTCGAGAAATTCATGTGTTCTGTTTTCAGTATTTCAGGTAATATTCTGTCCGAACTGTTATTTTAAATGTTATTCTATGTGTTTTCAATGTCGTGGTATGAGTGATTTGTTTTCTTAATTATATTTGTGTTTATCGTGTATTGTATTTTGTCCAGACTCCAGCCTAAGTTATGCCTCTGTTCTCAAAGTTACGTCAGTTAAGAACTAGAAAAGGTCTGCTAGAGGAAGCAGTTCCTGTCCCGCCTAGGGACAGTCCAGGTCATTTTATGTATCATAAGCATGGCATAAGTGCCATATTATATCTAGACTTATGGGTGGAGTACACCAAGGAATTAGAAGAGAAATATAGATGGCCCGTATCAGGTACGTGGGATGCCGAGTGCATCATGCGAGTAGAAGAAGCATTATGGAAAAAGAAAGCCAGACAGTCCCAGAAAGATGCCATCGAGTTATGGCGCAAAGAATCTCATAAAAGAACCGAAAAAGAAATCAGAAAGTCAGAATTAAGTAGAGAATCCTCAGAAAGAGCCCAAGAAAGGGAATTAATCGAAGTAGGTGAACGAGTTAAAGGCGAACAGTCAGAAAGACAGAGAAATGCCCTCATTAAGGGTATGTATCCTCTTCTTGCCGAGGGCTTGCCGAAAGCAACCCCGGAAGCACCATGTAATTTTCCGCCGCCATTAGTTCCGATTAAGCTACGTCACAAACCGACCGCAGCTGATATTTTTCTCTCGTCCTACTTGGACGACACAGTCCCAGAATATGCAAATCCTGCTCCGCCAGCTCCTGTAAATAATGTAATTCCTGTTCCTCCAGCCACCGGGGCACCTGTTACAGCACCTGTTACGGTACCCCCGGTCCAGCCTACAGTCCATGTACCCGCTACATCAGTCACTCTCCCAGTACGAATAGTACCAGTCGACGATTCTAGTTTAGGAGCCGCGGGGGGAGATCCTCCTCGTACCCCGCCGCCACACAAACGTCTGTCATTACTTGAATTACATGAACGTGCGTTACAGCGTACGCCCAAACAGCAGTCCGTTGCAGATATCAAACGAGCTCTCACCGAATGCCGTTATGATTCAGTCCCAGGCGATGATAATATGGTTATATATTCATTGCGTGTAAGACGGGTGACCGAGTATTTGGACACCCTACCGAATATGAAAGAAGATCTAGACAGAATATATTGTTTCATCCGTACAGGAGAAGATCCAGAAAGTATTGGCGAAGTCATGTCTCAAAGGAAAGCCGAGACTCAGCTCATGCTATTAAAGTTTCTAATTAATTGTTTAATAAGGGAACAAGATTATCCGACTAAAGATCCGATCGAAATGAGAGTCCTGACAAAGTGGAGTGATCATATAGCCGAGGGAAGACACAGGACACTCAGTTGTATAGAGAGTATGTACAAGAAAATTCGTAAGGAAATAATAAGGTTACACGAGAAACGCAAAGCAGCACAAGTAAGCGAGAAAGAAGACGCCTCTGATAATGAAGAGGTAGACGACGAGAATCCCACCAGAATAGCGTATGTAGGTAAAACTAGACTTCCCGACCGACATTCACGTCTAGAACACAAGAGGGTTTTTCCTCCTCCAGTACCAGAACAAGGTTCTCTTGAGCAAGTATTTCAAGCTACCGATCACATTCTGAAATCACGAATCGGTTATAGTGAACTTAGTACTATGCATGAACAAGAACTAGCCCGATCAGCAGTTCGATGGATTACTGATTCTACCACTTTTCCAGACGAAATAGTGGCACAAATGTTTCTGAAACTGCCCCCAGCCGAGCAGCGACTGGTGGGTATGTATATGATCCAGCACCTCATTACACTGTATGAGGGACAGCATTCTGACCCAGGTCCGTTACATGATGTTCTGAACGAGTTACTCCAATATAGATGGAGAGGTTTAGGTACCGATTTAATTAATGTCATTCTAGAACAGCGCCACAAATATAGAACGTTTCTGAATCCGCATTTTGTTCACGTCTCACTTCCAGAAAGTAAACCATTTTACATAGATAGACAGCATCCGTTACGAGAAGTACACCCAGTTAGGACAGCGGGTGGTGAAATGCAACAAGTATTTGTTTACACCCCTATCACAAAGATGGAACTCTTAGAGATGAAGAAGTTCATTCCTTGTCACGACAAAGATCCAGCAGGGTTCCATCGAGAATTAAAAGACATGCTCCGTATGGGAGAATACACATATCCAGATATCATTAAAATGCTAAAGGTCCTGTTGCCCGCAGGGGTATATGAAAAACTCAAGGAAAAAGAATGGGAGGTGGGAGAGCTCTAGAAGCTGAAGATAAAATACGAGTACCAGGTACCGGTCTTGGGGACAAATGTAAAGAATTGCCCGAGTTATTGATACAAGTTTTGCCAAGGTTACTAGCCACGAAAAAGGAAGATTGGGATGCAATCTCAGCATGTAAACAGAAACAGGATGAAGACACTAGTGATTTTTATTCTAGATTTGAGAAATGTTTTATTATTAACAGTGGTCTGAAGACGAGTAGCGAGTCATACCCTCATCTTTTTGTTACTAAACTAGTCGAGAATTCAAGTCCACAAGTTAAAAATCGAGTTTTGAAAGTCGAAGGTACCTGGCAAGCTAGTACCCCGTCACAAATGCTTCAAATGCTCCAGTATCACCAGAACAGAATCAGGGAAGAGCAAGAACACGAAAGGAGACGTATGAAAGACACGAAAATGAAAGTACTAGTTGCCCAATCTGTTCCACAAGACAGTCAGAAGAGGGGTCCGAATCAAGCCAGTCATCCTGCAGCTCCCGTTAAAGGGACATGCAATTACTGTAAACAGCTACTCTAGAACAGTATCAAGACTTTAATAAAGGTTTCTTCTTCTTTATAGGACCTATCCAGAATAGTAAGTTAATACGTAGACTAACCAGAACCCTTGAAGCAGTAGTGAATGAGACTACTTCTGCTCTAGGTAACTTGACCGAAGAGCAATCTGCTATGAGATTTGTCGTGCTCCAAAATCGTCTCGTTCTTGACGTCATACTGGCCGATAGAGGAGGAGCATGTAGAGTCATCGGATCTAGTTGCTGCATTTTCATTCCTAATAACGCGCCGTCTGTTTATTCAGCTATAACCAGACTTCATAAAATTGCCCATCAGTTACACCAGAATCCAGGCACCTGGACATGGTCCGGTTGGCTCTGGAGTATTATATCTGCCTGGGGATGGAAAGTATTGTCATTCCTAGGTATTGCAGTAATGATCGTATTCAGTTGCTGCCTCTGTATACAATGTGGCCCTGCGATTTGCGGCATGTGCGCTACCTCTTGTATTCCTAGTCCTAAGTCCCGTTCCAAGTCAATTCGAGACGAGCAGATGTTGCTATATGAAATGATAGATGGTATCATGAATATTGATGTTTCCCGATGGAAACGTAGGGCACAAGGAGGGAATGTGGAAAAGTAAATTTTGCCATGTCATATGTGCCTACGTGTTCCCCATGTTATGTCATATGTGCATGACCGATATGCATGTATCCCCCTCTGATCGATTGAAGACGCAATTACAGTTGTGTCCATCTCTAGTATGCCAGTTTCCAGTTCTCGTGAAAGCAACGAATATCAGGCCTATGTAAAACCTACGTTGCCACGTTTTACAGTATGCACGTTAATTCATGGAATTATCCCCGTTTCTAGGCCTCAAAAGGGCCCGGACTCAGATTCAGCTCCTGTTTCCTGAACCCTCTCCGAGGAGCGATACAGCCCCCACCTGCATCCCTGACCCTTAGCTTACTTCATGCCTCGCAGTGCCCGGCCCAGCCTGGCTCTGCCTCCCAGTCTGCCAAGAGTATGTTATGTTTCTAGTTATCAGTCCAGTCCTCCTTCTCTGCATTCCTAAGCTACTGAATCGCATCAATAGTTTCCGTCATGGTCTAGCCTTTATGTCTCCATGTAAGAGAAATACTGTATTAATATTCATAGAATATTCCTCGCACACGCACTACATGTAGAATAATGCATGCACCAGTCTTTGTGTCTATTAGCCTTTACCCTGATAACTTTTGGATTCTATCAACATGTACTCTAAACACCAGATACTAGATATGCCTGGGTACATGTCGCTCTGACACTCCAGACTTTAGTCTCCTCTTCTAGCGCAGAAGCCATAGCCCCCAATTCTCCCTGGTAACACGTCATTGTCAGTTTGCGCGCACCACTAGGTTAGAGGTCCCAGCTGCTCAGGTAGCCCCCTCCATGTTTCCGCCCCGTTTATGACATATTCTGTTACGTTTACATCACATGTCTATGTATACGCCCTGTACACGCCTTCTTGTTACATCATTTTACCCTTATCTTTTGCGACTGTTATGAACCACGCCTACTGCTACGCCTACTGTATTGAATGTAATGTATTTGTTCAAGTATATATATTGTACACCGATATTAAAGTTTGCTAGCCATCCCAGATCCTGCCCCCGGCAGCTGCCATCCTATTCCCATGCAGGCTGTCCTGTTCCCGTCCTTTATGCCTGATTAAAGCCTGTAAACTCCAGCTACCTCGAATCTTGACTCTTATTTATTGAGCTACCTGTTTATTGATTAATTCCCAAAAATAGATCCGGTAATAATTCATTTGTTCACCACAACACTCTACTGACTTTGAAAATAGTGAATAAGAAACACCGTAAGTCAAACTCTAGGAAGAAAACAAAGGATGTGACTGGCACCAGAATTTTAGCTAAAAAGGGAAAGGAATGAAGCACATTGGCTGCCACCAGGGCCTGATCTCATTCCATGCTCTTGGCTTATGGGCAACATCAGAGGAAGAAGCTCCGCAAATACTTGACGGCCTAATGATGCCAGGACAATCACTTCCAAGTTTGTCAATCCAGCAAGCAGGACAGGAGGAAATGGGAAGCAAAAATCACCCTCCACCAGCCAAAGTGATAAGGGAAATTAGTAAAAGAATGATTGGCCACCAGAGGATGAACGCCTACTCACTGTCCTGCCCCATTTCCATTCACAGAAGGCTGCAGATAGCCTCTTCCACATCAGCACTTCAGACACTGTCCTGTTGTGTTTGTTTTCTTACGAGACTCTAGCTCAGGTTGCCCTTTTAGTGAATTACATTTCAAAAGGTTCAGCTATTTATTTAGTACGCTATAAAAAACCACTAATAAAGTAAAAATCGGTATCAACCAAATACTCTTTTTCAATGTATCCCTACACTTCAAATATACAATTTTAATGGATTTAAAGTACAGAAAAGTGAAAGTCGTAGATGTTTGAAGTGGGGCACTTTCCTTTTTAGGTCGCACTTACCAGACATTGCTGTTGCGAGTCTATTGCGAGTGGTGCGCGTGTGCTGGTGTGAAAACTGACACAAAACAGATGGCACACTGCGCGCCGCCGCTCGTGACCGAAAGCCGTAGGCCTTTTCTCACACACAAGGGCGAGAAAAGTCCACAGCATTTCGAAAAGGTTGTTTTCCTAGAGCAGCGCACGCGCTGCTCTAGGCTTGACCTAAAAAGGGTGCCCAGACATAGGCTGTGAGGGAAACCTAGATGCTGGAAGTGATAGCCAATCCTCAAATAAGTCATCTGGGAGTGACATACAGAAGACAGGGTTGGAAATCCCGTACACTAATAGGTTTCTATCACTGGTGGAGTTGCTGGAGGAGGACACCGAAACGGGGCCTAGGTGTCAACCCCCTCATCAAACACAGCATCCCGAGACATGTATCCTAGAACCAGATTGTATACCTACCAATGTTCCCCAAGAAATACTTAGCCTCATTAACCGCTACCGCGCTACCGCGTTTTCCCGCTGTGCGCTGATTTTTGAAAATCGTGCTGTTTATGACAAAGCCAGCTCGTCATCCGCGTAGCGCAGGTAACACCCATGACGAGCTGGCTTTGTCATCCGCATTGAAGGGGTTAATACTCTCAGACTAGAGGTCGAGGATATGGGAACCATGCTTGAGGGTCTTACTTCCCTGGTAAATCAGCTATTGAATAAGGAGCCTTCCTGTCCCTCTCGCCCTGTACCCAGTGACTCTCCATCTCATCAGGTGGTTTATCCAGAGTAGGAGATACCCACTGTAGATAAGGCTCCCAAGTTGGCATTTTTTTGCAAGCTAGCCCCCGCAGCCATACCACATATAGTGGTTCCAGCACCCTGCAGGACCGAGTAATTAGCTTTGTAATTCGCGAAGACATCTCAAGGGCTTCCAGACTTACCTCCCGAACCCAATCACTAGATTGTATTGAGCTTACACTGAGTGAGGTTGATGTTGCGGAAAATCTTCTTTCCCTGGAATATCGTACTTGTCCCCAGAAGGTTCCTCGATCCAATTCAGACGGTTCTTACCAAGCAGTGCGTGCCACCAAACACTGGAAAATACACTGCCTGGGTTTAGAGGCTTTTCCTCTCTTGAGGCTAATGATTGACTGCTTTGTAATACCCAGAACAAACTAGATGGTCTTTTTGCTCCCCATACGATTAAAGAATCCCCTCTCTTACCCTTAGCTGGTACTCAACTTCCTTGTCTTCATCCAGGAAGGGAGGCTACAGCCTCTTGGGAAGAACCCTCCTTACCTGTAGGAGTATCGGGCCCAAATGATGTACTTATTGATGTTACAAGCGGACAGCGGCTACATTCACCTGCTACCCATGGGACATCCATGTTATCCTGGAATGTAGCAGGATTGAAGACGAAGACCGTCTCCCCTGATTGGTTCGCCTTTATTGATCAGTTTGATGTCTGTTGTTTTCAAGAAACCTGGGCAATAGACCCCCTATACTGCTTAGGTTACTTAAATGTCTATACCCCTACAACATGTGGGGGTAAGGGTCGACCCTCAGGGGGATTGGTAATCTGGGTACGCCAAGCTGGCGGTTTTAATATGGAGGTCCTTGAAACACAGAGTAATGATATCGGTGCGATCAGGTTGAAGTGGGGCCAACAAGGGGTTGTGGACGTTTCTAACGTTTATGCCAGGGGCTCAAAGGGGAAGAAGTCGGACGTTATAGCGGTTTTGGACGACTTATTACTAGATCTACACTCCTGTGGTTCAAACATTCTGATCGCGGGGGATTTTAATGTGACTATTGAGCCCCTCACTCTTGAACATTGTTGTAGGAAGGTGTCATCTGACTGCATGGTTGCCCCCACTTCCTGGTGTTTTGCTGGTTTTCGACTTAGTTTGGCTGGGATCCTGCTATTCAGGACCCCAGCCTATCTGCTTTCTCCCTAAAATGGATTCCATGTACAATAGGTACACTCCAGTTTGGTTACTGGGGTACCCTTGTGAGTCCCTAGTATATGGTACAATAGGTACTAAGGGCATAGGTACCTCAGAGGCCTACCAGGGGCTGCAGCATGCATTATGCCACCCCTGGGAAGCCTCTCAAAATTACACCACAGGACTGGTGGCGCAGCCTGGGTAAGGTGGTGAATGCACCACCTTACCCAGGCTGCGTAGATATAGGTTACCTATATCTACCTTAAATCACTTCACATAGAGACCTATCAGTCACTCCTATGGCAGGCCTTATCAATCCTGAAGGCAGGGTGCTTGATTTCATGTGAGAGGGTGCCTATGCATGAGCAGAGACCCTCTGTAGCCTCAGAACCTATTCTCTGGGGCTGTTCTGTGATGCAGCCTGACCATATACTCTTAAGTGAATTATATCCTCGCTGTAAATGCTAACTTTGGGATGGCTGCACGGAAACATGTTGTGTTTGGTGTCAAACACTTTGGTATCCTACCCCGCCAGTCCTGGCAGCGGGGGTAGAATTCCACCCTTTTAGAGGGAGAGACATGTACACACCGGTCTACCCGATAACCAGTTTGAAGAGCCCTGGCATCACAAAATGGATGCTGCAGCCACAGACACAAGTCTGGCCTCCTGCTGCTGACCGAAATTCCGGCAGGGGAGGGCCTGGATAATAGGTTTCCTGTCACAGGGAGGTGTAGCCACCTCCCAGACAGGCCTTAGGGAATTAGGGCTTGGTGGGTGCACTCCAGGATTGCTTTGAAGTCTGCACTGGGGGCACATTTGGTGTCCCTGTGCATAGTCCAGTTCAAACCAGTTGCACGGGGCTACGAGCCCCTGCTCAGGCAAGAAACTGGACAAAGGAAATGGGTGTAGCGACCCCTCTTACCAAACCCTCCCTTAGGTGGGTCACTAGAGTTAATCCAACCCCTTTCTTATGTATAAGTAAGGAACCCCTGGCAACAGGACTTTAGATATCCCTATACGAAACTCTGCAACTGAATCCTGGAACTTCAACACTCTACTCAAGACTAGAGGACTGAAGAAATCCCTCTTGGGGTCAAGGAGTGACTCCCCTGCTTGGCAGGCACCAACGAAGCATTTGCCGGTCTGCATCTCCGAAGCTCCAGACGGACTCCGAAGTATCTGCAGCCCAGGAAGAGGATTTCCAGACTTCTCAGAGGTTGACCCGAGTCCCCAGCAAAGCTGAGACCTGCAACCCTCATGAGTGACGTGGATCCGGAACGCCTAGACACCGTGCAAATTTGCAAGTGCATTGACTTCTCGACATCTCTTGAAGTCGTGCTTTAGGTTACTTGTAGCCCTAGCCCCGAGCACCATCTGCACTGCAGATTGTGGGCCCACATTCCATGAGTGTTCCGTGGGCCCGATTCTTGCATTTCCACTCGAGGCTCCTTTGCGATCCCTAGTCCATTGACTGGTGGGTCCCTGTGAAGTCAACTCTGATTTTCCTTAGGCTTCTCTGATTGCTTTAGAAGTGCCCTGACTCCCCACCAAGTGGTGAGTCCCTTGGACCTTGCTGGCCCGCACCGAAGTATCTTTCTCCTTTCTGCGTGGGTTGCTGTTGCCGCGGCTTGTTGGGTCCAATCCGGACAACGATACCGCAGCACTCGACATCCTTCATGGGACATCACAAATCTAGCTCTTGGTTGTCGTTGACGCTGCCTGGTCCTCGTGGCTGAAGAGTCAAGCTTCACCTCCTTCACCTGAAATCACCCAACATCGGTGGGTATCTGCCTATCTTGCCCCTGGTCACTGGCTAGTGACCCACTCTGTCCCCTCTGCTTTCAGGTTCTTATCATCTTCGATCCAGGCTTGGATCACTGCGGACACTTTCCACTTTGACTGCAGTAGCACTTTGCAGCAGATCGCCATTGGAAACAGCGACGATTCCCGACACCTAAAGATACCTATGCACCCGGCTTCCCTGGGTGAGGTAACTTGAGTACTCCATTGCTCCTGTGGGTGTTGGCTCTAGAACCCCTTAAGTCTAAAGGGGTTTGCTCAAAGTCCTCCTCTAAGTGTCCCTTTTCTTTAAATTTCCAACCGTGACATTCCCCATTGAAGTTAACGGCGATCCGTGGCTGTGTTCAGACACTGCACGTGTCCCCTGTGGGTCCCCTGCGTCACTACCTTGGGTGGTTCCTGGTGGCCCCAGCACTTCTACAGGCTCTAGGACTTGTGTCTATCAAAAGTTGTGGTTCTTATACCACTTTATTGATATATGGTTTGGTACGCCCCTAGGGCTCAACATATATTGTGTTAATTTACTGTGTGCTATTAAGTTTTCTGTATGTACTTTTGCCTCTAGCCTCATAAAGAGACTAGAGGGATGTGTTTAGAATAAATACATATATTTTATATATATCCCTTATGTGGTTCTCCTTTCATTTGGTCATTCACGAGATTATCGACTGGTAAAACAAGCTGCTTCACATTCCTCCAAGACTTAGCCTGAAGGCTGCTCTCCATAGCTACGACAAGGATAGCTTTCAATAAAGGTTGTCTGTAACCTATCATCAATAAGGGTCGTTTGGACTGGTGCAAGGTACAAGAATAGTGGACAGAATATGCCAGGCCAACTTCTCACATATTAATTCAAGTCTTGCTAAAGCAGGCACGACAAAGTACACAGCATTGGCGCCCTTCTTCTTTGTATTTGCAGCAGCGTGCCATGCGCCCTTCCACTTTAATAATGCGTGTCGCTTATTTGAAATGCAGTCCACACAGCACTCGTGGGACGCCGCTTGTTTGTATTTGCATCGCCATGCAGGATTTCTCTTTGGGAGCGGCTGCCGCCCCGCACAGCATGCGTGTCCTGCAAGTGCTGTGTGGGGCGGCGGCTGTTCTTGAAGTGGGAGCGTGCAGGGCCCGCTGCAAATGCAAACAAGCGGGCACCATTGCCCAAATAATGGATAACTTATCCTACGCCTTCGTCAGGACCTTAAGTATTGCTACCGTTCTCAGTCGGTACCTCTGGCGGTTTCAAAAGCCACCTGGGGCTTTTGGAACCGCCAGAGGTACCGACGGAGAGAGTGGTGCCTCCTATGTCCTGATCCGTGACCAGGTGATGCGAGGTCTTGTCCTCTCAAAAGACGGGAAATTGTTATTTACAGAGGAACTGTTATCCTTATTTACAGGTAAAGAGGTTGTATCAGTTCCAACTCTTTACACATGTTATATATTGTGTATTTATAACACTCACTTGCAGTAGCAATACTTAAGGTCCTGATGAAGGCATTGGACAAGTTATCCATTAATTGCTGAAACATGTTGATCCTTCACATCTAGACAGTTATTTGTTTAAGACTGTAGTTTTGCACTGTTTTTATGTCTTGATCTCTGAGAGGCGCGAATAAATAATGTTGCTTCCCATTGGTCAATTTTAACTCACATCACATACACACTACTGCACTGCATTCACGATTCCCACATAAATGAGTACTCGCATCTAGAGGTCCAAATACAGTCAGGTGCGTTCACCCAGTACTTCATTATCGGTGGACATGACCATACTGTATAGACGAACATAGCCCATGCCAATGCATGTTTTTGCCACATGTTTGTCTTTCCTGGGTCAGTCCTGTGTATCATTTTGAGTGTGCCATTAATGCAGTGAAATCATAACATGTTTGAGGGCAGTGTCCCACTTGTATCTGTGAACTACAACTATACTCCCTTCCTCATTTTCCCCTCACCATCAAAATAATATTTGGCATGTCATCTTGTAGTGTTCTTTAGTGTCTTGTGACCGATCCGCTTCACATAGGCAGATCCAGTATGTCTGTGAGGGTGCTTGTGAACCAGGTGTCCCTCAATGCTTGTGGTTTTTCCTGCCTGTGACTGGAAGCATTAAGCCTGTTGAATTGTGGGATTTGCAGTCCAAACTCTGTAGTTTTTCCCTCCCATTCCCCGTGACTATCAGTTTTTCCCTCCAAATGTCTCCTTTGCTCTGTGCTAAGACCAGCATGTTAAGCAGTGCACCCCCAGTGACCATTTTGTGATAACAAATAAGTGAAACCAGCCCCCCTTCCCCCATGATACAGCAGTAATCTGCTGTAAGATGTTTAAACTGTGTTTAATAGGGACTGTGCACTTCGTTTTTTGGCCAGGAGAGGGAGTAAAGTTTTATACAAATAGTGTTGTTAGAGGACAAGTTTGTTAGGGCCTTACCTACAGTAGTACAAAGTGTGGATTGAGCCTGTCTGTCTCCTAGGAGATTTCTGAATAGAGGAGCAGCTTCTAACTCCCTGGCCAGCAAACCTTGTCTGAGTTATCTGGGACCTAATATAGTCTGATAATGTTTGGTACATGTGTACACTGATTGGTGATTGTATCTGATGTTTCTATCGGATTAGGGTTTGTGTCTTCATTGGTTGGGTATTTGAGGGTTCTGATTGGTTTCTAGGTCTGTGATTCAATCAATGTAGGGTTGGGGCTAGGGTTAGGATTTCTATTGGAAGTAGGGACTAGGGCTTCCTGTGTTATTTGTTGTTGGGACTGGGGCTAGGGTTAGGCCTTTAATTGGAAGTAGCGATTAGAGCTTCTGGTGTGATTGGTTCCTGGACTAGGTGTGGGACTAAGAGTAGGGTTAGGCTTTCTATTGAAAATAGGAACTAGGGCTTCCTGTGCCATTTGTTGCTTGGACTAGGGTTGAGACTACTGGTAGGGCAAGGGCCTCTATTGGACGTAGAGATCAGGGTTTTCTAAACTGATTGGGTGCTTGGACTAGGGTCATGATTGGCTGTAAGGTCCTGGTCTCCAATTGGTTCTAGAGTTTAGGGTTAGTGATGTTATTGGATAGTGTTTGGGCTAGGGTTCCCAATGGCTGAAGGGGTCACCTGACTACTAGGGCTATAAACGGCCAAGCCTTAGGGCATCTCCACTTGGGAGTCGGAGCTAAGGAAGAAGAGGACATGGGGGAGTGCCTGTTTAAACCTGTTAGAGACTGGCCAGGACCAGTGCCAGGAATGCTGGCCATTCATTAATACCCACCCTACGTATTTGTCACTCTGTATATATACATTTATTTTCACTATAGATATGTGCCTATCTTTGTGTATTGCTTTGTATAAACATGTACAATACTTATGTTATAAAACAACAAAAAAGTCAAAAATCATCTTTGGTCTACGTGTACTTGCTTCCATTGTGCATCTATGTACCTCCACGTACTTGGATCTGTGTGTCAGTTACTTTTCTCCTTAAAAAGCATATCCAATGCACTACCCTATTTCTCAACCTGTACCTCTATCAATATCTTTAATCTGCATATACTTACCTCCTTTATGCATCTATATACTTTCAATGTACTTATGTACCTATATATTTATCACTTTCTTCTAATTTAGCATATCCAATGCACTACCCTATTTCTCAGCCTATACTTCTCTCAATATATCTTCTAGCCCAACTTTCTGACTCATTTCAAACTTCTTTCTACTACCCTTTCCAATTCACTACCCTCTGTCTCGCCCTATACATATGTCAATATATCCTCTACACCCACTCCCTTTTATCCCAAACCCCATACCACTACTATGTTTCACAAAATAATCCTCTCTCCTACTCTATCCCACCGTGTATCAACAGACACCTCTTTTACTATACCGATCGCCCAAAAGAAACCTTTCTAAACTCTCCCCTCTGACTCTTCCCCTCCAAAAACACTTTTTACTCATCCAAAAGCCTCCTCCTACTGCTATGACCTAAAAAAAGAAATCATTCACTCTTCTGTCCCTCCACTATCCTTTTCAATCAAAATAACAGACTAACATGTTCACTTCTCTAATTCCATATTTCACCATATTAATTCACCACTAATCCTTTATGGGTTCCAGAGTAGCGTGCTACTGGCCATCAAAGCGTTTCAACATCTCATCAGGCTTACAAGCGCTATATAAATGCAAACCTTTTTTACCTCTCCCCAACCCTTCTCAATCCAAATAACTGACTAACATATTCACCACTCAAATTACTTCATATTTCACTATACTAATTTTCAACACTAATCCTTTATGGGTTCCTGAGTAGCCTGCTACTCGCCAGAAAAGCGATTTAACACCCCATTAGGGGTAACAGGCACTATATGAATGCAACGCTTTCTTTCCCTTCTATCCCTCCGCTATCCTTCGCACTCCAAATAACTGACTAATATCCACCACTCAAATTACTTTCATATTTCACCATACTAATTCACCACTAATCCTTTATGGGTTTCCAGAGTAGCATGCTACCCGCCAAAAAAAGCGCTTCAACACCCCATCAGGGAGTTAGAAGCGCTATATAAATACAAACCTTCTTTCCTCTTCTATCCTTCTGCTATCCTTCCGAATCCAAATACCTGACTAACATATCCACCACTTAAAAGTTACTTGCATGTTTTACTATACTAATTCAAAACTAATCCTCAATAGGTCCCGGAGTAGCTTGCTACTTGCCGAAAAAGCGCTTTGACGCCTCCTCAGGGGTAGTAAGTGCTATACAAATGCAATTACAATACAATACAATACAATATTGTGATTTTATTGCAGATGCTGAGGAGCAATGGGGGATCTTAAAGTTAGAACTGCCGCCAATTAAAAAATGGTCTGACGTGGCAATCCAAATCAATGCCACTTATCTAGAGAAGGGACCACGGGCGGCGAATGTCAGATCCACATCCGATAGGCATGGAGCAAATACTTTCAACAATGGCAATTGTGCCAGTCGCATAGACTACTTATTAATCAATCTGCGACTGTGGCATCCCTTAAGGGATATGGTAGTAAGAGAGCGGCCAGAGAGTGACCACAACCCCCTGTGTGCAACTCTTGATTTGTTACCACAACGGGAACACACGCGATCAGAGAGTAATTTGCTCACAAGGATGTGGTTCCATCAAACGACATGAGACGCCTAAAATGGGCAAATATACTCAAGCACCCCGAAGCTTTAGCTTCAATATCCCTAGACGTTAAAGGGGCGATTTCAGAGTTGGAAGTATGCATGCTAAACTCAGCTGCTCTTGACCCGGTGATCGGTACCCATGTTAGCTTTTTTGCCAAGCTACGCACTTATTTCATTAGATGCCATAAGGCCAAGGGAGTCTATCATAGGAAAGGCCCACAGTGGTTCAATATGGAATGTAAAGAGGTGCGTAGACAACTAGGAGCTGCAATTAAAGAGTGAAATCCCAGTGCTGTACGGCAACTAAGGTATAATTACTGAAGAGCACAAGTTAAGGCAAAAAAATCCTGGGATGAGGATAGATGACAGGAACTCAAATTAGCATGCGTAAACAAAAATCCCAAACAGTTTTGGAACATAGCTAAGTGGGACAGGGGTGGTCTGCCAACCCAGCCGCAAAACCACGTTTCACAGGAGCATTGGGTCACTCACTTTAAGCCTCAATATGCACGTAGCTCAGGGGAAGGGACGGAAGAGAAGCCCCCGTGCCGGTACTAAACAGGCACAGTATTTGAAGATGCTGAAGTTAGTCTGGCCCTGGGGGCAGTAACAGGAGGGAAAGCACCGGGCCCAGATGGCATTCTGCCGGACATATTTCTGTATGAAAAATCTAAATGGTGCCACTACAACGCGATGGTGGCTAACGCAATTGCGCAGGGTGCCCCAGTTACTGATTCGTGGAAAGGGGCGGAGATTATCCCCGTTTTTAAAAAGGGGGATAAATCCCTGCCAGGTAACTACGGGCTTATCAGCCTGATAGACTCACTCCAAAAGATAATTCTGCATCTAGTTTTGAACAAACTGCAGAAATGGGTGGGAGAGACAGATAGCATATCTCCTCTACAGGCAAGCTTTAGGGCGTGTACTAGTACCATTGATCAGGTATTTCGTTTTATTATGCTCTACTGGAAGACTGTGGTCTTGAACAAGGGTAGCCTTTATGCTGCCTTTGTGGATCTTAAATCGGCTGCATGCTGAGGTGCAACGGAGGGCAAGAACAAGAAGGTTGGGCTTGGATGTGTCCCAGAGTAATTACCGGTGGCAGAGATGAACTCAAACGTTCCACCCATCATTTTCCATATTCATAAATATGCCAGGTGTGCCCATATGTGGGTCCCGTGCTCGCTGCAATGCTGGAATCAAGCCGCACCCTACAGTCAGGACCCTGATGTGGGTCTTGTGCTCGCTGCACCACTGGAATGAAGCCGCACCCTACAGTCAGGACCCAGATGTGGTTTCAGTGTTCGCTGCACCACTGGAATCAAGCCGCACCATACAGTCAGGACCCAGATAGGCTGAAACCGGTCTTGGGTTGGTTGAGTTCCGGTTCAGAAAGGATCTGCATTGGCTCTTCAGGCTGGACTGCTTCTATTGGAAGGAGTCTAAAGCTGATTTGCATATGGTGCTTCCTGTTTGAGGTGGCATTGTGGGCGTACAACCAATTGATCTCCCTCTTCTGCTTGGCCTGGGGAGGACCTGGACGTAAGCCGGAGTCTAGTGAGGATGAGGATGTGATAAGTGCCTGGTATGGACCAGGACATGAGCCAGGGGCTTGTGAGGCTCAGGATGTGAGCCAGGGCATTGTGAGGACCAGGATGTGAGCCAGGGCCTTGTGTGGAGCAGAACGTGAGCCAGGGCCTTGTGAGGACCAGGACGTGAGTCAGGGCCTTATGAGGACCAGAACGTGAGTCAGGGCCTTGTGAGGACCAGGACGTGAGTCAGGGCCTTGTGAGGACCAGAACGTGAGCTGGGCCTTGTGAGGACCAGGACATGAGCCAGGGCCTTGTGAGGACCAGGACGTGAGCCGGGGACCTGTGAGGACCAGAACATGAGCTGGGCCTTGTGAGGACCAGGACGTGAGCCAGGGCCTTGTGAGGACCAGAACATGAGCTGGGCCTTGTGAGGACCAGGACGTGAGCCAGGGCCTTGTGAGGACCAGGACGTGAGCCTGGGCCTTGTGAGGACCAGAACATGAGCTGGGCCTTGTGAGGATCAGGACGTGAGCCAGGGCCTTGTGAGGACCAGAACATGAGCTGGGCCTTGTGAGGACCAGGACGTGAGCCAGGGCCTTGTGAGGACCAGGACATGAGCCAGAGCCTTGTGAGGACCAGGACGTGAGCCAGGGCCTTGTGAGGACCAGGACGTGAGCCTGGGCCTTGTGAGGACCAGAACATGAGCTGGGCCTTGTGAGGACCAGGACGTGAGCCAGGGCCTTGTGAGGACCAGGACGTGAGCCAGGGCCTGGTGAGGACCAGGACGTGAGCATGGGTCTAGTGAGGACCAGGACGTGAATCTGGGCCTTGTGAGGCCCAGGACGTGAGCCGGGTCCTGGTGGGGACCAGAACATGAGCTCGGGCCTTGTGAAGACGAGGACGTGAGCTCGGGCCTTGCGAGGACCAGGACGTGAGCTGGGACCTTGTGAGGACCAGGACGTGAGCCGGAGCCTGGTGGACCAGTACGTGAGCCAGGGCCTTGTGAGGACCAGGACATGACCTGGGGCCTGGTGGACCAGGTCGTGAGCAGGGCCTGGTGGACCAGGACGTGAACCAGGGCCTTGTGAGGACCAGGACTTGAGCCGGGCCTGGTGGACCAGGACGTGAGCCGGGGCCTTGTGAGGACCAGGATGTGAGTCGGGCCTTGTGAAGACCAGGACGTGAGCTCGGGCCTTGTGAGGACCAGGACGCGAGCCAGGGCCTGGTGAGGACCAGGACTTGAGCCGGGCCTGGTGGACCAGGACGTGAGCTGGGGCCTTGTGAGGACCAGGAAGTGAGCCAGGGCCTGGTGAGGACCAGGACGTGAGCTGGGGGCCTTGTGAGGACCAGGACTTGAGCCGGGCCTGGTGGACCAGGTCGTGCGCCGGGCCTGGTGGACCAGGACATGACCTGGGGCCTGGTGGACCAGGGCCTTGTGAGGACCAGGATGTGAACCGTGGCCTGGTGAGGACCTGTTATGTTCCATATAGGTACCCATATATAGGTCTGGGTAATATCCTATACTTTCACCTTTTAGGATTGAACCTTTACCTAGTTCAAGTCCTGGGTGCAGCAGGAGGGTTTTTCCCTGAACAATAGCCTCCTATAACTTCATCAATGGACTCATACAGTATGAATGAATATTCATGAGGGTTCTTGGAAACCAGGTAGAAGCTACACCACCTGCATAATATCTATGTACAAGGTTCATCCCCTACGTCATGCTCAAATCCAAAAATGGCTGATACAAGGGACAAGGGACAAGGGACAAAGTAACACTAGATCATTTCTGTATAAATACAGCACATCTTACTGAGTTAAGAGAGAGGAGATCAGGACTTCCATGCCGACACACTAACGTGATACGCTGAAGTTCCTGCATGCAGACACTCCAGCTCGCAGTGGTCTGAACATCCCTTGCGGGTTGTCCAGATCGAGACCAGAACGGGGGTCCCACACTCTCTCAATTCAGGTAATGGGGTTTGACTTATCCTAGGAGGATTCTTGGCTTAACACCTACATACGTGCTTGGTACACTTAGGTACATCTAGCTAGGATTACATCGTAGGAGTACGCATTTTACTGTAATGTATTTTATATGCTGGTATGCATTCATTATTTTAGCAGAATGGTAGAAATCTATCATCCTTTTACGTTTCTAGCGCTTCTAGTTATGTATATCTTCTACTGTCTATTGATTGTCTCAGCACATCTATTTTACACTAGAACAACGACTGTTCATCAGATACATATTAAAAACATCCCAACCGTTTATTCTCTGTATCTATCTGAGAAGATCAGAGTTGTCATGTTTGATAGTTGCCAGAAACTCTTCCCTCCTTGGTAAAAGGAGTTTCCATTGGCACTGTGAGCTAGCTGGTATACACGCCAACATACCAGATAGAGGTGTCCAGAATCAGTCTGACACCAATCCTATAGTCTATGTTGTCTAAACGCACAGAACCCATGTGACAAGCCAGGACAGGCCTCTATGCCTACACCCCTGGACAGACCTCACCTCCTCTGCACCCATGCACAGGCCTCTCCTCCTCTGCACCACTGGACAGGCGTCACTTCCTCTCCTCCCCCTGGACAAGCCTCGCCTCCTCTGCACCCCTGGACCGGCCTCAGCTCCTCTGCACCCCTGGACAGGCCTCCCCATCTCTGCACCCCTGGACAGGCCTAACCTCCTCTGCACCCCCGGACAGACCTCACCTCCTCTGCACCCCTGGACAGGCCCCCCCTCCTCTGCACCACTGGACAGGCGTCACCTCCTCTGCACCCCTGGACAGACTTCACCTCCTCTGCACCCCTGGACAGGCCTCACTTCCTCTATACCCCTGGACAGGCTTTGCCACCTCTGCACCCCTGGACAGGCCTCACCTCCTCTGCACCCCTGGACAGGCCTCACCTCCTCTGCACCCCTCTGGACAGGCCTCACCTCACAGCACCCCTGGACAGGCCTCCCCTCCTCTGCACCACTGGACAGGCGTCACCTCCTCTCCTCCCCCTGGACAAGCCTTACCTCCTCTGCACCCCTGGACCGGCCTCAGCTCCTCTCCACCCCTGGACAGGCCTCACCTCCTCTGCACCCCTGGACAGGCCTCACCTCCTCTACACCCCTGGACAGGCCTCACCTCCTCTGCACCCCTGGACAGACCTCACCTCCTCTGCAACCCTGGACAAGCCTCACCTCCTCGGCACCCCTCGACAGGCCTCAGCTCCTCTCCTCCCCCTGGACAAGCCTCACCTCCTCTGCACCCCTGGATAGGCCTCTCCTCCTCTGCACCCCTGGACAGGCATCACCTCCTCTGTACCCCTGGACAGACCTCATCTCCTCTGCACCCCTGGACAGTTCTCATCTCCTCTGCACCCCTGGACAGGCCTCACCTCCTCTGCACCCCTGGACAGGCCTCACCTCCTCTCCTCCCCCTGGATGGACAAGCCTCGCCTCCTCTGTACTCCTGGACAGGCCTCACCTCCTCTCCTCCCCTGGACAAGCCTTGCCTCCTCTGTACGCCTGGACAGGCCTCTCATCCTCTGCCCCCAGGACTGGCCTCGCCTCCTCTGCACACCTCTGGACAAGCCTCTCCTCCTCTGCACCCCTGGACAGGCCTCACCTCCTCTGCACCCCTGAACAGGCCTCTCCTCCTCTCCTCCTCTGGACAGGCCTCTCCTCCTCTGCACCCCTTGGACAGGCCTTGCCTCCTCTGCACCCCCTGGAGAGGCCTCTCCTCCTCTGCACCCCCTGGACAGGCCTCTCCTCCTCTCCTCCTCTGGACAGGCCTCTCCTCCTCTGTCCCCTGGACAGGCCTCTCCTCCTCTCCTCCTCTGGACAGGTCACACCTCCTCTGCACCCCTGGACAGGCCTCTCCTCCTCTGCCCCTCCTCTGGACAGGCCTCACCTCCTCTGCACCCCTGGACAGGCCTCTCCTCCTCTGCACCCCTGGACAGGCCTCTCCTCCTCTGCCCCTCCTCTGGACAGGCCTCACCTCCTCTGCACCCCTGGACAGGCGTCACCTACTCTGCACCCCTGGACAGGCCTCTCCTCCTCTGCCCCTCCTCTGGACAGGCCTCACCTCCTCTGCACCCCTGGACAGGCGTCACCTACTCTGCACCCCTGGACAGACCTCTCCTCCTCTGCCCCTCCTCTGGACAGGCCTCTCCTCCTCTGTCCCCTGGATAGGCCTCTCCTCCTCTGCCCCTCCTCTGGACAGGCCTCACCTCCTCTGCACTCTTGGACAGGCCTCACCTCCTCTGCACTCTTGGACAGGCCTCACCTCCTCTGCACCCCTGGACAGGCCTCTCCTCCTCTGTACTCCTGGACAGGCCTCACCTCCTCTGCACCCCTGGACAGGCCTCTCCTCCTCTGCACTCTTGGACAGGCCTCACCTCCTCTGCACCCCTGGACAGGCCTCTCCTCCTCTGCACTCCTGGACAGGCCTCACCTCCTCTGCACCCCTGGACAGGCCTCTCCTCCTCTGCACTCTTGGACAGGCCTCACCTCCTCTGCACCCCTGGACAGGCCTCTCCTCCTCTGCACTCCTGGACAGGCCTCGCCTCCTCTGTACCCCTGGACAGGCCTCTCATCCTCTGCTCCTCCTCTGGACAGGCCTCTCCTCCTCTCCTCCTCGGGACAGGTCTCTCCTCCTCTGCACCCCTGGACAAGCCTCGCCTCCTCTGCACCCCTGGACAGGCCTCACCTCCTCTGCACCCCAGGACTGGCCTCTCCTCCTCTGCAACCCTGGACAGGCCTCTCCTCCTCTGCACCCCTGGACAGGCCTCTCCTCCTCTGCACCCCTGGACAGGCCTTACCTTCTCTGCACCCCAGGACTGGCCTCTCCTCCTCTGCACCCCTGGACAGGCCTCTCCTCCTCTGCACCCCTGGACAGGCCTCACCTCCTCTGTAACCCCTGGACAGGCCTCTCCTCCTCTGCACCCCTGGACAGGCCTCACCTCCTCTGCACCCCTGGACAGGCCTCTCCTCCTCTGCACCCTACGACAGGTCTCACCTCCGCTGCACCCCTGGACAAGCCACTCTTCCTCTTCTTCCCCTGGACAGGCCTCTCCGGCCTCTACGCCTCTGCCCCTCCTCTGGACAGGCCTCTCGGTGAAGGATTGTCATTAAGGACAGAGGAGCCCAGAGTTCATTCCACCCCATACAGCACCTCTGACTCCGCCCTGAGCCTCGGGGCGCTATGCACAGGCCCCGAAGAGAGATTATGCACCCCTGGACAAGCCTTTCCTCCTCTGCACCCCTGGACAGGCCTTTCCCTCTCTGCACCCCTGGACAGGCCTCTCCTCCTCTGCACCCCAGGACTGGCCTCTCCTCCTCTGCCCCCCTGGACAGGCCCTCCCCTCCTCTGCACTCCTCGACAGGCCTCACTTCCTCTGCACCCCATGGACAGGCCTCACCTCCTCTGCAACCCTGGACAAGCCTCACCTCCTCGGCACCCCTCGACAGGCCTCACCTCCTCTCCTCCCCCTGGACAAGCCTCACCTCCTCTGCACCCCTGGACAGGCCTCTCCTCCTCTGCACCCCTGGACAGGCCTCACCTCCTCTGACCCCTGGACAGGCCTCACCTCCTCTGACCCCTGGACAGGCCTCACCTCCTCTGCACCCCTGGACAGGCCTTACCTCCTCTGACCCCTGGACAGGCCTCTCCTCCTCTGCACCCCTGGACAGGCCTCACCTCCTCTGCACCCCTGGACTGGTCTCTCCTCCTCTGCACCCCTGGACAGGCCTCACCTCCTCTGACCCCTGGACAGGCCTCTCCTCCTCTGCACCCCTGGACAGGCCTCACCTTCTCTGCCCCTGGACAGGCCTCACCTCCTCTGCACCCGTGGACAGGCCTCACCTCCTCTGACCCCTGGACAGGCCTCGCCTCCTCTGCACCCCCTGGACAGGCCTCTCCTCCTCTGCCCCTCCTCTGGACAGGCCTCACCTCCTCTGCATCCCTGGACAGGCCTCTCCTCCTCTGCCCCTCCTCTGGACAGGCCTCACCTCCTCTGCATCCCTGGACAGGCCTCTCCTCCTCTGCACCCCTGGACAGGCCTCACCTCCTCTGACCCCTGGACAGGCCTCTGCTCCTCTGCACCCCTGGACAGGCCTCACCTCCTCTGCACCCCTGGACTGGTCTCTCCTCCTCTGCACTCCTGGACAGGCCTCACCTCCTCTGACCCCTGGACAGGCCTCTCCTCCTCTGCACCCCTGGACAGGCCTCACCTCCTCTGACCCCTGGACAGGCCTCACCTCCTCTGCACCCCTGGACAGGCCTCACCTCCTCTGACCCATGGACAGGCCTTGCCTCCTCTGCACCTCCTGGACAGGCCTCTCCTCCTCTGCCCCTCCTCTGGACAGGCCTCACCTCCTCTGCATCCCTGGACAGGCCTCTCCTCCTCTGCCCCTCCTCTGGACAGGCCTCACCTCCTCTGCATCCCTGGACAGGCCTCTCCTCCTCTGCCCCTCCTCTGGACAGGCCTCACCTCCTCTGCATCCCTGGACAGGCCTCACCTCCTCTGCACCCCTGGACAGGCCTTACCTCCTCTGCACCCCTGGACAGGCCTCACCTCCTCTGCACCCCTGGACAGGCCTCTCCTCCTCTGCACCCCTGGACAGGCCTCACCTCCTCTGCACCCATGGACAGGCCTCTCCTCCTCTGTACCCCTGGACAGGCCTCACCTCCTCTGCACCCCTGGACAGGCCTCACCTCCTCTGCATCCCTGGACAAGCCTCTCCTCCTCTGCACCCCTGGGCAGGCCTCATCTCCTCTGACCCCTGGACAGGCCTCTCCTCCTCCGCACCTCTGGACAGGCCTCTCCTCCTCCGCTCCCCTGGACAGGCCTCTCCTCCTCCGCACCTCTGGACAGGCCTCTCCTCCTCTGCACCCCTGGACAGGCCTCACCTCCTCTGCACCCCTGGACAAGCCTCTCCTCCTCTGCACCCCTGGACAGGCCTCTCTCCTCTGCACCCCTGGATAGGCCTCACCTCCCCCGCACCTCTGAACAGGCCTCACTTCCTCTGCACACCTGGACAGGCCTCACCTCCTCTGCACCCCTGGACAGGCCTCACCTCCTCTGCACCCCTGGACAGGCCTCACCTCCTCTGCACCCCTGGACAGGCCTCACCTCCTCTACACCCCTGGACAGGCCTCACCTCCTCTGCACCCCTGGACAGACCTCACCTCCTCTGCATCCCTGGACAGGCCTCTCCTCCTCTGCACCCCTGGGCAGGCCTCATCTCCTCTGACCCCTGGACAGGCCTCTCCTCCTCCGCACCTCTGGACAGGCCTCTCCTCCTCCGCACCCCCTGGACAGGTCTCACCTCCTCTGCCCCCCTGGACAAGCCTCTCCTCCTCTGCACCCCTGGGCAGGCCTCATCTCCTCTGACCCCTGGACAGGCCTCTCCTCCTCCGCACCTCTGGACAGGCCTCTCCTCCTCCGCTCCCCTGGACAGGCCTCTCCTCCTCCGCACCTCTGGACAGGCCTCTCCTCCTCTGCACCCCTGGACAGGCCTCACCTCCTCTGCACCCCTGGACAGGCGTCACCTCCTCTGCACCCCTGGACAGGCCTCACCTCCACTGCACCCATGGACAGGCCTCTCCTCCTCCGCACCTCTGGACAGGCCTCTCCTCCTCCGCTCCCCTGGACAGGCCTCTCCTCCTCCGCACCTCTGGACAGGCCTCTCCTCCTCTGCACCCCTGGACAGGCCTCACCTCCTCTGCACCCCTGGACAAGCCTCTCCTCCTCTGCACCCCTGGACAGGCCTCATCTCCTCTGACCCCTGGACAGGCCTCTCCTCCTCCGCACCTCTGGACAGGCCTCTCCTCCTCCGCTCCCCTGGACAGGCCTCTCCTCCTCCGCACCTCTGGACAGGCCTCTCCTCCTCTGCACCCCTGGACAGGCCTCACCTCCTCTGCACCCCTGGACAAGCCTCTCCTCCTCTGCACCCCTGGACAGGCCTCTCCTCCTCTGCACCCCTGGATAGGCCTCACCTCCCCCGCACCTCTGAACAGGCCTCACTTCCTCTGCACACCTGGACAGGCCTCACCTCCTCTGCACCCCTGGACAGGCCTCACCTCCTCTGCACCCCTGGACAGGCCTCACCTCCTCTGCACCCCTGGACAGGCCTCACCTCCTCTACACCCCTGGACAGGCCTCACCTCCTCTGCACCCCTGGACAGGCCTCACCTCCTTTGCATCCCTGGACAGGCCTCTCCTCCTCTGCACCCCTGGGCAGGCCTCATCTCCTCTGACCCCTGGACAGGCCTCTCCTCCTCCGCACCTCTGGACAGGCCTCTCCTCCTCCGCACCCCCTGGA
Organism: Lissotriton helveticus; assembly: GCF_964261635.1. NCBI lineage: Eukaryota > Metazoa > Chordata > Amphibia > Caudata > Salamandridae > Lissotriton > Lissotriton helveticus. The sequence continues at coordinate 97,108 of NW_027611702.1, read as the reverse complement.
CAGGTCTCACCTCCTCTGCCCCCCTGGACAAGCCTCTCCTCCTCTGCACCCCTGGGCAGGCCTCATCTCCTCTGACCCCTGGACAGGCCTCTCCTCCTCCGCACCTCTGGACAGGCCTCTCCTCCTCCGCTCCCCTGGACAGGCCTCTCCTCCTCCGCACCTCTGGACAGGCCTCTCCTCCTCTGCACCCCTGGACAGGCCTCACCTCCTCTGCACCCCTGGACAGGCGTCACCTCCTCTGCACCCCTGGACAGGCCTCACCTCCACTGCACCCATGGACAGGCCTCAGCTCCTCTGCACCCCTGGACAGGCCTCAAGCCCTCTGCACCACCCTGGACAGGCCTCACCTCCTCTGCACCCATGGACAGGCCTCTCCTCCTCTGCACCCATGGACAGGCCTCTCCTCCTCTGCACCTCTGGACAGGCCTCTCCTCCTCCGCTCCCCACTCAGCCTCAGCAGCAGGAAGAGCTGAGCTCTCTTGAATGCCAGGGGTGGGGGGTCTGATCTATGTATTAATAAATTGCAGTGAGTTAGCAGCTCTCCTACCTGAGCAGAAACCTGTCCAGGCTCTCTCCTCCTCCTGGGGGGGCAGTTCTGGGGTATGTGAGGGTCTGAAGAGAGAGGTAACTGCCCACCAGACAGGGCTCCTTCCTCCTCTGCAGCAGGCTGCACACACCAGGAGAGACTGGAAGTGATGTCATCACCGCTGCTGGTGCTGTCTCTGCCGCCGCTGACCCGGAAGAGAAAACCCTTCTCCCTTCATTCAATGTGCAGCTCAGTGTGTTTCATCAGCAGGCGAGGAGCGCCCTCTGGTGGCTGCTGACAGAACCGCCGCCTCCAGGCTCCAGCAGGGAAACAAGCTTTAGTGACTGTAAAGACCTGGGTATTTAAATGTCACAGAGGTGTGGACACACACAGTCCATGACAGGGTCTTGTATGGGAAACAAGCATTGGCGCCTGCAAAGGAACAGAAATGGCTTTCAGGAGTGAATTTAAATGAGGACTTGTATTTCATTCAATGTGTGCAATGTAGACACAGCTGCTGCAATGAGGCTGAGCAGCGTTTCTAATGTTCCTATTACTGGAGGTGATTCTGTATATTTGACAGGGCCGTGAATCCTCAAACCATAGCTGCCAAGGTTTCAGATTGCTATGTGTGACATTTTCATAATTTCAGTGAAATTATGAGTGGCATTTCAATGACTATGAGTGACACTGACTTGCGGCGGGCAAAATCAAGTAATGAAGATTAGGGAAACAGATAAATATCAGAAATTACCCTCATTTCAGCAACAAGAAACTCTAACAAGGTCTTAAAACTGCAGCAAAGCAGCAGGAATGGAAGGAAGGGCACTAACCGGAGACAGCAGCATGACTGCAGCTCTCAGGGACAGACTGCATGACTGCATCTCTCAGAGACAGCAGCATGACTGCAGCTCTCAGAGACAGACTGCAGCTCTCAGTGACAGACTGCATGACTGCAGCTCTCAGAGACAGAGACGTTTTCCGCCTGAAATAAAACCAAACACATAAGTCCATGGAAAAAGCGAAATATCAGAAATTACTACGCCCTTTAAAACAGTAATAAGCTTTGGAAAGACGTTCAAGCTGCTACATAGCCCCTGAATTGCAAACTTACTAACCTACAGCCCCTTTCTAAGATGAATGTTACTGGAAGGGAGCCTGCTACAAAAGGCATATGTTTTAAAACTCACTATTCACGGGGGAGAGGGTCAAAGAAATTATACAACTCCACCACCCCGAACCCCCTAAGGCAAAGTATACACACTAGAAGGGGTGGAGAGATTAGAGTACACGGGTAACAACACGAGACAGAAAAAATAAATCTGTTTTGAAAACTGCCCTCACCCACACACAGAAGTGTGTGACATGCTTTATCATCGGGTCTGCTTACAAAACGCCCTGGAGTAGCCACACTCAGGGCGGAGAATAAGGCAAGGGGAAAAACTAATAATGTTTTGAGAACCTAGTCTTCTCTTCTAACACGACCCATCCTCATTCTTTTTAATCCTGGTTGTGGAACCTATAAATAAAGGTTTCATTGGTATCCACAAACCAGTTTTAAAGCATGTTGGACTTGGGCCCTTAGGGCAGGTTCACCCCTAGACTTTTTGCTTGAAATGGTGACCTGGAGATGGTGATTTTTGGATTCTGCGCACTTTCACTGTGTCCCAGTGGAAAGTGCGTGCGCGCTCTGAGTGCATGTGCTGAGCTAGGCCTGCCCGCCCATAGGAATGCATGGGGAAGGTATGTGTCCCTGGTAGTTCCTGATGCGTGGGGTGTACAGGCTTGAGTCTGGTATGTGTGAACTCGTGTGAGTGAATGCTGCGCAACGGTGTATGCAGCATGTATGTGTCTAGTAGAGAAGCGCCATTTCTAGACATGGCTGTACGTGTGCTGTGAGGGTGCTGGCGTGTGATTGGCTGGAGCTGGCTGGCATGCCAGGCTCCAGGAAGTCTGGATGGGTCTGCCCGGTGGTGAGTGGGAGATCTGCATGAGTAATGTGTGGGAGGAGTGTACCTGTGTCCTGGATGGGCTGGGTTTTCCCCACACAATGCTGGCTCCGCCCCCCTGTGGTGTGTCTAATGACCCAAGCCCTGCCAGTCAATAGAATGGGTGGTTGGGCCATCAGAGTACTCAAGAACCAGCTGCGACTGGTTCCGCCCCCCCTCTGCACCCTCAGACAAAGGGAAATGGTGTATAAAAATGGGGCTGTGTCCCCACTGAAGTTGTTCTCTTCTAGGATCCTGAGGGGGCTGCTGCTGCTGCTGCTGCTGCTGGGCCAGAGGACCGCCACTTGGGGTGTCTCCCTGCCTGGAGACCCAGTGAGCTGGCTCTGGGCCCAGCCTTGCCCCCCTGCCCCCCCCCCTGGAAGGACTTTTGCTGGACTCTGTTGTCCCTAGCGCTGGTGAGCGCTTCCTGAGTTTCCTAGCGCCTGGGAGCGCTTCGTTTTGCTTATAGCGCTGAGCGCGCTTTATTGCGACCCCCTAGCGCTTGGGAGCGCTGTTGTTTTCAGCCGGTGCCCACCCGGCGTGTGCCCGCTTGATTGGCTGATTTTTGGAGTCCCCTGGCGAGTGCCCACCTCGCCAGGGACCTGGCCCCCATAACGAGTGCCACCTAGCGCTGTGTTTAAAGAGCCGGTGCCCACCCGGCATTGCCCCTCGAAGATCACCGCCGCAGCCCAGGGGCATTTGAATCGTTGCCGGGCCGCTGCCTTGTGCGACCCGGAAGTGCCGCCTCCACGTCTCCAGGGCCGCGCTACTACTGGCTGCCCTCAGCAGCGCGACCCGGAAGTGCCCGCGACTCGCCTGGTTATAGGCGGGACTTCAGGCAAAGGGAGGAGGAAGCCAGAAGCTGCCGGGAGCCGACCCCGGGATCCGGTGAACAGGAGAGAGGCCGGCGTCTTTCCTTGTCCCCCCCAGGCTCCCAAAGCGAGGGAGAGCCCAGGGGAGAAGTCTGCAGAGAGCCCCGAGGAGCGGGAGCTCTCGTGAAGAAGACCGCCGCCTCGAGACCGGTGAGTGTGCCTCGGGGGATACGCGACTCACGCGAGATGCGTGAGATTTGGTAGGGGCGGTCGATTTCTCCCTGCTGAAGCGCACAGAAGCGCTACGAAGCGTCCAGGGGGCATGATGTGTTTCTGAGTCCCCCGTGAGGGACTCCAACAATCCCACAATTGTGTTTTGAGCCCAGAGAGGCTCAAGGAGGGCATTGTGAGTTACTTGGAGCCCAGAGAGGCTCAGGGGGCCAATTTAGTTCTTGAGAGCCCAGCGAGGCTCCAACATTGGCCCCATTGTTGTTTTAGAGCCCTGAGAGGCTCAGGGGGACATCTGATTTCTGCAGAGCCTGTGAGGCTCCAGCGTTGGCCCCATCCTCATCTCCAGCTGCCCAGCACTTCGTGGGCAGCTGCCACGTTTAGGCCCCCCCCCTGACATTGGGACACATGGACAGTCACAGGTGGTGACTTGTGAGATTGGCGCAATTGATATTGTTTTTACACCTCTGAATGAATGTTATGCATTGCATCATGTGTTTTCCTCTTACACCCCTACAGGTATTGTAATACATAGGTGGTTGGTTTCTCCCTAGTGCAGGTGGTGCTAGTGAGGTCCTGTTACCAGTAGTGACTGGTTGTGTGCTCTATTTTTATTGTGTGTTACAGTGATTTTACCTTCTAAGTGCTATTTCTGAAAGTGCTACTTCTGATTCCTGACAGTGGTCCAGGTGGCCCTGTCTTGTAAATATCCCCCTGTAAATTCTGCCCGTGCCTCTGGCACATTGTAAAGTGTGTGTTTTATCTAATGTGTTATGGTGTAATACAAAGGCTATTTTTATAAACCCTTGTGTGGAGTTTCCTTTGTGGTGGGCCTTTGGTTGTTGTTGCTGGGGTGCGTGCGCAAATACTTAGCCTACATCGCCTCCAAGTTTAGCCTTGCTGCTCGCGCCACGTTACCTAGAGGGTGAGTAGGGGTTATCTTGGCGTGTAACTCCCTTGCCCTGACTTGGGTGTGGTGGTCTCTGACTGACTTTGGCGAAAGCCCTGGCCAGCCGGGGATCCCATTTCCAACATTGGCGGCAAGCGGTGGGATAAGGATTTGTGTTTGCCTTGTACCTTGGTAGCGGCTGGCTGCACCACAAAACTCTGCATTTTAGATGACCACATTTTAGGGGATTGTTTTTTTTGGAAGTTTCATATTTTCTTCTCCTGAAGGTATCATTGTGCAATTGTGTCCAGTACATTTGTCCCCCTCCCTGCGCCCAGAGTCGGTACCTGTGTCACTTGTGGTCAGGTTGAGGAATCAGGGGTGGTAGAAACTGCCTTACCAGTCCGAGGGGAGGGTTGTGTGTGGATGAATGGTGTGTGGCACTAGGCAAGTGAGTGGAGTTCTCTGGGATAGAGAGCTTGCTGATACCTTGTGAATTGTGTACTCCTGTGTTAGCTCAGACCCCTAGGTTCCCTGTGTGATCTCTTCTCTAGAACGTCTGCCAAGATGGAGCTTGTCTTTGATTTCAGTGATCTAGATACCTACAGTACGTGGGAGCTGAGAAAGTTCTGTGAAGAGAGAGGCATAGGGGCGGATCAGTCAGGCTGGTATGCACTTAGGAGATGCATGGTCAAATGGCAAGAGGATCAATGGGATCTTGAGCGCAGTGAGGAAAGGGCCCGGGCTCCACACCAGGAGGGTGGTGGGTCTGTGGGGACCCCTGAAGATTCAGAAGAGGAGGAAGAAGATGACAGCACCTGGATGCCAGTAGAGAGTGAGGACCCCATAGATAGGGAGTCCCTTGCTGGGTCCAGCGTAGGAGGCAGCGCCTCATCCCTTTCCCTGTCCCCAGAGGAGCTGGAAGATAGGAGGAGAGAAAGGGAGCACCAGCTGGCTTTAGAAAAGCTCAGGTTGGAGCATGCCCAGGCTATGGCGCAGCTGGAGCTTAGGAAGCAACAGCTAGAGACCGAGATGGTCTTAGCGCAGGAAAGGATAGAGGAGGCTGAGAGGGCCTCCACCAGGGGCAAAGTAGCTCTGGAGGATAGACTATCCCCTGCGCGCAGTTTTAATTTTCTGGATTCCCCAGGGAGGGCTGAGTCCAGTGGTGGCAGCTATTTAGACTTCAGTGCAGACAGTCCCCTACCCCGTGCCCAACGTATGGTCCCTTGTTCCCAAGAGGAGGAGTTAAGGTTGAAGTTCAGGGGCAGTAGGAAACCGCCTCAACAGAAGTGGGTTTTTTTTGTGGATGACTGTTCTGATGCAATGTGGGATTGGCTGGCGGCTAGCTCGGATGATGAGAAAGACGGAGTACTGAATATGTTTCTCAAGGAGCAGTTGCTCAGTGTTGTTTGTCCAGAGTTGCGCCAGCACCTGTTGAAGTCTGAATCCCTTAGTCCTTGGGCGCTTGCTGAGGAAGCAGAGCGCTGGGAGAGTGATAAAGGTTCTCTAGGGTCATTAGGGAGTGACTCCAAAAGTAGTGGTTCAGGTATCTTCCAGCCCAGCGTGGTGGAAGAGGCTCAGTGTAGCCCAGCTAGGTCCCAGGATAGCGAGGAGGGTGTAGGGGCTCACTGCCTGGCTCAGTGGAGCAGGAGTGAGGGGGAGACCGAGGTTCCCCGGACGCCCGAAGCCCTGCCTCAGGACTTGGATGGTTTCTGTAGGGAACACCAGGTTGGGGACCTAGGCTGTCCTGTTAGTCCACTTGAGGAAGATCTCTTAGTGAGTAGAGGACCTGGAGCGTCTGTAACCAGAGCTCCTGTGGTTCTAGAGTCTGGCAGTACCGCTCCGGTAGGGAGGGTACAGGAGTCCAGAGTGAGGAGTGATTGGGGGAGTTCCCCAGTGGAAGGACCAGTGGGTCAGGGACTACCCAGTTGGGCTAGGTTCCCGTGTAGTGACCCGGGTGGCGCCACTTCTGGTCTGGGAGATCGTCACGCACTGTCAGGTGGACAGAGGGCGGGAGATCTGCGCCAGACAGACAGTCACACAACATATGTCTCATTTGTTAGCCTCAGGGGGATGGAGTGTAAGTCCCCAGAAGTCCTGGAGTGCCAGGCAATTGTTCCACCGAAGGTTGTAGACCAGAGGTTGGAAGGCCAGGTTCAGGATCAGCCTGACCTGAAGGGTAGGACGACTGTAACCAGTGTCCTGACCGGTTCTTCTTCCAGAGGAACTTCTCCAGGTGGGAGAGGGCAGACCTCTGGAAGGGGGTGCAGAGGGTGGGAGAGCCCACCTCTGACCCCGGTGCAACCTGAGTGGATAAGTCCTGGGTTGGAATGGCGTTCTAGGGGTACCCCTCGCAGAGGGAGGAGGAACCCTAGAAGAAGAGGTAAGGGGAGGAGAGCCTTCCCTGAGACTCCTGGTCCGCCTGAGGTTGTAGGCCTTAGGCTGGAGAACCAGTGGCAGTCTAGTCCTGTCTTGCAGACAGGAAGAGTGGAAAATGGCCACTATGTGCCAGGGGTTACTACCCCCCGCTCTGCGAATTGGCAAGGACCAGTGGCACCTGGGTGGCCCAGGGCCTGGTCCTGGCCGCGGACAGCTCGGGAGTACCAGTGGGGTAGCCCAGTTGGTCCGGATAGTGGTTCTAGAAGGAATCCCATGGGTTCACCATGGCGTAGAACAGGAGGGTGTCCCAGCAGTTGCGGGCCCGCGTCCGTGTTCTATCGCCCCAAGCAGGGAAGTCCATCACGGTGGTGATTGGTCTCCCCTGCGTTTTGGCTGGAAGGGGGTTATGTTGGACTTGGGCCCTTAGGGCAGGTTCACCCCTAGACTTTTTGCTTGAAATGGTGACCTGGAGATGGTGATTTTTGGATTCTGCGCACTTTCACTGTGTCCCAGTGGAAAGTGCGTGCGCGCTCTGAGTGCATGTGCTGAGCTAGGCCTGCCCGCCCATAGGAATGCATGGGGAAGGTATGTGTCCCTGGTAGTTCCTGATGCGTGGGGTGTACAGGCTTGAGTCTGGTATGTGTGAACTCGTGTGAGTGAATGCTGCGCAACGGTGTATGCAGCATGTATGTGTCTAGTAGAGAAGCGCCATTTCTAGACATGGCTGTACGTGTGCTGTGAGGGTGCTGGCGTGTGATTGGCTGGAGCTGGCTGGCATGCCAGGCTCCAGGAAGTCTGGATGGGTCTGCCCGGTGGTGAGTGGGAGATCTGCATGAGTAATGTGTGGGAGGAGTGTACCTGTGTCCTGGATGGGCTGGGTTTTCCCCACACAATGCTGGCTCCGCCCCCCTGTGGTGTGTCTAATGACCCAAGCCCTGCCAGGCAATAGAATGGGTGGTTGGGCCATCAGAGTACTCAAGAACCAGCTGCGACTGGTTCCGCCCCCACTCTGCACCCTCAGACAAAGGGAAATGGTGTATAAAAATGGGGCTGTGTCCCCACTGAAGTTGTTCTCTTCTAGGATCCTGAGGGGGCTGCTGCTGCTGCTGCTGCTGGGCCAGAGGACCGCCACTTGGGGTGTCTCCCTGCCTGGAGACCCAGTGAGCTGGCTCTGGGCCCAGCCTTGCCCCCCTGCCCCCCCCTGGAAGGACTTTTGCTGGACTCTGTTGTCCCTAGCGCTGGTGAGCGCTTCCTGAGTTTCCTAGCGCCTGGGAGCGCTTCGTTTTGCTTATAGCGCTGAGCGCGCTTTATTGCGACCCCCTAGCGCTTGGGAGCGCTGTTGTTTTCAGCCGGTGCCCACCCGGCGTGTGCCCGCTTGATTGGCCGATTTTTGGAGTCCCCTGGCGAGTGCCCACCTCGCCAGGGACCTGGCCGCCATAACGAGTGCCACCAAGCGCTGTGTTTAAAGAGCCGGTGCCCACCCGGCATTGCCCCTCGAAGATCACCGCCGCAGCCCAGGGGCATTTGAATCGTTGCCGGGCCGCTGCCTTGTGCGACCCGGAAGTGCCGCCTCCACGTCTCCAGGGCCGCGCTACTACTGGCTGCCCTCAGCAGCGCGACCCGGAAGTGCCCGCGACTCGCCTGGTTATAGGCGGGACTTCAGGCAAAGGGAGGAGGAAGCCAGAAGCTGCCGGGAGCCGACCCCGGGATCCGGTGAACAGGAGAGAGGCCGGCGTCTTTCCTTGTCCCCCCCAGGCTCCCAAAGCGAGGGAGAGCCCAGGGGAGAAGTCTGCAGAGAGCCCCGAGGAGCGGGAGCTCTCGTGAAGAAGACCGCCGCCTCGAGACCGGTGAGTGTGCCTCGGGGGATACGCGACTCACGCGAGATGCGTGAGATTTGGTAGGGGCGGTCGATTTCTCCCTGCTGAAGCGCACAGAAGCGCTACGAAGCGTCCAGGGGGCATGATGTGTTTCTGAGTCCCCCGTGAGGGACTCCAACAATCCCACAATTGTGTTTTGAGCCCAGAGAGGCTCAAGGAGGGCATTGTGAGTTACGTGGAGCCCAGAGAGGCTCAGGGGGCCAATTTAGTTCTTGAGAGCCCAGCGAGGCTCCAACATTGGCCCCATTGTTGTTTTAGAGCCCTGAGAGGCTCAGGGGGACATCTGATTTCTGCAGAGCCTGTGAGGCTCCAGCGTTGGCCCCATCCTCATCTCCAGCTGCCCAGCACTTCGTGGGCAGCTGCCACGTTTAGGCCCCCCCCCTGACATTGGGACACATGGACAGTCACAGGTGGTGACTTGTGAGATTGGCGCAATTGATATTGTTTTTACACCTCTGAATGAATGTTATGCATTGCATCATGTGTTTTCCTCTTACACCCCTACAGGTATTGTAATACATAGGTGGTTGGTTTCTCCCTAGTGCAGGTGGTGCTAGTGAGGTCCTGTTACCAGTAGTGACTGGTTGTGTGCTCTATTTTTATTGTGTGTTACAGTGATTTTACCTTCTAAGTGCTATTTCTGAAAGTGCTACTTCTGATTCCTGACAGTGGTCCAGGTGGCCCTGTCTTGTAAATATCCCCCTGTAAATTCTGCCCGTGCCTCTGGCACATTGTAAAGTGTGTGTTTTATCTAATGTGTTATGGTGTAATACAAAGGCTATTTTTATAAACCCTTGTGTGGAGTTTCCTTTGTGGTGGGCCTTTGGTTGTTGTTGCTGGGGTGCGTGCGCAAATACTTAGCCTACATCGCCTCCAAGTTTAGCCTTGCTGCTCGCGCCACGTTACCTAGAGGGTGAGTAGGGGTTATCTTGGCGTGTAACTCCCTTGCCCTGACTTGGGTGTGGTGGTCTCTGACTGACTTTGGCGAAAGCCCTGGCCAGCCGGGGATTCCATTTCCAACAAAGCACTTTCCCATTAACTGCACTTTGTCTTATCACCATTCCCAGTCACAGGGTGATATTCACTGTTCTATCACTTGGTTTGTTACATTTGTGTTGTGTCTTGTCATTTCTCAATATTTTATTATTTTTTCCCCTTCCCTTCTGCTCCGCCCTGAGCGTGACTACACCGGGGCGTTTTGTAAGCATATGTTTTAAAACTTCATGGGATATAAATTGCACACAGATGATCAATCACGGTAATTAAGAAATCATTTTTAGAAGCATTAAATGTGAACTGTAACCCGTCCAAGCATGTTTTTTTTTAAGGGACCACTTCTCCCTTTTCCGTCTTCATACTGCTTTTCAAAAAATGTTTTTGTTTGGTCATTTATAAAAACAGAAGAGTTCAGGTCTTACAAGCAACATTCTGCTTAGGCCGCATGTGGAGAGCAAGGCACGTGCTCACTCCAGTACGGATGACAGCACACGGTCAGGTGTAACATGAAAACAAAGTACAGACCTCCCATGATCGCTTTTAGGTGACCTCGAGACGCCACAATGTACTAAAGAAACAGCCCATGGAAAATAAAATGCAATTGTTTAGACAAAACCGCAGTCATGTAGCTAAGAACCGGAGTACGTGCAAAACAAGAGAGGTTCGGTATTAAATACACTAGTATCACTGCTAAACAATTCCCAAGCAGGCCTCTGCAACAGTTATGAAGTAATTGCATAACATTATAATGTGAATGCAGAGCCCGTACACTGGCCAGATGAACAGAAGGGCCCTGCACACATTTGTTTTCAGAAGTTGCTGTTACGGAGAGCTACAACATAGATACTGAGCACGTGAGCTGTGCTGAATTAAGTTCGCTCGAAGAAACCAAGAGAACCCGTTTACTAAATAGATTCAGTCTAAAAACAAAGCTACATTGACACAACTTAGCTGAATAGCTTAGACAATTGAGACAAATGAGGCCTCTGTCTTTACAACAATGGAATAAGACACCTACAATGTATTTGCATGACTTGTAAAAATAGGTAAAAACCTCTGCCACACATGCTAGTTACATGATGATAGAGAGCGCACAACGGGAACGTCGTACCACACATACATTAAGGACAATTTGCAATTAAAGAAATGTTTACTTTTTAAGGAACGCTACAAATTGAAGATATTTTCCATTCTTATTGAACGATGCCACTCCAGTAAGCAAAAACATAGCCGGGACTGCATAGAAGAGGGTTTCGCTGTGAATAAGCAGCACAACCTTTTACTATTTAGTACAAACAACTCAGGTCACAAACTGGCACTGAAAGTATTAGGACCGGCAGCACTTGCAGCGCGCTAGCGCTATTAATAAAATGTAAAGTACACTTTGAAGAAAACGGATACCTCTCGAGGAGCAGCAATTGTACGGGCCGTACCTCGCCGCAATGACTACCTCTGACAATCAACTCTCTCCCACTGCTTTGCACCACATCAGGGTTTGCTTTTCTCTGCTACTTTCTTGTTCACCTCCCCCTTCAGGAGCTCACTCACAAAACAAGGAGAGAAGCAGGATGTAGTCACAATAAAGTTATGAGACAGAACCATCAGGTGTGACCCACACTGGGGTCTCTCACTCTGTGGATGGGTCTGTGGACAGAGGGAGGGGGTATTTCACCCACACAGGGGTATCTTACTCAGTGGATGGGGTCTGATGGAGGGGGTATTCACCCACACATGGGTCTCTCACTTAGTGGATGGGTCTGATGGAGAGGGTATTTCACCCAGACAGGGGGCTCTCACTCAGTGGATGGGGTCTGAGGATGGAGGGGGTATTTAACCCACACAGGGGTCTCTCACTCAGTGGATGGGGTCTGAGGACGGAGGGGGTATTTCACCCACACAGGGACGGTGGCGAGGGCGAGGGCAAGGTCAGCGGAGCGAAGCTGGCAGTTCGGGGTGTAGAAGCTGAGTCGTCTGCAGAGGTACGCTGGTCCGGTGTTGTGGAGTGCCTTGTATGCGTGGGTGAGGAGCTTGAAGGTGATCCTCTTGTTGACGGGGAGCCAGTACAGGACTCTCTGGTGGGATGTGATGTGGCTGTGGCGGGGGATGTCGAGGCTGAGGCGTGCAGAGGCATTCTGTATGCGTTGTAGTTGTTTCTGGAGTTTGGCCGAGGTTCCTGCGTAGAGGGCGTTGGCGTAGTCCTGCCTGCTGGTGACGAGGGCCTGGGTGACTGTCCTTCTGGTTCAGGGGGGATCCATCTGTAGATCTTACGGAGCATGCGGAGGATGTTGAAGCAGGAGGAGGATACAGCGTTGACTTGCTGGGTCATTGACAGTGATGAGTCCAGGATGGACCCCAGATTCTTCACGTGGTCAGTGGGAGTCGATGAAGCTCCCAGTGTGGCCGGCCATCAGGCGTCGTCCCAGGTGGAAAGGGTGCAGCCGTCTTGTCCGAGTTCAGTTTCAGGCGGCTGTTCTTCATTCATTCGGTGACGGCCTTCATTCCTTCGTGGAGGTTGGTTTTGGCAGTGGTGGGGGCCTTGGTGAGGGAGATGATCAGCTGGGTGTTGTCGGCATATGTGATGATGTTGAGGGCATGCGATCGGGCTATGTGGGTGAGAGGTGCCATGTAGATGTTGAAGAGTGTCGGGCTGAGGGATGATCCTTGGGGAACGCCGCAGATGATCTTGGTGGCTTTAGATCGGAACGGAGGGAGGCGGACACTCTGGGTTCTGCCAGTGAGGGAGGAGATGGTCCAGTCCAGGGCTTTGTCGCGGATCCCTGCGTTGTGGAGGCATCTGCGTAGGGTGTGGTGGCAGACGGTGTCAAAGGCGGCCAAAAGGTCCAGGAGGATGAGGGCTGCGGTTTCTCCGTTGTCCAGCAGGTTCCTGATGTCATGGTGGCTGCAATGAAGGCAGTTTCGATGCTGTGGTTGCTGCGGAATCCGGATTGGGATGGGTCCAGGATGTTGTTCTCCTCGAGGCCTGTTGACAATCTTCACAATGACTTTTGCTGGGAACGGGAGTAGGGAGCTGGGCCGGAAGTATTTGAGGTCCTTAGGGTTCGCCTTGGATTTCTTGTGTAGGACGTTGATCTCTGCATGCCTCCAGCTCTCCGGGAAGGTGGCGGTCTCGAAGGAGTTGTTGATGATCTGGCGGAAATGGGGTGCAATGGTGGAGCTTGCTTTGTTGAAGATGTGGTGCGGGCAGGGGTCTGATGGTGAGCCAGAGTGGATGGTGTTCATGATTTTGATGGTGTTGTCGTCGTTGACATGGGTACAGGAGAGCAGGGGGTTGGTGTGGCTGGGGGTCGGTGGCTGTTGGGGGGGCCTGGTTGTTGAAGCTGTTGTGGATGTCTGCGATCTTACAGTGGAAGAAGGTGGCTAGGGAGTCGCATAGGTCTTGCGATGGCACAAAGTCAGGATGTTGTTGGAGTTGGAGCTGGGGTTGGAGAGTTCCTTCATGATGTTGAAGAGCTCTTTGCTGTTGTGTGCGTTGTTGTAAAGCGTTCCTTGAAAGAAGTCCTTTTGGCAGTTCGAATGAGTTGGTGGTGTCTGCGGATGGCGCTCTTTTGGGCTGCATTGCTGTCCGGTGTCTGTTCGAGGTGTCACTTCATCTCGACCCTTCAACAGGTCTGTTTGGATGCCTGGAGGTTGGCGGTGAACCAGATGGCTTTTCTGTTGGTGCATCTGTTTGAGGGTTTCTTGATCGGGCGAGAGTGTTGGCACAGTCGCCGATCCATTGCCTGAGGTTGCGGGTAGCAGTATTGGTGTCGGTGGTGTCAGTTGGTGGGTTTCGGGCAAGGGTGGCGATTAGCTGGTCTTTGGTGACTTTTGCTCCAGCTGCAGCGGGGGGTCCGTTGTGTGTGGTGGTGCATGGTGGGTTTCTTGAAGGTGAAGTGGATGCAGCGATGGTCGGTCCAGTGGAGTTTGGTGGTGTGGTTGAAGGTGACATAGTTGCTGGCGGAGAAGATGCTGTTGAGCATGTGTCCGGCGGAGTGGGTGGGAGTCGTGACTAGCTGTTTGAGTCCGAGGTTGTCGAGCAGGGTGGTAGAGCTGCTGTTGAGGTGGAAGTTCAGGTCTTCGAGGCGGAAGTAGTACGTGGATGCAAGGGCGTGCGTGCTGACGAAGTCGGGGATGGAGGCGCTGCACTGTGGCCGGGGGTGTCTGTAGACGAGGGTTCCTCTGATGGTGGTATTGGGGTCGATGTGGATCTGGAAGTGCTGGTGTTCGGCGGCGCTGAGAGTGTTGTCGGGGCTGGTCAAGATTCTGAGGGTGTTCCTGTGAATGATGGTGATTCCTCCTCCTTCTCTGTTGGTACGGTCCCTGCGGGTGATCTTGTAGCCGTCCGGGATGGCTATGGCGATGTCGGGTGAAGGGGAGGGGTTCATCCAGGTCTCCGCCAGGAAGGTATTGTCCGGAGAGAATGAGTTAGGTAGGTCCCAGAGTTCAATGGCGTGCTTGCGGGCAGAGCGGGTGTTGAGTAGTATGCATCTGAGGTGGTGGCGTATTGAAGGCTGGTGAAGCTGCAGCTCCGGCAGGAGAAGGATCCTTGGGTGCGCTTTGGGGTGGCCAGGAAGCAGGTGTATAATCGGCCAGTGTTGAGTGTGTGGAGGGTGCTGGCATTGTAGTGGCGTTCGGGGTGGCCAGGTGGTCTGGCGCTGGGTGCGGTCCAGGCGCGGATGAGCGCAGGCAGGTTTGCATTTGGCGTGCTTTCGGTACGGCCGCCATTAGAAGGGGAGGTGGGAGGGAGGAGCAGGGGACGCATCGGCGGGAAGGGGAGAGGAAGGCTGAAATGCTGGAGAGCTACAGAGCAAAAAATGGGGATAGAAGCAAAGAATACAAAGAAAAGGAATACAACAGTGGGCACAAAATAATACAGCAGCAGAATACAAAAAAGTAATACAACAGTGGGGAACAGATACCGCAAAAAGTAATACAACAGCAGACAAATAACAGGGAAAAAGGAACAGAGCGAACACACAGATACTTACGGCTTACCACTGGGCCACCAGGGATGAGGAGCAGGTGGGAGCCTGCGGGTGGAGGAGGATCTTGAACTCGCAGCAGCAGCGAGATCAGGGACATGGGCACAGACAGGTAGAGCTGTACGGCGTAGGGAGCGACCTGCCTGGATCAGGGTCAAGGGTCGCTTCTTTATCTCACTCTTGATTCCACCTCTTGGCTCTTTAGTCCACCCCTGACACTCTCTGCATCTTTACCTCACTCCTGTAGGTCCCTGCATTCTCCCTTTGGCACTTTTTTCATCTTTCTCTTCCTCTTTTTTCCCCCTTTTGTGTTTTTCACTCCCTCGTTATGGGTCAAAGTCTGATGAGGGAAAATAAGTGCCGGCTTCCAAAACGAGAATGCAGATGGGTGCCACCTGCGACCACGGCTCAAATTAAGCTTTAATCAACATCTTACCCCTTGGTTGATAAATGAAAGAATTTAGGGCAATCGGGCGGGGTGAGGGGAAGAAGAAAAACAGGCAGGAAGGAGAAGAATGAAAGGAAAGAAAACACAAAAAAGAGAACGCTAAAGGAAGAGCATACACGCGAGTCACTCCATGACCACATCTCCTCGACCCATCACTGTGGACTTCTGATACAGCGAATATCTGCGTCTTAGCTGTTGCTTCTTGCTCAAACGTTATGGTGGTCTCATGATCCTACGGGTGGATTCCTCTGGTCTGGCTCATGGTAGTCTCATGATTCTATGGGTTGGGGGTAATCTGCTAAATTCTGTGAATAGATTGAATCAAGTGTGATTGTTCTATCGTTGCTTTTAACTGTATTTTCCAAATTGTTGAAGTTGTATCAGCAAATGTCAAAACTGTACATTTCTGGTTAATGGACCGTTCGTGGAGAGCGGCGGCATCCACACAGTCATCGAGTTGGTATTTTTCAGAAATCAGTCTACAGCGAAGCATTGTTACTAGTTACCTGCTGTTCCTCCATGTTCCTGGTCTACTAGTTTGGGCATACATTTGTACTCTTGATAGCATCACTTTGTTTGCTGTGCGGTAACATGGGCTTCCCCCCTCCACACCTCCACTAAGCGTTATTGCATGGATTCAGAGGAAAGGAGGGATGGCCAGTTCAGACGTTCAGTGCTTCAGGGTCTTTAACAGCTTTATTTAGCACCATAATGACTGTTGGTGTATTGTATGTATTGTATTGTATGTCGTTTTTGTAAAGCGCATGGTTACCAGAAGGCATCCCAGCGCTGAGATTGAGTGATACTCTGAGGGGAGGGGAGGGGAGGGGGAGGGAAGAGGATCAATTGGGAAAGAGGAAGGTTTTTAATGTTTTTCGAAAGCGATTCAGATTCAGTGCGTAATTGCAGTGGAAGAGAGTTCCAGTGTGAGGCCGCATTCACCGAGAAGCGGCGGCCTCCGGTGCGGGATTTCTTGATTCTGGGCACCAAGGCCAGAAACTCTTTGTCTGGTGTGATTCCAGAATCATGCAAGTCTTCCATAACTGTGGTGATTCACAAGAAAGGGGGGAGAGGCGACCCCTCCAACTATCAGCTAATTTCCTTCATAGACAACATCAGGAAAATCTTTGGGAAACTCTTACGACTCGAGACCTGGACAGAGGAGAACTATATTCTCTCTAACCTTCAGGCCGGATCCTGAAAAGGCCAAAGTAGAATCGACCCGGCTCTGAGGTTGTACATGATCTGTATGAAGTAGGTGTCCCTGGAAACTCCCCACTCTTCGTGGTCTTTGGAGCCCTAAAAACAGGATTCTATTCTGTCGCCGCTCCGTCCTTCTTAGTCTTCTGGAGGAAGGAAGTTCCCAAGCAACTATTTGAGTATCCGAAAGGATCTGCCCCCGCGGCAATCATTCCAGAATAAGATTCACTGTAAAAGGAGAATGCACAGAGAAGTTTGAAATAAACATTGGCGTTGGGCAGGGTTGCGTACCCACCCCGGCTTTATTTAACATTCACATCAATGGAACTGATTCTCTCAGGAATCTTGGTCTCCATGTTCCGATATTGGAGAAGGAGAATATTCCGATCCCGCTGGTTGCAGATGATACAGTAATATTAGCGCATACTGAAAAATCAATGCATCAACTTTTGGAAGGCTTCGAGCTATTCTCTAAAGTACAGAAGTTAATAATCAATAAAGAGAAAAATATATGATAATTAATCCTAAATCAAAGTTATTGTTGACATTCAGGATTGATAGTAAACCAACTAAGCTAATTAAAACATGGCTACCTCGGCATACAAATGGATGACCATTTATATTGGAAAGCTCATCTGGCGAAGTCGGAAACAAACTTGTCGCCACATTTCTACATTTTGCTAACTCAAGCAGCAAGAAACCAATAAAACTAGCACTGACACATTCAAGACAAATGCACGGTGGCCTGCTCTTATGGTGCTAACTGTGGGATTTTACGAAGGTTCACGCTGTTCAAAAACTGGGAAAATATTCTTGAGACGTGTACTGAACATGGCTCCTGGCACCCCAATGACAGTATTAAGAGCTGAGCTGGGGTTCACCGGAGGATCTCAACTTGTAAGACACAGGGTGCGAGTGTGGTCGACTCCAGCTCTTCCCTCATTGAGGAAAATTGAATTTTGCCTTGTCATGTGTGCCTACGTGTTCCCCATTCTATGTAATATGTGCATGATTAATATGCATATATGTCCCCCTATGACCGAATAAAGACGCAATTATAGTTGTGTCCAACGTTAGTATGTTAGTTATCCAGTCCCTGTGAAAGCAACGAGTATTAGGCCTATGTTGCCAACGTTTTACATTGTGCACGTTAATTCATCGAATTGTCCCCGCTTCTAGGCCTCAAAGGGCCTGAACACCAGATTCAAGCTCCAGTCTCCTGAAACCACTCCGAGGAGCGATGCAGCCCCTCCCGCATCCCTGACCCTTCGCTTACTTCCTGCCGCGCAGCGCGGTGCCCGGCCTGTCTGCCTGCCTGCCAAGAATATGTTATGCCTACAGTTATCAGTTCAGCTCTCCGTCTTCACATTCCTAAGCTAACGAACCGCATAAACATCTCCAGCTATAGTCTAGTCTTTCTGTCTCCATGCAAGAGAATTACTGTATTAATATTTCATAGAAGATTCATAGCACACGCAATACATGAAGAATATATGCATGCACCAGTCTTAGTGTCAAGTAGCCTTTGCTCTGATGACTTTTAGATTCTATCAACATGTACTCCAAACACAAGATACCAGATATGCTATAGGTACATGTCGTCCTGACATCGCAGACTTTAGTCTCCTCTTCTAGTGTAGAAGTCAGAGCCCCCAGCTCTCTCCAGTTACACGTCATGACCCGTTTGCGCGCACCACTAGGTTAAAGGTTCCAGCTGCCCAGGTAGCCCCCTCCATGTATCCACCCATTTATGACACTTCTGTGACGTTCTCATCACATGTCTTCGTGCACGCCCTGTGCACGCCTTCTTCTTACGCCCATGTGTTCTTATCTTACGTTTGTCACTTGTTACGCCTACTGTATTCAATGCAATTGTAACGTTTTACTATATATATCATGTACTGTTAATGAAACGTTGCAGCTGCCATCCCATGCCATTCTATTTCAGGCTGTTCCGATCCTGTCCCTTCCCTTGTGCCTGATTAAAGCCTGTTCAACTCAGATACCCCGGATCCTGCCTCTTATTTATTGAGCTATCTGTTTATTGAATGCATAGAAAAATAGTACCGGTAATTAATTATTTATTTACCACATAATGGCGCCCGAATAGGGACGAGCCCCTTCCCCACGCGCCGGCGATGTAACGCAGGCCCCCTGACCCTTCTACAGACGTGACGGAACTCTACCGTGCACGTGCAGATATTTCTGCTTCATCAAGTCTCCCTCAGGCCCACGGAGGAGACGGAGACTGCGGTCCAGCATCCAGACGAGGCGGTGAGGAATGCGGTTCGTCCCGACCAGAGCCCAAGCCGAGAGAGCAAGGTCCGAGGTATCCGGAGGCCCACCTGTTTCTGAAGTCCGAAGTTCGTAGTTCGACGTCGTAGCAGTCCAGTAGCAGTCCAGTCCAGTCCGAGGCCTTCAAGTTTTGCTTCCCGGTGAGTACCGTTGCGGGGGAAGTATCTAGACAGGTTCATTAGTTTGTCCCTGGTCCGATGGGTTTGGGTACACAGATCCAGTCCGAAGTATTCACCTAGGTGGATACGGTATGACGTGTCTCTTTATGAGACCGGTATGTTCTGTACTGTTTTAGCAGTGCATCCAGTAATTCTAGTAAGTCAGTTCTCGAGAAATTCAAGTGTTATGTTTTCAGTGTATCAGGTAGTATTCTGTTCGAACTGTTATTAATGTACTTCTATGTCGTGGTATGAGTGATTTGTTTGCCATTTCTTTCCAGTGATCATTGTGCATTGTGTTTAGTTCAAGTACGATTCAGACATGCCTCTGTTTTCGAAGTTACGTCAGATAAAAACCAGAAAAGGGTTACTCGAAGAAGCAGTTCCTGACCCTCCTAGGGACAGTCCTGGACACTTTATGTATCACAAGCATGGCTTAGATGCCATATTATATCTAGACTTATGGGTGGATTATACAAAGAATCTTGAAGAGAAATATCGATGGCCTGTATCAGGTACATGGGATGCCGAGTGCATCATGCGAGTAGAAGAAGCATTATGGAAAAAGAAAGCCAGACAATCCCAGAAAGATGCCATAGAGTTATGGCGTAAAGAATCTCATAGAAGAACCGAAAAAGATTTCAGAAAAGCAGAATTAAGTAGGGAATCCTCAGAAAAAGCCCAAGAAAGGGAACTTCTAGAAGAAGGTGAACGAGTTAGAGCAGAACAGTCAGACAGACAGAGAAATGCCCTTATTAAAGGTATGTATCCTCTTCTTGCCGAGGGCTTGCCGAAGGCAACCCCAGAAGTACCCTGTAATTTACCGCCACCATTGGTCCCGACTAAACTACGTCATAAACCGACTGCAGCTGAAATTTTTCTTTCGTCCTACTTGGACGATACAGTCCCAGCATATGCAAATCCTATTCCGCCTGCTCACCCTCAGCACCCTGTTAATAATGTAATTCCTGTTCCTCCAGCCACTGGTCCCGGGGACCACGTTAATGTGCCAGTACCCCCGGACCAGCCCACATTAGGTGTGCCTGTTTTGCCAGTCACTTTACCAGCACGTACAGCATTAACTGACGATTCCAGTTCAGAGGGAGCGGGAGGAGGTGCTCCTATCACCCCGCCTCAAGTAAAACGACTGACGCCGAGAGACGCAGCGTTACAGCGTACGCCAAAAGTGGCTACATACGCAGACTTCAAGCGACATCTTACTGACTGCATATATGATTCAGTTCCGTGCGAAGATCACATGATATTATATTCAGTACGTTTAAGACGAGTTGCCAACATTTTGGCCACCCTGCCTGACATGAAAGAACATCTAGACAGAATATATCATTTTGTCCGTACAGGAGAGAATCCAGGAAGTATTCATGAAGCTATGGCACACAGGAAAGCCGAGATTCAAAATATGATTTTACAGTTCTTGATTAACTGTTTAATAAGAGAGCAAGATTATCCTGATAAAGACAAAGACGAGATGAAAGCCCTGACTAGGTGGAGTGACAATATAGCCGAGGGAAAACACAAGACACAAGGTAGTATAGAAAGTATGTACAGGAAAATTCGTAAGGAAATTATAAGTATACACCAGAAGGAGGAAGCAAAAAGAGCAACCGAGAAAGAGAATGACTCTTCAAGTGAAGAGGTAGACAGCGAGAATCCCGCCAGAATAGCGTATGTAGGTAGAACTAGATTTTCCGACAGACATTCACGTGTAGATTACAAGAAGGTTTTTCCTCCTCCCGTACCAGAACAGTGTTCTCTTGAACAAGTATTCCAGGCCACCGATAAAATTCTGAAACTACGAATAGGTTATAGTGAGCTTAGTACCATGCATGAACAAGAACTAGCCCGATCAGCCGTTCGATGGACTAGTGATTCTACCACGTTTCCAGATGAAATAGTGGCCCAAACGTTTCTGAAACTGCCCCCAACCGAGCAGCGTCTGGTGGGTACGTATATGATCCAGCACCTCATTACATTGTATGAGGATCAGCATTCTGATCCAGGTCCTTTACATGATGTACTAAACGAGTTACTCCTGAACAGATGGAAAGGTCTAGGTACCGATTTAATTAGTGTCATATTAGAACAGCGCCACAAATACAGAACGTTCCTGAATCCACATTTTGTTCCTGTCCCACCCCCAGAAAGAAAATCATTCTACATAGACAGACAGAATCCGTTGCGAGAAGTACATCCAGTTAGGGGAGAGGGGGGTGATCTAGAACGAGTATTTGTTTACACCCCTATCACGAAAATAGAACTTCTAGAAATGAAAAAGTTAATACCCTGTCACGATAAAGATCCAGCAGGGTTCCACCGTGAATTAAAGGACATGCTCCGTATGGGAGAATACACGTATCCTGATATCATTAAAATGTTAAAGGTCCTGTTGCCTGCGGGCATATATGAAAAACTCAAAGAAAAAGAATGGGAGGTGGGAGAGAAAAAGATAGATTGGACCGCATTAGAGACTGAAGATAACACACGAGTTCCAGGTACCGGTCTTGGGGACAAAGCTAAAGCATTGCCCGAATTGTTAATACAAGTCTTGCCAAGATTACTAGCCACGAAAAAGGAAGACAGGATGCCATCTCAGCCTGTAAACAGAAACAAGACGAAGACACTAGTGATTTTTATTCGAGATTCGAGAAATGTTTCATTATTAATAGCGGCCTGAAAACAAGTAGTGAATCGTATCCACATCTTTTTGTTACCAAACTAGTTGAGAATTCTTTACCACAAGTTAAAAATCGAGTACTGAAAGTCGAAAGTGCCTGGCAAGCTAATACTCCGTCACAAATGCTCCAGATGCTCCAGTATCACCAGAACAGAATCAGGGAGGAGCAGGAACATGAAAGGAGACGTATGAAAGACACGAAAATGAAAGTACTGGTTGCACAGTCTGTTCCACAAGACAGTCAGAAGAGGGGTACGAATCAAGCTAGTCATCCTGCAGCTCCCGTTAAAGGGACATGCAATTACTGTAAACAGCCAGGTCATTATATAAACGAATGTGCAGTTCTGAAACATAACATAGCTACTGGTAAAACGAAAGAGAGACCACGTCCTCCTAGACAAGAACAAGTTTCGCAGAATTCTCAGCCACCGCAGAATGCACAACAGACAGTTACAGTACCGCAGCCTATAGCTGCCACACAACACGTTACACAGCAGATGTACCAGTATGCACAGTCAGAATATCCAGACTATCAGCAGTATTCATGAAACAGCCTAGAGAGGGAGGTTGGCTTGCCTCTCATCGAGATTCCTGTAGATCAAGAGGGTCCCTATGTACACAGTCAAGTATTAGGGAAAGACAGAAAGTTTCTGATTGATACAGGGGCAAGTAGGACTACCATCAGTCATGACGAGGTTCCAGGGGCTCCACTCTCAGGCTCTAGAAATGTTTCCCTTGGATTTTCAGGAAAGCCTATTGTTAATGAAATATCGAAACCCGTTTCCCTAGAGGTTGGTCCATTGTCCCGAACTACAGACTTGTTACTTACGAAATCATGCCCAGAGAATTTACTAGGTATTAAGACCCTGAAAGAATTAGGAGCAGTTATATGCTGCTCCCCGGAAGGAGTGAGATTGTTTTTACGGGATTTTAAAGGTCATTATGTATTACGTGATTTTGATCCAAGATTATTGAATGTACCTCAGCATTTATGGGCGCAAGGTCCAACAGATGTAGGTTGTATGCACATTACACCATATCGTGTCACTCTAAAGCAAGGTGTTGTATTACCACGAATCCGACAGTACAAATTGCCACCTGAGGCTGTAGCAGCCTTATCAAAAATCATTGACGAGCTCATTGCTCAAGGAGTAGTTGTAGAAACTGACTCCAATATATGTAATTCTCCTATCATTCCGATTCTTAAACGTACTGATCCCAATGCACCCCCAGTTTATCGATTAGTGATTGACCTTCGAGAACTTAATAAATGTATCATACCCCAGTACCCAGTGGTTCCAGATATTTCTTCCCTATTGACTGCCATTGATTCCGAAGCTACGTTCTTTACTGTTATTGATCTCAAGAACGCATTTTTTAGTGTCCCCATTCATCCAGACATCCAGTTCCTTTTCGGATTCTGTTTAAATGGAAGGAGCTATAAATTTACACGAGCTCCTCAAGGTTTCACAGAAAGTCCTAGTATTTACAGTCAAGCACTGAAAAGACAACTAGACAATATTCACATGCCAACTGACACTGCCCTGCTCCAGTATGTCGATGATCTATTGATCACAGCCCGTTCTGAACGTGACTGCGAACGTGCGTCACTTATAGTCTTGTATTTCCTGGACGAGATGGGGCACAAGGTGTCCCCTTCGAAACTGCAATTCTGTGTCCAGCAAGTGGTCTACCTTGGTCACTTACTGTCCAAGTGGGGTAGGCAGTTGACACCAGACCGTATCCAGTTAATAGCACATCATCCACAGCCCAAGACACAGAAGGAGGTACAAGATTTTATCGGCCTCACTTCTTACTGCAGACAATGGATTCCTCAGTACGCATATCTAGCCAAGCCACTGATACAGTTAACGACACAGGAGGCAGCCACATCGACTGTCCTCTCTTGGTCCCAAGAACATACACTTGTTTTCAATGAGTTAAAGAAAGCTTTATGCCAAGCACCTGTTCTAGCGACACCAAACTACAGTAAGCCTTTTACACTTTTTGTCACTGAACGTGATGGTACTGCATTATCTGTTCTCACACAAGATCAAGCAGGACAATACAAGCCCTGTGCTTATTTTTCTAGCACATTAGATCCGGTGGCCCAGGCTCTGCCTGCGTGCCTCAAGTCAGTTGCAGCCACAGCTCTAGCTATCAGACAAAGTGATTCCATAGTGTTAGGACACTCCCTGACAGTACAAGTTCCACACTCCGTGGAAGTTCTTTTAAACCGAACACAGACTCAGCACTTGACAATTGCACGTTTAACAGGATATGAACTGACATTGTTTCAGCCGCACATAGAAATCAGACGCTGCAACATTTTAAATCCAGCTACACTGTTACCCTCAGTTATTTCAAATCCTGCCACACATGACTGTGTGGAAGTTGTTAACACCATGACAAAGCCAAGACAAGACTTGACAGACATTGCATTACCTGATCCCGACCTGACACTTTATGTGGATGTTTCATGTATGAGAACAAGTACAGGAGAACTAGTAGCCGCGTATGCAGTGACTACTGAAACTGAAGTTATAGAAACACATCGTATTGATGCAGCAGAGCTCGTCGCTCTGACCCAAGCCTGCATACGAGCCAAGAACCTGAAAGTAAACATATACACAGATTCACGTTATGCATTCGGAGTCGTACACGACTTTGGAGTACTCTGGCAAGAGAGAGGTTTCATGACTTCTCATGGAACCAAGATTCAGCATGGCCCCCTCATTCAAGCTCTGTTAGATGCAATACATTTACCGACAGCTATCGCCATCATGAAGTGCAAGGCACATACGAAAGTCACTGACACCATTTCCCAGGGTAACGACCTGGCAGATCGAACAGCCAAGCTTACAGCTCAGACTCCAGACCTTCCAGTTAACACGACACAGACAGACGTTCCGGTTCAGACGACTTGTATGACAGTTAAGGACCCTACACAAGACGTACTAGATATACAGTCACATGCCACCCCAGACGAAATCAAGAAATGGTCTGAACAAGGAGGGGTCCAGACAGATCAAGGATGGTTGACGAAGGGAAAAGCCACATGGTTTCTCCCCGACTCTATGGTTCAAGTCATTATTAACACCGCACATAGTCCAGCACATTTAGGAGAAAAAGCCATGTTAGACAGTATTCAGAACCTCTGGTTTAACAAGCATTTACGAGCAGCAGCCAAGCAGAAAGTGCGTACCTGCATGATCTGTTGTCAGTTCAATCCAGGTAAAGGTGTCCCGGTGGAACAAGGTCGATTCCATCCTCCTGACCACCCTTTTGAAGTCCTCCAGATGGATTATATTCAGATGGATCGATGTCGAGGTTTCAAGTATGTCCTCGTAGTTGTATGCGCTTTGTCCAGATGGACAGAAGCATATCCAGTCCCAGATTACACTGCCGCGACCACTGCCAGGCAGTTGGTTCGTGAGTATTTCCCCCGCTATGGTTTACCTAGGGTCGTGTATTCAGATAACGGCCAGCCATTCTCATCCGAACTCATGAAACAAGTATCCCTTCTGTTAGGGTACCAGTGGAAGTTCCACTGTGTACGACATCCTGAAGCAGCTGGTCTCGTAGAGAGACATAATCAGACCCTGAAAATCCGCATTGCAAAGGTATGCGCAGAGAAAGGTCTGTCCCCTTACGAGGTAGTTTTCGGTCGTCCCCCAAACATGTGGGGTACACCTAGGCCACGTAAAATAACTGATGTTGACAGTAATATGCTGACAGATTACCTGGCTTCCTTGATGTCTGCACTACTCTCTTGTCGTTCACAGGTCGCCGCTGCCTTTCCCGACAACACTCAAGTGAAACCGCACGAGGTCATACCAGGCGACCTCGTTCTGATTAGAAATTTTGATCGTTCAAGTCCGCTGGAGCCCCGTTAGAAAGAACCAAAGCTCGTCCTGATGACCACAAGGACCGCGATCAAGGTGGAGGGCTGCAAAGGCTGGTTGCATTCCAGTCACGTGAAACGATTTCATGGACTCCGTCCAAAGACTTTTTTCAAGGACTGCCCCGTTCTCAAGGACTGCCCAGATACTGACTCTAAACTTCCCCTGTTAGAGAAAACTCCGCAGCAGGAGTATAAAGAAAAGTTACGGTCTAGTAAGTCAGCCAGTTTAATTGTCTAAGTCCCTCTCGGGTGAAACGGTTAGACAGGTTCCTGACATGTATGAGATAGACCCACATAGTGAGAGAGTTAGTCAAAACTCTAAGAGAATACGTTATCAAAAGAATCTTCGAAGTCGATGCATTGTTACTCTTTTAATTTTATTATTTCTGAGTCTTACGATTACAGGCATAAGTTATGTTTTACATATATATTTTCCTCCTACTGTTTCACATGTACATTTTTCCTCTAATGTTACAGTAGAGCACACATTTAGTGAATTGCCTCCTCACGAATTATCCTATCGTCTTGCCATGCGCAATAATACTTTTATCCGAATGTTACACTATTCACACCAGACTAGCAATGCCACAAATTGTTGGGTGTGTGGTCGACTCCCCCCTTTCCAGACACCGAAGGGAGTTCTGCCACTTTTTCCCTATCCGTTTTCACACAATGGTTCGTGTGGAGCATGGTCCACGTTAACGTCATCCTCAAACGATATGTCCCTTCTGAATAGAACATGTTTCCCAGACAAGGAAGGTCTTTCCCATAGAACAGGGTTAGATCTAGAAAATGAAGTATATGATCTAGGTAATTATTCCTCGAATTTCATGGTTTTGAATGTTCAGTCCGAGACTACTCCAGATTTGCCTGCTATTACAGTTCTACCAGTAAAAGGCGAATTATGTGTCCGAAAGAATGGTTCAGTACATCTAGGACACAGTGATTGTACTACTGTGGTCGAGTATAGTGACAGTGGGAAATCTACTTTCAAAGCCTCACGTCATTCTTATTTTGTGTGTGGTCAGACCGCATATGTTCGTCTGCCCCTAGATTGGGATGGAACCTGTTACATTGCCTTCCTACTGCCACCGGTTTTCCTAGCCCCATCCGATTATCACAGAAATACACATCTAGTACACGTTAGACATAGAAGAGAGATCGAGTCCCCAATTGTCGATCAGACTGAAACTGCCTTAGAACAGTATCAAGACTTCAATAAAGGTTTCTTTTTCTTCATAGGTCCTGTCCAGAATAGTAAGCTAATACGTAGGTTAACCAGAACCCTTGAAGCAGTAGTGAATGAGACTACTTCCGCTCTAGGTAACTTAACTGAAGAACAATCTGCTATGAGATTTGTCGTGCTCCAAAATCGTCTCGTCCTTGACGTCATACTGGCCGATAGGGGCGGAGCTTGTAGAGTCATCGGATCTAGTTGCTGCATTTTCATTCCTAATAACGCACCGTCTGTTTATTCAGCTATAACCAGACTTCATAAAATTGCCCATCAATTACACCAGAATCCAGGCACCTGGACATGGTCCGGTTGGCTCTGGAGTATAATATCTGCCTGGGGATGGAAAGTATTGTCATTCCTGGGTATAGCAGTAATGATCATATTCAGTTGCTGTCTTTGTTTACAATGTGGCCCTGCGATTTGCGGCTTGTGTGCTACCTCTTGTATTCCTAGTCCTAAGTCCCGCTCCAAGAAGATTCGAGACGAGCAAATGATGCTATATGAAATGATAGATGGTATCATGAATATTGATGTTTCCTGATGGAAACGTAGGGCACAAGGAGGGAATGAGGAAAATAGAATTTTGCCTTGTCATGTGTGCCTACGTGTTCCCCATTCTATGTAATATGTGCATGATTAATATGCATATATGTCCCCCTATGACCGAATAAAGACGCAATTATAGTTGTGTCCAACGTTAGTATGTTAGTTATCCAGTCCCTGTGAAAGCAACGAGTATTAGGCCTATGTTGCCAACGTTTTACATTGTGCACGTTAATTCATCGAATTGTCCCCGTTTCTAGGCCTCAAAGGGCCTGAACACCAGAATCAAGCTCCAGTCTCCTGAAACCACTCCGAGGAGCGATGCAGCCCCTCCCGCATCCCTGACCCTTCGCTTACTTCCTGCCGCGCAGCGCGGTGCCCGGCCTGTCTGCCTGCCTGCCAAGAATATGTTATGCCTACAGTTATCAGTTCAGCTCTCCGTCTTCACATTCCTAAGCTAACGAACCGCATAAACATCTCCAGCTATAGTCTAGTCTTTCTGTCTCCATGCAAGAGAATTACTGTATTAATATTTCATAGAAGATTCATAGCACACGCAATACATGAAGAATATATGCATGCACCAGTCTTAGTGTCAAGTAGCCTTTGCTCTGATGATTTTTAGATTCTATCAACATGTACTCCAAACACAAGATACCAGATATGCTATAGGTACATGTCGTCCTGACATCGCAGACTTTAGTCTCCTCTTCTAGTGTAGAAGTCAGAGCCCCCAGCTCTCTCCAGTTACACGTCATGGCCCGTTTGCGCGCACCACTAGGTTAAAGGTTCCAGCTGCCCAGGTAGCCCCCTCCATGTATCCACCCATTTATGACACTTCTGTGACGTTCTCATCACATGTCTTCGTGCACGCCCTGTGTACGCCTTCTTCTTACGCCCATGTGTTCTTATCTTACGTTTGTCACTTGTTACGCCTACTGTATTCAATGCAATTGTAACGTTTTACTATATATATCATGTACTGTTAATGAAACGTTGCAGCTGCCATCCCATGCCATTCTATTTCAGGCTGTTCCGATCCTGTCCCTTCCCTTGTGCCTGATTAAAGCCTGTTCAACTCAGATACCCCGGATCCTGCCTCTTATTTATTGAGCTATCTGTTTATTGAATGCATAGAAAAATAGTACCGGTAATTAATTATTTATTTACCACAATAGAATGGTCCTGAAGGTACTGCGACGATGCAGGATTACAATAGTTTACCCTGGTTCAAGTACGTTACGAACGTTCTAACATACACTAGTTGAGTAGAGCAATAGAATAACCTGGAACTGATGAATAAGGCAACCATAGAACTGGTTAAAAGGAAATATTGGGCATTCATGTGGCGCAAGCAAGAAGCCAGGAAAGGCATCCTTGCGACTAATTACCAGAAAGTAAAATGTGAACCGCGCTGGGAGCAGTTTAAGGACTTGCTGTTCCCTCCTGAGAAAAGGGCTTTATATTTCATGTTCAGATTAGGAACTCTTCTGGTGGGGGCCTTTGCTAAATCATGGGTAAAGCCCCTGGAGGCGGATCTAACATGTGTCCCAGTACATAAGGGGGCCCTGAGTCATTTATGCATTTTATGCTGCTGTGTGATATGTCGCTTAAAATCCAAAGGTACTACCTACGTCCTCTTTTTCTAAAACGTAATCCGAGATGCTGCAGTGCAGCACTTTTCTTATGTTATAGAACTGATCGTATGGAGATTTGCCAGGCAGTTGCTTCGTATATGCAGACCTACTACAGACAGCAGCGAAGGAAGTGGGTGCAAACCATAAACCAACTGTAGTGATGGCTTTGCCATTTTCCGAGTTGTCTCTGGGGGCTGTGGTCGTCCTTTGATATATCTGCCCTCATAAACTGGAGTGTGGCTCGACTCCGGTATTAAAGGCCCTAGGGCAAAATGGACGACCAGGAGCCCCTTATTGACTGGACAGAGCATCGAGAGGTATTGTTGCACATTTCTACTTGCACCTGCACTTTATAAAATGCTCGCTTAGGTGTTGGACGTCTATTGGCCCATATCTAAGGGTTAATTTCCATAGGGCTGTCAGCAAAACTGTAACTATTTGGTCAAATCCTCGTTTTTGTAACATAATAGATAACGTTTGCGCAGCAGGCTTGTGCTCTTGTTTTATTTCTGTTGTTTATAAGGCAGCTTTCAGGCTTCCTATTAGGTTTAATTGCTCTGAGTGGGCAACAAGCAGACGGAGACGCCAGTGTCTGCACCTCGGTATGCGCTTGTTATTTGGGACGCTTTGTAAGATCTAATGACCGCTCTATCTAATTGATTGGTTTTAATAGTGATGTACGTCATCCGTTTGCACTTGCACTTCACATCAGATCATGGATTATGCGCAAAGTGTAGTATTTATATGATCTATGCTTAAGTCGTTTTAAATGAACAAGAATTGTGATTGTTTTATTACGTGCTGTAAATATCAATGTTTTAGGCGTTATGGCCAATGTTCCCTCTAATTTTTTTCCTCTGTTTGCGGCAGTGGAGGGTCTCTGTGCTCTGCACCCATGGCTATGTGCGCCAGGAACCGAACCTTGCGTGTCTGCGGCACCAAATGCCACTCTTTTTTGGTGCCCTCCTGCCTTCTACCCCACTCGCTTTTGGTGCCCTTCTGCCCTCTGCCCCACTCATTTTTGGTGCGCTTCTGCCCCACTCGTTTTTGGTGCCCTTCTGCCCTCTGCCACACTCGCTTTTGGTGCCCTTCTGCCCTCTGTCCCACTCGCTTTTGGTGCCCTTCTGCCCTCTGCCCCACTCGTTTTTGGTGCCCTCCTGCCCTCTGCCCCACTTGTTTTTGGTGCCCTCCTGCCCTCTGTCCCACTCACTTTTGGTGCCCTCCTGCCCTCTGCCCCACTCACTTTTGGTGCCCTTCTGCCCTCTGCCCCACTCGCTTTTGGTGCCCTCCTGCCCTCTGCCCCACTCGCTTTTGGTGCCCTTCTGCCCTCTACCCCACTCGCTTTTGGTGCCCTCCTGCCCTCTGTCCCACTCAGTTTTGGTGCCCTCCTGCCCTCTGCCCCACTCGCTTTTGGTGCCCTTCTGCCCTCTGCCCCACTCGCTTTTGGTGCTCTCCTGCCCTCTGCCCCACTTGCTTTTGGTGCCCTTCTGCCCTCTGCCCCACTCATTTTTGGTGCCCTTCTTCCCTCTGCCTCACTCGTTTTTGGTGCCCTCCTGCCCTCTGTCCCACTCACTTTTGGTACACTCCTGCCCTCTGCCCCACTCGCTTTTGGTGCCCTTCTGCCCTCTGCCCCACTCGCTTTTGGTGCCCTCCTGCCCTCTGCCCCACGCAACTTTGGTGCCCTTCTGCCCTCTGCCCCACTCGTTTTTGGTGCCCTCTGTCCCACTCGGTTTTGGTGCCCTCTGCCCCACTCGCTTTTGGTGCCCTTCTGCCCTCTGCCCCACTCGCTTTTGGTGCTCTCCTGCCCTCTGCCCCACTTGCTTTTGGTGCCCTTCTGCCCTCTGCCCCACTCAATTTTGGTGCCCTCCTGCCCTCTGTCCCACTCGCTTTTGGTGCCCTTCTGTCCTCTGCTCCACTCACTTTTGGTGCCCTTCTGCCCTCTGCCCCACTCGCTTTTGGTGCCCTCCTGCCCTCTGCCCCACTCGCTTTTGGTGCCCTCCTGCCCTCTGCCCCACTCGTTTTTGGTGCCCTTCTGCCCTCTGTCCCACTCGCTTTTGGTGCCCTCCTGCCCTCTGCCCCACTCGCTTTTGGTGCCCTTCTGCCCTCTGCCCCACTCGCTTTTGGTGCCCTCCTGCCCTCTGCCCCACTTGCTTTTGGTGCCCTTCTGCCCTCTGCCCTACTCGTTTTTGGTGCCCTCCTGCCCTCTGTCCCACTCGCTTTTGGTGCCCTCCTGCCCTCTGTCCCGCTCGTTTTTGCTGATGTTTTTTTTTTTTTTCGTGGTTGCTTTTACTCAGGGCGCCACTCAGCACGGGCAGCATTGTTTGGCAGAGCAGCGCGCTCTTCACAGGCAGGCCCCTCCCTGTTAGTGCACTTCTTAGAGTTTCTTGTTGCTCAAATGGGTGTCATTTTTGATAATTATATGTTTCTCCATATGTTTCATGCTTGATTTTTGCTTCCGATAAAGCGTCACTCATAGTTGTTGAAATGTCACTCGAAATTACAATGAAATTATGAAAATGTAACACATAGCAATTTGTGGCGCTTGAGGCTATGAGGGAGGGCGTAGGCAGTTTCCAAACACACGCTGTGGTTCGAAACTGTCTACTCTTTTGTTAGGAAAGCGCGGGGAAGACTCTGGCCTTTTGTTTAAGTATTACTGTTAATCGGAGCCCGTGAAGGGGCTCTGATTAACAGCAATACTTAAACAAAAGGCCAGAGTCTACCCCGCCCTCCCTCATAGCCTTAAGTGCCACAAGACCTCCCCCCACCTCCTTACCTGCACGCCTCACGACCGCTCCGCCTCATTCGCGCCGCTCTCTTTCAAAGCGGCCGGCGGCTCGACTTCCTGACCGTGTGCGCGCTCCACGCTAGGTGGTGCGTGGTGAGGTCAGGAGTGGTGCGAGCGCGTGCGCACGCGCCTTAGAGGGAACGGTGGTTATGGCATAAACCGCTGACAATAAACCTTTGCCATCAAGTACCACACATGCAGGAATGCTCAGTGGGTTGTGCGCTGCTAGATTTAACATGGACGTCTGTGGAAGTGTGTCCCTCCAGAAAGCAGAGTAGATCATACGGGGGTCAAGAAAGGTTTATTTAAGTATCACAGCTACAGAGACCCCCATCCTTCATCAAGCTAAGACTGAATGACAAATGTCTCTATCCCAGACCACGGCCCAGCACCCATCCTCACATTCCAGAGTATCATGACACAGGACGACACACCTTCTCCCCCTCACACATTCTAAACTTAAAGAAAATAAAAGGAAACTTAACTATGAATGCAAAGGATACAAAGAACATAAAAGAGAATGCATGTAGGATCTTTGAAAAACTCAACAAAGCGATTTTATAGGCAAAGAGAAAACTGGGGTGCATGGCAAATGGGAAAAGAGCTCACTTTAAGAAACACAATCGTGCAAACGTCGGGGAATACATTTCAAGTGAAGTGGCCCAGAGCCCCTTTCTCCTGCAACAGGCTCTTCCACCTCAGAGCCTGAATCAGGCTCACTCGTCTTTATTGCATTTTTGAAAACCTTGATACCCTTAAACGGAAGACTGAATTTGGATCTGGGAGACTTCATCTTGACCCAGTCTCCCACGTCGACCACTGTTCTCTTCACAGCCCTCCTTTTATCATACAAGATCTGTATTTTTTTATCACCTCTTTCTCTCTTTCCAGTCCTCAATACTGCCCACTGTTAGACCTGGTAGCATTGGCATGAGACTCCCTTCCACTAGTACTGCCATGTCGACTTGGTAAGTGCACCCACTGACCAGTCCCTAAACCTTCCCTTTTTGACATGGTAGCCACCCCTAAGGTAGGCCCTAGGGCAGGGTGCATTGTATGTGAGCACTGTGCCACTGCTATTCAGTGCCACAGTGCAAGTGCTCCCTATGTTAATTTGATGTCATGGATTAATGACTCCATGATTGGCTTATTTGGTTTACTTGTCAGTCCCTAGTACAGTGCACTGCGTGTGCCCAGGGCCTGTAAGTCAAATGCTGCTGGTGGGCTTGCAGCACTGATTGTGCCACCCACAGAAACAGCTTGTAAAGTGTGCCTCAGGCCTGCCATTGCAGAGCCTGTATGCAGTCTAGTACTGCCATGTGGACTTGGTAAGTGCACCCACTCACAGATTTACGTTCATTATTTCTCACTGGGGTTCATTGGGCACATATACACAATAGTAAGCACAGTTATTTTGTCTCACTATCACTTGTGTCACCACTTTTTTGTGGTTCTCGAAAAGGAGAACAAACACAGTTTTTTTCTGTCTTTTCTTTACTTCTTACACACTTAGAGAGAGAGTTACCGATGATGAGAAGTGGGTAAGCTGGCGATTGTTAGTCAGAAACCCCGTTGGCGGTTCTACCATGAGGTACTTTCTCCCTTCTCTCACATTTTTTTACTGCTGGAAGGTGGGGAGTCTGGATGGTAGCAGTTGTTGTTTTTAGTGAGACACTGTGACAAACAAGAGTAGTTGAACTGTACACACTTGAGGGAATTGAGAAGAGTATTGAAAACCCTGGATTTGTTATTTACGTTAGGACTAAGTGTCTTTTAGGTGAGGCCTTATGTTGTTTATAAAATGCACCCACTGACCAGTCTCTAAACCGTCCCTTTTCTACATGTTAGCCACCCGTAAGGTAGGCCCTAGGGCAGGGTGCATTGTATGTACTGATGTGTGTAGCATGTCCTGGTAGTGAATTACAGCCAATTTTGTTTTTCACTACTGCAAGAATGGCCAGAATGGCAGTTTGGTTATAACACCTTATAATCTTAACTATCCCAAGGAACATGGTAGAAAAACGAATTTAATATGCCTGAACTCAGTATGATAAAATACATATTTTAGTGAAGTTGGTTTTAAACATTCTGTGTTTGAAACTACCACTTTTAGAAATAGGTATTTTCTTGCCTAACCATCCAAGCCTGCTTCTGCAAGGCTGTGTATTCCATGTCTGGTTTGTGAGTGACAGGGGCTGAGGGGGCTCCAGGAGACAGGGTGAGTCAGCACTGGGCTGAATAGACCTATCTGCATGTAGAGTGGTGGGGGAAGTAGCACCTGGGCCTGAATAGGGCTGTGTCTGCCTTCCACAATGCTGGCTCCACCTCCTGTGGTGTGTCTGATGACCCTGGCCCAACCCGACAAAGGAAGAAGCTGTGCACTAGCAGGATGCACCCAGAACTGGTTTATACTAGGTACAGACACTCTCTGCCTTCAGAGACAAAGGATTTGTGTGTATAAAAAGGGGGACCTAGACCCCAGAACTTTAGATCCCTTCTGGGAAACAAGGAGAAGAACAAGAGAATCAGCAGGAGTTATTTGACTACCCCTATACCAGTGTGTTGTTTGCTGGGGATGGCCTGCAGTGGTTTCTTTATTGCCACGGAAAGGAGAAAAGACTTTTATTGAAACTTTCATCATCTTACAGAAAATCTCTAATGGCTAGAATTTGAGCTTGCCTTCTGTCTGAAATCTCAGGGATACAAAGACTTCACCCCATCTGGAACTTTCTTTTCTTGCTGCTACAGAAGGAAATTGCAAAAACCGACGCCGGCGAGCAAAACCATAATCTGCATCGAAGCCGTGAGCGCTGCTCTGACTTACAACGTCGAGCCGACGCCGGCCGCCGTGCCATATCGACACCAATAAGCGACATCGTAACCTGCCACAAGCCCTGAGCGCTGCTCCGACTTTGTGACGTAGACCCGATGCCAGCTGCTATGCTGCATCGCCTCCAAAGCCGACATCATTGTGGAGCCGATCCTCGACGTGGGTGGTCAAGAATCCATCGACATCGTGACATTGTACAGAACCGTGGTTTTGGCGCTATCGTAAGGAACCAACTCCCCTGCTTTGTGCAAGCATCGAGGACCTGACGCGTCGCCTCCCCTGAAACAAGGAACCGACGCAGCACAGCGCCAACTACGCTGCGAGCTGTCTTTGTTTTCACTTTTCCCAAGGTACTGTTCTTTGTGGGTCTGTTTTGACTACGCGCTCAAAGCCTTGCACCTCACGGTCGGCGCCGTACTTTGGGATTTCTTTGACCTCGACGTTGTGATAACTCGTCTGTTGCTAAAAACTGCGTTTAATTGAATAACCTATTTTTGAGCTACTTCTACCATCTTATTTCTGCTTACAGTATTGTGGATTTTTGTCGTTTGAGTCTTGTGTTAAGTCTATATTAAGAATACTTATTTTTATAAAACCTGTGTGGTGTACATCTGTAGTGTTTTCCCTGTATTACTGTAAGTGTTCACAAATGCTTCACACACTGCCTCTGAGATAAACCTTCCTGCTCGTGACAAGGTACCACAGGGTTGAGCAGGGGTTATTTTAGGAGTGTCACTCCCTTACTCTGACTAGAATCAAGGGTCCCTATTTGGACAAAGGTGCAAGCCATTGCCGACTAGAGAGTCTGAGACCCCCAGTTCTAAAACCCACCTTTTCATCCACTAAGGTTCTTTTGATCATTACCCACAACAGAGTGACCTCCATGTTGGGGACCCTTCCTTTAAATAAACAAAAGGGAATTTCACCAGTGGACGAACAAGAAGTGAACCTATACTCGCTAATCTACTTCCTCATGGCCATCTCCCAACTTTCACCACAGACAAAAGCTTGTTGCAGAGTCTCTTTAACAACCTTGACAAACCTTTCCACCACACCATTGCTTTGTGGATGGTACAGGGACGCCTTCTTATGCTTGATCCCCCTGGAACTCAGAAACTCTTCCATGACTAAGGTTGTGAACTGAACACCATTGTCTGACAAGAGTGTTAACTGGAAACCCTCACGTTCAAATAACTCTTCTAGAAACTCAATCACTTCACCAGACTCAACGGAATAAACCACCTTTGATATCAGGCCAATGGGAAAACATATCAATACACACGATCAAATAGAGATCCTGAGTCTTCAACTTCACAGGTCCCAAAATATCTATAGAAGTGTCCACCACGGACCATTAGCCTGTTCTCTAATAACCATGGGTTGAGTCCTGCACTTCAATATCCTGTCATAACACGCACATTCAGCACATTCACGCACCAACCTCTCTACATGTACATCCATGGCAGGCCACCAATATTCTTACCTGATACTTTGCTTTGTCTTGGCAATGCCCATGTGCGAGGTGTGAGCAGTCTTTACTAGCTTATCCCTTAGTGCAAGGGGTGCAACCAACTTACTACCACACACGAGGAGACCATCCTCCCCCGCCAGATCTTCCCTAACTTGCCAAAAGCCTTAGAGGACCTCCTCACAGTCCTTCTTCTCACACTAACCACCTTTGACCAAGGTGAGGACTTTCTGCAAGTCTAAATCGATCATGTGATGTTCCCTCCACTCTCTCTCTGAAATCAACCCTTCGCTAATCACACACAAATTAATTCCTTCCTCCAATTATTCACCTCCAAACCTCTCAACATCATCTGTCATTTCATACTCCACACCACGAGTCTTGACAGACGGTGTGCCAGAACTGTAGAGCCACAACCCACTTCCGTATCCCATGGGAGACAGAGTCAATGCCTTTCTTGGAGAAGACCTCCCTAAGAGGTTTGTGGTCAGTACGAATTCTGAACCTTTTCCCCCACAAATCCTTTCTCAGCTTGTGCACTGCCCAGGAAAAACCCAGAGCTTCTTTTTCCACAACAGAACAGTTGCATTCAGCACACCTCAAGGGCCTAGAGAGGAAAATAATCATTTTAACCTCCCCATCAACCTTTTGCAAAAGAACTGCTCCTAACCCCTTTGAGCTGGCATCAGTGATGAGATAAGATTCCTTTGTGGGGTCAAACCTTCATAGACAAGGTGCTTCATTCAGATGTTTCTTAATGCACTCAAACTCTTCCTCACAGCCCTTGGACCAAACACATGTGCCTCCCTTCTTGAGGAGAGACCTCAAACAAGAGGTTTTCCCTGCAAAG
Source organism: Lissotriton helveticus (assembly GCF_964261635.1). Lineage (NCBI taxonomy): Eukaryota > Metazoa > Chordata > Amphibia > Caudata > Salamandridae > Lissotriton > Lissotriton helveticus. Next base: position 60,378 of record NW_027611702.1, on the reverse strand, counting down.
TTCGGAACAAACTTGTAATAAATTCAGCCATGCTTAGAAACTTTACAAACTCTTCTTTGTTCAAAGGGCTGTGCAAATTAAAATGGTGCTTACCAATGAGTGTTTAGGTTTGATGCCTGCAGCGGACACAAAACGCCCATGGTACTCTAATTCTTTGACATCAAATTTGCACTGGTCAATAATAAGGGTGAGGTCAGCATCACATAACTTCTTCAATACTGACCTCAGCCTCCCATTATGTTCCTCAAGATCCACACCAAAGATGAGCACATCATCTAGGTACACTGAAGGCTTCCAAGAATGCCCTCCATCGCCCTCTAAAAAATGGAGGCTGCAGAAATCAGTCGAAAGGCATTCTTAGAAACCTAAAGGTACCAAAGGGTGTTACCCAGGAGGTAAGGTCCTGGGAAGAGGTGTGAATGCTCTGAATGTTCTGAAGAGGAGTGAAGGCCGGCCTGGTGATAGGCGGAGGTCAAGTCCAAGGAAGAAAAATGCCTTGCCCACTCAAGAGAACACAGCATTTTAGTTATGTGGGTGAAAGCATAATGATCAACAATAACTGCTTTGTTGAGCTCCCTCAAGCTGACACAGAGCCTAGCCTCCCCATTGGCTTTGCAGGCCATAACAACAGGAGAGACCCACTCCGTTGCTTCAACTTCTTGAATGATAAACTTGGCTAAGAGATTGCCTAATTCAACTTTCATGCTCTCCCTTACTTACAGAGGTGGATTTCTGACCTTAGCTGTTTTTGGAACAGAGTTAGATTTGACCTTTATCCAATGTACATAGTTTTTGAAACAAACACAGTCCACCAGCAAAGACCTCAAGGAATTCCTTGATCCAGTCTCGATTAGCATTACTAACAACCCTAACTGGTGGTAATTATTTTAGGCAGACAGATCTCATTGGGATAAAGGCAGCTATGTAGATCACGTTGATGGAAGCAACTTATGAGCGAGTCCTGCTTCATCGAGACATAGATTTTACCAGGGATGACTCTCCCTTTGAAATCAATTGTGACCCAGAAATAACCCAGCAACTCAATAGTCACCATACCTTAACCTTTTGGTCTAATGTCTGGCTTCAACAGGGTGAGTTTGCCCAGCAGATTACACTCATAAAATGTTTTGGGGACTAGCAGTATCTTGGCCCCAAAGTCGAAGAGCATGCTCACTGGAGCATCATTGAACAAAACTAGCTCCTGAGGGCCATCTCTAGCATTCCCTGTGACAGGGAGAACATTGATTCCTTCCAAATCTTCTTCATAAAGATAAACTTCCCTGACTTTTTTATGCCCGTGGCCCGATCTGCAGCTCTTTGATACGTGACCTTTTCTCTCTTTTTGCACATGGCCTTCCAACCTGGGCAGTCTTTAACCCGTTGACAGTGGCGCGAATTTCACCGCTGTGCGGGCATATTAATGAGTGGGTGCAGTTCGGACAGCCCCTAGTCGTCCTCCGCACATGCCCACTGTGACGTTAGGGGGCCGTCCGACGCACGCAACGGGTTAAAGTTGGCCATATGGCCAGAGTTGCCACACCTGAAGCACTTCCTCTGAAAATTCTTTGTGTTAAAGGGCTTTGAAGTGGTGCTCAATTTGGGTTTAACAAATCTATCCACCACCACCTTGACATTAATGTTCTCCTTTTTATCACCTGAACTGTCTTTGCGTATAATATCAACACACACTTTTGAATGCCCTTGACTTTTGGATATGGTCAGCACTTCTTAAGGCGATGGTGTGTCTTTTTGCCACAGGGCATGTCTCGTTTTGTCGAGGGCGCATCCTAACATGAACTAATCTCTTAAGCGATCCTCTAAAGCGGCACCAAAATTGCATGTGGAAGCCAATGTGCACAAGGTAGTTATGTACTGTTCGACCGACTCATCCTGCCTTTGCATCCTTCTCCCGAAGTTATATCTTACAAGGACAGTACTCACTTTGGGGAGGTGGTGCAAGTCCAACTTGTTGAAGCAGATCTCGTATTCTTTAAGAGTGCCGGAGTCACTATCAGAGAGTTCAGGAAGGTACTCAAAGAATTCTTGTCCCTCAGAGCCCAAGCAATGCATTAACAATGAGGCTTTCCTCTCTGCACTTAAGGAAGTGCCACAGACACGAGCATAATGTGTGGAAACCTTCTTCCACGAGAGAGGAGGAACTTCTGGAGATGTCAACAAGAAGGGAGGGGCAGTGACATTTTGCATGATGTACGAGCTATGTTTGACCTAGTTACTACTTAAGGGTGATTTTCAGTGATCTGCGTACAGTGCACAATATCCACATACCTTATAAGCTGTGCGCATCAGGGGAACTGCGTGAAACTTCAGCAATTAATATTTCGGCCTATGCGCACAATGCCAGAAACTGTATTTGCTGTGCGCATCAGTAGAACGATCAGCCCGATTACTGATGGCACATATTTATTCAGGGAGGAGTCACTTTAGTTTGGTGCTCAATTCCATGTGTAGATGTAAGTCTGGTGGTGCCTGATAACTGAAAGGCACACATTTGTTTACATACAATTTCATATATGTCTGATTTATTATTCCTATTACAGTGCCTTCTACCTTGAGAAGGCCCGTCCTAGACCAGTGTGAGGACAAAACCCATGCCGACAAATGAGCGACCTGAAGTGTAATACTGAGAAAAAGTAACCTGGAGGATTGCTGTAAATGAAAAAATAATAATAAAGAACTGCATAACAACAGCTGGGTGACCTGGAAGCCGATTGTTTCTCAATATAGTACTAGTTTGTGATTACCTTACAGTGCTCACATTATCATCCACGCTAGAAGAGATGGGAGCCTGGGGTGTCTGGTCACAGAAGCTCATTTACATACAAAGGGGGTGACAGCCTGTTCACAACGCACAGCACAACTTGTTTACGTAAAGTGCTAGTACACAGAACAGGTTACAGTCTTGTGTCTCTTTTTTTCATTTTCTTTAATATATCCTGCACCTTGCTCTGTTCTTCTCTTTCTCTCATTTCAATTCATAGCAAATTACTCAAATTCATTATTGCTTTATCAGCACGGCACAAGTCGGGGGGTAGCCACAGTTTGAAGCGGTCCCCCAACTATTATCTAGAAACGGGACTCAGTTCCACATAGCTCCTTAGCCTGCAACTGGTAATTGTTACTTCGTGCCCCAGCACTGCAGACACAGGCCTCTGAGTGTTTGTTTGTGTGAGTGGCGCAAGAGAGGAACAGAGAACTTGACACAATTAGTCCTTCTATTGCTTAATACATTGGCTGGATAAAGAATAACGTCAGGAAACAAGCGCAAATTAAAAGCAGATTTTATTTATTCGCTGAAAACTGTTTAAAAATGTAATTTCCAAGTTCCACATATCTGTTTAAAAATATTTACACTTTCAGTCCTTTTTCGAGTTTAGTTACAAACCAATAGTGGGCAAAACACATGATGTATAAAAACTGAAACCAAAAACTTATGTTTACATTATTTTATGTTTCTTGTTTATTGTTTTTAAAACAGTCCATCAACCTTTCACGTGAAAATTATAAGGGCCTGACATCACTTCTTGTGATGTCACTACCTGTGACGTCACTGTGATTTGCATATGATAATGGGCTCCTTCACTATTTTCCTTACTTGTGCCCTGTTTATTGGCATGGCATGGGTCTATAGGTATTAAAAATAAACATTAAATTCACAGGTGTTCAGCCCATTTCTCTGGTGATGTCACATATTGGCATGTATTCGGCTGCTTCTTCTATTTTTAGATGAGTACAAATAACGTACGTTCCCCCTCCTTCCAATTCGTTCTTTTTCTCCCCATTTCTTTGTCTCTCTCACTCTCTTTATCTCTCCCCCTCTTTATTTCCCACACACTCCTGTTAGCTTTAGCTTCATGAATGTCACTGCCACTTCTGGCATTCATACGACAAATCCTTCAGAACATTTGAGGACAAGGGACAATCAAGTGTGGAAGATGAGTTGCTGGGAGTGCAACTGATTGTCCTGGCACATATATGCTTTTGATGTGGGATTTCGCTATTAAACCACATTCTTCAAACAGAGTCTACTGCTTACAGTGGCTCAATTCTGGTAAAAAGTAGAGTTTGGCAAGTCACAAAATGAATAGGGAGAGCCAAGTCGGGGCGGAGCCATGGGTCACACTTAGTTATAAGGCCCGAGACACGAGCTGAGCCATCGACCGAAAACAGTGTGTAAGAGATGCAGCAAACGTTACTTAAAAACAAGGTATATGCTCTTTTATATCTGAAAATAGGTTATTTCTTGAACACCTGTGCTTCGCTTTAATTCTTTATCTACACTGCAGTGGCATTTGTTAATAGTAATACATGCATTTTACCAATGAAGTTTCTCATCTCCAGATCCCTGACAACATGTCCACTCTGGGTGTGTTGGGTTTATAGGTTTTATCACTAATCCGACAAGTTAGCTGAAAATACCACTGTTAGTCCCAGTATTGTTCAGTGTTGCTTTTACAGGTTGTGTGATCAGGTGCGATTAAATGTTTTTCTTTGTATCTCTTCTTCACCAAATAAAAATCAACAATGTTTCTTTTCTTTTAATCCACATTGTGCTTGTCTCCCACTGTGTATCCTGGTACATAATGTCACTTTGCTATGTGTACGGAAGTGAACAATCACTGGAAACAAACACTTTTATAATCCTGCAAATACTGTTATCTGTTTTACTTCTTTACTGCTATTCGGGTCTTTTATCATCTGGTATTTCAATGTCCCACATAATTTGCATTGGATCTTTTTCTGTAATTCATTCCTCTCACAATAACTGCACTGTTTTGCTCTTTTCTATGTCCTCAGAAGGGTCAGAAGTGGAGAAATGTGGCTCAATGGTTAGAGCGGCAGACCCTGATGCAGAGGTCTGGCCCGGGACCTGGGTTCAATTCCCGCCTCGGCGGGTCTTGGGCTCAATTTCCTCGGACCTGATAATTCTCGCCTCGGTGCCTATTCTAATCATGGGTCCCACTCTGCAACTCTGGGCAATAGCTTGCTTAATCTCCACAACGGCCCCAACAGCGCTGGGATGACTGGCTTCACCCTGGGGGTGCCCAGGAGTGGACATTTCACAGGAAAGCCAGGAAGGGTTCCACAGCGTTATGCGTTACAGCACCAGGACACCCCAGTTGGGGTATTAGTGCACTTTACAAGTACAAATTACATTTACATTTACAAGGGTCAATATTATTTTTGATGTTCTTAAGTTCTTTCCGGAATCTCTGCAGCTCTAGGATTATTTCCATGTGAGTTAAATGAAGGAGTGAATTCACTGAGGGCTGTGTGGGATTGAACATTGACAAAAGCACTTCTCACTTTCAGTGCCCTTCTATGTTTTCCCCCTGTGTGTTTGCTGATGACTTTGTAGCTCTAATCGTCGACTAAAGCTCTTTCCACATTCATTGCACTTGAGTGGCTTTCCCCCTGTGTGTGTTTGTTGATGTTTTCGTAGGGTTGATAACTGACTAAAGCTCTTCAAACATTCACAGCAATCATATAGTTTTTCCCTTGTGTGTGTTCGCTGATGTCTTTGAAGGTGTGATAACTGACTAAAGCTCTTTACACATTCACTGCACTTGAATGGTTTTTCCCCGGTGTGTGTTCGCTGATGACTTTGAAGGTGTGATAACTGACTAAAGCACTTTGCACATTCACTGCACTTGAATGGTTTTTCCCCTGTGTGTTTTCGCTGATGACTTTGAAGGTGTGATAAATGACTAAAGCTCTTCCCACATTCATTGCACTTGAATGGTTTTTCTACTGTGTGAGTTCGCTGATGATACCTTAATGCTGAAGAGCTGCGAAAACTACTGTCACATTCCGAACAATTATAGCGTTTTCCCTCTGTGTTTTATTCGCTGATGTCTTTGTAGTACTGATAATTGACTAAAGCTCTTCCCACATTCAGTGCAATTATATGGTTTTTCTCCAGTGTGTGTTCTCTGATGCTCTTTTAGGTATGATAATCGACTAAAGCTCTTCAAACATTCACTGCACTTGAATGGTTTTTCTCCTGTGTGAGTTCGCTGATGATCCTTTAATGCTGTAGAGAAGCGAAAACTACTGTCACATTCACTACAATGATAGGGTTTTTCCCCTGTGTGTGTTCGCTGATGTCTTTGAAGGGTTGATAACCAACTAAAGCTCCTCCCACATTCACTGCACTTGAATGGTGTTTCCCCTGTGTGTGTTCGCTGATGACTTTGAAGGTGTGATAACCAACTAAAGCTCTTCCCACATTCACTGCACTTCAATGGTTTTTCCCCTGTGTGTGTTCGCTGATGACTTTGAAGGTGTGATAACTGACTGAAGCACTTCCCACATTCACTGCACTTGAATGGTTTTTCCCCTGGGTGTATTCGCTGATGTGTTTGAAGGCTTGATAACTGACTAAAGCATTTCCCACATTCACTGCACTTGAATGGCTTTTCCCCTGTGTGTGTTCGCTGGTGTCTTTGTAGTTCTGATAACCTACTAAAGCACTTTGCACATTCACTGCACTTGAATGGTTTTTCCCCTGTGTGTGTTCGCTGATGACTTTGGAGGTTTGATAACTGACTGAAGCACTTCCCACATTCACTGCACTTGAATGGTTTTTCCCCTGGGTGTATTCGCTGATGTGTTTGAAGGCTTGATAACTGACTAAAGCACTTCCCACATTCACTGCACTTGAATGGCTTTTCCCCTGTGTGTGTTCGCTGGTGTCTTTGTAGTCCTGATAACCTACTAAAGCACTTTGCACATTCACTGCACTTGAATGGCTTTTCCCCTGTGTGTGTTCGCTGATGACTTTGAAGGCTTGATAAGTGACTAAAGCACTTTGCACATTCACTGCACTTGAATGGCTTTTCCCCTGTGTGTGTTCGCTGATGACTTTGTAGTTCTGATAACCTACTAAAGCTCTTTACACATTCACTGCACTTGAATGGTTTTTGTCCTGTGTACATGTGCTGATGAAGCTTGCGTAGTGATGACAAACTAAAGCTCTTGCTGCATGTGTATGATTCTTCTTTCTTGGTTAGTGTCTGTGGGTCGGGTACATATTTGTCTACATCCCATGACTGCATTTCCTGATGGGCCGACATGGTTTATAAAGCACTTGTGTTTTTCTCACACACTTTATATGTGTGCAGTATTTTGCATGTTTTATTTCTGTTTTCACAAAAAATGCGATAGCCACCAAATATTTGCCACACTCCTAATACGTAGAAGGTGTCTTTGTAGGCGATTGTGCCTTTAGATTGGATTATGGCTATGCACGATTGCGGGTAAAGATGTATCTTCCTTCTGACCGGTGCAAATTAGGACAGTCTATTGTATTGTAGCTACAAGAACTCCTCTTTCCTTTACCCGTCAGTTGTCCGGCTCTGCTCTGTTGTGCTTTTCTCTGGTTACTGTGGTTTGTCAGGAAAGAGTTTACAATTCTCCTAGGGCACGGAATGATGGCTTGTCATCATTTTATAAAACAGAGCTCTGCGGTAATCACACCATACAGATCCCATGATATTGGACACTTGTTTATACAGGAGGCGGTTTGTTATTGTTGTTGCCTTAATTTTCCTAAGGTCATTTCTTCGTCTTGTGGCATGGATGTGCACAGCTCAGCGTCTTACAATCACTGAACTGCCCTTGATGCTTGATCCGGGATCTGTCAGTTTGTGTGCAGGTTCCTCTGTCGCCGACTGCGCTGATGTTTTCCTGAATACTGTAGCTCAATATTTCTGCTATTATTGAAGATTTACAGCATTCGCTTTATTATTGATGGTCATTTCACACATTCAAGGCTTGTTTTCTGTTGGATGTAAAAATATTTAAAATTACTAAATTGAAACATAATGGAATGAGAATTCACAATAGTGGTAAAAGACATTTCGGGGAAGATTTACCAAATCTCCACACAATGCAGCACAGCCCTCCCCCCGCGAGGCAGCGCTGTGTGGCGTGACAGGAAGGGAACAGGAGAGCACCATATTTTCAAAGATATGGCTCTCTCCTTCCCTTTCCCTTGCGTCGGCACTGATTACAGCAGCCGTGCGCCATGCACACACCTTAGCACCAGAGCGCTAGGGTGTGTGTGTGAGTCCAGCATCGGTTTTGTACAGGAAGGACACCGTTCCTGTACAAAATACTATGTCAGACATGAGGGAAGGCTTTTCCCACTTTGCATGCATGTTGCACAGTGCAGCACACATGCAAAGTCAGAGAAGGAAGGAGAAATTAATTCAGTTCTCCTTCCTTGTGTCTTGTTTAAAAGGGTGCAGTTTTCTCATGCTTAACCCAATCTACTGATTTTGGTAAAATGGGTTTAGCATGAGAAATCTTGGGTGGTTGCACGGGAATGCCCATGCACCCCCCTTGGCAGGTCCCAATGTGTGAAGTAATGCGAAGCAGTGCTATGCGCAGTTTCACATTACTTTTACATTATTTCCAGCGCTAAAAAAATTTAGCGCTGGAAAGTAAATTAGGAAAAAAAGATTTTGCGCTGTTTTGTGCCACTTTTGTGATGCAAATACGGCGCAAAATATTAGTAAATCTCCCTCTTCTTCTTTACCACCTTTAAAAATTAGCAAGAAATATTTCATCATACACAGATATTTAACTAAAGGTTCTGTTGATCAGGTGATATCTTATTAATGTCTGAAAAGGAGGTGATTTACCAGCGTTCACAGAGTAACTGAGCAAAGTAAAGGCGCTCACGGGGCACCCAAGTGCTTGAGGTTTTGCTTAAGATAGACGCATATGGTCAAGATTTAATTTAAACAAGAATAGATTTTAGAAAAAGAGATGGATCAGGCTGGGCTGCAAAATTTCCAGTAACTCTTTACGAAGTATACAACGAAAGTAACTCCATTTACACACTTCTTCTTATTCTTTCCGATTCACTTACGATCATCTCAAATACCAACTCCTGTCTTTACCTCGCTGTTCATAAGTCACCATTGACACTTTCAACAGCTACCTTGGTTGAAGCATTTCTGGTTTCTTCTACCCTAGAAGATTGGAACATTATTGTGGGTTGAGGGGGTTCCTATCACCATAACATCTGTCCATCTCCCTGAAACTAGTGCAGCTTACAGAGCCTGGTTCTGGCCTGAAAGACAACTTTAAAAAGCGGTCTTTAGTTCTTCCTAAAGTAGATAAAGTTCTGTAAGATGCAGCTCCTTCCGGGGCTTCTGTGTAAAACCGAACGAGGGGTTCACTGTAAGGCCCGTCCTTTACATTATAAGCGCAGATATGGCAAACAAACGTTGATTCATATAATTTAATATTCAACAATATCAGTCATTTTGTACTTATAGAGAATCCATCACACCCAATAATTTACCTGCCATATCCCCGCAGCAGATGTGTGCATATTACTTTTTTTCCCCCTTTTCCACCATTACATGGCATCTGGTATGACGTTGTCCGTTTGGGGCCCAGGATGCCACTTTGTGACCGGATGGGCATTTGGCAGAGCGGGAGGAGGTCTCAGTTATCCACAGGTGATGCGGCATTTCCACCTTTCCATATTTCACATCTTCTAGTTTATCTCATTTCCTGCCTTCGGTCCCTCTACTGCTCTCTGGCTGCTCACTCACTCTGTGGGGTATATCAGAAGTCAAATAACGGCCTGATACTCACAAGGCCGTGGTTCTCACTTCTTCTACAACACTTATTGTGTCCTAGTTTAGAGTTTGTCCAACAGATTATTGCCTCAAAACTAGGGGTGGGCGAAGAATTCAGCTCTGCCGGCGGAGCTCGCGAATTTTTGCCCAGAGTGCGGAGTTCCAAAAAACTCCATGAAGTAATGCAGAACTGAGTTTTTTTTCTCTAGCAGTTCTCCAACGGTAAGGTGGCGAGCGCTACCTTACCGTTTATACCTACCTTTATCCCTTCTGGGTATAAAATTCCAAAAGAGGTTTTAACATTTGAAAGGACTTTGCTTTCAGGAATATCAGCAATTGAACATAAAAAGCAATACATCAAATACAACCTTCAAAAAAGTGAAAAGGATGCCCTATTGACATTAAAAAATGACAAAACTGTGGTCATAAAACAGGCCGATAAGGGAGGAGGAGTAGTGGTCTGGGATGTAAACAAATATAAGGAAGAAATATTTAGGCAACTCAATGATACCAACTGTTATCGTCGGATCGGAAAGAACCCCACAAATGATCTACAATCCGAACTTTTCAGGATCATTCAAAGTGGTTTTGAGTGTGGGATCCTTGGTCCTAAAGAATTTCTCTACCTTCAAAATACAAGTCCCAGAATACCGGTGTTCTATGTTCTCCCCAAGTTACATAAAGATGACACAAATCTGCCAGGACGCCCAATTGTTTCGGGCTGTGATTCTCTCATAGAACCAGTGGCGAAATATATTGATTTCTTTCTGAAGCCATTTGTCAACGAAGTACCAGCTCATTTGAAAGACACCACAGCTTTTTTGAACCGAATAAAGACTGTACAGTTTGACATTACAAATCAATTATTGGTGACAATGGACGTCACTTCACTTTATACTCAAATACCACAAGAACAAGCATTGGAGACGTTGGAGTTTTTTCTGGATTCTAGACCACGCCCCAGAAGGGTCCCCACAGAATTTTTGTTAAATTTAGCAAAATTTGCTTTACAGAGAAACTTCTTCACATTCGACTTCGAATTCTTCTTCCAGGTAAAAGGAGTAGCCATGGGCTGCCCCTTTGCACCTGAGCTGGCAGTTCTCTACATGGGACTATATGAAGAAAAATTCATTTACAATAACAACCCATACTCGGACAGCATTTCTAAATATATGAGGTACATAGACGATGTCTTCTTTATCTGGACCGGATCCCAAGAACTTCTGGAGGAATTTGTCGGCTGGATTAATTCAAAAACACAGGACATTAAATTCACCGCGGAATCATCAAATCGAGCAATTACATTCTTGGATGTTAAAGTTTTTCCCTTAAATGGCGGCTTAGGAACAACTCTATATCGGAAAACAACGGACAGAAATAAAAGCCTCCATTACACAAGTTACCACCAAGAAGTCTACGACAGAATTTGCCTTTCGGACAATTCTTGAGGATACGGAGGAATTGTTGTAAGGATGAGTACTTTGCACATGCCTCCCAGCTCGTCGAAAGACTGGTTGAAAGAGGGTACCCAAAGAAACTTGTGAGACACGCCCTTGAACGAGCATGGTGGGTCCCCAGGGACTCGCTGCTTGAAAAAAAGAAAAAACAGGAATCCACTAGAATCGTGTGCGTAACAACTTTTTGTCCCAATGCACACCAACTAAAGAAAATTATCAATACCAACTGGCATTTAGTTAAAGATCTACATGAGGACTTTTCGGAATTGCCATTGTTTGCATTTAAGAAAGATATGAACGTGGCAAACCATCTGGTCAGGGCAGCATTGCCCAATGAACAACAACTCAATCTCAGACAAATGCTTCAACTCCCTCCAATATTGGGACATCATAAATGTGGGACCTGTACATGCTGTGAGCAAACAGTAGAAGGATCAGTTTTCTCTTTTGAAGGCACTCATTGGAAGCATGAAAGCTTTACTAACTGCAAAACGAAAAATGTAGTTTATGGGATATTATGCCCATGTCCAAAACTGTATATTGGGAAGACCACGCAAGAGATCCGTCAAAGGATTACCCAGAACAAAGCTCGGATAAGAAGACATGTGGCAAATGCACCACTCGTCAACCATTGGATGTCAAATGAGCATAAGGAATCTGAACTCTCATGGACGGTAATATCAAAAATCGAAAATGACAAACGCGGCAGTGACCTGGATGCCAGACTGAGCCAGCGGGAAGCTCTGTTAATTATGAAATATAATACCGCAATAAATGGCCTCAATGAAATTTCTGAAATTTTCAAGCTTTGAGAGGGCCCTCCTCAAAACTTTCAGAAGGCACCCCTGGATGATAACATCAAGATATACATTGCCTTTCTAACACTATGAATACTGATTGAGAAGGGTTGAACTGCGAACCTTTATATTTTTCCTTCATACTAAATATTGGGTTCACCATGAGAACTGCCCACCTACCTGTGCCTCGCAACATTCACCTAAAGCAATATCTTGAATTCTAAGAACCCCCACTGCCCGCGCGCAACAGTCACTTCATTTGGACTACCTCAGGACATACAGGACTTCAGTTCCCACAATGCTTCACGCAACAACGACTATGCGATAGAAAGGGAATATTGTTCTACACCCACACAGACAGCCCCATCTATGGTACAATAGGACGACCTTAAAAACATTTTCATTTCGTTTAGAACCGCCTTTTATATACATTGGACTTCTGGTCCCAGAATGCTTTGCTACGTGAGACCGATCATGTGACATACAGGAAGTAATTTTCCACACTCACTCAGGCACTGACTGAATTCAATCTGTGCCATGGCTCACCAGGACGTTTTTGTCGAACTAGGACTCTGATTAACTCAGAAAGTTTTGCTTGATTCAGGTAAGACTGCATCCAAGTCCGAGATTGCTTTAACAGAAAGCAGGACGCTAAGCAAAAGAAAATTGTGGAATCACTTCTATTTTAAAACCGGTTGTGGCGCGCAGCTCAGCAAAGAAAGGTTTCAATATGCGAGCGTGTTTCCAGTTCGGCGCTAACCAAGTGCTAACGCAGGTCACAAGTCCGTAATTGGTGGTTACTTTTTTAAACTTACAGAAAAAGATCATCCGAACTACTCAACAGCCTTAGGCGAGCCGCCCACGCTGTGTGTCCGCCATCAGATCGTCTTCCTCCCATTGGGGTAAGTGTCGGGGTAGAGAATGAGAGAATAAGAGATGTGATGCATGAATATGACTAACATGCAATGTTTGTCATGTAAAGAAGGACCTAATCAGAACTTTCAAAAAAAAATTTTGATTCCCATATACCACCACTACATAGGAGAATGGTAGCAAAGACTCAAGGTAGGGGAAGCGCCATTGGGGAGGCACACTTAAGTACATTTTTTAGTTCACCTACAAATGGTTATGTTTTGTTTTTTGTAGAGTCTTCTTGGTCCTGATGAGAACCCCACAAGTTTCAGGGTTCGAAACGCGTCGACCATTATCCCAGGTCACCCTTTCTAAGGAATCACCATAGCTCATCTCAATCCGCTTTTTTGTCAAGAATTTGTTACAAAAAAAGTGCCTTAAACATCATTTCAGAATAATTTCGACCATTGAGATTTGGATTTAAATCTATTTTCATTTTATATTTGGATTTTGGTGCCCTTAGGGATTGTTTTGTTTGTAGTATGTTTGGGAAGGATGAAAGAAGTATGGATGTGGTATAAGTGAAAAATTCGTCATTTCAAATGTGTTGTATATTTATTGTATATAATTGTATATATAATACTTGTTTATGTTGTTGTACACACAGTATATATATTTGTTTTCTAAGATTGAAAATTGAAAAAAGAAATTCTTGGTCATTAAATGATGCAATTGTTAAAGCAGACGTTTATGTTATGTTCATAGAGGTCATGAGTAAATAGTCTCTAAAAAACCTATCAGTCCTGGCACACGTTTTGTTATCTAAAGTTTGGTCGGTTTAGCCTGACTGGTTAAGAGCCAAAGCCCATTCCCGGTTTCTGGTCTAAGAGCGAGCAGCTGCTCGCGAGGCTTACTTTGAAGTGTGACAAGCTACCACTTCAAATAGGCAGTTAAGAACCCTGCTATAGGTTCGTAATACACATGTCCCATTAGTAGGGCCCACTGTGGTAGTAAGTGTCATTTGTTTGTATGTTTGTTTGTCATTAACCAAATTTTATGTGGAATATCTGAATATTGGGTATGGCTGAAAAAGATACTTTCGCTTATAGTGAAGAGCATATTCGTAACCGTATTAGTGCCCCCCCGGTGTTCGCTTCTGCTACATTGAGCACCTCAGCTAAAACTCAGAACGAATCCGAAAAATTAATTAGATTATGCAAAAAACAAATCCGGACGGATTTGCACGGACATTTTTTGTTGTTACATTTGAAGGCAGGGACTATACCAACTGGACTGCAAATACACAATATTCCAGTGGTTTTCACGGACGACCCGGAATATAAAAGAAACTTTAGCTGCATTGAGACCAAATGCAGCAGAGACCTCATGGTCTTAACTGTTGAAACGGCACACAGAATTTCACTTAAACAATTGGAGGAAATCAATGTGTTGGAAACTGAAATCCAAAACAACCAATTAATTACGGACTCAAAAGCCCTTTTGGATAAAATTGAAAAAGAGATTTTAGAATTTAAGGACTTTACAGTAAATCAGAAAAGTAATACATTTGATCTTGACAAAAAGAATTTCTCTCTGGAATCAACATATCCGTATCTGCACAAAGACTTCTATTTAAGATCAGAATCAAGACGCTACCTTGGAGATAACCAAGGGAGATCACGGAACAAATTCCTTACATTTTCGGACACTTCATCATCCTCATCAGGAGGCGAGTCTGATTCTGGTGGATCAAGGAACAAACAAAACAGAAGGGATAACCAACAAGATCAGCAACCTCATCCCCAACAACAACAACAACAAAATCAAACTACTTTTTTAGGGAGAGGCCAACGGAGAGGACGAGGACGGATGCGCTACAACCAACAACCATGGGAAATGAGAACGCGCTGACAGTATTACAAGAATTAAAAACCTACTCAGTTTTCAATCTGTCCACACGCACATTGACCTCATCAGAAATTGCCATATTGAACAAAGGTTTATCCTTCGTCCCCTCGAAACTGTGGTAAATAAATAATTAATTACCGGTACTATTTTTTAATACAATCAATAAAACAGATAGCTCAATAAATAAGAGTCAGGATTCGAGGTATCTTGAGTCGACAGACTTTAATCAGGCATAAAGGACAGGAACAGGACAGCCTGCAATAGAACGGAATGGCAGCTGCCAGGGAACGGGAAAGGACAAGAGAGGATGGGTAACTTTTTGTAACAGTCCACAGTATATATATATTAAAACAATTGCATTACATTCAATACAGTAGGCGTAGCAGTAGGCGTGACTCGTAGCAGTCGCGAAAGATAAGGGCAAAATGATGTAACAAGAAGGCGTGTACAGGGCGTATACATAGACATGTGATGTAAACGTAACAGAAATGTCATAAACGGGGCGGAAACATGGAGGGGGCTACCTGAGCAGCTGGGACCTCTAACCTAGTGGTGCGCGCAAACGGGCAATGACGTGTTACCAGGGAGAACTGGGGGCTATGACATCTGCGCTAGAAGAGGAGACTAAAGTCTGGAGTGTCAGAGCGACATGTACCCAAGGCATATCTGGTATCTGGTGTTTGGAGTACATATTGATAGAATCCAAAAGTTATCAGGGCAAAGGCTACTAGACACTAAGACTGGTGCATGCATAATTCTACATGTGTTGCGTGTGCGAGGAATATTCTATGAATATTAATACAGTATTTCTCTTACATGGAGACATAAAGGCTAGACCATGACGGAAACTATTGATGCGATGCAGTAGCTTAGGAATGCAGAGAAGGAGGGCTGGACTGATAACTAGAAGCATAACATACTCTTGGCAGACTGGGAGGCAGAGCCAGGCCGGGCCGGGCACTGCGAGGCATGAAGTAAGTGAAGGGTCAGGGATGCAGGTGGGGGCTGTATCGCTCCTCGGAGAGGGTTCAGGAGACAGGAGCTGAATCTGAGTCCGGGCCCTTTTGAGGCCTAGAAACGGGGACAATTCAATGAATTAACATGCACACTGTGAAATGTGGCAACGTAGGTTTACATAGGCCTAATATTCGTTGCTTTCACGATGACTGGAAACTGGCATACTAGAGATGGACACAACTGTAATTGCGTCTTTAATCGATCAGGAGGGAATACATGCATATCGATCATGCACATATAACATAAGATGGGGAACACGTAGGCACATACAACATGGCAAAATTTACTTTTCCACATTCCCTCCTTGTGCCCTACGTTTCCATCAGGAAACATCAATATTCATGATACCATCTATCATTTCATATAGCATCATCTGCTCGTCTCGAATTGTCTTGGAACGGGATTTAGGACTAGGAATACAAGAGGTAGCACACATGCCGCAAATCGCAGGGCCACATTGTATACAGAGGCAGCAACTGAATATGATCATTACTGCAATACCTAGGAATGACAATACTTTCCATCCCCAGGCAGATATAATACTCCAGAGCCAACCGGACCATGTCCAGGTGCCTGGATTCTGGTGTAACTGATGGGCAATTTTATGAAGTCTGGTTAGAGCTGAATAAACAGATGGCGCGTTATTAGGAATGAAAATGCAGCAACTAGATCCGATGACTCTGCATGCTCCTCCTCTATCGGCCAGTATGACGTCAAGAACGAGACGATTTTGGAGCACGACAAATCTCATAGCAGATTGCTCTTCAGTTAAGTTACCTAGAGCAGAAGTAGTCTCATTCACTACTGCTTCAAGGGTTCTGGTTAACCTACGTATTAACTTACTATTCTGGATAGGTCCTATAAAGAAGAAGAAACCTTTATTGAAGTCTTGATACTGTTCTAGGGTAGTTTCAGTTTGATCGACAATTGGGGACTCGATCTCCCTTCTAGGTCTGACTTGTACTAGATGTGTGTTTCTGTGATAATCAGATGGGGCTAGAAAAACTGGTGGCAGTAGGAAGGCAATGTAACATGTTCCATCCCAATCGAGGGGCAGACGAACATATGCGGTCTGACCACAAACAAAATAAGAATGACGTGAGGCTTTAAAAATAGATTTCCCACTGTCACTATACTCGACAGTAGTAGTACAATCACTATGTCCTACATGTGCGGAACCATTCTTTCTGACACATAATTCGCCTTTGACCGGTAGTACTGAAATAGCAGGCAAATCTGGAGTAGTATCAGACTGAACATTCAGGACCATGAAATTCGAGGAATAATTACCTAAATCATATACTTCATTTTCTAGATCTAACCCTGTTCTATGGGAGAGACCTTGCTTGTCTGGAAAACATGTTCTATTCAGAAGGGACATATCATTGGAGGATGACGTTAAAGTGGACCATGCTCCACATGAACCATTATGTGAAAACGGATAAGGAAAGAGTGGCAGAACTCCCTTCGGTGTCTGGAAAGGGGGGAGTCGACCACACACCCAACAATTAGTGGCATTGCTGGTCTGGTGTGAATAGTGTAACATTCGAATGAATGTGTTATTTCGCATAGCAAGACGATAGGATAGCTCGTGAGGAGGCAGATCACTAAATGTGTGCTCTACTGTAGCATTAGAAAACATATGTACATGTGAAATTGGAAAACATAAATGTAAAGCATAACTTGTGCAGGTAACCATAAGACTCAAAAATATCAAGAAAAATAAAATGATAATACATCTTTTAGAGTTTTGACTAACTCTCTCACTATGGGGGTCTATCTCATACATGTCAGGAACCTGTCTAACCGTTTCACCCGAGAGGGACTTAGACAATTAAACTGGCTGACTTTTTTTTACTAGACCGAAGCTTCTCCTTATACTCCTGTTGCGGAGTTTTCTCTAACAGGGGAAGCTTGAGTTCAGAGTCTGTTTTTAGGCAGTCTTTAGGAATAAGGCAGTCCTTAGCAAAAGTCTTTTCTCGTAATCCATGGAATTTTTTGATATGGCTCAGGTGGACCCACCCCTTCCTGCCTTCAAGTTTGACGGCGGTCCTTGTTGTAAGCAACACCATGCGAGGCTCCTTCCAGCGGGGCTCCAGCGGACTTGAACGATCAAAATTCCGGACAAATACGTGATCACCGGGAACGACTTCATGCGGTTTCACCTCGGTGTTGTCTGGAAATGCGGCGGCAACCTGTGAACGACAAGAGTGTAGGGCAGACATCAAGGAAGCTAGGTAATCTGTCAGCATATTACTGGAAACATCTGTAATACTGCGGGGTCTAGGTGTACCCCACATGTTTGGGGGGCGGCCGAATACGACCTCATACGGGGACAGACCTGATCTGGAATGTGCAACCATCCTCATATAAAATAAAGCAACTGGCAGGGCAACCAGCCAGTCTACACCTTTTTCTCTACATACTTTTGCAATGCGGATTTTCAAAGTCTGATTATGTCTCTCTACGAGACCGGCTGCTTCAGGATGGCGTACACAATGGAACTTCCACTGGTACCCTAACAGAAGGGAAACATGTTTCATGAGCTCAGATGAGAATGGCTGGCCGTTATCTGAATACACGACCCTAGGGAGTCCATAGCGGGGAAAGAACTCACGAACCAACTGCCTGGCAGTGGTCGCGGCTGTGTAATCTGGAACTGGATATGCTTCTGTCCACCTGGACAAAGCGCATACAACTACGAGGACATACTTGAAACCTCGACATCGCTCCATCTGAATATAATCCATCTGGAGGACTTCAAAAGGGTGGTCAGGAGGTTGGAATCCACCTTGTTCCACCGGGACACTTTTACCTGGATTGAACTGACAACATATCATACAGGTACGGACATTCTGCTTGGCTGCAGCTCGTAAGTGCTTGTTGAACCAAAGGTTATGAATACTGTCTAACATAGCTTTTTCTCCTAGATGTGCTGGACTATGTGCGGTATTAATAATGACTTGAACCATAGAGTCGGGGAGAAACCATGTGGCTTTTCCCTTCGTCAACCATCCTTGATCTGTCTGGACCCCTCCTTGTTCTGACCATTTCTTGATTTCTTCGGGAGTAGCGTGTAACTGTATGTCTATGACATCTTGTGTAGGGTCCTTGACTGTCATACAAGTAGTCGGATCTGGAGTGAGTGTCTGTGTCGTGTTAACTAGAATGTCTGGGGTCTGAGCTGTAAGCTTGGCTGTTCGATCTGCTAGATCGTTACCTTGGGAAATGATGTCAGTAACTTTCGTATGTGCCTTGCACTTCATGATAGCGATAGCTGTCGGTAAATGTATTGCCTCTAACAGAGCTTGAATGAGGAGACCATGCTGAATCTTGGTTCCATGAGAAGTCATGAAACCTCTCTCCTGCCAGAGCACTCCAAAGTCGTGTACGACTCCGAATGCGTAACGTGAATCTGTATATATGTTTACTTTCAGGTTCTTGGCACGTATGCTGGCTTGGGTCAGTGCAACTAGCTCTGCTGCTTGAGCAGACAGGGTGTCAATACGATGTGTTTCTATAACTTCAGTTTCAGTAGTCACTGCATACGCGGCTACTAGTTCTCCTGTACTTGTTCTCATACATGAACCATCCACATAAAGTGTCAGGTCGGGATTAGGTAATGCAATGTCTGTCAGGTCTTGTCTTGGCTTTGTCATAGTGTTAACAACTTCCACACATTCATGTGTGGCAGGATTTGAAGTAACTGACGGTAACAGTGTAGCAGGATTTAGAATGTTGCAGCGTCTGATTTCTATGTGTGGCTGAAACAGTGTCAGTTCATAACCTGTTAAACGTGCAATTGTCAAGTGCTGAGTCTGTGTTCGGTTTAAAAGAACTTCCACGGAATGTGGAACTTGTACTGTCAGGGAGTGTCCTAATACTATGGAATCACTTTGTCTGATAGCTAGAGCTGTGGCTGCAACTGACTTGAGGCACACAGGCAGAGCCTGGGCTACTGGATCTAGTGTGCTAAAAAAATAAGCACAGGGTTTGTACTGTCCTGCTTGATCTTGTGTGAGAACAGATAATGCAGTACCATCACGTTCTGTGACAAAAAGTGTAAAAGGCTTACTGTAGTTCGGTGTTGCTAGAACAGGTGCTTGGCATAAGGCTTTCTTTAATTCATTGAAAACAAGTGTATGTTCCTGGGTCCAAGGGAGGACAGTCGATACGGCTGCCTCCTGTGTCGTTAACTGTATCAGTGGCTTGGCTAGAAATGCATACTGAGGAATCCATTGTCTGCAATAAGAAGTGAGGCCAATAAAAGCTCGTACCTCCTTCTGTGTCTTGGGCTGTGGAAGACTCGCTATTAACTGGATACGGTCTGGTGTCAACTGCCTACCCCACTTGGACAGTAAGTGTCCTAAGTAGACCACTTGCTGGACACAGAATTGTAATTTGGAAGGGGACACCTTGTGCCCCTGCTCGGCCAGAAAATACAGAACCGTGAGTGACGCACGCTCGCAGTCACGTTCAGAACGGGCTGTGATCAGTAGATCATCAACATACTGGAGCAGGGCAGTGTCAGTTGGCATGTGAATATTGTCTAGTTGTCTCTTAAGTGCTTGACTGTAAATACTAGGACTTTCTGTGAAACCTTGAGGAGCTCGTGTGAATTTATAGCTTCTTCCATTTAAACAAAAACCGAAAAGGTACTGGCTGTCTGGATGAATGGGGACACTGAAAAATGCGTTCTTGAGATCGAT
This sequence comes from Lissotriton helveticus, assembly GCF_964261635.1. Lineage (NCBI taxonomy): Eukaryota > Metazoa > Chordata > Amphibia > Caudata > Salamandridae > Lissotriton > Lissotriton helveticus. Next base: position 40,021 of record NW_027611702.1, on the reverse strand, counting down.
AACTGTTAAGAATGTAGCTTCAGAATCAATGGCTGTCAATAGGGAAGAAATATCTGGGACTACTGGGTACTGCAGTATGATACATTTATTAAGCTCTCGAAGGTCAATCACTAATCGATATACTGGAGGTGCATTTGGATCAGTACGTTTCAGGACTGGAATGATAGGAGAATTACATACATTGGAGTCAGTTTCTACAACCACTCCTTGAACAATAAGTTCGTCAATAATTTTGGATAAGGCTGCTACAGCCTCAGGTGGCAATCTGTACTGTCTGATTCGTGGCAAAACTATACCTTGCTTGAGAGTCACACGATGGGGTGTGATATGCATACAACCTACATCAGTTGGACCTTGCGCCCATAAATGCTGTGGTACATTCAATAATCTTGGATCAAAATCACGTAATACATAATGACCTTTAAAGTCTCTCAGAAACAATCTGACCCCTTCTGGGGAGCAGCAAATTACTGCACCTAATTCTTTTAATGTTTTAATGCCTAACAAATTTTCTGGACATGATTTCGTAAGTAACAAATCAGTAGTTCGGGACAATGGACCAACTTCTAGAGTGATTGGTTTCGAAATTTCATTAACAATCGGCTTTCCTGAAAATCCAAGGGAAACATTTTTAGAGCCTGAGAGCGGAGCCCCTGGAACCTCGTCATGACTGATAGTAGTCCTACTTGCCCCTGTATCAATCAAAAACTTTCTGTCTTTCCCTAATACTTGACTGTGTACATAGGGACCCTCTTGATCTACAGGTATCTCGATGAGAGGCAAGCCTACCTCCCTCTCTAGGCTGTTTCATGAATACTGCTGATACTCTGGATACTCTGTCTGGGCATACTGGTACATTTGCTGTGTAACATGCTGTGTTGCAGCGATAGGCTGCGGTGCTGGAACTGTCTGTTGTGCATTCTGTGGTGGCTGAGAAGTCTGTGAAACTTGTTCTTGTCTAGGCGGACGTGGTCTTTCTTTAGTCTTGCCAGTAGCTATGTTGTGTTTCAGAACTGCACACTCGTTTATAAAATGACCTGGCTGTTTACAGTAATTGCAAGTCCCTTTAACGGGAGCTGCAGGATGACTGGCTTGATTCGGACCCCTCTTCTGACTGTCTTGTGGAACAGATTGTGCAACTAATACTTTCATTTTCGTGTCTTTCATACGTCTCCTTTCGTGTTCTTGCTCTTCCCTGATTCTGTTCTGGTGATACTGGAGCATTTGTAACATCTGTGACGGAGTATTAGCTTGCCAACTACTTTCGACTTTCAATACTCGATTTTTAACTTGTGGACTTGAATTCTCGACTAGTTTGGTAACAAAAAGATGAGGGTACGATTCACTACTTGTTTTCAAACCACTGTTAATAATAAAACATTTTTCAAATCTAGAATAAAAATCACTAGTGTCTTCATCCTGTTTCTGTTTACAAGCTGAGATTGCATCCCAATCTTCCTTTTTCGTGGCTAGTAACCTTGGCAAAACCTGTATCAATAACTCGGGCAATTCTTTAACTTTACCCCCAAGACCGGTACCTGGTACTCGTGAATTATCTTCAGCTTCTAGAGCTGTCCAATCTATCTTTTTCTCTCCCACCTCCCATTCTTTTTCCTTGAGTTTTTCATATACCCCTGCGGGCAACAGGACCTTTAACATTTTAATGATATCAGGATACGTGTATTCTCCCATACGGAGCATGTCTTTTAATTCTCGATGGAACCCTGCTGGATCTTTGTCGTGACAGGGAATTAACTTTTTCATCTCTAAGAGTTCCATCTTTGTGATAGGGGTGTAAACAAATACTCGTTCTAGCTCACCACCCGCTGTCCTAACTGGGTGTACTTCTCGTAACGGATGCTGTCTATCTATGTAAAATGATTTACTTTCTGGAGGTGAGACACGAACAAAATGCGGATTCAGAAACGTTCGATATTTGTGGCGCTGTTCTAGAATGATACTAATTAAATCAGTACCTAGACCTCTCCATCTATACTGGAGTAACTCGTTCAGAACATCATGTAACGGACCTGGATCAGAATGCTGTCCCTCATACAGTGTAATGAGGTGCTGGATCATATACATACCCACCAGTCGCTGCTCGGCTGGGGGCAGTTTCAGAAACATTCGTGCCACTATTTCGTCTGGAAAAGTGGTAGAATCAGTAGTCCATCGGACTGCTGATCGGGCTAGTTCTTGTTCATGCATGGTACTAAGTTCACTATAACCGATTCGTGATTTCAGAATGTGATCGGTAACTTGAAATACTTGCTCAAGAGAACTTTGTTCTGGTGCTGGAGAAGGGAAAACGTTCTTGTGTTCTAGGCGTGAATGTCGGTCGGGAAGTCTAGTTCTACCTACATACGCTATTCTGGAGGGATTCTCGTCGTCTACCTCTTCAGTATCAGAGTTGTCTTCTTTCTCGGTTACTTGTGCTGCTTCTCGTTTCTCGTGTAACTTTATTATTTCCCTACGGATTTTCTTGTACATACTCTCTATACAGTTCTGTGTCTTGTGTCTTCCCTCGGCTATATGGTCACTCCACCTGGTCAGGACTTTAATTTCTTCCGGATCTTTATCCGGATAATCTTGTTCCCTTATTAAACAATTAATTAGATACTTTAAAAGCATGAGCTGAATCTCGACTTTTCTTTGGACCATGGCGTTGCCAATACTTTCTGGATCTACTCCTGTACGGATGAAACGATATATTCTGTCTAGATATCCTTTCATATTCGGCAGGGTGTCCAAATATTCGGTCACCCGTCTTACACGCAATGAATACAGGACCATATCATCATCGCCTGGGACTGGATCATAACGGCATTCGGTAAGGGCTCGCTTGATATCTGCAACTGACTGAAGCTTGGGCGAACGCTGTAACGCTCGTTCATGTAGCTCGAGTAACGTTAGACGTCTGTGTTGAGGCGGGGTTCCAGGAGGACTTCCCCCCGTGGCCCCTAGACTAGAAGTGTCGACGGGTATTGTACGTGCTGGGAGAGTGACTGATGTAGCGGGTACATGTACTGTAGGCTGGACCGGGGGTACCGTAACAGGTGCTGTAACGGGTGCCCCGGTGGCTGGAGGAACAGGAATTACATTATTTACGGGAGCTGGCGGAACAGGATTTGCATATTCTGGGACTGTGTCGTCCAAATAGGACGAGAGAAAAATATCAGCTGCGGTCGGTTTGTGACGTAGCTTGATCGGAACTAATGGCGGCGGAAAATTACATGGTGCTTCCGGGGTTGCTTTCGGCAAGCCCTCGGCAAGAAGAGGATACATACCCTTAATAAGGGCATTTCTCTGTCTGTCTGACTGTTCGGCTTTAACTCGTTCACCTACTTCGATCAATTCCCTTTCTTGGGCTCTTTCTGAGGATTCCCTACTTAATTCTGTTTTTCTGATTTCTTTTTCGGTTCTTCTATGAGATTCTTTGCGCCATAACTCGATGGCGTCTTTCTGGGACTGTCTGGCTTTCTTTTTCCATAATACTTCTTCTACTCGCATGATGCACTCGGCATCCCACGTACCTGATACGGGCCATCTATATTTCTCTTCTAATTCCTTGGTGTAATCCACCCATAAGTCTAGATATAATATGGCACTTAGGCCATGCTTATGATACATAAAATGACCTGGACTGTCCCTAGGCGGGACAGGAACTGCTTCCTCGAGCAATCCTTTTCTGGTTTTTAACTGACGTAATTTCGAGAATAGAGGCATTGCCTAGGCTGGAATCTGGACACAATACAATACACGATAAACACAATAATAACTGGAAAAACAAATCACTCATACCACGACATTGAAAACACATGAAATAACATTTAAAATAACAATTCGGACAGAACACATGAATTTCTCGAGAACAGAACTTACTAGAATGACTAGATGCACTGCTAAAACAGCACGAAACTTACCGGTCCCATAAAGAGACACGTCAGGACCCGCGTCCACCTAGGTGAACACTTCGTGTTGGATCTGCGTACCCAAACCCACGGACCAGAGACAAATTAATTGACCCTGTCTAGATACTACCCCAGCAACGGTACTCACCGGGCAGCAAGAACGGAAGGCCTCGGACTGGACTGCTACGACGACGGACTACGAACTTCGGACTTCAGTTACAGGTGGGCCTCCGGATACCTCGGACCTTGGACTCTCGGCTTGGGCTCTGGTCGGGACTCGCCGCGTTCCTCACCGCCTCGTCTGGATGCTGGACCGCAACCTCCGTCTCCTCCGTGGGCCTGAGGGATACTTGAAGCAGAAATATCTGCCGGTGCGCAGTAGAGTTCCGTCACGGCTGCAGAGGGTCAGGGGGCCTGCGTGGCTTCGCCGGCGCGTGGGGAAAGGGCAAGTCCCTATTCGGGCGCCATTATGTGGTAAATAAATAATTAATTACCGGTACTATTTTTTAATACAATCAATAAAACAGATAGCTCAATAAATAAGAGTCAGGATTCGAGGTATCTTGAGTCGACAGGCTTTAATCAGGCATAAAGGACAGGAACAGGACAGCCTGCAATAGAACGGAATGGCAGCTGCCAGGAAACGGGAAAGGACAAGAGAGGATGGGTAACTTTTTGTAACAGTCCACAGTATATATATATTAAAACAATTGCATTACATTCAATACAGTAGGCGTAGCAGTAGGCGTGACTCGTAGCAGTCGCGAAAGATAAGGGCAAAATGATGTAACAAGAAGGCGTGTACAGGGCGTATACATAGACATGTGATGTAAACGTAACAGAAATGTCATAAACGGGGCGGAAACATGGAGGGGGCTACCTGAGCAGCTGGGACCTCTAACCTAGTGGTGCGCGCAAACGGGCAATGACGTGTTACCAGGGAGAACTGGGGGCTATGACATCTGCGCTAGAAGAGGAGACTAAAGTCTGGAGTGTCAGAGCGACATGTACCCAAGGCATATCTGGTATCTGGTGTTTGGAGTACATATTGATAGAATCCAAAAGTTATCAGGGCAAAGGCTACTAGACACTAAGACTGGTGCATGCATAATTCTACATGTGTTGCGTGTGCGAGGAATATTCTATGAATATTAATACAGTATTTCTCTTACATGGAGACATAAAGGCTAGACCATGACGGAAACTATTGATGCGATGCAGTAGCTTAGGAATGCAGGGAAGGAGGGCTGGACTGATAACTAGAAGCATAACATACTCTTGGCAGACTGGGATGCAGAGCCAGGCCGGGCCGGGCACTGCGAGGCATGAAGTAAGTGAAGGGTCAGGGATGCAGGTGGGGGCTGTATCGCTCCTCGGAGAGGGTTCAGGAGACAGGAGCTGAATCTGAGTCCGGGCCCTTTTGAGGCCTAGAAACGGGGACAATTCAATGAATTAACGTGCACACTGTGAAATGTGGCAACGTAGGTTTACATAGGCCTAATATTCATTGCTTTCACGATGACTGGAAACTGGCATACTAGAGATGGACACAACTGTAATTGCGTCTTTAATCGATCAGGAGGGAATACATGCATATCGATCATGCACATATAACATAAGATGGGGAACACGTAGGCACATACAACATGGCAAAATTTACTTTTCCACAAAACCTACAAACTTCGTTAAGATGAAATTGGAAGCAATGGAGTTTTGCCGTATGATTCGACTCAGAACTTTCTTTAAAGATTCTCCCCCTTCCAATATGTTGGAAGTCACTGGACTTAAAAAGAAATCTACCTTTATCCCTCCTGGGTATAAAATTCCAAAAGAGGTTTTAACATTTGAAAGGACTTTGCTTTCAGGAATATCAGCAATTGAACATAAAAAGCAATACATCAAATACAACCTTCAAAAAAGTGAAAAGGATGCCCTATTGACATTAAAAAATGACAAAACTGTGGTCATAAAACAGGCAGATAAGGGAGGAGGAATAGTGGTCTGGGATTTAAACAAATATAAGGAAGAAATATTTAGGCAACTCAATGATACCAACTGTTATCGTCGGATCGGAAAGAACCCCACAAATGATCTACAATCCGAACTTTTCAGGATCATTCAAAGTGGTTTTGAGTGTGGGATCCTTGGTCCTAAAGAATTTCTCTACCTTCAAAATACAAGTCCCAGAATACCGGTGTTCTATGTTCTCCCCAAGTTACATAAAGATGACACAAATCTGCCAGGACGCCCAATTGTTTCGGGCTGTGATTCTCTCATAGAACCAGTGGCGAAATATATTGATTTCTTTCTGAAGCCATTTGTCAACGAAGTACCAGCTCATTTGAAAGACACCACAGCTTTTTGAACCGAATAAAGACTGTACAGTTTGACATTACAAATCAATTATTGGTGACAATGGACGTCACTTCACTTTATACTCAAATACCACAAGAACAAGCATTGGAGACGTTGGAGTTTTTTCTGGATTCTAGACCACGCCCCAGAAGGGTCCCCACAGAATTTTTGTTAAATTTAGCAAAATTTGCTTTACAGAGAAACTTCTTCACATTCGACTCCGAATTCTTCTTCCAGGTAAAAGGAGTAGCCATGGGCTGCCCCTTTGCACCTGAGCTGGCAGTTCTCTACATGGGACTATATGAAGAAAAATTCATTTACAATAACAACCCATACTCGGACAGCATTTCTAAGTATATGAGGTACATAGACGATGTCTTCTTTATCTGGACCGGATCCCAAGAACTTCTGGAGGAATTTGTCGGCTGGATTAATTCAAAAACACAGAACATTAAATTCACTGCGGAATCATCAAATCGAGCAATTACATTCTTGGATGTTAAAGTTTTTCCCTTAAATGGCGGCTTAGGAACAACTCTATATCGGAAAACAACGGACAGAAATAAAAGCCTCCATTACACAAGTTACCACCCAAGAAGTCTACGACAGAATTTGCCTTTCGGACAATTCTTGAGGATACGGAGGAATTGTTGTTGTAAGGATGAGTACTTTGCACATGCCTCCCAGCTCGTCGAAAGACTGGTTGAAAGAGGGTACCCAAAGAAACTTGTGAGACACGCCCTTAAACGAGCATGGTGGGTCCCCAGGGACTCGCTGCTTGAAAAAAAGAAAAAACAGGAATCCACTAGAATCGTGTGCGTAACAGCTTTTTGTCCCAATGCACACCAACTAAAGAAAATGATCAATACCAACTGGCATTTAGTTAAAGATCTACATGAGGACTTTTCGGAATTGCCATTGTTTGCATTTAAGAAAGATATGAACGTGGCAAACCATCTGGTCAGGGCAGCATTGCCCAATGAACAACAACTCAATCTCAGACAAATGCTTCAACTCCCTCCAATATTGGGACATCATAAATGTGGGACCTGTACATGCTGTGAGCAAACAGTAGAAGGATCAGTTTTCTCTTTTGAAGGCACTCATTGGAAGCATGAAAGCTTTACTAACTGCAAAACGAAAAATGTAGTTTATGGGATATTATGCCCATGTCCAAAACTGTATATTGGGAAGACCACGCAAGAGATCCGTCAAAGGATTACCCAGCACAAATCTCGGATAAGAAGACATGTGGCAAATGCACCACTCGTCAACCATTGGATGTCAAATGAGCATAAGGAATCTGAACTCTCATGGACGGTAATATCAAAAATCGAAAATGACAAACGCGGCAGTGACCTGGATGCCAGACTGAGCCAGCGGGAAGCTCTGTTAATTATGAAATATAATACCGCAATAAATGGCCTCAATGAAATTTCAGAAATTTTCAAGCTTTGAGAGGGCCCTCCTCAAAACTTTCAGAAGGCACCCCTGGATGATAACATCAAGATATACATTGCCTTTCTAACACTATGCATACTGATTGAGAAGTGTTGAACTGCGAACCTTTATATTTTTCCTTCATACTAAATATTGGGTTCACCATGAGAACTGCCCACCTACCTGTGCCTCGCAACATTCACCTAAAGCAATATCTTGAATTCTAAGAACCCCCCCTGCCCGTGCGCAACAGTCACTTCATTTGGACTACCTCAGGACATACAGGACTTCAGTTCCCACAATGCTTCACGCAACAACGACTATGCGATATAAAGGGAATATTGTTCTACACCCACACAGACAGCCCCATCTATGGTACAATAGGACGACCTTAAAAACATTTTCATTTCGAACCACCTTTTATATACATTGGACTTCTGGTCCCAGAATGCTTTGCTACGTGAGACCGATCATGTGACATACAGGAAGTAATTTTCCACACTCACTCAGGCACTGACTGAATTCAATCTGTGCCATGGCTCACCAGGACGTTTTTGTCGAACTAGGACTCTGATTAACTCAGAAAGTTTTGCTTGATTCAGGTAAGACTGCATCCAAGTCCGAGATTGCTTTAACAGAAAGCAGGACGCTAAGCAAAAGAAAATTGTGGAATCACTTCTATTTTAATACCGGTTGTGGCGCGCAGCTCAGCAAAGAAAGGTTTCAATATGCGAGCGCGTTTCCAGTTCGGCGCTAACCAAGTGCTAACGCAGGTCACAAGTCCGTAATTGGTGGTTACTTTTTTAACCTTACAGAAAAAGATCATCCAAACTACTCAACAGCCTTAGGCGAGCCGCCCACGCTGTGTGTCCGCCATCAGATCATCTTCCTCCCATTGGGGTAAGTGTCGGGGTAGAGAATGAGAGAATAAGAGATGTGATGCATGAATATGACTAACCTGCAATGTTTGTCATGTAAAGAAGGACCTAATCAGAACTTTCAACAATTTTTTTAGATTCCCATATACCACCACTACATAGGAGAATGGTAGCAAAGACTCAAGGTAGGGGAAGCGCCATTGGGGAGGCACACTTAAGTAAATTTTTTAGTTCACCTACAAATGGTTATGTTTTGTTTTTTGTAGAGTCTTCTTGGTCCTGATGAGAACCCCACAAGTTTCAGGGTTCGAAACGCGTCGACCATTATCCCAGGTCACCCTTTCTAAGGAATCACCATAGCTCATCTCAATCCGCTTTTTTGTCAAGAATTTGTTACAAAAAAAGTGCCTTAAACATCATTTCAGAATAATTTCGACCATTGATGATTTGGATTTAAATCTATTTTCATTTTATATTTGGATTTTGGTGCCCTTTGGGATTGTTTTGTTTGTAGTATGTTTGGGAAGGATGAAAGAAGTATGGATGTGGTATAAGTGAAAAATTTGTCATTTCAAATGTGTTGTATATTTATTGTATATAATAGTATATATAATACTTGTTTATGTTGTTGTACACACAGTATATATATTTGTTTTCTAAGATTGAAAATTGAAAAAAGAAATTCTTGATCATTAAATGATGCAATTGTTAAAGCAGGCTTTTATAGTACTGGCACTAAAAATCAGTGAGAGCAGTGCAACTTAATAAACTCTGCACTAGCGGAAGTCTGCAGAGTGCGACAGAGTTTCTATGGCACTTCGTGGAGTTCCGCGGAGTAAAACTCTGCAAACGACGGCAAGGCATTATCAAAACGTGACAGATATCCTGCCTGCCTTATTATAATTGCCACAGGATGTAATGCATTCTTAATGGGGCGGGCAGGATACCTGTCACATTTGTGATGGAATAAACCATCCGCTGAAATCTAAATGAGGCCTTTGGTGTACATTGTGTCCAGTGTGGCTAGCTGGGCTTGACAGATCTTGTGGTTTGTTGGTCTCTCACTGCTTTAAGGTCATCGCCAGGCAGACCTTCTGTCAGCTGCGCCTCGTGCAGATCTTCCTTCCAGGCAGGACTTCTGTCAGCTGCGCCTTGTGCAGATCTTCCTTCCAGGCTGTACTTCTGTCAGCGGCGCCCTGTGCAGATCTTCCTTCCAGTCAGGACTTCTGCCAGCTGCGCCTCGTGCAGATCTTCCTTTCTAGGCAGGACTTCTGTCAGCTGTGCCTTGTGCAGATCTTCCTTCCAGTCAGGACTTCTGCCAGCTGCACCTTGTGTAGATCTTCCTTTCTAGGCAGGACTTCTGTTAGCTGCGCTTCGTGCATATCTTCCTTCCAGGGTGGACTTCTCTCAGCTGTGCCTTGTGCATATCTTCCTTCCAGGGTGGACTTCTGCCAGCTGCGCCTTGTGCATATCTTCCTTTCTAGGCTGGACTTTTGCCAGCTGCGCCTCGTGCAGATCTTCCTTTCTAGGCAGGACTGCTGCCAGCTGTGCCTTGCGCATATCTTCCTTCCAGGGTGGACTTCTGTCAGCTGCGCCTTGTGCAGATCTTCCTTTCTAGGCAGGACTTCTGCCAGCTGTGCCTTGTGCATATCTTCCTTTCTAGGCTGGACTTCTGTCAGCTGTGCCTTGTGCATATCTTCCTTCCAGTCATGACTTCTGCCAGCGGCGCCTCGTGCAGATCTTCCTTTCTAGGCAGGACTTCTGCCAGCTGTGCCATGTGCATATCTTCCTTTCTAGGCAGGACTTCTGTCATCTACGCCTTGTGCAGATCTTCCTTCCAGTCAAGACTTCTGCCAGCTGCGCCTCGTGCAGATCTTCCTTTCTAGGCAGGACTTCTCTCAGCTGTGCCTTGCGCATATCTTCCTTCCAGGGTGGACTTCTGTCAGCTGCGCCTTGTGCAGATCTTCCTTTCTAGGCAGGACTTCTGCCAGCTGTGCCTTGTGCATATCTTCCTTTCTAGGCTGGACTTCTGTCAGCTGTGCCTTGTGCATATCTTCCTTCCAGTCATGACTTCTGCCAGCGGCGCCTCGTGCAGATCTTCCTTTCTAGGCAGGACTTCTGCCAGCTGTGCCATGTGCATATCTTCCTTTCTAGGCAGGACTTCTGTCATCTACGCCTTGTGCAGATCTTCCTTCCAGTCAAGACTTCTGCCAGCTGCGCCTCGTGCAGATCTTCCTTTCTAGGCAGGACTTCTGTCAGCTGTGCCTTGTGCAGATCTTCCTTCCAGGCAGGACTTCTGCCAGCTGCGCCTCGTGCAGATCTTCCTTTCTAGGCAGGACTTCTGTCAGCTGTGCCTTGTGCATATCTTCCTTTCTAGGCTGGACTTCTGTTAGCTGCGCCTCGTGCATATCTTCCTTCCAGGAGGACTTCTATCAGCTGTGCCTTGTGCATATCTTCCTTTCTTGGCAGGACTTCTGCCAGCTGTGCCTTGTGCATATCTTCCTTCCAGGAGGACTTCTATCAGCTGCGCCTTGTGCATATCTTCCTTTCTAGGCAGGACTTCTGCCAGCTGTGCCTTGTGCATATCTTCCTTTCTAGGCAGGACTTCTGTCAGCTGTGCCTTGTGCAGATCTTCCTTCCAGGAAGGGGCTTCGGTCAGCTGTGCCTTGTGCATATCTTCCTTCCAGGGTGGACTTCTGTCAGTCGTACCTTGTGCATATCTTCCTTCCAGGGTGGACTTCTCTCAGCTGTGCCTTGTGCAGATCTTCCTTTCTAGGCAGGACTTCTGTCAGCTGCGCCTTGTGCATATCTTCCTTTCTAGGCAGGACTTCTGTCAGCTGAGCCTTGTGCATATCTTCCTTTCTAGGCAGGACTTCTGTCAGCAGCGCCTTGGGCAGATCTTCCTCCCAGGCAGGGCTTCTGTCAGCTGCACCTTGTGCAGATCTTCTTTTCAGGCAGACCTTCTGTCAGCTGTGCCCTGTGCAGATCTTCCTTCCAGGCAGGGGCATCTGTCAGCTGCACCTTCTGCAGATCTTCCTTCCAGGCAGGACCTTCTGTCAGCTGCGCCTTGTGCAGATCTTCCTCCCAGGCAGGGTCTTCTGTCAGCTGCTCCTTGTGTGGATCTGCTTTCCAGACAAGGACTTATTTCCTCATGGATCCGTTCAAAGGTTGGGAGAGGTAGAACTGGTCAAGGTCATCTTCTTTATTGCAGTTCTACTGGTCAAGCCACAGAGGTCGAGCTCTGAGATGGAGAGTCTGGATTTTCTGAGCTCTATGGAACATTAAGACAGTTCTACCGCCTCCAGCACACACTACAAGACTCCAAGAGTCAACGCTACAAGTGCTGCTCCAAGGTTTAATTCAACCAATGTATCTGAACATCCCCTGGCAAATGCCAACTAGAGAAACAATCAGTCATTTGTTAAGCCGGGGGCCGCTACTGATCGAACAGCCAGGTCTTAGTATCCTCCTGAAGGTCAGCAGGTCTTGGGTCTGTCGTAGGCTCAGTGGGAGGGTGTTCAATGTCTTGGCGGCGAGGTCGGAGAAGGATCTCGCGCAGGTGGTCGTTCTTCGGATGCGACGGACGGTGGCGAGTGAGGTCGGCGTAGCGTAGCTGGCAGTTGGGGGTGTAGAAGGAGAGCCGTCTGTTGAGGTAGGCTGGGCCGTTCTTGTGGAGTGCCTTGTGTGCGTGGATGAGGAGCTTGAAGGATATCCTCTTGTTGACGGGGAGCCAGTGTAGGTTTCTCAGGTGGGGGTGATGTGGTACATCGAGGCTCAGTCGTGCCAAGGCATTTTGGATGCATTGTAGTCGATTGATGAGCTTGGTTGGGGCTCCCGCTTAGAGGGCGTTTCCGTAGTCGAGTCTGCTGCTGACGAGGGCCTGGGTGACTGTCTTTCTTGTATCTGTCGGGATCCATCTGTAGATCTTGCGGAGCATGCGGAGGGTGTTGAAGCAGGAGGAGGAGACGATGTTGACTTGCTTGGTCATTGGAAGTGTTGAGTCGAGGATGATTCCCAGGTTGCGTGCGTGGAGGTTGGTGGTCGGGGCTGCCCCCAGTGCCGTTGGCCACCAGGAGTCGCCAAGGCTGACGGGTTGGAGCCGAGGATGAGCACCTCCGTCTTGTCAGAGTTCAGCTTCAGACGGCTGATCTTCATCCAGTTGGCAACAGCCTACATTCCGTCATGGAATTTGGCTTTGGCGGTGATGGGGTTCTTGGTGAGGGAGAAGATCAGCTGAGTGTCGTCGGTGTAGGAGATTATATTGAGGTCGTGCTGTCAGGCGACGTGTGCGAGCGGGGCCATGTAAATGTTGAACAGTGTCGGGCTGAGGGAGGATCCTTGAGGTAGGCCGCAGAGGATCTCTGAGGCTTCGGAATGGACCGGGGGGAGGCAGACGCTCTCGGTTCTGCCGAAGAGGAAGGAGGTGGTCCATTCCACGGCCTTGTCTCGGATCCCTGCGGCGTGGAGGCATGCGCGTAGTGTGCGGTGGCAGACTGTGTCGAAGGCGGTGGAGAGGTCTAGGAGGATGAGGGCTGCAGTCTTCCCCTTGTCTAGCAGGGTCCTGATGTCGTCGGTGGCGGCGATGAGGGCTGTCTCGGTGCTGTGGTTGCTGCGGAACCCTGACTGGGAAGGTTCCAGGATTCGGTTGTTTTCGAGGTATCGGGTTAGCTGTCTGTTAACAATTTTCTTGATGACCTTGGCCGGGAAGGGGAGCAGAGAGATGGGTCGGAAGTTCTTGAGGTCTCTTGGGTTTGCCTTGGGTTTTTTGAGTAGGGCGGTGAACTCGCCGTGTTTCCAGCTCTCTGTTAAGGTCGCGGTCTCAAGGGAGAGATTGATGAAGTTGCATAGGTGGGGTGCGATGGAGCTGCTTGCTTTGTTGAAGACGTGGTGCGGGAAAGGGTCTGACGGTGAGCCGGAGTGGATTGTGCTCATGGTCTTGATGGTTTTTTAAGTAAACAAGGGAGCCCAATGGATACCCTGGACCATGGGTAGTCAATTATTATAGAGAACAAAGGTCCTAAGGATAGTTCAATAAAATAAACAATGAAATTATAGACCGAAATCAGTACTATAATAAAATTTTCTCCACACAGCCGGGTGAGGAAATATTTAATGTATGATCAAGGAGAAATCAATTGACCTAGGGGAGGTCACATACACACATTTAGATAGGGCACAATCCTGTACCTATCCCAAAGTCAGAAAACATATAGTAAGCAAAGTAAACAAGTCAGGAAAAGGGTTTAACATGCAAAAAACGTTGGAGCCAACTGTCGCTTGCAAAATGTTACACAATCTCAGCAATCTTCGCCATACAGTATCTACAGGGCAATATACAGATGAATTAACTGCAGAACTGTTTAAGCGTCGACGTTTCAATCCCCTGGCTCCTAATAAACCGGGATCATCATCAGGACTGTATTAATCATTGCCTGTTTTAATTGCAGAAGCCTGTTGGGGTACAGATGGAAAAAATAATAAGGGAACAACATAAGGCATCCGCCTACAATTGTAAAAGCTTTTCAGTAGCGAGGTCCATAAACACATTTAGCTGGCAGCTAGTGATTAAACAGGTGACCTTAGTTTGTGACTATGTGACATGTTCAAGGCGCAAACATGCAAGTGAGGGCCACCTGGTAAACCACAGCTTAGTGCAAATGGAGGTCACGACATGGGTAGGAAGACCAACCTTTACCGTCACTGTGAGTGGGTGGGTGGGTGCTGAGTTACAATGATCGTGGTGGACTGTTAGCTCTGGCCCCTCCTTGCTTTCAGACAATTCTGATATTTGCAACCAGGCCATTACCTCAATACCGGTGCACTAATATATATTTGCACTAAGCTGTGGTTTACCAGGCGGCCCTCACTTGCATGTTTGCGCCTTGAACATGTCACATAGCCACAAACTAAGGTCACCTGTTTAATCACTAGCTGCCAGCTAAATGTGTTTATGGACCTCGCTACTGAAAAGCTTTTACAGACGCTTAAACAGTTCTGCAGTTAATTCATCTGTATATTGCCCTGTAGATACTGTATGTCGAAGCTTGCTGAGATTGTGTAACATTTTGCAAGCGACAGTTGGCTCCAACGTTTTTTGCCTGGTAAACCCTTTTCCTGACTTGTTTACTTTGCTTACTATATGTTTTCTGACTTTGGGATAGGTAAAGCATGGTCTTGATGGTGTCATGGACGCTCACGCTGGTCCAGGCTAGCAAGGGCATGTGTTCGATGGTGTGCGGAGGGTCTATTGTGTTGCTGTCTGTTGGGGCTGTCTGGGTGTTGAAGCGGTCGTGTATGTCTGCTATCTTGCGATGGAAGAAGGTGGCGAGGGAGTCGCACAGGGCTTGCGACGGCGGGATGTCGTTGGTGTTGGAGCTGGGGTTGGAGAGTTCCTTCACGATGTTGAAGAGCTCCTTGCTGTCGTGTGCGTTGATGTCGAGGCGGTCTTTGAAGGAGGTCTTCTTGGCAGCCCTGATGAGGTGGTGGTGGTTGCGGACGGCGTCCTTGCGTGCTGCGTTGCTGTCCGGAGTTTGTTCACGTTGCCATTTCTTCTCTAATTTCCTGCAGGCATGCTTGGAATCTAGGAGTTCTGGGGTGAACCAGCTGGCCCTATTGCTGGTGTCTCTGTGGGGGGGTTTCTTCAGTGGGGAGAGGGTGTTGGCGCAGTCCTCGATCCAGCATCTGAGGTTGTGGGCAGCGACGTCGGTGTTGGAGGGTTCGGTGGGTGGGCTAAGAGCAAGGTTTGCATGTAGTTGGTCTTCGGTGATTTTGCTCCAGCAGCGGTGGGGGATCTGTTGGGTGCGGTGGTGTGTGGTGGGTTTTTGGAAGGTGATGTGGATGCAGCGGTGGTCGGTCCAGAGGAGTTCGGTTGTGTGGCTGACGGAGACATGCGGACTTGAGGAGAAGACAGGGTCGAGCCTGTGGCCTGTCGGAGTGGGTAAGCGTTGTGACTAGTTGTCTCAGTCCGAGGTTGGCGAGGTTATCGATCAGGGTTGTGGAGTTGTTGTCGTTGTTGTTCTCAAGGTGAAAGTTCAGATCTCTGAGCAGGATGTAGTCGGTGAAGGTCAGGGCGTGCGTGCTGATGAAGTCGGCGATGGAGTCACTGAACTGGGGGCGGGGTCTGGGGGGCCGGTATACGAGGGTGCCTCTGAGGGTGGAATTAGGGTCTGTGTGGATCTGGAAATGCATGTGTTCGGCGGTGCTGAGCGCGTCGTCAGTGCTAGTCGAGACCCTGATGCTGATTCCTTCTCCACCTCCGTTGATGCGGTCTCTGCGGGTGATCTTGTAGCCGTGTGGGATGGCTACGGCGATGTCGGGTGCGGAGGAGTTGTTCAACCAGGTCTCTGTCAGGAAGGTGACGTCTGGGGAGGTTGTGTTGAGCAGGTCCCAGAGCTCGACGGAGTGTTTGCGTGCGGAGCGTGTGTTCAGTAGTATGCATCGGAGGTGGTTGAGGTCTTTCTTGGCGAGTGGTTTGTCGGCTCTGTGGCTGGTGTAGCTTCAGTTCTGGCAGGTGAAGGGAGCGTGTGTGCGTTTCGGGGCGGCCTTGAAGCAGTTGTGGGTCCGTCCGGGGTTGAGAGCTTGCAGAGTGCTGGCATCATAGTGGTGGCGGGTGTGGGGGCCAGGGGTTCTTGCGCTGGGCGCGGTCCAGGCGCGGGCAGGTGCAGACAGGCTTGCTGCATGCCAGCGGCGCGAACGCGCAGCGGCCGGCATGTGTGGGGAGGTGGGAGTGAGGAGCAGCTGGGAGGCGGGAGCAGCGAATGGGCAGTCAGGGGGCGGAGCTGCAGGGGACACAGTTGCGGGGGTGGTGAGGGGCGACGAAGGAAACAGAAGGCAAAAGGGCACAACAATTGAGGGGGAAACAAATGGCACAGAGGGCAGAAAGGTCATAAAAAGGGCAAGAAGGTCATAAGAATACAGGGGAAACGAGTGGCACAGAAGGCAAAAAGGTCACAGGAAGGGCAAAAATGTCACAGAAAACGGGGGGAAATGAGTGGCACAGAGGCACAAAGGTCACAAGAAGGGGCAGAAAGGTCACAAAAAACTGGGGGAAACGAGTGACACAGAAGGCAGAAAGGTCATAGAAATGAAGGGGCAGCTAAGCAACAGAAGGCAAAAACGGGCAGAGAGACACGGGGGCCACGATGGGAGCAGAAGGAAAAACCAGGCAGAGAGACATGGGGGCAGCGAGGGGAACAGAAGGGAAACCGGGCAGAAAGACATGGGGGCAGCGAGGGTGAGAACAGGCACAGGTGGTGCTGTGCGGAGGGGGAGCAACCTACCTGGAATGGTCAAGGGTCGCTCTCCTCACCACGAAGGGGCCAGCCTATATGGGGAGGTGGAAGGGAGGAGCAGCTGGGAGGCGGGAGGTGGGGGCAGCAAATGGGCAGTCAGGGGGGGGCGGTGGACACAGTGGCGAGGGGCGACGAAGGAAACAGAAGGCAAAAGGGCACAACAATTGAGGGGGAAACGAGTGGCATAGAGGCAGAAAGGTCCCAAGAAAGGGCAGAAAAGGTCACAAAATACGTGGGGAAACGAGTGGAACAGAGGCAGAAAGGTCCCAAGAAAGGGCAGAAAAGGTCACAAAAAACGGGGGGAAACGAGTGGAAAAGAGGCACCCAGACCCAGCGGCGTGGGTAGGTCGAGAAGTTGGACGCACGGGAGACTTTAACCAAATTTTGGATGTATGTACCCGATGTACAGTCCGCCGGGTACTGTTGTAGCGTGTATACTTGACACATTAGGCAGAAGCAGCACAACACAGGTATATTACCACATGGAACACATTTCCTTTTGTGAGATTTTTAGAATAGTACACTAGAAACTCAGATAGATCCTGCGAACGTAGACAGTCTTCTACTATAGATACTTTCATTACTAAGGTCCTGAAGAATCGCGTGTCATTGTACACACACGCGAGAAACATGTTGACCATTTAGATCACACACTAACTGAGACTCATACAGGAAATATTGAATTCCAACGAGTACCGGCTAGTCTTTCATTTTAATTAAAGCAGGGGACCCCGAGAATAAACTTGATACTGGTACTCCTAGCTTTATTTTAACTCACATATACGTCTACGCTGTTCTGGCCCCACACCCTCACTTCACCTGACGGCAGTTGGATAAAAGATCTCCGCTAAAGTGCCCCTCTTTAAGGTGTTGCCCGTTGGTTATTGCACCGCCGACCCAACGAGGAGCATCTCAGATGATGAAGCATGACACCTGAAAGGGTGTGTGAGGGCATTACATCCCAAAAAATGGATGCCCAACTGTAGGACTCATTGAGACCAACAGTATCCAAACATTAGTGTGACACGTACATTCACCAATTTGAGGAACAGCCAAGCCTTTTTGTAAAACTTACGACTTTAGGGCACACGCTGAGGTTGGACCTACCACTCTTAACGAGTGGAAATTGCCCATCGAAACCCCCTCCCCCTTGTCGTAAACAGAGGCACAAAGGTCACAAGAAAGGGCAGAAAAGTTCACAAAAAACGGGGGCAAACAAGTAGCACAGATGCACAAAAGTCACAAGAAATGGCAGAAAAAGGTCACAAAAAACGGGGGGAAACGAGTGGACAGAGGGCACAAAGGTCACAAACAAGGGTAGAAACGTCACAGAAATGCAGGGGCAGCTAAGCAACAGAAGGCACCACGGGCAGAGAGCCACAGGGGTCGCATGTGGAGCAGAAGGAAAAACCGGGCAGAGAGACACGGGGCAGGGAGGGAGAGAACGGGCACAGGCGGTGCTGTGCGGAGGGGGAGCGACCTACCTGGAAGGGTCAAGGGTCGCTCTCTTGACCCGCCTGCCTGCCTGCACCATTACTTGTAATGGGGTAACCCAGTAACCCTCAGAACCTGGGTAGGCAATGGAAAACAAAAATTGGTTCTGTCGGAAAGTGAACAATTTCTTAGTTACACAACATATATTCCTATAACTTTTCTTACTTAGTTATACTTGGAAGTATTTGAATAGGAAAATCACACACCACACATTTTTTATCAAAAAAGAGAGAAGGGTTGTTATTCATCAATCCCTTTACAGAAATTAATTTTCAACACTTAAAAATTGGTTGTCCATATAATAGATTTTCAAAACAAAGTGCACAAGTGAATAAATTGTGATCAAGTGATTTGAGTGTATAATACAGTGAAACAATTTTTACAGCTAAAATTAAAAGAAGTACAGGTCCAACAATGGTTTCAATTTCCACAGACAGTACAATTATTTCTATTTTTCTGCTGGGATATAGCAAGGACCAATTGGTTTAGGCGTCCTATAGAGGCAGAAATAGGACGCCTAAACCAAGCAACCCCCCCACCCCAAAATACGAAATTTCAGGTGAGCAATTAAATGAAGGTTGTTATCACCCACTTGTCAATTTCACACACCCCGTACTAAAACAGGCACGCCTTTTTTAATTGTAGGTTGTCCCTTCTTCTCTTTCGTCCTGATGAAGACCCGAACTGGTTGCTAATAAGACAGCACCGTACTCCAGGGTCGAAACGTCGACGTTAACTTTCCAATTGGTCCTTGCTATATCCCAGCAGAAAAATAGAAATAATTGTACTGTCTGTGGAAATTGAAACCATTGTTGGACCTGTACTTCTTTTAATTTTAGCTGTAAAAATTGTTTCACTGTATTATACACTCAAATCACTTGATCACAATTTATTCACTTGTGCACTTTGTTTTGAAAATCTATTGTATGGACAACCAATTTTTAAGTGTTGAAAATTAATTTCTGTAAAGGGATTGATGAATAACAACCCTTCTCTCTTTTTTGATAAAAAATGTGTGGTGTGTGATTTTCCTATTCAAATACTTCCAAGTATAACTAAGTAAGAAAAGTTATAGGAATATATGTTGTGTAACTAAGAAATTGTTCACTTTCCGACAGAACCAATTTTTGTTTACCATTGCCTGCCTGCACCAGCAGAGTGCAGAAAGCTTTTCTAGCACCTGGAGGTAAATGGACTTTCTCTATCTGTCGTAACTGAAGATGTTAATCCTTGGTAACATCTATCCCCTTTGGACAAGGTCCTCCATTTAGCTATCAGAATGTAACTCATCCTGCGCAGACACAAACCCTCTAGTCCGTATTGCATGAAGCTGGGAGGTTCTCACCCAAAAGAGGGCCCTCCACAAATTGCTGACATTTTCTTACATCCACTGGACAGCCATGGCAACACACAGACCAACTACACCCCCTCAGGGATCACCAGTCCATCTGCCAGGATCAAGACTCAGATCTTTCAACCTTCTCTGTTACCGTCTTTGGAACGGCCCGTCTCTGGGATTCGTGGAAGCTCCACACTCAGTGAGCTCGGAGTTGCCTTGTAAAACCATCTCATGAGAGTGGGAGAAAAGAACATTAAGTGACACGCACTGCATAGACGTATAAATAAATCTACTATTATCGTTCCATGTACCATTGTCCTACTACTGATGTTTCGACATGGATGTTTTGCCGTCTATCACAGCAGCTTCTTCATTTAAAATCGTACTCATCAGTTAGTTTTCCATTATACCTATTTACCGATGTACTGTTTCTGACCCTACGACATCTCTGGCAGGCATGCTGTGCTGTCTGTTGCTTCATAAATGGGAAGTAGATTGCTACTGCTGTAGCGTAGTTCCTATATTCCCAATAGGCTCTACGCATTGGAATAATATATCCTATAGATTAGACGTAGGACTGAGGTCGACTAGGTCTCTATTGAATATACTAAACTTAATAGTGAGTGTCAGCTAGCTCAGTGGTCACTAGAAACTTTCTCGAATTCACAAGAAGGGATTAGTTTCTGATAACCGCATAAACATGAGAACTTTGTTTCCCAAGAATGAGAAACATATCTCTAGAGTGGAGGAAACAATAGATACGTATTTTACTCAGTCAATCGTGCATGCTTCGTTTCTACAGAGTTGCAGAGAAATAGTAAGACAGGCATTTTCAATAAAAAGGTTTATTGAACAGTCTTCTTTCTCATACAAGAGAAGTGAACTGCTACAATCGTTAAGCAGACTGCGAAGTATAATGCGTACAGCGAGAATAGTATTATAAAATAATACTGTAAGAGCATTGTATGGGTTCTAAGCCATATAAAAATACATACATAAATACACAGGCTAAAATACTCAACTGGTGCTTCTAAAATACGCCTACTCCAATGTACCTAACCTAAGTCTAGTACAAGGGAAGAAGTAAGTATTGTGTAGAATAGGTTTAGATTTCTTTGCCAAGAATCTATCCAAGATTTCTCTAGGTTCTAATAGGCTCCATACCTTCGTTAGAATGAAGGAGGTCTGGTATCTCTGTCTTGGGACTCGACTTCCCAACTCCCCGCAAGGGGAGCTTGGAAACACTGGAGCTGGATTCTCTGCAGGAGAAGTGACAGCTTCCCGATCAGTGCGTCAGCTGGAAGGTCGGCTTCCTTCGGCACTTTCTTTAGCGAGCTCCGTCGGGCAAGTGTATAGTCGAACTGCTCCGAACCACCGTGTCTTTCTAGAGCAAGTGGAGGTATATTTATACCTTGAAGGTGTCTAGGAATGCCACATTTTGACATGAAGTCGGGCATAATAACGTCAGGAAAGAACCCCTAGGGAACAGTTGTTCTTTGCAAAGTACATGAGTTCTTGGACAAATCAATATTCGAGCAAGGAGAAGTTCCCTAACTGCTTAAGCTGATTTTCCAAGTAATCGTTATGACGTTTGGTACGGGTGGAAGTAGCCATGCCTATATTTGGTCTGCATGGGATATGTCTAAGTAAGGACTTGATTTCTATGCCTATATAAGGGCAATGTGAATCCTACCTATATAAGGGCATGAATCGGGAAAATTCACTCGGAGCCTAAAGGGCCACACAACACTGCAGGAAGAGGGCAGTGACCTTGCAGTTAGATGCACTTGATTGGGATAAAAGGTACCATGTTTGTTAGAAAAGCTGCAACTATTAGAATAATACCATACCAAAAGCAGCACATATAATGCAATAACAGACCATGTACTAGAAAAATGTGATGCAAACAATGCAATAACACAGACCAGGCACTAGAAGAATCTAATGCAAACAATGCAATAACACAGGCCGTGCACTAGATGCAAACAATGCAATAACACAGGCCGGGCACTAGATGCAAACAATGCAATAACACGGGCCAGGCAGTAGGATTGAAGCAAATAATGCAATAACACAGGCCAGGCACCAGAAGAATCTAATGTAAGCAATGCAATAACACGGGCCAGGCACAAGGAGAATCTGATGCAAACAATGTAATAACACGGGCCAGGCCCCAAGAGAATCTGATGCAAACAATGCAATAACACGGGCCAGGCACCAAGAGAATCTAATGCAAACATTACAATAACACGGGCCAGGCACTAGGGTTGAAGCAAATTATGCACTAACACGGGCCAAGCAGTAGGAGAATCTGACACAAACACTGCAATAACATGGGCCAGGCACGAGGAGAATCTGATGCAAACAATGCAATAACACAAGCCAGGCACGAGGAGAATCTGATGCAAACAATGCAATAACACAGGCCAGGCACGAGGAGCATCTGATGTAAACAATGCAATAACACAGATCAGGTACTAGGGGAATCGGATGCAAACAATGCAATAACACGGACCAGGCTCTTGGATTGAAGCAAATAATGCAATAACACGGGCCAAGCAGTAGGAGAATCTGACACAAACAATGCAATAACACGGGCCAGGCACTTGGATTGAAGCAAATAATGCAATAACACGGGCGAGTCACTAGGATTGATGCAAATAATGCAATACCACGGGCCAAGCAGTAGGATAATCTGACACAAACACTGCAATAACACGGGCGAGGCACCAGAAGAATCTGATGCAAACAATGCTATAACACAGGCCAGGCACCAAGAGAATCTGATGCAAACAATGCAATAACACGGCCAGGCACTAGGAGAATCTGACGCAAACACTACAATAACACAGGCCAGGCACTAGGAGAATCTGATGCAAACAATGCAATAACACGGGCCAGGCACTAGAAGAATCTGATGCAAACAATGCAATAACACAGGCCAAGCACTAAGAGAATCTGATGCAAACAGTGCAATAACACAGATCAGGTACTAGGAAAATCTGATGCAAACAATGCAATCACACGGACTAGGCTCTTGGATTGAAGCAAATAATGCAATAACACAGGCCAAGCAGTAGGAGAATCTGACACAAACAATGCAATAACACGGGCCAGGCACTTGGATTGAAGCAAATAATGCAATAACACGGGCCAGGCACTAGGATTGATGCAAATAATGCAATAGCACGGGCCAAGCAGTAGGAGAATCTGATGCAAACAATGCAATAACACAGGTCAGGCACTAGTAATTAAAGCTCTTCTTTGTCTCGCAGTATCTGCCATTGAACCGGCATTGCAAAGATCACCCACTCGGAAAAGGTCGCGGGCGATTATAGTGCGGAACCGGGCATTCTCCCCTATACTACCAACAGGGAGGACCGCGGTGGAAGTTGCCGGTCTAGTCCTGAGTTCCTGGACACGGGCGCGAGGTCTAGACCAGCTGTGAAGTGCGCCGATTGATTTTAGAGCGCTTCGGTGCCTCGGTTAGTTCGGTAATTTAGAACTGGAGAGAAATACCAATTTAAAGTGAATAGGAAAAAAGAAATATAAAGAGAATAATTAACCCTTACCCATTGAATACTTCAGTTCCTGATTTCTTCGTTGCTTGGTTGATGACAGAGGCTCCAGAAGGTTTCTAAGGGAGAAGTAAGAAGAATTCAGAAGATAAGAAAGTAAGGCAGTGAGGGAATGAACGAATGAGTGAAAAAGAATAAATTAACTCACCGAAAGGGTGCGAAAATTTTGTTTATAATGCAGGTTACCAAAGAATAAAATAGTTATATTGAAGAATAGATTAGGAGCAAAAGCCATAGGCTCTCTGGGTAAGGAAATATATATATATATATATATATATTCACAGAAAAAACCATAGGTTATAGACCATATATAGTTAGGAATTAGCATTTACAAAACCTTGAAAATTCACTGAAAAAACCATAGGTTATAGACCATATATAGTTAGGAATTAGCATTTAGAAAACCTTATTTTACTCACACAAAACCATTGAAATTCCATATATAGTTAGTTGCACTAACTATATATCGCGCACCCGCAATCCACTGCTGATGATGTCACATATTACATCATTCATGACATGGTCAGTGACATCACTGATGACATCACTGATGACATCTCAAATGACATCACTGATGACATCACTGATGACATCTCGAATGACATCACTGATGACATCACTGATGACATCATCCAGTGACTGTGTGTTTCTGTAAAGTTTAAATATGTTTGATATATTGAAGAATGAGTGGATGTATAAGTGTCTGGATGAAGGATTTAGTAGGTGCGTGACTGACTGTATGAGTGAGTGAATAAATGTGTCGTACTAAATGCATGGGTTAGTGACTAAACTGTCTGAATGTGTGCTTCAGTATGTCTGTTGTTCTGTAAACTGCTGTATGTGTGGATCATTAGCTATACGAGAGGCTACATATGTTATTGATTGGTTGCCCAAGTATTTGTATGGGAGATTGAGTTTGTGTGGGGGTGGCTGGGAGGTGTGTGACTCTGTGCATAGATGTGTGAGCAGTTGATTCACTAGGTGTATGAGTTCAAGAGTGCATGTGGAAACAGCTACATGGGCGGTTGACTGTGTGCATGAGTGTATTGATGAGTGAATGGATATCTCAATGCTACATGTCATAGTAAGTACATATGTAAAACACAGTACATGTGAGAGTTGGCATATATAAATAACTGTGCATGAGAGCCACTGAATGTGTGAGTGGCTGTATGGATCATTGTGAACTTGTATCAGGGATTGTATAAGAGAGTAAATATGTGTTAGTATATGTTTGAATAAGTAAGGTGTGTATAACTGTATAGTTGAGGAAATGGAGGTGTGATTGATTCTTTGCATGACTGACTAGGTGTGTGAGTAACTCCATGGATGAGTGACAGTGTGTGAGTGTCTGTATACACTGAGTGTATCTAAGGTTATATTAGAGTCTGAAGAGGTTTATCGTATTAGCACAAGAATGATGTCAAATGAGATGTCATCAGTGATGTCATCAGTGATGTCATTTGAGATGTCATCAGTGATGTCATCAGTGATGTCACTGACCATGTCATGAATGATGTAATATGTGACATCATCAGCAGTGGATTGCGGGTGCGCGATATATAGTTAGTGCAACTAACTATATATGGAATTTCAATGGTTTTGTGTGAGTAAAATAAGGTTTTCTAAATGCTAATTCCTAACTATATATGGTCTATAACCTATGGTTTTTTCAGTGAATTTTCAAGGTTTTGTAAATGCTAATTCCTAACTATATATGGTCTATAACCTATGGTTTTTTCTGTGAATTTCATTGGTTTTTTAACAGCTAATATCTGTAGCTGTAAAATGTATTCTTCTTTAAATCCAAAAATATATTTTATATGTTTATGAATAATTTTTTTTTTAAATATTTTTTTTTCTTCGTTCCCGCTTCGCGAATCGGGAAGCTTCCCGTTAGCTGACCTTGATGCCGCGAAATAGACCGCGAGCCGGTAAACGTTTCTTTACCGCAAGTGCCGCGTTAGAAAACAACATCGTGACGCCTCCCGTCCGCATGACGTTTCACGTTGTCGCGTGATACGTCATATGACGTGCTACGTTAGCGAACTGGTACGCGAAGCGAGTCGCAAAGCGCAGGTTTCTGGAAGCAAACCGGGAGGCCCTGCAAAGCGCTTAACGTAAACACAGCAAGTCATGTGACTTGGTAATAACACTTTTCATTGGTTCATTTCACTTTTGGTTTCCTAATGATGTAAGACTAGGTCATATAATCTAAAATGAACACTTTTGATTGGTTGAGAACTCTTGTTTTTCCCAAATGATGAAAATCCCTCCTTCTTTCCTCACTCTGACTTTCATCATTGTGAGAGAAAGACCCTTTGTGATCACTGAGCAATGGCTTCTTTAGTAGCTTCAGCTGGTGCTTCCCCACCACCTCCACCACATCCAAGGAAGAGTGGACCACCTGCTCAAGTTGTAATTCAACAAGAAGAAGAAGAAGAGGAACAGGAGGACGAGCACGAAGAGAGGCAGTTTTTGCCTGAGCAGCCCAGGACGTCTCACCGGAAAGAAAACTTCATTTGGCAATTTTTTAAAATTCCCAAAGGTCAGAAAAAAGTAAATGCAAGATACGTAACTTGCCTTATATGTCAAGATAGACTGTCCAGAGGGACCGACAAAAAATACAGTTTCGGAAACTACACAATGCATCGCCATATGACTAGGTGGCATCCTAACAACTACAGTGCTGCACAGTTTCGGAACGACCTAGATAATCTCCCTATTATGGCCAGAAGATCTGTTGCACCGGAAGTAACGGGACCAGAGGGCAGGGAGATGGTGCCAAATGAGATTTGGTGATGTAAAACACATCTGCGCATTTTGCGATGGATTCATTTCCTACGGAGAAAAAAGCATCACTCTGATCAACAGAGCTATTGACTATCATATGCAAGTTTGTCCGAAACGCCCAAAATAATAAATACTTCTTTTTTTTGTTTTGTTGCTCCTGTTGAGCCCTTTACAATGAATCGTTTTCATTGCCCCCTCCAAGAAAAACCCAAAAAAATATAAAACTGTTCCGAAAAATTCAAAAACAGTAAAAAAAGGTTCAGAAAAATAAAAAAAAGTTCTTTTCAGAACTACCTCCCCGTTATTAAAAAATTGGTACAATATTTGGAACTGTGCCAACCTCTATTTCTCTTAGTTCGCTTCCTAGTTCGCTCGCTGGTACGCGAACCGGAAGCGAACCAAAAACAGTAAGTATAAGGGAAGGAAACAGACACTTATGTTAAAAGAAACACAGCTATAAGGGAGTAAACTAGAGATACCATTACCCGTAATCCACTGCTGATGATGTCACATATTACATCATTCATGACATGCTCAGTGACATCATCAGCAGAGGATTGCGGGTTTTTTGGCAACATGCCTTATCCACGGTTTAATAACGCTGCCTTTTGCTTTATATAAGTTTTCAAATTGTATGAAATATATACCAATAGGTCGTTATGAACCTTTAGGTAGTGCTTTTCTTCATGAGGTCTGGTCGCTTCCATACACATACAGATGTTTCAAAGATGATCAAGAAGTTTATCTGAATGGAGAGGAATGCACTGAGACGCCAGATCATTCACTAATGTGTAGGCACATACAGTTACACGGTTCATGCAACAAACACCGACCAAATATGGCTTGCGTGTTGCAAGGCACGCCAGTTCCTGCTATCATCCCCACGTTCAAGTTGTTGGAAAATGGTAGTTATTTGATGCTCAATAATGAAGATTGTTCTGAGTTAATTAAAAGTATTCCTTTTATCGTAACAGTAAGTGAACGGGTTATTTGCTGCAGAAATGTTCTATTTCCTCCCACACATGAACATAGGGAGTTTTCAATCTGGCCACAAATACCAACCTTGGGACACGTTTCAACGGCATGGCAAGAATAAGAGCTCTTTTGTCTCAGAGAGAGGTGGCCTTGAGTTCGGCCCGTGAAACTTTCGTACTTCACATAGCGAACACCCATACAGAGGTGCACACCCTTTTCAATTAAGATTTGCCTTTCAATTTCAGCAACATGTTTCCGACTATCTTTAACGCATCCTCCACAAAGTCCCTGGCACACTTTTTTAAAGTTGTTACCAGTGGTCTCGTGACTTCATTTGAGAAAATCTTTGGAGTCATCCCTGCTTCCTTTCATTGTATTTTCTGCACTCTGGTTCGTAGATTGGCATTTTTACTTGCATTACCAGCGGACGCTCTTGTGCTTTTTTACATTTTTAAATATGGATGTCCCTCCTATGCAACCTCCGACCCTGCAGCTGCTGACACTGTTCCGCAATCGCATGCTAGAATATTATGGCACAATGCCGTTGGCGATATTAAGCACGGCATATGGATTATCTTTTCGGTTCTCCTACTTCACCTGTGTCCAGCCTGTATTTCACTGCCTGACCTGTGATTTCGATTGGGCCATTGATTTGTGTCTCTGCGGACCGGTTTCTCCTGACGTCGACTTTAATCAGCTGATGACTCCTATCATTACTCACGAGTTGGTTTGTCCTGGCGAAAGGATTATGGCTGTGGCATTGATGCATGGACTACTTGGTCCCTGGAATTTACTGGCGGCAGCACAGTCTTTCTTGGAACAGAGCTTTCTTGAAAACCCACCGAGCTGTCCTCTGATGGTGATAGAGGATCCGGTGCTGGGAGAGCACGTATGTTCTTTTCCGCTTTTAAATTGGATGGCTGAACTGTTTTCGGATGAAGACGGTGACTTCCTATTGGAGGCTGTTGCAGCTTATTTTGCATACACAGTTATGTCATAGACCTTTTTCATGTTTGATATGCTGAGTACTAGCATTTCATTGATAATTCATTGACTTATTTGTCAAGTTTTTATTATTTACCTTGCCTATTGGCTTAAGACTCGATAAAGTACTTGGCTGTTTTATTTTTCTTTAGCATTAAATTTTCCTAGTTTTTAATGCTTTACCTTGCGGACAATCCACATATAAACTTGCAATCTGCTCTCATGAGATGGCACTTCTATTATCTTATTCAGTTCGTTTCCGGATCATGAGGAGGTGTCATCTAGGTCCTGGATATCTTTACACCGTGTTAAGTTAGCATGGGCTCATTACCGGTTTAAACGCCATTTTTCCTTTTTTGCAACTTCTGCACACGACACTTAGTTGTTGCTTTAGCTTTCCACCTAGTAGTTCATCGTGGTTTACATGAGAATAATATGTTATTGGTCTACTATCTGCTTTACTTGTTAAACTATATCTGTACAGCGAGTGCTAAAGTTTCAAGAACAACACGATACAGAATTGTTATGAGGTCTGATCTCCACGACTTCATACTCATAACATAAGTGCAACTTCTGCCAATTCTGGGCATGAGGCGGGTTTTATATTGCTTTGCCGAACACACATACACAACAGTTGATGCGGTTCACATGAAGAGAGAGCTGGTGTATGCTGATGTGATTCCTTCAAATCTAAGACACTAAAGTATGGGCACGCCCTAAACCAACACAAAGAGACCTTCTTAGCAAATAATATAATATGTGTATTAGGGAGGGTGAGATATAAGCAGCCGCGGGCCGTGGAGGGAGTTACGATGGGGCAGGGAGGCGGGGAGGGGGAGAAGCAGGGTGGAGCCCTCTCTACCTTGCCCCTCCCCCTCCCCGCCTCCCTGCCCCACCGTAACTCCCTCCACGGCCCGCGGCTGCTTATAAGTGTTGCTAACTCTTATTCATTTACAGCATGTTAACATACTGTCACCATTCGCTTTTTATGTACTAGTAACTATGCTGGTAATTTTGCTACTGATAATATGTGTACTTGTATTCTCCACCCTGCTTCTCCCCCTCCCCGCCTCCCTGCCTCACCGTAACTCCCTCCACGGCCCGCGGCTGCTTATAAGTGTTGCTAACTCTTATTCATTTACAGCATGTTAACATACTATCACCATTCACTTTTTATGTACTAGTAACTATGCTGGTAATTTTGCTACTGATAATATGTGTACTTTTATTATCTAAGGTACTACGCCTGAGAAGACGGCATTAGTAAATAAACATTTCAAATACACATCTGTTCTTCTTAACTCCATGTTCTGGTTTCTAAGAAATCTATAACGACCGACTGTTCATGAGTTCCACGTATCCTGAGGTACTATAAGTTCATATTCTGGATTGTCTAAACATTGAGAGTTTGTTATATCCAATGTGACACTGTACCTAGCTTGCTAAGGAGTTTTTGATTACTAACGTGAGTTTTGGGACACCCTAATTCGCCGAGGTTCCAATCCTCTGTCCACAGTTCTGTGTGAGAACAGAAACCCTGCGACAGGGGCACCCCCGACCCTTGCTGGAGCTTCATCACACTTGCGATACAACTCCAGCAATGCGCCACCTTTACGGCACAGATACATCACGCATCTGTGCTGTTTTTGCCCCATGATGCGCCGCATTGTAAATGCAGCACACCATAGGTGACGGAACAGCGGCACAAAATGACTAACACATCCCTGGTGATGCGCCAGTCATCATAAATGTATCCCTATGCTTCTTATCTTGTTAGAGATGAACCGCCATATGTATCATCAAAGTTATTTGCATTTCCTAAATAGCGAACTTTAAGGAATAAATAGCGATTCTTTACCATTCCTAGTTTGCGATGAGCTATTTGCTAATTAGCCGAATGTAGCCCAATGAAGCCCAATGTAGCCCAAAGATGGCCGCCAGACACACAAAAAAACAAATGTAGCCCAAATATCAGCCAGATGTAGCCCAACTATAGCCCAGTGACAGAATGACCAATCAGCTTCGCAAACCTCCGTTACGCGAAGCGGAGCGCTGTTACAGATATATATCTTTTTTTGAACGTTAATTTCTCAAAATCCACTGGAGCACATATATTGAGACCTAGCAAAGGCACATCGGGCTACCAGTCCCTAATATTTTACCAAGTTTCGTGCAAATCCATTCAGCCGTTCAATTATTATTATTATTATTTTTTTTTGCCCCGCGGGGCCCTTTTAAAACCTCCACATCAAACCTAGGGGGTCAGCGAGGATCTACTATGCCCCCTTATAGTTATTTCCCCCTTTGTTTTGACCTCCTCTTGTCTCTCGATCCTACCGAGAGACAAGATGGCGGCCGCTACGGACTGTTTGGAATGTTGACAGACGCCGGAGAACCAATCAGCTTCGCTTCACAAAGCTCCGTTGCGCGAAAAGTCCGCGAACCAGTGCGCTGCCTGGTCCGCTGTTACAGCTATATATCTTTTTTTAAACGTTAATTTCTCAAAATCCACTGGAGCACATATATTGAGACCTACAAAAGGCACATCGGGCTACCAGTTTTGAAAAAGACTTATAGCAAACAGATAATTAAATGCCAAAACCTCTCACTCATATATTGACATATATAGCTACAACAATCACACAATTCTCTATGTATATAATAGCAGAGAGATATATAGTTTGATATACAAAAAATCTTTTTATTTCATATCATTGATTACCTAATTCTTTTAGTTGTCCTATATAGACTTTATAAATAGATGTTTATAATACAAAATTGTATATTACATTTTCTAGAGGTATACACATAGAAAGAAAAACATGAAAACATAAACATATATCACGAAAAACCAAAGAGACAAATCGGTCGATAGTCTATAATGGTAGGCAAAAGCGGAGAGTTTTGACACTACGCGCGTTTCGGCATTCTGCCTTCATCAGGTGACCGTCATTCGCGTGTATACTGTACAGGACAACAAACTTATGTAGCATTGGTATGTTGATAGAGGTAAATTGTTTTAGAGGCCCACATCTATTTTCCTCAATCGAATTAGCGCCGATAGTGCACTAGTTTTATGATTACCGTTTCCAGAGATGCTTTAAAATAGGTTCATATGGTAATCAGACCCAGTCTGTGGTCAAGATGCTTGCTCGGAATAGGTTCAAATGCTCTAATCCAACACCTATAGGTGGTATCGATGTCTTTAATCAAACATGTAGGTGAGCTGAAACGCCATATTTGGGGGCCGGCACATATGTTTTCGATATCTTCTTTTCTTATAACGGGCGAACAAGTGGCAGTTTCTATTTTTTCATTTTTGTTGTAAACGACGGACGTCGCGTATCTTTCAATAGGCAAAAAAACCTTTCTTGATTATACAGAGTAGAATTCTCGCGCCGGACCTCCCCTCCGATGTGCTGATAGATGCTACCAGTCCCTACAATTTTGCCAAGTTTCGTGCAAATCCATTCAGCCGTTCGGGCTAAAAGTGAGGCCAACCGCCCTATGGAAAACTCAATGTTAAAAACACGTTTTGGGACCCCCCTTTTTTCTCGGCCCCCACTGGACGAACCCCCCCCAAATTTTCAAGGGCTGCTCAGAAACAAAATGTGCCATTTTCCTGAAAATTTCAGCCAATTCCGTCCACAAACGCCAAAGTTATTAGACATAGAATTTTCAAAAAACCCATAGAGAAAAAATCCTAACTATATATACCTACTGGCGACCGCCAGTAGGTAATATATATATATATATATATAAATGAGAGAGAGAGAGAGAGAGAGAGAGAGAGAAAGTGAGAGAGTAAGAAAGTGGAGAAGGAATTGAAGGAAATTAGTAATGGTGTGCTTTTCTGTTACATTGATTTCCACTCATGCTTGAAGAGAGAGAGGGAGTAAGAAAGGCATAAAACGGAGTACGGCAGAAAGGAAGATGTAGAGTGGAAGAGCCAGATGGCCAGGTAGTCTCTTCTCTGTTCCATTCCCCTTTTTCCCGGCTGTGTTCACACGGCTACTAGTACACTCTTCAGTTGGTGGCTGTGGGAAAACCAGTGGTGGACTTTGGAAAATCTCATAGTTCTGCTCCGAATTTGGAAAATCTCATAGTTCTGCTCCTGGGAGTGTTGGCACTGTGAGTAACCACGACCCTTATCAGAGTGAAATGCCCACGTCAATACTCACCTGAGCAGAATGGCTAAAGGGTTCAATTATAAAAAATTAGGAAATATTCTTAAGGAGATTCAACAAGAGTTGATGGGAGTCAGGGAGAAAAATATGGTAATCAAATTTTAAACGAAGGCCCACATTTCTTAACTCAGTGCTCATTGTACCACATATGTCGACCTACTGTCTTCCCAGATGCACAATCTTGTAGAACTTCCATCTTGTCGTATCTCAATGGAGACGCAGCTTCATGGTCAATGCCCCTGGTCACCCAAGACTCCCCAATTTTATAGAACTTCGAGGAATTCAAGAAAGTGTTTTTGTGAATTTTTGATAGTCGGGTAATGAATTACTGGAGTTGAGGCAAGGGAATCGAGAGCGTGTCACTTACCTGGCCCAATTTAACAAACTTGTTGTAGAAACTGAATGGCCGGAGGCCAAAAGGGCAGCCTTGTTCTATTGGGGTTTGAAAGAGAACTTAAAGGATGCGGTGTCACCGATCCCAAATCGCCCTACAGAAGTTTCAGCTTTGATTGATTTCGTTTTTGAGATAGACTATCGACAAACGGAAAGAAGGGGTGAAAGACAATGCAAATTTCGGCCCAGTGTACCACGCTTTGACCGGGTCAACACATAGGTTGTTAAATCTGGTGATAAAGAACATGCAGTCGAACCTATGCAAATTGGAACTATTAGAGGCCGCCTTTCCAAAGAAGAGAAAGCAAAGCGTTGACAGAATAATCTATGGCTTTATTGTGGTATCAGTGAACATTTTGTAAAGAAATGTCCCAAGAAGCCAAAAACCTTCAAGAAGGAAAACTCTCTGCACCACTAGTAGAAGGAGTTGGGCTGGTGGTTGCTAACAAGGATACAACTCCAATTTCTCATCAGGTGGCCAATATTCTACAATCTTCCGATCCACACCTTATTCTGACGAGGACCCTAAGATTTCAAGACCGAGTTCTTTCAGGAGTGGCCGTGATGCTGGACTCCGGTGCTACGGGGAACTTTTGTGACCTCAAATATGCCTCGAAAATTGGTCTGAGGCATTACCTAAAGAGAGAAGTGAGGCAGTTAGGGCTGTTGAGGGTACAAATTTATCTTCCGGCCCAATAACCAGTCACACAGAAGTTGTGGAACTTGTCTCTGTTGAAGGTCAGAAGGAAGAGATTCAATTTAACTTGATCGATGCTCCTCAGTTTGGAATCATCCTGGGTTTGCCTTGGTTAACTGAACACAACCAAGTTATTGGTTGGAGAATTGCTTCGGAAAAAAGCAGAACGAGCAAGATGGAAATCTAGCAGCTTTATTATGCAAGCAAAAGATGATGGTGTTTGAGGTGCAAACTGAGTCTTCCGGTAGAATAGCAATAGTTTGCTGAAGTTTTCAGTGGTTTGGAATCAAAGAAGTTGCCCCCACATCACTGGTATGACTGCAAAATTTGATTTGGAACCTGGATCTAACCTTCCTTGTAGCCGAATGTATGCGCTTACTGAAGCTGAAAACCGTCATCCTAAGAAATACTTAGAAAACGGGTTCATACGACCTTCACAGTCCCCCGTTTCTTCACCGTTATTTTTCATTCCAAAATGTGACGGAGATCTGAGACTGTGTATAGATTATCGTGCCTTGAACAAGATTACAATAAAGAATCGTTAGCCTCTTCCCCTGATTTCAGTTATTCTAGATCAGGGGTACTCAAAGTACGGCCCGGCAAGCCTTCAGTGGCGGCCCGCGGAGCTTGAGACACATCGCA
This sequence comes from Lissotriton helveticus, assembly GCF_964261635.1. NCBI lineage: Eukaryota > Metazoa > Chordata > Amphibia > Caudata > Salamandridae > Lissotriton > Lissotriton helveticus. Next base: position 6,064 of record NW_027611702.1, on the reverse strand, counting down.
CCTGTGTGTTTGTTTTTTTTAACTTCAGCAAACATCTCGGGGAGCAGCAGTGCGTAATCAGAGAGCCTGCTCTGTGGGGGCCCCGGGCGATTCCAGCCACAGTCAAGAGTGGAGCTGCAGGGGCACTAAGAGGTGAACAAAGCCTCATTAACAGACAAATGGTCGTTTAAAGACCTGTGAAGTACTGGGGTGCCCGGGAGGCTGTGTCAGCCAGGCTGACACACAGGGGAGAGGGGGTGGGAGGGGGGAGGACAGCAAGAACTGAGAGCCGGTGAGGTGGGAGGGCAGAGCAGGGAGTGAGAGCCCGGGTGAGGGAGGTGGAGGGCAGAGCAGGGAGTGAGAGTCCGGGTGAGGGAGGTGGAGGGCAGAGCAGGGAGTGAGAGCCCGGGTGAGGGAGGTGGAGGGCAGAGCAGGGAGTGAGAGCCCTGTGAGGTGGGAGGGCAGAGCAGGGAGTGAGAGCCCGGGTGAGGGAGGTGGAGGGCAGAGCAAGGAGTGAGAGTCCGGGTGAGGGAGGTGGAGGGCAGAGCAGGGAGTGAGAGCCCGGGTGAGGGAGGTGGAGGGCAGAACAGGGAGTGAGAGACCGGGTGAGGGAGGTGGAGGGCAGCAGGGAGTGAGAGCCCGGTGAGGGAGGTGGAGGACAGAGCAGGGAGTGAGAGCCGGGTGAGGTGACAGAGGGCAGCAGGGAGTGAGAGCCGGGTGAGGTGAGACAGATAGAGACAGATAAAGACATATAGAGACAGAGGCAGAGACAGATAGAGACTGGGACAGACGGAGCTAGATAGGGTCAGAGACAGGGACAGACAGAGACAGATAGAGGCAGAGACAGATAGAGGTAGAGACAGACAGCGATAGAGACAGACAGCGATAGAGACAGACAGCGATAGAGACAGACAGCGATAGAGACATAGAGAGACAGAGGGAGAGAGGGAGACAGACATAGGAAGGGATGAGATAGACAGAGGGAGGGAGACAGAGGGAGAGAGGGAGACAGACAGAGGGAGACAGACACAGACAGACAGACGGAGACAGACAGAGGGAGGGAGACAGACAGAGAGAGGGAGGGAAACAGAGGGAGGGAGACAGAGTGAGGGATGGAGACAGACAGAGGGCAGACAGAGGGAGGGAGACAGATGGAGATGGACAGTGGGACACAGATAGAGGGAGACAGATGGAGGGAGACGGAGAGAGGGAGAGAGAGAAAAAAGAGAGGTAAGACAGATAGACGGAGGGAGAGAGACAGAGGGAGACAGAGAGAGGGGGAAGGAGGGAGCGAGAGAGATAGAAGGAGGGAGACAGAGGGAGGGAGGGAGAGATAGGGAGAGAGAAAGAGAGATGTGTGTGTATACTGGTCTGTTGGCTCAGTGGATGAACGCGTCAGCTGCAGGGGCCTGAGTTCAACTTCATGGTCACAGTTTCACAGTTTTTTTCGTTCTAGCCCCTTCCCCCTCCCCCACTGACTCCGCCTCCACCGGTGTGGCCCTTGGCCACAAACCACACTGTAAATTTGGCCCCCGAGAGAAAGTTTGTGAGTACCCATGTTCTAGATGAACTAAAAGATGAAAAAATCTTCAGAAAGTTAGATTTACATGGGGAGTGCCATTTAATTTGAGTGAGAAGTGGAGAGGAATGAAAAACAGCATTCAGAACAAAGTATGGATTATATGAGTACCAAGTGATGCCCTACAGTTTGAGCAACGCTCCTGCAGCCTTCCAGTACTTCATTAATGATGTCCTGAAGGAGTTCATTGATCAATGCAAGATTGTTTACATCAACATTTCGATTTATTCCTCATCAGAAGAAGATCACCAACGGGTCAAAAGAGTTTTGCATTGCCTGAAGGAAAGCAAGCTTTACATAAAACTTGAAAAATGCGCTTTTGGGGTGAAACCTGTGGATTTCTTGGGATTTGTAATTGCTCCAGAAGGTCTTACCATGGATATTAAAAACATTGAGGCAGTCTTAAATTGACCTCCTCCAACCTCTGTGAAAGATACAGAGCTTCATCGGGTTTGCAAATTTCTATCGGAGATTCATTCAAGATTTTTCCCTGAAGGTACCACCAATTACTAAATTGCTACGGAAAGGAGTACCTTTTTAATCGTCTGCTGAGGCAGAAGATGCTTTCCAGTTCTTGAAGAAGAGTTTTACCACTGCACCAATTCTGCTGCATGCGCATCCTATTCAACTGTTTTACCTGGAGACTGATGCTTCTAAACAGGCCATCGGAGAGGTACTTTCAGAGAGACACAAAGAGACCGAACAGTTGCATCCGGTGGCATATTACTCTAGAAAATTGCAACCAGTGGAAATAACGTATACTATTTCAGATAAAAAACTCCTCGCTATCAAAGATGCGTTCCAAGAATGGCGACATTACCTAGTCAGAGCAAAACATGTGGTGACGGTAATCACCGATCACCGGAATCTTCAGTTTCTGAAGTCTGCCAGAACGCTCACACCATGCCAACTTAGGTGGTCCCTGTATTTCGCCAATTATGACTTTGTAATAACTTATCGGCCAGGAAGAAATAATGGAAAGGTAGATGCCAAGTCTCGCATTGACACGGATGGAAGAAAGAGTCCCATTAGTGATCAAAAGATAATTCCTGAAACTAAGATCGTTGGAGCCACTAGTGAGAAAACTCTTGTAGACAAGGTCAAAGAAGCCTTACCTTCTGAAGGAATACGCGGCTTGGCAGAGAAGGAGTCAACTCAAGAAATTGTCGATGGATTACCGTTTCATTCCAAGGCCTTGTACTTACCAATCAAAGAACTTCAACAACAAGCGTTGATCGACTGTCATGACAGTCCATTGGCTGGTCACCCTGGAATCCACTGAACGGAGGAGTTGTTAAGGAGACAGTTTTGGTGGCCAGGGTTGTCCAAAGATGTTCGAGTTTATGTGGAAGGCTGTGAGATTTGTCCAATGGGGAAGACAAATAAGCTGGCTTCTCGGGTCTATTGAGACCTTTGCCTACCCCTCCATTTTCCTGGCACACTGTGACTATGGATTTGATTGTTAAATTGCCTTCTAGTCAGGGATTCAGTTCAGTATTACTCATGGAAGACTCATTCTCAAAAATGGCGCATTTTGTTGCCCTGAAAGGGAAGTCATCTGCAAAACAAATAGCCACACAATTCAATTAACGTGTTGTAAGATACATGGTATTATTCCAAAGGTTTTGATCACAGATCGTGGATCTCAATTTCTATCCCATTGTTGGAAGGTTTGTACAAGGGGTTTGGGAATTGAGACACGTTACCCAACGACTTTTCATCCACAAACAGATGGTCAAACCGAAAGGGCCAATCAAGAGTTAGAAAAGTATCTCAGACTGTTTCTTTTGGATCAAGAGGGAGAGTGGCTTGATCTTCTTTGGACTGCAGAGTTTGCACATAATAATGCTAAGAATGCCTCTACTGGTTTTCCCCCTTTCTACTTGAATTATGGAAGGCATCCTAATTCTGAGGTTTCCTCTCAAGAAGTGTTGGTGCCTGCAGCACAAAACTTTGCATCTTAGCAAGGTACACAAGTCTGCCACCAAGAACTTAATGAAAGCTAAGGAACGCTACAAGCAAAGTGCAGATGAAAAAGAAGACCTGAACCAGATTTGAGTACAGGTGACAGGGCATGGTTAAGCACAAGAAACCTAAAGCTTAAAGGAAATAGAAAGTTTCAACCCCGATTTATAGGTCCATTTCCTGTGGAGCAAGTAGTGAATCCAGTGACTTTCAAACTAAAACTACCACCACAGCTAAAAATACACCCAGTGTTTCATGTTTCTCTTCTTAAAAAGGTTTCACCCCATTTGAAAGAATTGAGGAAAAGAGAACCTATTTTAGTGAAAGGACGAGAAGTATTTTAAGTTAAAAGAATCTTAGTTTCAAAGTCCATTCGAGAGAAAATCTTCTATCTTGTAGACTGGAAGGGTTTTGGCCCAGAGGATAGGTCGTGGGTGGAACAATCAGATGTTTGAGGTGCAAACTGAGTCGTCCGGTAGAATAGCAATAGTTTGCTGAAGTTTTCAGTGGTTTGGAATCAAAGAAGTTGCCCCCACATCACTGGTATGACTGCAAAATTTGATTTGGAACCTGGATCTAACCTTCCTTGTAGCCGAATGTATGCGCTTACTGAAGCTGAAAACCGTCATCCTAAGAAATACTTAGAAAACGGGTTCATACGACCTTCACAGTCCCCCGTTTCTTCACCGTTATTTTTCATTCCAAAATGTGACGGAGATCTGAGACTGTGTATAGATTATCGTGCCTTGAACAAGATTACAATAAAGAATCGTTAGCCTCTTCCCCTGATTTCAGTTATTCTAGATCAGGGGTACTCAAAGTACGGCCCGGCAAGCCTTCAGTGGCGGCCCGCGGAGCTTGAGACACATCGCACCTGTGTGTTTGTTTTTTTTAACTTCAGCAAACATCTCGGGGAGCAGCAGTGCGTAATCAGAGAGCCTGCTCTGTGGGGGCCCCGGGCGATTCCAGCCACAGTCAAGAGTGGAGCTGCAGGGGCACTAAGAGGTGAACAAAGCCTCATTAACAGACAAATGGTCGTTTAAAGACCTGTGAAGTACTGGGGTGCCCGGGAGGCTGTGTCAGCCAGGCTGACACACAGGGGAGAGGGGGTGGGAGGGGGGAGGACAGCAAGAACTGAGAGCCGGTGAGGTGGGAGGGCAGAGCAGGGAGTGAGAGCCCGGGTGAGGGAGGTGGAGGGCAGAGCAGGGAGTGAGAGTCCGGGTGAGGGAGGTGGAGGGCAGAGCAGGGAGTGAGAGCCCGGGTGAGGGAGGTGGAGGGCAGAGCAGGGAGTGAGAGCCCTGTGAGGTGGGAGGGCAGAGCAGGGAGTGAGAGCCCGGGTGAGGGAGGTGGAGGGCAGAGCAAGGAGTGAGAGTCCGGGTGAGGGAGGTGGAGGGCAGAGCAAGGAGTGAGAGTCCGGGTGAGGGAGGTGGAGGGCAGAGCAGGGAGTGAGAGCCCGGGTGAGGGAGGTGGAGGGCAGAGCAGGGAGTGAGAGACCGGGTGAGGGAGGTGGAGGGCAGCAGGGAGTGAGAGCCCGGTGAGGGAGGTGGAGGACAGAGCAGGGAGTGAGAGCCGGGTGAGGTGAGACAGATAGAGACAGATAAAGACATATAGAGACAGAGGCAGAGACAGATAGAGACTGGGACAGACGGAGCTAGATAGGGTCAGAGACAGGGACAGACAGAGACAGATAGAGGCAGAGACAGATAGAGGCAGAGACAGATAGAGGTAGAGACAGACAGCGATAGAGACATAGAGAGACAGAGGGAGAGAGGGAGACAGACAGAGGGAGACAGACACAGACAGACAGACGGAGACAGACAGAGGGAGGGAGACAGACAGAGAGAGGGAGGGAAACAGAGGGAGGGAGACAGAGTGAGGGATGGAGACAGACAGAGGGCAGACAGAGGGAGGGAGACAGATGGAGATGGACAGTGGGACACAGATAGAGGGAGACAGATGGAGGGAGACGGAGAGAGGGAAGGAAATAGAGGGAGGGAGAGAGAGAAAAAAGAGAGGTAAGACAGAGATAGACGGAGGGAGAGAGACAGAGGGAGACAGAGAGAGGGGGAAGGAGGGAGCGAGAGAGATAGAAGGAGGGAGACAGAGAGAGGGAGGGAGAGATAGGGAGAGAGAAAGAGAGATGTGTGTGTATACTGGTCTGTTGGCTCAGTGGATGAACGCGTCAGCTGCAGGGGCCTGTGTTCAACTTCATGGTCACAGTTTCACAGTTTTTTTCGTTCTAGCCCCTTCCCCCTCCCCCACTGACTCCGCCTCCACCGGTGTGGCCCTTGGCCACAAACCACACTGTAAATTTGGCCCCCGAGAGAAAGTTTGTGAGTACCCATGTTCTAGATGAACTAAAAGATGAAAAAATCTTCAGAAAGTTAGATTTACATGGGGAGTGCCATTTAATTTGAGTGAGAAGTGGAGAGGAATGAAAAACAGCATTCAGAACAAAGTATGGATTATATGAGTACCAAGCGATGCCCTACAGTTTGAGCAACGCTCCTGCATCCTTCCAGTACTTCATTAATGATGTCC